>NC_140589.1:714190829-715509579 GCF_964204655.1 Triturus cristatus | reverse complement strand
ACATTTAATACACATGCACACCAAGCCATTCAAAGGGGATTCGACAAAAATTCGACCAAAACTATGCAAGAAACCCCCCTCACGGTTAATAAAACACACATCCACTGCCGGATGTGTAATACTTTTTATTTTACTCTCTGGAAAGGGGACGAACATCACTTGAGAGTCACAGCGCGCTCCTGGCAGAGCCCAATGCTGTGTTACACCCACCAGTGCCCGCCGATTGCCTCACACCTCTGTGTTGTATTCCTCCAGCTAGTGCATATGCTATGACACTCTCTAGCCCATGTGCACTGTAACAACACCCCGTGAATATGTCATGCCACACTTGTTTTCGCACTGGTTATATTGCCCTATCTAACGTGCCTTCCTCGATGCCTATGTTATAACGCACAGTGCTATGCCATACATATTACAATCTGGGATCCATATCTTTGTCACAGTGCATATGCAACGTTACACTCCCCAGGACATATTTTATAGTACAACTTTAGAGACTAGTTAGGTTACACAAAACTGCCCTGTGCATATTACACTCCAAGGCGCATATCACATAGCACGCGCTAGTGCCTGTGCTATCTCGCGCTCTCCAATGAATCTGTCATTGCGCACACTGTATTGCATATTATATTTCACGCCCGGTTCATCTTATATCACACTTTTTGGTGCATAGTTTATACCATACACTATATCTAGTTTTCATTTTCAATCGTGCTCTCAGGACTATGTTCTATATAACACTGTGTTCACCTACCCTTTTCACGGGCATTACATTTTGCGATAGGGGGTGGAGGGTCAGGGGGTGTTTCTGCCAAGTGAGCCCGGAGTCACAGTCACAAACGTCCTCTTCTTCCTGAATAAAAGTGAGATTATTCTGCATACTTGTTCATATTTTAAGTAGTTCGCACAGACACACGTTTTAAAAACAATAAAGTTCCTAATACCCGCCTTCTCTGAACAGTTAGCTTGCTGCCCCATCCACCTCCTCCCTATCCTCTGTTGTCTGAATCCATGGACTAGCCTCCTCCCTCCTGCCATGCATGGTCTGATGTGCTGCCACTGCCCTCAATTTAGTATGATGTACCAGTCCACTCCTCCTGCCCTCCATTGCCCAATTCTATGCCCCATCATTGACCTCCTGCTTAAACTCTGTGCTTAGCTTGCTGCCCCTATTCTCCTTCCCCCTGCCCTCCGATGTCTTTGTGCATGCCCCTGCTCCATCCTTTTCTGCCCACCATGTTCCATGGACCTGCCACTCCTATCTACTCCGAGTGTTCTGTTGAGCTGCCACTCCCCTCCCACCTGCCTAGCATTGTCAGATAACTGTAACCTGTCCCTGCCTGTCCACATGCCATGCCCCTATCCTCTTCCTCCTGTCCTACATGGTCCATTGTACCGCCACACCCTTCTGCCCTCCCTGGTCTGTTGTGCTGCAACTGCTCCTCCTGCCTGCCCCGTGCGGTCTGTTGTGAGGCCCCTTCCCCTGAACTTTCTTGTCTGTGCACAGGTCCTGACCCTCCCTTCTATCCTCCATCGTCCTTTGTGCATGCCCCTGCACCCTCCTTCTTGCCCATCATAGCCATTGTGCTGCCACTAACCCTCCCACTTGCCATGCATGGTTTTCTGTGCTGCCATGGCCCCTCCCACCTTCCCTGTGTGGTCAGTTAGCTGCCCCTGACCCCCTCCCACCTTCCCTCCATGGTCTGTGTGTATGCCATCACAGTCTCACTGTTGCTCTTCATGGTGTGTCTTGCTTCTAGTGCCCATCCTGCCTGACCTCCATGGCTATCTTGCTGCTCCTGCCCTGCCCCCTTGCCCCCAGCCCTCTGTTTACATGTGCAGACCCCTACTCCCTCCCTCCTGGCTTGTCTGTTCCATTGTAATGCCCCTGATCCGTCCCTCCTGCCCTTTATGGTCTGTTATGCTGCAGCTTTCTCTCCTGTCTGTCCATTATGGTCAGCTAGCTACCATTGCCTCTTGCCCCTCTGTTCTCTCTTGTCCATGTGCATGGTCCTGTCCCCTCCCTCTTGCTTTCTATGGATTGTTGTGCTGCACTCCCGTCCCGCATGCCCTGTGTTGTGTATTGTGCTGCTGCAAACCCTGATGCCTGCCCTGCAGGGTCAGTTTGGTGCACCTCTCCATGTCCCTCCTGTCCTCTGTTATCCAAGTCCATGTCCCTACCCCATTTCCTTCCATGATCCAATGTACCATACTTGCGAACATTTTGAACTTGGTAAGAGGGAGATTTTGAAAAAAAACTGGGGTATTGATTTTCCCCTTTGAGTTACATTGAAAAAGAGGAGATTGTAGACAGGAGACAGATCAAATAAAGCCCATTTGAGCTTAAAAACATTGGACGTTTCCTGGCTGAATCGGGTCTGTTGGTATGAATGGTTGTACTACCATTGCCTCTTCCTTCTGCCCACAATGGTCTATTACATTGCCACAGCCTCTCTTGCAAGTCCTGTATTGTTGGTTTGTTGCCCCTGCCCCCCATTCCACTGCCCTCCATAGTCTGTTGTGCTGCCACGGCCCTTCCTGCCTGCTCAGTGTGGTTAAATTGTTGCCTTTGCACCCTCCTACCTGCCTTCAATTTTCAGAGTCCGTGCCCCTGGCCTCTGCCTCTCAACAGTATCCTAATGAACAACTAGATTGCTAACATTCTATATTTATTACAAAAGTGTGAAACGCCTGAAATCATCTTGATGTAATCAAAACTGTAATACCTAGTGCATTTCCTTTAGAAATTACATATATGAGAGCGTCTTATTGGCATCAAAATTATGGTTAGTGCTCTAAAAGACTAAAATAAGGACATATTTTCTGAGTTTTCAAATAGCGACAAAGCACTTTTAAATTATTTGTTATCTTTATGTTTTTTTATCCAGTTGACCACTTGATTAAATGTTGCACTTAGGGGAGAGGATGTGGTGTTACGTCCAGAACTGAAGACTTTGCAACTGGGGAACCAGGTTGGAGTTTCTGCTTCAGCTCGACATTCTGTGATTCTGGTCAAATCACTTAGTCTCCCCATGTCTACAACCAAAATGAATTTGTTCTTGTGTGATGTAACCAATGCTCATGTAAAGCACTCCAATACCTGACAAGTCTGCACTATATAACACTGCAAAAACACAAAATAATAAGTGTTTTGCACACTTCTGTCATTGGGCTATATTTGGGCTACATCTGGGTGATTTTGGGCTACATTTGGGCTCTTTTGTCTCCGGTGGCCATCTTGGGGGATATATTTGTTATGAAGTTTCCTAATTTCCTCATGTACTGCAGTCTCCTCAGTAGGAAATGCTTTCAGTTTTTTACTTTGATTCCATCATGAAGGTATTCAGATATGTCACACTTTTGCCATACATTCTGAATGTTAGCACTCTAGTTGCTCATTAGATCACTGTAGTAAAACTACTGCTCACCAGGGAAAACTGCTGCTGGTATTAAAAGTGCATGTTTCAGCCTGAAATAGAAGAGGATTTGAGAAGTCAAAATGTGCCCTCATTTTCTTTCTTCAGCATTAATCATAATTTCTATGTGTTCCTTTTTGAATTAAATGTTTTAAGTGTTACCAGTTTATTCCAATCAAGATGGCTTCAGGTGTGCCATACTTTTGTCATAATGAAGACAGTAAGCGCTCTAGTTGTTTTTAAGAACATTCTGGGACATTCTGTCATTGGGCTATACTTGGGCTACATCTGGGTGATATTTGGGCTACATTTGGGCTCTTTAGTGTCTGGTGGCCATCTTGGGAGACTTATTTGTTATGAAGTTTCCTAATTTCCTCATTTACTGCAGTCTCCTCAGTAGGAAATACTTTCAGTTTTTTTACTTTGATTCCATCAAGAAGGCATTCAGATGTGTCACACATTTGCCATAAATTCAGAATGTTAGCACTCTTTTTGCTCATTAGATCACTGTAGTAAAGCTACTGCTCACCAGGGGAAACTGCTGCTGGTATTGAAAGTGCATGTTTCAGTCTGCATGTCAGAATTTTTTAATGAAATAGAAGAGGATTTGAGAAGTCACTCAAAATGTGCCCTAATTTTTCTTTCTGCAGCACTAATCATACTGTTTATGGAAAAATGAACCCCCTCATTTTGTTCCTTTTTAAATTAAATGTTTTAAGAGTTACCACTTTAATCCAAGCAAGATGGCTTCAGGTGTGCCATATGTTTATCATAAGTAGGACTGTTAGCGCTCTAGTTGTTCTTTGGAACACTCTGGGAAGCTGCAGTAGAACACAAAGGAATCAACTGACAGTCTCTGCCCTTGTTGGATGTACATGTTTTACTGAGAATGTCAGACTTCATTCTCACATGACTGAGAAAGATAATGTGAATTTACAGAAAATAAGCTCCCAGTTTAGCTTATAGATCACCTTCCAAACCTCTGTGGGAAAAGCATGAGAAAATATTTTTCTCTCAATCATGATATCCCAGCAGAAGGCTTTTTCACATGGTGAAATCACCTTAGAACATACCACAATTCCTAAAATGAGTATGGTACCATCAACAAATGATTTATAATGTAACTAAAGTCTTAAAACCTTCTATTAACTGCAATGCTTTTTAATGAGGTGCTATCATGTATATTGGTCCCAAGATGGCTGCCAACACTTCTTGGATGAAGTGCTGACAGCCAATCAGATCTCAGGATGAGATGTGTGGTTAGGCTCCGCCCACATATATATATGATTTTACTTTTGATTTTCTCAGGAACTACTGAACAGATTGACACCAGACCTGCAAAAGGCACATCCCTGACCTGAGGACTACCTCTTTGCCAAATTTCAAGTAATTCTGTTCAGCCGTTTGGGCTGTACCTTGGACTAAAGGTCCCTATGGAAAATTGCATGGGAAAAACGCATTTTGGGACCCCTCTTTTTTCTGAGCCCCCGCTTGACGAATCCCCCCCGAGACTTTCAGGGTAGGAGCGGAGCGCCCCACCTATTTTGAAAATTTCGCGAGGATTCGTCAATCGGCGCCAAAGTTATTCCAAATAGAATGTTGCGGATTTCCTATGGAAACACGATCCTAACTATAACTATCTACTGGCGACCGCCAGTAGATATATATATATATATATATCCAACTTAGCAGGAAACCCATTTGAAAAAGGCCACAGGAAGATGCAAATATTCTCATTGATTTTAATGGCAGCATGCAAGCAGATGACTGGACAGCAACATACATCCAAGGTAGTTCTTATGCCAGACGCGTTTCGGGAATTGTCAGTCCCTTCTTCTGTGGCAATGTTCTGAGCAGATGAAAGCACTGCTGCATTACGCACGTTTTCATTAAGTACACCTGCCCCCATGGGCGTGGCCGCCTGCACGGCCTTCTGGATGGTTTCCTGCTAAGTTGGATTTATTAACGGCTGTTTCCCGGTCGTGAAACAAGGCCCACCGTGTGAATGCGGATCCGAAAAGGTGCCAACCGGTATCTTAACAGTGGGAAGGAAGATAGGGCTGACTCCTTTGCAGGGTGGGGTGGGCTCACTCATCATGACAGCAACAAAGCGGGGCAGATGACGGCCGCCACATGCACCCACCCACTTGGGATATGATTTTGCTTACTTTTCGTGAAAATGAACAGCACGCCCACTGGGGACTACAGGCATCGCACTACAACATCCAGAAGGCCGTGCAGGCGGCCACGCCCATGGGGGCAGGTGTACTTAATGAAAACGTGCGTAATGCAGCAGTGCTTTCATCTTCTCAGAACATTGCCACAGAAGAAGGGACTGACGAAATTCCCGAAACGCGTCTGGCATAAGAACTACTTTGGATGTATGTTGCTGTCCAGTCATCTGCTTGCATGCTGCCATTAAAATCAATGAGAATATTTGCATCTTCCTGTGGCCTTTTTCAAATGGGTTTCCTGCTAAGGTGGATTTATTAACGGCTGTTTCCCGGTCGTGAAACAAGGCCCACCGTGTGAATGCGGATCCGAAAAGGTGCCAACCGGTATCTTAACAGTAGGAAGGAAGATAGGGCTGACTCTGTAACACCCTGAACGTCTCAGGATCGTTTAACAGACACGATAATGAGAACGCAACCACTTGTGAAGGTTTAGTTATTTTAATGAAGGCAAAAATAATACAAGGAATAAACAAAGGTTATAGTCACTGGAATCCTCCAGGCTAAGTACGTTACCAGCCCACAGCACGGATGGTCCTAACCGTCCTCTGCATATACGCCGATCCCGGCGTATGCCAACAGAGGGCAGAAATGAAATGGCCGACAATGCCAATCGGTAGGCTGTGAGGGGCACGAAGAGTGTTGGGGAGAATCAAGGAGTCAGGGAAACACCCAGCCGGGGTCTCTACCTGAAGGGAGCAGCCGCTCAACCTCTTCCTCAGACTGCACCGGGACGCGGAGTCACCTCCTGGTGATGCGTCACCGATACCCCAATCACAAGCAAAGACTGAACCGAGAGCAGCCGCTCGATCGATCCTGTGGACTTCCGAGTCTGTAACGCGGCAAACACCTCCTGGTGTGCGTTACAGCTGGCAGTCCCTGTATCTCTGGTCGGGCTGGGAGTTACGACTCCAACCAGCAAAAGCGCCACTGCGCTTTGACTCAGCCGAGTCAAAAAGCGAAGCTCAATGGTTATCCGGTAGAGCTTCCGGGTCCTTCACAGGTGACGATGGGGCAAGACACGGCCCAGGGAGTAACGACTCGACCTACCTCCGTTCTTGCCTTACTGGAGCACCACTCCGGAACACTGCTCTTCACTAAGCAGGTACGTTGGTGTAAACACAATATCCGACAGCGTTGTACCTCCCGGTTCCTCCCTTTATAGGGCGTGTTTTCCTTGAGTTATGTAACAGCTCTCCTGTTTACATAAGAGCGTGTTTTCCTTGAGTTATGTAACAGCTCTCCTGTTTACATAAGGGCGTGTTTTCCTTGAGTTATGTAACAGTTCTCCTGTTTACATAACCTCTCAACCGCTAAGCATCCTGGGAGATGTAGTCCGTTTTCGCTGGTTACCGTTTTCCTCCCCTCGCATGACAGGAATTCTTGACAGTCTCCTTTGCAGGGTGGGGTCCGCACACTCATGACAGCAACAAAGCGGGGCAGATGACGGCCGCCACATGCACCTACCCACTTGGGATATGATTTTGCTTACTTTTCGTGAAAATGAACACCACGCCCACTGGGGACTACAGGCATCGCACTACAACATCCAGAAGGCCGTGCAGGCGGCCACGCCCATGGGGGCAGGCGTACTTAATGAAAACGTGCGTAATGCAGCAGTGCTTTCATCTTCTCAGAACATTGCCACAGAAGAAGGGACTGACGAAATTCCCGAAACGCGTCTGGCATAAAAACTACTTTGGATGTATGTTGCTGTCCAGTCATCTGCTTGCATGCTGCCATTAAAATCAATGAGAATATTTGCATCTTCCTCTGGCCTTTTTCAAATGGGTTTCCTGCTAATTTGGATATATATATATATATATATATATATATATATATATATATATATATATATATATATATAGAGATAGATAGATAGATATATATACACACACACACACACACACACGTATATATACATGTCACCCCACCTACGGCCACCCCTCAACCCAAAGTTCAGGTGATCACTGGATTCAGAAGAGAGCACTCCCCTCTGAAACCCCCAAGACCCCCACCCTCCCTCACCAACATCCCCAGGGCCATAAAAGAGGGACACACCACCAACTGCATGCTCATCAACTGCAGATCAGCCACTAAACATGCCACAGAGCTAGCAGAATCCATCCTCACCCATGACATAGACATAGCCTTCATCACCGAGACGTGGCTAAATTAATGCTCACCACCAATCATGGACACTCGTGTCCCCTGGCTTTGCAATCATCAACAAAGATCGAAAAGACCATAGAGGCAGGGATATAGCAATCATTCACAACATGTCTGTTACGGAAATTGACACAACTATAACACCTTTGAATGCCTATCCGCCAACATTAGCACAAGCGACAACAAGACATTTTAATGCCATCTCCTAAATCATCCCCCAGGCAACACCACCACATTCACCGAACACCTATCCGACCTGATTGCTTATTGCTCACTCCGAGACGCCAACAACCTAATTCTGGGCGACCTGAACCTATATTGGAATGAAAAACTCAACTTAATCCAAAACCTGAATGAGCTGCTTCACAGCAACAACCTCACCCAGCACTGTTCAGGAGCAATCCTTGATGCCATTATCGCCCACAGTGACACAATCACAATCGATCACATCCTGCCCGTCGACTGGTCTGACCACCATCTAATCCTATTCCACATCACTCAACCAATCACTGTGAGAAAGTGCCATCTTTCTTGCATGGTATGCCCCCACTTTTTGCTGAATTGCTGAATGTACTTTGACTGAGTGTGCCCTGGGCTCCTGCCAATCTGTGCCATCTTTCTTGCATGGTATGCCCCCACTTTTTGCTGAATTGCTGAATGTACTTTGACTGAGTGTGCCCTGGGCTCCTGCCAATCAGGTGCCCAGGGCCTATGTTCCTTCCCTAAAAACTGTGCTGAA
Organism: Triturus cristatus; assembly: GCF_964204655.1. Lineage (NCBI taxonomy): Eukaryota > Metazoa > Chordata > Amphibia > Caudata > Salamandridae > Triturus > Triturus cristatus. The sequence continues at coordinate 715,501,024 of NC_140589.1, read as the reverse complement.
ACCTAAACCCAAATTGGTAAACCCATGCCACATGTCAGCCCCTGGTAAATGGTACCCTAGGTACCCTGGGCCTTGTGACCAGGGAAGGCCCCTAAGGGCTGCAGCACTTATTGTGCTACCCTTAGAGGCCCTGTACCCTGACACACTCACACACTGTCCTTGCAGGCTGAGTGTCTGGGTACAGAACAAGACAGAGTCGACATGGCACACATCCCTGTGTGCCATGCCCACAACACACACTGCCCTGGCATACATCAGCCACCCCTCTAGCTGGGTGCCCTATGCCAGTGGGGTGGGTACAGGTGCATGAGCCATGTGCCCGGCACTGTAATGGACTGTCAATACGAACTCCACAGCACCATGATGGCTCCACTGAAGACTGAGAAGTTTGGTATCAAACTTCTCAGCACATTAAACCCGCACATTAAACCCACACTGATGCCAGTAGTCTTCTTCCTGCTAAAAATGATGTGGCAGATTGGGCACAGCAGATCACACTGGAGAGGACTGCCCCGAGATGCTTCCTTTCTGAAATAGATAGTACTATTTTCATATGATATATTTAGTGTATTTTAATCAATTTTATTGATTCCTCATTTCTTAAAGGGAACACATCCTTCCCAATGGTCTTGGTAAATAGATCTAGCCAAGTCAGCCTCCCACTTCCTTTTATGATATCCTGTGTGCTTTTTCTGTCAAAAGTGCGTATTTATCAGTGAAATGTTGAGTTCATGATATCCTGCATACTGTATTAGCAGACCTGACAGGAGTTTATTATGGTATAACTGCAAGCATCTACCACTACAACAAATCAAAGGGTACCCTCTGGTCATTGTGCATCCTAGTAGTTGCTGCCCTATCGAAATGCTCAGTGATTACACACATGCGCACACCAAAACAGGAACACTTCAGTCAATTGATAGAGGTAGACAGAATGTCTCAACCTTTGGCCTGTTCAGCTCCTTCCCTTGCATTTGCCATATTACCCTGTAGTGGTATACAAGTGTAGTAACGGAATAGATGAAGGTAAAGAGATGTAAATAATTAAACCTGAGCCACGTAACAAAACTGTAGGAAAGCTGGATTCTAAAATGAGGGGAAACAATTAGGGCAACAGGATGGCTCCCGTGAAATTGAAAGCAGAACAAAGATTGGGCAACAAACAGGGGATATAGGAGTGTTTTGCAAGGTTTTAAAAATTACATACAGATAAGCCACACCCTCCAAATGACAGTCACACAAAATTTGGTTAGGGCTCACCTTGCAGAGCGGGAACCTTGAAACCAGAGAACTGGAGATTCGCTGCCTACCTGCTGGTTTGGATTGCCGCGGAACTGCTCCCTCATTGCTGGCGGCTCTGTCGCGCCCTGGGCTCCTGTGCTGCTGTGTGTCTCCTGCCGCCGCCATCGCTGCCCTTGCGGCTGGAGACCTCATTACCCACACTGCCTAGCGCCGCACACGCGCACGAGCGCGTATAAAGCTCCGGCGCTCCTCCCGCGTCGCGGGACGCGCGCGGGCGGCGCCGGGCTAAGCCCGGGCAAAGGGCGGGCCCTCTTAGGCCCTCAGAGGCCGAGTGAGGCTTGGCTGGGACCTGTCTCTTTGGCGTGTGACATTGGGACACCATCTGACAATTGAGAACGGACCGAACGAAGTGGGTAACACTGAGTCAGTTTCACTGTTATTATTGAAGTGGTGATTTCAGGGGGTTGGTTGTGTTTCCCACGGCACGTTATTGTACATTATCTCAGTAGAAAATGAATTCTAAGACATGCAAAAGGACCGTGGGTTTGGGGACTCTTGACAGCTACTTGAAACATGCTGAATCTGCAATTGTTAAAGAAATTGCGTCAGTGGAACGTAGACTATCACTTGAACCACCTAGGCTAGCTGTGTCTTGTACCCCTCCCACGACCATTGCTGTTGGTGCACCCCCCGATGTTGCCAATTCTCGTATGTCCCAAAATGGGTCAGGTACCGTGAAGACTTCCATAGTTACACCTGCCTTGCTATCTAATTCGAGTTCTGCCCCCTCTCCTGTGGCTGTTAGAACAAGACAATCAAGAGGCATTTCAAATCAGCCATCATACGGGGGCAAAATCATGGCTGGTAAAAGAAAGGCAAATAACCACATGGGAGCACGGAAACAGGCAAAAATCCCTAGAAAGAGCAATTTCACTCAGGGGTTGGCTCAGGGTAATCCTAGTGTCCCCCATTTAGCTGGTGAGTCAACGTGTGGGGAAATAAATAACTGTATAACTCAGGGCCCCGATATTGGTAATAAAAGTATAGGGCTAGAAATAGCGACAATCATCGATGCCCGTCTTAAGTTACTGACTGTACCGCTAATGGCTACATTGAAACGAATAGAGGATCGCATTACTAAAATCGAGTTACACCTTCAAACTAAGGTCTTAAACGTTGAGCCAAGCTCCGCGGTAGTTGATTCTCTAATTGCGTGTACAGCCACAGTTGATAATATGTTGGATTCTATGATCACTATACACCAACAACCAACATTTCCCTGCACCACCCCGGCTATAGGTCCTATTACCTCATCCCGACCTCCAACTGTTGCAGAAATAGCTCAGGGTAGGGAAACGCATAAGCAGAACGCAAGGGGGAGGCTCTTTTCTCCTGATCGGCCCCTAGGGAGGGATTCGACTCTACACTTACCACCAGAGGCCTGCCCCTACTCTATCATCTTAGCCAATGTCCCAAAGCTTGTGGATGGGAATAGGGAACACTGGTCTTCATTAAAAAACAAAGCCCTCCACTACTTATCGAACAAAACTGTTTTGGGGCAACACTTACATAGTAATTTTTTGATGATAAGACGAGTTCCTTGGGTGGGTAAGATTAACAAGTGTTTTGATGGTGACTGTATTGTCATAAGTTTCAGATCCCCCAGGTTGGTTGAGGACATTTTGAGGCAGGCAGGTTCTGCTAGAATTCACCATGATTATGTTAATGTCCTCCCTTTGGGTTTTTTCTATCCCCCAGCTTTTGATATGAGGATAACCAATAACTTCCCAAAGCGTCGTGCCCCCCTTGATTATGCTGTCCCTATCTCTAATAGATACTCTGCCCTATCCACCTTGGACGAAAATGAGTGACTAGGGCAGCAAGAATTAACTATAGTGCCTGAAACTCAGCCGGCAGTTCCAGATATAGTGCCATTGATAGTCAATGGCCCTAGTCACGGACCCACGGGTCCTTTAACTAAATTGGTCACCTGGAACATAGCTGGGCTGAGAAATAAGTCAGATGACCCAGCCTGGAGAGATCTCATCTGCTCAGGCGAAGTAATCTGTCTCCAAGAGACTTGGGATACGGATAACACCCTGTGTATAGATGGATATAAAAGCTTTTTTGCTTCTGCTGTACCGTCTAATATGGGGAGGGCTAAGGGGGGGTTGGTTACCTTGATTTCTGCTAGCATCTCTGGCTCGCTGACTCAACTTGATACAGGTTCATGCAATTGTCTGGCAGTCCAAATTTCTCTCAACGGGGGTAGTAATTTTTTAATTGTTAATTTTTATAATTCTTACCACAGAGATACCACGGTTGATCACCTAACCGCATTAAATTGTTTTTTGGTTAAATTTAAGGAGGAAACCGAGATAATTTGTCCCATCATTATCATGGGCGATTTTAATATCCATAGATGCCCAGAGAAATGTCCTTTGACGGATCCCCTAGTTCCAATAGAATCACAGGAGGCCCACTTTGAGCACTCACTTCAGGGTGCTCTGTTGGAAGTAATCCTTGCTGACCATGGCTTGCTACTTCCCGCCATGGTGGATGAGAATACCCCAACATTCAAAGGGAACGGGAAATACTCTGTGATTGATTATATTTTCATCAGCACAGCACTGAAGGACAGGACTATGGAATATTCAGCAGCCTGGACATATTTTAGTGACCATAATCCTGTGGTCCTCATTTTGTCCGATCTCTCTTCACAACCTGTTACGGCCCCTGATAGAACGGACAAATCTCACATTCGCTCCACAGATCAGGATCGCAGGATCAGATGGAACAAAATAATTCCTGATGATTTTTTTGCTAATCTGAAAAAGAAGGTTGGCCCCGAGTTGACCATGTGCCTTGACCCAGAAGCAGGGAACGTGGAAGTACTAGGGGCGTATTCCGTAATCTGCTCCCAGATCTCAGCAGATCTTCGGTGTCCAGTTAAAACAACGGACAAGACAGAGTTGGGTTGGTTTGACAAAAACTGTTCATTGGCCAACAGAAAGTTGAGGGCGGCCTTGAGCAGTAACCCTCTGAATCGGTCTAACATAGCCCAACTCAGGAAAGAATATACTAAAACCCTGGAAACCAGGAAAAAGGAGATCCGGGAGGACGCGTGGGAAGAACTTTCTTCCGTTGACGTCCTTCGTTATAGTGCAAAGTTCTGGTCTGTCATCAATAAACCCTTCTTTCGTGATCCCTGTAATAATCAATTAGATTGCGGCATTGGGGTACACCAGTGGTATTCTCACTTCAAATCAGTCTACGAAGTGGGTATGAATGGTGGATTGAATCCCCCTCTTCCCACTGTGAAACAATATACTTTATTCGTAACCAAGGGCGAGGTGGTTGAGGCCATCGGCAAGATGACGAGCAATAAGGCTCCAGGACCCGATGGCGTCCCATCGAACCTTTTTAAATCAGATATTGAGACTTGGTCTACAGTTTTAACGAATATTTTTAATAGGGTCTGTGTCGCAGGCATTCCGGACACCTGGTCCGAGTCCGTGATCATACCTATTTTTAAAAAGGGTAATAGAGGGGACCCATGTTGTTACCGCCCTATCTCACTCATTGATTCCGCAGTAAAAGTCCTGGGCCGAGTAGTCTTGGGTAAATTAACAGAATGGTTGGAGGATACCAACACCCTTTCGTGCCTACAATATGGGTTTCGTAAGGGCCGGGGCACCATAGACCAAAGCTTGAATCTTTACCTTTTAATAGGTAAATACACCATAGCTAAGAAAGGGACGTTATACCTTGCCTTTATGGACTTATCCTCGGCCTTCGATCGAGTGAACCGGTCGAAACTGTGGGAACTTCTTCTCAAGCAGGGAGTAGATGAAAACATTGTCTATTTTTTAGCAGATCTTCATAGAGATCTCTCTGCTACTGTTAGATTCGACCGATTGGGTAACTGCACAGGCAAGATCGGAATCTCAAATGGTGTCAGGCAGGGCTGTATTTTAGCCCCCCTGCTTTTTACACTTTATATCAACGACCTAGCCACTGCCTTAACTGAGTCATGTAAGGATATTCCTAGGGCAGGGAAGCACCATATTCCAGCATTATTATATGCAGACGATGCTGCACTGTTAGCGCGTACAGCAGTTGGGCTTCAAAGTCTTTTAGACACATTTGCCGATTTTATGAAAAGACTTGATTTAAGCGTGAATTTTGCAAAATCTCACGTTATGACTGTAGGTTGTAAACCCAAGAAAACCAAGACTATGCTCTGTGAGGGCCACGTCTTATCTAGAATCACCAGTTTTCCTTACCTGGGGGTTATTTTCGATGATAAGTCATCTTGGGTTCCTCAATTAGCTGCAAAACGAAATGCCTTTGCCAGATCAATCATAGGGGTGTTAGACTTTGCTCGCAAACTGGGGGTGAAACCCATGCAAGCTATATTGAACATTTATGCAGCTAAATGTATCTCTATAGCTATGTATGGTGCGGACCTGTGGGGATTTAAAAATGTGAAGGAACTTCAGGTGGTAGAGGATAAGTTCCTAAAATCCATCCTATCACTTCCCCAGGCAACCTCTGGTTACATTGTACATCAAGAATGTGGGGTTGGTTATTTAACTGACCGGATAGCACTAGCCCTCCTATTAAAATGGTTATCAATCTGGCAAAATCCGGAACTTGAGCTAAATCGTGAAATTATAATAGATTGCTTATCGCTCGAGTACGGAAAGGCTATTCCCTGGCTGCGCTATGTCAAGAACCTAAGTGACGATATAGGTCGCCCAGACTTATTTGATACTCCTAACAATATATCAAAGGGAGACTTTAAATGGGTAAAAGATACATACAAGCTTAGAACCACTTTAGCTAGAGAAGAAAAGGAGTTAACAAAACCCACAGTAAAGGCCCATCAGTTATTAATAACTACAGGCAGCATAGAACCCTATTTGACCATAGTGAATAACATGAATCATCGCTTTTTATTGACAAGGTTTAGACTGAACAAATACCATCTTTTGCTCACTGATTCTGATGGTTGGATGAAGGACAGGGACCTGGAGATCTGTTCTTGCGACAGATTCTCCCTCAAGGATACTGCTCACTTTCTTTTCTTTTGTAAACATTTGTCCCCTCTCCGCAAAAAGTTCATCATCCCACTCATTAAGAACAAAGGATTTAGACAAGTCAAACCTGCTCTTTTGTATCTTCAGCTGCTAGGTACTACTTGGGAGATTTTTAATATAGCAAATTTTTTGGCTATTGCGATGAGATTAAGGAAAAAAATCAAGTGGACATAGTGTTGTTTAAATTAATTGTGAATTTTGACTAAACTTAAAATAAGACTAGGTCAAGTAGTGTTTTAAAATTATGTGTAAATGTCTATTTTAAATGTTATTTATTGTATATATATGTGATGTTTTGCACTTTTATGGTTCTTGATATGAGCCGAATAAAGTAATTTTGACTGACTGACTGACTGGTTAGGGAATGACATTTCCACAGTAGGAAACCTCAGCTGGATTAATCACAACAACAGACAATGTCTGTATTAAGATCTAACAGGATAAATATTTGTCAAACACTGCATTATAGAAATAATATAACAAAGTACATTTTTCTCACGCAGTTGATTGCAACACAGGCTACTCACATAGTATGAGTTCAGGAAAAACAAAAAGGATAGCTTCTGTCTATTCAGAGGGTGCATTTAGCCATGCATCCACATACTTTCATCTAGCAATGCAACACGAGGGAGGGAGAATTAAATACTGTGAGCTGAGCACCACAGAGGTAGTTACCCAAAACTATAACTGAAAGCATAATGGCTGTCCCCCTATTTGGGCTCCTTATAACTCCCCAAAGGGAAATTAGAAACAAATTAAACACCTTGTCTGGTGCGAGAACAGGCAATGCAGGTTCTTATACTATATATGAAAAATAAAACAATATACTACTCATACATCAACGTCTTGGGTTTTTCATTTTTATTTGAAAACAGCGGTATATTTTGGACAAATGTTTTAGTATATAAATTCCATATTTTTGTACATAATAAAAAGACATTACCCCCATCACCTTCCAATATAAAGTGTCTTACAGCCAAAAAACAACTGCAAGCGTGTTTATCCTGCACATGGGGTGTAATTAAAACAAAATGCGATAGCACAAATCAGAACATAGGCCGTTCTATATCAAAACATTATTTTGGGGTGGTAGATATACTGGTTAGCTAGTGATTGGATACAAGAAGCACATCCATTACAATAGAACTGTGCAGATTCACATAAGGCCATGTCAGTAACTTTAGTGTATTACACCATTACATAGTGAAAGAAAACATGATTGTGGTTACATAGCAGTATAAGTGCAGAACTGAGCTGATGCCATTTTAATAACAATTATCATAAAAATTGATTTCCGATACATAATTGGCAAAGGAAACCAAATGAACATTTTTTTTTGAATGTCAGAAAATAAAAGCAGAGTCTCAGCAATATATTTACTGTTAGTATCCTAGATGCTTACTTTACCATCGTTTCTGCAACATGCAAAAATGAGATCACCTTCTTTTAAAGAGAGCTTTTCAATAACTGACAATTAAAGTTATTTCATTGTGTTCTTGTAGCGCTCAGGCGTGTCTTATTTTGGACGGTGTGTAGTTTTTATCTATTACTTCATCTTGTAAAAACATATGAAGGCATCTTTCATTTTGTGCCAATGGGTGACCAGCAACCCTGTACAAAAGAACAAAAGTACATTAGATGAGGTCCAGCTTTGTTGAGGAAGGCATACACCATAGAGAGATAAACAACCAGAGAGGATTATGTACATCAATTTACAAAACAATTTTGCTCGAACATCCATCCTTTTAACCAAAACCTGAAAATACAGTAACGGATAGAGCTACAATTTCTAATAGAACGAGATAAAAAAAACCACTGAGTTCTCATCACAAAAAAGATAACGTAACCCCAATGGTCACGCCAGTATTGCCAGTCCTACCCTTCAGTAAATCAGAGCTGTAAAATATTAAAATGCTGCATGCTAATTGGTTCCTTGACAGTTAATCTCTACTCACTAAACATATATTGAAGTTACTACAGCAAAATTCTAGTGCGTATGTGCTCTCACGCTGTTGCACTCTCAGCGCCACAAAGATGTGTAATAATTCAGTAAATAGTGATTTGGAGCCCCTATGGTAAAATAAAATGTCAAAGGGTCAGTCCAATATTTTTTCTTTACAGTTTATCAAATCAAAAAGTCAACGGAATAGGAGGTATGTTACAGAGTAGTTCGGGAGTGGCTCGGCCTGGCCGGGGCCTTCCTCTATACCTCTTTGTGATTTTGTTTCTCACTATGAGGGATGAGCTGCGATTGCTGGGGAAGGGTATTTTGACAGTGCATTGGGGGGAGGGGGGGGGGAGGTGGGGGGGGGGTTATTTTTATTTTTGTTCTTTTGTTGTTAATATATGTTGCCTTATAATCTGTAAAGCATAAAAGTCAATGCTCTTTTTGTATCGTATCGTATATGTGGCAGATGTTCTCTGGGTTTCAGGGCTCTGCAGGATATTTGTGGCATGACAATAACATTTGTTTAAAAAAAAAAAAAAGTCAACTGAATCAACCGCCAACACGTTTCACGGATTCATTGGGTGTTCACTTTTTTAAAGCTATGCAAACGATATAGGAATACAAAACAAAGGTCAATTAGAGAAAGAGGATTTTCAACAATCAAATTCAGTGCACAAATGTAACTACGTAAAAATGTACATTTTCAAAGCATTTTGCAAGTCATCAGTCCATCAATTCTATTTTTATACAATCAAATCTTAGCATAAATTTTTATGGGATAAACATTTAAGTTTTTCTTGTGTATACATCCAAATGTGGTACACAGTAAAAAAATTGACATAATGTAGAACTAATATATATACTCCAGCAAGTTTTTTAAAAATGTTTTAATACACTGTACAAGCGATTGTATAGACTGCTCCACAAACTCTTTTCTACTCTTTAACGAAGACTGTCCCAGACTTATGCAGACTGAGCAAACTGCAAAGTATACTTGAGGCTAAGCCCTGAGAAAGGCTCAGGTCAACTGACCACAGGGGGAAATTAGCGGAAACCCAACAAGCATAATTTTCCAAAATATATATATTTTTGTTAAATCCGTTTATTCACAAAAAAACACACAAAAAATCTCTAAATCCTTCACTCTTCCTTCCCTCCACTATCCTTTTCAATCAAAATAACAGACTAACATGTCCACTTATCAAATTTCATATTTCACTATACTAATTCACCAAAAATCCTTTGTGTTCCGAGTAGCGTGCTACTCACCGAAAAAAGCGCTTCAACACCTCATTAGGGGTAGCAAGCACTATATAAATGCAACCCTTTGTCCCTCTTCTATCCCTCAGCTATCCTTCTCAATCCAAATAACTGACTAATATCCACCACTAAATTACTTTCATATTTCACCATACTAATTCACCACTAATCCTTTAATGGGTTCCGGAGTACCGTGCTACTTGCCAAAAGAGCACTTCAACACCCCAACAAGGGTAACAAGCACTATATAAATGCAAACCTTTTTCTCTCCTCTATCCCTCCGCTATCCTTCTCAATCCAAATAACTAATACCCACCACTCAAATTACTTTCATATTTCACTATACTAGTTCACCACTAATCCTTATGTGTTCCGGAGTAACGTGCTACTCGCCAAGAAAGTGCTTCAACATCCCATTAGGGGTAACAAGCGCCATATAAATGCAAACCTTTTTTCCCCTCTTCTATCCCTCCGCTATCCTTCTCAATCCAAATAACTAATACCCACCACTCAAATTACTTTCATATTTCACTATACTAATTCACCACTGATCTTTTATGGGTTCCAGAGTAGCGTGCTACTCGTAAAAAAAAAAAGCTCTTCAACACCCCATCAGGGGTAACAAGCCCTATATAAATGCAAACCTTTTCCCCTCTTCTATCCCTCCGCTAGCCGTCTGAATTCAAATAACTGACTAACCTATTCACCACTCAAATTACTTTCATATTTCACTATACTCATTCAACACTAATCTTTCTTGGGTTCCGGAGTAGCGCGCTACTCGCTGAAAAAGCGCTTGGACGCCTCGCCAGCGGTTGTAAGCGCTATATAAATGCAATTAAAATACAATACATGTCATGCATGACTTTCAGTGAATAGGGATAAAGCATAGTGAAGATAATAAAATTTACAAAAATAGACATAATTGAAAGGCAACAAGAGTTTCAGCCCTCTGCAGTACAATGAGTACCTAATGTTGGGATTCAACAGAATCTTTCAAAGCACCTTGCAAAAGATTTCTGTGGGAACTTAAATATAAATAGAATACACAGTAGGACGATTTCAGTTGTATTTATTGAACCAATGTTATTCTTGCAAAAAATACGTGTGCTGCAATAATTAGTAGACAGAAGTAGATAAATGTGATTACAAGCACTAAAAGCGTAAATAGTAGATATAGTTCTACCATGGTGCTAAAACAATGTATATATGCAATCATATAAAACAAGGCAGTAATTGAGCGTACTCCTACTATGCAAACCCTACTCTAAGTCTACCTAAAGTGTGTGTAGGTGTTAAGCCAAGAATCCTCCCCAAGGGACGATCCAACTCCATTACCTAATGGGATCAAGTGAAGGACCCCCATCTTGGTCACGAACAGGATACCCCTCATGAGATGTCAGACCGCTGTGTGGTGATTTCTCAGCATGCAAGGAACTCGGTGTCAGCGGAAGTGCCTCTTCTACTGATCTATCAGGATGCTCATCTTTTATATTAGAAAGCAGCCTTGAGAGTGCGTATAGATTAGAGATGTTATGGATAAGTAGGTAGCCCTGTGGCTCTGTGGATGAAGATAGTGATGACATTTGTACACAGTGCAAAAGGAGACCTTGTACATGATGTTCAGGGCATTGTCATAATGTTGCGCGAAGCTAGACGTATAAACAAGTTTAGCTTCAGGGAAACTAATCCAACATGGTCATGCATGCAAATATGTGCAAAAGGTGACAGCTGAAAATGTTATTTGTGAGGACAATGTAAGAAATAAGCTGCTTTGCTACAAACCTTAGGAATATAACACTGCTGATCCAGATTAAGGGAGGGCTGTTATTCTGCCCACTTTTCAGGCATTAATAGGCTTTGCATAATGTCTGCAATTTTGCTCTAAAAAAACTGCTAGATCATCACACATGAGTTTGAGTTTAAAACATTTGTAGAGCGCACGTACACCTGGCGGTTTCATGGCTCTTTGAGGTACTAGACCCGGGAGGATAAGGAGATCCGGGAGGAGGGGGAGAATATGATAGTTATAATGAGAAGGCTTTTCAAAAAAGGAAGGTTTTGAGCGCCTTTCGGAAATGCGAGTACTGAGTGGAAGATCTAAGGTGGATGGGAAGAGAGTTTCAGAAGGCAGGGGCAAGTGTGGAGCATGTTCGTGCCCCCCACTTTTTGCGCCTAAAGCGGGGAACTGTCAATAGATGTTGGGAGGATGAACGTAGTTCCCGGACGGGGCGTAGGCTTTGATTTCAGAGGAGATTAAGGCAGGGGCTGCGCCGACTCGAGCCTGAAAGGTGATACATCCCATCTTGAACTGGGGTCGTTCTCGAATAGGGAGCCAGTGCAAGGACTTGAGAAGCGGCGTGACATGGTGGAATTTGGCCAGGTTGTAGACCAGGCGGGCGGCCTGGTGTTGGACCAGCTGTAGTCGTCGCATACTGTAGGCGGGCATGCTACAATATAGAGCGTTGCCGTAGTCTATGCGGGAGATTACCATCGCCAGGACAAAGTTTTAGGGCAGAAAAAGAAAAGAAACGGGAAACTTTACGGATGGTGCGAAGTGAAAAAAAGGAAGAGGAAACCACAGAACTAACCTGGGAGTGCAGGGTGAGTTGGTCATTCAGCTTGATCCCCAGAGTTCTCACAGAGGAGGAAGAAGGGGGGGAACCTAGGGAGGGGGGCCAGAAGAGAGAGGTCCAGGGACTGGAGCAACCACCTGTCAGAACCAGCTCGGTTTTGTCTGCATTTAACTTCAGGCGGTTGTAATTCATCCAGTCCCAGATAAAGATCATAACAGACTGGAACTTCACCATAGACTCTGGGGATGGGTAAAAATAAGCTGCAGGTCATCCGCGTAGTTGTAGACGGAGACCTCCATTTGCTGGAGGGCAAAAATGAGAGGGGCAATGTACAAATTAAATAACAGGGGGGAGCCCTGGGGGACCCCGCATTGTACTTTCCGGAAGACCGCCGAGAAGTCGCCCAGGCGTACTGCCTGGGTGCGGTCCCTCAGGAAGGACAGCCAGACCAAGGCCGAGCCTCCAATCCCCGCCGCTCTGGCACGAGAGAGTAGGATGGAATAATCAACCGTGTTAAAAGCGGGGGAGAGGTCGAGGAGGACCAAGGCCTGGGGGTGGTTGGTGTCCATGCCCTCTCTGAGGTTGTCAAGGACCGATAGCACCACGGACTCCGTGGAGTGTGCGGGGTGGAATCCAGCCTGGCGGAGGGCTAATATCCCGTTCTCCTCCACAAAGGTACTGAGCGTTCTGGTAATGTGGCGCTCCAGTACCTTCCCCAGAAAGGGCAATAATGAGATGGGGCGGTAGTTGACAAGAGCAGAGGGGTCAGCGCCCGGTTTTTTAAGGATAGGAACAATGGTGGCCGTTTTTAGAGATTGAATAACAATGCCCTGGGACAGTGAACTGTTGAGAAGTTTGAGAGGGGGCTGCACACAAACAGAGTAGATGTGCCTAAGGATGTGGGCAGGGCAGGGGTCCAGAGGTGAGCCTGATTTGACCATAGGGAGGAGGGAGAGAAAAGCCTCCTCTGTCAAAAGGGGGAGGGAGTCAAGGCGTGCCCCGACTGACGGACACTGGGGGTCGACAAAGGAAGGGGAGGAGGGAGGGATGTTTGCTTTGATGTTTGAGATTTTATCCAGGAAATAAGTGTTAAGAGAGTCGCATAAGTCCTGGGAGGGAGAGGGTTTAAGGGTGGCTCTGTCGGAGTAGGCAAGGTCGTGAACAATGGAGAAAATTTCTCTGGTCTGATTTTCAGCAGCCAGAATTTTTGAAGAGAAGTAGACAGTCTTTGTAGCCAAAATAGATTTTTTGTATTGGGACAGGAGGGTGGTATACTGGGTTTTGAGGTTAGGGCAGTAGTCTCGCCTCCAGGCCCGCTCGGCATGGCGCACAATGAGTTTAAGGGCTTTGAGTTCCTCATTGAACCAACGGTTTGCGTAGTTCAGACGTCTGGAGGACACCTGCCTGAGGGGGGCGACCGAGTCGCAGCCTGACAGGAGCCAGGAGTTCATAGAGTCGGCTTGTGCGGAAGATGACAGACTGTGTAGATCCGGACTGGATGCGGAGAGTGTGGCGGAAAGGGCGGCCACATCCACCTGGCTCCAAGAACGTTCCCAGATGTTTTTGGGGAGAGAGTGCTTAGTGACTGGGCTAAGGTGTAGGGAAAAGGATATCAATAAGTGATCGGACCAGGTGCAGGGGGAGATGGACAAGGAAGCAATAGGACAATTAAGAGACCAAATCTTATCAAGGATGTGGCCCTGAATGTGGGTGGGGGAAGTGAACGTGGGAGTCAAAGTTAAGGGAGCAAAGGGCGTCCGAGAATTCTTTAGAGGTCGAGCATTCTGCGGGGTCAGAGGGCCAAAAGTTAAAATCTCCTAGAACCAAAATGGAGGAGTTGTTGCCCGCTAAGGTGGCCAGTAGATCTTGGAAACCGGGGATAAAAAGTTGAGAGGGTTGGGGGGGACGGTACATAAATAAGCAGGTAAGTGGGACTCTGAAAGACGGTGAGCAGACGACTAAAAAGTCTGACGATCCGGGATGCTATATGGAGAGCAAATTACCATCGGAAGCGTATATGCACCCCCGCCCATGAGTCAGTCGTTTGTAGACACCATAACTAGGGTATGGGGCGAGCTCCCTCCGGGATTGACGATTCTGGGTGGTGACTGGAATGAAACGATGGCAGCCGGCGATAGATGGCGCGCCGGAGAGGGGGCTCCGTCACCTACACACACCAAACTATTTACACTAGCCCAGGCCCTGGGTTGGTTAGATGTTTGGCGAGCTCTACATCCCGGAGAAGATGGGTACACATATGCGTCCCACGTTCACCCCACAATGGCTCGCCTCGACTATGTCTTTCTGCCGTGCACACATGCTTCCCGGATCCATTCATCAGCGATTCTCTCCAGAGGTCTCTCAGATCATTCCCCAGTACAGTTCACGTTGGCCCTCAACACACATAAACCTGATTTTCGCTGGAGGCTCTCCCCTTGGTCCCTAAAAGACCGGGACCACCAAAAACTAGTGACGGACACTCTCACCGACTACTTTGAGCACAATGTAGGTACTGTTCAATCGGCTGGGGTGCTGTGGGAGGCATGGAAGCCGGTGCTTCGTGGGGCTGATATAAGTTTCCGAGTGGCGGCGAAAACTAAGGCCCTCAAACAGATAAAGGCGTTAGAAGACAGTCAGGCGCAACTACAGCAGCGGGTGCGTGCGGGGGGGGGGGGGGCAGCGGTTCGCCGCAAAATGCTCGCTACCCAGCGACGGTTACACTCATTGCAAACGGAACGCCCCATTCTGCCCCTGCGGCGGTCGCACAAGTGTTTGCCACATTCTACTCAGATTTATACGCGGCACGGGAAGTGATCGCCCCGCCTTTAATCGACGCCTTCTTTCGGGACATCCCTCCTCGCCAACTGTCTGACGAGGCACGGGATAAACTGGAGGAGCCCATTACGTTAGACGAGCTCCGCGCGGCGCTGATGGCTACCCGCCCGGGTCAGGCCCCCGGACCGAACGGATTCCCCCAGAGACTTTCTGCGGCCCCTTATGCCGACGCTAGGCCCCTATCTGCTCCAGGTTGTACAAGAGGCCGAGGAGACTCAACTGCTACCGCCTGATTGGCGACATGCCGAACTAGTCGTGTTTCTGAAGCCGGGCAGACCCTCTGAGGATCCGGGGTCGTATCGTCCCATATCATTATTGAATTTTGAACCTAAACTACTGGGAAAGGTCTTGGCCGATCGTCTACGAACATACATACTAGAGCGGATCCACCCGGACCAATCAGGCTTTATGCCGCATTGGGCAACGAGGCATAATATCCGACGGTTGCATAATGCGATAGCAGAAGCCCATAAGCTAGGCTGCCCGGTCGCGGTACTGCTGGCCGATATAGACAAGGCGTTCGACTCCCTTAGTTGGGAATACCTTTTCCGCCTCCTCGAGGCAGTAAACTTTGGTCCCCGATTCCGGACGTATATCAAGCTCCTATACACGGGTCTCACAGCGTCGGTCCGGGTGGCTGGTCATCGGTCGGCCTCGTTCCCGCTCCTTCGTGGCACCCGACAAGGATGCCCACTATCCCCACTGTTATTCGCGCTTGCTATAGAGCCACTAGCCGAATGGGTGAGGAGGGACGCAGTGATGCGTGGGTTGTCATGGACCCCGGACTACACAGACAAAATAGCCCTGTACGCGGATGACGTACTATTTTACATGGCTGACCCACGGGTCTCGGGGCCTAGGGTCCTTCAGATCCTCCGCCTCTTCGGTGAGACGTCTGGTCTGTGCGCTAATCCTTCTAAATCTATTTTATTCCCGGTGTGCGGGGACCTAGGACGCATGGCTTGGGCAAACCAGGTGACTGTAGCTACCGACTGGTTTAAATACCTCGGGGTCTACGTGACCCGAGATCAAGATGCGGCATGGGCTCGGAATATAGCCCTTCTTCTCCCGGCGGTGCGGGACGACACAACGATATGGTCGCAACTACCCCTCTCCCTCTATGGCCAATCGGCGATCTTTAAGATGATTTCACTGCCCCGCATGCTTTATCGCCTCCAGAATTACCCATACCCGATCCCGCAGACGTGGTTCACGCAAGTAAACGCCCTGCTGAACAGGTTCCTCTGGCAAGGGGGCGCCGTGCGGGTGGCCCTGGCGACCTGTGTACAATCTACATACTGCGGGGGAATAGCAGCGGCGGATATGCGCGCCTATTACTGGGCATCCCAGCTGCTAGTGGTCAACGACTGGTGGTATGGGTCGCTCCAAGATCCGGCGTATGCGGTGGAGCGTTTAACTCTCCCTCACACGCGGCTGCTACACTTACTATATGACTCCTCTTCAGTAGCCGGTCATCCTCCGGCATGCGGTACGGTGATTCAGATCTGGCGGCGCGTGGTGCGTATGATGGGCTGGTGGGGAAAACTTACCGGGATGACACCCCTATGGCGCGGCGCCTTCATCCGGCCGGTGGCGGCCCTGGAGGGATTCCGGGAGTGGGATACAATAGGAATCTCCACGTTGGGGGATGTTATGCGAGGGCCCACGAT
Organism: Triturus cristatus; assembly: GCF_964204655.1. NCBI lineage: Eukaryota > Metazoa > Chordata > Amphibia > Caudata > Salamandridae > Triturus > Triturus cristatus. The sequence continues at coordinate 715,484,391 of NC_140589.1, read as the reverse complement.
TAAATCCTTCCAACAACTACAAACCGAATTTGACCTACACAAATCCCAGTTCTACCGATACTTACAGCTTCGACATGCGTTGATGCCGGTGGTGCGTTCACTGACGTCCCTACCAGAATATCACCCCCTAGAGAGTCGCCTTTTGACGGGGGACCTAGGCCCTCATAAGATCCGACAAATCTATCAAACCCTTACAACACGCGCGCAACACAATCTCCATAAGACACGTGAGCGATGGCAGGCCGATCTCCCTGACCTTACTGATGATGATTGGGCGGAGGCACTGGCGAGCCCCCGCTATACAACAGTTTCCACTAGATATCGCCTGATCCAATATAAATACCTACACAGGGTCTACTACACTAGAACGCGATTGTGGAAAATGGGGATGATTCAGTCCCTGATATGTTTACGTTGTGGCGCGACCGAAGGCACGTTCTTACATACAGTATGGCTCTGCGTAGCGATACAACCCTATTGGCGCAAGGTCCTTGGGTGTTTGGGGAACGTTCTGGCCTGGGAGCTCCCACTCGAGCCAAGACTCACACTACTACATAGCACCGAGGACATCGGGGGGAACAGATCTAAACGACATTTACTGTTTCTGGGGCTCGTGTTGGCGAAGCGGGATATAGCGCAGAGCTGGAAGGGGACCTCCCCGCCCCGTCTAGGCAAGTGGAAGAAAGCCATGGACCAATGTATGATGGCGGAGATTGCGGTCTTTGTGGCGCGTGGCTGCCCCCGGAAACATGGGAAGATATGGGGGAAATGGGCCATATACAGGGGTGTGGACCTGCCACAACTTACTCCAGACGATTCAGGGGATCCCATAGAACGCCTGTTGAGACAGGAGAGATAAATATAAGGTGTGGGGTGACTGTGTACAAACATATTAGGATAATAGTAATGATGTCATCCCGGAGCCGGATGGGACTACGTGTTGACACGGGGTGGGTGGGGTGGGTGTGGGAGTCTGATGTTTGCGGACTAGGGGTTGGGGGCGGGAAATCAGCACAATGTGTACCCTGGGGGATGTACTTGCACCATAATCTCTGGACAACTGTGCTGGTTGTTCGTTTAATAAAATCAATAAAATATGTTAAAAAAAAAGTCTGACGATCCAATGGAGGAAAACGTTAAAGACTGAAAGGAGAGATCTCTACGGGCGATCAGAGCGACGCCGCCTCCCGGTTTTCCAAAGGGGCAGTCGGCGTGCAAAGCGTAATATGCGACAGGAAGGGCAGCTAACAAACAAGGAAGGGAGTTGTCACAAAACCAAGTCTCTGTAAGAAATAGGAGATCTGGTTTGTGAGAGTCCAATAAGACAAAAAATTTGTGATAGTGCTTAACTGCTGACCTGGTGTTAAGATAATAAACGGATAGGGTGGTAGGTATAGGAGGGGCAGGGGGGACGGGAGCTGGATCAGGGGGGAGAGGGGGAAGGGAGGGTAAGGACGGGAGAGAAAGGAGAGGGCACGAGGCCGTCAATCCCAGTCTGCCGATGTACAAAATCACAGAGTCATCCAAAGGCCACGGTCCTTGGAGATTGTAGAGCTGCGCAGGAGAGTATTGAACAATCTGGGCATGGTGGAGAGCCCCTGGGCCCGGTCGGCCGCAGACGGGCTTACCTTTGGCGCGCCTTCGGCGCGCAGACGGCGTGCCCGCTGCGCTCGTCCGCTGCGCGTCCGGAAGATGCACATAGTTTATGGGTAGGTAGGACGGAGGCGGGGGCGTGGCCTCTGAGAAAGGGGCGTGGCCTCCGGGCTCGCCGGAATGGCGGAAATAAGTGTTTACAGTTGAGGTACCGCGGCAACGCTAGATCCGTTGCGCGAACTGTTCAGGAGCTGAGCAGGTAAGTTTTTACATCAAGTATTCAAGTGACATACAAGTAAGGTTAAAATCAGGTTAAAAAACAACAAGTCTCGCTCCCGGCTTCCGCCTCAGGAGCTCAGTGCATCAAACACATATTTTGCCTATGAGTTATAAAGGGGATCACACTAGGCAGGCTTTATTAGAGTGTGTGTGATGTCAAAAAATTTCTTTTATGTATTAGTAGCAGAGAGCATCTCATGAGAAATAGCGGACTTTTGCCACCATAATTAATCTTCTATATACTCTTTGAGCTCTGTTAAGTTAAGTCTATGCCTCTGGTGCATAGTTAGATTTCCAGCGTTTCTCCGCTTTCTTACACTCTCTCTTGGGTATTCTTAGTTGCTCACTATACCACGGTGCAGTTGGTCCATTCTGAAAACGAGTTGACTTCATTGGTACCATCCTCTCTATTACCATGGCTGTCCAACCATTGCAAGATTCTAAAATCATGTCAACTGATGTTAATCGTTAAATGGGCGAAAGATTGTTATAGCTGGATAACAATCTCCTTTATATCCATTCTTCTCCATGGGCCCATCATAGTCTCAGGCTATTTCCCTGCACCATTCGGTCCAATTCGAATTCCTACCTTGATATCAAAAAGGATCAGAAAATGGTCAGTCCAAGATCGTGGTGTTCTCTTCTTTCACAACGAGGACCATGCAGCAAAACTTTGTGGCTTAATAAATAATTAAGCTTAACCAATTACAATACTTTTCCCTTTACTTACATTTTACTCACAATAACCATTATGTTGAAGCCACTGCAACTCTATGCAACCAGAAGCAAAGCAAAGGTGATTTAAAGAGAAAAAGTGAAGATGCAACACATAAAAGGAAATGTCCAACCCACAATTCTTTTGGCGGGTTAACACACTATTCACTTTAAAATTAACAATAGATGTGCCTCCAAATTACTTACTGCCTCTCAAAAAATCTAGTAAGTATTACAATTGAAAACTCAGGTTTCATAAGCAATAAACAAAAAAAAAAGAGTAGTCTGAGGAAACAGATATGGAAAGGGAATGTTATACAGAGGTGTGGAAGTCTGTCAGCTATTTCTAACCCTTTAAATGATACTGTGCCATTAATGACTACACCTTGGATATCTGCTCACATTAGTTTTTAAAACTCCAGTTTCACATTTGCGTTATCAATGCTCATCTCTTTACACTTGTTCCTTAGGATAGGCTCTAAACCCAACTTAGAGTAACATGGTGCTCAGTTGTGCCTTACATTTTTTCACGATTAGCACTAATTCTTTATTAGAACTTTAAGGTAAAGCTACAGCAGAACATAGTTGACTAACATAGTTAAGAGTAACATAGAAGATAGATAAAGTACAAAGTGCAGCAAAGTGCAATACTTTGTAAAAACTGCCCTCACCACAATGAAGTGTGGCATGCTTCATCATAGGGCTGCTGCAACACCGCTGCGAAGACCAACGCTAGAGGAGGAGCAATAGGGTGAGGAAGACAATACAAAAACACAAAAAAGGATCCAGAAAATAATAAGTGCAGATAGTACGTCTAAAACTAACTAATGGGATATCCTTATAATAATTTTATTCCAAATTTGGCAGAAATCTAGACCTTTTCCCGGAAAACCTTTTTTTCTTTTTTTTTTTTTTTAAAGTTAGATGAAATTCTGTTCAGTAGTTTTTGAAAAATAAAGTTTCAAAATGAATAGATACCTGGATCACTGGTCTGAAATTTAAAAAAATCAAGACTTCTGATTGCCTGAGGGGGCTTTCTCAGAGCGAGGACTCTGATTGGCTAACCGCAACATAAACAGAAATGTCATGATGACCTTTACAGGACTCGGAAAATAGGTCCCCATCCTAAAAATATTTAAGAAATACCATATAAGGGAGCGGGGTGGGGGAATACAGACCAAGGTAGAGTGGCGATTGTCAACAAGATGTCCATTGAACTAAAACGGATAAGACTACCCAATGCTGTGAAGCATGTTTAAACAGACAACCAAACTATCATTTGCAAATAACATATCCTTCAAAACTTAAAGCTACCAAAGTCTCGATCTTAGATAAATATCTCCGACAAACGTTTTGACTCTCACCGTATTCCAGAATCAAGCATGTGTCTGACAGCTAGAACACTAACTTACTGAGACCTAATACATCTAGGAAGTGTGGGTGACTAGATCTAGGAAATTAGCACAGGTCAAGATTTTTATAGGGAGATATTTATGTAAGGCTGATATTTTGCAGCCCATAGTTTAAGTTAATGTTTCTGGAAATTCTTGTTTGGCATCCCTGGTTTCACTTGTAACTGCCATGATGTAGTAACACATGGCCACCAAGTAATAGTAAATAAAGTAACAAGCATTTACAATGCAATGGTCTCGGCATTGGTAAAGTTAGAGCTATTGGCATTGCTCATGACAATGCCGTTTCTTTACATGTTTTAAAAACAAAAACATAAACAAAAATAATGTCATGAGCAATGCCAATAGCTCTAACTTTACCAATGCCGAGACCATTGCATTGTAAATGCTTGTTTATTCAAGCATGCAAAGAAAACAACTGGCTTGGATGAAATATTCACGCATGGAACAGGGCAACATGAGGGTCCTACGTGTGATTATGTGAGATGCCTTCACAAGTAATGAAAAACACCAACACTGAGGGCACATAGTAGGTTTCTTGCTGACAAAAGCGAAGACAAAAAAGTTAGATTGGAGCTTTCCGACTTAAAATATCTATTGAACTCAGCACAACTCAATTATTTTTTACAACTAAAACAACATTCGCTGTTTCTATAGATAATTAACTTAATGCCAAATTGTAGACTGCACGGCTCACTCAGTAAATTGTACAATCCAACATGGGTGTTGCGTTGAAGTCACTTGCCAATGGCACTTGACCAGCTGCGACGTGACAGCTCAATATTTCTTCTCTGTCTATTACCAAAGGTTCCGCCCATGTCGGATAAATCTGGTGCTCGCCAGGAAGAGGCCTGTGGCGTGATTACGCAAAGTTTAGGGCAGGGTCCATAAATAAAAAAAGGGGAGTTAAAGCGCCATTGTAACTTAAATCTTCTGAAGGGGCACTGGCAGCCGCAAATATCAAGTTGTATGTAAATATTTCATAACATCACTCCCTTCAGTGACCGCTTACAGTATTACAGGCGTGAAGTGTATCCAAAGGCGAATAGGAAGACTTAACACATACACCACTAGCGGAATGGACTCACCCGACTACATGAACTCTCGCGATGACGATTTTACCTGAGGATGGTGACGCTACCCCTCCGCACAGGCAAAAACACCACTGGCTCGGACACCCGGATCGGCTTGAACTGGAACTTGCAGCCGAAGCACAGCGCCGAGTCGCTGAAGACGGACACAGAAACGATGGGCCTTTCGAAGATGTGGATGGGGTCCAGGTGCGAGACGATGCAGCCTCCGGGCTGGTAATCGTTGATGACGAAGGAGATCAGGTGAGGGAGCAACGCCGGGACACCACCGCCTTTCTCCGAGGCACAGCAGAAAATGCCTCGGAGAAAGGGAGTGTCCTTTTCGGATTTGGGGGCGTGTTTTGCTGTTGTCTCCTCCCTGAGACTTCTCGCAAAAAACACGCCCCCCGATCCGAAAAGGACGGGGCAGGATTAGAGTGACGGGACCTCTTCTCCAATGGCTGGCCAGCATTTACTAGGCCAGCCAATGGAGAACAGGGAAGAAGAGGGGCGGGTTCAAGCCCCTCTTCTCCCAAGTCATTATGTCTCGCGAGCGAGACTTCGCAAGCGCAGCCATCGCTAGCCGAGACCTAAAAATCGATTGTTAATCTTTACTTGATATTGAAGTTTCAAATTACCATTAATGGAATAGATTCTGTGGTCTAGCTTAGGGTATTCTACTATGGATGCAAGCCGGGGTAGTTGTAATTGCTGGTACTAAATGTACTAATCAACATTATATGGTGGTTATCGGAAGTTTTCATTTGGACAATTTACTGCTTTGCTTGTAGAAAATAAAATTGGTTGTATACATGTATACTGCTGTAATATATATAGGTCTCAAGACATCTCGGCTGTTGATGATTCACACTGTTTACACTAAAAGACAATGCTGAAGGGAGAACAAAATAATTTTTTTTTAATTTAAATGTAGTCTCAGTTACTACTTTGTAGACGAAATGAAAATAGAAAAAAAAAACAATCAAATGTTTATAAATTAAGCTGTCCGATACAATGTCTTTTATCAAGTATGTTGCATCTGAAAAAAAGTGTTAGCAACTGAGACACAGCAAGTTCCATTTTGGGGAAGGTGGTATGATTTTTGTGATTACAGTTACCAACACACATGCCGGAATAGATTATGGAAGTGGCAAGTGTTGCCTGTAAGGGGAATGCACAGGGAAAATGCATTAGGTAAAAGGAAAGGGGTGAAAATTTGTAATGCTGTACTTATTTGGGGCAGCTCCAAATCCTCCTCCTTGTGAAAATAATTCACTCAATGGAACCATGTTGCACAGAGATATATCACAGGCAAGAAGAGATCAAACTTTCTAAATTCTACATCTCTTGTCGTGGCACAACATCCTAAATGTTAATTCATATTCTGAAAAATGACAGCTAAAAAAAAAGAAGTGTACTTTCATACAAGAAATGTTGATAATGCTACCACCTGCAATCAACCCAAAGTAATTGCAAGTTCATTGTAAGATGTATTGTTCACTTGAAGCAGCAAACCTTAAAATCAGAATCAACTATACAATTAACACTTTTTTCCCCTAAATACTGCAATTTGAGCTTCAATTTGCATAAATTAGATTTAAAAAAAGATACAAAACTCAGGTCAAAACCAAAATATGTTAATTTCATTCAACTTCTTAGGCAAGGATGTCTGCAATATTAATGCACAATCTTTTCAATCACAGAATTACTTGATGATTTGTTTAAAATGGTAACTTTCCATATCAGTCACTGCTTTAAAAGATTAGCCTGCATGAAGAAATGGAACCTGAAGCCTCGATCACTTTACTGCAGATAGCGGACTTCTCAGTTTCTAGGATATGCTTTTCTTGAGAAAGGGATGAAGTTATCTTTATGATGAATTTTCCACTCTTAATCCTTACGCTCTTTGTAAATATCATCCAGGTGGTATACCTGTCACCAAGTGAAGGTACTGGAACCTGCTTCAATAGATGTTTTAATACAGAACTTTGCTACCCATTACAACGCACTCCCATGCGAATGCACCCCTTTCAGTTAACTTCAATGTAAAACAGAAATGACTCAGCTGGAGTTTCCTGAAAATTGGCTGAGTGGACAGCGGAAGGGTGTTGATATCCAGGAACCCTGAAGAAACAGCTGGGCGTTTCAACACTTGCCTGGATCAGATCGACATCTACATAAAGGTACACTGCATAAAACTTAATTATGGAAAAATTGAGGTTCTTCTCTTGGGCAGTGACACCTCTTTCTGGTCACCCAGCTAGTGGCCTAACGAAATGGAACCATTACTTTTGCCCATCCGAAAAGTGAGGAACCTCGGCATTGTCTTAGACAAACTGATTTTTGAAACCAGGTCAACACCCTGGTGTCATCAATTTTTTTTATCTTAAAAATGATCAGGACGATATGTCCATTTATTCCACCCGACCTTCAGGAGAAAGTCGTAAGTGCATTAGCTCTATTCAGACTGGATTATGGGAAAGCTTTATTCCTAAACATACAAAAAAGATTTCTCCAGAAACTACAGATGCTGCAAAATGCTCCTGCACGACGACTTCTAGGCATACCCAAATATCAATCAGTAACCCAAGTAGTGTTCAGACGACACTTGCTTCCAATTGCAAAAAGAATCAAGTTCAAATCATTGAGCATAGTCTTCAAGGCATTACATAATGTTGGCCCAGATTTTTTAACAGATAATTTCACCTGGTATACTCCATTATGAAACTGAACATCATCTGCCGCCACATTTTTGGTGATGCCCAGAATGAAAAGAGCATCATAGGGAGGGAGAGGCTTTATTGCTGGAACGGCCAAACTGTGGAACTCCCTTCCATTGACACTGAAGGACAGCCCCAATCTTTGGTCCTACAGAAAAGCTTTCCAAACCGGGCTCTTTAACAACTAGTGCTAGCATATTTCCGTCCAATGTGTGAAGCAACGCCAAGATGCCTCAGGACAATCAAGGGCTATATAAAATTAAAAATCAAATCATACATAGGAAGAGCTAACAGACTAAAAAAATAGGAGCCATAATAAACACCCCTTCATCCTAATATTACACTCAGGCTCTTCCCCATTATTAACAAGTTGAGAGAACCAGGAGCACCGGAGAACAACTGACTGACACCTATCAGATCAGATCCATGCACAGAGGATTCGTTGAACTTCCTGGACAAATTTTGCATTACTCTGTATAGTGTCAGGAGAATGCTTGTAGGGTAACCCATGAAGCGCCTGGTATCGAATGTCACTGATGTCATCTTTGTCTTACTGGATTAGGTCATGACACTGGCTCAAGATTGGGCCCCATGCAAAGTGCAGCAATGGGAGGTGGATGACATTATCTATTTGGCACTGTTGGCCTGGCCCTAACAGTTTTTTACCAGTAACTCAGACAAAATATAACCCAGCCATTTGCAAAGCAGCCGTGGTCTTGCTCCAATAGGAACAGTCCAGCCCATTAGCCTAAGTGTGACAAAAATGCTCAGGTGCTGATCCCATGCTCACTGTGCCACTGGAAGGAAGCTGTATATGAATGAGGAGCCCCAACTAGGGTGAACCCAGTCTTGGGTTGCTTGTGTTCAGAGAGGACCTGGCTTTGCGGTTTTGGGCAAGACTATTTATAGTGCAGCAAGATCAAGTCTGGTTTGCATATGGCTGTATCTAATACAAGGTGGCATGGTGGGCACAGAATGTTAGACTAGGATGCACCCCAAGACAAGCACTTAAAGGAAGTAAGAGTCCAACTGGGTGAGAGAGAGGGTGATCTATTCAGTATTGTTCATTCACTGACTTTATTTAGATGTTCATTCAAATGCCAATCTGAATGATTCCATTTTCATTTGTTTCTTGAAATGCCTGAGGTTGGAAATAATATTCCACAGCCTAGGGGACTGTACTCCGTGGGCTCTGCCTACCTGGGTAGTCTTATTATTAAATGAGCTTTTAATGACTAGACATATGGCTTTGATTAGGATATAGGATGGTTCCAGTTTCTGTAAGTAGACTGGGCTTTAATCACAGTATGCCTTATGCTTATTTGAAAGAATCTTATATTTAATCCTCAAATTCATGGGACGTCAGCGGAACACCTTGAAATTTTGGTTTAGCACGGTCTACCTTCCAGAGGTAAGGCAAGTCTTTGTAATCAAAAGACAGGCCTTGGACGATCAGGAACTTGAGATTGTAAATTTGAGATATGTGTCCCTCTTGCCTGGGAAAAAGCAGTGAATGGACTTTGTAGAATCAAGGCGGAACTAGCAAAGTAGTAGCAGTTCACACTATCGGTACATTCTTGCCAATGCCGGAGCAATTGTTATCATTTTGCACAGCTCTTTCCTCACTATGTTGAAAATCGTCTGAACTAAGGGAAAGCACTAAAAAATACGTAAAGATGTTGGACCGACTCATCAAAAACACTTACTTGCTGGTAAAGAGAAACCATTGAATCTTCTCTTCAGTTGCAAACAGATCTATCGGAAGGTGACCCCAGTAGCTGAACAATTGTACTTGATAGTGAAGTTGCTCTTGCTCGCGGCTCTCCACAGGAGCTCGACTAAGTGCGCAGTCTGGGTAATTGTTCCATCTTCAGGTTGATGCTAATGGAGTCTCATAACATTTGAACTGTCTAAGGAAACAATTTGAGATCTTGTTCCAGCTTGCTACACACTGTAATGCATGGATGAGGTGTCGTCCATCTGAATTAAATCAGGACCGGTGTGTTCCTTAGAAGTGTAAGCAATGCTTGCAGGCCCCAAGCAAATGGCTACAAATTTGAAAACATTTCTATCTAGTCTCTTTTCAACATCCTTGTGGCCAAACCGAGCATGGGGGGGGAGAGGGGGCACATCATTCCCATCTATTAACATTATCTAATGTTGCAGACAATGAAAAGGACGGTCCTTTGAAGGGTACTATGAGATTCTCCACCACAATAATGCCCGTTTCTTTTATCTTTGTTTTTATTGTTTTCCAGAAATATGCAGTGTACAATGCATCATTTGATATTTGTGAGTAATACAGTTCAGAGCGTTACAGAAACAGATCACTTAATGGCAATTAAACTCTAGTCAGTTACAACTGTTACAGTCTGCCTGTTACATGGACTAATGAAGCACCATAGCATATTTTGAGCCCTTACAACTTGCTAATCTAACATACCATGTAACATTACATCCTACACCTAGCACATTTTCAGCAGCATTACACATTTCCGCATGTGTCACACCCGCAACCCCCACCTTGCCTCCGTACCGGACCCAACATGTCATTACAACAGTACACCGTGGGTACCCAGTTTCCCATTTCCGACCATTTATATAATAAACTATAGCTCAGATGATACAACCCTGATGCTTGGGGGCCAATTATATGCTGGGAAGGGGGAACAGAGAAGACATTCGTGGGCCTATATGGAGTGATTGGGCACGGTTCTGAAAAACACCCTGTGCACCCTATCCTATGGATCCTTTCCACTATCTTGCCCATTGACACTCGTGGGTGTACCCAGTAGCGACTGCTGATGGCTGCGCCAAGCTACACGAAAGTCGGAGTATTGCATCCCACGCCGCTGCTATCGGTTGTTTGCGCAGTCCTCTAGCATCTTCCCAGCGAAGAGCCACACTTTCCGCCTGCGCCCAACATAGCAGGGACTGGTACCAAGCTTCTGCTGCCGGGGGGTAGGAGACGTCCAACAGCGCGTGAGCAGACATTTGGGCCACTAGGAGTCCCAGATCTATGTACCTGGAAGTCACCTTGTGTTTCTTGGATCTAGGGTACAATCCCAAGACACACTGCTCCCACATCCAGTCCAACACCTGCTCCGTACACCGAGCCAAGCAGCTGGTGACCACACCCCAGTACGCATGAATGGTAGCACAAGACCACAACATATGCTTTAGCTCTGTCCCCACTTCATCACACCTTGCGCACTTGGCATCCGTTTTGCCAAAATACCTATTAATACGCTCCAGTGTAAAATAGGCCCTGGGAACGATGCAATACTGGATGAGTCGGAATCGGACGTTCCGAGGTATGGGTACCAGGCTCTCGAGAATACTTTCCCAGTCCCGGTCCGTGGCGGGCTGCTGCATGTCTGCGTCCCATCGGGCTTGGTGGGATAGCAGTTGTGGCGTTGTGTGTGTGCGGAGAGACTCTGCAAACCACTTTGCTAAATACCGGCCCATGCCTAGCTCATGCAGATATTTTTTACTTAAGTGGGTATCAGGTTCCTGCGTGATATCGCCCCATAGTGCGTTAAGTGAACGCACCAAGGTGGCATGCAACAGGAATTGGACCTGCGGCAAGCCTGTGGCTTCGGCCACATCTACGAAGGAAAGGTGCAGCCCATAAGCATATAAATCTGTCAGAGTCTGCACCCCAGCGTCTTCCCAGTGCGTGCGTTCTGGGTTGGTTATTGCCCGGAGCCTCCTGGGGGGTACCCAGTATTGGAAGGGATGGCGAGTACGGCGTGATGTGGCGCGTGATGTAAATACTGCGCCGATAACAATGATACGCCACTCGTACCAGGACCTGTGTAGGTACACGACCTGTCCGGCCCGGGTGAAACAGTGTCACAACCTGGGTGTGAGTGAGCTCAGGGTTCTGCGTCGCTGTGTCCGTCAGCTGGCGCGCTGCAATCCAGCGCGTCACCCATTGAAGTTGCGCAGCCAAGTAGTACTGTTCCATATGAGGTAGTGAGCGACCACCCTGGCCAGTCGACGGGTACATTCTAGCTAGTGACACTCTGCTTCGTGTCCCATGCCATATGAAGTGCCACAGGTTTTGAAGAACAGCGGCTTGAGATGCAATGGCAGGTTTGTGAAGTAATAAAGAAGGCGCGGTAGCACCACCATTTTTAGCAGCGCAATTCTACCCATGACCGCCAGCGGTAGGGTAGACTACAACATCTGCCCTCATAGCGCTGTAACAGCTTGGGTCAGGTTCCCCTCTAGGAGGTCCTGCGAGTCCCTATAAATCAGGACCCCCAGATATCGAAACGCTTCGGTCTGCCAGTGGACTCCCCTGCCATTGATGACCAGGTGTGGATCGGGGTAGATTTTGCGAATGGATATAAGCATGATTTTTCCCAGTTGACCTTTAAATCTGATACTGAAGCGAACTTGAGTAGCGTGGTCTCAATCGCTCGATGTACTTGCCCCACATCTCTGAGCTAAATCAATAGGTCATCAGCATACAAAGAGAAAGCATGTATACTGTCTCCAAGTGGTATCCCCCAGTCAGCTTGCGTTGAACGAAGTGCCTCCACTAGCGGGTTGATAGCAGGCGCGAACAACAAGGGGAGAGTGGACAACCCTGTCTCGTACCTCGTTCCACAGGGACACTCCCCGAAACATATGGACCCGTCTTGACCCTTGCTGTGGGACACATGTATAATAACTTAACCAGGTTCAGCAAGGCATCACCCAGGTCATAGCGACGCAGTGCAGCGAACAGGAACCAAGGTATACAATGCGCAATTTTAAGAATGCAGGATGGCAAGTACTAGAAGTGATATGGATTGCAACACTAGAATGACAAAGTGGCCGGATATAGGTGTGGCTAGGACTACCAGTTTTTCAACTTAATCTAGTGATGGGAGCGCCTTTCCTCGAGAAAGGTCTAGGAATGCTAGTAGGTAAGTTGGGATGGTTGCAGGTACTAGAGAAGATTTTGCCTCATTCAGCGTGATAGCCAAGCAAAGGAAGAGTTTCAGACAGGCATTCATTCACTCTTCTGCCGCTCTCGCTGCTGATCATTTTATGGACAAGAACTCTACTTATGGAAATACATGACAGCCTTTCTCCCGAATATGTTGGGACACAGGCAGAAGACATTTGGTAAAAACGTCTGGGGCTGACAAAAAACTAAATGGAACGGCTTGAACTAGTAATGATGCCCAGCCACAGAAAATTTCAGAGATTGCCTGTGGTTCTGATAAATAGGGGTGAGGAAGATAGCATCCTGAAGGTCCATGGACATCAGCAAGTCCCTTCTCGGAATAAGGAGAGGAGGACCTTCTGTAGCATGATTATTCTGAAGGAGTGCATTTCAGGGACTTGTTCAAATCCAGAAAATCTAAAATTGGTCTGAAGAAGCCTGTCTTTTTATTGACCAATGTAAGAAAGTGGGTTATTGGATGAGTGGTGTGGAAGCCCCACTCTGGCAACAACCACAATCCTGGTCAGGGTGAACCACAAAAGTCACTAAATTAACCTCTGCTTAGCCCCTGGTAGCTTGGTACAAAGCAGACAGGTTTAACTTGGAGATAATGTGTAAAGTACTTATGCAGCACACAAACCATAATATAGTCTAAACAGAACGCAAGAAAAACCCCAAACCAATTTGGCAAATAGAGTAGATTTTAAGCAATAAAATTACAACAGAACAAAAAAAAGCCAATCAGTAGAACCAGAGATATTCAGATTTAAGGTTGTAAGTGAAAATAGCACCAAAGGCACAAAGCACACTCAACGGACATCTGGTCATACTAGACCAGGGAAAAGTCACAAGGTCAGGCCGACTGCAATGGAGCGCAGTTCGGGTACAGGGACCAGTTTAGTCCAGGTGAAAAATGTAACTTCTAAAAGTCCAGAGGAAAGCGCTTTGTTCGCAGAGGAGAAAGGAGAGCGCCACGGATGGTGGTTGCTGTAGCGCAAAGGGCAGTCAACAGGGGAGGAACCTGTTGGGGATCAAGGACTCACTCCAGCAGAAGCCGGGCGGCCTCAGGCAGGTGCAGTGCAGGACCAGTGCAGCAGGTCAGCTGGGCAGTTGCAGGGAGGCATTTGGAGTCTGTTGTGTCCCAGTAGCTCATGCAGGAGGTCATCCAACTGACCCTGGAGTCACTCAGGTTAGCAGGTCCACTCTTCCTTGTCAGAGAGCAAGGCAGTACTCAAGAAGTAGGGCACCACAGCAGCCATTCTTCTGTAATGTTCACAGGTTCAGGAGTGCTCCAAAGAGTGGCTCTGGAGGTCCAATATGTATACCTGCTGCTAGCCTTTGTGTGTGTGGGGGGGGGGGGGCGGGGGGGGGGGGCAAACCCTGTCCTACCTTCCCCTCTGGTTCTGGAAAGCTGCTCTTCCCTTGGCAGGCCCTAAAAAGACTAGGGGGGTAACAAAAGGTAGACAGATCTGGTGTCAGATTCCTTTGTGGGTGCAGGAGGCAAAGCTCTTTGAAGTATAAGTGAGGCTGGGGACAACTCCTACCATAGCCACCCTGCCAGGATGGTCCATCCTGTCCACAGATAAGTCCCCTTTGTGTTACTGTCTGGAAGCAATACACAAACTCCAACAGCAGAGCCATTCACATTCATGTGACCGTGGACACTGACCGAAGGCACAAAGGGTTCAGCCAAGAAAATGCCAACTTTTTAAAAGTGGCACTTTCTGATTTGTGACTTAAAATCCAACTTTAACATTAAAGAGGATTTCAAATTACAATTCAAGTCTAAACAGCATATCCCCATCTGCTCCCAATCCAAAGTTAGCGCTTATTAAATTTAATAAGGTAACCCAGTGTTAGTCAAAGGGAGTAGGGGGGCCTTATTACAGTGGGAAACTACTTTAAGGAACTTTTCACTGCCAGGACATGTAAAACATAAGTACACATATCCTACTTTTTAAATACAATGTACTCTTCCATATGAGCCTTTACGGCCTACCCTAGGGGTGACTTAGAAGTATGAAAAAGGAAGGTTTAGGCCTAGCAAAAGGTTACGTTTGCAAGATCAAACTGGCAGTTCAAAGCTGCACTGCAGGCTTGCAGAGGGAGGCTGAGACATGTTTAGAAAAGGCTACAATAGTGGCTGGCACAAAGGGTGCTGTAGACCCGCCTGTTGCATTTAAATTTACATGCCCTGGGTACAATTAGTAACACTTTACTAAGGACTTACAAGTAAATTAAATGTGCCAATTAGGTGTTGTCCAATTTTACCATGTTGAAGGAGGAAGCACAAGCACTGGTTAGCAGTAGTAAAGTGCTCGGACTCCTAATGCCAAAACAATGGGCTCAACACAGGAAGAAAGTGAAGGTATAAAGTTACGAGTGACCCTGCAAAGAGGGCCCAGTAGTAACAAAGCAGAAGCCCTGATTTGAGAAAACAAATATTTCCTGGGGAAGCTGGTCCAGGTGGTGAAAATGTGGTCAGACTTGTGGGTGGCATGGTGGTTGTAGGGTATATCCTTATGAACTATCTGAAAACCCAATGATCTGGATTAATGTTCTCCCATTTCGAAGCAAAATCTGAAGTCTCTTCCTGGACTCCTCCTCCACTGGATGGAAAGTAGCATTGTCCAAGAGCGCAAGAGCATCAGGTGTGCTTATGCATATCCTGACACCATGGGTAAAATGTTCCTAGTATTTTTTGCAGACTTTTGCTATGATTACGTCTCTCTGCCCTCGAGCATCCTTGATTGTTCAAGGACTAATGGTATTGGTCAAACTACCTTTGTGGGGATACAGTGTTGGGAGCCTTCTCAGTAGATCTGCAATTTGCTGCAGATGCAATTCGAAATCAAGAGAGCAAGAAAAACTGAAGCATCAAAACTGAGTGTGCTGAGTAAATAGCAGTCTTTATGCCTTAAATGGCTGATGCCCCATCAAGTGTGTGACAGCCAAAAAGGCATATCCAGGGCGGGCTTTCCTTGCACTTCTGGGCAAAGATAAATACTCTTCGGTCAACCTTACTAATGAAAAACTGCTGCTCCTACTAGACAGGCATTATCTCCCAGTCTCAAGATGACTTTTGATACCTCTCTTGTCTTTCGGAAGAGGTTCCAGGAACCGGGAGATATAACTTCTTATTTGTCAAAGAGGTCTAAAACGGGCATAGTGTTCACTGCCTTAATGAATGATGCAGCCATTGAGCTCACTCTTGCCTAGGGTTTCAATACATTTTCCCTTCCTGTCAGGAAGAGTGGATGTAGCTAGGATTGGGTTACATGACCACCACTGAGCAGTTGCATCAATGACTGAATATGTGCAAGGATGACCCGTGAGACAGGCAGAGGCTTTATCTGAAGCACAATATTTCTTTTCGAAACATGGATCTACAGCGGAAACAGTGGTTAGTGATTTCATGAATGCAACTCATTCCTGCCAGTTAAAGTCAAAGATACGAATGTCTAAAATAGTAATTTCTTCAATTAATTTCCTAGCTTGCTCTTTATGGTCATACAATCAATGTTGTCCCATCAAAGTAATTGGAAGGCAAACATCTACGCTGCTATTTCTCCATGAAATTTGGAAACAGTATACGTTGTGGATTCAGACTGAGATGACCCCTCTTTCCCATTGCCTTGTGTGACTGATTGTCATATTAGCAGGAATTAATGAGGTAGTGAAGAACAAGTTACTTACCTTCGGTAACGCTTTTTCTGGTGGATACTATATCTGCCTGTGGATGCCTCACCTTTTGAATACCCCCTGTACCAGCATTCCGCGGGAAAATTCTTTCCTAGCTCTCCCACATCGACGAGGACGTCACAATGGACAGGCTCCGCTCGCAGCACCGTATGACGTCATCGGAGTCACAAAAGGACCTAGTCGGTGTGCTGACGTCAGTTCCACCCATTTTTTCCGTGCCACTGAGGCAAACGGGCGGACCGACACATTTTCAAATGCAAACATAGCATACCAAATATATAATATATATAAATTCACAAATGCATAATCAATAATGGCATAGAGAAATTGCAACTGAATAAGCATTACTCATTATTAAAATATAAACATGATTAAGACATATTAAAATAAAATATTTTTGGGTAGAAACAGGTGGACAACGGGGAGGCGGGTGGGAGCGTGAGGAATCCACAGGCAGATATAGTATCCACCAGAAAAAGCGTTACCGAAGGCAAGTAACTTGTTCTTCTGATGGATACTTCTGCCTGTGGATTCCTCACCTTTTGAATAGATTCCCAAAGCCGTACCTCTCCCGGAGGAGGGTGTCCACCTGACTAGACCAAAAAATCTTGCAAAACAGAGCGAGCAAAATGGCCATCCCTCCCAACCTCAGAGTCCAAGTAGTAATGCTGTGCAAAGGTGAGGAGGGAGGCCCAACTTGCTGTCTTACAGATATCAAGAACAGGAACAACTCTAGCCAAAGCAGAAGAAGTAGACTTAGCTCTGGTGGAACGAGCTCTAATACCTTGAGGCAGTTCCTTCTTGGCCAGGGCCTAGCAAATCTTGATGCACAAGATAATCCACCTTGAAAGCGTCCTCTTGTGCACTGCCTTGCCGTTCATTTTCCCAACATAGCCCACGAAGAGCTGATTGTCCAGCCTCAGAGCTCTAGTCCGATCCAAATAAAAGCGGACAACCCTCTTAGGGTCCAACCAATGCAGTCTCTCTTCCTCCTTGGAAGGGTGAGGGGGGAGGATAAAAGGTGGGTAAAGTGATGGATTGTCCCATATGAAAAGGGGAAACCACCTTGGGAAGGAAAGCAGCCCTGGTCCTTAGAATCAACTTATCCGCATGAATGGTCAGGAAAGGAGGTTTCGAACTAAGAGCTTGAAGCTCACTTACTCTCCTAGCCGAGGTAATGGCAATCAAGAAAACCGTCTTAAAAGAAAGAAGCCTCAACAGGCAAGAGTGGAGAGGCTTAAACGGAGAACCCATTAAAAAAGTGAGAACGAGATTCAAATCCCACTGGGGCATAATGAAAGGTGTGGGAGGAAACTTATTCGTAAGGCCTTTAATGAACCTCATGACAATGGGGGACTTAAATAAAGACGGCTGCTCCGGCAAATATAAAAAGTCCGACAAAGCCGATAAATAGCCCTTAACAGTGGCTACAGCACAACCTTGCTGTGCTAAAGAAAGAGAAAACTCCAAAATATTAGACAAGCGGGGCTTCAAAAGGGTCAATGTCTCTCACTCTGCACCACTTAACAAATCTGGACCATCTGGAATAGTAAACTGATTTAGTGGAGTGTCGCCTAGATGATAAAATAACGTCCACTATCTCTGGCTGGAGAGAGAATGAACTCAGGTTGCCCCGTTCAATCTCCAGGCATGAAGGTGCAAGATCTGGAGGTGGGGGTGTAGAACCTGCCCCTGCGAGGAGAGGTCTGCCCTGAGAGGGAGACGGAGCGGAGGGTGCGACGAGAGGTGAAGAAGATCTGTGTACCACACCCTTCTTGGCCAATCCGGGGCGATCAATATAACTTGGGCCCGGTCTTGGCGAATCTTCCTCGGAAGCCGAGGAATCAAGGGTATGGGAGGAAACGCGTAAAGGAGATGTGAGCTCCAATCCAATTGAAACACGTCCCCCAGTGCTCCTTGCATCGGATACTGGAGACTGCAGAACAACGGGCAGTGTGCGTTCGAGGGTGGCAAACCGGTCCAACCGAGGAGACCCTCACATATGGAAGATGCTATGGACCACCTCCGGATGAAGCCGCCACTCGTGATGGGCCAAGTAACGCGACTGAGACTGTCCGCACGAACATTCAGCACACCGGCGAGATGATTTGCAAACACACACATCTGAGGGCCCTGAGACCAGGACCAGAGTCGCAGAGCCTCTCGACAGAGGCGATACGACCCTACACCTCCCTGCTTGTTGATGTACCACATCGCGGTAGTGTTGTGCGTCAGGACCTGAACTGACTGACCACGAAGGGAAGGGAGGAAAGCCTTCAGTGCCAAACGAATCACCCGCAATTCCAGAAGGTTGATGTGAAGCAACCTTTCTTCTGGAGACCAAAGACCCTTGACCTCCAGATCCCCCAGATGAGCACCCCACCCTAGAGTGGAAGCATCCATGATCACTGTGGCCACCGGCGGAGGAGGCTGAAAGGGCTTTCCTTGAGACAGGTTGCCCTGCACACCCCACCAAGACAGCTCCGCTGCAGCTTCCCTGGAGATTCTGATATTCTCCCCGAGATCCCCGTTGTGCTGATACCACTGCCTGCGGAGGCACCACTGGAGTGCCCTCATGTGCCAGCGTGCATGGTTGACCAACAGAATGCAGGAAGCGAACAGACCGAGCAGGCGAAGAACCTTCAGGACTGGAACAACCGCTCCATCGTGAAATAAAGGAATCATTTCCTGAATGTCGAGAATCCTCTGTGGAGGAGGGAATGCTCGACACAAAGAAGTGTCCAGTATTGCCCCTATGAACAGGCTGCGCTGAGAAAGCACCAGGTGAGATTTGGGTACATTTATCGTAAAACCCAATCTGAACAACAGATGAGTCGTCACTTGCAAGTGGCACGAAACCAACTCTGGAGACTCCGCTTTCAACAGCCAGTCGTCCAGGTAGGGGAAAACAGGAACCCCTGACCACCTGAGATGAGCCGCTACCACCGCCATCACCTTTGTAAAGACTTGAGGCGCGAAGTGAGACCGAACGGAAGAACCGCAAACTGATAGAGTTGCGAAACGACCGTGAACCGGAGATACTTCCGATGCGACCTCAGGATGGGAAGATGAAAATACGCATCCTGCAGATCGATGGACACCATCCAGTCTTCCTGTTGCAGCGCAAGGAGAACCTGAGCCAAGGTCAACATTTTGAACTTCTCCAGTCTGAGATTAAAGTTAAAAATCCTGAGGTCCAAGATTGGCCTTAATCGACCATCCTTTTTGGGGATCAGGAAATACCGGGAGTAGCAACCCTGACCCCTTTCGTGCTCCGGAACCACCTCTATCGCACCTTTTTGAAGTAATGCAAGAACCTCCAGCTGCAAAAGCAGCAAGTGGTCTTCTGAACACCCACCCTGGCGAGGAGGGTAAGGAGGAGGAAGCTCAAAAAATGGGAGGGCGTACCCATTCTCTACAAGATTCAAGACCCAACGATCTGATGTGATCAGTCTCCAATCTTGTAGAAAGTGGGACACCCGACCTCCAACTGGACCAACATGTTCTAAGATGGGGGATCTAGAACTGCTTTCTTGATATACCAACGGTGGCGGGAGGGGAGGTAGAGGAAGAGGAGGAGGAGGAGGTCTGTTGTCTATTTGCACCCCTGAGGCCTCTTATTCTTCCCTCAGTATGATTTGTACAAGGGATTCTGCTGTTGTTGGCTCTGCTGAGTTGGCGGCCACGAAAGGAAGCAGATCTCCCAAAGCCCCAATATCTTTTGTAACCATAACCTCTAGACTGCACCTGGAGGCCTAAAGATCTTGCAGTAGCTCTGTCTTTGAAACGTTCCAAGGCTGAATCCGCCTTTGAACCAAAGAGCTTTGACCCATCAAAGGGCAAATCCAGCAGAGTCGCCTGAATATCAGCTGAAAAACCAGAAGACCTGAGCCATGCCTGTCTCCTTGTAGCCACAGAAGACCCCATCACACAAGCCAGAGTCAGCAGTGTCCATGCCTGACAATCACTTGACGTGCTGCGGCCTGCGAATCTGAAAGGACTAACAAGAAGTTGGCACGAACCTCCTCAGGCAACTTAGGAGCCAATTGTACAACAGAGTCCATCAATGCATGAATGCATCTTCCAAGAAGGCAAGTTGCATTAGTTGACTTTAGAGCCATACTTGCAGAAGAGAACACCTTCTTCGCAGCTTGCTCCATCTTCTTCGAATCCCTATCACCCAAAATGGTAGGAAAAGCACTAGAAGACTGCTTTGAGCAAGAAGCTTGGACAACTAAACTCTCCGGTGTCGGATGTGATGACAAAAAAGCCGGATCACCAGGAGCAGGCCTGTATCTTCGAGATATAACGAGATACAGGCGGAGCAGACAAAGGCTTCTGCCACACCTCAGGAATCGGATCTGTTAAGGCATCTGCAAAAGGAAGCAAAGGCTCAGAAGATGATGAAGAAGTATTTAAAACTTCTGTTAGTACGTTGGACTTTATCTCCGTAGAGGGAAGTTAAAGGCCCAATACATCAGCCGCCTTCCTTACAACCACATGGTTAAGGTGCAACGTCCTGTACAACACATCCACTTGCAGATGGCAAGTCATACTCAGGGGAAGTATCTAGGCCACTAGCTTCCTGAAGGCCTTCAAACTCATCCACCAAGTCCACAATTTCTCCTTCCTCCTGATCTTGTAAATACTCCTCCTCCTCCTCAAGCAATCTCTGAGCCTCTCTACTGGAGCGTTGCTTAGGCAACGGCGTCGGTGGAGCCACACGCGGTGCCAGAGAAGAAACCAACGGCGTCGATGGAGGAGCCTCGACTTCGAACCTCGACGCCGATCGAATTCGAGGTGGAGCCGACTCAGCAGCTGAAGGAGTCCGGGGAGCCGGAGTGGACTATTTTGGCGCCGGGAAATGCCTAGCCGGAGTCGATGGCAAAAAAGGGATGAAAGGAGCCTGGGGATAGAACTGAGGAACACCCAGGTTGAAAGCCAAAGGACCCACGGGGCCTGAAGGTGTGCCAGATGGAGTCGAGGCTCTGGTAAACAAGCCAAACATCGCATTGAGAAAATGCGAAGAGTCAGCCCCAGGAGCAGGAAAAGGAGGATATGGATCCGCACCTTCCTGAAGGGGAATCACCTGAGGTCGCACTGGAGCCTGCGGAGCAGGGGACAGCGCCCGCACAGGTGAAGCCACACGACCTGGAGAGGACCCACCCGGCGCCATCGCTGGAGCCGGTGAATCTTCATGTTGCGTAGAAGCATCTGAAACCGACGACGTCGCCGCCGGAGATGGTACTGGCGTCGCCTGAGGAGAAGGAGGTGGAGAGATAAAGTCCCTTCTCCGGGGTCGCCCAGCCGGAGTAGGCGACCTCGATCTCGAAACCCAGGCCTTCGAAGTACGAGGACAAGAGGTATGTCTTCTCTTGGATTTCTTGTGCTACTTCGACCTCGAAGTGTGAGAAGACGAAGACTTCGCCCTCTTCCTTCCTCTCTTCTTCTTGGCTTTGGCCATAAACAACTTGGCTTCACGCTCTTTAATCGCCTATGGATTAATTTTCCTGCAGCTTCTGCATTCGTCGACATCGTGGTCCGATGATAAGCACCAAAGGCAGTCATCATGCGGGTCCGTAATTGACATATGCCCGTCACACTCTGCAGGGTTTGAATCCGGTCTTCCTGGAAGTAGCCATCTGAAACAATTTAAGAGATACAAAGTTTTCCACGATGAAAATGGAGAGCCCTGAAAAACCCTTAAGCGTTATCGGCGCGGGAAAAAGGGAACGGACGTCAGCACGCCGACGAGGTCCTTTTGTGGCTCCGATGACGTCATACTGTGCCGCGAGCGGAGCCTGTCCATTGTGACGTCATCGTCGACTTGGGAGAGCTAGGAAAGAATTTTCCCGCGGAATGCTGGCGCAGGGGGTATTTAAAAGGTGAGGAATCCACAGGCAGAAGTATCCATCAGAAGGGTCTTGTACAGGAGGTGGAGAAGCAAAGGATGTTGTTGAGGCAGTAAGGGACTAAAAGGTCCAGTGGCCAAAGCTGCCACTGAAGCGGAGCTGGGTTTGCCAGTTTGGAACACAGATTCTTCATATTTCCTTGAATTCATATCAAGAAATCTGCAAAAATCCGTGCCATCTGTCATGCTCCAGGACAATCTCTCTTGCTCCAGGACAATCTCTCTTGCTCTATCCGCATTACAAATACTTTGATTCTTACTACTAGAGCCATCATAATGGCTCCAATTCTTGTTCTCATCATCTTCGTAGTGGCCTTATGTCGATCCTCCCTTATATTCCAAAACGCAATGGACTCACCCATGATAGACTATACGCAGTCTGGGACTATTCTCTACCTAAAGTAATTTGTTAAATATTCTCTTTATCTGTCTCTCCAATGTAGATAGATAGGTGGAGAGATGCAGGTGAAGTGAGCAGAGCGGGATATCACAATGACTTTATAGGACAAATTCAGGGAGGTTTAGTGAGAATAACAAATAGGACAATCTCTGCATAAGCGTGGGGA
The DNA here is from genome assembly GCF_964204655.1 of Triturus cristatus. NCBI lineage: Eukaryota > Metazoa > Chordata > Amphibia > Caudata > Salamandridae > Triturus > Triturus cristatus. Next base: position 715,461,482 of record NC_140589.1, on the reverse strand, counting down.
TAGTATGGGTGAAATGATTCAACCCCCAAAGGGGGGTTAATATTCAGGAAAGACCCCTTATCAATTTGGAGCACCTAAAAAGTGCAAGAGGATTACCTAACCATATTGATATTCAAGAAGACGGGCAGATATGCTTTCTAGAGTTAGGAGCTTAAGCGGTTGCAGTTTCAGGGAACCCATGGCCAGCCAGACCCTAGGATGGGATCTTGTGAGGCTATGGGAGGACTGACACTACATGATAGATAAGTGCAACAAATGAGTGTGCAATCCATTTTGAACACAGATCTCATCCCTAGTGAAATAGTTGCTGTAGGAGAGAATAGCTGGTGTACTGTTGTCCCATATGTAGATAATTTAGTAGATTGGACTGAGCAGTTAGCTTCACTAATTAGTCAATGGCCACAAGAAGGGTACTTTCATCCACACGATATGTCAAACATTGAGGACTGCATGCTTTATGGTGAGGGAGATCTAGACTGGGATTATGCCTGCATGCAGAAATGTTTGTGTATACGGCAGACATATCCTCCATAGCACAATCCCCAGCGTTCTACCACTCTTTTACATCAGACGCCCTTGATATGCAAGGGACCTTGGGCACCTCATTATGTTCCTTGGCCATGAACAAGAAAATTGTTGCTTCTGCTTACAGAGGAAGCAGGGAAATTTATTAGAGCTTTTGAAAAACAAACTGCAGGCATCACCTTAGCAGTAGGGGACATAAAGAGTCTGCTTAGGTCTTTTATAAGAGAAAAAGCTGGAGTGAGAAATGTTACTCTCACCAACACTAGATATGATGGGTCTGCATTTAATTTGGTTAAAACAATTGTTTGTAATCAGCTGAGAAAAATGTATCCTGATAAATCCGACATTGGATCGATCAAGGCTCAGTCAATCCAGCCAAATGAGGATTCAGCTCAGTTCCTTAATAGGATGAAAGAAAAATGGACCCAGGAAGTAGGTCAGGGGAGGAAATGCCATATTGTTTTATAACATAATGAAAAAAGGGTTACCCTCTGATGTACAGGATCGCACGGATATATAGTGGCATTAGAAGCCAAGCCCTGGACAGAAACACAAGTGCACATAATCCATTTTTGCAAGTAAAAGCATGAGAAAGGAAAAACCAGGAGGCAACGGAAAGCAGAAGCCAAGTTAGTGCAGCAGAATTTGGCAAACAAAGGAGCAGTGGACAAGGAGGTGTAGTTGTGAGAGGGGGGGATCCTTTCCAGAAGAATTCTGTGGAATGATACACGCAATGAAGTTGCCTACAGAGTACTTCCATGCATCCAGTATTGCCAGTGACGCACATGCCAGATGAGGAACTCACAGGGATGGTAGCTATCAGTTACAAAAGGTATGCATTCCTCATAGGTACAGGAGCAACCAGATCCTGTATTAGAGAGGTACACCTTCCGATTTCTAACAGATCAATGGACACACAAGGATTCTCTGGGGAAGTAATACGGGTAATACAACAAAAAGACAGGAGGAGAGGGTCCAAGGGAGGGAGTTTAAAGACCCACAAGGAAAAACATCCCCTTATCCAATACAATTATAACACAAAAATATCCTTGGGTCTAAATACGCACACAAAGAAGCTGCTGATTATCAGGTATATGTCTTCGCTAGTCTCTTCGGGGGAGAGATCCCTTTTAGGACGAATACCCTCACGAACTATGGTGGCATGCTTCATCATATGGGTTTCTCCTCCCAGTGGGACACCTAGTCCCACTGAGGGCTACAACCTCCTCACTGTGAGGAAGGAGCTCAAGGAGGTTTCGAAAGTGGCACTACACTACTGAGGATGCTAAAATCCCATATGTATGAAGTGTGGTCGGGTGAGGACGCAGAGCAAAAAGGTGAAAACGTGAGTAGTGATAGTGAATTAAAACTGCCTAGTGTGAACAAAACAAAACCTTTATTTACTTGTACACACTGGTAGGGTTAAAAAGCAGTCAACAGGCAGTGTAAATTATAAACTGCTCGGTTTAACAAACGGTCGACATGTTTCAGCCAAGGCGATCCAAGCAAGTACCTAGGCTTTCTTCAGGACCACAAGAAAGATAAATTGCTGCTGCTAATAAAGTGGAAAACGAAAAATATGTATACAGAACCAGCAATACTATGTGTTGTTAGGGTATCACTCGAACTATCCGAAGGTATAGGATAGATAGGCGCACCTCAATCTGGCAACAGCTCAGGGAAGGGGGTCCCGCTCTCTCCGTCGGTACCCCGCTGCGGTACAGAAGCAGCGGCCGGAGGAGACTAGCGAAGACATATACCTGATAATCAGCTTCTTTGTGTGCGCATTTAGACCAAGGATATTTTTGTGTTATAGAAGTAATAAGGGTTCATTTTACTAAACCAGTGGAGATGGAAGTAGGAGCAAGGTACAGGGATGAATGTTTACTCCAGCTGCCCCAGCTAATTTATTAGGAAGAGATCTGGTTGCCAAATTAAATAGGACTATTCATTTTTATTCTGATGGCACCATGATTTGTTCCACCCCCCGAGTTTCCATCCAAGTGCTCCTTTCTTCATTTTTATATTGCATGTTGTTTGAGGGTTATTTGATATAGCTTAGGATTGCAAGAGGTGTGGTCGAGGTCATAGAACTTTTGGACAGAGTGCTGCCAGCTTGAGTGAGCGGGTCAGCAACTCCAAGGACCTTGACTGCTCTGCCAACAGACTCCAACCCATGCTCCTTCCACTCCTCGGGTATTAACTCATTCCCAGCAGGGCATTGCAAGCCAAGCACCTCATCTCTTGCCTCTAGGTTTTCTATCCCTCAGCCACTCTGAACACTGTTGGTGCAAGATGAAGGAGAAATGGCCAGGGCTGGACTGCCTGTTTATTCCATCTGGCATTTCCCCAGTCCGTTTATTCCATCTGGCACGCCTCCAGGATCATGGCACTAGCAGTAGAATCCTCTACCAGGGATCAAATTAGAGCACAACCTGGGGATATGGAGGCATTCACTACAGTGGTATATACAATTATAGCAGAGGCACTAGAGTTACTGGGAAAGGAGGTTTCGTTACCTAAAGAATTCCTTTTTCGACGACAAGGACAAAACTCTCAGATGCCTAATACTGAACTAATATTGCAAATCGAGGCTTTAGAGGTGACACCAACCTATGGTGCTCTGATAGCCAGTGACCATAATAATGTTTTATGGGCATGTGTTATCTTCATTGTGCCAAAGAAAATGGTTAGGGAGATACTGGATAACCAACTGTTTGATGATGATCCCAAGAAAACAGTTGTAGTTTTTTAAACTGACATACCAATAAGGATGGTATTAGAAGTGAGGACACCCATACTAGGTAGAGCTTTTGATTTGGTTAGGGAAACAGATCTGTCCTACGTAACAGACGTTATGGACTAAGTGTCCCCATGATGTAGTCCTTATTTGTATTGCTACACCATTCCGAATTACATTAAAGGAAGGTGCCATCTTACCCTGAGTGACGCAGAATACCCTGTCTAAAGAAGCAGATGAGAACATCGCCCCTACTACACAGCCATTGCTAGAACATGGAGTAATATACCCTGAAGTGTCTCCTTGTAACACACTGATTTACCCAGTCAAAAAGTCTAACGGTAACACTTGGCGCATGGTTCAAGACCTGCACCCCCTGAATGATGTAGTGGTACCAGAATTTCCACTTGTTCCCGACCCTTCTATCATTCTGACAAGTATTTTTCTGTTATTGATCTGAAGAATACATTTTTTAGCATCCCTCCCCATCCAGACAGCCATTATTTGACAGCGGTCTCTTATTACGGGACTCAGTATCTGTACTCTTGTTTGCCCCAAGGGTATTATGAGTCCCCTAGTGTTTTTAACCGAATGGTAAACAATGACTTGTCAGATTTCCAGTGCGACAGCACTCTGTTGCAGTGTGTTGATGACATCCTAATTTGTAGCCCCACAGAGCAGCAGTGTAGAATGGATAGTATACCTCTTCTAGTTACTTTTGCCCAGAGAGGTTACAAAGTAGAGAGAGAGAATATTTGGTATGGTCAGGAGGAAGTCCAATATTTAGGACAATTGTTGTCAGCCTCTGGTAGACCAGGAACCCCTGAAAAAGCAGCATCCATTTGCCAAATGACTGAGCCAGAAACTGGCGAAGGAATGCAGGAGTTTCTTGGTCTCTGTATTATGTGAGACAATGAGTTTTAGATTATAGCAGATTAACAACACACTTGCTAGCTTCTATCAAAGAAGCAAAAGACAGAAATGACAAGATAACATGGACACCAGAGATAATGGAGACTTTCCAGAAATACAAGACAAACAACAAATACTCCAGTTTTGGTAACTCCCAACCATACCAAGGAGTTTTATTTATTGAGCCATTGCAAAGGTCAAGTGATTACAGCTGTTCTTATACAGAAATATCATTTAGGAAACTAACCCTTTGCATGTTTTAATGGACTACTGGATTCAGTGATTAAAGGACACTATCCCTGTGAGTAGGCTCTCGCCACTGCAGCCTTTGCAGTGAAGACGAGCACCCCCATCGTTATAGGGGCACCTATGGCACTCTATGCAGAGCATTCAGTATTTGCTATTATTCAGAAGGCTACGATCACTCCAACTACACAGAGTGTGTCATGATATGAGGTGATTGTCATTATTATCTTTGAAGGTTCTTAAGTGTCATGCGGTGAATCCTGCAACATTCTTTGTCCATCCAATATTAGACTCGGAGAATGATGAGCATGACTGTATAACCAGTACTCCCAATGAACCTAGTCAAGCAACAGAAGATCCTATACCAAAAAGCATTGTCTATTTTGTTGAATGTTCTTCTACTAGTGACCAGGATGCAGGAATTAGACATACAAGTGCAGCTTTAGTCCAAGCACAACAGCCTGATTCCTCTGATACACTCCATATGGTAGAGTAGTTGACATTACCAGCACATTATTCTGCTCAAGCAGCAACATTAATATCCCTATCAGCAGCCCTTCAGCAAGAAGAAGGAAAAGTCATTACAATCTAGTCAGATTCAGCTTATATGATAAACAAATGTGCATTCCAGCATTATGAGATGGAGCAGGAGAGGGTTTCCCCAAGTCAGACGTACTTCCTGCTGTGCATAAGAACCTCCTAGAGGCTCCAATAGAGGCCCTTGCGTTACCACCGGCAGTTGCAGTTGTGAAATGTGCAACACATACAAGTGGACAGGATTTTGTGTCTTGGGGTAAGGCACTAGCAGATTGGGCAGCTAAAGATGGAGCTAGACACATACCCCCAACTGCGCCACTAGGTTAACAACATTTCCCTGTTTAGGTGCCTTAGACTGCCTCACCGCTCAAGTTTGAATCCAATCCTACTACAATGACTTGCCTCATTATGCTGAAACCGCGTGTTAGCATCTGCATAACTGCAGGAAGCTGCTCCTCTACAGGAAAAACACTTATGGCAGGACAGGGTATGCACCTAATCAGGGGATCTAATGTATAGACATCTATCTACAGGCAAACCAGTGATGCCACAGGCTTTACTGAGGAGAGTTCTTGATCAGTTGCATTTACCAGCTCATACTTCAAGAGATCACTTGTCTATGCAAGTACAACAAAACTGGTTTGTTTTCTAATTTGTACAACATACCTACCATGCATCTTCATAACTGCATTGTCCGTCAGCAATTTTCTCCCAATCCTACACTGAAAGTGATACATTCTACCATTACACAGCCCCAAGGTCCTTTTAAAGCCCCTCATATAGACTTTGTGGATATGATTGATAGGTGCAGTAACTACAGGTACCTCATAGTTGTGGTCTGCCCTTTTTCCTGATGGATTGAAGCCATTCCATTCGTCCATTGTGATGCTCAATAAGCGCCACATTTCTACTTCGTGAAGTAATTCCACGATGGGGAATTCCAGAAGGGATAAGATCTGACAACGGCACCCATTTTGTCAAAACATATTTACTCACTTCACAACATAGTTAGGGATAAAACACAAATTATCCTCTGTACCATCCTCAAAGGAATGGTATTGTCGAGTGCCTGAACAAGCTCTTGAAGAGTAAGATCAGTAAGTTATGTGCTACACTGCCCAATAAGTGGTTGTATTGCCTACCATTAGAACTCTTTTCCCTTAGGTATATACCTAGTTCTGACCAGCACTGGACACCCAATCAGATAGTGACAGGGAGATCTATGAATACACAAGTCACTGCTACTAGAAGTAATGTACAGGGAGAAATCTCTGCAGAGATCCTAAATGATGAGATGCATATGTATTTTTGTGAACTAATGAAAGCTGCTAAGTTCATCTCTAAACAGGTAACTAAAGAGAAGGAGAAGCGCACCACCACTGAGGTCGACCTCCCAGTTATGCACTTAGGAGGCGTTTTTGTGAAAATGTGTGTGAAAAAATGGAGGGGATGATGATTCGACGGGCCGTATATGGTGACCACCCTCCCCACCGCCCTCAAGGTAGATGGCAAGATACCCTGGTTTCACTGCATCCATGTTCGTCTAAGCCCAGCATCTCGCCAAACCTCATTACCAATGTAAATGGAACAGGGGGCGGGGAGAGGATTGTCATCGTAAAAATACACCCCGCCATGCTTGCCTTTGAACTATTTTGTTTTATAAAGACAGTACGAAAGATGTCTTTTTGTTTTCGTGTTTCTTTTTTTCTCTTGATTCTATATTTTCTACTTCTGTATAGCAACATACCCTTTAGTTCTAATATTTTACATATTCAAAGAGAACTCTTTAATAATAATCACCTGGCCAATAATGGCCATACTCAGCTGGCAGATAATATGTGGTATCAGCTTATTTCAGACATAGGTTCAGAAAACCCTAATGAATCTTGTTTTGTGTGTTCCCCAATTCCTCATGCTACTGGATCAAAGAGGCTGCACTCAAAGAAAGAAGTACCCCGAGTACAGCTCAATGTTTATTATATCTTTACTTGGGTAGTATTAAGGCTCAAATGCAATTGACACATTAAAGTATTACGTTTCTTAGTTAAAGCCACGAAATATGACTCTTTAGCGGAAGTGTTACACATTCTCACAGACCGGACATCAAGGAGGAGATATCACGCATTAATAAGACAGGTCGTCCTACCACTTCATTTGGATCCAATCTGATCTTAGATTAAGTATTTTTATTTAGTAAATCCTTTACACCCGCCAAATTGTGTTGGTGGCCAGGACTTCGAGTCACCGGGTCAGTCTTTGCCCATGACCAATGGCATTCTGATGTTGAATATTTCTGTAGGGTTATATCTTTATGGAATGGAACTGATGTTAGTCAGGATGCGAAAGGTAGTGCACACATCTGGAACGAAAACATTTCACGTTAGACTTCGACAGATAGCACAATAAGTCCTCAGACAGTCATGAGACTAACTTCTGTTTCTTTATGCTTCAGAGGAAATGGAATTGTTAATGTAGGCCAAAATATTGGTTTGAGACTACAACAGATAATATTGACAATAACGCTGTCGCTCATGGACTATTATTGGTAGTGGGGAGAACTGATGTATGCCCAGTTACTACCAAACTGGGGTGTAATCTGCTCTATTGTGACCCTGCTCACTCCGGTTTTGGTAATTCCTGCAATTAATGTGTCAGCTTTGCACAAACACCCCCATGAGCTGTCCAACGACCTTGCTACATCATAATCAAAGAGAGAAAACTAGAGTATTATGATACAAGCACTTGAATGATGTTCCCAGAGTGTCGGTCTGTTTAACGACGGGCAACTGTTATTTGGGAGCATTCTGCTGTTTGTTCAGGTGGAAGCAACAGCTCGATGGTTGCACTTAACTCGATGGGAACTTCTTAAGGCTATCAATACTACAAAAGATGGATTTAAAGCAATAAAGAAAGAGCTGTGTGCTATGAGAATGATCGTAATGCAGCACTGCTATGTACTTACCAATCATGCAGACATTTGTGAAACGCACTACTCACCCGTGAGTGTCTCTAGGTGCTGGTGGAGGGGGTGGGGGAGGGAGAGGGAGAGGGAGAGGTAGGGGTTCGCGCTGCTCCGTTTCATCCGAAGAGCCAGATCTTGAGGTTCTTCTTGAATGCTTGCAGTGTGGGGCTCGTCTGATGTTGAGTGGGAGTTCGTTCCAAGTCTTGGCTGCGATGTAGAAGGATCACCCCCTCGCTCTGGCTCTGCAGATGCGTAGGATTACAGCTAGGGCAAGATCGGCAGATCGGAGGCTCCTCTTGGGTGCGTAGAAGGAGATTTTTTTGTTGAGGTATTGGGGTCTGATGTTGTGGAGGGATTTGTAAGCGTGAGTGAGGAGCTTGAAGGTCACTCTCTTTTCGATGGGGAGCCACTGGAGTTTTCATAGGTGTTGGGTGATGTGGTGTTGTTGTGGGATGCTGAGGAGAAGTCTAGCTGTGGCTTTCTGGATTGTCAGGAGTTTGAGTAGAGATTTGTTAATTCCAGTGTGGAGGGCGTTCCCTTAGTCCAGTCTGCTGGTTATGAGTGTGTGGGTGACGATCTTTCTGGATTCTGGGGAATACATTTGAAGGTCTTGCGGAGGATGCAGAGGGTTTATTAACCGTTTTGAGAAAATTAAGGTGACTATAATGAACTAGTTCTTAAAACAAGTGGGAAAGTTTCAGACGGCCCTAATTAAAGCTGCAAAAACAACAAGTTACTTACCTTTGGGGATTGCACATCCTGGAGGATACACTATCTAACCTCAGATTCCTCACCCCCTGGCACTAGGATAGATAAAGAAACCTTTCCAGAAATTACTACTGTGTGCAGATAGGGGACACCATCAGATTCCACAGTAAACTCACTCTGCCTCTAGAAGTGACAACATTGAGTCATACACAGGAACCATCCCTGGGCATTGACATCAGTTTCAGCATTCCCCACCCTTAGATGCGAAGTGTCAGTAACAGATTGTGAATTGGGAAACTGTGCAGAATTAATAGGTGATCTTCTTAAAAACTAGAAGTTCCTCTACAGAATAGGGAGAAGGGTGGGTGATGAAGGATCTGCAGCTAAATAGCAAAACCACTAGAGAGCTACCCAAAGTTAATCACTTGTACATCTGATTGATACTTCTAACTGCAGATTAAAATAGATCCCAGAGCAGTACCTCCCGAAAGGTGGCGTGTCAGAGGAGTGGACTTCGCACCAGGAACTCCTGCAGGATCGGCGGCAAATCAGGCAACCTCAATAAACTTGTCAATGAGAGCAGAAATGCCTGGTGAAGGCGAGGATGGACACCTAGTAGATGTTCAGCATTGTAGAATGCCTGGCTAAGCCGCTATGGCAGCCTTCAATATAGTAGAATGAGCTCAGAGGCCCTAGGGAGGTTTCTTTTTAGCCAAGTCATAGCACATGCTCATGCAGAAAACAAAGGTCCTGGATAAGGATCTATTCCTTTACCCACCTCCTCTTCCTCCACAAAACCTTACAAAATTGTTTGACCTCTCGGTGCTCTTTTTAGAAAAAAATGTTTTAACAGAATTTCTTTATAGCGCGAACTTGACCCGAATCGGGTATCAGAGCACTTTACATAGCACCAGTTGCATTACATGAGGACACATTCATTTTTTGTTAGGCACGGGGAGATGAAGTGATTTGCCCAGAATCACAGGATGTTCAGCGTCCTTGCCGAGACTTGAACCCAGTTCCCCAGATTCGAGGTCGACCGCCCAGACGTTAGGCCAACTCCTCTCCCCATTCCCCTTCTTAAGGTAATCGATGTGGAAGCTAAGGGCTCTCTTGGGGGAGAAGATTTTAATACTATACTAGATACCAACTTGGATCAGCCTTAGTATCCCACTCACTAGCGGTATGAGCTCAGACCCTACTAGATTAATGTGGGAAACCGCCATTATTAAGGACAGGTGGCCTCGCGGTTATAATTAAAAACCAGTACTCACTTGAGCATTGTCTACTACCACGGATCTGAACGATTCTCGATCCGCAACTTTTCCATTCTTACGGTCTACGACCTTCAATCCCCGGCAAGCATCACTGGGTGCCACGCACCGTACTGGTTTTTAATTATAACCGCGAGGCCACCTGTCCGTTGTACGAACTGTACGTTAACCGAGTGTTTTACTAGGCAACTTTATTCGGGCAATTGTATCTGTTTGTCCTGATCGAAACGCCGTCGACACAGTTGTCAGCCTTACACATAAATAATTTCTGTATATAAATTTCAGTGAAGGTGACCCCTTGTATATTAGTTGTTTCGCTATCAGAGTATTCACTAATTGAAACAACCAAAAACTGCCTGAGCCTTTTTGTTTCTCACGGTTTACTTGGCATGTAAGTTCTTGGATACAGGCTTGTATCCCACTGTTATTTGACTTGCATTCTGTTTATTTCTGTCGCAAATATCTCTTATTAAAGATGCCCTGTCCGGCTGGACACTGGCGCAAATATAGCATTGATTGAGGGTATATTCATTTTATCTAAATTAAAAAAATTTCAGGGACCACTGTCTCCTGTAACAAATCATTACCAAAGGTCCCTGATTGATCTCCTTTGGGTGCCCTTGTTCTTTTTATATACTGAAGTATTTGCAGCATTTACTTTAGCCACTAGGAGGCACACATCTGGTGGAGAACACGGTCAAAATAGAACGGGAAATTAGCTAGATGTAAGATGTGATGATGCAAGATGTTCATCATCATTAGAAAACTTAAATAAAATTAATTTGCAATGATCCACCACCTGACACGGTCTATCTTTTGAAATTGTGTGTATATTTTTAATATTAATTCTTACTTTGTCATCCGCTCTACTAAATGGTGTTGGTGTCACCACCGTTCACGCTGGTAGCAGCAGGTACTGGGATTATGACTGGGTTAAGGTAACTATTATTTAAAATGAAAATATGTATTCAGCAAGTATTTGTATAATACTTTCCATTATGGGCATAAAAATGCAGCCATTACGTTTTGGGAAGAGATCGACATGATAAGTAAACAGTGAGGTGGGGCTCACTGCATCTGCACACTAGCCAGAAACCAAACAGTATAGTAGAAGTCATCTGCAAACATTTCTAAACAAGCATTGAAAATACAATAGGTCTCGCCTTTGATTAAGTTAAAGCCATTTGCTTTGCTAATGGTATTGTATAGCAAAGCAAATGGCTTTAAGTTAATAAAAGGCGAGACCTATTGCATTTGTAATGCTTGTATTTCCTTGCTTGCACCAAGGCACTCTTTGCAGTTTGGCTCGGGAACCCCTCTCTCTAGTATCAGAGACCCGTATTTGGATAATACATGTTTTTGCTGTTTCCTATATTTTATTCAGGATGAGAGTGAGCTTTGCCTCCTTGCTGTTTCTAGGAAACCTTTCCTTTCCTACGCACAACACGCGAGTTTCCCCAAATGAAGGCATGGCAGTGTTGAATACAGGGCATGGGTCCCACTTCTCCCTGACCAGGCTGTTGGCAGATTCAGATCCATGAGGGACTGTGGTCCAAACTATGTAGGAGGGCCAGTCTTTAATTCCGGCCTTTGGTCACTCTTCCTGAACTTGGCTAGCATATGTCCAAGAACTGAATTTAATGGGACATCTACTGAGTGATGTCACAATAGCTTTAACAAGCTAAAAGAGCATCAGGGAAACAGACGGTCCAGAACCCTTATGGTTGGTGACCTCTGATGATGCAAGACTGGCTAAAATGACAGTAGAGTTTTTTTATTTCAATGAATGGCCACTATAAGAACATTTTGATATTTTGCAGCTTTCTAATCTTGTGCATTTTATTCGAAGTAGCCCAGCTTGTTCCAAGACCCTCTGTCCCTAGCAGGAGGGCTGTACACCTCTGCCCCCAGCTGTGACCGCTAGAAGACTACTTAATTTCCTAGCAGGGTCCCGCAGTAAACCCTACAATGCCCTTGGTGTGTCTCAATTATTTTTTTTTTATTTTTTTGTATTCTAGTGTTGACGCTTTTGGTGGAGGAGCAGCCTACACATTTCAGGAGCATCATATATTAGGTTTACTATGCTTGCAAACTCTAGCCAGATTCTAAAACATCTGACACTTTAATGATGGAATCTGCCTCAGAGATGAGGTTGTGGTCACTGGTTCACCTGACAACCGATCCATACCATGAAACAGAATAGGTATGCAGTTCCTAGTGGTGTCGCAGGGTGTGGTAGAAAAACAAAAAGGTGCCAAGGTGAAGGTGTTGAAGTACGCAGGAGAGAAAATCACTCCTTGTGGAAAGGAGACCCTCACACATCCAACAAGCGGGTGTCTTGCTTCATCATCGGGTCTTGCTCCTTATCGGGCCGGCGGTGCAATGCCCGATCAGGCACCCAAATGGGGCCTTCTTAACGGAGATCTTTTTTTCCAATGCCGATGGGTGAGGTGTGTAAGGGGTTCCTGCTACTAGCTAGTGTAGGTGCGTGCAAGGTGTGAAATGAGTGAGATAAAACAGGAATAGGTGATCCACTCAGAACTATTTTAATAAAGCGTGGTGACTATCCTGATTAAAACCAAAGTGAAACGCACATTCTCACCTTTAAGTGTATGAGTTAATGTGCTAAAAGGGTCAACATGTTTCTTGCCTGGTAATTCATTAATTGGCAATTTTTCAGGACCGAAATTTAAGCTACCTACACTTTTTTGGTGGTGGTCACAGCCTCAAGGAGGTATCAATGGTGACCACGCGTACAGCACCCTAAAAATGCGTGGTACCAATAGTTATATATCACAACCCTCATTAGGCTGTTGTGATATTGAGACCAAAGTGGGAGAGCACCAGTATTATAGTGTCGATTCCGTGGTTTGGAAAACTCCGTAATCCTACCCCCCTCTCTCTCCACCAAGGTACCGATCTATACCAGCAAGAAAGCGCATAACATCGACCGCTGTACTGAAAGCTCTGCATTTAGGCGCACGAATTGAAGCGGTGCTTTATTAAAGTGGCGCTTTAACAGTGTTTGTCACTAGATGGGTCTCGCATCCCCCACCGTATCCGAGCAGCGCTGTGTGGTAATTCTCCGAAGGGAATAGCTACCTGCGCAGGGCACTGGCCTTGGACTCGCTGTGGCATACATTGTGTGTAGTTTGGCTGAGGCGATGAACTTGCAACAGAAATACTGAACCCCACGGGAGTGAAGTGCGCTCCCCCATATTTATTTGTGGGAATGATGAACAATGACACTCCGGCCATGTGCGGACACCAGGCTGACACAGAGTGCCTGTGTGATCCCGTGCACCGAGGGTTCAGCCAAACGCCACTGGTTCTCAGGCAGGGCAGTGAGGGCACAGGCAGTAGCCACAACCCATTTCTTTTCTAATACATTACAGGATTCAGTGAATGCATTTATATAGTACCTTAACAGTCTAAGTCGTCGCTAGATGCCACATATAAAGACAGAGAGCAATCTCAGTGAATTGGTCAGATACTTGCCAAAATTACCGCTTCATAATTCACACGTGTAAATAACATGCTGGATTTTACTGCAACCGCACATCCCTCCCCTGTGCTCCCGGATATCAGAGTCTGCCCCGCTCACTGGATTCAGAAGTACCCTGAGAAGCCATCTGCCGAGTCGGGAACAAAAGAAGAATGAATGACAGCACCAGAAGTGTAAACCGGCCCATCCGGTCACTAATCTTTGCAAGACTGCACAAATCGGGTTTTCTTTCCAGAGTATACCTCCCCCTCCCTTTCACAAAACAGCTTATTTGCTGAAAACCTCACTTTTCTTCCGCTTCTCTATTCCATCATATCTACCCAACACGATGGACCACAACTGACCTTTTGGGGGATTTCCGGTCAAAAAGGTCATTCTGCTTTTGCCGAAACGAATGAGTACATTTAGAGGATTTTATTTCAACACGGGATGGTGTGTGCCCACTCGAGGGGGCATTTCACATTCACAGCTAAAGGCCTTTGGATAATCCAGATTTCCCCGTCCGTCCATCGACAAAGTTGCCTTCTTACCCGCACCTCTTCGGATCACATGTGCTTACTCACTTATCTCTTTGGATTACAGGTTCTCTTTATTCAGACAATTACGGTCACCTTGAACTGCAATCCAACTGGCACTTGCTGTGAACCACGGACTACAGCTTCCAGAATGCATTGCGTTAAACTAATGCCCGCCCCGTACACCGTGCCAATGGTGAGATCATATTCCATCCAGTTTTTCATTCTCAAAAGCATTGTAATCTGCACCGCTAGGCCAGTTGGGAACTGGGACTACAGCTCCCAAAATGCACTGTTAAATTAATGCCTATGACTCATAAATGGTGTCACTACAGATAAGGAGTCTTCTGTTACCCTTAACCAAATATACTCAATATTCGAATCAGAAACTGTGTAAAATGTGCATTCTTTTTAATAAAAAATAAAAAATTAATAAACTCTGCACTCGAAGAAGTGACTGCATGCGTCCCGGACTATTGCGTGATCTCATGCCCGTGGGGACCCCACGTTTGCCTGCCTGGACGGCAGCATCACCATCTTCACCATCTCGTACACCAGGGCTTGGCCCCACCCAGACGCGACACGTAGTCACACTTTGTTGCTCTGTTATGAAGTGCATCAGGAGACCTGCTCATACAAAAGGGTAACATTGTCAGCTGCTGCGGCCACCGCTTTCGCTCCCACAAACACTTCCTATCACGTTACAAAACCTCCCACCTCAAGCCTTCCCACTGCAGACTCAGTGCGAACACAAACCCTGCAGTTAACAGGACATCCGGTTACCGGAGAGGACTGCACGGGCGGCGGCGCTTGTTCATGCACAGAGTGTACTTACAGGCTGGATGACGGCATGCAAATCTAAGATACATGTTAAACTTGAATAAAAAAAATAAACACCTCAACGTTTCAATCCTTCGTTGCAATTTTAAACTATGCTAAGAAATCCGTGCATACTGGTGGCGCAGCGAGCACAGGTTGTGGACTCCCACCGGTTGGCAATCCATTTGTAGAGGGTAACAAGAGCACAGTCGCTTCTTGGCGCTTTATTGGGCATAGTTTGATGAACGCTCCTTCTACAACAGACAGCGAGTTTATTGGACTACAGTGTCCATTGGAGGAACAAACTTCAGCACAGTGAGAACCTGCACCTCGAATCGTAGGATGGCACCGCCATGCTCTTTGCTGACAGTATTAGTACATAGCGCATGCCATGTCAATAGCCTTGTAGCGCTCTAGCTGTTTTTTTGGCTGATCGTGCACAAAGTCACCAGTAATCACAGTGTCGGTGTAAAATGGTGTCTGTTCTATGCCATGACGTATTTGCTCGGCTTTCTCGCCTGCTAAAAGGTTTCTTGTCTTTATGGGGCCATGTGTTTGGCCCCATAAAGATAAGAAACCTTTTGCGACCAACGCAAAGCAGGCTAGGTCGTCCAAATGGGACGGCTCAGAAAGCCGAGCAACAACGTCACAAGGAACTCTTTTCCAATGGCTGGCCACCGATTAGCATACTCGGTGACGGCAGGCAATGGAAAAGAGGGGCGGGGCTTAATGCCCCTTACAGAAAATACCACATCTCATTAAATCTTGCCAGCGAGACTGTGCATGCGCGCAGCCTACGCCATGCGAGACCTAAAAACGAACACTTGGTTTGCCTCATTACAATGGGCAAAAAAGTAAGTGGAATGATTTACTGGTAAGTTTTGTGTAGAAACTGACAGCGTAATGTATACATTAGTTGCATTGGTATATTTAATTGTACTGTATGTGCCTGCGGCTGTTACAGTTCGTACTAGAAACTGGCTAATCATGCC
Organism: Triturus cristatus; assembly: GCF_964204655.1. Classification (NCBI taxonomy): domain Eukaryota; kingdom Metazoa; phylum Chordata; class Amphibia; order Caudata; family Salamandridae; genus Triturus; species Triturus cristatus. The sequence continues at coordinate 715,445,747 of NC_140589.1, read as the reverse complement.
AGCTTCGTTCCCAAAATTTCACAATAAAAGCAGTCGACCATATGGCTCTAGGTCTGGATACATATTTTTGATTAATGTAATAATATAAGCAAGTTAGTGTATGTCGACCCCTACACCCCTCTAGACAAGAATAATCCTTCTACTCCACAGTACATGACTCACATGCCCGGATGGACCACTGGTCACAACAGGTGATATTTACGTTTGGGTGCTAGTATTCTTCACAGAACATTATCTGAGCATTTCTTTGTTCTGCTCACTACTACCTCACACAAAATCCTGGGACCCAACCGTGTACGGTGTTTCCATCAAGTGCTTTAACTGATAAAGTACTCCTGTACGCCGATGATGTTGCCCCGATGGCACGTACACCAAGAGCCCTGCGCCTTTAATTCATGGATCAGTAGATTTTATGGCCACACTTGACCTGCAGAACAATTTTATTAAATGTTATATCATACCCTGCAGACCTAAAAAATGTTGTTTGTCCACTTTAATAGGTAATGGCACCCTAAATTCCACTAGCACTTTTTCATACTTAGGCCGAAAATTTGCTGCAATGGGATCCTGGGTACCACATATTACGCACTGTAGGATAAAACTCTCAAAGGCGATTGGTACTCTATATAGCTTACCTCAGCCCAGAAGAGGGGGGTGCTCTACCGCCCCTTATTGCAAATCTATAAAACACAATTGTTGGAAAACCACACTCCCACTCTGAAAGGGTGGTGGTGGTCTTCCGGACACACTGTGGTAGCTTGGCTCGAGTGGTCAGGAATCAGGCACCGTGCTAAGCATACGACATACCCAAACAATAACCATGCGTGCATCCGTTCCAAAAACGACTCTACACCGTAAAAATTATGAAAATATCTTTATCTTCTTTTTTCTCTTAGTTGCTGATTAGATAAATAATAACACAATCACAATATACAAACTTTTTAAATAGTGCAGGTCAAATAAATACTGGCTTAATGATTCAATAAATAGGGGTGAACATAAATATTAAAGGCATAAATATAAGTGCAATTCATACAGGCAATTAAATATTCTGAGGCAATAAATACTGTAAACCAATAAATATTGTGCATCAATAAATACTGTGGACCAATAAATACAGTGAAACAATAAATAGGTTAAATACAATAAATACAGTGGCCCAAATAAATAATTAAAAGCTGACAGTGACACTCATAGAATCAGATCACATTTGAATTCCTAAGGGCTGATTTGGCCCAGGCACAGCTTGTGGGGATGTGGAAGGCTTGAGGGTGTCTACTCCCTGGCTTGGACAAGGCTGAGGCCTAAACTGAGGTAGATCAAGGGGGGAATACCAGAGACCTGGCTCTCTCACTCTACACAACCCCTCTAGATTAGTCCCAGCTCACCCCTGGCACAGTCCAGCTGGTTCCAGCACCTCTCTAACCCCTAGAGTAGTCTCTTAGGATTCCACAGGGCCTTTGGCGCCCTCTATTCCACTTACTGCCCTTTTTCTGATGTTCCGACGCCGCTGGAGTCGTGTCGATGCCGTGCGGCGGATCCGGTTCGACGTCGGCGGCCTCGGCACAATGTCAGTTCCTGACGACGCCGGTAGGCGGCTCCGGTTCGATGTCGGCGGCCTCGGCTCGATCTCGACCTCCGTTTCGATGGCGTCGGGCAGTCTTGGCTCGATGTCGACTTCGGGCGGCTCCGGTCCGATGGCGACCTCAGCTTCGATGACGTCGGCAGGCCTTGGCTCGATGTCGACTTCCGGCGACTCCGGAGTGCGATCCTCACTACCGACCTCCGGTGCTCCTCTCCTCAGGTTTCCGGCGACTCCGGAGTGCGACCTCCACTCCCGACCTCCGGCACGATTCTCTCAGGTTCCGGCGACTCCGGAGTGCGATCCTCACTCCCGACCTCCGGTACACTTCACCTCGGTCTCCGGCGACTCCGGAGGGCGGACTTCACTCCCCCGTTGACACCGCTCACTCGACCTTGGTTAACTTCCACCTCGACCTCTGGTACACCTCACGTCCTCCGTCGGCGCCCTCTCACGATCTCTGGCGGCTCTGGGCACGACGTCTGCTTCTCCAGTCAGCGCCGCTTCTCCACCTCAGGCTCCAGGTCTCCAGGCTACTCGACGTCCGGCTCCAGGGAAACCAATAAACAGGTCAGGTACTTGCTTCCTTGACTTCTAAGGCCTGTTCCTGCTGTCCAGGTCCTTAGGAGGGTTTTCCTTGCTTCTTCCCACACAGGGCTCCAGGCTGGGCTCAGTCAGTAGGGACTAGTATCACGGGTGGGTTTATGGACCCCACTCCAGGCACAAGTTTCCACCCCTGCTGCCTCACTCCTTCCTCCTTCAGGTTTCTGCTGCTCACTCTTCACCAGTCAGGTGCCAACTGCCAGCTCCAACTGCCAACTCTCTGTCTTAGCTTCCCAACATTCTAAACCGCCTCCAACGGTCACAGGGTTCTGGAATGTTCTGGAAGGTGCTAGTAGGTTCCAGTGGGTGCTGGTGATGTCACAGATGGCCACCATTTTGTGCTCCAGGCCCTCAGACAGAAGTTTCAGGGGTAGCTAAAATGGCTCCCTGAATCTGCAGCAACACGAAAAAGTCTGGTGGTTCCCAAAAAGGAAAAATTCAAACAGGGTTTGAGGCAAAAGTGGGACAAAATAAATAATGATGAGGAGGGACCACCCAAAGGGCTGACAGGTCTAACAACAATGTATACCCACTGCAACGTATGGGGACGAAATAAGGGGCATCCATAAATGTAATATTGTCCAGACTGAAGAGAATAGGTTTTGCATAAGGGTCTTAATGGCACCCACTTCATCATCTCAATTAATCTGTCAGAGAGAATTAGGCATCCATACATAGAAGACTACCTTAGAGACCGGTCACCCTTACTATGGATGGCTGTATGGAAAAATAAAGAGGCAAGCTTCACCAGAGATATTATTAAGGACTGCCTGAGCTGCGACAAAGGCTCCGGGATCCCCTGGCACATCAGTGTGGAATCTAGCCTGCGTTCGATCAACTTTCAGCAGGTTTTTACAGACCCGGAGACGCACCTTAACATTAATTTTTTTTTAAAAAGCCCTGTAGGAGTTAGCGGACACTGAAAGAATGCTAAAAGAGAAGCAGAAGACTAGTGTGGCAGTTTATATGAACTCTGCACACATAAGTCAGATTGTGGAATATATGACAAAACCAATGGGCGCAGAGAATGGGGCTTACTATTTCGTTATAGGGCGCCACACTGAAATATATGTTATATTTTCTATTGGATTTCAACACCAATATTGATTCTCTGCCATGCCCCTGTGATGGAAAGTCTGGTTAAACGATGCTGCATTTAAAATTTCTTTTTTTTTTTAAATGTTTTTATTAGCAATTTTCACAAAATTTTATAATTATTTACATAAGCCCCCCCACCCCCACCTTTGGACCAAGGTATTACTTCAAATCATACCCATCCACTAGAGAGAAAAACAACTCGGTAAATCTGTAAAATAATACATCATGTGCTTTCAAAATCTGTATAGTTACAATGAATATTCTCCCAATTGAACCCATATTATAGACCAAGCATTTTAGGTGTGATCTAGTTGCCAGTGCAAGAGCGGACCCCAGATCTGCATCCCTCTTCTCTTTTTTCTCCACCCTTTGGTTTTGTATATGGCTACTTCCAGGGTACAAATTGCTAGTAATCTATTCCTCCATTGTGCAAAGACCGGTGAAGTAGCATCCAGCCACGCTGAAGCTATGCAGAGTCGGAGGACAGCCATGGCCACAAAAATAAGGCCCTGCATATGATTAGGTCTTTGGTTTTCAGATACTCCTAACACAATTTCCTCCAGAGTGATAGATATTCTAGCTTGAAGAATTTCTGAAAGGAAGTCAGAGATTTCCTTTATCAAACCTGATAGTTTGCCGCATGAGGCAAACATGTGAATAGTGTCAGCAGCACCCATCGAACAACGTGGACAGGTTGTTCCCTTTCCTACTGCCCATTTTGCAATCTTATATGGTGTATAATAAAGGGAGCAAAAAGTTTTATAAAATTGTGCCTGGAGATTTATAGACATTAAACAAACCTGTGATAATTCGTACGCTCGCAAAGGAATATTCGGTTGGATTGCAAGAGAGGTCTGCCATCCCATTAGATATTTTCCCAGGTCATCAGGGAGATTGTCCCTAAGAAGTTCATAGATGACCCCAATTTTAGGGGTATTTGGTCTGCATATAGTATCTAATACGATATTATTTTGAAATTTGTCACGTCCCCCTGTTTTTTTTTGCAGAAAATCCCTGATCTGTAGATATTTAAAAAAATCCCTATTGCTGATGAAATATTCAAACTGGAGGTCCGAGAAAGTTTTTAGGCCACTAGAGTTATAAAAACAGCCTAATTGCTGAATGCCATTCTCGATCCATCTCGACATACAAGTATCGTGGAATAGTGCGGGTAGGTCATTGTTAAGCTTAATTGGGGTGTAACATGAGAAACGGACCAGTCCTAACAGTTTTTTTACATTAATCCAAACTTTATACATGTTAAAGATGGTCTTGAGTTTTACTTTCTTAAAATAGTTGTCGTTCCTGTGTCGCCAAAGACAACCCTCACAGCCTGTCCCTAGGATCAATTCTTGTGGAGTGGTCCTATCGGAGTTATGGCCCTCTTCTATTGATAAAAGCACGGTACAATATCTAATTACCGTAGCCCAATAGTATAATTTAAGATTTGGCATTCCGAGTCCGCCTCTTTCTTTGGGCAGCATAAGCCATTTGAGTGCTCGGCGAGGTCTCTTACATCCCCAAATAAATCTAGAAAAGGTGTTCTCTATGTTTTTAAACTGTTGGGGAGTAAACTCCAGGCATATTGTGCGAAAGAAATACAGAAATCTACGTAAAAATAGCATTTTTATAACATTGCCTCTGCCGCCAATAGTAAGATGTAGATTGTCAAGTCGGGTTAGTTCTTTCTTGGTATGTTTAACCAGTGGGTCTAAGTTTAAGCTCACTGTTCTATCTACGCTAGCGGTTATATCAACTCCTAGGTAGACAGCATGATCCGTTACTCTGTAGTCATCCATCTTAAGCTTGTCATTAAAGACTATCTGTGTTTTGGTTGAGTTCAGCTTCTATCCGGAGATCTTACCAAAACTATGCGCTTCCTCTTCTATCGCTGCCATTGCTTGGATAGGATTGCAAGTGACTAAGGCTATGTCGTCAGCGTACGCAAGGGTTTTTGTGTCATTATTAAATGACGTTATCGGGGTCACTAATGGATGATTTTCTAATTTCCGTATAAACGAGTCTATATAGACTGCAAAGAGAAGAGGAGAGCATGGGCACCCCTGTCTTGTTCCCCTAGTGATCTTAAATCTCTCAGAGAGTGTCCCATTGATCATAACGCTGGCTCCTGGGTCAACATATAGTCCTTGCATGGCTTTAATAAATTGTGATGTGAGTCCACACCTTGCCATAGCTTCCCAAAGGAACCTCCAGGAGACCCTATCAAAGGCTTTTTCTGCGTCCAATAATATTAGAGCCATAGGGTCTCCTGTTTTTTCTGTGAAATCAAAGAGCGATATCACCCGTTGTACATGGTCTGATGTTGATCTCCCTGGGATAAAGCTGTGTTGACGAGGAGACACTACTTTATGGATGATAGGAGCTAATCGGGCAGCCAGTACATTTGAATAAATTTTCGAGTCCCCGTTTATCAATGTGATGGGTTTATAAGAACCCATTTCCATGGGATCTTTATTTTTTTCGGAAAAACCATGATTTTCGCTGTTGACCAAGAGGGAGGTTATTTCCCGCCACTAAAAATGGAAACAAATAATTCAAGCATAATTATTCTGAGTTGAATTGCAAATTTCACATAAAATTCTGAGGGGATTCCATCTAGCCCAGCGGCTTTTCCGTTAGCTAAAGATTTCAGTGCCAGTTGAATTTCATCCCACGTAGGGGAGCTATTTAGATTAGCCTGTTCCTCCTCGTTAAGACAGGATCCCTCATATTGCTCCAAGTATTCATCCATGTTCTCCTGTTCCCTATTAGGCTCTTTATATAGGTCTTCGTAAAATCTCTCAAACGCCCTTCTAATCTCAGAGGCTTCCGTTCTCACCCCTCCATCTAAGTCTTTAATACTATTTATTGTATTGAATGTCTGTTCTTCTCTTGTACGAACAGCTAGGTGGTGTCCAACTTATTCGCTAAGTTAATACTTTTTTTTTTTTATTTTTTTTTTTTTATATAGTTCGTAGCTTTACTAATGGCTTTCTCAATAAACACTTCTGAAATCCGGTTTCTTGCCACAGCCACCCGTTCTAGTTCGTCAGTTACCTGGCCACTTAGTGTTGCTTTGGCTAATTCCGCCTCTGTCGTACTCAGGTTCTGTTGTAGTCTATCAAGTTGAGCCTTTCCTTCTCTGTTGGACCTTACAGAACACTGTAGAGTTTCTCCTCTAATCCCAGCTTTCAATGCGTCCCAGACTATCTCTATCGGAGCACTACCGATATTTACTCCCAAGAAAGCCATGATCCAATCCCTCATGTGGTTATTATAGTCCTCGTTATTTAGAAAGGCCCTTTCAAACGTCCAAATCCTCAGTGTGGGGATGCTTCTATTGCATACCAGATTCAGTACTAACGGGTTGTGATCAGAGAGTATCCTGGGCAATTTATTGATTGTGCACCTATTCTTCAGGGAGTTGGAGATAAGGAAATAGTCAAGGCGTGCATGGCGTGAGTGGGGGAAGGAATAAAAGGTAAATCCATGATCACCTGGGTGGTTCATGTGCCAGGTATCAATCAGCCCATGCAGTGTACACAGATCCTTAAATGCACTGAAGACCCTGGGTTTTCTCCCTTGATATATAAATGTCGGATTTGTTGACCATTCCCCCGGAAGGTTTAAATTAAAGTCGCCGCAAATAATTAAGGGTAATGGCCAATGTGCCAGCTCGTTGGTAATGTAGCTCAAGGTTTCAGGGTCATCACCTACATTGCCATATACAGTACAGATAGTCATCCTATTTTCTCCATTATTATATAGACATTCCGCGATGGCCCACCTACCAAATTTGTCGGAGATTGTCTTGGTAAATTGAAGATCTCCCCCTTCAGCTAAGATTGCAACCCCTTTAGTTCTAGTAGCTTGTGTAGAAGCGATTATAAGTTTATACCCTAGTATTTTTAAGATATATAGTGGTCCTCCTTCAATATGGGTTTCTTGTAAGAATATGATATTTGGTTCCATTGTTTGTAAGCCGAAAGCAACTTTTTGTCTTTTTTTTTTTAGATCATTTAGGCCGCATATATTCAATGTAATAATTCTTATCCTATTCATTAAAGATATATTTCAGTATTTCTGTAGATATGCCCTCTTGTTTACTGTATAGCTTGGTCTCTATTTTTCCCCCTGGTTGTGGTCCATTACATTCCACTCTTGGTTCAACCTTGGTCCACAAGCCCCCCCACCCCAGTACCCCTCATCCCCCATGGTACCCACCCTCCTCCCCCCCCCCTTACCACCCAATGAGGCGTCCTGGGTCAGCAAGTACCCAGGTGTGTGCGTCAGCTAGATCAGCACGTTTCAGCGCCCTCTGTGTACCAGCCTGGTATAATTGGTAAATGACATTAGGAAGGAGAATTCCTATAGTCAAGTTTCCAGGTTTTGATTGTAATTTTCTTTGCTGATAGAAGTTTTTAAACTATTTGTCCTTATGTTTTCCTATCTTGGTTATTTCTTTTAAGTAGACCTCTGCTTGAATTTCGCTTGTGAAGCTTCTTGTTATGCCATTAAAGATTGTCAGCCGTGCCGGATTTTGCAGAAAAACAGTTGCCCCAGTTTGTTCAATAATTGTCGCAGCCTCCATCTTCGCTCGACAGTCGCGTGAGCATAGTCTGGTCTAGTAAAGAACGAGAAGCCCTTGTATTCTCTCTTTTTTGTAGGTCTTGCCAGATCGTAGATAGCTTCTCGCAAAAAGAAATTCCCGAAGTAAACCAGAATAGCCCTTGGATATTGAGGAGGCTAATGCAAATGTTTAGGGAGCATCATAGGAAATCGGTGGGCGCGTTGGATTTCTTTTTCCATTTCCCAAGTTTGTAGTTCCGGAAAGGCTGTTTTCAGAAGATTTATCATAAAGCCCCTTGGATCATTGTCCTCCTTGCCTTCAGGAATTCCGAGGAAGCGCAAGTTATTTCTTCTGGCTCGATTTTCTTGATCTTCGATCTTTATCAGTAAGTCTTTTATAACTGACTCTTGATCTTTTTCATGTTTTTGAAGCTGGGCAACATCGGACTCAAGGTTTTCAGTACGTGCTTCTATTGTGGCCATTCTCTCAGAAATTTCAGTGCAAGTATTGTCTACTTTTTGAATTGCTCCTTGTAGCTTTTGGATAGCAGAATGGTTCCTTTGGCTATCCATTTTTGTATCTTGATGGAGACTCTTAATGGAACTTAACACTGCGGTTAATGAGGGTTCTGCCAATAAGCTTGTATCTGTTCTATAACCAGTTTGCTTTTGGTTTTCATAAAGTTGTTTGTGTTCTGATCTCCGCCTTAGTTTTGTAGTAGGGCTTTTTCGAACAAGTTTAGTTCTTGTGCCAGGTTGTTCCGTGTTGTTCCCCGGCTCTGTAGTTTCTTCATATATGAATTGACCCTGTTTTTTGAATTTCGCCCTCCTTTTTTCTAGTCTTGACCTTGAGTTCAGACCTTGCCCAGAAGGAGTTGTTGGTTTGTCCGATTCTAAAAGATCCGAGCCATCTGAACTACCGGGATCCGATATTTGATCTTCACTTGTATCGGTTGTCTTGCAGGATTCACTAGAAATAGACAAACCTGTTTCATACAGGTCTGAGTCCGACTCTGAGAGTGCGTCGTTTTCGAGTGGAGTAGGTTTCTCCGAGTCCGGTGTTGGTATACGGAGGGAGAGGGATAGGGGGTTGTCGACCGTGTTTTCCTTCAGGGCCTTAGATGTATTCTCACTATGTTTGGTTGAATTAATTTTGTCTGTTTGATCTATTTGCTCATTTTTCGCTGTTCGTGTTCTGGCTGCTTTAGCCCCTGAGTTTCTCGGGATTAAGTCATGTGTCTGGTCATGGAACTGGGTGCCAGAGTCCATGACCCGCATAGTCTTTTCCTTTATATTGGGCCGTACTAGGAGCAGTCCAGAATCATCACCGTAATTTCTACTCGTATCAATGGGTTGTTTCCCATCACTTTCCTGTGTGGCATGTTGTTTATCTGTTTTTACTAATTCGCTCCTTACTTCTCTGGTCAGTGGACTGAATATATTGAAGATCCTAGGCTGAAAAAAATCCTGCGATCCGGTAGTTTTTGTCATTGCTTTTAAGCTTTTGATTGTTTGTAGTCTTTTTGCTTTTTTTACCATTAATTCTAGGTTCTCGTTGTTATCGTTGTTTTCCATATCTTTTTCTCTCTCTCTCTTTCTCCTTTTCTACCCCCACTCCCTTTCTTGCTCTCTTTCAACTCCTCCCTCTCTTTTTCCTGCTCCTTCTCCTTGTCTTTCTCTTGTCCTTTATTCTGTTTCTTGTCCATGTTTTTGTTTTTATTGTCGTCTTTTTTTTTTAATGCTCTTTCTTTACGCTCAAATTTTGTTTCTTCGTTCTCCTTGGCTCTGAAACCTCTAGTTTCGGGCCGTCTCTGCACTTCAACGTTTTTCGGTGAATCTTGTGAATTCATTGTGCTTTGAGTGCTTTCCAGCCCCCCTAGAATTTCTGGACAACTAAGGTTCTGGTCTCCATGTTCCCCATGGTCATCATCTAAAATTGGTTTTCCCCCACCAGTTGCAGCTTCCTTTTCACTTTCAGTTCCGTTTCGTTGGATTTGTTGTTGTTGTAATGATATAGCTTCCATGGTCAGAGCACCTTCTAGTCCTCTTAGTGTTACCTCACCCTGGGCCGCCATATCAGTAATCAAAAATGGAACTTCAATGAGTGCCTGTAGTACTTGTAGAAGCGCTAGATTCAACTGTGGCTGGAGTTCTTGGAGTTGTCGAAGTTGTTGCAGCAGTTGCTGTAGCTGTAGCGGATTATTTAGCTCCCTTTGTATAACCTCTTCTATAGGGATTATAGTGGTGTATGGATTACAACAATTGCTTGGGGGGTATACTACATATGAGCATGTGAGAGAGATCTGCACTTGTATCATAATATCACTATTACGATCACTATTACTGTTCCTGTGATGATATTGCTTAATGCATTTAAAACATTTCTGTTGATATTACGCTATGTACTCAAGACACTTTCTGCTTCCCTTTCTAAAAAAGCGCCATATTAGCAATCTCAGAGTAGTCCCAAACGTACTTTTTCAACTCATGGATGATGAAGTGATAATTCATCTAGGTGCATTTCTGAGAACAGCAGTACAAGCTCGTGGATCTATGAATAGTGAGTAGACTAGCTATAATGCTTGATGTATCCCTTGTCTGTTATTTGATTAGAGACAGTATTTTAGTCAGTTTTTATTAACTGTTTTTACTGTGTATATATTTTCATATGTATTTTACTGCATGTATTTTTGCACTGTTATGGATACTTTTGGTATTTGAATAACGTTGTTTAACTTGAAAGAGAAGAACAGTCATTGAGAGCTCTATGTTGCATGGAATGGCTACTTAAGGTCATTATACGTAGATGATACACTTTTTGTTCCAAATCCAGCTGAACAAATCTCAACCCTGTTCTTATGCACTCAAATTTGGGCAAGACTAGGTCCTCTAAATAAACTGGCATAAATCGTTAATGGTTCCGAGAAAGCCAGCCCACTAATGATTTCCCACTCAAGTGGTGCGATGCCCGACACACTACTTGGGAATAAAAAGATACATCCTAATCCAAACCAAGTACGGCAGGACAATTAAGATTTAACAACTCCAAGAATCAAGCAGATATTGTGGGGTGCGCCGCCCCCCCCCCCCCCACCACCACTTTCACTAGCAGGACAAATTGCTGTCCTCAAAATTATTTTTCTACCCAAGTTGCTTTAAGCGTTTCTGAATATTCATTTAGCTTACACAAAAGCCTTCTTGGCCACGATTCATTCAATTTTACTAGACTTCACATGGGCTAACAAGCAGTCTTGGATAATTTGCTAACATTGCCTTTTTCCATATGGAGGATGACTGCTCCTAATGCAGAATGCTACTACTTAGTGGCTCTAGCTAAGTACTTTTTCCAAAGGATACATCCTGCTTTTCACCTCCTATCCCACACTATTGAGCGAGATATGATGTGTAATACACCTTTAATCACTGTCTCCGATAGGAATTTTAGTCGCCCGACCATACACATGGACACAGTTGCTTGACACCAAAGGGAAACATTTGACAATACAGCAACTAAAGCAGAAGGGTGGTATTTACTTCCTAGATACATTTCTATATAGAAATTTCAAAAACAATGCTGCCATCCGCTTCACTGCTTAGCAGAAACTCCACCCACATTCCCTGCCTTAACAGAGGCTTTGCCTCCATTTCTCCCAAGTGTTTAATTACGAGACTATACGAAGCAACTATGGAGGCATTGGCAGGGCCAATAACCATAGCATGAACAAAGTGGGAACGGGATATGAATAGTGCAATATGCAATTACGGTTTACCACTCAAAAAACTCTTGCTTAATAGCCGGCACACACTGCTCTATGCTAAATACTTACATACAATATATGATATTTCTGACTACCCCACACAATGGTCTCATCACAAACCCGGACTTCTCCCGCTACCAGTGCCTGGTTGCTGACTAGTACCATTTGGCCTAGACTTGCCTGCATATCTATACCACCGGGTATTTCATTTTTTTCAATTCTCTAAGAAATGATTTGCATTCCCTTTGCCCCACTACTCATAGCACTACTGGGCTATGTCAAGGATATCCCCAAACACTCACAACGGTTCATGGTGCTGGCAAAAAGTAACGAGCATTTGCAATGCAATAGGTCTCGCATTTGCAAGAGTTTAAGCTATTGGCATTGTAAATGACAGAGCCTTTTATTTATCTGTTTTGATAATTAAGCCATAAACAAAAGGCATTGTCATTTACAATGCAAATAGCTCAAACTCTTGTAAATGCGAGACCTATTTCACTTCAAAGAAGTGGCCACCATTGTCCCGGCTGCTTGGAAAGTGAAAACGTGCATGGCGCACTGAATGTTACAGGAAAGCATTTTGTGCCTGCAGTAGGAGAAACTCATTAAAGAAAATAGTGCTTACAGACTAAATAAGACATACCATGTAACAACCGAAGTAAAGAGGCCAGTCATCATGGGAAGTTACAAATTAAGACAATGCGGTACTAAGGAGGTACTAATAAGCCTATTAACAAATCAGAAGCCAGCATTCACAAAGGGCAATGACACAAGCCAATGAAAAATATGGGTGGAGTGTGGCGGAGCTACAAGTCCATACTCTAATACATGCATGCCTTGCAGTGCAGCGCATGTGCTGCCCAGGCTCGACCTAAAAATGGAGTACAGTTATCTGGGATATGACCCTGTCTAGCAGCTGAGGTATGTAAACATGTCTTTAAATGTATGTGGTGAGCATGCATGTGGGTGAGAGTGTGCTTATGTAAGAGAGCGAGTGTGAATGAGTGAATGTGTGTGTGTAAGTATGTGTGAAGGTAAAATGGAGTGTGATGTCACTTCTGTAACCCTTGGCATTTCGGTGAATTGCCGTCCATGAGGCATTGGTAACTCTAGATCAGGTTCCCTCAGTAATTTCTCATGTTGGGCCAGGCTTACACTGGGAGATTTTGGCTGCTCTCACATTCTGAAATCTGGTGAAAGTTATGAGATCTGCGCAGTTTCTGCAGATCTCATAACCCTGATGGGGCCGGTAACTGCTGCTACCAGCCCTGTTGGAATTAGGTGGCTACTTATAATGAGGGCCTTGTGCAGTTCTTTTTCTCACATCAACCAGTCTCACCCCAGCTCACTAGCCTGGACTCCAGACACCACAGAAGCCAGGCCAGGAATGTCAAGGAGCAGAAAGCGGTGTGCAGTGAGTAGTGGGCAGTGAGTTGTGTGTAGTGGGCAGTGATTGGGGGCAGTGAGTAGTGGGCAGTAAGTAGTGGCCAGAGGAGTGTGGGTAGTGAGTGTGGGCAGTCAGCAGTGGGCAAAGCAGAAAGGATGGAAAGCGGGGGATTTAGGACAGTACCATTGCATGATCTGCCTTCCTTGTTCCCACACCAAGGGAACTCTTCATGCATGTCTAGTGAGAGTATAATTCTTGTTCATGAAGGGACAGTGCGAGCCAATGGGTCGAAATGCCATCTTGTCTTTAGCTATGTCACAAAGGAACACCTCCATTCTTCCAACTGAGAAGTACACGTCACAAAGGAACACCTCCATTCTTCCAACTGAGAAGTAAAGTAATGTTTCCTGGTTTTTAAGCTTGACTATGCCATCGCCATGGCGTGAGCAGAGACAGTTCAAGAAGTATGGGTGAATCCCCAGTAACCAGGGCAGGACTGGACGCCAATACCAGCCCTGCAGTGCAGGAGGCTGAGACTTGAATGGCGCCATGGTGGCACGGCTGGTCCTTGCACCCCCCCCCCCCCCTTCTTTCCCCCAGCCTGTAGTCTATCGGGGAAGAGGGAAACGGTCCAGCGGAACGGCCAACGAGGCCCTGAACCCAAAACACAATATCCCATGTCCTGAGTGAAAAGTGTGAAAAAGTGCACAGCCAGGCAATACCTTTCGAGGTGATCTTATTCCACTGGATCCTTTTTCTATATTTTACTGTAGACTCACATTTCCAACAAGTAAAAACAAGCACGACGATGAGAGCGTGTGAAGCAGCGAGGAGACGCCATGCGCGTGCACATCGCCTGTCCATGCGCGCACATGGTTTGTCTCCCTTCGCTAGCAAAACCCACAACAATAGGTCTCGCCAAGGCGAAAGCAGCACATGCGCTGCATTCGCTAAGCGAGACCTAAAAAGCAGGGTAGCTATGAGATGGGGAAAGGGCCCTATTCCTAGCAATAAAGACTGGACTACAGGTCTCATTTCCAGCAATGACAACATGGACACCTATGCATGCACACCCCCCCTCGCACCTCGAGCCCAAGATATTTGACTTTCACTTCACCTATTTACTCTCTCATGATGAACCTCCTTGGACAGCCAATAAGTTGAAGTCATCTCACATTGTTTGCTTATGGTTGTGACCCCTCGATCCATTATCATGCAATAATGAGGTATATGTGAGGCAAACCAGAACAAAGGTATATGTCTGTGTACCATCTACATATATATCTTACTTGGAGTGAATTATCACAATCTGTAGTTATATGCTGAACATGTCAATGGAATATTCTGCATAAAGGTTTATAAAATACTGCAAAATTAAAGTTATTAAGAAAGGGTGAGCAGACTAAGAAAGTTAGAAAGAGACCACTCAGGCATAACAAAAGGTGCAGGAGTAAAAATGTGTTGGCCCTTTAAAAAAACAACACTGCGACTAATGCCTTAAATAGGGAAGGATAATTGGGTGAAATGAGAAAGGCAGACAAATAACCTAGAACAGTAACCATGGTAAGGCCTTGCTGCCCCAAAGACAGGGCAAATAGAAATATATCTGAAAGTGTAGAATGCAACAGATCGACCACGCGGTCCTTGCACCATGCCGCAAACGTTGCCCAATATCCAAATTAGATCAATTTAGTGGATGGACATCACACCACCAATATGACATCCACTAGTTCTACGAGCAAGTCAAAATCATTCAACTAATACCTCTCATTCTTCATGCATGGAAATATGCACTGTAGAGATGTGTCAAGATCCTGTTATATTACTGGATAGTAATTCCTTCTGCAGAATGAAGAGTAAATGCTCTGACTCAGACGTTCAGAGCACCATTTTGAGGCTATCAAGATCGTTTGAGCCAGGTCACTCCTAACCTTCTTCAAAAATTGAGAAAGAAGCGATAGTACGTGGGAATCAATGTACAGAGGGGGTTGTGTTCAGGGAAGGCATAACAGATCAGCAAGTGAGCCTTGAGACAGAAATAATATAGCGCAAATGGCTCAACAGTGAGCGTTCTTTGTGGTAGCGAAAATACCTGCTCATGGCACTGGCCACTTGATGAAGACAGCTTGACCTACCTCCGGATGCAGAAGCCACTTGTATATAGAGTCTGCTGAGCTTGTGCGCCCTGCCTTCTGATTGACATGCAGTTTAGATCCCTTGAAAGTCCTTCCAGTGCCACATTTTCAGTGCTTCCTAGCCCAGCACCTTCAACCAATGGTGATGGTGATAGCGCTTGTGGTGCAGTGCTTGCCAGACCATGCACAGAGCATCCATTTCAGAAGTGCCTTGACAGACCACTGGATAGCACAGAGCTCCATAATGCTGATGTGGTGAGGTCTGCACCAAGGGAGACAGAGTCTCTAATCTCCATCTTGTCCAGGTCACCTCCCTAGCACAGATCCGTCACCACTGTGAGCTCTGGGTGGAGAAGGGAATACAGCATGCTACGTGTCATGATTGCTTCCTGCGTCCTCCAATGACAGTCCCAGGAGCCTTGTCAGACATGTGGAAATAGTTCGTGAGGCACCTCCAGTGTTGAGTCCTTTGAGGACAAAGGATCCACAGAAGAACCCACACGTGCCAATGGGCATGAGGCGCCAAAAGAAGACACAAGGCCAGGAGACCAAAAAGCCTCTTAACACTCTGGACTGGAACCCAGGACCGAGCCTGAAACATTAGGATCATATCCTGAATGTCCCAGACTCACATCAGGAAAGGAAAGTCTTTGAACGTCCCTGTGTTCAGAACTGCTCTTATAAAAGTAATACTCTGCACAGGCCGTTGATGGAATTTCCTCTCTAGGATGAGAAACCCAGGGTACGAAAGTTGCAACATAGTTATTTGCAGGTCGTCCACAACTGACTGTTCCAAGCCTGCCTTCAACAGCCAGCTGTTGAAGTACAGGAAGATGACCACTCGAATTGTGAACATGAGCTGCAATAACCATCATCACCTTTGTCTAGATATTGAAGGGGGGGGGGGGAGGGGGGGGGGGAGTGGTGTCGAAGTGAGCCCACTTACCAGAATTTGGAACTGAAAGTGTTCCTTCCCCATGGCAAATCAGAGGAATCAACTGGGGAACAGCAGGGTGGGCCCATGGAAGTATATATCCGGCAAGTTTAAGGAAACCATCTAGTCCCCATGATGTAGAGTAGACTGCACCTGGGACAAGGTTAGAATCCTGAATTTGTCCTTCAGAGGGAAAGCGTTCAGTATCTAAAGATCCAAAATAGGCCTCAGCCTAACCTTTTTAGGTACCAGAAAACAATGGAAATGGCACTTTCCGTCACTCTCCCTGGTACCACAAATGGGGTGGGATGGGCACGGGCTGAGATGACCAACTCTGGTGGTACGCCAGGCCCCTGAAGTAACCCATAAACATCTGGTATTGTTCATGGGTTTGCTGTATCGGAGCTAGCCTGTTCAAGGAGCGAGCCGTAGCACAGCTACCTTTGAATTCATCCAGAGGTCAGTCCACCTTGTATCTAAATATCTTCGAGCCATCACAAGGCATGTCCATGAGGTATGTTTGTATGCCCCCTAACAAATCTATGGGATCCATTCAAAAGCAACCATGCTAGACCTAATAATACAACGTACATGGTCTGTGGTATCAAGTACGGCCTGCAAGATGCACTTTGCTGCATTCTGTCCATTTCACAAGTCTTTGGAGACGGGGGACAGGCCAGAGAAGGCCCCACCAACCACAGTCCAACAGAGAGACCCAGTGGATTTGTGGAGCAAAGGCACTCCCCGCAGGGAATTGGAATCATTTGGAACTGCTGCAGTGTTGCCTCCTTGAAGGCCTCTGCCTGCGGTGAAATCGAGGATGGTCCGGGAAATTTACCAGCTTCTACTGTGGAATGGGGTTAGAATAAGACAACAGGCAAGGAGTCAGTGCCTTTGAGTGCCAAATGTACAAGCCCTATCTGGAGTTGGAGCAATGAGGGGTGGAGAATGAGGAGGACTCCCATCTGGACTTCTTGTGTTTGCTCTCCGTCTTGTCCATGCACTTCATCTTAGGCTTAACCAGGGACTGATGTGAACTAGGATCGAGCCTTGTAGTGGGCCTGCAATTTGGAGTGCCACCCTCCGTGACACCTGTTTCCTGCATGCACAGCTTGAAGCCTGTAGTTTTGGAGGGCATAGAGACATCCCTAGCACACTATCAGCAAAATAGTTTTGAGGCTGATCTAAACAATTGACAAATGTTCTGAAGATTAGCTCCAGATCCTCACTATGAAAGGAAAAATCAAACTAACTTCAGTGCAACAGAGAAGCGGGGGGTTGGGGGTGGGTAGGTTAGGAGCTGCCCTTATTCAGACTCATGCTGTCCCTTCCAGAGATGGGACGGATGATGCAGAGTCCAATGGCGCTACCTATTGGCGTGGTGGAACAATTGCTAGAAAGGTTTTGGGACCAAGCATGGCATATGGGAGAAATTTAAAAGGTGAGGCATCTGTGGTTATCCATCAAATAAAAAGAGCATGTGGGGGCCCTCCAGTGATCTGAGAGAAAAATTAAGATGATGAGGATGATGATATGGACTCAGATTTTCATAAAATAAAAAGCAAGGAGGTCTATCCATGGTTTCTGAAAATGTATTGCGTGTTTCAGGTTCATGTGACGGATATTCCAATTTCATGACAGAAAGATTCTAATAAAAATTTAAGCAACTGTGTTCAGTTTTCATGGTGTTCTCTGGAATTCCCTTCACGTTTGCCACCATTTCCTTAGACTTTTTTTTAGGAGAGCAGGATCAAAAATCGCAAACCTCAAAAGTAAATTGTAGGGCAACTCTACGGGTCGTCACAGCAGGCTCACCTCACACATCACTATCTGACCCTTCACTAGATGCCTAGAAACTAATAATTGAGACACCGGCCCATTCTTAATGTAACATTAACGGTCCGATTCCTGAGAAACATTTTAGACCTTGCAAGGGTGGAGCTCCGCAACTATTTTGAATTCACAAAACATTTTGAGGTAATGCAGGGAAACCTATGAGAATCTCAGGTGTCCAGGAATGCAAGTAGAAGCAAATCATGAATTCTATTTTTACATGTGTGAACATACACACAGACAAATATTTTTGCATGCAGAAAAAAAACTATTACACACTTGCTTTTGCTTCTTTCTCCACAATAAAAATATTATTCCCCATAGAGAAACCTCTCATAATTCATCCTCTGACATTTGTGGGATGTGCTCTATTTCCCTTTTCATGACAAAGAGATTTATTCCTAGACTGAAAAATTAATCAGTATACTCGCCAAGGTGTATTTTTATGGATGTTAACAAACTTCCTGGGCATTCCTACCTTGGAAACCCCACACACCACCCACGGGAAACAATGGGCAATGTGTAAGTAATTATGACTTAGAATATTGAGTACTCCTGCTTTAATGCTATTTGACGATGTATCGTGTTGTGCATTGTGTTTGAGGTTTATGAGTGCTAATGTGTTTTGGTAGGATTTTTTGTAATGAAGTTTAATGATTTGTACATTTTAATGCTTTACACTACCTACACTCTTCTCCGATGTCCTCATATAGATATGATTTTTTTTTTTTAATAACCAAATTTGATTGATTTTGGTGAAAACAACCAAAAAGAAAACAGAAGACCAGCAGCAAACAGAGACATTAGTGCACAGCAGAAACATGGCGTCATTATAGCATCGAATACGTCCTTGAAATGCATAGAACATTAAAGAGGGCAGAGTAAACTCTCTCCGCTGGGCCACAGACGCCCAGGCGGAATGTCAATTGTCTAGCACCCCCACCCATTTGCCCCATACTTTGCGGTACTTCGCTGGGCATCCCCCAGCCTCGTACAAGGGCTTTTCCTGTGCTGCGCACCAATCCACCCCCCTGCACCATCGTGTCATGGTGGGCGCAACCGGGTTCAACCAGTTAGCCGCAATGTCCCTCTTGGCCACCATTATGGCTGTGTTCAGGAAGAGTTTGTCTACTCTGGATCCAGCCAACCCCTCAGTAACCCCCAGGAGCACATTCAGTGGGTTATGGGGAACCTCCGAGCCAAGGACCTCAGTGAGTTCCCCCACCACGGAGTCCCAAAAGCATGTAACAACAGGGCAAAGTCATACCATGTGGAAAAAATCAGCTTGTTGTTGGCTACAACAGGGGCATGACGCGACAGGTCTGAGCCGATATAGATATGATTAACATGGCAAAATTATGCTAAAAAAATAAAAGCATGTACTTTAAAGAATGGCACATTCAGTGCTTGGAACTGGCAGAAATGTGATATGTGGCACTTTCAGTGATTAACTGACAAGTCCTTACTTACTTATTTATAAACTGCTCAAGTCCTTGCTTCCTTTCTTCTATAAATGCATCATCAAATATTCCATCGTCCCCTCTAAAAGGAAGTTGCCGGAAAAAAGCCTTCCCAGGTAGAGGTGGCACCACCACCTAAATGGAAAAAAAATGTTACTTCAATACAACACACTGTTCTTACGCCTCCACCTTTCTCATCCCTTTTGTTTTACCTACTAGAAGTACTGCCATTTTCAGTACAAAATAACTGTCAATAGGTTGACCAAATACAATGGGGCAGATTGAGGGAGAAATACTGTACACAAAAAAGGCTATATAACTGCAAGATGTTTCTACAGAGAGCTGCTGGGAAGCTGTGGGCCAACTGAGCTCAGCCTTCACTTTCTGTATAATGTGCTCTAGAACACACCTTCAAAAGATATTTCAACCTACCTGGGAGAACAGTTTCAATCTTTGATTACCCTTTCAAACGGAAAACATTTTATGAAGAAGACAAACATTTGTAACTAAATGGAATTAAATGAGACTTGAAGGACCATCACGTGCATGGCTTCAAACTCCAAGGGAACTCCAAGGTAGGGATCATAAACATGTGCTCATGAATTTGACTGCAAGGCTAATAACTTAGGAATCTCTTAGTCCTTTATTCTCAACCTAATGCTTCTGGTCTTTCAAGGCATCATAAAGACACCGCACAGACTGAACACAGATCTAGTAGAGAATACCATTGACATACCCCATTAATACAGGTTTAGCTAGAAAACATCCCAAGTTGTGCAATGACCTCGTGGTGGCAATAGGAGCAATTGGTGTCAGTCATTAAATGCTCAATAGGGGAAAGTTTACACCTATGACAGCGCTGACAGTCCATAATTGCATGCTTCCTATAAGGAGAGAAGAGTCTCTAGAAAAAATCTGCTAAAGTCTGAATATCCTGTGGATTGACTAATACTATTTGGAGTTTAAGAAATTTGAATAAGGGTTTTAGACAGGCTACTATTAATCTTCAAGAGCGGCTGTGGGGCTCTGTCAGACCATATTTAGAAGAGGTTTGCTGCGTGCCTGGTGACTTTTTGACTGGAGCAGTATATTTTTTCTGAAATGTTTTACATAGCATTGATCACTGTACGTAAATCAACAAGGATTGAATGAAAATGAAATGAAAAACCAGCATTTGTAAAGTGCACAGCTACCTCCGGAGAGGTGTCCCTGCGCTAGGGGCTAACGGGAAGATTCAGCGTGCTATTGCCCAGAGTCACAATGTGTTTGGCTAACCTGCCGCCAGCACCGGGGATCGACCCATGAGCCCCTGTGTTCCGGAGTCAGCCGCCCTAGCCGCTGCACCACCACCACCACCGTTGTGAATAGTCAGATTAGGTTAGACAAAACAGTTGCATAAGTTAACTGAGCCAGGTTAGTGGTTGAGCTTGAGAATGACAAAATATTCACTACGGCTTAAACTTAAAACATGTTAAAGGGTCCTAAGAGTATGAAATAAATGATTACAGGGGAAACACTGAAATTAAGTTATACGTTTTATACATATTTTTAGCATGGTGGGGAGCTATCACCCTCTTCTCTCAAGTTCAAGCAATTGACATTTCAGTGCTTTTTTCATGTCTTTCAGAGAGGAAAAGGCACAAATGGAGAGGGCCTAGAGAGCAGAAAGATTGACATTTGGAGGTGATGCACAGTGGTTTGGGTGTGGCTCGAAGGCGGAGTTTGGGGACTCACAGATTTCAAGTGGGTGTGTAACAGAATAGTAAGTCAACCAAGTAGCTGTGGAAAGACCATTTACTACTTCGAAGACAAGTGATAAGACCATGTCCAAGGTGCGGGTTTTGGACATGATTAAGTTTGCTTGGAGTATGGCTACTCTAGTGGAGAAAAGGCATACTAGGGTAGAATGCAAAGGTCTTTCCGCTGACGTAGATGACTGGCAAACTAGGAATTAAGGAGGACAGGTTCATCTAGGTGAAAATCCAATGCGACCTTGGGTATAAACCTGGGGCTGGTGGGCTAAATGACTTGTGTCCTTTGTAAAAACAAAGATATTGCTCTTTTATGGTGAATTCTTGTACCTCGCCAACTCTCCTTGCTGCAGCAAATGACAGCAACAGCCCTGTTTTCCAAGGGCTGTATTTCAGAAGTGCCCTATGGACCAGCTCAAAAGGAAGTAGCATCAACTGACTAATTGCTGTATTTAACTCTCATGGCACAGGAGGGCGTTTGAAGAAAGGGAAAGCCTGAAAAAGGCCCTTTATAAAAAATTTGGATGACTCTTTGGGAAAATAAGGATGCATTCTCAGCTCTCCTAAATTTGAAGATCATGGCAAAATGAACTCTTACCAATGAGTCTGTCAGACTGTTCTGGGCAGGGTTTAGCAAATACAGTGGTACTTGATGTGGTTTCATTGATACAGGTTTAAGTCCTTTGTCCTTGCACCACACCCAGAAGGGTGTTATAAATCTCTGATGTAGGAGGTGCTCAAGCTTGCGCTAATATTGCTCTAGAGTCAGGGATATCCAGATGATCAAAGTCTAAGCTAGTGGAGAGGTGTGGCTCACTACTTAGAGGCGGCAGACCCGCAAGCAGAGAATCGGCCAGGGACCAGGGTTCAATTCCCGACGCGGCAGGGTCGTGGACCAGGGTCAAAACGGACTCGATAATTCTCGCCTCGGTACCTACTCTAACCAGGAACACACTCGGCAACTCTGGGCATTAAGCTTGCCTAATCTCTACAACGGCCCCCCACAGACGCCAGGGATGCCTGGTTTCACCTTGGAGATACCCAGAAAGGGACCATCTCACAGGGATAGCCAGGATGGGTTCCCCAGCGGTCTACAGCGCCGGACGCCCCGTTGCTGGGGTAGCTGTGCGCTTTACAAGTCTACAACATTTACATTTACATTTAAGCGGCCAGGAACCAAACTGTCAGGCTAAGTAACTTCAGGTCGTGGTAGAGAACATGTCCGCTGTGTCTGGAAAGGAGCTTGGGATGGGATATTGAACTGTACTGGTTGACAAAGTCTCAACAGGTCGCTGTACCAGAACTGGCATAGCCACACTGGTGCAATCATATTCAGAGCAGTAGGAATAAGGGGAAAAGCAGAAACGTGTAAGTGAAGACAGTCAACCAATTTGAGAATGCATTGCTATTGATCCCTGTTGCCAGTACCTGCTGGCATAGCACTCACATTTCTGTTACTGTAGGGCAGCAAATAGGTTTAGAGTTCTAGGACCACATTTCTGAAAGACGTGCTGCAGCTGAACCTGGAGACCTTTCACTCCTGGCAGTCTGACTGGGCATGACTGAGTAAGTCTTCCTGGTTATACTGGACTTCAGACGTATTCTTCAATGCAATATTCTCCTAGTTTGCTATGGCCAAGTCCCACATCATCTGTCCCTGCTACGAAAGAGAAGACGACCTCCCTGTTTGTTGATGCAGTACATTTAGGTCATTTTATCTGTCCTGATCAGTACAGCTTGACCTGCCAGTTTCAGCAGGAATGCTTGTAAGCCTATTCTAATGCCCCTCTAGTTCCAAGGGGGCTCCAGCATCTGGGAACCACATCCTTCCATTGATGTAGCCGCTGAAATAGTTTGTGATGGGCTGGAACGGAAGGCCTGCATGGAGATTGCTTGAGAATCTTCAATGCAGCAGAGCCTGTTTGAACCATAGTCATACTTGTTGTATATTTTTCCAACATCCTATCACTTGTCTGCACTGCTGATACAGTTCTTGTTGTATCAGCCTCATCCGCAATCTGCATAAAGGCACAAAACCGATGCATGATCACAGCAAAGAAGGGATTATCTCTATAGAACAGAATGTCTTCACCAATGTTTGAGGTTTAGCTACTTGCTTTGCTGATGGAAACTCTTGTCTGAGCGGGGTGTCAAGGATTTCTCCCAGAAACTGAATTTCTTTGCAGGATGAATCGACAATTTTTGTAATTTCAGTGTTTGACCCAACTAATGGAAATGGCTGATATAAGAAGTTAAGGATCGCGCCTCTTAATGTGATGATGACTTGACGAACCAGTCGTTCACGTTTTATTTACTTCTGCAGCTGGTGCCCTTCGCTGCTTAAGGCAGCAGCCACAGGGGACACTTCATTAATAAATCGAGGAGACAACTTTAATCTGAAAGGAAATGCATTGAATTTGCAGTGCTGTTCTACCATCGGTGATATTGCTCATGGTTCGGGTGTATTGCAACACAAAAGTAAGCATCCTTGCGATCAAGGGAGACCAACTACCGTTCCTGAAGTACCAGAAAGACTTCCTTCAAGGTACCCATCCAAAAGGATGAATTCTTTACAAACTTTCTATTTTCGTAGATCTAGAACTGGTCTCCACTCCAGGTTACTTCCTGAACAGAAAGACTCTGGAAAAGAAGCACAGATTCCACTGGATATTTGGCACCTTCTTTACTCCTTTCAAGATGAGCAGAATTTCTTGTTGCATTTCTTGCAAGTGCGGATGGTGCATTTACTTGTGTGGATGATTGGCAGACTTTTCTAGAAATTCAAGGGTGTTTTGACTGTACTATTTGGAGCACCGATCGATCTGTGGTAACCTACTTACAAGCTAGAGCAAAACAGAAAATTCTTCATACTACAGGATTTATTGAAGTGAGCAGGGATTTGGAGTCAGTGTTCATAAGTCAGGCTTGCCTTTGATTATTCCTGGGAATGCGAAAGGGAAGAAGGGCGCAGCTGAGTCAGATTGTGTCAGCCCTGATGTTAGTTCCTGTTCGAGTAGTAGCCTGGTCACATTTGGCTTGTCAGGGCATACCTTTTCGTTATCTCTTTTTATACAATTCGACTTGCCAAGCATGGTGTGCCTGTCGAAAGGCATGTTGAGGATCCTAGTTTTCACTTCTGAATGAAATAACATGCACCAGAGCCAATCTGGTCTACTTAGTACCACCACTCTCCCAATCGGACGGAAATCTATAATGGACGCTGATGCATCACACTCTTCCTTCACAATGGCTTTAGCCTCTTCTTTCCTGTCCTCAGGAATTAGGTCTATGAAGGGCGATACATGTCATGCCACATTTGGCAATTATAGCAGCCTGGGATGGCCAAGGTATTTGGTGCTTCGACGGATGTCATCAGCCTGGATGTAACTGTGCAGCCTACATTATCTCCCCATTTCTAAGATTTACCCAGAGGAGTTGAGTTCAGGGTTATAGGATTCTTGACCACCCCCAAGTAGCAATAATGGAATCTGGCTAGTATGAACAATTAAACATGCCAGTGCTGACTCAGGAACTCTATTTCTTTCTGAGGCATGGTACCACCACTGTTTCTACTATGGTCGGTGTCTTTATGAGGTTGGGTTTGTCGTTCCAGATATGATCTAGTATAGGGATTGACTTAATGGCCTTTCTGGGCTGACCTTTAATGTCGTACACGAAGCAAAGCTGCTACACAGAGGACATAGAAAGCACAAACCTCTTTGCTGCTACTTCTGCTAGAGCAAAACAATGTCGTCCGGGGAAGAGCTTGGTTGTGGAAGGATCACATCATCTTCTTTGGATAGAATTAAGTCCTTTCTATCTTCTTTATCTTGGTGATTACTGTTCTGTTCATGCCCATCTTCCATGACTTCACCTTCCTCCTCATCTAGGACTCATTCCTGATCGCTAGGTCAAAGCTAGGTAAGAACAACGCTCCTCCTGAGGACTCCCTCACACACAACATGCAGTAGAAATCTCAACTATGGTGGCCTCTAAGGGAAATAGAAAGTCCAGCACCTCAATTTCAATGCCTAAGTTTGGGGTGTTTCAAATGAAGTGGATGTGCTTTGGAGACTATGGCCATTTTGACACTGTTCACTGCAGTTCCCAAGAATTCCCAGTCTGACAAAAGAAACCGATTTTATCATGAGAATCTACGAAAGATCGAATGCTGGAGAAAAATCAATATCTTTTTGAATGATTGCAAAGCTTGAGCCCAAAGTAAAGTGAAGCGAGGTTTGACTGGACACTGCAATTTCTTTAACAGTACTACTGTGTGATAGCAGCTGAAACAAACATTACGAGGTTGTATTTTCCGTACCTTGCTTTCTCTTTCAAGTTCCCCTCTCAACCATTCAAAGTCACTGTATCTTCTTCGAACACAGGATTCCTTTAATTTGAAAATAGGAAGGTTTGTCTGAAAAGGATAAAAATGCTTTATTACTATAAGCCATATAAAACAGTTTTTATATCAACCAATGTATTGCCTTTTCAAGAAAAGAAATATAAAAAACAAAAACTACCAACACAACAGTGCATTAATTCGAATGGCCAACGTAAGTTATTTCCAATATTATCTGTACATCCTGAAAGCAACAGGTTCCAGATCCCAGGTTACGGTCCCATCAGGCTTTCCAGCAGTTTACAACTTTCACCTTTATATAATGACCCCAAGCTATGTCATCAATGCTCCTTACACCTTCTGGTGCTTGCTTGGGCACCCTCTGGCTTCATAAATCAGTTGGTTCAACACCCTACAAAAGTCAAGCTCCATCTTCCAGTACAGGAGATTATGTGCCTCGGCCAACACCTACTGTTGTGAAATGATCACTGGTGACCAGA
Source organism: Triturus cristatus (assembly GCF_964204655.1). Taxonomy (NCBI): domain Eukaryota; kingdom Metazoa; phylum Chordata; class Amphibia; order Caudata; family Salamandridae; genus Triturus; species Triturus cristatus. Next base: position 715,419,795 of record NC_140589.1, on the reverse strand, counting down.
CTAAATCCAGTTCCACGATTGACTTTCCATCACAGTTGATGTTAATATCTTCTGCTAAAAAATAAGGCATCAGCCTATGCCTAAGCTGCAGGTAGTGGTGGAATGGTGAAGCAACAAGACCAAGTTCTTCCTGAAAATCATTTCAGGGGAGTCACAGTGACACCAAACTCAAAATGGATTTCCACAAGGGGCCCCCACCCCTCAAATCCCCTCAGGGCACTCACTTGAGTCCAACAAGAAATCGTTTTGAATTATGATCAACACATGAACAAATGAACAAACTAGTCAAATTAGTTACCCCCCTCCTCACACACACACAAGTGCATTTTGTGATTAAGAGATAAAAACAACAAATGAGAGGGAAAGAGAAAGTGAGGGAAAGGGAGGGAAAGGGAGAGAGAGAGAGAGAAAGAGAGAGAGAGAGAGAGAGAGAGAGAGAGTGAGAGAGAGAGAGAGAGAGAGAGAAGGAGAGAGAGAGAAGGAGAGAGAAGGAGAGAGAAAGAGGGAGACAGAAAGAGAGGGAAAGAGGGAGACCGAAAGAGAGGGAAAGAGGGGGAAAGAGAACGAGATAGAGAGTGAGACTGTGTTTCATAGGCAAGAGGAAAACTCACAACATGAGAAACGCCTGCGAATGTCTAGTTGAAGAATGTGGGTATATATGTGATTAGCTGACAGAAAAGCAACACATCACTGTACACGATGGCGGATGAAACCGTGTTTCTACAGCAGTTCCTATGTAATTTGGGGTGCCCAGTCCCCTTACTCCAGTCCTCCAAGTTTAAAGTAACATTTGGGGCTTTTTTATTACCCTATTGTATGTTGAACGTCCACAACACTGTCATGTAAGCTTCTGTACACACAACACTATTGCATGTGTTTGTAAAATCTAACGACAGGTTTAATGCCAGATTTGGCAGCACATTCCTGAAGAATTTTCTTGATTTAAAATAGTTTCGATTCTACCATGGCACCGCTATGGAACTGGATTCAGCCCGTTGGGATTTTGTGGATGTGAATCGTATGGAAACTTGATGGCAGCGTTGGCTCCATATTCCAGTTTAGAAAGAAATTGTGAAGAGAGAGAGGAGAATTAGCAAAGCCAATCTGTCTCGCTTCAGTGTACCAAGGCACGCAAACAGACCAGCAGAAATGCTGCCTGCACAGTGAACCGGACTTACTGGCTGTGCAAAAGCTTGCTTAAAGATAAATTTCTTTAGGCCAAATAATGCAATTACAAAAATAATGTATACAAATTACACTGGTGTTTGGTGTGATGGTGCGTTTCCAACCAACTGTGACGGCAGACGTGCATTTGTGGGAAAATGTGCTTGCTATGACTGGAAGCGTGGTGTCGGAGATTTGTCCCGGCAAAATATGTGAGGCGTTCCAGCAGAGATATGATGCTTTTTAAACCTGTGTGCGCAGTGTAAATGTGCGCAACGGAGGTGTATCAGAATGTTGTGTAAGTGTTTCAAGGCGGAGCATGTGGACCGGCACAGAAAACTGGGGCCTGAGATTGTAACTGAAGTGCTATAAATAAAGGTTTATTTTCAAAGCGCTCTCAAGACTGGGAATGAAAGTGATTTGCAGAGCTCTTAGGGCTGAGACTGGAGGTGAGCAGAGGGAGTTTCACAGACGCTCAAGATGCATGTGTACTGAGGAGCTGTGCTGGGGTGTGGAGAGGCTGGCCCGGTGCTTTAAATGGGCCGGTACTGTTCGATACTCAGTAACTACACTTCTTAGATTTGAGAGAGAACTTCTCAGCACTGCAACTATACATTTAATAAGAGAGTCATGGCACTTCTTAAGTGCAAACAGGTACTCTAAATAGTGAGTACCTGCACTTCTATATTTCCATTTAAATCAATGGACAGAACTCTGTGAAGCTCACAGAAGAGGAACTGAAATCCGCAATTAAAGTAAATTAGGCTATAACCAAACTAGGTAGAGATCCGAACACATCACAAATGGCCCTTTTCAAACTTAAAACATAATATGTGAATAGTGGCAGAGAGACTATGGCGTTGTATGACCTGAGGAAGAAAGGATTTACTCGTGAATATGACCCACTGAGTAGACCCCCATCAAGAGGATTGTGTCTCTTTCAGGAGATGGCAGGCACGTCTCCAAGGAGCCATCCCAGAACGGTGCAGATGAACTCCGGGTGGTTTTATTGTTCCTCTATTGGGACAGCATTATTAACTAAAGAAAACGGCAACCGTAGAACGTGGGGAAAAGAAGAGAGGTTGGTTCTTTTCCCCTCAGATAACTATAAAATGCCATTTTCTTACTTAATTCCCAAGCATAAGCCCTCTGGTGTCTGCGTCACCTCCCTGTACAATATGTTGACTAGAAGAGTTCAATCAATCTTGTAATTAGGTCAGAACATTCTGCAAAGAATGAAGATTAAGAAAAGTGGGTTGGTCAAAGAATTTATGCAAGGGGATAAACTAGCCGGACGTGGGATTTCACTTGTACTTTATCGATGAAAACGTATACTTTACAAAGGGTCTTAGAATCATGTGCGATGTCTCTGCATGTACAGCTCATACACCGTCAAAGAAGTAGTCCTCTTTCAGAAAACATGGTTCAATTCAATTTATTAAATTTTTTTTTAAAAAAAGTAACCCAGAAAACTGTGAATCCACGGAATGGTAATAGCCCTCAAAATGGAGGTTATCTGAAAATGATTGCCTGGTATGGGGCTTCCACTGGCAACAAACTAAACGTTGCAATGTAAAGTGCAGGAGAGGTCCCCTGCAGAGCCCTGTTGGATGCTGATAGACTCAGCAGAGCATACGAGTCAAGCTTAGCCATATGGGATATATGAAACAATCAAATTCCATGTAAACTGTCTCAAAATAAGACGCCCCACATATAACTATACTGAGAGGTTAGCAATGTAGTTATTTTTTTTAAACTCTTTGATGTTCATTGTCTGATTGCTGATGGCAGCATGCAACTGGATCAATTGATGCACGGATGCGGAAATGCTCAATAAAAATAACTTTACATAACATCTATTTTAGTCTCCTAAAGGTTCAAACACTTAAAGTATCATCAACTAATGTTTGTCAGATGTTATTTTCCAATAAAATCATTTGTTTCATACTTCTATGTCGCATTTGTTCTCACTCAAAAATGTTACTGAACAAAATAACACCTGTCAAACACTATAGGATACATCATACCTCGTGTAAGCATTTGTTTACTAAGCAGAACCTATGCTTCAGCATGGCTAAAAGTTAGTGCCATGGAGTGGGTGGGGTTGGATAGACTGGGGTAGACCGAAGTGGGATAGATTGTCGAAGAGCAGAGTGAGGTAGACTGGTGTAGAGCAAGTGAGGGTAGAGTGGGGTGGATTGGAGTAGATTGGAGTGGGGAAGTTAGGTAGATTTGTGTGGTAGATTGGAGTGGGGTAGATTAAACTGGAGTAGAGTAGATTGGGGTAGACTAGAATGGGGTAGATCGGGGTAGAGTGGGGTGGGATATATTGCAGTAGGTGGGAGTGGAGTAGATTTGGGTAGAGTGGAATGGAGTGTGGAAGATTGGGTACAGTGGAGTGGGCTAGATCGGGTGGAATGGTGTAGGTAGACTGGAGTGGGGCAGTTTGGGGGAAAGAGTGTAGTGGGGTAGAGTGGGGTGGAGTGGAGTTGAGTTGGATACATTGGAGTTGTTATGTTAAAATTATTTATAAAGCGCTCTTACACCCAGAGGTTTCATGGCGCTAGTGCAAAGGGAAATGACAGAAGACAGAGGATTACTTGTATGCCTGAGAGAATAGAAGGGTTTTAAGGAGGGATCTAAATCGTGTGTACAGGGTTACACATCTGAGCTCGGTGGGGAGGGAATTCCAAAATTGAGGGGCCAAGAGAGAGAATCTGAGGCCACCGTGTTTTTTCCGCTTAAAGAGGGTGACAACAAGCAGGTTCAAGTGGGAGGAGCGAAGTGCGCGTGAGGGAGTATAGCGGAGTATCATAGAGAAGATGAAGGCCGGGCCTTGACCGGCCAGGGCTTTGAAGATAGTGCAACCAAGTTTGAATGCGCAGCGGTAGGCCACCGGAAGCCAATGAAGGCTCTTCATCAGGGGGCGGACATGTTGATGTCTAGGTTGATGAAAGATGAGCCTGGCTGCCTGGTTCTGAACCAATTGTAGGCGGCGAATCGGATAGGCCGGGATGCCAACGTAGAGTGAGTTGGCGTAGTCGATACGAGATATGACCAGGGCCAGAAGAACCAGGGTGAGGGCCTCGGTGGTTAAGAATCTAGAAATTTTTCCGATTCTGCGTAGATGAAAGAAGCAAGATGATACGACTGTACTAATCTGAGTTTTCATAGATAGATCTTTGCTTATGACGACCCCTAGGCTTTTCACCAATTCCGCTGGGTGAGCTGGATTGCCTAAAAGAGGGGGCCAGAAGTTGGTATTCCAGGGATTGGAAGTACCGCCCGTTAGGATCAGTTCAGTTTTATCAGGGTTGAGCTTCAGTTGATTGGCATTCATCCAATTGATGATGAGGTACAAGGTAGCCTGGAAGTTTGAGACTGAGGTGGTAGAGGAGTCGATTTTAAACACCAACTGAGGTCGTTGGCGTAGTTGAAAGTGGCCACCACACAGTCGCGCAGGGAGCGTATCAGGGGAAACATGTATAGGTTGAAAAGGAGGGGGGAGAGAGAAGACCCCTGAGGGACCCCGCATGTCAGCCTGACCCTTTTGGCCGAGAAAGTGGCAAGACAGACTGCCTGGGAGTGGCCATCCAGGAAGGAGGAGATCCATTTCAGGGCGGTTCCCTGGATCCCGGCGCTGCCGACACAGTCAATCAGGAGATCGTGATCGACCGTGTCAAAAGCCGCCGACAGATCCAGAAGGATGAGGGCCTGAGAGATGTTGTGGTCGGCCCCCTTCCTGAGTTCGTCCATGACTGCGAGGATGACCAGTTCAGTAGAGTGAGCTGGTCTGAATCCCGCCTGCTGAGGATCGAGGAACAGCGAGTGTTCCACGAAGGAACTGAGACATTTAGTGACATGAGCTTCTAGGATCTTACTGAGGTAGGGGAGTGAGGAGATCGGTCGAAAGTTACTAAGTATCAGGGGGTCGGCGTTGGGCTTTTTAAGGATGGGGACGACTTTGGCGATTTTAAAGGAGTCTGGGACAATGCCTAGTCTCAGAGAATTGTTAAGAAGCGCTAGTGGAGGGTCAGGGCAAGAAGAAAAGGCTTTTTGTAGGATGTGCGGGGACAGCAGTCTGTAGGGGATCCAGACCAGACTTTTTAATAGGTCGAGGAATTCCTCTTTAGACATTGGAGGTATTTCGTTCAGCACCTGGGAGTTATTGCACATGAGCCGAGGGTTCATGGAAGGGGGGGGGGGTACTGTTCTTGATGGTAGCAATTTTCTCAATAAAATACATATTAAGGGAATCACATAACGATTGGGAGGGGAGTGGTTTAGCAATTACTCTGTCCGGCAGTGATAGTTTGTCGACTATGGCGAAGATATCTTTGGTCCTGGTGGCTGAGTTGATGATTTTTGACGAGAAGTACGTAGTTTTGGCCAGAATGATGGATTTTTTATAGTCATTTAAGAGGCTCATATAGATGGTCTTTTTATCCGAGGTATAGTCGCGTCTCCAACTGCGCTCGGCCTGTCTGAGAGCTAGTTTCTTTATTTTCAGCTCATCAGAGAACCAGCTTTGGGCGTCGTGGGGACGTTTAAGTTTAGAACGTTTGAAGGGGGCAACGATGTTGCTGGCTGATTCGAGCCAGTGCTTGATGGTGGCGGCCTGATTGTTTAGGGTGCCCTGGTCAGCCGGGAGGGAGGTTTTTAGTAGGGAGCAAAATTCGTCGATGTTGGCCCAGTTCCACTTTATGGCCAAATGGTTGCCCAGGAGAGGGGGTTTTGTAGGGGGAGTGCAGTGCAAGGAAAAGGAAATGATGTGGTGGTCTGACCACAGGCAAGAGGAGATGGAGGGTATTGGGATTGTCAACTTGGAGGTCCATACCTGATCCAGGATGTGGCCCTTGACGTGAATGGCTGTATGTACATGCCGGACAGGAGGTCCGTAAATTCTAAGGAGCTGGTACTCTCCTTTGTGTCAGAGGGCCAGTAGTTAAAGTCCCCTATAATAATGACTTTAGCATTATTGATGACTAGTTGGGAGATCAGTTCACCAACCAACTGAGGGAAAGAGGGCATGTATTGGGGGGGTCTGTAGAAAAGAGCACAGATAAAAGGGAAATAGAGAGAGTCAAATCTTAGAATAAGGCTGTCCACTGACGGTATGCAAGCAACTGTCAGGGAGGTAAATCGGAGTTTATGATGAATAATGGCGGCGACTCCGCCGACAGGATTCCCCGCAGTTCTGTTGGCCTGAAGTATGTAATACCCCGTGGGTATTGCTGCCAGGATGTCAGGAACGGAGTCGGCGGTGAGCCAAGTTTCTGAGAGAAGAAGTATGTCCGGTTTGTTGAGGTCAAGTAGCTGGAATACTTCCAGTTGGTGTTTAACCAACGAGCGAGTGTTTAAGTAGTTAAACGCCAGGATCGTGTTTTCCTGGAGCTGGGGGATAATAGGGTCATATGTTCCTTCGAGTTTGGCAGGCGGGCGCTCTTTGGGTGGTGAGACAGGGGGTTCAGATGTCAGGTACCTGGGATTGAGGATCCCTGTGGCGCGTAGGATGGAGATCATGTGGGGGTCAATGGGCCAGTTTGCCTGTAAGTCTCTCAGCTCAGTAGCTGAGTAAGAGCTAATTTGGGCATAGCAGGTCACCCCTAGCCCCTGCCGGCCGCGGGCGGGCGCAGACGGGCTTGCCTTTGGCGCGCCCGCAGCGCGTGCATTTGAGCATTCAATTAAGTAGTGAAGGGGGCACAGAGAGCTAGTGCGCTAACCCCTACCATCAGTGCCTGCCCTGTTGGGACTCCCAGGAAGCCCTCCGCGCAACGGCACAAGCCGCGTCGGACCGGGGCGAAGGGGTTGTCCGGCACAGGTGAGGCGATCGGGTGCAAAGTGCACATTTTAAAACATGAAGCGTTTATACAGGTAACAAAATACAGGGTTTTAAGGACGTTACTAAAATTAGCGACAAAGTTCCACTTTAAAATAACGTAAAGAATGCGTGAGGCTTTTGGCAGCACAACTAGCAGCGTCACCTGCTGTCACGATTCTGCCGTGGAGTGGTGTTGAGACTGGAGTGAAGTGAGATTTTTTGGGGGTGGAGTGGGGTAGATTGGAGTGGAGTAGACTAGGGTGAAGTGAGGTAGATTAAGGTGGAGTGGGGTAGCTTGGGTGGATTGCAGGAGGGCAGACTGGAATGGGGTGGGATAGACTGAAGAGGGATGATTGGGGTGGGTACTTTGGAGTGGGGTAGTGTGGGATGGATTGGAGTGGGGTTCTGTGGGGTAGACTGCAGTGGGATGGAGTGGAGTAGATTAGAGTGGGTAGATTGGGGTGGAATGTAGTAGACTGTGGTGGGACAGATTGTAGTGAAGTGGAGTTGAGGGTGGTGGTGTGTGGTAGATTGCAGTCGGGTGGGGTGGGGTAGACTGCACTGCAATGGGGTAGATTAGAGTGGCGATGAGTTGGATAGATTGGAGTTTAGAATGGAGTAGGGTAAATTGGAATGGAGTGGGGTAGTTTGGAGTGTAGTTGGGGTAATTGGAGTGGATTTGATAGGGGTAGATTGGAGTGGGGTGGATTGGGGCAGACTGCAGTAGATTTGACCAGAGTGGCCTGGGTTAGAGTGGGATGGACTGGGTTAGAGTGGGATGGACTGGGTTAGAGTGGGATGGACTGGGTTAGAGTGGATCAGAGTGGCGGAGAGACCAGAGTGGCGGAGAGACCAGAGTGGCGGAGAGACCAGAGTGGCGGAGAGACCAGAGTGGCGGAGAGACCAGAGTGGCGGAGAGACCAGAGTGGCGGAGAGACCAGAGTGGCGGAGAGACCAGAGTGGCGGAGAGACCAGAGTGGCGGAGAGACCAGAGTGGCGGAGAGACCAGAGTAGATTGCAATGAAGTGTAGTATAGTGGGGCAAACTGGAGTACACTGGAGAGGGACAGACTGGAGTGGAGTGGGATAAATGGTGTGGAGGGGTGTGGTATTGTGTCGTGGAGTGAGTGGCGTAGAAAGAAGTGATGTGGAGACAAGTGGCGTGTTGTAGAGTGTCTTAGAGAGTAGGAGCGTAGAGTGGTGTGGCACGTCGTGGAGGGATGTAGAATGGAATTGTGTTGCATAGAGTGGAAGGGCATAGAGTGGAGTATGCATGGTGTGGTAACACACTGCCATTAAAGAAAACACACTTTTTACTGAGATGACCATTACATTTGCACAAAAATACGGTCTTACTGCACACAATCGATGTGTGTAAATGTCATGATGTAGTGAATAGATTTTTTTTTTATCATATGCAAATATTTGCTTCCACCACACTTGAGAATTACAAAATAAAAAAGTGCTTAATTTGTACTAATTCTGATATATTCTGAAACATCAACACAGTTAATTTTTTTGTTGTTTGCTACGGAGAAAACAAATATATTTTTTTTTTAAATCACACCCTCTCCCCTTACATGGATGATACTCAGCAAGATTGCCACATAAATTGTCTTACTTTGAAGTCAGAGAAAGAAAAGTTAACACCAAGCTCCCACAGAGCTTGACATTTGACCTCTGCCTTTAAATGCACCGCAAATGTGACAAGATAAGAACGAGATTTAAAGGCCTGTTTAAAGAAAGCGAGTTTGTGGAACAATTCAGTAAACAAGGTTAGGGCAACAAGAGAGACAAACTCAAGCTGGCCAGCCTAAACAGACCACGAAAAATCTACTAACCCACTTGCTATGGCCAGTCAGATTTTATAAGGTCGAGCTATTTTTAGTGCCTACTCCTCTAAGTGAACTTAAGTTGGAAAGAACAGGTGTTTTCTGTTCACTCAGAAAGTGAAGAAGCAATAAAGACGCCTTTAAATCTTGTTTTTTATTTTGACACATTTGCTGTTTAACCCCTTGCATGCCCGCCCCTTTCCCCGCCCAGTGCCGCGCCTTGCATTAGCGGGCGGAGTTCATGACGAGCTGGACTCGTCATGGGCACAGCGCCACCGCAGCCCATGACGAGTCCAGCTCGTCATGGGCACTGAAGGGGTTAAGGACAGAGATCAAATGTCAGTTTTTCTTTTTACTAATGGTTTCGTCTCCTGGAGGTTTTTGTCAAGTGAGCTGTCGGACAATCATTGTGGAACATAAGGCTGAAAGATGTCAGTTTTTTTCTAACTCAATATTTAAACAGCTTGTAAATGAATAGCACAAGTATTTCGAAATATATCAGGAATTACGAAACAACTTTTTTGTAATTTAGAATTGTGATGAAAACAAAGATTTAAGTAGGAGCAAAACAAATCACCACACTTTACTTGGTGATTTGCAAATGACATATTTGCAGACACTCGATTTCCAAACAATATACACTACATCGTTTTATGACTAAGACCACATGTCAGTTGGAAATGTTGTGGCCAATTCAATAGAAAATCTGCTGATTGCACATACAAGTGTGCTACCACTTCATACTTCAGGTATTTAGTAAAGTGATAGTTTTTAAACAAGATTTGAGAAACATTCCTGCCACTGCACTGATGACAATTCAGTTACTTAACTAAGAGGCAAGTCAGCGGTCTTGTGTATCCTATATGTGGCCAGATTTGGATTGCATATGGAGCAAAAGTTTAGTCTATTAAATCTAGCAAACATGCTGAACTCGTGTATTTGAAGGTGCGCTCATATGGGATACAGAAGAAAACGGGGGCTCAGTGAATTAAAATATTTGCACAGGATCACATAATTTGAAACCAGTTTATGGGTCAAGCGCATTATAACTTGGTCAAGTAGATTATTTAAATTACTATACCTGCAGGTCTAGTAACATTTTTATTATTTTTTTAGGCCTGCTAAAGCTAATAAAGCCAGTAAATAGAAAGACAGAAAAGGTGAGTAACAAACCACAAATTCAATGGTAAGCAACAGGCGGAATGCATTCCTAGGTCAGCTTTTGGAATGTCCCCAAGATGTCTTTAGCAAACCAGACAGCACTGGTAGTCTGCGACCCCAGACAGTTGCGCTGACTGGTAGGCTGCCACCAAATAAATAAACAACAAGCATTTGCAATGCAATAGGTCTCGCATTCCTGATAGTTTGAGGTACTGGCGCTGCAAATATTAATGCAACGCCAATAGCTCATACTTTCAGTAATGTGAGACCTAGTGCATTGCAAATGTTTGCGTAGAAAGCCAGGAACCAGCATTGTATGTCTTCGTGCAGTACCGCAAGCTGCTCCTAGAGGTGCCTAGTGAGCAAGGCACCAGCACTGCATGTCTAGGAGCAGTACCTCAAGCTGCTCCTAGAAGTCCCTAGTGAGAAAGGCACCTGCACTGCTCGTCTAGGTGCAGTACTGCAAGCTCCTCCTAGAGGTCCCTAGTGGGCATCATAAACCTTTGGTTACATATGGTATTGCACCCTGCAGAAGATATGGTAAACCCACCCTGCCCATAATGAATTGCATGTAAGACAGTACCACGAGTACATTCAAATAGCAACATCCATATATACAATTAGTAGCTTTGAAATGTGACAAAATAATTATTATATTAATTCTTGATTAGGTTGTACTGTGTGTGGAGCTGATGAAGGGACATTTATAGAAGGTCTAATATAAATGTGAGATGTGCTAGCGAGTAAAGTAACCACTGCCAACCTAGTTTAGGACCAAGTGAGTGTCCTGTTTGAAGGCCTTTAAGAAAATAGTGCCTTGAGGCAGTAATTAAAACCTAGAGCGCAACAACACATGTAACAGAGCGTGTCCTCATGAGAGGTTAAAAGAAGAGACAAGGCGGTACTAAGGAGGGACTACTAAGCCTAATGACCACTGAAAAGCCACCATTTACAAAGGACAGAGCAAGAGCCAATTAAAAAGATGGGCGGAAGGTAGGCGGAGCTTTATGCCCATATCCTGAATACAGCATATCTCGCAGAGACAGTGCTAGTGCTGCCTAGGCGAGACCTAAAAAACAAACCCTGGTGATGGAGGGTAGACTTTTGTAATCCAAAGAAGACTAGGGGCTGATAACCACTGGATTGCTACAGTGATAAGTTTGATCCAACTCTTGTGAATGTCTACTATATGTCACCACCGAGACCATATTCCAAAGATCACAATATGTTTGAAGCTTAAAGGCTGAACTACAATTTTGTGAAATTTCACATTAGCTTTAGAACTTGGATGTAAGGGATGCTTACTGAATATGTAGAGCACCTATACACACTTTAATAGTAGGACTAAAAGGTCTAAAACCACATATAGTACACAACAAGCATACAATACATTAAAGAGTATTTATGACATGTAACCAACACACCTAAGATAATACAAACCTAGGCTTTCCCTGGACATTTAATAGCGTTCTGCAGCTAACTACACAAAACACTTCATTTTTTCAATTTAATTATTAATAGTCATACTAACAAAGCACGCTATTTACAACCCCCCCCCCCTTTCACTACTATCAACTCATCATGGCACCAAAGCCACATTTTGAAAGCTTTCTAAATTAACAGTATTGTCACGTACCACCCCATCAAACACACTAAAACACACACAGAATAGAATGGCCGTAACACATCCTGACAAACACAATATTGAAATGACCTGTGATGCATAAATAAACAAGCATTTGCAATGCAATAGGTCTCCCATTTACGCAGGTTTAAGCTATTGGCATTGTAAATGAGAATGCCTTTTATTTAAAATAATAGGCATTGTCATTTACAATGCCAAAAGCTTAAACTCGCGTAAATGCGAGACCTATTGCATTGCAAATGCTTGTTATAATCCGCTGCCGTTTCATGGCCATTTCGATCCACATTGCCGGCCAAACATAGGAGTATGGAGCGCTATGAAACCATAGACATGACAGCAATGTGCTACACTGATGAGCTAACCGCATAGTTCGTAATGCCTCAGGACATTGCGATGCAAAGTCCTACCAGCGGCATCCGAGCAATATGCAAGTGAAAAACATTTTATGAAACTACTGGCTATTATTGGAATGGTTGTAAACTTTGCTTGCAACACGTACCCTCCCCTTCATACTCATACAGATAATCATCTATCCGCCCCCAACACACACAAAACAACAGTTCTGTATGTTCCTTATGTGCTAATACCAACAATTATGTGCTTATTTGTACATGGAGACACTTTACCCTACGATCCACGGCTACATGTACTACTCAGTCCCACACAGGCAATACTCTAGAACAGGACTAATTGTTCTGCCTCAACAGCTGTTTCAATGGGCTGCTATGGAGGTAAGCCCCGAGATCACTTCGGACCACAATTTGGTCCTGTGAGCAAAACGGCTGCCCGGAACTCTTCAGGAAGAGCATTTTACTTTTCCTCTGTCACTTCTGTCTAATTCTGCCGTTAGAGCTTGGCTAACGAATGAATTGAGAGAGTTTATAGCGGACAATCAGGACACCACCCGTTACATATTATATGGGACACTATGAAGGCTTTTATCAGCGGGGTAATTACACAATTTGTTTTAGAGGCTAATAAGACTGAAAAGGGTAAGGTCTCTAAGTTGCGTGCCCAGCTATCAGAGTTAGAGGTTAAACACGTACTGGACGCTAGGAATAAAAATTTTAAAAAAATGACCGAGCACTCTATATATTTGGAACTGGTGAAACTCATTGACAGAGGTCTCAGTGAGAAAATCATGATCAAGTCTCAAAACAACAAGACTCTCCAATATGAGTAACCGATCGGTCGAGGGCTGGTATTTCGGATTGCCGAAAGGAGGCACAAAAAAACTATCAAATGCATTAATGATAAGAAGGGTCCCCTCCATTATGGCATACAAGCCAGCTTAGTGATTTCTATATAGAAATGTATGGTCAGCCATCACAAACCTCACAGTCAGCTATTAATGAGTATATACAGAAGGCAGCCTACCATGACTGGACTAACATCAGACTTTAGGTATGGAGGAGGATATCACTATTTAGGAATTAGAGTATCTAATAAAATGCTTTCCTTCTGGCAAGGCAGCAGGTGAAGATACTATTCCCCTGGAGTTCTATACGATATTTAGTGAAACACTTCTTCCTCTATTTAGGAGGTCAATATCTTATATTAATCGAGCGAGAAACGGCTCTGGAGTCTTGAAAGTCCACCAATATAGCTGTTTTTCTTAGGAAGGATAAGCCTCCTCGGGAAAGGGGATGATATCGACCTATTTCTCCTATCAATCCAGAAGCAAAAATATTTGCCAAACTTTTAGCGGTCAGGCTGGCCCCGCTTTTGTAACACATTGTCTCTCCACAGCAGCATGGATTCGTTCCCGTTAGGGATACCAGCCATACAAATATTGCTGTCAGACTGTTCGATGTAGCTACAATTACTGGTAGTAGGGTGGGCATGATTTTATCGGATGCCGAAAAGGCATTTGATCGTGTCAACTGGCCCTCTCTTTAGTCAGTCTCGTCTGCAGTTGGAATTGGACAACAATTTATATCTCGGGTTAGGTCTTTGTATAAAGATCCAGTGGCCAGACTGATCATGAACTGTTATAGCTCATCACTTTTCCACATATACAGGGACACGCGTCAGGGTCGCCCACTATAGCCATTACTATTTACCGTTTATATGGAGCCCTACCTCCAAAGGCTTATTTCTAATCTTCTGATTCAGCCGGTCGTTTTTAATGGGTTAGAAGTTTATTGCTTATGCAGAAGATATGGTAGTGCATTTTTCAGACCCCCTCAAAGATATCGGCTAAATATAAGATGAGGCAGATAGATTTGGAATTGTGTCTGGCTAAAAGTTTGACCCTGCCAAGACTCAGATCTTGCTTTGCTATTATTCTGAATGCCCTGTATCACTCCAGTAGCTACTTACCTTGGGGTTAAGATCTGTGCCAATACAGATCGCATAGTGGAGCTGAAATATGAATCCTTCTTGAAGTTTGCTAGTCTTAAATTGGGATCATGGAGCCATCTCCCACTTAGTCTAAAAGGGTGATGCAATATTGTTAAAATAAACATTCTTCCTAAATTTATCTTTTTGCTCTATTCTGCTGCGAGTGCCTGACTCAGTCTTTAAGCAACTCGAGGAGGTCAGTTTTATATGGGGGCTATAAAAGAGCCAAGCAGGCGATACACCTTATAAAATTATCAGCTAATCACAGCAGTCTGCTACTTCCTGATTTTAAGCTATATTTCTGGGCAGCTATAGGAACGCATAATCAGAATCTACTTACATATAATGATCCTAATTCTCTTGTAATGGGTTACCAACTGGCTCTGGCTTTAGGTTACTTCTCTGCAGACCGTCAGACCCAAATTATTTTAAAACGGGTGCGGTTCAAGTATATTAACGATATTCATCGGATCTTGGGGGAAATCTGTATTAAATATGCCCTGCCATATATATATCTGTAAACTCTGGTGTGGGGCAATCCTGATATTCCACCCATCTACCACGACACAGTGAACAAGCTGCAGTTTACATTAGGTTTAAAATCTCTGAGCCAGCTTTTTGACACAACTGGGCTGTATACTTTGCAATTTACTACGTAGGCAGGTAAACCTAGCCGATTCGGGCGGCTTAGATATTTTGAAATATTTCTATACAACTCTAGGTAAATTATCAATCAGAATAATTTACAAAATTATGACTGCATATTGGGAGGATGAGCAGCTTTTGCTTGCAGCAAAGTGGAGTAAACAGCTCGGCAAGAACATTTCAGTAGGTGACATCACTGATGCATTTGACATCGTGAATCGATCCGTTTTTTCTGTTAATCTTAAAATGCAACAATTAAAACTATATGCATGCATTACTATACTCCATAGAAGATTTGCAGACGGGCAGGGACACTATTTGAGGATAGAACTAGCTGTTCCAGGTGCAACACTTATTCTGCTGCTATTGTTCAGATGTTTAAGGTTCCTTGCTTAAAAACTGTTGGTCTGCAATTTCCAAACATCTCTAGCTTCATCTTTGGTATGATGTGCATTTAACCAAGAAAGATGTTATGATAGCTTATAAAGGCATCATCAACCCTAGAGATTCTGCAGGAGTCGGCGATTGTCACCACCCAGCTATGCATTGCCAGAGCCTGGATTGATCCTATACCACCTACTGCTTTAGAATGGTGGTCCAGGTATAGCCAAATTTATTAACTAGAAGCAGCTATTCTTAAGACCAAAGGGTTTAAAAGCCGCCGACGCCTTAGGAATATTTGGGCCAGCCTTTTCATTGATGAGTAAGCCTACAATTTTGTATAATTTGCTTTGTTCTGTCTTAATTAACTGGGAAATGAATTTGCTATATTATTTTTACATGTTGTTCAATATTTATGTCTAAATAGATCAAGACTGGTGTTCTATTTATTGGATCTACTACAATAGGGCCAAACTCCATAGAATAGAACTAGCCGAAAATCCAAACTGCCTGAGATGCCAATACGAAAAGGGGGATTTCTATCACATGCTATGAGGCTCCCCCAGGATACAGATTTATTTGGAAAAGATTGTAGAAGAGCTCAGTGAGGTGATGCAGGTCTCCCTCCCTCTAGAACCCAAATGTATCCTATTAGGAATAAACAGCAAGGTGGATGTACCGAGACCACAGCTACTGTTCAGTGCCCTGGGACTAGTGTTTGCAAAAAGAGACAGCACGATACTGGGGTACACAGGGCACACCAACACTACAGGAAAGGAAGACAGGAATTGATCAATACATGGCGGCGGAGAGGGTAACATACAAGAGTAGAGGATGCCCTGGCAAGTTCCATAAGGTATGGGGCAACTGGACGAGACACTAAGGGTTGTATCTATTAGCCATGTCCATGCAAGCCATAGATGGGGATGAACCATAGACACGCTGGAAGAAAGAGAAGGAGAGGGGGGTCTAATAACATGTAAGCGGCAGAGAAGCAAATGTTTTCAGCGATAACTGGTGTGTACATGTACAATGAATGATCTGAGGAGTTTACAAGGTGGTTGTCCATCATATGTGCAAAAATGTTATGTTATCAAAACAAAATCAATAAAACTTTTTTTTTTAAAGCCTGGTGTTATAAAATAAATTAGGTTACTCAATTTTTAAAAAAAACCTGAAAACCTATTCAAGTGAAAAGAAAATAATATAAGTGATATTTGGCCAAAAAAAATAAACAAATACAAATTATTAACTAAACTAGAAATATAAAGGAAATTATGTAACCATAGAGAAGAATCGTCCCAGTTAGAAAAGAAATGTTTAACGTTAGATGAAAAAAAAAAAAAGGAGGTAGGGAGACAAATAAAAATTAGGTTGGGGCAGGGAAATGATTAAGAGTAGTAATGAGGCTAAGGGGCTCCCCAAAAAACAAGCAAACTAAATTAACAAATGGGTGAATGAGGGTGTGGTGCTAAGAATGCCTTCCCAACAAAAAAAAACAAAAAAAAGAAGAAAGGATGGGAGAAGAAAGGAAAGCGAGTTGTGAGAATGAATGTGGGAGAGGAAAAGAACAGGCAAGAGAGATGGTAGGCTCAGGGGGTAACATTTCTTTCCCCCAAGAACTTACGTTTTTCTAAACATACATAGGCAAAACCAATACGTCTGGATTTTAATGTGCTAGGGCATACAACATTTGCACATTAGAAGAAAACAAACAAGGGGCAGACAATAAGAAATATATTGGTTAAATAGTTCTGCATCTAGCCCAATACAAATCACAAGGCTGCATGTAGAAGGGTACACACAAACAGCCAACAGCTTTAGGTGAGAGATGAATGCTCCACTAATTATCAAACCAATAGCTGAAAGAGGATGGTCGAAGAAAGCCAATAGTTGAAAGGAGGGGACCTAAAGACCACCTTAAGTATACTGTAAGCAGAAGGTCCATTTTGGGACCTGCGCTTTAAAAAGTAAGTCCTAAAAACGTGAAACCTCTCTCAGTAACAGAACACGGGAACTGGAGAAAGAATAAAGTGAAAAAGAAAACACAATCCTTGTAGAAAAAAAACAATGGCGACCCTATTTTGAAGGAAAGTGCATTTTACACCTTACTAAAACATGAAAGAATTTCGAAAAATATGACATTCTTTGAAGAATTGGTTTCTAGGAAATTGTTTAAAATGACCTTTGCCTTCAAAATTCTAATTAAACAGTTAAATATAACAAAGTCTTCTAATTGCCATTCTACGAAACATTTTTAAAAGGTTATCCTTTACAACCACTTCATATACTGTAGGTCAATAAGATCTCTTTTCATACAGTACATGGTTGCTGCAACTGAACAGGCCACAAAAATACCTTTCATGATAAACTAAATAAATGAGAAATATTCCCACGAAAGTTTCTAAAAGCTCCAATTACATTTTACGAGAATTAACTTGAATAATACACCTGGTTAATTCATAGATAAAAGCAAGATTACTGAGGGTGCTTCTGCACACCGGTGTGGCATGGCCTGGATTGGGTTGGAAATGTCATAAGTCGACCACCATAGGTGTTCTCCTGTTTTCAGTAAATATCAGACTTTTATAGGATTCGAAAGGAATTACAGTAGTACTCCTAGAAAGCTAAGAACGTCACAAATATCTACAAGTATCTGAACATTGCAAAAGTTTTGGATATAGATTTTCAACTGGGTGTAAACTCGGACTGACTCCATGATGCAGATCTGTACTCATGTACATTTTTAGGTCTCGGCCTGGCGAAAGCAGCGCATGCGCTGCTCTGCCATGCCGAGACCTTTTGGAATCGATACGATTCCAGCGTGCACGCAGGGAGACAAATGAGTCAGAACATGTGCATGCTGGGATTGGATGCTTTACTGGCGGCGTAATACACTGGGGACTTTTTTTTCGCCGCCAGTAAAGCCAGTCCCCGCCTGCACATCTTCTGTCCGCCCTCTAAAGAGCCGTTCACGTCCCATGACGGGCCGCAAAAGGCAGCCGCGTGTTTATTTTTGCATTGCGCTTTCACTTAAAGTGTAAGTGCGATGCAATTATAAACAAGCGGCTGGATTTGCACAATGCAGAGAGCTTGTTTTGACAGGCAAGTGAAACGAAACTCCCACAATTCCCAAAGGTTTTGGTACAGATGCAACAGGAAGAAAACAAAGTCTGGTCAGAATATTTTACCGTTCCCTCATAATTTTCGCCACTGTAATTAAATGTGTGCCCTTTTAAGCAGTTGCTTTATAAGAGGTACAACAGAATTCTCTTGGGCGGTAATACCAAATGTGCACCTCTACGTACATGCACTACTATATCAAATTTATGCATGGTCCGTGAAACTCTGGGAACAGGCTAGCTCTTTACATACACGTGTGATGTGTTCAGTCATTATGTGTCCTCTTTCATAATTCACCCCACCCGCTAACACAAGAAAAGCTAAACAAGTGTAATTACCCGAATAGAGAAAAAGCCTGAGAACAGACAGCTACCATCCATGCGTTGTGTACTGGTAGTACATTGGTAAAGAAACGTGGCAGGAACCGGTTTTATGTAATCGTATGTTATTGAGAGATATAGGTGCATTAGCAGCCTCTGACCAGCCAATCTTTTCCCATGGTTTATACTGAAAAATAGAACGCTAAAGAATCACATAAATGGGGCGTGGCTGCGCCGAGCTGCGTAATGGCCGCACATTAGAGCGGCTCCGCCGGCCAAGCTGCATTAATCCTGAATATAATCCGCCAATACTGCCCTAGGCGGGTGCTGAAAGTCGTCTTCATGTCGGTTGGGTGCAGCGACAGACCAGGAGGAAATTAACGAGTTTGGCGGACGGAAGCAGCAACGGCGACGAGAGTGAGGCCTACGCGCGCCTGAAAACCTGGAAGCCGGGACCTCGGGTGAGGTTGCGATCCCAAGTAGCGGTCAGGCGGCGCGGCCACGAGAAAGAGGTGTCGCGGCCCTGCGGATGGAGTAATTACAGGTACCGGAGGCCGGCCGAGTGACGCAAGCGGGAGGCTGTGCCTGATCGGTACCGGGACTCAGAAGAGGCGCTGTAGTTCGGATCCCAAAGAAGAAGAGGGCAGCCGGTGAAAGCGGAGCGCACGAGGGCCGCGCCGTGCAGAACTGTGTGGGCGGCCTGGGAACATCGGTAACGGCCTGATCGGAGCGCGGGGGTGAAAGGACACCACCCCCCGCTGCAACAAACGTGTGCGCAAGGAATGTGGCTTGTCTGGGGGGAAAAAAGAAAACAACAAAATAAATAAATGAAAAGAATAAAAAAAAAATAATAATAAATTATAAAAACCGCAACGATGCAGATCAGTGGCCGTTAGTGCGTCCTGAAGAGCGCACAAGCACTGCGCGGGGACAGTGGACAGCTGGGCTAGTGCAGAGCGTCTGGGGATATTGCTGCATACATCCGACAAGGATTACGGAGGTGGCACACGGCGGTAGAGCTGAGAGGTACCGGTAATCTGCTGAGTGGGTATGGTAGCGCAAGCAATACAGCGCGAGTGGCATAGCAGACTGCGGAGAAGGGGAAAATCGCGGATTCCAGCTACTGGCTGCTCAGATGTTGGATAGGCCTACATAGTTGTTAGGCAGGGTTGCGGATGCCGGGTCTGAAGAGAAGTGTCACAGGAGGCGCTGGGACACAAAAGGATCGGACATTGCCGCATATAGCAGTAGCTGTGGGCTGCAGGCGCCCGATTGACAGTATAAGGAGTAGCCGTGTTGGCTGGCGGATGGCAGTCGCTAAGTGACCTATTAACAGTGGGGAGAGCTACGAGGGCGCAGTGGAGAAGCATTGCGGACGCCCTGTGGTGTCGCCGCGACGGGGGGGGGTGCCTGTGTGCCCTGCTGATTCCTAGAGTGGTTGATAACGTGAGGTGGCGTCTGAGGCCGTGCCTTGCCCCTTCGTGGAGGCGACTGGTGGCTGACGAGTGCACTCGACAGCGGCTTTTCGAGCAGACGGGCGGGAGGCCTGCATCGGTTGCTCTTGGAGGGGGGATAGAAGCTGGCCAAGATGGGGAAAAATGGTACCAGGCAGCCCAGGCTCACTTTTGACAAGAATGCCACCAAAGCGACAAACAGAGTCCGGTGGAGGAGGGAGCGGCCTAGGTGCCACCAGCAGACGACATTCGCTCTATGTTTCAGGAATTTAAGGCAAGTGTGCAAGGCCTAGATTCCAAAATGGACTCCCTAGCAGAGCGTATGGACCGAATGACACAGAGGATGGATAAGCAGGAAGGTCGAGTGGGAGTGTTGGAGACTAGAGTCACGGAGACGGAAGAAGGGCAGACGGAACTGGCCAAACAACTACGTGAAATGGATGGAGTGCTGAAGGTAATTCGATTAAAGAACGAGGATTTGGAGGCAAGGTCAAGGAGGAACAACGTACGAATTACCGGAGTATCAGAAACAACAGATATCCAGAACATGGAACGTTATGTAGAAACCATGATGAAGGAGCTGTTTGGCACTGACTTGTCCCCCATGTTCCTCATTGAGCGGGCTCACAGAATCCTAGGCCCAAAGCCACAACCAGGAGCACCGCCAAGACCTATTCTGGCGAGAGTCCTAAACTACAGAGATAGGGATGAGATCCTTCGAGCAGCACGGGAGAAAGGAGACGTGCAATACGATGGGAACAACAGTGCCATGAACCCGGACTTCACATTGCAGGTTCAGCTGGCCCGAAAAGAGTTCATGCCGGCCAAAAATATCTTTCAGCAGATTGGAACTAAGTACTCGCTGATATATCCAGCCAAGTTAAGGGTACAGGGCCCTGGCAGGCCAGATTTTGTTACTGACGCGCAGGCTGCTCTGTCGTATGCTAAACAGTTGGCCAAGGAACAGAGACATAAGCCGAAGCTGGGGGATTCGAGCGAGGCAAACAACCTGAGCGACAATGACTGAATGCACAGGAGGGATGCACCGTTTAGGCAGATAAGTCCACACATTTGCGTTATTGTAATATAATGATTGAACTTATAGCGGCACTCATTGACTGTAGACTCCAATAGGCTGGGACATTACATTTTCTGGAATTGCTGCGGCCATATCAATGTACATATTGTCACAGATGTATAATCATTATGGCGCCGCGACTTGGGCCAATCAGTGATAAGCTCGGCCACCCTGCCATAAGTGCAGGGGTGTCATGCCGGCGGACCTGCGTTCCCCGCGGGATGATTCCCTTTGGGCTTCTCTTATGGGGCTACTGTTTCCAGTTATGGGTAATGGGGGGGGGGGGGGGGGGGGGGGAACAACACAACCTGTTTGGGGGGTTGGTGTGGGTGGGGAAGTGGGGAACGGGACAGTTATGTTTTGGGTATCTGCCAAATGCTTTCTGCACACGGAGGTCGATGTTGGTGGTTGATAGAGCACACGTACATATGTAGACGCAGCCTGGATGCAGGTAAAAACAGTGCTAGGCTGAAGGTAATTTGCAGAGGTGTTCTGCTAGCCCGGTGTCTGATGTGTGGTGTAGAAATGTTGATTCCTTGATGCTACGATGTCACATTTAAAATGTATTACTTGGAATATCAGAGGTCTAAATGATCGAAGGAAGGCGAGACTGGTTCATTCTTACCTTGCTAGGCACAGTGTGGACATATGTCTGCTGCAAGAAACGCATCTGACGGACAATACTGCGAGTATGCTTAGACACTAAAGATGGGGGGAGGTGGTGGCCGGAGGCTACTCAAGGGGGGTGGCCATACTGTTGCGTAGAGGACTACAGTGGAATACCGATCGCACAGTGGTAGACCCACATTTTTTCCAGCGTATAGGGCATATGATGCAAACACTTAACCACACTTCAGTCATATGGGGGGGCGACTTTAATGCGGTCCTCTCGGACGTGGCAGATAGGCAGGGTGCGTCACGCGAGCATCACCCGAGAGCAATGGCGATGCTGCATGACATAACAGATATGCACCTAGTAGACTCTTGGAGGATGTTGCACCCCACACTTAGAGAGGGCACCTGTGCGACATCATAAGGGCGCATGGTCGAGGTTACATTTCTGGTTGTTGTCTATAGATCTACACACATGGGTAGCAGAGACTGAACATTTACCACGTACCTTCTCAGACCATGCACCTGTCCAGCTGACATTTAGAGTGCCAGGCCCATATATAGCTCCGTTTAGTTGGAGATTTCCCTCTGCGATGTTACAGGATCAGGTTTTCAGAGAAGAGCCAAGGAGGAAAATAGAAGAATACTTTGCACTGAATGAAGGTACTGTTGACTGATCAGGCACAATTTGGGAAGCGTTTAAAGCTATGATACGGGGTGACTGCATAGCACTCAAGACAGGGGTACTCAAAGACATACGTACCACATTGGGGAGATTGGAGCGGGAGATTGGAGAACTGGAGCGATTGCAGGCCTGCTCCCCCGATCCTACTACTATGGCGAAAATCCTGTCTCGACTGTCGGAATATCAGGCAGAAGAGGAGGGAGAAACTGCATACCTATTTAAATCTGCACAGGCAAGGCGATATGGAGAGGGAGATAGAGCAGGGAAAACACTAGCGGGCCTACTTAGACCACCTAGGGGGGTGGATTATATAACAGAAATAACCACGGAAGATGGTGAGCTGGTTACGTCAACGCAGGAAATTTTAACTACGTTGTCCCGATACTACGAAAAACTTTATGCATCTAAATCTAACCCTTCCCATGCAGATATAGTGGACTACCTGGACACCATGGCATTGGCATGGTTCAGCAACAGTGCTAGGCAGTACATGGAGCTCCCCATAACAGTGGAGGATGTAAGACAAGTAATAAGTAGTATGCCAGCTGGGAAGGCTCCAGGAGCGGACGGGCTTACTGCAGCCTTTTATAAAGAGTACTCATACATTCTGGTGCCACGCCTGTTGCAAGTGTATCTGGAGGCCATGGAAACAGGCACTCTTCCCTCTACCCTCAGAGAGGCCACTATTATAACATTGCTGAAACCCGACAAAGACCCCAGAATGCCGAAATCATATCGCCCGCTCTCCCTCATAAATTTGGATGCTAAAATCTATGCAAAACTCTTGGCCAATAGGTTGCAGCCCATGCTGCCGCAGATAGTACTGCCAGACCAGTCTGCTTTTATACCAGGCCGATCGACTGCCCACAATTTGCGAACGTTGTTTGGGATACTGTACTATCTGGCCCCACATGTTCAGGCAATTGCTGCATTGCTGGACGCCACGAAGGCATTCGATTCATTGGAATGGCGATTCCTTTTTGTTTTGCTGCCCCGCATGGGGTTTAGCCACTTGTTTATTAAACAAATACAGCTGTTGTATACGAGCCCGACGACACGGATATGTGTGAATGGGCAGGTGTTGGCACCCATTGCCATAACCAGGGGGACGAGACAGGGATGCCCATTGTCGCCACTGTTGTTCACCATTGTCACAGAACCACTGGCGGCACGGCTCCGCCAACACCACACACAAAGAAGCATGGAGTTCACGTCCAGGGGACTGCTGATCTCAATGTATGCAGAGGATATGATAATCTATCTCACAAATCCGAGGCAAAACTTTGTGGAAGTCATGCGTGAGATTGTTCGTTACGGTGGACTTGCAGGTATACAGGTGAACTGGACCAAGTCCGTGGTATTTCCGCTCACTGACGGCACCACCCAGTTTGACACAGAATACCCTATTCAGTGGGCAGGTGAGGAAGTCAAATATTTAGGAATACGGGTGAGCAGATCGGTGCAAGATATATGGCTGGCTAATTACGGGAGGGTGATGGACTGGATAGAGTGCAAAATACAGAAATGGAAACTTCTTCCGTTGTCATTATTGGGGAGAATAGCTATTATTAAAATGCTGATCTTACCTAAGCTTTTATATTTGTTCGTGAACATCCCAATGCCGCTAAACACACGTTTGTTCAGGAAGCTAAGATCGCACGTACTGGACTTGGTATGGGTGGGTAAGCAACCGAGGGCATCCTGGAAGCGGCTGACACTACCTTTTGCCCAGGGGGGTCTAGAAGCCCCTGACTTCGAACTATATGCTTATAGCGCGCAGGCACAATATTTGTTTTTTTGGCAGCACCCCACGCCCTTCCAACCACATGTAGCGATAGAAATCGATAGAGTGGCTCCCACCCCGCTGAACACGACGTTATACCAGCCTTACAAAAGACCCCATTTAGAAATTGACACGGTAGAAACACTAAGATGGGCATGGACCGAGATAGCTAAGAGGGCAAAACTTGAGGTATTATATGCACCATCTATGCCGCTAGGGGGAAACCCGCTCCTAACTCCACTAGTAGACAAAGCAGTTACGCTACGAGCCGCGGCACACGCACTGGTGAAGGGTGCAGATCTCTATCCAGACGGTGCATTCCTTACTCTTCAGCAGATGTGCAAGGCTAGGGAGCCCACGGCATCAGACACACTTATGTATTATCAGCTTAGAGCCACCTGCCGCGCTAAATCCACGTCTTTCCCGCAGGCACCGCCCACGCTCCCATCGCTGGAAAATGTGTTGGCGAATCAGTCTTCTCGCAAACTGATTACACGTATATACAGCATAACACAGAAATATATATATATATATATATATATATATATATATATATATATATTATATTTCCTACTGGCGGTCGCCAGTAGGTAGTTATAGTTAGGACCCTGTTTCCATAGGAAATCCGCAACATTCTATTTGGAATAACTTTGGCGCCGGTCGACGAATCCTTGCGAAATTTTCAAAACTAATGGGGCGCTACGCTCCGCTCCTACCCTGAAAGTCTCGGGGGGATTCGTCAAGCGGGGGCTGAGAAAAAAGGGGGGTCCCAAAACGCGTTTTCCCCATGCATTTTTCCATAGGACCTTTAGACACAGCTACAGCCCGAACGGCTGAACAGAATTACTTGAAATTTGGCAGAGAGGTAGTCCTCAGGTCAAGGAAGTGCCTTTTGTAGGTCTGGTGTAAATCTGTTCAGTAGGTCCTGAGAAAATAGCATTTAAATCAATATATATATCTGTAAGCGCGCTCTGTGCGCTTACCGTAAGCTTACCGTACGCGTACGGTGCCGTGCGCGAGCTCAATTCAGATTGGTGGTTACATGACTGTAAACATTCGAATCGGTCGAAATCAGGAAGTGTCGGCCGCCATTTTCTGTCTCTCGCACTGAGAAACAAAGGTGGGGAGCGTGAAACGGGGGCAACGAAGAGAGTTGCAGACCCCCTGGTGTTTGTCAGGGGGTCCAAGAAGGACCCAAAAGTACGAAAAATAAATTTAACAATTTTAAAAAAAAATCGCGGGGTACGCGTACGGTAAGCTTACCGTACGCGCACGGCAAAAAAGAAATAATAAAATAAATAAAGAAGTAACAATCACATTTATTAAATAATTTAAAGGACCCACACGGGAGAAAAAAACAAATGTTACTGCGTAAAAAAAGGCGAGGCGCACACGGCATGGACTGCGCAATGTGGGCGCTCGGTGCGCGAAGCGCACCGTGCGCGCAGGGTGTGCGCATAGTGAAAAACCAGAAAAAAAAATAAAAAATAAATACATAACTTAGTATTTAAAAAACCGTACAAATTCACTGAAAAAAACCATAGGTTTCACACACGTTATAGTTAGGAATTATCATTTACAAAACCTTGCAAATTCATTTAAAAAACCATAGGTTTCACACATGTTATAGTTAGCTGTACATTTCACTCGTAAAAAACCAATGAAATTCCACGTTATAGTTAAATCAGGTAACTATAACTTGCGCGACCGCAATCCACAATGTGTAATTTCAGATGTCATCATTGATGTCATGAGTGATGTCACTGACCATGTCATGAGTGATGTAATATGTGACGTCATCAGCAGTTTATTGTGGGCGCGCAAGTTATAGTTACCTGATCTAACTATAACGTGGAATTTCATTGGATTTTTACGAGTGAAATGTACAGCTAACTATAACATGTGTGAAACCTATGGTTTTTTAAGTGAATATATATATATATATATAAAGAAAAGGTTGCCCTGCATGAAACTGCACACACTAAGTTCACCACTTTATTGAAGACTTGCAGGTTACACGGACTCACAGCAGGAATCCTCCCTGGGGAGCCTAACGTGTTTCGAACATCTCGTTCTTAATCATAGGCAAATCACAAACGGAGCAGCCACAGCATTGCAGAGTAGTTTTTCAATTTCACCAACATCCCGCCCCAATGGGCGTGTACCAAAGTGCCTTCTGGAGGTTGAAGTTCTGCAATGACAAATAAAAACCCAAGTGGGTGTTGCTGGCATCCAAAGTTATTAATAATCCCCAGCAATGAGTAAAACCTTAGCAGAAAGTTCCGAGCACACTGCCCATGTAGTACAACAATCAGGGGACCTCACCTCTCTGTCGGCAACCTCATTACAAAGTCGCCACAAATCCGCATTTCCTCGCGACAGTGCAGTCTCGCGGCTGAGCCTAGCCGCTGTTTATGAGAAGAAAAGGTTGCCCTGCATGAAACTGCACACACGGTAAGTTCACCACTTTATTGAAGACTTGCAGGTTACACGGACTCACAGCAGGAATCCTCCCTGGGGAGCCTGACGCGTTTCAAACATCTCGTTCTTAATCATAGGCAAATCACAAACGGAGCAGCCACAGCATTGCAGAGTAGTTTTTCAATTTCACCAACATCCCGAGGCTGCCGACAGAGCGGTGAGGTCCCCTGATTGTTGTACTACATGGGCAGTGTGCTCTGAACTTTCAGCTAAGGTTTTACTCATTGCTGGGGATTATTAATAACTTTGGATGCCAGCAACACCCACTTGGGTTTTTATTTGTCATTGCAGAACTTCAACCTCCAGAAGGCACGTTGGTACACACCCATTGGGGCGGGATGTTGGTGAAATTGAAAAACAATGCTGTGGCTGCTCCGTTTGTGATTTGCCTATGATTAAGAAGGAGTAGTTACTTTTCTGTAACTCCAGTTCTGTAGTAGGGGTATCTCTGTTATAGTCATAATCTAGTGAATAGTCCCGCCCATGTGCGTGGACCCCGGAGCAATAAAAAATTATCTCTAAAGGTGACAAATCATGTAGACCTGCATACACCTTTAAGAGAGAATTTAATTTAAAGACAGATAATGCAGCCTATACCCACAGGCTACACTGTCCAGTACTTCAACTAAAATTCCACCAACATCCACAAACAGCACTGCCTGTCCAGCTTTTCTCCACATAGGAAAAACCCCTGCCTCTACCAGCAAAAGCCTCTGGAATGATAGAGAGGAAGGAGTGGACAGATAAGCCCCATAGGCTGCCATTATGTGGCTTAAAACAGGATACTGTGCCTTTAAGAAAACTTTCCAGGTTTCCAGAACTTTCCCCAGTATCCCAGAATGCCCAGCAGGTCCCATTTACTTTCAGTTCTTTTTGAAGGCGTAGCACGCCAGACCTGTATCATTCTACATATGAATAATTATCTCTCCACCGGGGAGGAGGGCGGGCGCTTACGACTATAACAGATACCCCTACTACAGAACTGGAGTTACAGAAAAGAAACTACTCCTTCTGTAGTAGGGGATCTCTGTGTATAGTCATAATCTAGTGAATAGAATGGCAAGCCCATCCCCACACAACAAAAGCGGTGGAGAACACACAAGACACTACCACTACTGTGCGAACAAATTCCGCAGCGAAGCCTGCCCAACCTGAGCATCTGCCCTGGCATCCGTGTCCAGACAGTAATGCGCAGCAAAGGTATGGACCGACTTCCAAGTGGCCGCCTTGCAGATTTCCGCAATCGGAACATTACGCAGCAAAGCCGTCGTGGCAGCTTTGCCCCTGGTGGAATGAGCCTTAGGTTTACCCCCTAAGGTCTTATTAGCCTTTTGATAACACAATTGTAGGCAGGACACAATCCACCGAGAAATGGACTGCTTAGAGGTCGCAAGACCAGTCCTGACTGAGCCATAATTAACAAACAATTGGTCAGACCTACGAATATCCTTGGTCTTATCCAGATAAAATTTCAACACCCTCCGAACATCCAGGGAATGGAGAGACCTTTCCGCTGGCGAAGAGGGATTCTGAAAGAACGTAGGTAAAGTTATAGTCTGGTTGACATGAAAGTCAGAGATAACCTTAGGAAGAAATTTAGGGTGAGTACGCATCACAACCTTAGCAGCATGAAACACAGTATAAGGTTCTTGACAACATAATGCCTGAAGTTCACTCACCCTGCGGGCCGATGTAATGGCCACTAGGAACGCCGCCTTCCAGGATAGGTGCTGCAACGAAGCCTTGTGAATGGGTTCAAAAGGCTCCTTCATCAGTCTGGACAGCACCACATTCAAGTCCCAGGAAGGCGAGGGAAGTCTGACGGGAGGAAACACTTTCTTCAAGCCTTCCAAAAAATCCTTGACCACAGGGATCTGAAAGAAGGAAGTCTGTGAAGGGCATTTTCTGTAAGCAGTCAAAGCAGCCAGATGAACCTTAATGGAATGGAAATTAAGGCCAGACTGCGCCAGATGTAAAAGGTACGGAAGGATGACATCTTCCTTACATGTCGTCGGATCAAAGTTCTTGGACTTACACCAGATACAAACCTCTTCCACTTGTAAGCATAGGATGTCCTAGTGGAAGGTCGTTTAGACTCCTTCAGTATGTCCATACAATCGTCTGGTAAATTCAGATGGCCATATTGCACTATTTCAGGAGCCATGCCGCCAAACTCAAAGACGAGAGGTTGGGGTGCACCCTCCGCCCCCCCGAACTTCGTGAGAAGGTCCGACCTGCACGGCAACCGCATGTGAGGAAAGAGAGACCGGTGAAGTAGGTCCGTGAACCACCACTGCCTGGGCCACTCCGGGGCGATCAGGATCATCCGCGCCCTGGACTGGGACAGCTTGATGAGCACTGCCGGAATCAGGGGAATGGGTGGAAAAGCGTACAGAAAGCTGTTCGACCAATCGATCCATAGCGCATTCCCCAGCGTCCCCCGTTGGTAGTACCTGGATGCGAAGTCTCGGCATTTGCTGTTTTCGGCGGTGGCGAACAGATCTACGTCTGGAGTCCCCCACCTTGCGAAGACTTCTCCTAGTACTTCGTCGTTTATGACCCATTCGTGGTTTTCCTGAATCAGCCTGCTCAAGGCGTCCGCCTGAGCATTCTGCACCCCTGGCAGATGCGTGGCCGTAATAGTCAGTCCTCGGGCCAGCAGCCAGCGCCAGATCGCCTGCGCCTCCTGCGACAGTGTGCGATCTCGACCCCCCCTGCTTGTTGAGGTAATACATCGTGGTTGTATTGTCCGTCTGTATCAGCAGCGAGTTGGTCTGGAAGGACGGAAGGAAGGCCTTCAGTGCCAGGAAGACAGATCTGAGTTCCAGGAAATTGATGTGGTACGTCGATTCCAAAGCAGACCACTTTCCTTGAATCTGCAAGTCCCCGGAATGCACTCCCCAGCCCTGGAGAGACGCATCCGTCACGACACTCGTCGTGGGAATGTCCTTGTGGAAGGGAACCCCCTTGAGGAGGTTTTCTGCCGAACACCACCACTTCAGAGACTGAAGAGCATGTAGCAACAGTCGTATCTTGTCGTCCCAAGAGCCTGTCCTCTGATCCCACTGATCCTCGAAGCACTCCTGCAGTGGTCTCATGTGTAGCCGAGCGTGAGGCGTGAGGAAGATACAGGAGGCCATCGATCCCAGTAGAGAAGACACCTTCCTCACTGTCGTCGATGGAGCAGTCCTGAGGTCCTGAGCCTTCCGAAGGAGTGATAACAGTCTCTCCTCCGAAGGAGACACGCTTGCTGACCTCGTATCGATGGAGGCTCCCAGGTACTGTATGCACTGGACCGGGGTCGGGACCGATTTGGACATGTTGACGTGTAACCCCAGCTTGTGCAAGAGAGCGCACGTCCATCGGAAGTGATCTTGCGCTTCCGAGAAGGATGAAGCCTTGATCAGCCAATCGTCCAGATACGGGTAGACAAACACCTTGTTCCTTCGCAGATGTGCCGCCACCACCGCCATGCACTTCGAGAAGGTCCTGGGCGCAGACTTTAGCCCGAATGGCAGTACTGTGTATTGATAGTGATAGGCGCCGACTTGGAATCGCCGGAACTTCCTGTGCTTCCTTGCTATGGGCACATGGAAGTACGCATCCTGTAGATCTATGGCACAGAGCCAGTCTCCCCGTTGCAGCTGAGAGTAAATCTGGTGCAACGATAGCATGCGAAACTTCTCTGCGAATCCATTTGTTTGCCTGTCGCAAATACAGAATGGGCCTGAACTCGTTCTTGTCCTTCTTGCGAATGAGGAAGAACCGAGAGTACAGACCTCTTCCCCTTTGAGACAGAGGTACCTCTTCTACCGCCTTCTTTCTCAACAAGATGTCTGCCTCCGCCTGGAGCTCTCTCAGCTGGAACCGAGAGCTGACCGGCGGAATCGCTGGAGGCGGGCTGATAAACCGAAGATTGTATCCATTGCAAACAATATTCAGCACCCACTTGTCCTGAGTAATTTTTCTCCACTCTGCCGGAAAAAGTTGAATGCTTCCCACCACTGGAGTGGGTAACGGTTGAGGGGGAAGTAGCCGCTCAGGGCCGAGACCCGGCCGGGCCCTTGGTAGTGGTAGTCGCCTGCTGGCCTCCTCTACCCCTCTGGCGTTTCTGGAAGGGCTTCCGGAACTGCTGCTGTTGGTGCTGCTGCTGTCCCGAACTCTGCCCACGCCCTCTGCCCGAAGACCCGAACCGCCTCTGGAACGGGCGTTTCTTCTTCTCGGCCTTCTCCAACCCGACTGCCGTCATGGTTTCCGCCTCCGCCTTTATGCGGGCCATCTCATCATCCGCATGTTTTCCGAACAGGGTTTCCCCCGAGAAGGGCAGGTTGGCCACTCTGTGCTGCGCCTCTGGTTTGAGGGACGTCAGGCGCAGCCACGAATGCCGCCTCTGGTGGACGCCATGGCAGTAGGCGTGGGCGGCCAACAAGGAGACATCCGCCGCCGCACCGATCACCTGATTAAAAACCAGCATGCCTTCACGCACTGTTTCCAAGAAGTCCTCCTTCCTGTCTCGGGGCAGCAGGTCCGCATACTGCTGCAGGGACTCCCACAGGGCCCGGTCGTAACGGCCCAACAAAGCCCCTGCACTCGCCACCTACATGGTGGTGGCGGCGGTACCACACACCTTCCTGCCCGCAGAATCCAGCCAGCGGCTCTCTTTGTCAGGCGGAACCGTCGATGAAGGGGCGGTCGCGTGTTGTTTCCTCGCCGCCGTCACAATGACCGAATCCGGCTTCAGGTCCACCCTCAAAAAGGTAGGGTCCGATTCCGGGGCCCTATACTTTTTCATGAGCCTGGCGGGGGCGGCCTTGGTCACCGCGGGAGTGAGGAACAGCTCCAACGCGGGTTCCACCAGTGCTGGTACCAGGGGCAGTAGAGGGCGAGACAGATGTTTCTTATGAAGTGTCTCGAATATCACAGACGTCGTGGGTGCTGGAACCGTCACCGTGATACCCAACTTTGCTGCCCCTCTCAACAGCACCTCTTGGAAAGAGACCAAATCGTCCACCGGAGACACCCTAGTCCCCGGCGAGTCCGACCGCGTCGGGGAAAAATCTCTGGTCGAGGATCGCGTGTGCGACCTGGACCTGTGCCTCCTAAGGCGTCGTCCTGAGTCCGACGATGACCGTCCATGGCTCCTTGATCTTCTCCTCCTGAGAGAGCTTCGGTCTGCCCGCCGGTCTAGCCGGTCCCGGCGACCGCGGGCGTTGTGGCTTCGGAGTCCCCTGCGGCGGAGTCGGGTACCTCGGAAGGGAAACCGACCGCGGGGGAACCGCCGGCGGTCCCAATGGAGTGCGTGGCAACGACCGAGGTGGGGGCGGCGGAGGCAGTGGCCGCGGATGCGGAGGCGGCGGTGGAGGCAGTGGTGGTGGTGGAGGTGGTGGTGTTGGCGGAGGTGGTGGAGGCGGAGGTGTAGGAGGCGTAGGCATCCGAGGAGGCGTAGACACCACAGAGTACACCGATCCCGATGACTCTCTTCCTCGACGTCGATCTTCGCCTCGACGGCAACCCTCGCCTCGACGGCGACCTTCGCCGGCGACCCTCGCCTCGACGGCGACCTTCGCCGGCGACCTTCGCCTCGACGGCGACCTTCGCCGGCGACCTTCGCCTCGACGGCGACCTTCGCCTCGACGGCGATCGGTGCCTCGACGGCGATCGGTGCCTCGACGGCGATCTGCGCCTCGACGGCGACGTCGACCGTCTCCTCTTCACCGACGGCGAACGGCGATCTCCCCCCGACGGCGAGCGCAGACGCCGGGCCCGATCTCGACGCCGACTGCTGGAAGGCGCCGTAGACGGCGTCGTCGCCGAAGACGCCGATGTAGTCGACGGCGGCCTATTCAGGTCCCTCGACGTCGACCACCGACGCTGCTTCTCCCCAGAGCCCTGGGGAGACGGCGAACAGATGGTGGTCATCCTCCTAGACACCGCCGTCGACGCCCTTGACGTCGACGGGGAGTGGGAACGCTTACTGGTCTTCCTGCCCCTGGGGAGCCCCCCAGAGGCCTCAGTATGGGCCAAATCAGCCCCTCCAGACCCACCTGGTGCCTTCAGCCTTCTCTCCTCCAGGATTTGAAGCCTGATTTTCATTCTGTCCCTCAGGGTCCTGGCAGAGAACGAGTGGCAGATATCACAGCCTTCAGGCACGTGGGACTGGGGAAGGCAACCTATACACACCTCATGTGGATCAGTTTTAGCCTTCTTTCTACCACATTCCGGGCACTTGTCGAACAAGCCAGGCATGTTGACAGTACCAGCCACTAAGCACTTGAAAAAGTGACAAAAATTGACAAAAAACTACAATAAACCCTCGAAAAGGGGAGAGCTCAATGCTCCAGGGTCCTGCTAGCAGGAGCCGGAAAAAAGAACTGAAAGTAAATGGGACCTGCTGGGCATTCTGGGATACTGGGGAAAGTTCTGGAAACCTGGAAAGTTTTCTTAAAGGCACAGTATCCTGTTTTAAGCCACATAATGGCAGCCTATGGGGCTTGTCTGTCCACTCCTTCCTCTCTATCATTCCAGAGGCTTTTGCTGGTAGAGGTAGGGTTTTTTCCTATGTGGAGAAAAGCTGGACAGGCAGTGCTGTTTGTGGATGTTGGTGGAATTCTAGTTGAAGTACTGGACAGTGTAGCCTGTGGGTATAGGCTGCATTATCTGTCTTTAAATTAAATTCTCTCTTAAAGGTGTATGCAGGTCTGCATGATTTGTCACCTTTAGAGATTATTTTTTATTGCTCCGGGGTCCATGCACATGGGCGCGACTATTCACTAGACTATGACTATACGCAGAGATCCCCTACTACAGAACAAGATGTTCGAAACGCGTCAGGCTCCCCAGGGAGGATTCCTGCTGTGAGTCCGTTGGCATTGCAGCGTTGTGATTGGCTATGGGGAGGGGAGGGAGGCTGCCTGCTTCCTGTGTGGAGCAGAGAAGCAGGGACGACTTGCAACCGGACCGGGCCGGCAAAGGTAAATTAACTTTTTTTATTTTTTTTTTTAGTTAAAATTAAACCATCCCCTCCCCCCAATCTTTAAAAAAAAAAAAGTAGCCATGAAAATTGTTATTTTTTTTAATACATATCCACAAGATAACTGTACACATCGGACCATGTTAAATATTACTGCTGCAGTGTACACAAGGGTAATTTATATAGGGCTACCTCTCGAGCCACTACAACCTTACCAAGTGTCATGTGCATACGTGTATGTCTACGTTAATTTCAATTTTTGATTTAAGAAAATCCTTTTATCGTTTGTTCCATCCCTCCTCTCTCGAACTTGTCCCAAACCTTTCAATCTATGTGGCCACCAAACATCCTTCTCAAATTCTCCCCTCCTTTTTTACCCAACCAACAGGCACACACCACCTTTACTTACAAAAAACGATCTACTACTTCTCCTTTCAAATGTACGCCCCCATCATACAATTCCTGCTCTGAACTCTGCTAAACACACATGAAATCAAGGGCACAAACCCAACACTACTAATGCACATAGAAAAAAATTACTAACTTATGAACTATTCACCTCTTATCCTGGGCTCCAGAGTCGCATGTTACTTGCCCGCAAAGCGCATCAAAGCCTCGTCAAGCGTAGTAAGAGCTATATAAATACAATTGACAATTACAATGCGCCTTTTAGTGCAGGTGAACATCTGAAAAGATTGCTGTAATGTCACCTAGCATTCAGCACTGTACAAAAAGTTAATTTTCTTAAATGCAATGGCAGATCTAGAGCAAGAAACCTGGGATTTTGGCGAGACTACCAATTTTATTTTCTAAGCAGAAATGTAACTGCTACTCTATGGTGCACCATATGCAAAGTGGTGTTTTCCATTATCTGTGCTAATCGGAGCATGTCGATGTGAAAGACACAACAAGGTTAACATGAATTATTCCAGAGACATGATCCACATCTTAACCAAAAGACTGCTACTCTGGAGAAAAACACTGAACCTTTTTACTAGTAAGCTTCGCTTTATTATAAATTGGCTGAAATAGTGACCAAACCACGAGAGTGGTCTGTTTTGGAGAACTACCTGACAGGAACTTTTGCTGCAGCAATGGTACCACCCAATAAGCACCGCTGTAAGGTGGACTGTGTACAGCATGCAAAAGAGGTCATACAAGCCACCTCATCACTGAAATCATACTGTAAATGGCAAATCTAACCCACAATATTGTTTTATTATACTTATCTCCAAGTAAGGCACGTACCATCACCTGAATTGGGCTGACAGCGGATGTTAATGCCTTAACTCAATGGATCTTATGAAGGGTGAAAGGCTGAGTGAATTTACAATGCCTTGAAACTGTACGCTTCTCAGTGCATGCTCTAAACTACTGAGCTATGTGGGAATACTACAGCGTTCTAGGGATACAAGAAGGAAACGACTTCAAGTTTTCCAACTTGGGGCCTATGTATTTATCTCCAATTATGGCAGATAAAAGTCTCTCTTTATTAACAGCCAAAACCAAAAAAGCCCTCTCTGCGCAGCAGTGATGCGAGAGGAGAGTGAAAACCTCACCATGTGTGGTAAACCACACACTGCTGTTCAGTAGCAGTGCTGAGAATTCACGCAATGTCTTCAGTGTACCCGCAAAACGCACCTTGCTCCATGGTACTCGGGTCGCTTGTTTGTGGCTCCTTCGAGGGCTACTGAGCACAACTCAAGATGCAGTTTCACTCAAGAAACCTAATCTCACGGGAGTTGAAAAAGCTCGAATTTTCTTTCACAGGAAACCACGTTTGACCATTGTATGAATAACTGAGAGCAAAATGGCGCCGAACAAGGGCGCATTATGATAAAAGTCAAACTTATACTTACAGACACTGGCATTCAGTGGGGGAGAGTAGTCTAATCCTCGCTAGTGAATACATGAGCTCACCAAGCGCGCAGGACGATGAATCAATCACACGAATACACGTACTGGATTATTTCGATCTAATTTCACCCATTGGCTTTTTACCCGAAATCAGCCTTCCTCATTCACACATGAAGTCTCGGGAAGTGTCTTAAGACAAAGACGGGCCCATACAACATGTTTTCGCCAGGTGATATTTTGCATTTCAAATTCTCTGCTCTCAAATTACCTCAGAGAGGGGATTAGCTGCTCTCTTCCATTCAACATGTGAAGATCAAGCCTGTGAAAAGAGTCCTCTTAGAATTTTCATACTTCTTGGTGCGGAAGTCTATAAAGTTAATCTCCAAAACAACTTATCGAGCCTTCAGCTACAAAGCCGGGGTAGATGTGCCAATTCAGCTCAACTTACCCTCTATTTTCCCTTTTGAACTTTTGACACAATTGTGATTACGGTCACCTCATTCTACACAGTTCACTCTCAGGAGCTCTTAGAGCCTTTGCCACACCTCTGGGTATTGTGCTGGATACTGCAAACGTGGGCACGGCTTGCACCTGTGGTAGCTTGAACTTCCTGTCGAATCTAATTTGAGCTTTCTGCTGATGGCTTTTCTACTTCCTGTGGCATTTAAATCAGTAGCTGGTAACCGCCTCCATGTCAAAGGTCATCCTCAGCATGCTGAAGCAAGAAGGACCATCCCTATAATGGGAAATGCGGACTGTAAGAACCAGCATACAAATCACCAGTTGGGCTTTCATTGGCTTACGTGCCACACCAGGTACTGGGGCCGGTCCAACCTGTGCCTCTGGCAGAAGCCACCGGGAACAAAAAAACAGGCCAAGTCGTGCCTTTTTAATATGAGTGCCTAGCAATTGGCCATGTTAAGGATTATTTGTTAAGCAACGTAAAAAAATAAATACAAAGAAATTGAGGCAAGGCAAACATCTTATTGTAGCTCGAAACTGGAAGCCTGTGCACATGGTCCAGTCTAAAAATGACACTGAGGACTAGTTGCAGAGGAAAAGGACATAACAGCTCTGAAGCTTTAAATAAGAATGTGTCAGGATTTAAAGAAAAATACTTGCCAATGCCTAGAACTGGAACAAATGCTACAGAACTGTGGTGCTCTGTGGCAACCCA
The DNA here is from genome assembly GCF_964204655.1 of Triturus cristatus. Taxonomy (NCBI): domain Eukaryota; kingdom Metazoa; phylum Chordata; class Amphibia; order Caudata; family Salamandridae; genus Triturus; species Triturus cristatus. The sequence goes on along the minus strand of NC_140589.1, from coordinate 715,383,264 downwards.
GGAATCAGACTTCAGGCCTCCGACATCTCTTTGCTAATTATGCCAAGTACACATTCTGCCTCAATTCTACTGAGTCAGAGCAGCAGCCCACCCCTTCACTCAGGGCCACTGCATTAAGGGGTTTAAGGGTAGTAACATTTTTTTTAAGGGCAGTAAGAGTTTTTTTAGGGTACCATGTAGCATTCAGTGGAAGCAAGGGGTTTTTTGGGGTCCAGGGAAACATAGCGATAGTAAGGGGCTTTAGGATTCAGGGAACGGTAGCATTATGGAGGTAGTAACGGTTTAGGAAAGAATAGAATTAACCCTTTCCGTGCTCATGACGGAACCACTCCGTCATGAGCCACGGGTGCCGTGTGCTCATGACGGAGTGGTTCCGTCATGCTGCGGCCGTTCCGCCCACGCGGCGCTAATTCCCCGCCTGTGCGGGCGATTTGCGCAGTGGGCGGAGACGTGACGGAACCACTCCATCATGAGCACAGCTCAACCGTGGCTCGTGACGGAGTGGTTCCGTCACGAGCACAGCGCCACCGCACCTGCCCCCAAACCCCCCCAGCGCCGCGGCGGAATTCCTGCCACGGCAAAGGGGTTAAGGGGTAGTTCAGGGTTTTACTGGTTCATTAATGGGAAGCAATAAGGGGTTATTAGGGTACAGTCAGATAAATTAAAGAATGCATGTAAAAAAGTACTTTTAAAATTCAACATTTTTGAAATTGTCATGGGTAATAATAAAAAACACGACCTTATTTCTGCAACAATTCCAACTCTACTTTAATGTTGTAAACATTTTAAAGTGTACTTCATAATAAACAATGGCCTAATTTACAAAAATAAACAAACAAATAAATATAGGTGCCCAAAGTTTTCTTTAGGTGCTGCTGCTCGCTTTCACCACTGGTGCCCCCCACTTCCACTCAAAAGTGCTGTCTTATCCCATCACTGACACCTTCCACAGCGGAGTGTGATACCAGACCCTGGTTTCTTACAATACCACCTCCGTAAAGGGAGATTTGTCTCAGCTTTCCCTGAGAACACATTGAAATAATAGGGTCACTGCACAAATAAGCACTATGCCCACTGTTCTTTGTGTTAGAGAATATTGCACTGTGATTGCAAGCGACACACCTGTTCAGTGAGTATAGAAAGTGTGCACTGTTGCGGCCAGAGTTAGATCTGTTAAAAGTGCTTCAGGGAAGCTTACTTTAGCTTTAAAGTCTGGAACAGAAATGCAATGAATTCCATCACAGTGTAGAGGTCATGCTTGATTGATTCTTTTTGGTAGTGAGAACTGTGGCATTATGAAATGGGTTTTACATTTGTCTACACGGTTCCATTTCTTTTGGCTATTGCTTTACATTTCTGAAAAGCTCCGAGTGACATAACTAAAAGCAGGTTGGCAAAGGTTACTGGAGAACACTAAAACTGTCAGCAACAGCACTTAAACTCTAGTTTATTGAAAGCTTCTGCTTGGTTTAGATTAGCAAATATGTTGCAAAAAACACTGGTGCAGGAACATTTTTCAGAGCTGGGGTGCTGCCATCAGTGTTACATCACCAGTCATAGGTGTTGTGAAAAATCAAGAGTCACACAAAGAACAAGTGTAACAAATCGGTCACACCCATTCAGCAGGATAGAGGTAAGGGTGTAGTTTGTGGGGAGGGCGGTGAGTCATATGGAGGGCACTTTCGTAAATAGATTACTAAAGAATGGTGTATTCGCGCACTGACATTTACAGAGAGCACGTTTTCAATTGAAATGATCACTACATTTGCACAGATGTACAGTTTTATTGATAACACCATATATAAAGCATAAATGATAATAGTGGAAAACGGGTTTCAGTGAATACTCATCATTTGCACATCACCAAGTGTCTCGATTAGTTTTGATCATATTAAAATCTTTGTTACCCCACGCTTCACAATTAAAACTGTGCCTCATTTGAGCTTTCCTTGCTGGTAGTGTATCGTGAAATAATTGTACAGTTCATTTACAGATATTTAAATCTTATTGAAAGTTAGAAAAAAATGGGCATCCTACTGCCTTTACGTTTATACTCCCTATACCACAGCAAGATGGTCACATGTCACTTTATAAAATCTTTTCACTTTGCAGTCATTAGAAAAGTAAACCCCAATATCCCTATTGCAAACATAAGCAGCAATTTGTCAGAAGACATAACCTGACATTTAACCCTTATCTTTTTGAACGCTTTGCAAATGCAACAAGATAAAAATAAAATGTAAAGGCATGTTTATTGTTCATTCACTTTCTGAACTCCAGCATGCTTATTTTTTTTTGGGGGGGGGGGGCTGTAGCACCCCCGGACGCCTACGCTAGCAAAGAATCGTCTCCCTAAATGAAGTGCTGTGGAGCCCGCTATCAACCACCGGCACGAAGTATACTTGGACTCAGTACCTGTCTGCTACGTAAAAGTGTTAATAGTCTACCATAAGAAGTATGATGCCTACGCAGAAGTGCGTGTGCTCTGCCAGTCAAATTAAAGGAGGCCAGGTAATAGTCACCTGACAGTACCTACTCATTTAAAGCGCTATGACAGGACCCCGGTCGACAACTCCGACCTTGAGAATAATGACGACTAAATTGAACTTGTGGCCAAACTCCGTCCCTTCACGAAGGTACCACACTGCCCTCTGCAGGAAACATTCAACAGGCCAGCGTGCAGCCCGAGACTTATCTTAAAACTGCGTTACACGCACCATAATCCTTTCTCAGAATTGCGTGGACTTTTCCCGTTGTACAGCAACAAAAAAATGCAAACCGCATGGTATCGTTACTGTCTACTTCGGTCTGCTATGGACATTGTCTGCACATAACCAAACGAGACTCATGTTATTGGGCTCATCTCGAGAGGTCACGATACTCGCTGTCTTTTAAAACTTTTAAAACGGTGCTTGGGCCAGCGAGGTCTCTACAACTCCAGTGACAGCAACGAAGACCACAAAGTCCCCTTTGCCTTATTGATCTTTTACCACAGCGCATACACCAGTCTGCACATCCCTAATTACGGATTACAGTTTCGTAGGAATATTTCACATTCTGCATGATTTTACTGCAGGACTTCACGAATCTCCCTACGCCTTATATCAAACCCGTTAAAAGTGTCATCGGTAAAACACTCACAATGGATTATTTCCTTTTGGATAGCCACACTGCGTCACGGTAGGGTCATTACAGCCTGTGTTCCTGTCCCAAAATTAAACTGCACGCATGGCTGGGCAACATTACATTTCTCTGACACAGACAAAAAATAGATCCAACTTCTGTTCGACGTGCTTATGTATTTTTTTTTAACACAAATTAAGCACTGCAGCTGTCACCATGGGGACAGAATAACTGATCGGGGAAAAAAGCCCTCACGGTTATGGCAAAGGGTACCCTATGACAGTCTGCTTTCCAATCGGGTCATCAAAACTCTTAGCCTGTGCTTTCCAAATATCTTCGACTACAGTCTGTTGATGGAAGGACTTTTCATGTAAATATACGATTACCGGCGGAATTTAAGAGCCCTTAGTTGTCCAAACTCCCCTCCTTTGTGTCCCCATTCCATGCATCACATTGTGGCCAGTACTTAAACGGAATTTATTTTTTATTTGTGAATTCTTGATTCCCTCCACGTTTCTTATGCTTGCGTTGTGAATGAGCTATTCTTCTTCCTCAACTACTGTTAATTAGGCTGGTTTCGCGTGTAATTATGTATTTATAGCCCTGAGGATATGAATGTCTAACGAAAGACAATTACACTATAAAAGAGAAAGCCAGTTTGCAAGTCAACAACTTCAAATAACAAAAACTATGGCAAGAATGGCCATAAAACAAGCATCTAACCGAGAGGCGTTTAAACTAAGCAACACATGCCAGAAATCAACAAAATGGCTTTAGATGAAAAGGGCAGGAACTAGCAAACTCTGACGCGGATTAATTTTTACAGACCATAAAAGAGGATTGCAGAGTAGATTTACCTCCGATCACAGAAGAATCCTAATACTAGTCTGCCATCAAAAAGCATTAATATATATTAGAACATTGCAATGTTTGGAGCTCCACTGAAGACAATGGAGTGCTCCATGCTTTTACCTTCATCACCATTACTTACATTACAGTCCTTATCCCAGATTCCTTATGTACCTCTGTACAAGTAGTATTGGGATAGGAGGTATGGCATCAACCTCCCCATACCACCAAAAAAAGGTTCTGGTCGTCTTGGTACTTAGGCCTAACCAGCGACATTGCATGCACTCTTGCTTGTAAGAGATTGTATGCTTTACATTCCTTGGCTTCATTGTCACTCTTACTTGCTGCCTTCTAATAGGCCAGCAAGTGGTGGCTTCATATCCTCTTCTCTCAGCTGAAGCATGGACCAAGTACTGATTGCTTCAGCTTGATTGTTGTTCTTCCGCTGATCACACTGTGATTGAGCTACTACTTTTGTTTTTTCTTCTTCCCTCCTTATGGAACTTCTTGTCATTTGAAGCTACTTCAAAGAAGCCCTCTTCACCTTTGAAATGGATGTTTTTATGACAACCCATGATCTGCTTCCAAATGTGTTTTCAATAAGACATGGGCGCAATTGCTTTCTTTATGCGATAGGATTTTTTTGGCCAAACGTCATATGTTTTTCCTTTTTTCTGCATGGGGAGATGAACTAATTTGCTCAAACTCACAGGTGGAGTTGCGCCAATACCAAACAAGCATTGGCAAAGCCAATAGGTCTTGCCTTTGAGACTACTGCCCCTGCCATTGCTTTTATTCATGCTGTACAGCATGTGCATTGACTGCTTTGGCAATGATTTATAGCTGCTGCTGCTCATCGGCATGGCTAAAAATAATAACAATGAAAAGAGGGCTATGATGCATCCAGTGCTAATGCACTTCAAAAGAAGCACAGTGGCCCAGGCTGCATCACAGCACTTTTCAAAATTAGTTTTAGCCACACTGCAAAGGAGCTGTGGTGCTGTACAGCATGGTTGCAAAACATTGCCAAATCCATTACGCTCACAGGCTAGACCTACAGGCTTTGCCAACGCTTGTTTTTTCAAGAAAGGGTTTCTTGATATTGTTAAATAAGTTTTCACAGAAAGAAGTCTTTTGGTCACAAACCTTTGTAGTGGCACTATTACAGGATGCAAGGATCTATTACGGACAGTTCAGGCTATGAAGGACTTCCTGAGGGGAGAGGAGTTGGCCTAACAGCTAGGGCGTTCAACCTCGAATCTGGGGAACGGGGTTATAGTCTCAGCAATGACTCTGAACATCCTGTGATTCTGGGCAAATCACTTAATCTCCCCCGCTTAATAAAAATGGATGTGTCCTCATGTATACCAACTAGGGCTATGTAAAGCGCTCTGATACCCGATACCTTTGGGTCAAGTTCGTTCAATATAAAAAAATTCTGTAAAACAAAAAAAAAATGAGGCCCTTTCGGACAAAAAAGACCAAGTAGGTATCCCTTTATATCAAGAGGCTTCTATGTAAACCAGGAGGGCCGGATCCATGTCAGGCATTTAGGATATGCACATAACATACATTTACATACAACTAATCTAAATTGAACTCCATTTCCAGGGGGAGTGGAAATCCTGAAAATATTGCAAGGATCCAGTCATGCTGGTTTAACGCCGGACTCCCATTTAGAACCTCTGAGCACAGCAAGTAGGCCAGCTAAACTAACATTTGTTGCAATATAAGTTTTTTTTGCTGTTCCCCACTTGATTCTTTATTAAACTATTTTATAAATGTACTGAAGGCTTATGTTTATGAATGGCATCTAACTTAGTAATACAGGCGTTTGAACTCTGCGTCACCGTTTCTTAAACACTGTTTTTTAATCGCAATTTAAAATAAGTGGACATTTTTATCAGCTACACACAAACTTTCATAGTGGCTGTACATAGGTAGTGCAGCACAGCTGTATAACAGAGCTTCAAACTGTGTGAGGCCAGCAAGCCCACTCCTAACTACTCCACGCCTGACCTGTAGCATACTGAACTCAGGTCACCAAATTACAACACAAGTTAAAAACGAACAATATCCCACCAGCATACCGTAGAAGCCTCCCCCCCCCCCCCCCACCCGCCCACCCCATACACAGGACGAAGCGAACCCACTCACGGACAGAACCGAAAGACCTCCACCCGCCAGCACGATGTTACAGTCCAATTTTTTTTTAAAGAGAGAAACACATTTAATTTGAAATGGTCCAGTACTGTTTTAGGTCTCGGCTGGCGTTAGCAGCGTGCATGCGCTGCATCGCCATGCAAGGCTTTTGGAATGGATACAGTTTGCGAATTTCACTTTCGGTTCCGGCCGTAATTTTCATTGGTGTGTGTCATTTGACGTCACCAATTATGCTAAACGGGGTATACTGATTGTTCAGAAGGCTTTTTAGTACCTCCTGGTTACCACCCTTCCCCATTTGGACCTGCCCACCGGGAATGGATCTTTTACCAGCAGATTTACACTCTTTCCTTTAAAGGACAGTGGGCACTTTTTTTTTCCATTGAGGACGCCAGGCTTGCAGTCTTGTTAGGTTGTTCAACCTTTGAACACGCCGTCGTTTGTACTGCGTTTTGCTGTAGGGTTGGGTTCGAAGGACAAGGCCGTTAGTCCTCAGTGGCGTTTGGTGGTTTTGCCCACCTCAGTCTAAGGTTATTAACAAGCTCTCCCGAATCCCCCCTCTGCCCCCCACCCACCCCCTTTTTTTGTGTTTAAGGGGGGCTGACCACCGTCAGACACCCAAGGCTTGTTGGCATCTCCATAAGGAGGGCGGGTGTGAGGCTTTTTTCTGTTAGGATAGGGGGCATGCTGCACAAGAGCACGGTTCCGGGAGAGGGGGCAAGGTGGGCGCACGCCGCGGTCATCGGATGTCCTCGTGAGCCCTGCAGGGGCAACTTTGTTTGTGGCGGCAATTGGCCTTGTACCGTGTACGCCGGGCCGTTGAGAATTGTCGTGGAAGCAAGAGGTATGAGGTAGAATCATAAGTAGGGCGCTTTGGTATTCACAAAACTGGCTTTCCGTAGCTATGGCGGAGGGGTCTTCAGAAAAAACATCAGTGGCACAGCATTTCCGTTTAAAAAAAAAAAAATTATTAGCAGCTCACGGCTGACTACACAAAAACTTGAATGATAACCTCTGTACTTAGGGCAACTGGAGACATGGTTTCTTGCTCCTGTCGCTCTTACGGGCACCGCTGGACAGAGCATCCTTCGCCATCCTGCCCAGGGCACGGGTGAAGGAAGAAGCCTGTCTCTGTTCTATGATGCACTCCAGTAGTTAAGTGTGCCCATATAGGTTTGGGGCATGTTGTCATGACACTAGCGATACGGTCTGCAGATCTGTGTTTGTGGCATGTAGGCGTGAGGCAGCTACAGCTTTCTAACCACCATATCCGTGCCCTCACGCATAGCCCCCACCTGGAGCATGGCAAGGGTGGTTGGTGCGGGTACCCCACCTCCTACCGACCGCAGCTCCTACGCCCGCGCTATAAGTGGTAACGACGGTTGGCATTTGGCCTGCGGATGCCTGTCCCCACCTCTTGTGGGTGGTAAGGGCTGTTGTGGAACGGTTGCTCGGGGTCCCTCTGTAAATATTAGCACAGCCCTCTCGCCCCTGGGGGTGTCGATGGTTCGGCCAGGAGTCCTTAAATCAGGGGGGGCTTCTTACTATGCTATGGGGGTGGTGACGGTGGGTGGCACCCTTCCCCCCCTTCCCCCCCCCTCCACAGTACACCTATCTTTTGGGGCTGGGTGCGCAAGGAGTGCTCACTTGATTGAGTAAGGCTACGGCTATGCAAAACGTTTGGATATTATGCGATTTTTACATGCTTCCCGGTTCCTCTTCCCTTTGCCTTTATGAAGATGTGCATCGGTTAAAAGTCTATAGCACTCCTCCCGCTCCCCCTGGATTCTTCTGGCACCCGGCCTCAGGAATGTCAAATCTGCCCAGAGACGCCGCTGGTCTGATCTGTGGTAATATTTCATGGACTGGGATACAGCACTGCGCTTTAGCCTTTGGAGAGGTTGATGGAGCTGACAGGCTAGGCCGGTCAGCTCTTTACAGGATGGGTTGCACGCAGTGAGGCTGTGGACAATGCGAGACTTTTAGCTTTTCTTTTTAATCACCGTTGTAGCATTGCCTTTAGACTGTATGCTACATTCATTCTCTGCCGGCCTTCTGCCTTTCAGCCCACGTTTTATGACGGAAAAGGAAAACACGCAGGTCTTGTCGCGAGCCTCTTCACGCAGCTGTTAAACAGGCCACTTGCATTTGTTTTGGCTGAAAACGGGCAACCCAAGGGCACGATGTTACATTCCATCATAAGGACATTAGCAACATATCGAGGACTAAAGCTTCTTTAGTTTATTGGGAGATTCTTAAAATTAGCTGTAGCCTATAAAACAAGATATAGTCAGAATAACACACTTCCATGCCAGAAATGCACACAAACCAGCAAGCCTCCTCTCCAGAGTAGGCCTAAATAAATCCGTTTTAAGACTCATTTATTTGCAGAGTGGCAATTACAATACTGCTCTTACTGGTTTGTGTTCTGTAGATTTTGCGAAATTCTGATAGCAAAAATAAACATTGCTTCCAAGCGTGTTGTTAGACAATATACTTCCCTGCTTGTGTGAGTCCTTCCATTCTTGGCAAAAAACACGAATACAATCTTGACAAGGGAAATTTAGGATTTCAAAAGGTTCTATTGGAATATAATTTCCATATTTTTGGGACAAATTGAAGGTAATGCGGTATGTGTGGGGGAGGGGCATGCTGACTCCACAAGTGAGATCAAAAGTTCTAGGTTTGACAACAGCGAACTATCGTTTGACTTTTTCTGTAGTTAGCTGCCCTCTGACTTTTCTTAAGTAGCCCCATTGTCCATATAGCACCACCCTTTTATCTGATTTAGTTTATTTGCATGAATTTAAAACGTGCATTTCTTCAGTTATAGTAAATTGCACCCACATGTTTGATCATGCATGTGTTTGTGTGTTTCCTTCCACGCTCTCCAGTCATGTGTATGTGTGGTATTTCGACAGCGCAAGCCTAGACACTTGGCAGCGGAGCGCTGTACACACTCATTCTGGCAGTAAGTGATACCCCCAGAAGTCGATGGTATCTGAGTAGGGCAGCGTGAGGGGCACCCTTCAAGCTTAGTACTTTGATGTCACTGATTTTGGCAGGTATGAGGCACCCAGGGCTGAGAGAGACATCAATAAGCAACCATTCAGATTTCGAGCACTTCTAAAACAAGCTGCGAGGGTGCTGGATCGCCTCTGGGTTTGCAAAGGTGGGTTGTTTTAACGTCTCGAAACGCGAGTTCTTTCTTACCATTATTCTTTACAACTTATGGGTCTATATTTTTGTGGGTGTCTGTACGTTTGTGCACATACATATTATAGTTGTGTGCATGCAGCTATATATATGGTTTGTCCTCACCTCATGTCCAAATCTTGGCTGGTCCACTCAGCCTCTCATCCTTCCAAGGTCGATACAATTATATGTATTGAGTAGATTAACAGTAAACCATTGAGTAGAGTTAGCAGTAAACAGTAACATAGCCAAAATATCTCACAGGGTGGCGGAAGCTTTACAGGTTCATGTGTTATGTTTTGTTAAGTTGCGATATGAGGTTATGTTACTTTGATGTTGGGTTACGTTGCCTTTTATAGGCTAAAGCACGGATGTACTGTATGGCTAAATAATTACAAGGTCCCAAAGGCGCGACCTATCGTATTGCAAATGCGGATTAAAACAAGCATTAAAAATGCAATAGGTCTCGCCTTTTATTAAGTTAAAGCCATTTGCTTTGTTATACAATACCATTAGCGAAGCAAATGGCTAACTTGATCAAAGGCGAAACCTATTGCATTTTCAATGCTGGTTTTAACCTTCTATCCCGAGAGAGAAACGTGTGAGGCCAGAATTTAGGAGTGACGCAGTAAAATCAGCCAACGTTTGAAATCTTGACTGAAGACAACAGGACTTTGTTTCTTTCGCATGGGATATTAAAATGCAACAGAAACAAACGATCTTTAGGTAGGGCCTTTCCTTTTCTATTTGCAAATGGTTTAATCGTATTATGTGAATTATAAACTAGATTTTAAATCGGTTGGGCAGTTTTACAATGTGTGCGCTGCAAATGAGGTATCAGCAGTTCAGAAAGTACACTTTACAGCTCAGTGCTTAATCTGTAGTACAAAAAGTGACAGGGGCTTCGTTAGGAGGCCCCTGCAGCTTGCACCACCTATTGCCCCTACCAGCGCTGCCAATGACAATACAAACACAACAACTATCACACTCCTACAAGTATGACAATTCAGTTCAGACTACTTCAGGTCCCTAAAGCTATTAGAATGGTTTGGACGGTGGGTATTAGTAATTTGTAATGAATATTGAATTTATAAACAACTGTTGTTTCGCACATCTCTAAATAAAATAAAGAGCGCCCCTGTGTGGCAGACTGTCATAGGTGCCGGACAATTAAGTGCCGGTGCCAAGCACTGGAAGCCGCCGGCTCAAATGAGGCACAGTTATAGGTTTACTTCTTTGAGGTGGAATGTTGAGCTTCTGGTGGTGCTTCTTAAATATTCCTGGTTAACTTGTTCTAATAATGCCACAGTCCAAGCAGACAAGGCTTAGGGATACTCAGATTTTCTTTCAGCGGTGAGGGCGAATAAGACTGAATGGCAGTTTCAATGCTCTAGGAGGGCTGAGGTAATTTGGGGTGGGGTGCACTGTGGAGGTTGACTATGGATTTAGAGCTGCGGAGAATATCTGCAATTGTTTCCCCGAATCTGTTCTTTACTCCACACAAGTGTTACACAACTGAAAGTCTCATGCCCTGCCCTTACTGCTTCGAAAATACTCTATTTCTGCTACAGCGCCCTGTGCACTTTCTTTGTACATATTCATGTCACTCTTTATTAAGTCAGGCAACTCCTTGTGTTCGGTTCCAGAAGGGATAGGAGCTCCTCCAATTTATCTTCCATCACCCTCATGCCGTGACTATTTGTAATACGGGTGCATACAATCTGGGCCTTTGAGGTATATATAACTCGGAAAATTAGATGAATGGCAGCAGAAAGCTCTTTTCTGAGGGAGGAATTCTCATTTACCAATCTTGAATTCTATGAGCTGTAGGGTTTCCATTGATATGGTCTCTTGTAGCCAGATCATAGAGAATTTTCATGTGATTAAGTAATGATAGAACTACGACAATGTTCCACTCAATAATTGAGTTTTCTGTCCCTCCTTCTCTTTTCTGCATTATTAATTGTGCCATTTGGTTTTTTTGTGCATCACTTCTGTACCTTGTGCAGTTGCCTCTATATTTGGGTAGATTTTGAGCTTTGCTTGATTTCTGCCAGACGAATACAATGAAAAACACAGTTTTAAGCGTTCATCCAGTCCCGCTTCTTATTTTTAAGGCTGATAAGACAACACTTTCAGCTTCCTACAATAATGCAGTGTTTCAGCTGTATACCAGTTCTACCCAAGATGAGTAATTTCAGATCCTGCCGAGGAAAAGGTATTCTCCAGTGTTCTTCCATAACGATTAATGCACTCTGGACTTCACTACATTCTTGAACCCCTTGATGGTGGTTTTGAGGATTTTTATTGCCACACTGCTTTGTGACAGACTCCCATTTTTAGTGGAAGATTAAATTCACTGGCATCGGCGTGGCATCGATTAGAAGAACAGCACATAGGCTACTCATTCAGGGGTTTGTGGGACATCTTTTTTCTGACCTATGGCACATTTGGATTTTGCTTTTCCCTATCGCCTGTGCCAGAGGAATTTGTTTTCATCATATCAATCAAGATGCTGTTTGATTTCTCTCTTTTAGAGGGGCAGGGGGAAAGGTCGCCTTTGTGTCACAAATGACCCTGTACTTCGAGTTTCCAGGTTTTTGCACCATAACTACTCTATTACGTTTCAATCGCATAATCACTATACATCAGATTTCTTACCAAAAGTTTTTCCTGGTCATTTCTATTTTATGTTTAGTAGACAGGCATAAGGCATGTCTGTTATTTTATTTCCACTTATATGAACTATGGTTCATTCATTAGTAAATGTATAATCTTAGTCAATGTATAGGATCTTTTTTCAGTCTTCTTGTTTGTTAATTTCTCTCATGCTTCCCCAATAATTTTGTGCACTTTTTTCCATCTCTCAAATATGTGTTCAATGGGTAAATAAACTCAATAAAAAGCGGCACTATATGTAACCTATAGCACCACTTTTTCAGACTTTTTTCATCACCGACACCTAATGTGGTTTTATGAATAAGACGCCCTGGTTTAATCTAAAATTAGTTAATGGACATTCAATTGAGAGTTTAGCCTTCAATTAATTTTTTGAATGGCTCCACGGCAGTACCTATAATGGGCTTTGCCAGCTTATATTGGATTTTTGGTTGCATCAATTCTAGGACGCCATTCGTCCTCATCTTCCCTACAGCCCCACATTGGAGGTTACAAGTAGATTTTTAACTTGCCCTTTTCTCTTCCAACTACTCATTTATTTTCCCTTCAAACTTTGACATTTCTCGAGGCAAGATGGCGGCGGTGCCCTGACCGCTGTGAGACGCTTTCCTGACCAGTACCGATATTTTCATGGACTGTAGGGTGCTTTTCTCTTTGGTATGAAACGGAATATGAAAAGGCGGATTATTGTGAGCAAATGAAGGAGCAAATGAAGAGGCTTGGGTTACTTATTACACCCCCACAGGTTGAAACTGTAGCCCCGATAAGTCGCCCTCGCTCTCACCTGCATGCTCTGGCATCGCTAATCGGCTTCGTGGTATTGAGAGCTTTCGGGCGTTCGCGGCTGGCTGGAGCCTTTGCTGCTGGTCCCGTTGCCGTCGGCTTCCCGGTTGCTGTAGAGAGTGTACGAAGCGCCTCCTTCTCTCCAGACGCTGCTGGGTCAGAGTGTAGCGAGGCAATGGCACCAAAGAATGCCGCAACAGCCGTCTCTAAAACCCGAGCGGCGAAGCAGGCTCTCAGAGACCGGGAGCTGGCGCTTAAGCGTGGAGAAGCGCCTGATTTGGATGGGCTCGGTGGTCTGGATAGTCTACCTGTGCTGGCTGGGTCGTCGAAGAGATTGCCGCCCACCCCAGCCCCCTCAGTGTTGGAGCTCCTACAAAAAACTCCCAGGGCTCCTTTCCTCACTCGATCGCCGGCTCCCACTGAAGCGGCTTCACCGGACTCGGAGTTGCTGCCAGGAGGTGGCGCTCACGTGCAAGTTCAGCGAGAGAAAGCAGCGAGGAAGCTGAATGATGGCGAGCCGGCAGAGTGTGCATCGGCTAGCCCAGGGGCCCAGGAAATTATTCACCCCCAAGCGCCGAGAGCTCAAAGGACTGAAAATCGGGATGGTAATGAAGGTAGGGATGTACAAGGTTTATGTCCCCCCTCTGCGGACTCTCCATTTTCTGCCGTTTCCATCCCTATCTCTATTCCTTCTTCCGTGATTGATGTTGCTACATCTTCATCTGTTTTATCGGAAAGATCTAACTTGGATATGATTGACAATGGCTCAGCGCCTCTTCAAATTGCTGCTGAGGATGTATTCGGCTCGACTGATGTTGCCAATGATGGGTCTGCAGGTGAAGCTCCAGCCATAGTTACAACCCAACCACCGGTGCTCCTTTCCTCCTCTAAACCAGGGGATGCTATTAGTTTACCTTTGAAGGATCTCGCGTCAATCTCTCCGGGATCTATACTGCAAGGGTCTCTGGATCCTAGAGGGAAAGCTTGTAGGCGCCGTGCTGCTTCTGACTCACTCGACACAGATAGAGACCCATCGGATTTTTATTCGATATCTGAAGGCCCGGAAGATCAGAGGTGGCCATTAGATTCCGACCTGGACTCAGAAGTCAACACTGGCTTCGACACCAGCTTAACGGAAAGCGATCATGATCCAAACCAGTTAAGGGAAAGCAGAAGAACAGTCCTCAGGAAGAAAAGGAGTCAGTACGGCGCTTCCGGGCTCACCTGGGATTATTCACCAGCAACAGTTTCAATTCCACAGGATCGTACCTCCATTGGCCACCCTGAGCTGTCCGCCACCGATTCGCAAAGTACTACACTGACCTCGGTGATGGATACAGTATTGCAGGCTATTGCCTCCCATCGGGATCAGACCTCAAGAGATGGCCGCAGGGCACAATTAGCCCTGCATAAGGTACAGGGCGTAGTCCGAAAACTCTCTAAAAATGTCGCAGCATTTAATTCAAGACTGACGGAGGTTGAAGGCCGAATACTAATAAATGAAGCGGAAGCTGTGGTGACTCAGGAGAAAGTGGAAGCCCATGAAGCTGAACTGAAAGACGTTAGATGGAAGCTGGAGGACATGGAAAATCGCCTTCGCCGTAACAACCTCCGTGTACTAGGAATTCCTGAAAAAATTGAAGGCAATGACATACGCTCTTTTATTATCCAGCTATTCAAGGATACACTCCCTGAGCTTGCATCCTGGAACTGGGACCTGGAAATTCAACGTGTCCACAGAATCCCATTCACTACAAGGGCCCTATCACAAGGGGGGTACCCCCGTGCAGTTCTGGTGTACTTTGGACATTTTTTGCTCCGTCAGGTCATCGCCGAAAAGCAAGACCCGAAGCTCGGCGTAGCAGAGACACTATTTATTTTGTGAGGCCTGATTTTTGCCACACCACGGTAGAGAGGAGATGGCGTCTTCGCCAATTGATTAAACCTTTTCAGGAAAAAAAAGCTCAGGCATATCTTAATAATCCTGCTAAGCTCAAAGTTATCCATAGCGGCCAGACCAAATTTTTTTCATCAGAAATTAAAGCCAAGGAGTTTTTGGATAGTTTGACCTGAAACCTTAAACTTTTAATCTTCTTGCTTACTAGGAAACGTTAGGAAATGCCTTTACCTGCTCTTTTGCTCGTTCTTGCTTTTCTGTTTCCCAACTCATAGTTCTGCACCTATTCAGTCTCATTGGCTTTTACCGTTTAAGTTTATTCTTTATTGGTACTGGTTAGGGAATATCTCTCCATCATCATAGACACTTTGAGTCTAAATGCCTCTGTGGTTGGTGTTTGGGGAGGGTGGGTGGGAGGGGCGGGTTGAAAAGCATAAAAATGAGCAATTTTGCACAAATAAGTTAATGTCGATTTTTTTTTATATGGAGTACATAATGTATTGTAGTAACAAGAGAGATGTAGATTATGAATCCTGTTTTGTTTTCTGTTCTCACATAATTTACTGTTCTCCGACGGCTAGGACTAGGATTCTTTTTTCTAGATGGGGAGACTAAAACTTCGTAGTTGGAATATCGCAGGCCTTAATGACAAAAATAAAAGGGCACAATTATATCAATTATTGCGTCTAGACCCTGTTGATATACTTTGCTTACAGGAAACGCATATCGCAGATTGCAATAAAGATTTGCTAAATATTCCGGGATTCAACGTTATCATAGCTACATCACAAACCTCTAAAACACGAGGAGTTGCTATTCTTGCAAAGCCTTTAATAGGTAACCCTACTCGTACATTGGCCGATAAACACGGAAGATGGGCTATAGTCCAACTCAATTCCGGTCTTATAATTTGCGTAATTTATGGCTCAAATATTGATGACCCCCAATTGTTTGTAGATCTTGAGTTAGAACTGGCCTCTTGGCTTGGCCCGCTAATTATATGCGGAGACTTTAATATTGCCGCAGGGAGGTGTTTTGATACTCAATCACCCTTAAACTATAAAGGACGCAAGCCAAGGGTATATACTGCCCTCTGCCGTTTGATGGATAGTTACAATCTATTTGATATTTGGACGTTGAGGAAGAGAAATGACGAGGGATTCACTTATTTTTCATACCCACATAATAAGTATGTTCGAATTGATTATGTTATGTCTTCATTAGAGGAACAGTTTCTGTTCGATATAACTAAGTCTCCTAAAACTATCTCGGACCATAACGCACTTACCCTTACCTTTGACTTACCAAGCTATGAGAAGCCAAGAGCGCAATGGTCCTTTGATAGAAAACTTCTTGTTAATCCCCAATATATAGCCCATATAACATCATGGGCTCAGGAGTTTTTCGATTACAATCAGTTTAGCGCTCCTAGACTGATTGTATGGGACTGTTTTAAAGCAGCACTAAGGGGGGGAAACTATTTCGTTTGTGGCTAGGCACAAAAAGGCGGAGGACAATATTAATGGGAATCTAATGTTTGCATTGTCTAAACTTGAGACTCATCATGCTGCGCAAATTCAACTGGGACTTCCAACTCTTGATACTCTCCAAAAAATATTAGTGCTAAAAGCCGAAATTAATAGCACTTTAACCCGAAAAGCCGCTGAACTATATGAAGTTAATAAAAACAAACTATACGAATAAGGAGAGAATGTTGGTAGATATTTAGCCCTTCGTACACGCCAAAGACTAGCTCAGAATAAGATCAAGCGAATTGAATATGAGGGCCAAGAATTTTCCTCCTCACTCGACATCATGGAGGTATTCCGAAAATATTACCAGAAGCTATATCATAATGATAACTTATATACTGATGACGCTATAAAAACACTTTTTAATAACTGGCTATCGGACCAAGATTTCATTCCATCGATTGATGAGACTATCAAAGAAGATTTCGAAAGGGAAATCTCAATTATCGAGTTGGAGATTGCACTCTCTGATCTTGCAAACGGTAAAGCAGCAGGTCCTGACAAAATCCCGCTCGATTTGTATAAGGTGCTAGGCAAACAAATACTCCCCTACTTATTGGATCTGTTTCTGGGGGTTCAGTATCATTCAATACCACCTGAATCCTGGAAACATACAAATATAGCAATTTTTGCGAAAAAAGGCAAACCCCTGCATCTTCCATCCTCTTATAGACCTATAAGTTTAATAAACTCCGACTCAAAACTTTATGCCAAGATCCTAGCCTATCGGCTGAGTGGGATCGTCGAGCATCTTGTCTCCCCGTGGCAGCACGGGTTTATCCCCGGTAGGGGTACCACGGACCACACCCGGAGGGTTATTACCCTATTTGACATCATGGGATCCACGGGGGGGCAGATGTCGATGATCCTCCTCGATGCCGAGAAGGCATTTGATCGTGTCTCTTGGAGTTTTCTCTGGAGTATCTTGGAATCTAATAACTTTGGGAATAAGTTTATAGGTGCTATAAAGGCTCTATATGTAGACCCTAAGGCAAAGATTTCCATTTGTGGTGTTGAGTCGGACTCTATTAAGATACAGAGGGGGACGAGGCAGGGGTGCCCCTGTTCCCCGTTATTATTTGCCCTTTATATTAATCCTTTAATTGTAAAATTGCTTTCTTCTCCCCGTATCCGACCAGTGGATATTGGAGTGTACTCAACCAAAGTTTTGGCGTATGCCGATGACTTGGCTGTTTTAACAACAAATCCTGCTGATGCAGTCCATGAAATTGAATTAATTACCCAGTCCTTTGGCTCCTTTTCAGGCTATTCCCTTAACAGGGATAAAACTATGATTCTTTGTACAAGTAACACGGCTTGGGATAGTCCCCTTAAAGTGAAGCAAGCTACTTATCTAGGTGTCTGCCTCTCTGCTGATATAGGGCAAATTGACCATATTAATTACTCGCCCTTGATTAATAAAATAAAGACTGACCTTAGGAGAGTAGATAATTTACATCTCTCTATAATTGGTAGGGCTAACTATCTAAAAATGAATATCTTTCCAAGGATACTCTATCTGTTTCGAGCAATTCCGATTTTGCCAGGAGGTAGTTTCCTCAAGATCATTGATTCCTCCATGTCTAAGTTTATGTGGAGTTTTGGAAAAATTAGAAGAGCCCTACCATTTTTGACTCTACCTCAGGAGAGGGGTGGGCTAGCTATCCCCAGTTTAACATTTTACTTATGGGCAACTCTACTACATCAGATGGGCCCTTTACTGAGCTGTAAAACAACTACTCCACTCACTACGGAATCTTATATTCCATCCATCTATGAGCTGAGCCTTGGGACTAAATGTCAAGGCCTATTTTTAAGGCAGGTCGAACCTTCATATTATAAAAAAATCAAGTTAAAGATAATTACAGATGCCTGGAAGGTATGGAAATCAGTATCTAAACATCTAGATATTCCAAAATTCACAAAATATACTCCCTTATGGCGTAGTGCCATTATTTCTATTACTCTTAACGACTCCACCTCTCGGAGGTGGGAATCCTTGGGCATTAATACAGTGGATGACTTTCTTGGTCAGGAAATCACTTTGTCATTCGGATGGCTGCAGCAGAAATACTCTATTCCCAACACGGACTTTTTGAAGTACTTCCAGGTTCTTACAAGTATTCGCAATTGTACCCCCAGAATTAAACGGGATAATATCAATCTTTTTTCAATTATTGGAAAAAGCTCATCTAGAATCGGTACTTTCTACCAACTGCTTATCCAAAACACTGCCGACGATCTAGAGCGGGTTGAGCAGGCCTGGGCTATAAGGTTATCTAATCCAAACATTGATATCGACCTCTGTCTGGCCCTTTCCTCTAAATTTTTTATTGCTTTGAACCTCAAAGCTCAATATTATAAAGTTCTTTATAACCTTAATTTTACCCCTGCAAAGTTATTTTCTTGGGGTTTCCGGGCTAATGATTACTGCCCTAGATGCAGCCAACCTCAAGCGAATTTAATACACATGTTCGCGGATTGTTCTAAACTAGCTGTATTAAAGACTGAAATTATGGGATTTTGGGCTCAGGTTTTTGGACGTGACATCCGAGAATCAGTAACTCTGTACTTAATGGGTCATGATGATTCTCTTGGCCATAGTATCGAAGAACAACGGGTACTCTTCTTGGGCACTGCTATCCTCCGAATTACTCTTGCGGCTCGATGGAAGGATCCTGAACCACCTACCTTTCAGATGTGGCTTAGCCGCTTTTTAGCAATATATAAACAGGAGCTTTCAATATATAGTTTTAGAGGTAATAAATCTAGACTTCTTGGGACCCAGATATGGGCTCCTATCTCTCAATGGTACTTAAATCAGAGGCTTAATGATTTTTCCCCCCCCTGACTTGGTTGATGTTCTTTTTCTCTTTTTTTTTCTTTTCTTTTGCTGGCTGTATTGTGTACTTGATTGTATAACAAGACTTTCTTGATTGAATATGTATCCATGTATTTTCTGTGCTGAATCTTGCTCAATAAAAATTTATAAAAAAAACAAAAAAAAAACTGACATTTAGTGCAGTCAAACATATCCTTGTTTTAATTTCACCAGGTCTTTTCCAACTTGCATCCAATGAAGAGGCTCCCTAAACCCTTCACTTTACAGTAGATGGACATAGTGGCACACTAACTTGTTTTTGGCCATATACTCTGCATTAAGAATTCAGGTGTAGGACTAGAAACCTAGAAACCCATCGATTGTGAACAATAAGGTGGATGGAGGGGAAAGAAACAATCGCAAGCCCATGTTGGACTGTAGTCTTGTCCAGGTGCTCAAATGTTTATGAATTTCTTCACCTCTCACTGTTTTAAATGGACTCTTAAAAAGAAAATTCAGGCTATCCTAAGGTGCAGCACACTAGCCCCCATCCTCCATTTTGTGCTTGGCTCGCCTTTGCAGCTGGAAAATACACCCATCTTTAGATGTTTATGGTTTGAGGTGAGCATTACCAGTTCTTTGTGCATTCTCCTTTACAATCTTTTCTTCTTTGTCCACAGGGTCCTTGCTATTATTTCCAGCATTTGTATTACAAGATGTGGTTATTATTTGCAGCCCTTCATTATGTTTCCCTCTTTTCTCCTAACACTCATAGATCGCCATAGGCAAGTTTAGACTGAGTTTTTGGTTCTGCGCACATGGACTGGACTGTTCACTCCCAACTGATGTAATGTCCACACCAGCTAGAAATGTCACACCCACTGCTGCCAGAATATCTGGAGCTTTTACATTAAAACAAAAGACATGACCATATGTATTTGCAAATACATTTTCAACTCCATACCAGACAAAATCTATCTTGAGATTCGTTAGTGTTAATAGGCAGGAAATTACTTCTCTATACTAGTATTCGTGTAAATGTAGCCAAAAAATGTACTTTCGTGGAACAACGCACTTGCTTGCTTTGAAATTAGTTAATGCACAATATGGCGAAAGAACTGTTATTAGCATCCAACAAGAACTGCAATGATGATCCATGGTGCTCATATAATGACATCAACCTGAAAAGGTAATTGTGGGCAAATTTCTGAGTAGTCCTAAAATATGACCAAATGTACTGCTCACAGCAGCAAGAAAGACCCTCCCATTAAAGAAACCATATCATGGCACTGGCATGGACTACTAATTCCTCAATTTTTAGATGTACCAGCAGCAGGACACCACTACAGGGCTGACAGTGCCAAGACATTCCTAAGCAGAAGTACATTCTTAGTCATTTAGCAACACTAAAGCAGGTTAACAAATCCACAGTATGGCGCTTTCAACTCCAGAAGAGATGCAATAAAGACCAGGCCTACAGACGAGCATATAGGACGTACAATCAAGCCCCAACCACATTACAGCTTCTTAAAAATCAACTCAAAATTAGGGCAGCACTTACTTAAGGCACAACAGCATCTTGAGGGCACTTTCACACATTTATGCTAAAATCAGTTGGTATAAAAAAAATTAATCAAGGACGAGGCAGGGGCATTCTGTAGCCGATGAAGCTCGGCCCTTGTGATACTCTTATTCAATACTCTCCACATTTTACATGAATCTTAACAAACCAAGCTGAAAATAGATATGTTAACACTGGCGGCAGCTGCATATTGACACCCAACAACAACCTCTTACCCCCCCCAAAAAAAGTTTGGAAAATGAAACAGGGAAAAAAAATCGAATGATCGTCTAAACATACAAAACAGAAAGAAATGTGCAATGGTCAAAGTAATTTCATAATAGTAATTATTAAAGTTAGCTATTATGTTACATCTCAAAACTTAGTAACTTTACAAAAGACAATACAAGAGATAGCTACTAATAGAGCACAATTTTATAATGTAGGAATAAACATTTATTTTCCCCTAAGCAAAGTGAAGTTTAAAGTATGTGGATTGTACTCCAGTTTCATAAAACAGTTTAATGTAACGTGTAAGAAAACAGACCACATTTCAATGACCGGAGGGCAAAAGAACGCCAAAACTCACAAAGGAAAACGAAATGTAACTTAATATAACAAGCACGATTCTCAAATTAATTTTTGTTTTACTAATTAGCTCAAAGAGTAGACTAAATGCATTTCATCGAGTTATAAATACCAAAAATCATAATATGCAATAAGACGCTGAAACATTTATAAATCACCATCGCTAAAAATGAATTAGTCTCACAAAGAGCCATAGGTCTTGCACTGATACGTGTTTGACGAGTTACACAATTTGTCTGATTCAATGTAATATTTGTTTCCACTTACAATACACGTTCATTGATAACACGTTCAGTAATAAAAATTGGGAAGCGTGGATAAAACCTCCTTTTATTTATTTTCAAAGTTGTTGCCTGTAGAGGATTTTTTTGTCTACAGGTAGTTAGTTACTTGCATCCAAAGGTTATGGCAGCGAAAGATAGCTGCTCTTCTATAAATTATTGTGGCACTTCCAGACCCATCTGTGATTTTTTTTAAACATTGTTAATTATATTGCTAATAGAACATTAGCCGAACAAAAAAAGAAAAACTGGCAGAACTTTAAACTGGCCAGTTTTAGTGTAGTTTTTACATTTTGAAGGATTTTCAACACTATACACTCAAAACGGGGCTTCAAAATAAGAGCAAAGTCCCTACCATATACTTTAGAGTAAGCATCTGAAGCTCAATGTATCAAGTAATGTGAGAGAACCATAACGAGATTAATCACTATTAACCAGTGCTTATTTTGTAAAATATGAGGTGCCAGGGCTCTAACCAGGAGGCCACTGCAGCTTGCACCACCCATCGCCCCGGTCATCTCTGCCAAAACAACTACTAACCATCTCTCTTGCATGTGCATGCGACATTTCAGCTCATTCCAGGTCCCCAAAGCTAAAGGAATGGCTGGGGAGGCAGGTATTAGTAATTTTTTAATGTATATTGTTTTCCTACACAACTGTTATTCTTCTCAACTCTAAATTATATGAGCAGCGCCACCTTGTGGCAGACTGCCCTAAGTGTGGTCTTGACAATCAGGTGCCGGTGCCGAGCACCGGAAACCAATTAAGTGCCGGTGCTCAGCACCAGAAAGCTCCGGCCCAAATTAAGCACTGCTATTAACCAAAATGTCCCCCTCTTGAACGGTTTCATAAAGCAGAACGTTGTGCAGTTGCAAATAGTTAAAAACGCTGGCTATCAACGTTCAGCCAACTTAACCTAGCAGTCACGACCAACTGAACCACCACCGAGCCTTCCATAATCCAGAAGGGGGAAGGGGAGTTACCATAGCCTTATAGGCCGCCGTAGCAGGGGGTGAGTGAGTGAGTGAGTGAGTGAGTGAGTGAGTGAGTGAGTGAGTGAGTGAGTGAGTGAGTGAGTGTGTGTGTGTGTGTGTGTGTGTGTGTGTGTGTGTGTGTGTGTGAGAGAGAGAGAGAAAGAGAAGAAACTGTCACTCAAAGCGAAGCTAGCCAATGACTTACAAAAATGTAAATGACAATAATAGAGCAATGGATAAAGAAAGCAAGTTAGAAGCCCTCATAAATTAAATATTGTATTAGTAAATTCAAAAGGTCTTGGCTAATGCCAGACCTAAAATGGATTGCAAAATGTAAATGCAAAAGCCGGGGCACCTTGAGAGAGGGGTTCCAGAGAGGGAGCGAGTGTTATGGGAAGGCGGGAGGACTGTGTATGCCAACTGTGGTTTTTGGTGGTACTTTGAACTCACCAGCCATAGTGGCCTCCTTCTCCCCGGATTAGCTGAAAAGGCAGATAATCGATGCTAACCTCCTTAAATCACACTGGAACTATGGATAATATTAGTAACAACAACAAAACCAATGGTATAGCAGAGCACTTTTATAGCGCCCAAAAATAACCGAACTGCGCTTTAATAGTAGCTAAAATTACTCAGATTAAGGAATAAAAAATTACGCTGGAGACTCGGTTGGATTATGAATTTCTATGATGCGGTTTCTGTACCAGACGCCTAATGGGAAGGATATAACACAGAGCAAATATTCCTTCAAATACTTTACAATCACATCAAATCTGCATGACATAGAAGACAATGTGTAAAAGCTACGAACATATCTAACCTCCGATTTCAAAACTGCACAACTTTCCCCGCCGCCGCAACCACACCCCCATGATGCGAAGATAGTTTTTTTAATAACACTAAATGTGCAAGACTGTAGTTTCACTTTCCCATTCGAGAGGACGCCTGAGAAGCCAGAACGGACTGATTGTACCTGCCACGACACAGGTTTGACGACTGTACAAACCATGACTGGGCATGTGCGTTAACATTTCAGCAGGGCTGGCTTTGGGTTTCATCCTTCAAGGTTAATATATGCAATTCGGGTAAATCTAGAGTGCCCGTTTCTTATCGGACTGCCAAATCACAGTAGTAAGGACTGTGAAAAAGGACAAATACATCATATGTGAAAATAGATTTCAATAATAAATTTACTTAGACAAAGCTCTATCAAACTGCTACAAACATATCCTGTATAATACAAGCACAGGCTGTATATTACATAGAAATAGCTGCGACCTTTCAAGCAGATAGAAAACGACCACAACCAACCACCACATCTATCAACATAAATCTATTAAAGGTCTCATTGAACATGAACTGGCATGACATATTTAACAAATAAAAGAGATCAAAAGTATAACCCCGTCAACCACGTGTGACTAGTCTGTGATTTTGGGCATATCCCATTATCTCACCCCGCGGTTCTGGAGCAGTTAGAAACCAGTTGATTAGCATTATTAGCACTCTTAAAAACAAGGACGAGGAGGCTAACTACTATTATGAGAGGAGTGTATGGTATCAGGGAATTAGGGTCTTTCCTCATCTCCTGCCAGGTAAATTCTGCTGTGTGTCGTCAGCCTATTGCACGTAAACAGAAGGCCCCTAGAATAGATGGGCTGCACACAGCATGTATGGGTATTTCTGTGTATGCCTTTGCATGCAAGTCAATTGTCTGTGTCCTGCGTGTGTGAGCCAAATGGATGTTAGTTAATGTTGTGTGTGTCTGTTGGTTATTGCTGATAATTCTGTCTGTTATTGTTTTTGTTTGGGTGCGTAAACATGTGAGCCACTGTTTCACATGTGTGTTTCTATGACTGAGTAAGCAATCTCGTTTGTGAGCGTATACAGTTACGCACATTTTTTTTTGTTTCTATGAATGTTTGGGAGTATGTGTGTTCGAGTGTGTACTTGTTAGCCGATATTCAAGTGTGCATTTCTGTCCTACTATGTGCTTATGCATGTTAATCTTTCCCTGTGAGTCCGTGTGAGCCAGGGTTTTTGTTTGTGATGGAGCACGATTTTTGCAAATAAAATCTGCTCAAGAAAATCCACCCATGAGTGTGTTTTTAAAATAAATTACTAACGTGCGAATTTTAAAAGTACGACAGAGAAATGTGCCAAATGTGCACGTATTTGAAAGTCGGAATACATACAAGTAGTGGAATTAACATTAAGGGAAAATGAAACAATCAAAGAATGAGAGAGAAATTACTATTGTCTGTCTAATTGAAATGTTTTTATCTCTCCTGAACTGCAGGAATAAGCAACTGCAAACACGAGAAAAAGCTTTTTATTCTTCATGAAAGCTATGTAGGCCTTAGAAAATTGATTTCTCCTTTTCTTTTTCTTTTGCTGGAAAATGTAGGCCTCAGTAAATGCATTTGTTAGGGGATGTGCTAAGGTGCTCCTTTTCCCAATGTCCTTGTAAAAGTTGCAAATGTTTCCTTAGAAATGTAGAAAACAGTAGGCCTGGGCAGTGAACTTCGCTCCATTCGCAGAGTTTTCTGCACTCCGCGAAGCTCGCGGAGTGCAGAAAACCCCACTTCGCGATGTGTTGTTCGCACTGCACTCCGCTACTCGCGGAACTTCGCAGAGTTTTTTTGTAACTTCGTAGAATTCCGCATAGCAAAACTCCGCGAACTACCCCCAGGCCTAGAAACCAGTAGCATTTTTTCCTATCTAGGTGAAGTTTGTAGAAAGTCAGAAGTGAAACAGTTGCAAGAAGTATGTATAATTGAAACTGTAGTTTTGACTCTTCCTCTCTAGGAAATTGTGTAACTTTAGACAAAGATTGTTTAGAGAAAATTGTAAAATCATCGTCAGGAGATTTTACCTCACTGTAGTACTGACCAATAGAAAGGCTTGAAGAGGGTTAGAATAGAAAATTTTTAGACGAAACAAAGTAGGAATTCTACTAAAAAGATGCTGATGGGAAAATGATTGTCGGCTTGCTCACAGACTGGGGACTTGTCGTGCATTTGTGGTTTGCTATATGTCGTCCTGATTCCTGAGAACTCTGGCTGGAGTACTTGACTGGAAACCTGAGAACTTTCGTAGAGACTTTGCACATCATCGGCTGATGGTGCTGCCCATGCTATATCCTAACGGCCGTGGGGTTTGCTTTTCAAACTAAATGCACGCTGTGCATTACTTTACCCTCATGTTGATGAGAAAGAACAAGTTACCTACCTTCTGTAATGCTTTTTCTGGAGGATACAATATCTGCCTGTGAATTCCTCACCATTTGAATACCCCCTGCGCCAGCATTCCACGGGAAAATTCTTTCCTAGCTCTCTCACATCGACAAGGAAGTCACAATGGACAGGCTCCGCTCGCGGCACCATATGACGTCATCGGAGCCACAAAAGGACCTAGTCTGCGTGCGGACGTCAGTTCCACCCATTTTTACCGAGGCAAACGAACGGACCGACATATTTTCAAATGCAAACATAGCATACCAAATATATATATATATATATATATATATATATATATATTCACAAATGCATAATCAATAAAGGTATAGAGAAATAGCAACAGAATAAGCATTTCTCATTATTAAAATATAAACATGATCAAGACATTAAAATAAAATATTTTTTGGTAGATACAGGTGGACAACGGGGAGGCGGGTGGGAGAGTGAGGAATCCACAGGCAGATATTGTATCCACCAGAAAAAGCGTTACCGAAGTTAAGTAACTTGTTCTTCTGATGGATTCTTCTGCCTGTGGATTCCTCACCTTTTGAGTAGATTCCCAAAGCCATACCTCACCCGGAGGAGGGTGTCCACCAGACTAGACCAAAAAATCCTGCAAAAAAGAGCGAGCAAAATGGCCATCCCTCCTAACCTCAGAGTCCAAGCAGTAATGCTTTGCAAAGGTGTGGAGGGAGGCCCAAGTTGCTGCCTTACAGATATCAAGAACAGGAACACCTCTAGCCAAAGCAGAAGAAGTAGACTTCGCTCTGGTGGGATGAGCTCCGATACCTTCAGGCAGTTCCTTCTTAGCCAGGGTGTAGCAAATCTTGATGCACAAGATAATCCACCTGGAAAGTGTCCTCTTGTGCACTGCCTTGCCTTTCATTTTCCCAACATAGCCCACGAAGAGCTGATCGTCCAGCCTCAGATCTCTAGTCCGATCCAAATAAAAGCGGACAACCCTCTTGGAGTCCAACCGATGCAGTCTCTCTTCCTCCTTGGAAGGGTGAGAGGGAGGATAAAAGGTGGGTAAAGTGATGGATTGTCCCATATGAAAAGGGGTAACCACCATGGGAAGGAAAGCAGCCCTGGTCCTTAGAACCAACTTATCCGCATGAATGGTCAGGAAAGGCGGTTTCGAACAGAGCTTGAAGCTCACTTACCCTCCTAGTCGAGGTAATGGCAATCAAGAAAACCGTTTTAAAAGAAAGAAGCCTCAACGGGCAAGAGTGAAGAGGCTCAAATGGAGAACCCATTAAAAAAGTGAGTACGAGATTCAAATCCCACTGAGGCATAATGAAAGGTGCGGGAGGAAACTTATTTGTAAGGCCCTCAATGAGCCTCATGACAATGGGGGACTTAAATAAAGATGGCTGGTCCGAGAAACATAAAAAGTCCGACAAAGCCGATAAATAGCCCTTAACAGTGGCTACAGCACAACCTTGCTGTGCTAAAGAAAGAGAAAACTCCAAAATATTGGACAAGCGGGCCTTCAAAAGGGTCAATGTCTCTCTCTCTGCACCACTTAACAAATCTGGACCATCTGGAATAGTAAACAGATTTAGTGGAGTGTCGCCTGGATGATAAAATAACATCCACTATCTCTGGCGGGAGAGAGAAAGAACTCAGGTTGCCCCGTTCAATCTCCAGGCATGAAGGTGCAAGCTCTGGAGGTGGGGGTGTAGAACCTGCCCCAGCGACTGCGAGAGGAGGTCTGCCCTGAGAGGGAGACGGAGCAGAGGGTGCGACGAGAGGTGAAGTAGGTCTGTGTACCACACCCTTCTTGGCCAATCCGGGGCGATCAATATAACTTGGGCTTAGTCTTGGCGAATCTTCCTCAGAACCCGAGGAATCAAGGGTATGAGAGAAAACACGTAAAGGAGTTGCAAGCTCCAATCTATCTGAAACGCCTCCCCCAAAGATCCCTGAATGGGATACTGGAGACTGCAAAATAACGGCCAGTGCGCGTTCTCGTGAGTGGCAACAGGTCCAACCAAGGAGATCCCCACATCTGAAGGATGCGATGGACCACCTCCGGATAAAGCCGCCACTCGTGATCGGCCGAGTAACGGCGACTAAGACAGTCCGCGCGAACATTCAGCACACCGGCCAGATGATTTGCAAACGCACAAATCTGTTGGCCCTGAGCCCAGGACCAGAGTCGCAGATCCTCTCGACAGAGGCGATATGACCCCTACACCTCCCTGTTTGTTGATGTACCACATCGCGGTAGTGTTGTCCATCAGGACCTGAACCGACTGACCGCGAAGGGAAGGGAGAAAAGCCTTCAGTGCCAAACGAATCGCCCGCAATTCCAGAAGGTTGATGTGAAGCAACCTTTCCTCTGGACACCAAAGACCTTTGACCTCCAGATCCCCCAGATCCCCCAGATGAGCACCCCACCCTAGAGTGGAGGCATCCGTGATCACTGTGGCCACCGGCGGAGGAGGCTGAAAGGGCTTTCCTTGAGACAGGTTACCCTGCACACTCCACCAAGACAGCTCCGCTGCAGCTTCTCTGGAGATTCTGATATTCTCCCCAAGATCTCCGTTGTGCTGATACCACTGCCTGCGGAGGCACCACTGGAGTGCCCTCATGTGTCAGCGTGCATGGTTGACCAACAGAATGCAGGAAGCGAACAGACCGAGCAGGCCAAGAACCTTTAGGACTGGAACAACCGCTCCATCGTGAAATAAAGGAATTATTTCCTGTATGTCGAGAATCCTCTGCGGAGGCGGGTATGCTCGCCACACAGAAGTGTCCAATATTGACCCTATTAACAGGCTGCGCTGAGAAGGCACCAGGTGAGATTTGTGTACATTTAACGAAAAACCCAATTTGAACAACAGATGAGTTGTCACTTGCAAGTGGCGCGAAACCAACTGTGGAGACTCCGCTTTCAACAGCCGGTCGTCCAAGTAGGGGAAAACAGGAACCCCTGATCTTCCGAGATAAGCCGTAACCACCACCATCACCTTTGTAAAGACTCAAGGAGCGGAAGTAAGACCGAACGGAAGAACTGCAAACTTGTAATGTTGCGATCCCACCGTGAACCAGAGATACTTCCGATGCGACCAGGATGGGAAGATGAAAATACGCATCCTGCAAATCGATGGACACCATCCAGTATTCCTGTTGCAGCACAAGGAGAACCTGAGCCAAGGTCAACATTTTGAACTTTTCCTGCCTGAGGTAAAGGTTCAAGATTGGTCTCAAGCGACCATCCTTTTTGGGGATCAGGAATTATCGGAAGTAGCAACCCTGACCCCTTTTCTGCTCCGGAACCACCTCTATCGCACCTTTTTGGAGTAATGCAAGAATCTCCTGCTGCAAAAGCAGCAAGTGGTCTTCTGAACAACCACCCTGGCGAGGAGGGTAAAGAGGAGGAAACTCCAAAAATGGGAGGGCGTACCCATTCTCTACAAGATTCAAGAACCAACGATCTGATGTGATCAGTCTCCAATCTTGTAGAAAGTGGGACACCCGACCTCCAACTGGACCAACATGTTCTAAGATGGGGGATCTAGAACTGCTTGCCTGATGTACCAACGGTGGCGGGAGGGGAGGTAGAGGAAGAGAAGGAAGTCTGTTGTCGAATTGCACCCCTGAGGCCTCTCTTATTTTTCCCTCTGTATGATTTGTACAAGGGATTCTGCTGTTGTTGGCTCTGCTGAAATTGTTGGCGGCCACGAAAGGAAGCAGATCTTCCAAATCCCCGATATCTTTTGTAACCATAACCTCTAGACTGCACCTGGAGGCCTAAAGATCTTGCGGTAGCCCTACTTTCTTTGAAACGTTCCAAGGCCGAATCTGCCTTTGAACCAAAGAGCCTTGACCCATCAAAGAGCAAATCCAGCAAAGTCGCCTGAATATCAGCTGAAAAACCAGAAGACCTGAGCCATGCCTGTCTCCTTATAGCCACAGAAGACCCCATTACACGAGCCACAGAGTCAGCAGTGTCCATGCCTGACTGAATCACTCGACGTGCTGCGGCCTGCGAATCGGAGAGGACTTCCAAGAAGTTGGCACGATCCTCCTCAGGCAACATAGGAGCCAATTGAACAACATAGTCCATCAATGCATCAATGTTTCGTCCAAGAAGGCAACTTGTATTACTTGACTTTAGAGCCATACTTGCAAAAGAGAACACCTTCTTCGCAGCTTGCTCCATCTTCTTCGAGTCTCTATCACCCAAAATGGTAGGAAAAGCACTAGAAGACTGCTTTGAGCAAGAAGCTTGGACAACTAAACTCTCCGGTGTCGGATGAGATGACAAAAAAGTCGGATCACCAGGGGCAGGCCTGTTCCTTCTCGAGATAGGACGAGATATACAGCCGGAGCAGACAAAGGCTTTTGCCACTCCTCCAGAATTGGATCTGTTAAGGCATCTGTAAAAGGAAGTAAAGGCTCATTAGTTGATGAAGTATTTAAAACTTCCGTTAGTATGTTAGACTTTATCTCCGCAGAGGCAAGTTTAAGGCCCAACAAATCAGCTGCCTTCCTTATAACCACATGGTAAGGTGCAACGTCCTGTACAACACATCCACTTGCAGATGGTAAGTCATACTCAGGGGAAGTATCTAGGCCACTAGCTTCTTGAAGGCCTTCAAACTCATCCACAGA
This sequence comes from Triturus cristatus, assembly GCF_964204655.1. Classification (NCBI taxonomy): domain Eukaryota; kingdom Metazoa; phylum Chordata; class Amphibia; order Caudata; family Salamandridae; genus Triturus; species Triturus cristatus. Next base: position 715,352,956 of record NC_140589.1, on the reverse strand, counting down.
GTCCACAATTTCTCCTTCCTCCTGATCTTGTAAATACTCCTCCTCCTCCTCAAGCAATCTCTGAGCCTCTCCCCTGGAGCGCTGCTTAGGCAACGGCATCAGTGGAGCCACATGCGGCGCCAGATAAGACACCAACGGCGTCGATGGAGAAGCCTGGACTTTTAACTTCGACGTCGATCGAATTTGAGGTGGAGCCGACTCAGCAGCTTAAGGTGTCCAGGGAGCCGGCGTCGACGATCTCGGCGCCGGGAAATGCCAAGCCGGAGTCAACTGCAAAAACGGTATGAAAGGAGCCTGGGGATAGAACTGAGGAACATCCAGGTTAAAAGCCAAAGGACCCACGGGGCCTGAAGACGTGCCAGATGGAGTCGAGGCTCTGGTAAATAAACCAAACATCGCATTGAGAAAATGCGAAGAGTCAGCCCCAGGGGCAGGAAAAGGAGGATGTGGATCCGTGCCTTCCTGTAGGGGAGATTACAGAGAAGGGTATACCCAATTAGTGTCGCTGGGACCTGGGTGTATAGCGGTACATTAGAGAAGGGGTCCCAGTACACATTCATTAAAAATAGGAAAAAAAGTTGGTGCAAGAGTTAAAGGAAACCTAGATAAAGTCAAACAATCAATTAGGTACACTGTTGTTTAATCACAATGTGCCTGTGGATTCTGTTTGTCAAAGAACATTGCATCATTTATTCAAAAAACATTTGTGCTCCAACAGGTGAGGGGGAAGGGACAAGGGGGGGGTGTCAGTGAATTTGCGTGCAAGGAATGTGAAAGGAACACAGTGCAGGTCATATGACCCTTATCAACATAAAATACTAATAACTGGCTTCAACACAGAGCCAAAACTAAATGCAACAAATGTCCACAATTTCTACAGAGCCATGCTTAAAAAGCCTTCATGAATATCTTCTGGTTACGGCATAGCTGGCAGATATGCAGGTGGTCGACGTTTCGACCCCAAAATGTTCTAGGTGTCAATTAAACCTTAATGGGGGTGATTCCTCAAGACAAGGGTGACGTGGGGGGCAGGCTTCCTAAGGTATTAGATAAAAACGAAGATTCATTACTAAGGACACATGGAAGTGAATTAAAAAAGAATGCACAAGAGACAAAATGTTTACCGTGAAAGGTTCGTCACGGTGAGTTAATCATGGACAAATGGGCGCGTGAGCTCCATATTGAAGAGAACGGATGAGGCAAAAAATGTAATCTGTAACAAGCAAAAAACACCGGGCTCAGAAACCTCGGAAAAGCATTAAGCAGTGAGACAAGACACAAACTACTGGGGTTAAACTTACTGGGGCAGGAAGAAATCACTCGTCCCTGTGAAGTGAATAATCACTAGAAAGCCGCCAACGTCGGTCAGCTACATACGATCTAGGAATACATAAAATGGGGACTCATCGTTTGTAAACCAAACACCCAACTGTTTAACTAAACGAGATACAAAATGAAAAAAGCAACAGCTCGGTTGCCGCGCTGAAAATACCTGCAGGCGGTGACTTGTCAGCCGATCAGCTCAAACGTCCTGAGAACCCCAAATGCCGTGACCGTTCAGGGGCAGAGGGCCGTATGTAGGTCAGGGCCGGTTTTATGCTGAGACACAGGGTGCATAGCGCGTGCACGTAGTCCCACGCTGGATGCATGTTTGTAATGGGGACTAGCAGTGAGGAAAGACTTAACAGCATGACTCGGGGTTAAACAGTAGGGTGTTTGGTTTACAAATGATGGGTCCCCATTTTATGTATTCCTAGAACGTATGTAGCTGACAGACGATGGCGGCTCTCTAGTGATTATTCACTTCACAGGGACGAGTGATTTCTTCCTGCCCCAGTAAGTTAACACCAGTAGTTCGTGTCTTGTCTCACTGCTTATTGCTTTTCCGAGTTTTGGAGCCTGGTGTTTTTTGCTGGTTATAGGTTTAATTTTTTGCCTCATCCGTGCTCTTCAATATGGAGCTCACGAGCCCATTTGTTCATGCTTAACTCACTGTGACAAACCTTTCACGGTAAACCTTTTGTCTCTTGCGCATTCTTTTTTAATTCACTTTCATGTGTCCTTAGTAATGAATCCTCGTTTTTATCTAATACTTTAGGAAGCCTGCACCCCCACGTCACCCTTGTCCTGAGGAAGACCCCCATTAAGGTTTAATTGACACCTAGAAAATTTTGGGGTCGAAATGTCGACAACCTGCATATCTGCCAGCTTATGCCGTAACCAGAAGATATTCACGAAGACTATTTAAGCATGGCTCTGTAGAAATTGTAGACATCTGTTGCATTTAGTTTTGGCTCTGTGTTGAAGCCAGTTATTAGTATTTTCTGTTGATAATTCCGTGCACGCAAATTCAGTGACACCCACCCTCCCACCCCCCCCCCTTGTCCCTTCACCCTCACCTGTTGGGGCACAAATAATTTTTGAATAAATGATGCAATGTTCTTTGACAAACAGAATCCACAGGCACATTGTGATTAAACAACAGTGTACCTAATTGATTGTTTATCTTTATCTATATTCACTTCCTCCTGTAGGGCAGTCACCTGAGGTCGTACTGGAGCCTGCGGAGCCGGGGACGGCGCCCGCTCAAGTGAAGCTACACGGCCTGGAGAGGACCCAGCCGCCGCCGGTGACGTCATTGGAGCCGGTGAATCTTCATGTAGCGAAGAAGCCTCTGAAACCAGCAACGCCGCAGCCGGATATGGTACTGGCGTCACTTGAGGAGAAGGAGGTGGAGAGATAAAGTCCCTTCTCCGAGGTCGCTCAGCCGGAGTAGGCGACCTCGAGACCCTGGCCTTCGAAGAACGATCACGAGAGGTATGTCTTCTCTTGGATTTCTTGTGCTTCTACGACCTCGAAGTGTGAGAAGACGAAGACTTCGCTCTCTTCCTACCGCTCTTCTCCTTCTTGGCTTTCGCCATAAACAACTTGGCTTCACGTTCTTTAATCGTCTTCGGATTCATTTTCCTGCAGCTTCTACATTCCTCGACGTCGTGGTCCGAAGATAAGCACCAAAGGCAGTCATCATGCGGGTCCGTAATCGACATGTGCCCGCCACACTCTCTGCAGGGTTTGAAACCAGTCTTCCTGGAAGTAGTCATTATGAAACAATTTAAGAGATACAAAGTTTTCCTCGATGAAAATGGAGAGCCCTGAAAAAAACGTTAAGCGTCAACGGCGCGGAAAAAAGGGAACTGACGTCAGCACGCCAACGAGGTCCTTTTGTGGCTCCGATGACGTCATACGGTGCCGCGAGCGGAGCCTGTTCATTGTGACGTCCTCGTCGACGTGGGAGAGCTAGGAAAGAATTTTCCCGCGGAATGCTGGAGCAGGGGTTATTCTAAAGGTGAGCAATCCACAGGCAGAAGTATCCATCAAAAACTGTATTTACTGAATATTTTCTTTCTCTCCCACTCCCTCCTCTATACCTAATTTGTTCGATGAAATTGAATCATCTATCTTGTAATGTTTGTGGTGATTTAATCGGTAACAGAGAACTAAAAGATGATTTACAGTTTGTACTTGTGATTGACCATTCCCGAAAATAACAAAGTGAAATAATAGAAAGATTAGGGTTTGTCATTATTTTAGGTGTTCTGGTTTATTTCTAATAAATTTATGATTAATATTGTTATATAGCTGTTTCTTCATTATAATCCACATGAGGGAATAGCTCTCCAATTTTCATTACTTAGTCTCTTTTAGCTCTACCAAAGATCCGTCTGAGGACCTTTGATATTGTTACAAGGAATGATAATGACTTACGGGCCCGTCATTAGAGTTGCGTTTCCACTATTATTGTAAAGGTTGGTTTAGGTTGAATGATAATTAAGGCTCCCTGTTTTCCGTTTTTACAGATTTTTACAGATAAATACAGACAGAAAACCATTTATTTTCCTGTCTGTATTTATTTTTAAATGTTGCTAAAAACGGAAATTGGGTTATTTTGAGTGATTCTAAATGCTGTCAATCATGACTGCCAGGCCAATAGCTGTGCAGATTGACAGGCAAGGGGATTAAAAAAATATAGGGATTTTAGTAAAGAGCCTTAAACAGCAGTAGATTTGCACAACCTTGATACTAAAATTTACATATTTTCTTACAAGTGCATATTTTACCATCCGAGTGTGTATATACAATTGAAACCTGTCAGGCATTCTGGCACGAGAGCACTTTAACTGGTTAAATAAATGCAGAAATATACACATTTCAGCTTCATTTCTTCACAAACCCTAAAAAAAATATGGATAAATACAGGCAAAATTAGCAAAAAATAAATATGGATACAGACGGAAATGACAAATATAAATATCATAAAACCGGGAGCCCTAATGATAATAAAATCCCCCCACCGCTTCCGCTGCATCATTTGCATCTGTGATAGTGGTTTTCTGTGTGTGCTTGTTTGAACCTTTGGTTGTGTGCTTCTTTCAGTCTGCCAGTGAGCCTGTGGGTGTGTGCCTGTTTCCGAGTGTGTCTGTGAGATCAGTTTATGTGCGCGTCTGTGATGTGTTTAAAAGTTGTCTCCAGCTTCACACGCAAATTAGATGGGACGAGAAAATTGATATGGACCCACTGAAAAGGCCAACAGAGAATTCTAGATGTCAAAAGGTAATTTTAATTACAGCCTAATCTTATTAGGAGCAGCAGCATTGATTCTGCCCTCCTCCTCCGAACTAGAAAGTAGTGGATAAATAAGTAAACAGATTTTCTATCCAAATTAATACACATTTGTATTAACGAGTAAGCGGAGATAGCTTTTTTTGGTGGGCGGGACGGGCAAGCAAGGAGGGTAGAAGATGATGCTGGTACAGGCAAGCAGCAAGGATGGGGAGGGATGGAGGACAGGGGGCAGCAAATTAACTAAATCCGAGCGCAAAGCGCAAGCAGCGCTGAAGAACTGTAATCAAGGGAACCATCAGTATTTGGGACATGCTCTACATAACCAGATGGAGACATACTGAAGCCATAAGAAGCCAACTCATGCTCTTTAATTACAAGCAAGAAAAAAATAAGGAAAAAAGCACAAGCTCTATGGAGGGAGTAGCAGGCAAGAGGAGTGGGGGGAGGGGGGAGATATAGTTCCTCAATCAGTCAGTAGCAGCGGATGGGAACAGATTAACTTGAATCAATCTGTGCTTGGTCCCTGCTCCATAGAAATGACAGGAAATGGCGTTTCGCCTGCAGTGGCCAATTAAGGAGGCTTGAAAGAAGAGTGACGTGAAGCTAACAAATGGTAATCGATGGGTCGGCTCCAAGCCTTTTCTTTGAACCCAACAGTGTCTCGCCAGCGAGACGCATGTGCTAGTGCATGCTCTCACAGACTCGACCCTAAAAACAGTAATAGAAAGGCCTAATGGAAAATATGAAGCTTTTCACAATAAAAAAGGTTTAGCTTATAAGTTTTATTTAGTCGTTATTAATGTAAAGAAAGGCCTTTTGCCTTTGACACAGCATTTAATAAATAAAGCAAGCCTGATGGTTTTAGCATGAACATAAAAAAAAACATATGGTCTTTGGGTAGAGGGACCCATCAAACATTTTAGGAAGACCTGAAGATAACATTGACATACATCCTGTATCTCCTCCTGAAGACATCAAACAGTTTCCAGTGCAAGACAAAGAAATTGCAATATGTATCAAAACCCCTTCCCGTTGTTTTTGCCAGAGAGGTCATAATGTATATGCGCTACACATTATATTTGTCAGATAGTTAAATATCGTCTAGCACCTTGCTATGGTGTCTGCCATTGAGTTCACAATGTAAAACTCTTCTTGTTGTATATGCCAGAGTTCAACATGTAAAACCACTTACTGTTCCATTTGTCAGAGTTCACAATACAATATAGCTTTATAGCCTGTTGAAGCAGGCTATACCAGCCATTAAAGGCCCGCTCTGGCGTTAAAGGCAAGAGCTGAAGGCGAGGGCCTTTAACAAGGGAGCGGGCCTTTAATGGCCGGTATAGCCCAGCTACAGCGGGCTATAAAGCTATTAGAATATTCCATCCTATGAGGGTATAACGTCCTAATAGAGAAAACAAAGGCATCGGAGTTTGAGGGGGTTAGTATCCCCCTCGGCTCCGAAGCCTTTCTTTCCCAGCGGTTGCTGTGAATATTCAACCATAAAAAGCCACGTGCAGGGCAAAGGCTGTTATCGGTTGAGCATTCACAGCAAAAGCTAAGAAAGCAAGTTGAAGTCAGTCTCTGGTTCGCCCCTGCTTGGCTAAACTGTTTTTTTTTAGTTCAGCCAAGCCAGGGAGACCCAGGAGCCCGAGCAGCATTCACCCCTCCCTTCTTCTGAAGTCCCAGTGACACTGAGCTACAGGAAGAGAGAAAGGTGAAAGCTATTTTCGTCCTGCTGCACATCCTCGGTCTTTCTCTTCCCCTGCCAAATCTATAGATTTTGGAGAGGCAGGGTGAAGAGAAAGGCAGAGGACATTAGAATATTAAAATGTTGAGGGCAGCAGGCCTATACCAGCTTATATAGACCGCTGCTGCTCCACTGTTCTCAAAGGAGCTCCCGACATTCAATAGTTCCAATTCCTGTTCCTACTGCACGTGACAGATAGTTCACAATGTATAGCTCCTTCCTATAGTGTTTGTATGAATTTACAACATAAAAGCACTTACTATTGTCTGCGAATTCGGAATGTAAAATCCAGTCTCTACACATGTTATGTTATAACTATTTATAGAGCGCACAAATACCAACAAAGGTGTCTCAGCGCTAGCTACTCCTGAGCAGAACAGAGTGAAAGAAGACAGTTAAAAAAGACCTAATTATTAAAAAGGCAAGTTTTTAATTATTTCCTTAACATAAAAATGAAGGTAAAGCTTACCTGACCAGGAAGAGAATTCCATAGCTTAGCAGTAGCGTCACAAAGCTTCTGTCACCCCACTTGGTTCTATATGTTCCGGGAACAACCAATAGATGCGCGCCGGCCGAGCGCAGTGACCTGTTCGGGGCGTAAATCTTCAACGATTTCTTCAAAAATTCGGCCCCTATGTTATTTGTGGCTTTATAGGCAATGCACAGCGCCTTAAATTTTATTCCATTTCGGATAGGCAGCCAGTGCAGTTGTCTGATCACTTCCGACACAGAATGAAATTTCGGTGTGCCATACAACAGTCTAGCAGCAGCATTCTGAATTAGCTGCGGTTTGTTCAACATTGATTGCTGAGCATAAATCAGTAGACCATCACAACAGTCTACCTTGGACAGAGCAAAGGCTGATAAAATAGTTTTCCTGGCTTAAATGGGGATAAAAGGAAACAGTTTAACCATTCTGAAGATGTAAAAAGACTAGCAGACTACTGGGTTGACATGGTATTTATACGTAAGCTTGTCATCAAGAATGACCCCATTGGGGTCATACTTGATGACAAGCTTACGTGCCTTGGTAACTGGGACAGGAAGTAGTCCAAGATTGTCTGGCCACCAACGAGCGGTTCATGCTGGAGAGAGGTTACCAAACACAATCACCTCGGTCTTCGAGGAATTTAATTTGAGGAAGTGGTTGGCCATCCAGGTACTCACCGCCTACATACCATCATGAAAATTAGACAAGACTGTCTACATCCTTATGGATGACGAAAACAATTTGAGTATTGTCTGCATAAGATGTAAGACTTAAGCCAGCCGATTTGATCACTCGTGCCAGGTCAGTCACATAAATATTAAAAAGAGTAGGACTGATGGAGGAGCCCTGTGGGACTCCACGTGGAAGAGAAAAATGAGGGGATTCAAAAACTCCCAGCTTAACTGATTGGGCTCTGTTGGATAGGAAAGACGCCAACAGATCTTTGGACTTGTCCCTGATGCCTAAGGAGGAGACACAGTTGATCAGGAGACCATGATCAACCGTATCAAAGGCTGCTGATCGGTCCAAAAGGACCAACACCGCTGCACCACTCTTATCCAACACAGACCTTATTTCCTCCGTGGCTTGAGGAGCACTGTTTCTGTACTATGACTCTTCCTAAAGCCAAACTGCGTCTCATCCAACAAATTGTGGGCCTGAATATATTGGGTCAGTTGGAGTCGGCTGAAAAGCATTAAGCAGAGGCCCTGTATCTCTCAGTAGTACCACCTTAGACAGTAAATTAGAGGAAAAAGTAAAAAAACGAACTCCTCAGAACCAGTACCAACAATAGCATGCAAGTGTCCCGCAAATTTACAAGGATTGGAAACGTCAATAACAGCAGCTTTAGGCGCTTTAAATGCCCAAGGGAGGGAGGAAAGGACTATGGACCATAATTCATGAGTTATGGACAAAATTGAGAGTGGCCTGCAACATATAGATCTGCGGCCTTATGCCCGTCAAGTAGCTTGTATAACTCGCCACTTAGGGGCTCCATCGATCCCTACACCAGGAGACCCTCCTGTTACTTGTAACAAAGCTGGGCACTCTTGCCTTCTTAAGGAGCCTCTAATGGAATTTTCCCCCCATCCCTGACCAAAAGCGACCAGATTCTCAGCCAACGACCCATAGAGGGAACAGTCATTCACCTCACAATACTTTGTTTATCGACCTCCTACAGCGTGCTGCAGGCAGCCCTCAGCTTGGTGTCACCGTTCCCCGCCCTTTATGATAGACACCAAGGAATCTTTATCTCAACAATATGTCGAAGGAGGCCATTCACTTGCCCCCTGCTTCAACACCATAAGTTCTTGTAATGATTAAAGTCCCCCCCTTTAAAACATAACTATCCCAAGAGCTATGCCCAACTCAAAAATAAGGTGACCGTATGGACCAAATGGCTGGCAGATCTCCTAGAGCGGACAGTGGCTGAGGAGTGCAGGCTCCGAAGAGTCAGCATAGACAACAATGCAGAGCGGGATCAAGAGACCAGGCAGTTTGATTAATAAACTGCACAGCCATGACACTGATGGGGATGACGATTCAGACGGCAATTCAGCAGAGGGAGTGTCTACTGACCCACCTACGCCGCCCACTGTACAGTCGTACTTTGATAGACTGCTGGATTCCATCGACCCTTCCTGCCCCCAGTGTCTCGTGTCGGCAGGAGCCCACACTGAGGACGCTGGAGCTTGAGGCCCCCCGGGAAGGTCAACTCTGGAAGCTTGAATGTTTAATGAGTGAAATGTACTGTGCGATTCCCTAGCAGACACTAGGATATATTCAATAGTTGTGCTGTGACCCCAGCCCTTAAAAATGGGTACTGCATCAATTGCATTAGAACTGTTTAGTTATCTGGGTATTCTGCTGTATTCTTAATTTAACTGGCATTCCCCGATAGATAATAGCATCTTGCCCTTTACTAGTCGTGCACAGTGTGGGTGACTTTTCCCGACGCCTGGGGCGTACCCAGGTTGAGTCTATTATGGCTATACACAAAACTTAATGCATTCCCACTATTAGTTTTGGGTGTGACATCTGGAGATAGAAGTCCTACACTTCCATTCAAATGGCAGAAAAGACATTTCTGAGGTGTTTATTACAGGTTGACAAATGTATTCCGCTCCAAAATCATCTATGAGGAATTTGGTTTGCGACACATTTTAGATTTGCTAGGAGTTTGTCCTCTGCTCCCGTGGCTCTCGATTTGGCTGAAAGATTAACTTGATTTTAATAACTCTGTATTAAGGAACTGTTTGGGTCTGGATCATATCTCTTGTATTCCTTGGCTGCACTATATTATGAGAGGCCTACTTCCTTTATCACCACATTTAAAAAATTCAAATTAAGCCTATCGACTTTAACCTCTTTAAAGCAGAGGAGGGCAGCAGGACTCATACAGTACTGTGGATGAGAATGGCATGTCCACAGCACTAAAGATGAAAATTACACAAAAACTAGCAGGGATTCCATTTTTAGAAAAAAAAAGTCACAAAAAAGATAAAACAATAATGTTACGAAGGTTTAAGTGCAAAGTGTCCCATATATTAAAAAAGGGCTATGCACTGGAACATGAAAAGCATCAGCAGCTAACAGGTTATCATTAACATAAACATGACAATGTGGTCTCTGCCTATATAGTGCCAATCAGACATTTAGGCATACGAAATAACATGAATTTAAACTCTTTGTCCATAAACACCAAGCATCAACTGTGGCCAGATTTAATAGAGTGAACTCTATACTAAACACCTTCCTATTGCATTTCTCAGAGAATTGACAACATGAAACTCCTTATAACTGCATTTTTCAGATTTGACAATATAAATCCTCCTCCTGCATTTGTCAGAAGAATCACAATGTAAAGCCCATGCATGTGGTGTTTAGGAAGGAGTTCAGAATATAGTAAGTACACTTTCTTATTGTATTAGTCAGGGAGATCACAATATGAAAACCATCCCTGATATATTGATCACAGAGTTGCACCATGCAAAGTCCCTTCCGACTATATTTGACCTTAGGTCGGATTAACATAGTCCACATCAGTTATGAGAAATTGAACTATTTCTTAGGCAGATCAAAACAACTATTTTTCAATCAAAAATGCTTATAGAGAGAAGGGTCAACGTAGGTAGAGGAACAACCCCACCCTCTCTTAGTTTTGCTTTCTCTCTGCTCTTATTCTTGTGGCCATCGTTTGCAGAGAGCTGAACAACAGAGGAAGGCGTAAGCACCAATAAAATTCCAAAAACGAGGTTTATCAGAAGGGGTAACCAAACCCCTTCCCTAGAACTGTAATCTATTTTGGTCCACGTTACACAATTCTTGTTTACAGGCTTTAAAACAGTGCAATAACAATCCACTCAAAAAGGCCTATTGGCCTTGACATAAGATTTTCACAATAAATAATTCAGGCCTACTACCTTGGTCATATTATCATAATAAGCAGATAATGACCTACAGCCTTGATTACTGACACATCCCCATAACCAATTCAGGCTTACTCCATTAACCGCACACTGCAATACAAGCACTCTTTTTCAGCAGAGGTACAGAAGATGATCATGAAGGTTGAGCCAAATATATTCTCTCTGAAGTGCTTTTTACATCTTTTTTTCCTGTTGATCATATAATGTATAAAGACCGCTGCATTGTCATGCCAGACCTACAAAGTATTCATATTTTCCTTAGTATGTGCACAGTTACGTACATGGCATTGAAACTATTAAAAACCACGGGTGTGCTAAAAAAAAAAAATCCCAATTTGCTTGACTTCGGCAAAGGCGGAAAACTGGTTTGAATAACATTGCAACATTTTGTAAAAATATCTGCATAAAGATGCACAAACACCGTTTGCGCTGGAAGGGTTAATGCACTCTAGCTTCGACTGCATTAATGCATTTTGTCAAGAGCTCTGGGGTAATTTGGTCAATCAATTGGCACTATATAAACTAGTCAAATACATGAAACATATTCTCTTGCAGGAAAAGTAATGAGCTAACAAAAAGTCTGAATAGACAGTGACATTAAACACTCTGTGCAGTCAATGGTTCTGATTGTCAGCACTGCCACAACAATACAACAGTTCATAGAAATAGTAATTATTGTTCTCCTAGACAAGAGGCATTCAAAGGCATGCGCTCCTCAACATGGAAGATTGCTACTCCTCCTCCCGTAATTTGCAGCCAACAAGTCTTGTTACTAGGCACAGAGTTGAGTGATTGGTAAGAATACTGAAGAGTTCATTTGAAGTAGCAGACGAATTTCAAAGGGGAAAAAAATCAGCATGAAGTTAATAAATCCTGAATATTTAATTTTAGGATGTCCTCAAACATGTTCTGCACCAGGGGCAATGATACGTTATTTGGGAAAATATAATAAATGCAATAGTGCGATGAATCATACGGTTTTCAATATGCACCGTCATTCCTCGAGGTAGTATCTGGAGTATTTTATATTGAAAAAAATAGACAAAGGTGGGCAGTAGCTATTGTTGTGCAGTATGAAGCAGGCACAGAACAGTAGTTGCAGCTGAAGGTCAGAAACAACCAACATTTCTTGTACTCCCTTAGTGAAGTACTTGAGAGGCATTTGGTGAACAAAGGAGGGACCATCGGAACAAACTAAAGTGATATGCCAAGAACTCCGGGGAAGGTTTAAATGCCTATCTTTCTAAAGAGGGTTACCTAGCCCAATTCAAATACGGTCTAGCTGTAACCTTTAAAAAATAAGATTTCACCTTCAATGGGTAGTTCTTATACTACTAAAAACTTTATAAAACCTCTCCAATCTCCTTAAATTCGGACAGGTTCATAACTTACTCTACTGGTCCAGGGTGACTGAAATGGATGTAAAATTAAGTAACGTTTAGAGAAAGCACTCACGTATGCTAAAACTAACAAGCATTTACAATGCAACGGTCTCGGCATTGTTAAAGTTAGAGCCATTGGCATTGCTCACGCCCTGTCTGGCGTCCCACTGCTCGGGACACTACGGCATTTATGGCCAGCACTCCAGCGTGCACCTGAACTGTCGGTCTGGGAGAGAAAACACTGGCTCCCAGATGCCCGCATCATCGTTTATACAAAACGTTAGAACAGGGTGCTCCTCGATTTCGCTGCATTCGTAACAGCAAATACACAGAATAAAAGGGCACGGGCGAGAAACGCCACACCCCGGGGGATATATGTGCGCCCCCACTCCCTCCCCAAGCACAATTACCAAAAATTCAGGTAGGAAGCTGCAGACCTGGTCTGCAGAGCCCCCTTCACTGAACACTGGGGGTGGGGCGATCAATAAACACGACGCACTGCTGGCCTGCAAACCACGTCTGGCGAGCCAGCCAGCCCACTGCGAAGCAAAACAAAAAGCACACGCTTCCATCAACCACGGAGAAAAATGCAACCGTGTGCTTGCACCAATCTCACTCCACACCCCGACTGACTAAACCTAAAATCAAGAGGTAAACTGAGCATCTAACGTAGTAGACACCTGCCAAACAAACACGGCGGTGGAGGGAGTGAAAATGAAGATTCTTGTATGAAATAAACTGACTTGTCTGCCTAATTTGGAGATACACAAAACGATGAGTATCTCGGGGTCCACAATACAATCACACAAATGGTGTGGGAGTAAAATGCAACAGTCTACGTGTAGCATTAAATGCGACCCATCTCTCGGCAACAAAAACAACGTCAAGGACCTGCTAATTTAAGCACCCATAATCTGCACATCGTTGAGCCTGTCTTGTTGAGGTCCAAGGCCGCCCACACACTCCGGACCGTGTAAACACTAGCAGTAGCAGGCAGGGGGTTACCGCTCGCGGCTATGGGTCGGTGAGGGCTCTTAGCCCATCTTATCAGTCGGAGACGGCTGAGAGAGCCGCGCAGCCCTCTACGGACACCTCACGCACTCGGTGCTCCTAAAGGAAACTTCAGGTATACATCAGGTATAGCGCCTGTAACTGCGCGCCTTGCCGTCAGCGCGCTGCTTTAGTAAAGGGCGATTTCACGCCAAAGGAGGCGCATCGAAGGGCATGCTTTAAACTCAGGGCGCTGTGGAGGGCTGGGTGTAGAAATGGAAAGAATCTGATTCTTCAGATGCTTAGGACGCGCGTTCCCTGCATGGGTGCGTCGTGCGTAGTTGCGTTTCGTGCACCTGGTAGTTTATTTCCACTCAGTCCAGGGGGTGTCGATGCGGCCGGGTGGTGTTAAGAATACTGAAGAACGTAGCATTCTTGTGTTTTTTTATTTGGTGGGATGGCCCCAAGGCGCGGGCGGGGGGGCAGAGAAGGAGCACGGGGATTCATTCCAAGTATCCCGTGCAGTCATGCCACAATGTCTGTCGCAAGATTGGGTTTGAAAACTGTCAGGAAGGAGGTAGTAGGGTCATTAGTGGCGTCTGGCAAAGGGTAAGAACACGGGTGGAGCCTTTCCCTGACATGGACCCTCAGCAGCCAGTGGGGAAAGGGGGTGCGTGGGCTGGGCTCGAGGAGAAGGGGCAATGCTTTAGAAAGAAGCGCTATAGGTGCAGAGGAGATATCATTCATGCTTTAATAGGCAGGTGCCCGGCTAGCGCTCAACATCCAATGGCGGCACTCGTATCATTTACATGTGCGCAAATTGCCGGCGCAGACACTTGCTCGGATCTGATCAGCGCAAAATTTACAGCTGATCAGCGCGCGTACATGTGGAAACAAGCCGAGGGCACCGGAAGACACCACCGCCTTTCTCCGAGGCAGAGCAGAAATGCCTCGGAGAAACGCAGCGTCCTTTTCAGATTCGGGGGCGTGTTTTGCTGTTGTGTCCTCCTTGAGACTTCTCGCAAAAAACACGCCCCCCGATCCGAAAAGGACGGGGCCTAATCAGAGTGACTGACCTCTTCTCCAGTGGCTGGCCAGCATTTACGAGGCCAGCCAATGGAGAACAGGGGAGAAGAGGGGCTGGTTCAAGCCCCTCTTCTCCAAGTCATTAAATCTCCGACTTCCGGTTCTGCCTTTCGGCAGACCGGGAGTCCTCGACCTAAAAAAGTTGGAGGATTTCAGGAGAAGAAAGGTTGGTGCTGATAAGGCTACAACAGCGAACGCAGAAGGATTCTTCTGAGCAGCAACTCTCAAGACTTGTGCCTCAACTACGGTTCACTGAGCTTGAAATGGGGTAGTACACATTAAAGTGGTTAAAATTTGGCAGATGGGGGGCATGCGCTAAAAACTGGTTAACGCATCATTTGCCGAGCTTGTCATTTGCTCACTCAGTTTTGATGCAGGTTCATGGGATTTGGTCTAAGGAAAAACAGAACAACAAAGTACACAACCTATTGTAATGTCTACATGCTGTGGATTAACATCAAACGCATTAGTCACTGTAAAAACTATCTACACACTTCAAAAAATCCAAACCCACTATGGGTTCTGACATAGGTATAGTCACATTGGCATAAAACACAAAATCGAACCCACTATGGGTTCCGACAGGTATATTCACATTGGCATAAAACACAACCTCACAACATCCCCACAAAGGTGTTTAAGAGGGGCACATATACCTCTCCACTACTCCTAGTCCCCCCAAGGGATCTGCCAAGTCGATTCACTTCGCCACTATTTCTTTGAACATATTCTAACTTAAATGAACCAACCGCAAATGTACTTTATGTGAGGAAATAAAGTGTAGGACACATCAAATTAAAACGCAATATAGTGCTCGTGTCAGAACAGTGGGTGGCACCAGCAGTCATAACAGCCCTAAAACGGACATCCTTTAAGAGGCAATTTTAAGTTTGGGTGAGTTACAGGAGGTTTAATGTTCCCAACTAAGTTTAACAGTATGCACATCTACTAGGCTGTTGCGTTTGCTGCTGCGGACTTTCAATGTTTTCATGTTTTCTATACAATTTCTGGCAAAGTGTTGTTCCCTAATCGATAAATTATATGGCTCCAGAGGTCATGGTAACTTGCTATTTTTTTCCTTTAGGAAATACTGCACCCCCCAGCAGTACCATTTTTAAAGGCATTTCCAGAGGAGGGCGTTTCATATTGCTATTACTTGGCCCAATGATAACATTAGTCAGTCTATGGAATGGCTTGATGCAAGAACAGATAGTGTTCAATTGTGGATAAGTCCACCCACTAAAAACTATTACGATCCAATGTATAAGTTTCTCAAGACAGACAGCACAACTCCACTTACAATGGTTTGGGCAACATTTTAAAATTCAGAAAACCATATGGTCATAACTTTGGACTTTTATGGCTTTGTTACTATATCCAACTACGCAGCAATTAGAGATAATATCAACTGTTCAGACCTGGGACTTGCTGGAATAAATAGGAATGTAATAAACAAAGATGGTAGAGTAATCTTGCTTTTCTATTGGGCCAGAATATTGCCTGATAAAATGGGCAAATAGCTGGAGATATTCCAGAGAAATCAACAAGGGTGGAGGGATCCTCATTTTCTACCTTGGACTACATTTTTTGCAGGCATCTGTTTTATTACTCTCTCACACAATACATTTTGCATCCAGAACATAACAAGCATATGCCATTGCAATTAATGTAATGTTTTAGAAAAGCAATTAAACCATTTGTCTAGACTAGCTGGTCAATTCTCAGTCCATAAACCGTAATTGTGTGGAATTCTAGGACACAATACAAGTTTAACAAATGACTAACAGTCATTAACTGCTTTTGTGCAGACAGATTTAGAATGGTTGATTTCTTGGAGAGGCTCAGTAAGTCACAATATTACTTAGTCTCCCTGAGTGCTAATATATTCTAGACCTGATAACTCCTCAACAATGAATAATACCATGAACTGTTCAGATTTTCACATAAAAATATATAAAGGACAAAAAAAAAAACACAAGTTAAGCGGTATTAGTAATATTCTGGGGCATTTCTCTTCAACAGCATGCCTTGTTGAGCTGCTAGCAAACATCTACGTACAAGTGCAAAGGGTAGTAGTGGAAACAAACGTATGCACATATGCATCATAGTCCGGTTGAGAGTAGGCTAAGACAGAGGTGTGTTCTGACCCTGCACCTTTTCCCCTTGTTCCTAGCAAGCTTGCATGAAGGTTTATCTAAGATCATTCGTTTTTGACCGAGGGTTGGGAACTCGTAACCTTTCCATTATGTTTTGTGAATGCAACATTGCACTTTTAGACTAAGCTCAAATTAGTCTTCAAAGGAAAACTAATAAGCTTTGTGCAAACAATCAAAGTGGGACATTGTTATGTTAAATATATTTATAGAGCGCTTGATTACCCGGAGGTGTCCTGGCACTAGCTCTGGTTTTGAAGAGAAAAAGACAAGGTCTAATTCTTGACAAGCGAAGTTTTTAGCTCTTTCCTGAAGGATAGCAGACTTGTAGAGGACCTGATGCATAAGAGCAGTTGGTTCCAAGCCTTAGCTGTACAAGTAAGTAAACATCTTCCACCCCAGTTGGCTAGATTGAATCTGGGAACAATCCACGTCTTAGAAACAATAGGAAGGTTTCTGTTGGGACTCGTACCATGTGAAATTATACTTCAGGTGGTGGGGACCTGTGTCGTGGAGTACCTTGTAGGCGGCACAGAGAGCCTTAAACTGAATGCGGTATTCAACGGGAGCCAGTGAAGAATCTGAATAGCAGTAGCTATCGATTAAAATTTGGGGATCCCAGCTAACGTTAACAAAGAAAGCAATGCGCTCATTTTCTCCAAACTTCACAAAAATTATTATTTTTAATTGATCCTGTATGATCAAATGCTTGAACTAGGTCAAAGACACAAATACGAGGATACGCAGTTTCAAACACACTCTCTTGGAATCCACACATAGAGAAGCAAGTTGCTGAGTCACGTCGATTGATATGTGGCATTCGAGATTTTTTTCTCACTTAGGTAAACAAAGATTGCTGCCTTAAAATTGGTATACAAGCACGACACCTGCAGTACTGTTGTTTGGGCTTGAGTATCTCTAGCTTATGCAACGTTTAACATAGGACTGATTAAAGGTAAACTTTGAAAAGTTTACCTTTCGCAAGCACCAGTCGAACAATGGAAGTCTTATGATTTGAAATGCTAATATTGAGTTTAGCATTTGAAGTGTATCGCAAAAGTATTACAATCTCAGTATTACAACATCACTAAGAAGATGGACCAGAGAACACATTAAGGTGTTGATATTTAGGGAGTTACGAAGTGACAATGAATTAACTTATTATTTTACAGTGATGCACTAAAACCTTGGAGATCAAGGTGCAAGAGGAGCATTGATGATCATTACTTCATCAACTGAAAAAACACACATAAAAAATGCTAAAGCCAAGATACGATATAAGCAAGACTAGTCATGTATTTGCTCATTTAAGAAGCTAATTAAGGGTACTCCCAAACAAGCACTCAATCTTATACATCATTTCTAAATAAATAATTATTAATTTTAGAATTAGTAGGTGTTTCGATTTTTGCGATAAGCTGAATGGCTTGTGCAGTGGACAGAGGAAGATTGTTCCAATGCGATGCCGCCAGCACACAGAAGGAGCGACTACCTGACTCCGTAACATTAAATCTAGGAACCTAAAAGTGGAAAAAAACCACAAAACTTTCACATCTCACAAACTATGGAAAGGAGTAGAGCTGGAACCAGGAAATAAGGTACTGCAGGCTATTTCTGTACAACAGACAGAAAGCACTGAAGGTAAAATGTTTACAGAGTAAAAATCAGTGCAAACTGGAAAGAGGCAAACTCACAGATGAGCCAGAGGTTAAATTAAGAAAAAGGAGCACAGCAGGATTTTAAACAGTCTTGTGAACGATAAATGAAAAAAAAATACTGCACCGATGATGGAAAGAAATATGCAGATTTAAACTTGTGTCCTGTGACCCGTGCGCCTCTCCAACACTAATAATACAGGTGCAGGTCACCTTTAATCCTGTGCTGACCCAGGAAATTTACGAGCAAGCTCCTTCTGCTTTGAGACGTCTGCTTTAAATTACACATCTTTTGCAGCATCACTGTACAAGGTGAAAAGTTGAGAATTTGTACTTCTGTTTTGGGAAGCTGGAACTCTTTCTAATTGCAGGAAGCCTCGTCTGAATTATGTCGCTCACCTGTCAAGCCGTAAAATACTATGTTGATCCATGACTTAAATTGCAGGGAACCAGATGACATCGGACCATGGAGATCTGTATAAGTAATGGCTGCATTTCCAATCTCAACAGGAGTCTGGTGGCGGACTTAGATGTTCTCCATGAGTCAACACACTATTTTGGCACATCTAAATAAATGTGTATGCTAGTACTATCAAAGAAAAAGTGCGTTTTTTGTTGCACAGTCAGAAGTCTAGTAACTAGATATACTGCGAGACCAGAGAGGACAGAACAATCGAAATCAAGGAGTGATAAAATGGTAACCTGGATTACCATTCTTCGACCCTCCTTGGGCAAACAAATAAAGATTAGTTTTCAGTGTCCTGAGCAGCCCAAAGCATGCAGAGGCTCTGCCATTAATATGTAGTATAAAGGACAAGTAGGAGTCAATAATGATTTGTCAGCAGGAGCCCGGGTGGCTCCTATATTGACAGAGACAAGGCAAATGACCAACCGGAAGGATGTTTGGCAAAAAGAGGAATTCAGACAAGGTCCAATCAGAAAGGGTTTAATCCGGTCAAATGGTAGCAGCTAATGCCCATGTCATGTAGCTCTTTACAAAATACCTTGTGATGCACAATATAAACATCCGCTGAGGTGATCAAGACAGAAGCCCCTCCTTGATACAGAATCCTCCTATTGTTGTACAGTACTGCTGCTAAAAACGTTTCCGCCTCAAGGAGAGAAGTGAAAACGAATTGCGCAGGATCAAGGCCGATGGAAAATACTGAAAAAACTAAGTTGAGCATTGACCACCTTTGCTAGCATTTTAGACTGTAAAGGAAACCAAATCTAGAGGTCTGGATTCACAGACAACTGAAGGATCAGGAATATCCTTTAAATAGAATAACTACAACTGCCTACTTAAGAGCAGTGAGAAGAGTGTCAGTAACCAAGGAGATGGAGGCTGCCAAGAGCATGCGGGAATACGGGGGTAACAACGTCAGCTACCTAACCCAGAAGTTTAGGGTCATCATGGGATCATACTTACTTGTCATAATGCTCTGTATCAAGGTTTCTTTGGAGAGAGAAGAATGAACAATCACAGCCACTCACTGTGCGTAGGTAGAGAGGAGAGCACTTGAATGACAAAGACACGCCTTAAAAGGACTGACCCCAAATGTTAGACTGAAACAACAAGGTTAAGTCCTAACAAGAGTTTCTGTGAAAAATAAAGATTGCAGGTAGATCGGACAGTTCACCGACTACCTCACGGATGGTTTTGAAACTGTAAGACAATGCACACATACAGTTAAGGAAATAAGCAGTGAGTGTGGCATTGATGTATTCTTTTAGTGTTGTAAAAAGCTACCCTGCTAAGCACATCCATCTACAGAAGCACAATTGCGCTGAACGAGTTGCAAGTTGTTTTGAAGGCGTGGTGCTCCACTGTGACCAGGGAGCGGAGGCTTTTAAGCAAGGATGGGTGCACAGTAAAAGTAGGGTAAGAAATATCAAAAGCTGGGGACAACCAATGATTGGTGCCAGTGAGGAAACTGGAATGTTGATAGCAGCTAACTTCTAAAAGGTGACAGGAGATAGATTAGCACAGGAACAACGCTCTGAAGACCCAAAGGGAGTTTTTGGTGGCAGCTGTTTCAGGTGACTGATGTTAAAAAAAAAATAATTAAAAAAAATTGAATAAACTGTACTGCGGCTAACTTGTCACAGTGTGGGCCAATGTGAAAATCAAATTGAGGGATTGACTAGCCTAATGGGGGGGGAACTGCACACACACCGCGTTGAATGAAAATTATATATTGGTTCTAGGGGGGGGGGGGGGGGGACCAACTTCTGGCCTTGAATGTGGTTCCATCAAATATTAAAACTACCAAAAGGAACTGTTTGGAATCAATTACCATAAATGAGGCACATAGGTTGTCTATACTTTAATCGATGAAGCTCACAGAACATGCTTGCCTATACAGACCAAAGCCTAAAATAGTGAGGGAGGGGGTTGCTATAAGGTTTGCAAGACTGATTACAGTGATGGTAACATCATTCTACAACGAAGTGATGGAGAAAGACCAAGGAAAATATCTGGGCCAGAAGAGAATTTTAAGGAGTGCATAGTGACCATCATGTCAGGGTTGTTGCCATTCATCATATTGTAAGTTGACTACAGAACAGTTAAGAATTGCCCTTTTAATCAGAACAGCAGGAGAAGCTGTCGGAATATCAGCTGTGCTGAAATCTGGCTGCAAAGAAATGCTTGGAGGTTTGAGGTTAAGTAATGTGGAAGGAAAGGATCACTTACAACTAGGCAAACAGAAGATACTGAGTGCTGTGTCCAGTGGTGCAGCTGGTCCCACCATTCACATGGCCTTAGTGCAGGCGGACTTGCCTTTGGCATGCATCTGCGGGCAAAATTACATACCACCCTGCATCCACAATTGACATTCAAGTTGGAAGACAAACTTGCAGAGAGAGTGATCACAGGCATGTTTATAAAGCGGAGCCCAGACTGTCACGCTGGCACCAGCAACCAGAGGTATAGAAAGATTAGGTGAAAGAAATGGGTATTATACAAAAGTAAATGCAACAAAAACAATCCGCATAAGAGCCTTGTACGCAATCTGTGACACATCAAAAATGAATACGTAACTTTACTTCAAAGACTCCATGTATCCCAAAATGTATACTTTTTCAACTTTAAAAATGGAGATATCAGGTGCACAATGTTTGGCATAAACGAAGGTGATTGGATGTACGATATTTGTGGCTTGGTGAAGCAGTCGACACTCAACATTTTATGAGAAGGTCTGGGCAAAATCTAATTACATTTGTTAAAACTTGAGAAATTCCCACATTTTGCGTTATTGCTAAATTTGTTAAATTCCCCACATTTTTGCACTATACAAGTTCACGTAACTTGTGAATGCTGGAGAATCATTTTGTACAATAAAAGGACTCACTGTGAGACATTTTCTACTCAAATGAGTATCCTGTCAGTATCTCGTGCGATTTTTAATTTATACAGGAAGCACGCTCCGGTGTAAAGAGTCACAGCAACAGAGGCACACCACATTTCTTACTGAAAGCATAATTTTGCAAAAATAGATTTAAACAATATTACAAGATTTTGCACATCCCTGCTGGTAACTAACCCAAACCAATTCATGATCCTATTTGTGCTTTTTTGTTAGGTCTCGCCTAGGTAGCGCTTGTGCTGTCTCTTCGAGATACGCTGTATTCAGGATATGGGCATGAAGCTCCGACCACTTTCCTTTGGGTCCTGTCCTTTGTAAATTGTGGCTTTTCATTGGTCAACAGGCATAGTAGTCCCTTGTTAGTACTGCCTCTTCTCTTCTTGCAACCTCCCATGAAGACACCCCGTTACATGTGTTACTCGGTGCGTTTTAATTTCAGCCTCGGAGCACTCTTTTTGTTGCTGGCTCTCTCCTGTCTGCTGTTGCAGACAGTACAAGCTCTCCAGCAAGGCTGTTTTTTTATGATCTTACCAGCGCCGCACGCCTCAGCTGGACTAATGGTGGCCACGCCTTTCTTTTGTTGGTTGTGCTCGAAGAATGCTGGAGCATGCCTTTTTTTCTGTTTTTACTTTTGTTACAGTGGCAGCACTCGCACTTTAGCATTAAACATCTTAAGCTAATGTGTGGGTGCCACATTTGCTTCAAAAGTAAAGCAATAGAAAAAATAAATGTTTTTGACTATTTCTTTACTTTTGCAGCAATTGCAGCTCCCGCGCTTTAGCTTAAGATGTTTAAAGCTAAAGCACGCTTGATTTGCAAGGCAATAGCTCTCGCATTACTGAAAGTCTGAACTACTGGCGTTGCATTATTATTAGCAACGCTAATGGCTCAACCATCAAGTAATGCGAGACCTATTGCATTGGAAATTCTGGTTTGTTTAAATACTGCAGGTATTAATTTACTATAGTGATACATTTAACATCATGCTTTTAGATAACCCAGGGACAAAGTGCCAATCCTCCTAGCAAATCACTTGTAAGAGCACGAGGTCTGCAGAGTAAGATCAAAAGATAATGTTTGAGAGCAGGGACCCGCGGAGCAGCATGCCACCACTACAACTAAATGTGAAGGGCGGAACAAACCACCAATGAAAACCATACAGTTCACGCAACACCTTCAAACCAAACCTAACCGCTAACCCGCGTGGAACGGTATTGAAGACAATGTGTTTTCTGCCTCTTGTCCCTTGCTCTCATTTTTTTTTTTTTTTTTGTATTAGTTCTATTCTGGTTTAAGTGTTCGCTTGATCACCCACGCTCTGCACTGTTGAGTTTCTAACTATCGAAGGTGATAATTTAACTACTCGGAGTTGTGTTGGTTAACAGAGGTCATAGTCTATGGGACAGGTCTGAGAATAAGTAAAGCAAATTCAAAACTAAGCAATGCAAATGAATGCTGAAATAGACAATAGAGGAAAATCAGTAAAGGTACTGGCTGCTCCAGAATTGACTGCAAGCATCTGTAAATGAAAAGCAATATTAAATACTATTGCATACTGGATCATCAGCAATGCATTGCGATTGGCTACGATGTCAATTTACACGTATATGAGGCTTCCGGCACACAACAAATCAAGTGTAACACCTGCCACGATTTTGAGGAGAGTTGCTGTGTATAAAAAACTGACACTTGCAAAAAATGCTAATCCTGAAATGATGCCACTAACTGACTGCACTGGACTCTATGGAAGAACGGACAGTGGAAACATAACGTTTTATAAAACTTAAGAATTCATACATATTTGTGTGCTTTCATCAGAAGTTATTTCATATCGTTGCCGACTTCCACTGCTTGTGCGCAGTAAAAATTCAGTCTAGAAAACAAAGCCCATAAAAAGGTAAAACTGCATTATAGTGTATTTGTTTTTTGTAAAGGTGTATGCCTTGTATGCTATAATGTTTATGGGACAAACCATGTTGGGTTTTATAATGAGGTTGAAGGAAGGGACTCTTTTCCATGGGGCAGGGGTGGAAAGCACTTTCGTTGAGTACATTAAATCCTGTATACCTGACCTTTATGATCCAGGCTAGACTATAATTCAGTACGCTCACCATCTCTAGAGGCAATAACAATGTTGTGTGTAGACTGCAACTTAACGAATAATAAACATCCAAAATATGTAAACCTCAGTACAACAGCAGCTGTCATTTAAAATCAGTGCCCATTCACACTTGTCTTAATCAGCTCAGAAATGAAGAGTTGCAATTTGTCATGGCATTAAATTAATACCAAATGCCGTACTGTACCATGAATACAGATTACTACCGGCTAGCCGCGGTGCCAAAGAAGGGAATCACATTTTCAATGCAGACACAGTCATCCAGCCAAGCCCTTTCATCAGGTAACATTATCAGGAGCAATACCATATCCACCTTGGAGCTGGGATAAATGTAACAAAAATGTGATAATTCACCAGTCTAAGGTGGAGAAACCCATGTATTCACTACATCTCCTCAAAGTCAATGATGGCATACAGATGCTGTGATCGATAGTAGGATGGGAAAATAGTGTTCCAACCTGAATTCTGAACATGGAGGGCTGGGGCCAGAAATGCAACCGGGTTTTGGGGAAGGGGAGCAAGTCAGAGAAACTTCGAAGATTGTTCATGGCTGCAAAAAACATGAACAGTGGTGTGGATTGTGCACTCAAGGGTTCTCAAGTAGTCCTGTTTATTTGTACTTTTATTCCGATCAGTGTACTATGCTAGGATTATGCCTGCCCAGCATATGACGTAACTATTGTGAAGTGGCCAAGTCCCCTAGGCAAACCTGGACATGCACAACTCAGTTTGATATACAGAATGCTAAACCAAAATATTCCAACTTATTACAATTTTCCAAAGATTTTTACTTCAATTTTTCAATGAAGATTTTCATTGCTTTTTTAAACATTTTTTTTAAAACATGAACCAGACAGACAGCTCGAATCACACTGTGAAACCTCACATGGCACCTTGCGGTGGATTCAGTAATCCATGGCACGTAATAGGTTTCAATGTACAACGTTTAGAAGGAAATTATGGCCGAGATTTCAAAAAGCCATCCCTGAATTTCTGCACTATGTGATGGATATGGGCTATCTGATGAAAGTGTAAAAGTGACCTTCAGGGAACCTAATTTAGTCTGAGCCCATGTAACGGTCCACACACTGCTAGTACTGGTTGCTAAACCAATTTATCAAATCCTACATTTATATTTTGATTTCAAGCCTGCAAACGGTTTATAAAACTTTGAGAGCACTGCGACATACACCAGGTGTCAATATCTGAACCAATGCTGCCTTCTAAACAAACAAGTTGTTTAAATTGCCCCTACTAGCTAAAACGAAATCCCATGTGAAATGTTTGTGCATAAAAATACACAAGTGCAGCAACCAGTGTGCAATCTGAGGGCCACCGGTTTTTAATTCTAGTGTGTTGTAAAGCAATGCAGGGGGTGTGAAGTATTATTTGATAAGTGGGAAACTATGTGGTACTACAGAAGATGGAAAGTTTCCACTACACATTACAATCAAAATGTATTTGTTTTCAGTGGAACACCCCGGTGTGATACTTCAGCTTGAGGAGATCGTATCAATATTAAGGAACCCACAAAGTGTTTTGACCAGATAGATTTCATTAATTGCACAAACCATCGGTATTTCTAAGTATTGTCCTCCCAGTATAATGCGAAGTGAAACAAGCATTTGCAATGCAATAGGTCTCGCATTTATCCGATTTTGAGCCAATGCCATTGTAAATGACAATGCGTTTTATTTATGTTTTGGGTTTTAAAACATAATTCAAAGGCATTGTTATTTACAGTACTATTAGCTAATAGCTTAATATGATGTAATGAATAAATGTATGTATTGTGAAAAAAAAGGCCGCCTGAAAGTCTGCTAAAGTGTGACTTTCTCTGAGATGCCCGACACTTGAGAAAGGAAACCAGGCCGGGCTAATTAAGCGTAAACAAGCCAACTGAGAAAGACAGGACTCTATTCCTCTGCAGCATCTGTGGGATACAAATGCATGACAGCAGGATCCTAAAGTCGTTAAGGCAACAGAGGTCACCACTAAACAACACGTATCTGCAGCTGCATAGACCACGTGCATTTTGTGGGAAGTTCCCTTTAAAATTAATATACAAGCAAATAGTAATTGTCTCAAGTTTTTATGTACTTTAACTGATAGACAACAAAGTAAAATAAACTTCAGCTAAGTGAACATATAAACATTATATGTGAAGTAAAATGCGCTCATGAACAATAGAATGTAAAGAATATACAAAGCACATATGGCCGTTTGGATTACATATAGGTGGGCGTAAAAGCTACGTTTGTAATAGGATACATGTGGAAGTTGTAAGACACACATTAGTGGTGATACACATATAAAGAACAATTTATACAAATGTGTTGTACAATGCATATAGATTGCTTGCACAGAAGGGAGATACGCGTACAGTGTGTAAAACACAGAAGTAAAAAAAAATGTTGAGGTGAGAAAAGTGAACGCGATGTAATCAAAAGTTTAGACACTGAAAAAAGCCACATATAAAGTTTAACGTGCACACCTAAAAACGTGAAAAGCAGCACCGTGCAAGCGGATGAAGCTAAGCCAGCAAAATCAAGGAACTGCAGCTGTCTAGGTACACTTGCATTGTGATGGAAGTTGCTTGTAAAAGTAAAAAAAAACTTAAGTGCTGATTGGTGCTGCATTTTGCCTTTAAACAACATGTCCTCCTATAAAATACGGTTTCTGTTCTCTTTCTTAGGCAGACTAACACAAAAAACATTTTATCGAAAACTGCCACCTAAAACTAATGCCTAATAAAAGCCCCGGCACCTTTGTCATCTCAAATTAAACCGTTGGAAAGCGGATGTAACCAGCACCGTGAAAGCAGCTGAAGCTGCACAGATTCCAAAGGCTGCACAAGAGCCGCTTTTAAGCCAGAAATGGTGATGAAAAGGCACAACTGGGGAAATAAAAGTTACATATTACGAAAAAAGTACATGTTTTGCCTCCTCACGTCCCCAAGCAACACCATTTTCTGGTGGAATAAGGTTGTGTAAAAAAAGGGACAGTTTGAATTTTATTGTAAGTTATACAACGAGCCAATAAGTCGAGGCCTGCTGCCTATGTAAAACATGGGCATTGTCGTTGTCATATGGAACAGCTAACTCCTATACCACAAAGTAAAAAACGCATACTGATTAAAATTTTAAAACACGTGTATTTTGTGATAAGTTGTCTTCAAAATTAATATAAACGTAATGTCAGATGTTTTTATGTACATTCACTCACAGACAACAAACAACAAGGAACTGCAGCTGGCTGGGCACAGGTGCATTTTGTGTTAAGTCTCCTTTAAAATTAATATATATGCAACTGCTAAATTTCTCACTGTTTGCCTTCAAAGAACATGCACTCTCCAATTGCACGGTTTATGTGCTGTTTCTTAGGCAGGCTAGCACCAAAAACATTTTTTTAAAAGCTGCTGCCCAATAAGAGCCCCAGCACCTCTATTTTCACAAATTAAGCTCTAAGAAAGGGTCTGTAACCAGGACTGTGAAAGCGTGCATGTAGCTAAGCCACAATCAAGGAACTGCAGCTGGCTGGATTTGCCTTTTAAAGTAAAATAAAGACGAGTGCTAAACGTGTCAGCTTTTGGCCTGTAAACAATATGCCCTCCAAACTGTACGTTTTCTGTGCTGTTCCGTAGGCAGGGTAACACAAAACAAATTATTAAAAAATGCTGCCTAATAACAGCTCCGGCACCTATCACCTTACAAATTAAGCTTATTGAAAGCAGCTGTAACCAGCATTGTTAACGAGGCTGTAGCTAAGCCAAAAACAACAAGGAAGCGCAGCTGGGTACACCACACCTACATAAAGAGAGAAATTAATTTAAAAATGTATTGAACAGAAAGTGCTGAATTTTACAGTTTTCGCCTTTCAAGAACATGCCCTCCCCAATAATACAGGCTCAATTTTGTTTCTTATGCATGGTAACACCTAAAAATTGTTATAGAAAGCAGCCGCCAAATAAGAGCAACGGCACAAAAATGTACAATAAGGGTACGTATAAAAAATAAGTAGCGTGCTCAGCTGGACTGATTTTGTGCCAAATAATTCAGACGCAACAAACATAAGCCCCAAAATTAGCGTTAGTTATCAATTAACAATTATTGAGAGAATTAGACATTAAAGCTCGTCCCCAAAAATATCCGTTCCTACTTTTGGATTTATTAGCTGGATGTTAGTGAAACTTCTAAAATATGCACAATATAAAGCTGCTACCTGATTAGGAACACAGCATGTGTTACGTCACAAATTAAGCAGTTCGGAAACATCAGCAGGTAAAACACTAATTAAGGTTTAGTGCATATTTTCTTTGTTGCAAATTAAGAACTAGGAATGCGGCAGTAGATACGTGTCTAACAGAACATCTGTAGCCGCATGTTTGCAGCTACACACAACAAGAATTAGTAGCGTGAAATAAAATCAAAATCAATTTGTAAAAATAGGCTACAATCTTTTTTTAAAATAACTTGCACATTGCTTTATTAACTGGGTTAACATAATGTAATGAATAAACGTATGTATTGTGAAAAAAGGCCGCCTGAAAGTCTGCTAAAGTGTGACTTTCTGTGAGATGCCCGACACTTGAGAAAGGAAACCAGGCCGGGCTAATTAAGCGTAAACAAGCCAACTGAGAAAGATAGGAATCTATCCGTCTGCAGCATCTGTGGGATACAAATGCATGACAGCAGGATCCTAAAGTCCAGGGCCGGACTGGGAACCAAAACCGGCCCTGGCAAAGTGCTTGGCCCCCGGGGGCTGTTTGTTCCAGGTTAACGCTCTACACAACTAACACAATGGGCTAATGTCGCAACAGCAAAAGTCCCATGAAAATTTAAGAACCTACACACTTAAAATAAAACGCTGCGATACGAGCCAGTAAAAGCGCCAAGAAGATCCGAAAATGCACTTTAAAAAGTAAGAACCGCCATGATGTATTAAAAGAGGGCAAGATGAAGATGAAAGCAGGCAGATTGAAGCCAGTGAACTGAAAACAACTAAAAACTAACGGACAGATGCAGCTAAGGCTCCTTCCAGTCTGCTCTCTTCCTGTTCGCAATATAAATAAAGGTTTCACGGACATGAAAGTGGTGGCAGCATGCTTGTTACAATCCACAACACTTTGCTTTTAGAATAATTCACGACGAACAGTAGATGGTGTCATAGATAAGATTAAGAAACTAACCCCCGAAACAGTAAAAACAAGCATTAAACAAGCATTGGCCGCACGCGCTTAAAGTAAAAAAAAAAAACAAGCGCGCACTGAAGCTGACGAAGTGGGAGGGGGAGTGGGGGCGGGCACACAGGCTGCCAAATGGTGCGATGAATCACGGCTAAAGTGAAAGCAAACAAGTGGTTGCAGGACTCCAAATGGTGCGCGCGCCCGGACGGGTCACATGCACTGTAGTTGGAGGCCTGCAAAGCCACTGTTTGCACTTCCAAAACGCGCTTACTATAAGTCTCGCCAGAGCAGCGCTAAAGCGCTGGTCAGGCGAGACCTAAAAAGGACATTTCTCACAACACTACTGATGACATCTAGCCTAGAATAACTCGAATTCACATCATTGATGTGTACAGGCATGCCAACTTCCATAAGATCTCTATCGTGTGAGAGGCGGGTCGGCTCTGGTGAGGGGTGGGGCCTCTAGCCAGTAGGTACTGTGTAGTCAGTTGTGCAGGGGTCCGTAAGGGGATGGGCCACGAGAAAGGGCAGGGCTGTGCTGAGCACAGCCTAAGAGCCATTACTACTCTTTCTTCTGTCCCCTAAAAAACAAAATCTTGTGAGGCTGCAACAGATGTCCTGGGCACGTTGCAAAATTCCCAATGGAAATAAGCTGTGCAGAGCCTCCTAACACTAGCTAGAAACCAACTTCTCTGTAAAGGTTTGCAACTTGCTTTGCCTGCAATTGTGAAATATTGGCTCGTCATCAGGCTACTGTGTGAAGGGAACCCATATCACGTGGAGGGACTGTGCGAGGCGCCAGATTTGTCTATTTTTAAACAATCTCCGTCTTTACAACCATTGCCTACTACACAATGTCATTTTATTTCAAATTCCTCCCTGATGCTTTGCACATTAGGATTGTGTTTTTGCAGTGGATCTGCAACGTTTAAAAAAATGTTCCGATTCCTAAGCTCGCATTGTATTTTGACCTTCAACAGAAGCTTATTTAGTTGCGAGAGATAGGGTGGAATGGTTGTTCTTGGTGCTGGACATTCCACATTGTGGTCTACGGCAATCCACCCATAGTCATGTATGGTCTCAGTTAGCACACATGTATGTTAGAAGTGTATGGGTTTTAGGAACAGGAGGGAGAAAACAGCTACTACGTTCTAGCCCGACTTCATATATCCAATCCCAAAGAAATAAAATCATAAACTGATGTTTTACACGTGCACAAACCATAAGCTACAAATTCGGTTTCTTATCATTGGTATCTATGTCTCAAGCCCGGCACTGTTCAGAAATTACTTTCAGTAATGTGAAAGGAAAGAAGGGAGCTACATGGCAACGTGGGAGCTCACCCTAAATCTTAGACTTGAGACTACACTCACAGATATGCTGAATAGTGTTTACGTTCCTCAGTCATAAAGCCCTGGATGAGGAACTGTCTGGTATGCACCACACAAGGATTAGAAGATTTACACAATGACTGGCTGGATCAACGGATCTGAAACTGAATTTTAAACACTTGGCTAGGGTGGGTTTCCAAACACATTTGGGCCCAATTCACAACAGCATTCATGGCCAAACGGCAGGTTTATACTTACTACATATTTTCAAAAATATATTTAGGAGGCATTAATCAATTTACTCAACCATAAGTGTACATCACAACAGCGTATGATTACGAAGGATTAACTCCAAGGCACGGTGTTGTAAGTATTCCAATACCTTTGTAGTTTGTGTACCCAACAAACTCATGAGTTTATGAGCATTCATACAGTCCTGTCCATCAGTTTCCCACCCTGAAAAATCATCAAAGATTTGACACGACAAAGCCTTTCCCACGGTGGAAATGGGGACTTTAAACCTGAAACTTTTTGGGCAGTAGGCAAGGAGTTTTTTTGCAAGCAAACAATTATCGCCGTAAAATATCTAAATTGTCCAATTGCGCACAGGTGCCATCCCCTAAAGCTTGTACTGTGCATACCAACATCGAATAAAGTCAAATTACTTTTCCAGTAGTAGGCCCGACAAGCTGCTACGTACACAGCTGTCTGGGCTTAAAACTGGGAATGTTTGAGAGTTACAAAATCGTGAAAATGTACCTTCAAACAATGCAGGCAGTTTTCAAGCATACTTTTTATTTGTGAATTGGATACTACACCTTTTCCTTAATTTCCTTTTCAAATGGCCCTTGTAGGTACCCCTGTACCCTTCAATACAGAATTAGATTACAAAGCTTGGAAGGCTTAACAAGGCATGGTTTATGATGCCCTTCGAAGCCACACCTCCTAACATCTTTCTGGCAAAGCATAACACCTTGAAACTCTAAGGCGTCATTTCTTTAGGGTGAAGCTGCTTTTCTCTGCATCCGCTTATTAGAAGAAAAAAAAACTATATTTACAACTCTATACAGTCAAGGATTCTTAAATAGCAAGGGTAGCTAACATACGAACTAGTTACAAACATTATTATTAGAAAGAACTGTAACGAGAGCTGATAGAGGGTCTCAAATAATTTTACAACAAAGGAACAATGGTGCACTTGTATACTACCCCTATCCAATAATCGTTCCTATGTATGCATTAACTGTCTCAAAGAGCTTACCAAAATTGCCATAAGAGTGTTGATGGCTCCACTGCAGCATGAGACGCCAACATGAATGTTTTTTTCAACCAAGCAATAACAATTCCCTGTAGTCAAATTGTCACATATAATGTACTACTTAGAGTTCTGAAGACCAGCAAAGCTCTAACTCTTAAATTGACAAGTGCAGATTCAAGTCGAACCCCACCATCTATGTGTGGACTCCAGTCTCGAAGGTACTGTGTATTTGATTAAGGAGATGAGAAAGCTGCCCACCAGCTCCCAACATCAGATAAGGTCTGTTTCCTTTAGCAACAAAGAAACTGCTATTTACAGCAACTTCAGCACGCACCCCAACCAGACAGACCAATCAAAACACCTCCCGATCGTATCCAAAAAGACTAATGCAAGCCACATGGCCCGTCCTTACCCCAGAAGAAACCGCCTCCACCATGAAGTCTATCCACTCTGGAGTCCCATCAAACCACGCTTACTCCAGAGGACTGCAATACATTAGGGCCATTCTCACACATATTCTGAATTCCTCCACCTCTTACACAACCTTCCCAGATGCTTGGAAATATGCAATTGTTCTCCCTTTGCTGAAGAAACCCTCTGAGGACCCTTCAACAATCCCCCTGCTACCATTCCTAGTTTTAAGTCTTACAGAAAATCATTACTAGACACCTCATCAAATACCTCAACGTCCACCAACGTCTTGACACCACTCAGTTTGATTTCAGACACAATCACAGCATGGAAACTGCCCTCATTGCCACCAAAGATTATTCCGCGTGACTTAGGAAAAGAGGAAATGCTGTGGTCTTCATGGTCCTGGACCTCTCTGCAGCGTTTGGCACAGTCTTGCATACAGAAAGCCAGATTCGGCAGTTGAGCCTTCTGCTACATTGCTCCTAAAGCATGGAACAAACTGCTGCTACACACAAGAGGCTCCTCCTCTTAGCAGCATGATACCCTCCAGGGTGTTAGTGCAATCTGCAGAACATAAAATATCCTGTTAAATTAAAGAATGCAGTTCACAAGTGTCTAACTCTCAAGCTGGTAGAGGTTACTTTAATGGAGAAGAGATCGCCATCACCTAAGCACTAATCACTGCTTCAGAACGCCAAGCCAGAAACATGTATAGGTGGATACCATTATCAGTCTACAAATTTGGAGTTACACTCCACCCTGGGTTAGTTAAGAATGACGCTGATGACTTGCTAAAGCACCATTATCCAGTGGCAATAGACGTTAACCATGCCACGCTATCATTAAACATCCGCACTGTGCTTCAAGTTTAGGAATCCACCCAGATGGTTGTTATACATTTGCAGAGTTTGCATCATGATAAGCTCAGATGAACAGCGCCAGCTTCTCTGCAGTGATCTATGTCAAGAACCTGAACAATCGAACCTTGCCTTTAGGTGGCATCAACCTGGAGAAACAAGTCCCAAGTGAGCAATGAAACAAATTAGTAGTGAACGGAGGAGTTGTTCACCAACAAGACGGGAAAAACTGATCTACAGGCTGTTCTAGTTGAACAAACCGCATACTAATGTTAAGTGATACTGCACAACAAGTACTTAGTCACCTGTCCCAAAGATCTTGTTCAAGAATGCGCTGTACTGGTGAGTCATTTGGAAAACAAAAAGGATTAATGAATTTGGTACAGGATCATCTTTATCTCAACTCCACCAGACAACAGATGCTCAAACGATTTGGAAGGATCTAGAGCAGTCCATGTATTGTGGGATAAATACTCTGTGCACTCAGGATGGCCAGCAAGACTGCATCTCTACTAAAAGAGAACATTCAAGAGCCTTTTCACTGCAAAAATATTGATAGGAGAGGGAGGAATAATCAATAAAATAAGAATTACTCAATTCTGTCCACAGAGTGATGCACAAGCCGGGTGTTTCACACAGACCTTGCTAGATATTTCGAACTTCAAACCATAGCAGCAAGCACATCGTTATGCTGTTGCACTCCCACAACTACATCAGAACTATTGATACTGCATGTTTGGAGAAAAAGCCAGACTTACCATCAACAACCTTTCAAAATGGTCATAAATGTATGTGCAACTGAATCTCATTTGAGTTCGATCAAGTTATAGGAACTGAATCAGCCATTACAATGAGACGGATCACATAGGAGAGGCTTCTACTCAGAACGCTGGAAAGAGCAAAGTCAGATATGATCAACCACTTAAAAAACCAAAGCCGTCTTGAAGAGCAGATTCCTTTTGAGACTAAGAGGCTTGGGTACATAATCAAGTCAAATGTGAATAATGTAGAAAGGTACAGCTCTCAGGGCTCTACTGTTAATCAATGCATTAAGTTTACTTGTTCTTTGGATCCTGGGTACGGCTACTATACATAAAGCCATTGGTGCAGGTGGCGGTGAATGGCAGACTCTCTGACACATTCCCCCTGGGAAGAGGTGCAAGACAGGGATGCCCATTGTCCTCGCTTCTCTTTGCCCTAGTGCTAGAACTGCTGGCAGCCTGGATCAGGAAAGATCCCATTATCCGCAGACTCTGATGGACGGAGGAGTGGTAGGACCAGATTTCACTATATGCGGATGACGTCCTGCTATACATGGCATCCCTGATGCGCTCCCTAACTATACTACTGAACATCTTCAAGACCTATGGGAGGTACTCTGGATATACAATTAATTGGAGTAAGTCCATCCTATAGATCTTGGGCGGTCCCCCTCCAGTCATGCCCAGGGTCTGTGAGGTGAGAGTGGCAGTGGACGCTTCCAATACCTCGGTAGCTTCATCACAGTAAATCCAGAGGATTTTATGAATAAGAACCTTCAGGATCCCCTGAAACGATTACGAAGGG
Source organism: Triturus cristatus (assembly GCF_964204655.1). Lineage (NCBI taxonomy): Eukaryota > Metazoa > Chordata > Amphibia > Caudata > Salamandridae > Triturus > Triturus cristatus. Next base: position 715,318,803 of record NC_140589.1, on the reverse strand, counting down.
AGACCAAACACTGGCAGTCCCTCCCCTTAACTCTATTAGGATGAGCACGCTTTTTAAAATTATGGCACTACCCAGATTTCTTTATGCCCTGCAGAATACTCCATTTCTGGTCCCCCCATCGTACTTCAGGGCGATAGAGACTGAAGTGCGCAGGCTCCTATGAGAAGGAAAGCTGCCCTGAATAGCCATGAACAAATTGGTCAGAGGATGGTACGATGGTGGTATAGCACTCCCAAACATACAGGCGTACTATTGGGCCTCCCAGCTCATCGTTCTCAACCAGTGGATTCACTCTCCCCAGACTGAACCCGCATTCCGCATGGATCAATACGTTTTAGGAGGAGGGGTCATGAGGGCACTCTATAACAAGACTCACAGGGCATGCCTCTCGGGACCCACTGCACACACAGTCCACATATGGCTCACGGTGCTCTGGAAACTGGGTTGGTATAACATGATGACACAGTTTACCCCACTCTAGGAGACCAAGAAATTAGGCAGACTGAGCACCTGTAAAGGTTTCAAACAGGGGGACTTAATAGAAATCTCAAGGGTCGGTGATCACTGGGTCAAGGGGAAAGTTATCTCATTTTCACAACTTCAAGAAAAGTATGACATGGCATCAACTGAAAAGTTCCACTATCTCCAAATTAAACACGCACTCATGGCCACCATTCCACCAGACACTACCCTCCCAGAGACTTCACCACTGAAGGATAGGTTACTCATTAAACGTATTAAACGGAGGGCTATCTCCCTAACCTACCAGAAATGAATTAACAATCAAACAGACCCCACATGGAGTCTCTGTGAGAAATGGCAGGCAAACATTGGGGAAGTAGACAACACTGACTGGCAAGAAGCGCTAGAGTCCCCACGGGACGTGTGAATACCCTCTAGACTGTGACTGGTGCAGCTCAAGGTGCTCAACAGGATATATTTATCTAGGGTAACATTAGCCAAAATGGAGAGAGCCGACACCCAGCTCTGCTTGCGACAATGTGGGGCCACAGGTACATTCTTCCATACAATATGGGAGTGCCCGAACATCAAAACATACTGGGAAGGAATCATGAACACAATAACAGGGGTCAGCTGTGCTCCGGTACCACCAGAACCCAAACGATGCCTCCCTAACATATGGGAAGCTACAGGCCTCAACTGTAAAGCTCAAGATTGGGTGACACTGGGCATGACGATAGCGAAACGCAATGTTGCCAAACACTGGGGAGTGCAAAATGCACCAACATATACAGAATGGTGTAATGATATGGATTGGGTCATGGTGGTCGAAAAGGAAGTTTATGTGAATAGAGGATGCCCCAAGAAGTGGGAACGGGTGTGGGGAGGGCGTAACAACTTCAGGGGGAATATTTGTACATTGCAGCCAAGGGTATTCTTACTGGAAGATAGCTGAAGGATGCATTGTACTGAATACTGGAGAAATTAACAATTAAAGTTTCCTCGAAAGTGAACACGTATGTTAGAAAAATCGGTTGTGGCACAGAAAGTCGGATTATTGCACACATGTACCCAACTGTATGTCGAATGATGCTTCCAAGTCACATATTCAATAAAATGAGTTTTAAAAAGAAAAGCTTACTTGTTCTTAAGGTCAGAAGATATCTGATATCTTCAAGATGCGTTGTGGTTATGTAACATAAAGGTTGACCTCTCAAGCTGTAACTAGCCAAAAGTGTCACTTTGTGTTTATTACTGAATCAATTTCAAAATCTTCAGTTACCAGTGTCCGAGTACCCTGGTGAACCCAAATTTCCTATTCAATTGTTGGCAAAAAGACCTTTACCACTCCTTACTCCAATCTCTACCAAATGAAATTACGCTATAATTGCCAAAATATCTCCTTAACAGGTCTAGCACTCACGATGCGCAACTACTAAGGAAATGGTGAATGGAACCCTGTTATCATACAAACATTAGGCAATATACAGTTGTAAACTAAATGCATTTTTTGTGATAACAATGTTGGTGTGTAAGTCTTCACATTGCAGTGCTTATGTTGGTTTCTCAGTGTACAGCTATGCTGATAACCAGTTCACTGCCAACATTCCAGTGATAGCTCCAAAATAAGAGAACTTTGAAGAATTAATGCATAGCATCAATATGTGCATGTAGCATTGTAGTCTGAAATTAAATCTAATAAAAACCAAAGTGTTGGTAATGGGCTCCCAACCACAACTTTTGCAAGCTTCTCTCTGGCCTGCAGGTTTGGGACAATGGCCAACTCCAACCCCACTTGTGACAAATTTTGACGTATTGTTCTACCAAGAATAACAATATTACTCAGAGTTCACTCGTTTAAAAAAAAAAAATAATAATAATGTATTCTTTAATTCGTGAGCACTACAGAAGCTTAGAGAGAGTGAGGGTGTTAGTTCCTCTAGTCGTGGCCAGCTTGGTTTCTGCTAAAGGGAACTATTTAATCTTGCTCCTTTATCTAGTCAAACATCTGAAGAGTGTAGAGATGACAACATCTGATCTGTCTAAACTGCAGCGAGCATGTCAATGCATGATTTCCGCATGCCTCAACCTTCTAAAGTTTAAAATGCTCTCCACTGACCCAATATTTTCCAAAGCAGGTCTGCCTTAGTATAAAGTGTCTTGCATTTTGAAATTGTCAGATGTTTCTCTCCTGGAAGCATCTTAAACAAGCATTTGCAATGCAATAGGTCTCGCATTTACGCAAGTTTGAGCTATTGGCACTGTAAATGGCAACGCCTTTTATTTATGTTTTGTTTTTCAAAACATAAAAAGGCATTGTCATTTACAATGTCAGTAGCTTAAACTTCGTAAATGCGAGACCTATTGCATTGCAAATGCTTATTAATGTATGTTGTACTTTTTTGGTGCCTTTGAATTACAGACTAAAGATTTTATGAGGACTGTAAATTTTGCCAAAACATGGGCTGGTAAGACCTCTCCTGCTGTGTGCTACAGCACGGCGTGGTACAGTGCGTTCTCTGATGTTTGGTAAACAGATAATTCTATGTACAGAGGCCTCGGTTTCTTCTAACCTCCCACTCTGTAAAAAACAAACAGCAAGTACAGGTAGTATCCGATTCCTCCTGGTAAGTGTATGGCCAGTGCATGCCCATGCTTTCATACTCTGAGAGAAACTGCAAGGCTCAGTGTCTTTTGCGATCAGTTAAAGTTTTTGTGAAGCTAATATGTCCCACAGGATGCTACTGGGATATGGCAAATAGATGGGTCAGTCACTGTGCACAGCCCTTAGCTTGGGTTCTATACTGGCAGGGAAGGAGTAGAACGTATTCAATTTGTAAGCTAAGCCAATGAGCAATGTGCTGTAGAGCCAAAAGGGATCAAACTCAGATAGTGATAGATCAGTCAGACCTCCAAACCTTACCAACTAGAGGTACTGATAAAGAAATCTGAGACAGGAAACTGGAAACAGTGTGCCAGCTGGGCTTGTAACTTCATATCATCAATCTAGAAACAGCCTATCTATTTAACAGGAAATAGAAGTGTCAAGTAAATTACTGGATTATTAGCTGGATTTATTTGCATGCAGCAGACAAGAAGTCAGCACCGAACACCACAGTAAACAAGCTTTTCAAATTTCCGATCATCAGTAATTTGTACTATTATGCAAATATAGGATTCTGGCGACGTGAAGCACGGGTCAGAAAAACTTTACAAACTGAACAGAGCTCCATACATTCAACAGAGACAAAAATGTTTGTCATTGAGCAATGTGTTTTTAAATACCTCTGTGGTGCAGGGTAGCAAACATTCCCATTCGTAATTTATTTTAAATACAATTTTCTAGTGTCCATTGCTCGTGTGTTTACGAGGTATGGGGTCATTCCCTCGTGTATTTCCATATGTGAATCAGAACTCATCCTTGTAGTCACCGAGACAGGACCCAAGCAAACAAACAACAAAATAATGCAGCAAATGCTTTTTGAAAGGTAAGGCGTAGAATGTTAGAAAAGAGGAACAGAGTGGGTGTATCGAATTTGCTCGAGACCATCAAGTGACCGAATTATGTAAGAGAGTCTTCCATTCTCATAACCATCTTTCACTTTCAAAAAACCCTTTCCCAGGCAGATTGGGGTGCCGCTATAAATGCAGAGCCCCAGCATACAAGATGAAGCTCCTGTGCATTCGTTCACTGGATACAGCTGGCAGCAAACGAGTCAATGAAGGGTGAGAGGACAATTCACCAGTCTTCCCCTCAGTCCGATCTATAACCGGGCACACCTGACCTCTCCGTAACTAAACTAACTGTATCGAGCACCTATGTGTGCCTTCATTGTAGGATGAACAGAATACCTCCCAACACAAAAAAAAAACAAAAAATGTTTTTTTAAAGTCTTCATCATCACTAAGCCCCAGCTGGATGCCTTCCTTTGACGCTGATTCCCCGACCCAGCCTCCTCCTGGGGGTTACCCAGATATTAGTTTTAACTACTTCAATCCCCGCTCCTTTAGACAACCGCTTTGTATTTTTCAGTAGTCGTCTGAGCTGCCAAAGTGCATGGTTTCTGCCTTGAAAGTATTGACAGTGCCAAAATTAACCTCTCAAGAGTTAGGGCAGATTCGAATTGAGGTATTTAACTGAGATACGAGGCCATTCGCGACCATTAGGAGTTGACTCTCAATTGTAAATAAGCCCCCAGAGACAATAACGTGCAAACTCGCCCGTTGAAGTTTGACAGATCCTGTAACAAAGTTGAGTTGCTAAATGTAAAACGCGTTATTTGCAACAGCCATGCCATATTTTGGGGAGTCTGGCAGTCAGGATGCATGGAATAAGACAAAGATCAAGAAGAACCCGCATCCTGAAAACGTGAGTTATTTGAAAACTCACTGCAAGCCACTGACACCATGCGCGCAGCTGTGATAAAAAGCATGCAGCGGTTACCTAAGCATACTGGAGAAAGTGGGAACACTGTGCGCTTTGCGCCACAGACACTCACCCACTTCTCAGACAAGGAGGGGGAAAAACGAACTTGATGGACCTTAAACATTTTACGTAAACCCTATTTACCCCACGAGCAGAGCTCCAAAATATTACATTTAAAAATACGGCGGGCCCCTTCGCCTGTGGGCACGGCACATGGGTGACTGCCCTGTGAAAAAGTCCGGGGATGGGGCACGGTCAGACGCGTGGCTGAGACACCCGATTCTACCCCAGTTCTCCCCTCCTTCTCACAGCCAAACGCCTCTCCGGCTATCTCTCCTAGTTCCCGTCCACGCCAGGCCAGCTTCCCGCTGGCGATCTGCACATATACCTGGCTGAGTGGCTGGCAGCCGTACAGTGCTAGATTTTTTCGGAATAGCATTTAAAACGGCTTCCATACAGCGCTACACACAACACATAATTGCGCGAATCCCATTGACATCTGCTTCATTACAGTTCGGCTCAGCAGCTTATTTGTATTAACAAACACCACAAGAAGCGCGTTGCACTGCCACCCTCGAGCGCGGAGAGATCACCTGTTGCACGGGTCCTGTCGCTGGCGCGAGCTTGGCCGGAGCCTGCAAAAAAGCACTTCCTATCCTTCCCTTTAACGTTCGCCCTTGCGTGCGTAAACAGATAAAACGTGGCAGTCGCCGGGGCCTCTTCACTGCCAAAAAAAACAAGCAAAACAGAAAGCAGCTCCGGGCTGGGGAGGAGACCTGGGAGGCGAGGGCTGCCCGCGCATGCGCAGTACCTGTTACTTTCGCGTGCAGCCGGTGTGGGAGCTGAAGTCCCGGGTCCCAGGAGGGGGCCCGGGTGAAGAGCGGCAGATAGCAGTGCGGGGCTCCCATGCATAAGGAGAGAGCCCCGCGTCGTGCTGGCAGTAGTGGAGCTGGAGTGCTCCGGAAGCCGCCGTTCAGAAGGATTCCCCCCGCAGACTGGGTGAGTGGGATTCTCCATATGTAGAAAGTGAAACTAAATGCTGGCTTGCGAGGGAAGAGGGACAGGAGATGTGCACGCCGCGTGGCTGTAGGCGCGTACACCAACTCAAATCCGCCAAAAGCCTGCGCGTGCACATCTCCTGTCCCCCTTCCGAGGCAAGTCAGCAACAATAGATCTCGCCGAAAGCAGCGCTCCGCGCTGCATTCGCAGGCGAGACCTAAAAAGAAGACACGGTTGGAAAGCAAACCATTTTGTCTATAACAAGGTTGGGAGGCAAGACATTTTCTCTAGATGACAATACTCAGTGACACATTCTCTGCCTATACAAAACAAAAACAATCCGACCTTTCAACAGAGTTAAAGACACTTTTACTTCCACAAACATTTCACATTTTTCACACAGCGGTATCCCACGCTATGCACAATGAGGCTCTATAAGTCTACGTATGCTATAAAATAATACCCCAATTTAACACTCAGTTGGTGCTTCAATCGTGGTGTTACAACGGAGTGCTGTAGTTGAGAAGTAATTCGGGCATCAGGCCCAAGAGGAAGCAAGGGCCTTTAATAAATTAATCACCTTGTGCTCTAAAGCTACATTTGCGGATAACACAAAACAAGGTCACAGCTCTGGTACTTAGTTTTGCTTTGACAACAGCCGTCAATAAGTAACGGTTTACTCTTACCCCTTACGTACGCCATTGCAATAGTTGTGACATTAATTTAACTAAAGAGCTATGTAGATATAATACTTTATTTGACATAAATTAAGCCAGCATTACTAAAATAAGTATGCCGGGAACAAACAGCAATGCATAAATGAAAAATGTCCATACTGGCTTTCTCGGCTGTTACTAGCATAGTATAGACATATTCTACACAGATGATAGCTCCTAGGCACGTGCACATTCCAGCGACTGGACTGGCTGCACATCGACATCACCGTCCTGCGCCTGCAAATGTCACAAGGATCAGATTAGCCAGCAAGAAGTCACCATGCGCGAATCGAACTGCTGCCAAAACAGCGGAGCCTGCAATCAGAAAGGTATCACAAAGAAGAAAAACTCTCACCGAACAAAATGCATGGGACAGAGTTCTTGTGCAGCGACATTATATATATATATATATATATATATACACATATACACACACACAGAGACTCACACATGCATATATACACACACACGCAGACATATATATATATGCATACACACACACGGTTCTATAGCTTATAAAAATACTTGGATACCACTACCAGGACAGAAACATTTTGACATAGGAAGCATGTACATGGAACAGGCATGCAAGCGTATTTGCACAGCTTGAGATGTAGTGCTACATCTGCATTTTTTCGTTGCTAAGAGCCGATGTCGCACTATGTCCCCGCTCTCGCCATACATAAAGCACACACTTTCCTGTTCCATGTAACAGGCACCATTACATAACTATAAAGGGCCAAAATGGCCCAAGAGAGCAACTTACTACATAGATAGTCAAGAGGATATGCTACATTTTAATGCAGTACAAGGAAGGTCCCAGTGACCCAAGTGAACTATTCTACCTACACTATAGTAGAAGTAGCCTCTAGCTTCTAAGAACTAAACATTATATATTATGCTAGCTTCTTCCGACTGACTGGCACAAAAAAAAAAAGTTGTGTTTTCTTTATTCTCAATCAAGCTTGACACAGGCGTCAATCAAACAGAGTCGGTAAAAATAAAAACGTCTTTAAACAAAACTCAACTGCACTTCAACACTGGACTGCACCGTCTCACCACCTCTACAAGCAATCGCTTTCTCTACCGTCAGTCCCTGTTCGACTGCTTGAGGTAATGCGTCGGCCTCTAGCGTTCTTCCCAATTCTAGGCTGCGTGCGCATCTGAGACGGTTGGGCAACAGGATGTTGATGCAAACTCTGGCTGCTGAGGGAAACCACGAGCCGTATTGGTAGGTAGTCTGAGGCTTGATCGATTGAGACCCTGTCATCGGTTGCCCATGCAACTCACTGAATAGCAAAGAAGCTGATGCAACTTACTGAGTAGCAAAGAAATGAAGTCAACTGTCAAGATTCACCACACCAGCGGCATTACTCGATGACCCTTAACTCTCCCAGAGAAAACGGTGAATTTTGTTACACAGGTCGGCCTGCTTCCCCATCGCCTGCCTAAAACATAGGCTTAACTTGGGTCGGTAGTTCCCGGTAGGAGGCACAGCACTTGTTTTGGGAGACCAGTACGTATTTTTCTTCATCAGACATTTGCAGATATCAAAAAAAGGAAAATACACAAAGCGGAATAACGGAGGTAGAGAAAGATAGAAAAACCATCACAAAGGAAGAAAGCGGGAACCTGCAATTGTAACAAAGGCATAGCCAGTGTGTTAGTGGACTGAAAAAGAGGCCCGAGGTGAATTGAAGACAACACATGTGGCTTTGGTATTCATCGCGCTGACATTTAATTGCGCTGGCCGCGGATTTAAGAGAATTGGGCACCGGCACTCATTCACTTACAAATTAAGCACTGGCCACATAGTCTTAGATACATATTAGTGACCGCACCGTCTTCCGCTCCACTCAACACGCATGCACAGACGTCACCCAAGGATTACACTGACACATTTGTTATGGGTGAAGAACTGCTGCAGGTTTATTTCATACAACATAAGTATGACGATAGAGTGGGTTATCTTACGGGCGATCCAGGGCAAGCAGCCCCTCGCTGCTCCGCCCGCCTTACGAGCCAGCACGCACGGTGGGTCGATGCCCGACAGCGCGGCACATACTTTTCAGATCCTCCTTTGAATCACGTGATCTAATACTCCCGCCCCCTTTTCACGGGGGGTGGAGAGTGTTATGGCACACCCCCGGTTGGTCAGGCCCCCCAACCGCCCGAAGGACTAACGGGGCGCCGTCGCGGTCTTCCCAGAACCTCCTTCGGCTCCCGGACCTTGGCTCTGGCACCCTTACTGTGCCGGACAGGGGTACCCTTACTGTACCGACTGTCGCAGAGCTACCCTTACTGTACCCTTCTGCCTCCAGATCGCCCTGTAACTCCGCCTGCAACGCAAGAAAAAACATTATAACATTCCAGTAGTGCGCTGCCTACGCCGCGCAGGGTAAGCTGAAAGGGTGGGATCTCGCGCGGGAAGGAGCAAACAGGAAGCAGAGGGCGAACTGCAGGGGCGGGAGGCATAAGTAGGCCTGGCCCCGCCCGCCTCCCCCGGCAGGGCCAATGATAGGGGGGGCCTCCCCTCACAAGGCGCGGCATCCTGAGATAGGTGGAACCGGGGGGGGAGGCTCCGACAGGCGGCCACTAGAAGGCTGACCTGCTAATGTCCCCCTGCGTGGGAAGCGGCCAGCGGCAATCCGTGAGCCATTTAAAAAATAGCTACCACCTTTGAATGCACGCAGTTTGGTATCGATACCCATTGCAAAAAAAAAAAAACAGCTTTTGAATGCACGTGGAGTACTAGAAGCGATATAAAAATGGTTAATATTGAATATCGCCTTTCCAAGCTGGAGAAATCCCCGTGACACTACCCGCGCTTCCAGTGTCTCCGATGACAACCACAGCCCTGGGCACGTGCACATACCATATAATTAAATAATGGCTAATCTGTCCTTAACGTCCAGCATGTGCAAACGTCACACGGATCAAGTTAGCTCGAAAGAGCGGCCAGACAAGCACTGCTGACAGGCGACGAAGTTTGTAACGGGAAAGGGGACTCTTAGAGCAAGAAGTTGCCAAAGCACGCCCGTATACAACCTCTACCTGAGCCTTCAAGGAAGCAGCTGAGCAGTGCGGAACCAATCACCGTGTCATCATGACTACCAAGCACATAAGTAGTGCCTTAACAACAGCCCAGATACTTACCTTGGCCTTGCTTCCAGGACAGGTATATAAAATATCAAGTAAGAAACTCCAAAGTCCATGTTTTTGAGGATGGTGCTCACAATGATCAGAAAATGGCAACCATCAGGTAGTTAACCAGGGAACAAGAGGGTAGGAGTAAAAAAAAGACGAAAAGGAACAAGCCTGGACGCATATACGAGCCAATTTTTTATCAGAAGAAACCGAACGGCCAAAACGTGTAAGCACAGTCTAAATGAGAGAGAAAAGTGATGGGGTTAAGAAAATGCACAACAAGGAAGAAACCCACAAACTAGATCTTCAAAAGAAATGCAGATAAAAAAAATAAAAAAAATAAAATAAAATGGGCACGAAGGGCCGTGCCGGAACGACAACAAGCTGCCAAGTGAACCAGAGGGAGAGCCTGATAGGGCACAAAGATTCTCATCTGTGCGGTTCTACACATCTAATGCACACGTGGTTTGCAGCTGTTGCTCTAAGCACAAAGCGGCACCACCTGTGGTCAGAACTTCAAAAAGACAGAACTTCCGACAGCAGAGAACACAGAATCACCACGTGCTGCCCGCAGAGGCCCATATTGTTAAAATTAATAAAATATGGGTGCACCACTTAAGAAGGCTAAAGAATGCAGCAAAAATATGTTGGATGATCACGTGATCGTGTTCAACTCAAGCAAATCATCAGGCTTGTTTGTACCAAAGCAGGAATGTACTACTCCTTCATAGTCAGGAAACCTAGGAGAGTTAAACGTTACAAGTAAACAATTACAAAAGTAAGACTATATCAGTTTATGACATGATTTGTGCCAAAAAAAAAAAGTCTACAGTGTAAACCAAATGCAGTTTACAACATAAAAATCGAAGGGCCAGAAGTACATAAGAAAGTGTTTGCAAATAGCGATAATTGCAAGCACCCATGTACAAATGTGTGTTTAACACAGTTTGCGATTCCCAATGGGTCGCCTATAGACCTACCTCATTAATATTCATGAGGTAGGTCTCGGGTTTGCGACCATTGAGAATTGCAATCACAGGGATGGTGGCCAGTCCATGTCAGTGATTGCTTTTCAATTAAGTCATTTTTTTAATGTAGCCCGTTTCAAAAAGAAAAATGAAAAGTTCTGTTCATTTTATTAAGAGTAGGCAGTGGTCTGTGGGCCCACTGGCTGCTCTTAAAAATGTTTTTACAGAAATTCACAGAGGAGAAGTGGTCCCTACCCATTTGCGAATGGGTTACCACCTACTTTTAAAGGTGGTAAAATGCAAATGTTCCGTGACCGCATTTCTGTCACAAAACATTCACATATACAATTGCTATTCGGGATTAGGAAGGATTGCCCTAAACACGCCCCTTCCTAATACCGAATCGCACACCCAGTTTGCAATTCGGTAATGGGTTACCGAATAACAAATTGGGCTTTGTACATTAAAAAATGCTTTTTATGCGGCCGCAAACGACCCGCTGGCCTTTAATCTTTTCAAATGTTAGTTTATAGTGACCTAACGCATTATAGAATTGAAGGTCATGGGCATTAACACAATAAAAACCCACACAAAAATAAGTAGAAGATACTACTACCAGGCTCGACTTTAGAGACGTTTAACCCTTCACATGCCATATTTGAATCTCTTACATTGCACCTGCAGCTGATTGGCATATGCGGTCTTCAAATTGTCAGTTTGACAAATTTGAGGATGTTGCAGCAAGCTTATCGGTGTCATAAGAATATGGTGTGGCTTAATTTACCCATTGCACAAATTACATCATTATACGCTTCTACCACCACTGCATGCGTTTTATGTTTGTGTTGACAAAAATTCAACATAAATGTATGAAAGAAGTCTGTATGAAAGAAGTCAAGCGTCTAAAGCAATCTAAGGACACAATTAAACAGCATGATTTTTTTCTTTGAGGTATCTTTCGTACACAAAAGGAAGAGGAGATCATAGAATGACTGGAGCATAACTATGATATTTTTGGTAAATAAATGCTGTACATATGATGAACTACAAAAAATAAAAACAAGACATAGACAGGGTGCACAACTACAGACAATATTCTTCTTGTTTTTGCCTGCACTTCAAACGGACACACCTTATTTAAGCCCGGAAGTGGACACTGGACAACCACACATCCATTTTTATGAGACCCACAGCCTGCGTTTTCCAAATTTGATATCCCTCTCACAGAGTGGGGATCCTGCACCTCTCGATCCAAGTCGCCAATTTTCTGTCTTAGTCCTATGTCCACTCACCTCTTCCCCAAATGTGCATTGTTTTAATCCCACAATAACGTTTCCAGCCAGCAACTATGGGGTGCTGCAGCAAGATGAAACAACACTCAAGACTGCCGTAAGGCTCCTGCTTTTAACACCATTTCCATCGCATCAAGTCTGGACAAGTTGAACTGATGGAAACCAAAGTCGATGTGGTGAGGTTTCCTTTTATAAACTGCAATGCAATCATTCCTTAGTCCCTAGCAACACAGTGAAGGAACATGTGTCTGTGCCTCTACCGATCTCAAGACAGTCTGAAAAAGCAGGAGATGACTGGTCCTAATGCTGCTGCCCTACCTGAAACAATGGAACCAACCTCTGGAGGGTTATTGCAACAGCCAGTGGAAGCCGTGTAAAACCCAGGAAAAGTAAGATTAATAGTGAGGAGTGGACAAACTGTCTTTTGAACATATACACTGCTTACTCCTCAGTTGGTATGTCCTAGTTCCCTGCCCATTCCTCTAGTCATGAGGCATTAGATATATACTGTCCAAGTGAAACTCAGATTAGGAACTTCATACATAATCCCAGAGTGTGGGTGCGAAAAGACCTGACCAAATTCCAATGACCGTTATAAGTTGAAGAAAGATTTATGGTCAAGATATTTAGCTCATCTTTTTAAATTCTGCTATTCAACCGGTACTATTCCTATTTAGTGGGAGGGAAGCAACAGACTGGCTGACTGGGGTGATACCCTGAAACCGGTCCCAGGATGCTGGTTTGCGATCCAGGGAGGACCTGGCTTGGCAGTTCGGGCTGGTCTGTTCCCATGAGGAGCAGGGTCAAGACTGACTTGCATATGGCTGGGTCCAAACTGGGGTGGAATGGTGAGCAAAATAACAGTGAATTTAACCAAGATACCTTGACTGGGAGTGAATGTTTGATTTGTTCAGCATTCCGTTCATCATTTGTTTGCGCATTATGTTAATGTGAAGCATTACAAGTAAATGGCATGGGAATGGATATGAATTAGTGTGGAGGCAAAGAAATATAAACTAATATTGGTGTACGTTAAAAGGAGGTCAGATGACAGTTGCACTGTCAAAACTGAGCTAAACAGCCATATTACAGCACTACACCCATCTGTACAGCTGCCAGAGAAAAACACCATACATTATCTACTTACCCAAGAAACGTTAACAGTATTACCATGTCATGTGTGTGTCCCTAAAAGTTCAAGCTCAGGCAGCTGGATAAATACACAAAATGATCACAGCTGTGTGGAGGGCAAGCACTTTTTGTGTTAGCACAAAACTTCTTTCCAGTCAAAACATGAAATCGTGGCTCCAACATGTTGGCAGAGCAAAATCCCGATCTAGTGTAGCTCACATAAGTGTCCGGCGACAGCTGCGCTGTCAAGTCAGCCCATAAAAAGGATGGTACTAATTTACAGGTTGGACCTGCAATCGCTTTGTTGTAGAGCAAGAATCCATCCTATGCCTACACAATATCTACAGGAAGAGCTCATAGGAATTTAAATGTCTTCAACAACCATTCTATAACATGTATGCAACACTGTCTCTTACATAGAACTTCAAAATGGCATCAGTGGTTCTTATTTTGGCCAGGAGACGAGTGGCAAAGGCATGGATGCCGAGGACATCGCCCACAACAGCTCAAGGACATAACCTATTTCTATGACATGATGGAGAAGTATGTGACAGACATACATCCCATTGCTCGCCCAAAGGACACTTGGGAACCGTTCACTCTTACCAACTATGCACAACGGGATTGGTTTTCTCTTCCCTCTTCCACATTCACACCTGAGTATGCCTCATGAAACACCAAGACATTTAAACCAGGCTGGTATGGTCTGGCGGAAGGTGTATTATATTGGCTTCCCTATAGGTGTAATGTATTTTTGCTTGATACTAAATGAGGTAATGTTTATTTTATTTTCAAATACAACAAAAACTGAATAAAAAAAATTAAAAATAAAGAAACATGCATACTCTAAGCCATGTTTGAAAGATTTTGTTTTTGAGAAAAAACATTACAAGATGGCCACTGTAAGAGCAGTGTCTATTTAAAGGGGAAAAACATTGGCAAGCCTACTGGCATTGCCGATGCTCCGTCTCTTTGCAAAAATTCACCAAATCAGAGGCTAAGTAAAAAGACGGTACCTTCCGGTTTACCAATAGTTTTTCAAACGATATTGAACTCATGCCATGTTCAAGCATCTAGCTCTCAATAGGCGCCAAAGTGCTCAATGTCATCTAAAGCAAATTCACACTGCTCTGACTTTTTTCGCCAATACAATACTGCACCCTAGCCTAGAACCGGTTTTGCTTTTTCAATTTTAAATATAAACTACAAATGACAGCATGAAAAATATTGTCGGCCGGACTTGATAAAGGGGATCCTGAATGACCTTCGCCCAGTTGGCAACCATCGGGCGAGAGGAGGAATAGGGTGAGGAGTAGAAGCCCCCGACACCAAGTGTGTGTAAGTGCTGAAGAAAAAGCAGTATCCTAGAAAACCGGACATGAGAGGTACGCCTGTGTTTGCATAACAGAGCCAGGTTTAGGTCATCACGTAAATAAGTTTATTTATGGTAGAAAAGAAAAACAAGATACTTTAGGGTTCGGGTGCATTATCTAAATCTGCATTACGGAGAGTTATGGTACATGACATAATAATGCAAATAAATACACACTGAATTATACTAAGTAGTGTTTCCTTGACACAGAATATACAGAAATAAACATAAGGCGCCCAATAACAAATGTCAAAGATCACAATTGCATTTTTTGCTAATCTGCATCTGCATACTTAAGAACTTCGAGAAACAAAATGAACTGCGCAGCCTTCTTTCCGTTGCACAAGGTGCTATTTTTCTGTCATCCCGATTATCCTCCGCTGACTTTTGCAGGTGCTCAAAACTTGTTTTTAAGCTTACGTAAAGAAGCTGATCGCAAACCCGTTATTTTTCTTTTTAATAATTTGCTTTTTATTCCTGCTGTTTAGTGATTCTGCATGTTGGCCAAACTGTACTCAATACAACTTTGAAACTCTGCCCGGCAATAAAATGAGCTTGAGCCGCCAGGTTTCGAATAAAAATTGACAGCATCATTAGGTAAAACCGTTGTGTTAAAGAAATTAGCATTAAGACAATTACATGTGAAAATTCATTAAAAAAAAAATCTGCTATGCGTTTGAAAACAAGATATTCTGAACAGACTGTATTCACAAATTTGTATCCAAACCCTAGTATGGCTCCTAGAGGCCTTCTAAAACTCCTTATGGTGGTATGTACCGCTCAAAAGCAGAAAGGATAAGATTTATTTTTCTTATTTAACCCTCACACACCCTATTGGGGTCATGCTTCATCATCGGTTCCCCCGGACTCCTAAAGGTCAGGATGGGCTTAACTGTTTTTCAGGGAGCTCTTAGGAAATGTAGGCCAGGGGGACTTAAAGATAAAATTCCTGCTACACCTCCAAGGTATCCCTTTATTGGTGGTGGTGTAGTGGATATTAAAAAAGGTAAAAACGGGTCTTCTTTGGATGTTATGGTCCTAAGACCCTATTAGAATGCCAATATGTTTCAGCCCAAAATTAAAAGGCCAAAAATTGGTCCTGGGCTTTCACCAGGGCTCAATGAATATCCCTCCCTGGAATTGGTCAATAAAGGTATTCTTTGCCTATATACACACACACACACACACACACACACACACACGTTGAAGGAGCAGGAATCTGCAACCTTCATAATAAAAATGAAAGTGGGGAGAATACTTATCTCCATTCCTTTGTTATCGGAAAAATCCGCCTGTTAGGAGAAAAGAAGGTAGGAAAAAAAAAAAATCACATTATAATAACAATTCCCACGTGCAGAACCTTCATCATTCATAGGTGCACATGTCCTTCCTACACCATGATCCATATCGGTTAGATCATACTGGCGGTACCTTAATGGATCCAATGTTCCAAAATTACCTTTTTGGTAGTGTGCGACAATTAATAGCTTTCACATTCGTGCTTATAAGTGAAAAACGCTTAATCCTAGTACATCGCTCGCCATTTACAAATCACATCATATCGCAATGCCTGTGTCACTCTCAAATGAGTATACTCTCGTTTAAAGACCTCATACACGGTGTCTGTATTCATGCCTACAACATTCATGTCACACAATCTGCACATATACATACTTCCTTACTCAATTTGGGGGAAATGCAATTTTCAACGGGATCACGTATGGGTAGCCTTGTAGTCAAACTCTATATTATGAGGGTGAGAAATGGAAGTAAAACACATTCCAGATTACCTCTTTCACTGATGTGCCACGTTTTAGTTACTACTCCAAAGTTCCTGTCCCGTAGTTTACCTTTTTGGTATGTCGTGATCCCCGGCTCTAGCGCAGAGTTGTTTGAAATGCCCCTCTATATGTATATGACTCACTCGGTTTTGCCGCCGAAACAATGTGTGCGGCGTGAGTGACTGGCGCTTCCGGTGGGCATCACCTCAGTGCGTTAACAGAAAGTGTGCAGGGATACTGGGAACTGTGGTTCTCAGTCGGAATGTTGTAATATTTTAGAACTCTGATTGGAATACAATTTCCTTATGTGCATCTCACATGCGCATGGTTTGATGGAGATAGTAGTTTCTTGGGTCTTAGTAGCTCAGGAACTCATTTCAGTTATTGTAACTCACTTAATGTTGCCGCTGTTCAATGGGTATGGCGTGAGTGGCGGGCGCTTGTGATGTGAGTCACATTAGTGCGCTTATAATTGGTGGGCAGGAATGCTGGGAACTGAAGTTCCCACTTGGAATGTTATAGTATTGTAGACCACGGTTAGTAATATCATTTCCCACAAGCACCTTCAAAATGCGCATGGTTTGATGGGGATTCTAGTTTCTTAAATCTATGTTGTTTCTTAAATCCTTGTAGCTCTGAAACTCATTTCGGTTATTTTAGCCCGTGTAGGGATGAACGTTCTCGGTTATGTTAGAAAACCAAAAATGGATTATCAAGTTTGGGTAGGCTAAATAGTAATCAGCTTTTTATATATCTCATTCAGATATGTGATTTTGACCTGTGCTCATAAAATAGCGTAGGTAAATGTGTCGCTACAATTCTCACTCATAAGTCCTGTATGCTTGGGCTATGTGTAGAGAAATAGGATCAGTTTGTCTAGTTCTGATGCTAATGTAGGTACACCCTGCAAGATCATTCTATACAGTGTGGTCTATTTACTACTGCATAGGTTATGTGTATTTGGCAACATATCGGTTATTTCAGTTCCTGTTCAATGTATTCCACGGGATAGAATCATTTAACCCCTGGTTGTCAGTGCCTAGCCTGTATACCCAGCGTTGCTCACGCTTAAGAAGTCTTTTGGAAATGTTGGGACCTTCTTTTACTTTTTCGATCACAGTCCACTCTAGATCTTTGTCGCTGTGTTTCTTTTCCAAGTAATGTGCTGTTAGTTTGGTGGCAGTGATTGCCCTTCTGATTGTACTCCTATGTTCGCCTATGCGGCGCGTCACTTTCCGTGATGTCATTTCGATATATTTTAATCCGCAAGGGCACACGATCAGGTCCACCACATTGGAGGTATTACAATTAGTGTGGCCTCGTTGACCCACTCTGATCGCATGCCCAAGTCAATGTTCTTAATTGGTTTTGTGAAAGGGCACACTGTACAATTTCCACAGGGGCAGTGTCCATGAACAGGTGGGTGATTCCATAGGGTCATCTGGGTATTCTGTGTTGGTTCCCAATTGTCAGTGTGGACCAGCATATTCCTGATACTTTTATTCCTCTTAAACGAAAACTTGGGCTGTTAAAATGTTAGTTTGTTTGACGTCAGGATGCGCCAGTTATTCTTGATGATTTTTTTTAATAGCATCAGAGGATGAATTATGAGTGGTCACGTAGATGAGTGCGGTGTTATCTTTCTTCACATTTGTATCCAACAGTGCCTCCAGAGGTGTATTTTGTGATCTCTTTTTGGCCTGTTCGATCACTCTTCTGGCGTAACACTTCTCCGCCAGTTTGGTTGTCAGGATCTTGGCCTCTTCATTGTAATCCTGCAGATTTTAGCAGTTTCTCCATATCCTAAGGTATTGTCCGACCGGAAGGTTTTCTCTTAAGGACCGGGGATGTGCACTACTGAAGTGCAGAAGTCCGTATCGGTCTGTGGGTTTCATGTACTCGTCCTCAATGTGTCCCATGTAGAGACAGGCAATACTTGGGGCAAAAGTACTGCCCATCGAAGTCCCGTGGACCTGTAGGTACAGTTGGTCCTCGTACCTGAAAGAATTTCTGGGAGGGTGATTCTCATCAGTTCAATGACAAATTTAAATCGATGCCTCCCAGGGCCAATCTGCTTTCTTCAGAATAGTATGGATGACTTGGATGCTTTCTTCTTGGGGGGCGTGGCTTGGACGCCGATGAAGACGGTCGCTTGAGCGGAGAGCTCCGCGCCGACCTTACCGCTTATGCTGCACCAAGAACCGGGTTGATACACCGGTGACCCTGGGGGGGTTCCTTCAGAGGTGGGGACCTGCACCGAGCAAGACCAGGTGCTCCGCTGCCCCCGGATGCAGAGTTTACACTCCGGGAAGGGGGAGACCCGATCAGCGTATGTGAAAAATGGCGGCTGTCCTCTGGATTTGATCGACGGAAAGCGGCCTGGAGGAGGTGCGAGCTGGTGACCTAGAGGAGTGTGCACTTCCCCCCTGAGAGCGGTGAGGGCCGAGCACCAGCAGCAAGCCCCTGCTCTCTCCTAGCACGCTGACCGATAAGTGCGGCGGCTCCCAGCGGTGCGGCACGCGGGTGGTCCCGGGAGCACCCTGCGGCGGTGACGAGAGCTGCAGCGGAGGTGAATCGGGGACGGCCGTACAGCCCTGGTGACTGGCTGTCCCGACGCCTGTGACCCTGTGGTGCTGAACTGATGTCGGGGTGAGATAGGACCCTAGACTCGACTGCAGGCAACTGGGGGTATTGTTGCCTGGTGATTGGAGGTCCGAACCGGTTTGCAGCGCAGCCCTGCTTTGCCCCACAGCCTGGAGGAGGCAGAATAGACCACCGCGCGGTGCTGGGGAACCCTGGCTGCAGGGTTGCGGGATGACGCTCGGGCCAGTTGAAGTGTGGTCAGTGGCTTAAAGCGAGGACTGGCCGAGCGCTTCAGCTTGGGGGACCTGCTGCAGCAGAGTTGATTCGGGACCTGAGACCATCCTCCAGTACCAGTGGTGGGAACTGGAAGTGGCGCAGCTACCCAGCGGACGACCCAGGTACGGGCTGAAGCGCTTTGGAGGCCTTTGGCCTGGGGACGTGGACGGCTGGACAATCTGTGGAGCTGGGAGGAGCGATAACGCTGACAGGCCGGGGCGGTCGCCTCCTGCACTTTGAAGTGGCCTAGAGCTGGGCTTGTCATTAGCTGGATGACTGTTGGTTGGGGCCTACTACGTGTGAGCTGGCTTTTGGGAGCATGGACATAGGGAGCTTCGCTGGACCAGATCGGGTTCGGGGAATGAGATCCAGGCCGCAGTGGATCTAGTGGAACTGGGGCACCTTCACTTGGGAGCTGGAAGATTCGCTGGATACTGGCCTGCTCTGTTGGGACCCCTGCAGGAAGTAGGGGCGGGTGTGGTGCCTCCGAGGGACCGACGGACGGCGGGGGCTGGTGACCTGCAGTGCTTACGTCCCTGACTGCCGGGGGACCCACGTTGCCGGAACATAAGCGGTGCTGTGTGGTGTGACCAGGGCTGGGGACCAGGAAGCTTCACATTCATGGGGAAACCACGCGGCCGGCAGGGGGGAGCGCACCCGGAACCGGAGAGCAACTCGGCGGAGCAGAGGACACAGGTCGTGGTTGACCCGCACCCTGAGGGGCTGATGCAACAACAGGTGGACCAGATCCTCCAAGCTATCACGGACACAAAGGAAGCGCTTCAACAGGTGAATTGCTCAGGTATCGCTGGGACTGGGGTTCCTACGGGCAGATCGGGTAAAGCAGGCCGAGACTACGTTGGTGGTCTTAGAACCATCTCAGAAAGCACTAGATGTTCAAATGGGTGGAGTCACTCGTAGGCTCCAAGTGTTGGAGAAGAGGGCAGAAGATGCCAAAGGGCGTAATAGGCGGAACAACATACGAGTGGTGGGCCTTCTGGAAGGAGTTGAAGGAGACAGTATGATAGACTATCTGGAGCAGTGGCTACGCACTGAGATTGCTCCGGAGGGCCTGACGCCATTCTACACTTTAGAGCGAGCGCACAGGGTGCCTGCCCGCCGACCCCTGGGAGGCTGCCCAGGCCTGTGGTGGCTGGCCTGCTCCACTAAAAGGACAGGGACCTTCTGCTACATAAAGCACGCACAGCCGGCCCACATAGAGTGGACAATAGCAACGTGTCACTATTCCCGGATTAAACTTTTGAGGTACAGCGCCATCGAGCCTTGTTCCTGGCGGTCAAGAAGGCCCTCCGGGATGAAGGCATTCAATACTCCCTGATGTTCCCAGCGCGACTGCGGGTATCATTGGATGGCAAAACGTTCTTTCATAATGATCCCGATGAGGCATGGAGCTGGTTGGAATCCTACCGAGCCGAAACGGGCGACGCAGGAGGTACTGAGGGACGGACAGCGGAGGTACCGCAACCGCGCCGTGCAAGGTGCTCCAGAAGACGACGCCCTGGGACACAGAGGCCTTCCACAACTCACACGGAGAGAGAGAGGTCAGCAGCGCTGCAGGCCGTGACAGATCTCGCAGGCGAGCGGCACGACGCTGCTAAGAATGACAGATTCCGAAAAGGGGTCAGCGGTGACGGATTCTGATGGAACAGATGCAGGGAGTGTTGCTCTGCCGCACATCACACCGGGGACAGCGGACAAGATCATTGATGCCTAAACTTATGCAGTGGCTCAAGTGACTAGTAAGAGGGGTCGGCTGATCCTGGTGTTGTTGCCCTCAGAGGGGGGTATTGGGAGACATTAAATGATTCGGCAGGCTTAGATGGGGGATCGTTCAGGATATGTGGCTGTCCACTCTCCCAGGGGGGTTGGAGGTTCCTTTATAGTGGGGTTTGGCGTCTGAGTACAGTGAGGCTATAGACCAGATCTTCTTGGCGTTGGGCTCCCCCCATGGTTTCGCACTTAGAGCAAATATCTGGTAGCTACCATAGGAACTATTAGTGGATTATTCGGTTGGGTACAAGCTGTTTAGAGCCTGTTCTGGGGGAGGGGTGTTGGGGAGACTTGGGGGGTTGTTTTTGGGGTAGTTAGTGCCACCGGTGCGCCAATGCAGGGAGTGCAGTTGTGGAACAGGGATAATCCCCATAATGGGGTCATTACCAGAGTTAAAATGTATTACGGGGGATGCATACGATGATAAGACACCATAGGGTTCATGCTTATTTGGTGCGTAGAGGGGTGCAGATAGCTTTTCTCCAAGAAACCCATATGGACCGAGTTGAAGGCCAGGCACTGCAGCACCGTTGGAGGGGGCAGCTTTTTTATACAACGTATTATGCTTTTGCTAAGGGTGCACTGATTTGGGTGAGAGCGGGGGCTCCCTTTCAGCCGACCCAGCAACTAGTGGATCCCAAAGGGAGGTTTGTGGCCGTTATGGGACGGTTGGATGGGAGGGACGTGACGTTATGTAGTGTGTATGCCCCTAATGCAGAACAGAAGTCCTATTTTGCTAGGCTATCAGGGAAATTAGCGTCCTTCCTGACCAGTTCAGTGCTCTTGGGGGGTGATTTTAACTCTGTCACAGATACTGAGCTGGATAGGTCGCACCCGCCATTACCCCAGACACCCATACATAAGCTTTCGAGAATCCGGAGGGATTGGCAGGCCGAGTGGAGACTGATAGACACGTGGCGCGCGCAACATATAGGGGAACAGGACTACTCTTATTATTCTGCCCTGCATGACTTACATGTGCGACTGGATGCAATGTTGTGCTCCCCAGATGTTTATGCATTGGTACGCTATAGTGAGTACCTGGCGAAGACAATATCAGATCATAACCCGCTGCTCCTGGTGTTGACATGGTCTCGGGAACGGCCTGCTATCCCCACCTGGCGTCTACGCCCGGAGGCTTTGGAAGACCCGGTGTTTCGCACAAGGGTATTTCCTCGAGAAAGAGGGGACTGCATCGACCCTGGCTCTGGAGTGGGATGCATTTAAGTGGTGGTGCGGGCCTTATGTATTGCTAAAACAGCAGGAATGCGGAGAACGCTTTTGCAGGATACAGAGAGGGAGGAGCAGCGGTTGCGTCGGGCGGAAAGGGCCCACCCTGAGAACCCGAGAATTCAGGCTGAGATCTTAGCCGCAAGAGAGGGAGTGGCGACGCAAGTGGAGCGGTTGCGCTGCTTTGATCATAAGGTGTATTTGGCACGAGCACACGCGGAGAGAGATAAGGTGGGCTCCCGCCTGGCGTGGCTGGCCAGACCAGCTCTGAGGGGCAAGGCCATCCTGGCTTTGACCACCCCAACGGGAGCACCGGAATATACCCAGCGGGGGATTAATGGGATGTTTCTGGCATACTATGCGGAGCTATATGAAAGTAAGTTGCGGGATACGGGTGAAGGATTGAGCGAGTTCTTAGCTGGGTTAAGATTGTTGCGCCTTGAGGAGGACCAGGGGGTTATGTTGGGACAGGAGATCGCGGTGGGGGAAATACGTAGTGCGATAAAACATATGGCGCGCAAAAAAGCCCGGGGGCAGATGGACTGTCGGGAGGCCTGGGATTTAGGGAAATTGCCAGTTTCCACTCGAGAGGCTATCATTATCCCGCTGCTGAAACCAGGTAAGGACTCATTGTCTAGGTCGGCCTATCGCCCGTAGTCTATGTTAACAACGGATTACAAGATTTTAAGTAGGATTCTTGCGACCCGGCTTCTTCCCTATATGACGCACTTGGTCCATAATGAGCAGGTGGGCTTCATCCAAAGCGAACTACTGCGACCAACGTGCGACGCCTCCTACGGATTCTAGGAGAGGACCATGGCGACACCCCTGATGCAGCGGTTCTCTCTGTTGATATTGAAAAGGCGTTTGACAGCCTAGAATGGCCGTATTTGTACCGAGTCCTTCATGCGTTTGGACTTGGGGACTCTTTCGTAGGGTGGACGGAGCTCCTATATAGATCGGCGACGGCGCGTGTGCGGACGGGTGTGACGATCTCCTCGGCCTGCCGGATAGGGCGGGGCACGCGACAGGGATGCCCGCTCTCTCCGTTGTCGTTTGCCTTGGCCATTGAGCCTCTGGCCTGGTTGGGGAGATATTACCCTGGTTTATACCTCCGCGGGGACATGCAATTTTTTGCCCTCTATGCGGATGATTTGTTAATATTTCTCGCGAACACATCTGCGGCGTTGGAGGGCGCGCGGCTCTTGCTCCATATGTTTGGAAAGTACTCAGGGCTGAGGGTGAACTGGGCAAAGACCTGCTTGTTTCCGGTAGTGCCGACTGAGATGAACCCTTCCCAGATGGCGGGTGTTCGCTGGGAGCCCCACTGTCTACCTTACTTAGGCACCAACATTTATCACACCCCGAGGATTTGCTGTAGGGTAATTTGGGTCTGGCTATACGCGGACTTAAGGGCAGTTTGGCGTTTGAGTACGTTGTCGTTATCGGTAGCGGGGCGGGTGGCGCTCCTGAAGATGGGGGTGCTTATTGTATTATTTTCGGACATTGCCGCTCTGGGTGCCGGGCTCCATCTTCCGACAGCTCTGCTTGATGGCTGGCGGGTTTCTCTGGGGGGACGGGCAGGAGAAGGGTTGCAATGGCTACAATGATACGACCGAGAGCGGATGGGGGTATGGCAGTACCGGACTTCGAGTGGTACTATTTGGCAGCTCAGCTGCAGTGGTTCACGCAAGCTGTGGCTGGAGAGTTTTTGGGCCCGGATGGCCCAGAGGGTCGTTGGAACCCGCGTTAGATCTTATCCTTCATAGTGCTCCAGCAGAAGATGCGTCTTGAACCGCTGACTGCTGAGGAGCAGATGCTGAGGATGTGCTGGAACCGGAGCCAGCGTCAGGCTGGATTCACCCGCCCATATGCCCCGGAGATACCGCTGGGTATGTGCACGGCCTTCCCACATGGCGGGGATTGGACGGCACTGGCTAACTGGGAGGACCTGGGACTGCAAGTGCTAGGAGACCTCTACGAAAACGAAACCCTGTTGTCATTCCAGGCCCTACAGCACAGATATGACCTCCCGCTAGGGTATTATTTGCTGCACTCAGCGCTTGTTCTCGGCCATACAACGCTATTGGAGGACGGGACTGTCGCAACCACGAACCTCAATGGCGTGCCAATACGTGGTGATGGCTACGGGGACCTTTAAGGCTATTAAGTGCCTATACAGGCGTATGTGGACGGAGAACCTGAAACCATTGCGAGCGTTGCAGGGAAAGTGGGAAGTGGACCTTGGCAGGGAAATTCCTGAGAAGACATGGGCTCAGTTGGTTAGGAGGGCCTGGAAGACCACGAGGAATGCCAGGTTTCAATTGATACATTTTTACATCGTGCATAGAGCATATCTAACGCCAGCAAAGCTTAACCAATATTTCGAGGCGGCGGCTGCTCAGTGTCCGCGGTGTGGTTTGGAAGGGGCTCAGTTCCAGCATACGATGTGGGGATGTACGAGCTTGGGAACATATTGGGAGGAAGTGCTGGAACTATTATGTAGTATAACCGACTGTACATTAGACCTAGAGCTGGGTACTTGTTTACTGCATTGGTTCTCGCATACCGCTAAAACGAAAGTGACCAGTAGGTTCCTCGACTTGGGCCTCGTCTTAGCCAAAAGGGAGCTCACAATGTATTAGAAGTCACGGAGGGGGCCTAGTGTGGGGAGATGGCAGGCGGAATTACTCAAATGGGCGCCCAGTGAAGGTACACTTAGGTTGCAGCAAGCCCTACGTACTAATAATAAAAAGGCACAAGAGGCGGCGATGGCGTGGGAGGCCTTAGCTGCAATACTGCAGGCTCCAGACACAGATTCGGAGGAGGGGTCAATCTTGGAGGATCGGGGGATCCAACTAACGCATTGGAGCAAGAAGACTGAACCAATGCAGGAACAAGGTGGCGAATGGTAATCTCTAGTGGCCATTTATCCCCTGTACCGTATTAGTGTTGTTCAATACGGTTATCGTACTAACTTCAGAAACACTTTATTGGTCATAGTGCAGATCTACAGGCGCACCGGTGGTGGTGGGGGGAGGGGGGGGGGGAGGGTATTGAGAGAAGCGGCTTGAGATATACTGTATTATTGACAATCTATTGTTCTTGTATTGCTGTTTCTGTCATTGTTGGTTTAAAATCAAACTAATTAAAAAAAAAAAAATTAAATTGGATTCTTTCTTCTTGCGGAATGCTTGTATACAAGCTTCTACGTCCAGGCACAGCATTATCTTTTCTGCTGGGTCATATTGGACTTCTGATATTATGTTTAGTAAGTGTTTGGTATCCCTGACGTAGGACATGATTTTCGGTACCAGTGGTCGTAGGAAGAATATTGTGACAAGGACCAAGCCAATACCGGATACTATTGGTCTCCCAGGAGGTGGTGTCTTCCCTTTATGTATCTTTGGGATAGTATAGAACAAAGAGGTTCTAGGTTCTTTGTTATTAAGTTAGTCTCTCTTGTTTTTTGTCATCCAATCTCTTTCCAGCGCATTCTTGGTGATTTCGGTAATCGTTCTTTTGTAATCGCACTGTGGGATCTCGCTGGATTTTTCTGTAGTTGGATTACAAGTTCTTTCCGTTTGCTTAGCGACTCCAAAGCAGTGCGTTCCACTTTGCTGAGATGGTTATAAGATTTGTGGTTAGGTTGGAGTAACTCAACTTCTCTACTGACTGCTTGTTCGAAGGCCATGATTTCAGGTGGCATCAGGGATGGTGGTTGGTAAAAGGTGGACTTCTCACGTAGTGTGGTATATCCAGTATTCTTCTCTTGAGCTGGTTGGATTATTAAAAAAACTCTACACGGATCTTTCAGAAGAATTCTTCAAGTTCACAGCATATTCTGAACTTATCAATATGTGTGGTGGGAACGAATCCAAGGCCTTTATTAAGTACCTGATGCTCTGCCGTGGTTAATACTTCTTCAGTGAGGTTAACCACCAAATCTACTTTGTGCTCAGGCCCGCGACTTGCTCCTTTGTTTGGCTCCTTGTGTTCATTCTGGTGTCCTCGTCCCACTGGACACCTTGTTTCGTGCCTCTTCCACGTCTGCCTCTTTCCGCCTCGTCCTAAAAAATACTGTTGATTTTGGTTGGGTTGGTAGAAGGGCATTCCGTAGAATTGAGGTGGGCCTTGGTAGGACTGTTGATTGTAGGGATTTTGCCATTGGAATGGTTGTGGGTAATAGCCTTGGGTGTATCCACCACTCACTCCTTGGTCGTCGTGTCGTGTGACGCACATCACAAGCACCCGCCACTCACGCCGTACCCATTGAACGGCAGCAACATTAAGTGAGTTACAGTAACTGAAATGAGTTCCTGAGCTACTAAGATCCAAGAAACTACTATCTCCATCAAACCATGCGCATGTGAGACGCGCATGAGGAAATTGTATTCCAAACAGAGTTCTAAAATTTAACAACATTCCGACTGAGAACTACAGTTCCCAGCATTTCTGCACACTTTGTTAGCGCACTGAGGTGACGCCCACCTCACGCTGCACCCATTGTTCGGCGGCAAAACCGAGTGAGTCATATACAAATAGAGGGGCATTTCAAACAACTCGGCGCAGGAGCCGGGATCACGACATACCAAATAGGTTAACTACGGGGCAGGCCCTTTGGAGTAGTAAGTAGAGCATGGCACATCAGCGAAAGAGGTAATCTGGAATGTGTTTTGCAAAACGGATTCTAACGCGGAAGTGTTTTACTTCCATTTCTCACCCTCGTAATATAGAGTGTGACTACAAGGCTACCCATACATGATCCCGTTGAAAATTGCATTTCCCCCAAATTGAGTAAGGAAATATGTACATGTGCAGATTGTGTGACATGAATGTTGTGGACATGAATACAGACATAGTGTATGAGGTCTTTAAACGAGAGTATACTCATTTAAGAGTGCATCAGGCATTGCGATATGATGTGATTTGTAAATGACAAGCGATGTACTAGGATTAAGCGTTTTTCACTTATAAGTACGAATGTGAAAGCTATTAATTGTCGCACACTACCAAAAAGGTAATTTTGGAAATTGGATCCATTAAGGCTCCGCCAGTATGATCTAACAGATATGGATCATGGTGTAGGACGGACATAAGCACCTATGAATGATAAAGGTTCTTCACATGGGAATTGTTATTATAATGTGATGTTTTCCCACCTTCTTTTCTCCTGACAGGCGGATTTTTCCAATAACAGAGGAAGGGAGATAAGTATTCTCCCCACTTTCATTTTTATTACAAAGGTTGCAGCTTCCTGCTCCTTCAACATGTATATATAGGCAAAGAATACCTTTATTGACCAATTCCAGGGAGGGAATATTCATTGAATCCGGACTAAAGCCCAGGACTAATTTTGGGCCTTTCAATTTTGGGCTGAAACATGTTGGCAGTCTATTAGGGTCTTAGGACCAGAACATCCAAAGAAGACCCGTTTTTACCTTTTTTAATATCCACTACACCACCACCAATAAAGGGATACCTTGGAGGTGCAGTAGGATTTTTATCTTTAAGTCCCCCTGGCCTACATTTCCTAAGAGCTCCCTTAAATAAGGTTGAGCCCACCCTGACCTTTAGGAGTCAGGGTGAACCCGATGATGAAGCATGACACCAATAGAGTGTGTGAGGGTTAAATAACAAAAGGAAGTCTTTTCCTTTCCACCTTTGAGCGGTACATACCACCATAAGGAGTTTTAGAAGGCCTCTAGGAGCCGTAATAGGGTTTGGATACAAATTTGTGAATACAATTTGAATTGGTAGGAGGTATCTGCACCCCAACCACCTCACTTACCCCTTCACGTGGCCAGTGGGGGGCTCATCACTGCCACTATTGGGTTACAATTCTGAACAGACCTCGGTTTTTAGGTCTAGCCAAAGAAAGCGCATGCAAAGTGTCTTGTGAGACCTCTTGTTACCTTAAAAGGGGATTAGAGGTTGTCCACTGCTTACCATTGACTAGCTTCACTGTTACTCTCATTTGCTTAATTTTTATTCGTCAGCTCCCACAGTTCCTTCATCTCCATGTGTTCGTCCCTCCTCTGGAGCATGGATGCACATTACTTGTGTCCTTACACGGCTAATTATTTTCAGGCGCTACTTTTCTTTTTGTTTAAGCACTCAAATGGGCCTGTTTTTCACCTGTTCTGGTGACACTCTAGTCTATGTTCCTGTCAATGTCCAACTAAGACATTTGTCACTTTGCCTGACACAGGCACAAATTGTGTCAGCAGTCCTGTGAAATATGTCTACTTTCGAAAAAGCCGGAATGTGGAGTATGGGAGGATGATGAACAATTATATTAACTTTCAAAGATTACCTCAAGACCAAAGAGCCGGTATAGAATCTAGCACCACTTTTCCCAATAGAGAGGCCATCTGATGCATGATGTCACAACAGATCACTAAACCTCCACTGACATCACAAAAGAAGCTATCCTTCTAAAATGCCCATTGTAGGCAATGTCAGAACTAGAGGTCTGGGTTTAAAGAATAGAGTAGTATTCGCAAGCAACTCTCAGGGTAGTGGGGATAAGCAGTCAAAGGCTTTTCGGAGCTGTAATGTGGGAGACAAGAGTTTAGAACGCCACAGTCAACTGAGATAATACTGTCCAGCCCAGTTCTTATCTGTTGAATTAAAAGAAGGTGCTTTAATCACAGAGAATAACTTAATACTACACAGTGCAATTAGGGGAAGCAGAAACGGTTGTAATCCCGTCTGCGATATTTCCAGACGCACTACACCCTTCTGAACTATGTAACACACATGGAGGAACAGAAGTAAAAACGGCATGAATGAGAAGAGTAATCACAATAAGCATAAACAAGAAGAAGGGCAATATGGGAATTCACGGAATATTAACACACGACTGGGTCGTTCCTTATACAGTCACACAGGCTAAACGATTTGAAGGATGCAACAGCTAGAAGCATAAACTTGCAGACCCTGAGCGATATGGTCTAACATGGTATGAAGTATTTAGAAGCTGTTCATAGTTACGAGGGCACTGAGTAACTTAAACCACCTTAAGAAAAAGAATCCTTCAGGACTCTCCAAGGTAAACCACTGTAAGGTTTTCTTCGGCCACCTTCAGCTTAAAGATTACAACTGAGTATTGTGTGAGCTATTTGGAACGTATAAAGATAATCAACTGCTTAAAAGGGAAGCACAGATCCTACTTATAACATAAGGCATCAGGCATAAATATAATTTTATTCTGGTTCACATTAAAGCCATTGGGACTTGTGGGCAACAATTAACAAGCATTGAAAATGCAATAGGTCTCGCCCTCGTTTAAATTAAAGCAATTCTATTTGTAAGTAGGTGGCCTTTTAGCTTTGCTTTTATTAGTGTTTTTCAAACTTTGATGTACATAACATGCATATATGTATGCATGCATTTAAATTTATATAGATATGCAGATGTGTGTATGTATAATCTGCATATGTGTGCGCGTAGAGAGAGAGAGGTAGAGAGAGAGAGAGTAGAGTCGAGAGAGAGAGTAGAGTCGAGAGAGAGAGTAGAGTCGAGAGAGAGAGTAGAGTCGAGAGAGAGAGTAGAGTCGAGAGAGAGAGTAGAGTCGAGAGAGAGAGTAGAGTCGAGTAGTAGAGCGTGAGGAGTAGAGCGTGAGGAGTAGAGCGTGAGGAGTAGAGCGTGAGGAGTAGAGCGCGAGGAGTAGAGCGCGAGGAGTAGAGCGCGAGGAGTAGAGCGCGAGGAGTAGAGCGCGAGGAGTAGAGCGCGAGGAGTAGAGCGCGAGGAGTAGAGCGCGAGGAGTAGAGTGCGAGGAGTAGAGCGAGAGCGCGAGTAGTAGAGCGCGAGTAGTAGAGCGCGAGTAGTAGAGCGCGGGTAGTAGAGCGCGGGTAGTAGAGCGCGGGTAGTAGAGCGCGGGTAGTAGAGCGCGGGTAGTAGAGAGAGAGTAGTTGAGGGTGAGTAGTAGAGGGTGGGTAGTAGAGAGTAGTAGAGAATCCCAGCCGTGTGGAGGGCAAGCACATTTTTGTGGAAGCACAAGTCTTCAGCCCAATCAAAAGATGTACTCCTGACACCGAACAGGTGGGTGGAGCCAAAGCCCCTCTCCTGGTCTCCTGGTAGTGCTCACATAATTGTCTGGCAACAGCTGCGCTGTCAAGCCAGACTATAGCCAGACCATAAAAACAGCTGGCTTCTAAGAGCAAAGGATAACAGGCAGTGTGAGTTATCTCGTCCGTTGACAGGCTTGTCCACCTTTAATATAGGTTATTAGGCACCAAGAAGCAACTGGAAGAAACGGCACTTTTATCTGTAGCGCTACATTAGATGGCAATTCCCCACATTCTACCAGCTGGATAAAGGAGAAACCATTTATAGATTCCCAACTCGAATCTGACTATTGCATGTCATCTCAAACAGTGCCAGGTCAGTTTTACATTTTCCAAAAAGCAGCACTGTCTATTCCAACATGTCCTTTAAGATGACGTTTGCAATGATGAACGACCAAAGTTCAGTGCCCCCTCCCCTCCCCACCAGAATGAGGATCTCTACAGGTGCTAAGAAAGCGTTTACACTTCCTCCTCCAAACAAGCTTTCTCTCCCTCTTGCACAGTCTCTCCATTAACTTTAACATACTTCTTTTTTTTTTTAATCCACATTATAATTGCCACTGCTATTGGCAGTGTTAACACCGATAACAAGGATTCTGTGTTCGTGGAGGCTGACTACACCACACGCCTCAGTAGGTGTAAGCACCATTAAGCAGCGAGAGAAGGTGGTGCAAGTGGGCGGTGTGTGAAACCACACTGGTAGTGTGTAAAGCTGGCACTGCTGGAAATTGGGGGAAGCTAGCATAGTAGGTGGTGTCTGGCACAGATGGCAATCAATGAACCTGGCACGAGAATGGAATGTAAGAAACTGTCACAGGTGAGAAATCTTTTCAGTGATGGCAATGCGATACGTTGTCACTGGTGGGCAATGTAGTGTTCTTTGCTATAACAGCATGTGTATAGCACGTCATACCACAGTTGTGGCTCCAAAGCGCTGACGTGAAAAACTGGCGCTAGTGTAGGCCGCATCAGCAACCACATTGCTGACCATCGTGGGCAGTGTGGGAAACTGGGTACTGGTGGGAACTCTCAGAAGGTGACACTGGTAGGCACACGCAGACGGGCACACACAGCTAGCACTGGTGAACAGTGTCAGAAGTTTGCAGTAGTGAACAGCGCGAGGAGACGCTGTTAAGAGCTGGCACTGGTAGGTAGTGTGAAGACTGGGCACTGGTGATCAGTATTATTTAGTTGTCAACGGCTGACAGACGTGAGCGGAGTGAGGAGCTTGCACTACTGTGAGGACGAGAGTCAACTTTCAACCCAGAACTTTGCAAGTTTACTAATTTACCATAGTGCTTAGAGGCATTCAATGTGCAATGTGTGCTTCCCAAAAATATATCACCGATGAAAATAGAATTTCCTGACACAGTGGTCTTCGCAATTCTGATTTGCACTAGAATAGTGGAAGTCATAAGCTTGGTGGCATTTTGTAATTTGCAACATCAAACACAAGAGCGTGATATTTCACAATCTACAGTCTGAAAAGTAAAAGATATCCCAGTACAAAGTCAGTCAGTGTTTCAACGGTATAGAAACGAAGATGGAAGGGCTTCAATACACATTATGACATTTTAAACAACGAGGGGCATTCGAAAAACATGTTTGAAATATACAGCCATTTCTTTCAATTCAAAATTATACCACAATCTGGATGTTCGCGTTGACAGCGCTTTACAGTACGTATTTAGCACGTTTCTACGCATCCCCTGTTTTTATGCTGAAATGGGGTGTGTGGCACAGAGAGATGAAGTGATGTGTTCAGGATCACAAATTGGAACTCAGATATCCTGGGCAGCGCCGAGTACACGCACAGCCCGCACTTGGGGGCAGAAGGGCTCCTGCGGCGGACTTGTGGTTCAGAGGAGCTCCTTCGTTACTGAGAGCAGGGGACATAATTGCGGTATTGCTTGCGAAGGGTGGAAAACGGTCTGCTCTGTAGTGAGTTTTTAGGGGGCCGGTAGGTTGATGAAGTAGACTGAACTGAAGCTGGGCAGTAAACCTCACGATGAACTCTTGTGAACAAGTGAAGCTTCGTGGTGCTAAACGCGCTCTCTGGAAAGCGAAATTTTTCTTAAAACCTTTACGACTACCGGCCTTTGTATGTATACATCTATAGCTAAATATATATGTAGGTATAGAACCATATATACCAACATACATACTTAAACATTTTGAGTAAAACACAAGCCCCATCTGCCCCTCCCCTCTAGAGGCGCCAGTATTTATATTCTTGTGCTAATCTTCTCACCTAGGTGAGCAGCACGCGACGACAAGAGGCCTCGCTGGGAGCTGAAGCGCGCTATGGTAATAACTGTTAACACAGTATGATACAATGCTGGTGTTTGGTATGTTTGTGTACAAAGGGCACAACCATTCCCTTCCACGCTCTGAATTTAAGATACAGCCGCCCTACCACCCCCCCCTTGCCCCTCCCACTTTTCCGGCTTTTCCAGTGCCTGGCGAATCTTATGGCCTGCGAAGGGGTGGGGGGGGGGGGTGAAGCCATCCTGACATTCACAGCAGCAGAAATTAAGGAACTGTCTGTGAACAAACACTTGGGAGCAGCCTCGTGTAAAGGGCGTGACTCTGCTGACCCAATCAATGCCATTCTTTTGAGTGCGTCCAGGTTCACACGGGGCTGTCTCCAGCCACTCACCCAGAAACAGTAGGCTGCTAATGAGAACAACGCTGCCCTTTTATGTACATATTGCGCGTCAATAGTAGGGCACGTTTGATGCGAGTGATGACACTTCACGCCAAGCTGTATAGGCACTGACTCGGTGTCTGGGAATATGTATTTATATGTAAACAGAAATAAAATGTGCCTTAGTGTACACAACAAATGTTTTGCTTGGATCTTCAAACTGCGTCCCGACGTCCAAAATGAGAGGCAGCACTATACAAAATCATAAATTAAACAAACATCAGCTACTCTGCTGTGTCACATTACAAAGGTTTTTCTGTTTTTATATAGCCCGAACTCGACCTGAAGGAATTGGAGAGCAGGGTGGAAAACGGTCTGCTCTGTGGTGAGTTTTTAGGGGGCCGGTAGCTTGATGAAGTAGACTGAACTGAAGCTGGGCAGTAAACCTCACAATGAACTCTTGTGAACAAGCGAAGCTTCGTGGTGCTAAACGAGCTCTCTGGAAAGCGAAAGAGGACCGTGCTGCATCGGCCAGCCAACTTGGACAGGCTCGCCTGCTTTCCTTCTGAAGTAAAAGGTTTCTTGTCTTTATGGGGCCATGTGTTTCAGACACATGGCCCCATAAAGATAAGAAACCTTTTACTTCAGCCGGAAAGCGGACGAGCCCGTCCAAGTGGGAAGGGCGAAAAAGCCGAAAGTAAACGTCACAACAAGCTTTTTTCCAATGGCTGGCCACTGTTCAGCATAAACGGTGACGCCAGCCAATGGAAAAGAGGGGCGGGGCTTAAAGCCCTTTACTGAAACAGGCCTAAAAACTTTACATCTCGCCAGCGAGACTGCGCATGTGCGCAGCCCACACCAGCCGAGACCTAAAAAGTGTTGTTTTAAATCCCTTAACAATGTTGCAAAGTTTGTCATGAATTAATTAACACCACACGAGCCATCAGCTACTTTTTGAGGATGGACAACTTAGTGCTTTATTGAGGAAGTAATGTGGTACAATCCCGGAGCTCATGAGCAAAAGTGCTTTGATGCAGGCAACAGACCTGCCAACTTGAACAAAAACCTAACCATGCGAGGTGGGGGCAGGGCCTCATTCCGAGAAGTACCTAACAGGTACTCCCCGCCCCCCTCAGCCCCTCCTCCCAAAAAAAAAAAAAACTTGCCGAGGCTGGTGCCAATGTCTTGATATTTCACATCCCTTAATGGATGTCGGCAGTTCAAAGCCTCGGAAAACAAGCTAGAAATCTACTATTTAAAGTGGTTTTCAGCTCTTTTTCCTAACCATTGCAGTCATTAGACTTACTGTGTCTTCCCAATGACAAAACTATGAGAAAAAACAGCCCAAAGCTTACAGTCCCACCTCTTAGAACTATGTAATAAAGAGGCCCTTCGCCCTTTTAATTAGCAAGGTTGGCTAACGTTTCCTTCTTCATAATTTGATTTAGATTCTTATAAAGCGTTCTGATACCAATGGTTTCCTGGTGCTAAGCCCCAAGAAAAAACAATCCAAGAAGGTAGGCATTTATTGAAATAGATGGGTTTTACCAGTTTTTCTGAAGGCAAGATAGGGAACAATTTGTCTTAGAGCTGGAGGTAGTCAGTTTCACAGCTTAGCTCCCATGAGTCAAAAGAAGTGGCCTAACAGACTAAAATTTGTCAACTTCACCCTTGCTGTCTTTCCATTAAGACATTACATGAGCTGCTCGAGTCCCCTACATTCTATCCTGAATTTCTGTAATCTAGTGATCAGGATGTTGTGGTTCACAGCAATGTAGTTTGTCTTTACCGCTAAAATTGTTCAGTTAAAAGATGGACAATTCAGGAGCCTGAGAAAGACTCTACAGGTTCCAACATTATGATTTGTTTATTAAGGGTGAAAAACATAGTAAAAGAATCTAGCGAACGGGTGAGGGTTCAGGGACGGTGTTGTCCTCAGAAATAAATTAGGCAATATGTCCCTAAAGACAAGATTCAAAACAATATTTCAAAGTACATTCAATAATGAAAAATGACTCAAAAAGTGAGTTCAAGATCATTAATTTACAAAAACCAAGAACATTTATTTAAAATATTGAAAAAGAAAAGGCAGCAGCGGACTGAATCAAGCAATGGGCATATAAATCATTTGCCATGAGGCTCTCATAGCTTACGCAAAATACAGTATTAAGTCAAATCTGAAAAACAGTCCCAAAACGTCAGCTAATCAATAGACAATCGGACCACATCAATAGTAAAAACCCACAAGTATATGGCTCAAACCAAAATTTGAAGATTTTTACTGCCAATCCCACTATAGAAAATGAAAGAAACAGCAATGTCAGCATGGTGTGAGCTAAAGTATAATTATTTAGGGAAATCACATTTTAAACCATCATATCACTAACATCCTAACACTATCCCACTACATGAATATTGATTCGCTCCTTCTGACCTAATGGCATCCGGAGGTATCAGAACCAACTGGATACATAATCGAAACAAATCATGAATGAATTAAAGACAGTGTGCCAGCAGGAATGGCCAGGGAAAGTAGCAAAGGTTCTTCCTACGGAGGTTTCTTCAAGTACAACAGGTCATACAAAATAAACAGAGCACATTTTGCTGTGTGCAGCGTCAATGAGAAATAAAAACATGCAGTGATTCTTATTAAGTCAACAGTCATGTGTACAAGTATGTAACTGAGGCCTAGTTGGCACTAGGCAATAAAATCAGTTTTTTTAATACAAAATAAGTTTTTCGTTTCAATTGCAAACGGCTCAAATTATTAAGTAAATATAGGTTCCATTTAAAGAAACCTTCAACATTTGTGAAATAATAGGGAAAAGCAATGTGTTACCGAATCAACACCCCTGTCTGTCTCAAACACCTGAATTATTTATGACGTGTTTTGTAATCGAGTGAAACATCTGCTATGTTTGACAACATTGCACACTTTACAGAACTGTGGGATTTGAACTTAACCTAAAACATTCCTTAACAAGTCTGTGCAAACGTTTCTGCAGATAGGTGGGATAAAGTACGTCGTTGACAAGAAAGCCACAGGATGGACCACACTAGTTGCAATGAAATGTATACACTGCATCTAGAAAAAGATTTGCGCGCTGCTGAGCCAGAAAGCAACATGAATTGCTTACCGTAGCGCACTGTAGTACTGATTTCCGAAGGACTAAAGTGCTGACTCAAAGAAGAACGCTGAGGAATCTCCTGCAGGGAGCACTCCCACTGTCATGTGGCAGGAAGCAGAGTGGACTTCCTGCCTTCCACAGCTACCGGCCCTCACCTCGGACAGAGCCTCATCTGGCAAATTTTAACTAACACTTAATATGTATTTTGGATCATGGTTTCTAAGCCCATAGCGAGACTCTAATGCCAACGAACGGGCTGGTTGATAGAGAGTCCTTTGGAAGACAATATATTCTCTCCCCAGTTTTCTAATTAAAACAGTAGGCCGCAATAATTAAATGGATTTTAGCCACACAAAATCAATAGCAAAGCCGTTCTGGAATGCCGGAGTATTCAGGAATTCCTGAAAGGCTTTGCAATTGATTTTAATGGACTTTTGATTATTCACCACGATAAATCAATTTGGTCTTTGACAAACACCACCATCTGACAAAAAAGTATAGAACTAAGAATGTGAATTAAACAATGTGCTGTCCGCAAATAAAAGGGCCTGTAATGTCAGATGTAACACCCGAATTCCTTACAGACGTCATAGATGTTTGCTGGGTTCCAATTCCCACCCTTATGATTATTCCTTTACCCTGTCTGTGCAAACAACTTAGGTCTCTCGAGGGTGTCTGCACATCTCCACCTTCATTAAGTGCCTCATCATTTAACGTCCGTGCAACCACACCTCACTGATTGCATTCGCCATCGAAGCCCCAGAGGCACAGCCCTACTGCCCGTGCCACCATTCTTGCTACCTTTTGCCTTAACCATTTAACAGCTTAGCATCCC
This sequence comes from Triturus cristatus, assembly GCF_964204655.1. Lineage (NCBI taxonomy): Eukaryota > Metazoa > Chordata > Amphibia > Caudata > Salamandridae > Triturus > Triturus cristatus. Next base: position 715,281,947 of record NC_140589.1, on the reverse strand, counting down.
CATTCTTACCATCCATCACTACAACCGCTTGCGGGCTGTATGTAGCACCTTTCACAAACCACTAAACCTTTTTCATTCAATGCACACATTCTCGAGCTGTCCAATTTATCTCATACTTCCTATGCCCCGTCCTACCCTGCCATCCTGTGTCTCTGACTGTGTGCTCCTTTAGCCGCCTGTAAGTTAACAACCTGCAGCTCATCTACTCACCTTGAGGCGAATTTCATAGGTGGTGAAGCGGCCCCGGGCAACCCCTACGGTCTGCGGGTTTCCCACCTCGATCTCCAGGAAGTTGTTTGGTGGGCCATAGGCGTCGTTCAGGTTTTGAGGCTTGCTCATCAGACGGCGGGTATCTGCGATGGTCTCAGCCATGGTTGTCACGGCTTATATTGCCCTCTTTCGCCGCCCGGCGCTCCCCCGCACCAAGAGCTTCTACCTCGGCGGCCTCGACTCCTGCGGATAGCTGTACTGACAGCGACAATGCGGTCAACACCTCCTCCCACCCCACAGTCACACTGGGTCTTGGAAGAGAGCGGACGGAGAAATCCCTATCCAAAAGCACACCGCAATGGCGGCCATCTTGGAGTATCAATTAGCCCATTTCGTTTTATAACATCGATACGTATAAACAAAATACATCTAAAACAATTGCAGAGAAGAGTAATACCTTAAATAGCATTCATTATTTTTTTTCATAAATTTGAATTACATTTTTATGTTGGAATCGTTATTGTTGATTTTATATAAAACAATTGAACTACACAAAAAACATATGATTTATGTTATTTGAAAGCCGTCTCTGGAGAACTTATTTTGAATCGCCACTACGTTTAATTTAGCCTCTTAACATAACGGTGCAACTGTAGTCCTTCTTTGGTGACGATCGTACAGCTGATTCATGTACATTAAATTCTCACAATGAATCATGGGAGGAGAGAGTCTGCTGAGAGGTTCGCTGAGGCCCGAGTTTGCAGACTGCTGTCTGTGGTGTTTAGGTTTCCGCTCTACAACTACGGCGGTTTGAGTCCCAAAAGGTCGAGAGGTCCTATGAAATTAAAAACATCTGTGCATAGCTGAACATTTGAAATACGCGCCGCTATGGCAAGGAGCAGATTTTAAAATATCCCACTTGTTGCTCTGCAGTATTTGCTTTCCCAAAATCTTATTTTTTCTGACTCTTGAAAGGCTAACGCCTAGGAATCTCTCATATGAGTCCTTCTGCAATGTGACACGACGCTTTTTCCACTTAACACGGAATCTATAAAGTGTACCTCTCAAACTTTTACAATAGGCAGATTAACGGCAAGGATTGCAATCATTCACATACATGTCAACGTTTTAAAAGAGAAAAGTGAGAGATTAAAAAAGACTATCAGGAGACTGCGTTTCTCCCAATTACATCTATTGAAGGAGAGGCAATTTCATAAATTGGGTCTATTGGCATTTATGTGGCTTTGTCCGTGATGTAATGCAAACGTCATTTTCATTTGTAGGGATGCATTATAATCACACTCGTAGAACACATCCACATATAATCCTTTGTGTTAACCTAAGTGTTAGGACCTTGTAATGTAATAACGTTATCTATTTAGGCCACTGTATAGAATATGTGAAGAATTCATGTGAAATAATCAAATATAACCAGCAGAAAACACTAACAGAAGCACCCATGTTGTGCAACTTACAACTATTTATTATTGAATGTGTGTATTAATCGTGCCATTTTACATTTAGGTAGGCATAATAACCGAATATGCCTTATTCTCTAATCAGTTTCGTAAAGTTAATGTTCAATTTCTCTAATGTTAGCTGAATCTTGTAGGCCTGAAATACATTTTCCCGGAAGCTCTCGTATTAGAATTAACAGTGCTGAATTTCATGTCTATGGTGGATTTTTTTCTTTCTCTCGTCTGTGTTGTAGGTGGAAGAAGAGCCTTTGTTAGTTAGAATAGTCTTTGTTTAAGGAGTTAGGCAAGGAGAGAAGAGGATGCATTGGGAGTTAATGCCGATAAGGAGAACTGTTGTATTGTCTCACCAGGTAAGGCCTGGGAATCAAGGTCATCTTGTTGCTGTTCAGGAACATCGCCGTCCTGTGGAAAACAACCTATGAGAACGTGGTCTGATTGGATGGCATGCCCCGGAAGGAATCCTGGGAAGATACCTGTAATAGTGGAACGTTGCAAGTAGGGAAAGAGACCCACTTCTTCTTTGCCTTTGGAGAGAGAGCATCTTAGAACAAGCTCTGTCTCAGTAGCTTCATGCTACTTGATCCATTGTAGTGGAGAGACTTCTAAGGAAGACTCGACATGCTGACACCTTTACCTATCCTGCCCCGAAGAATGCTTAAGTAGGGATGTCATGTTAGTGTTAGTGAAGGGATAGATTAATGCTTTATTTCCATCAACCTTCGATGCAGGGGAACTAGGACTCATGCTTTTCGATTCTCTGCATCCTATTTCTTGAATTAATGGTTTTGTGTATTTTGCACCAACTCAAATTTATTCGCAGATTTAGCTTTATGTTGGTTGCAATGAATTTCTACACCCTTGTTTTGAGGTGTCTGTATGTACAGTTATTTTTAGCTTTGTAATAAATCAACTAACCTTACTTGGTGGTCTGTGGCTACTATGGGTCTAGAGAAACTGTGATTGAATTGATTGACATTGTTAACAACTTCTCTCCCCTCCACACTTTCATGCTAAGAAAAAGTACCATTGACTTGCGGTTCTAGAACAGATCTAGAACATACGGGGCCGGCCCCTTCATCAGTATAAAATACCGGGCAATTGTGCGTGTTCTGTGGTCATGGAAAGTCTAGGAGCTGGTACTGGAATGCCTCGGTTACTTACTAGTAATCTTCATTACCCTTAGTCTATCTTGTCCTCATCACATAGCTGCCAAGGTTTCAGATTGCTTACGTGTGACATTTTCATAATTGTTTTTGTAATTATGAGTGACATTCAAAGACTATGAGTGACACTTTCACGCTGGCAAAATTAAGCAACGAAGATGAGGGAAGCATGTAAATATCAGAAGTTACACCCATTTGAGGAACAAGAAACTCTAAGATCTTACCGCTGCAAAGCACCAGAAATGGAAGGGCTCTACATACTCAACAGTAAGTGGGGGTCTCGTGTCTCCAAATCGTGGGGGGGGGAGGCGGCCGTACTAGTAAGGAATAAAATCAGGACCCTCATATAAAATTTAGGGTAAACATGGTTTTGCACTCTATGCTTTGTGGAAAGAATTTTGTTTATTGGCTAATGTGTAGAACGTTTAATTTTGAAAACAAGAAAAGGTCACAGAATGACAAAAATAACATTTTCTTAAAACCCATTGAGCGATATTCAGAGGAGCAGACTCCCAGTAAATACAACATGCACTTTGTTTATTTAACCACCACAATGCTGGGAAAGTTTCAGTAAGGTGGAGGTCTAATGAGCTCTGTATACCCGGTTTGTTTTACGGCTGCCGACCTCACACTCAGTGAGTTTAGGCACAATGTTTGCAGTGACCAGGCGGTCTGTAGCAACAGGTCTGTTATGTGGCATATGGTTTACTATCAGCATGTCTCAGCCAAAGCAAGTCAGGCAAGGTCATCACCTGTGGCTCTTCTATGAAGCTCATGGCGGCTGCAGCGATCGAAAAACTAAAGTGCATACCGATCTCCAGTGAAGCTTCTCAGCAATACAACAAATAGGGTTGTGTTGTGGGAGTGCTCAGACTCCAGCACCTCAGGCAACAGCTTCTTAGTTGAGGTGCAGCAGCAAGCTGCACGATGTGAACGTGGGTACACTTTCACCTTTACCTAATCAGTGTTGAAGAATGCTCACAAACTTTCTGTCGGGGGCCAAAATTACAGTGTGGTTTGTGGCCAAGGGCCGCACTGGTAGGGGTGGGGTCAGCGGGGGGGGGGGGGGGGGGGGGGTCAGGCTAGAGTAAAAAAAATCAAACCTGTTTCAAAACATTAGGCAATGCAACAATGCTGTATTTCAAAAGCTGATGTAACTGCAAAGAGCAAATTTTGCTAATACATTTTTATTAGCAGACAATAGCAATCTTAAGAGGCATTGCATAGCTTCATCCACACTTTGACCCCAATTCCATCACAGTCTCTTTCTCTCTGACAGTCAGTGTCTCTCTCTCTCTTTCAGTCAGTCAGTCTCTCTCTCTCTGTCAGTCAGTCTCTCTGTCAGTCAGTCTCTCTCTCAGTCAATCAGTCTCTCTCAGTCAGTCTCTCTCTGTCAGTCAGTCTCTCTCTGTCTTGCTCAGTCCGTCTCTCTCTCAGTCAGTCCCTCTCTCAGTCTTTCTCTCAGTCAGGCAGTCAGTCTCTCTCAGTCAGTCAATCGCTCTCTCAGTCAGTCTCTCTCTGTCAGCCAGTCTCTCGCTCAGTCAGTCAGTCAGTCTCTCTCTGTCATTCAGTCTCTCTCTTTGTCAGTCAGTCTCTCTCTCTCTGTCAGTCTCTCTCTGTCAGTCAGTCTCTCTCTCAGTCAGTCAGTCTCTCTCAGTCAGTCTCTCTCTGTCAGTCAGTCTCTCTCTGTCTTGCTCAGTCCGTCTCTCTCTCAGTCAGTCCCTCTCTCAGGCTTTCTCTCAGTCAGGCAGTCAGTCTCTCTCAGTCAGTCAATCGCTCTCTCAGTCAGTCTCTCTCTGTCAGCCAGTCTCTCGCTCAGTCAGTCAGTCAGTCTCTCTCTATCATTCAGTCTCTCTCTTTGTCAGTCAGTCTCTCTCTCTGTCAGTCTCTCTCTCCTAGTCAGTCAGTCTCTCTCTCTCTGTCAGTCAGTCTCTCTCTGTCAGTCAGTCTCTCTGTCAGTCTCTCTCTCTCAGTCAGTCTCTCTCTCAGTCAGTCAGTCTCTCTCTCTGTCAGTCTCTCTCTTAGCCAGTCTCTCTCTGTCAGTCAGCCTCTCTCTGTCAGCCAGTCTCTCTTTCAGTCTCTCTCTCTGTCAGTCAGTCTTTCTCAGTCAGTCTCTTGATCAGTCAGTCAGCCTCTCTCTCTCTCTGCCAGTCAGTCTCTGTCAGTCAGTCTCTCTCTCTCTGTCAGTCAGTCTCTCACTCTGTCAGTCTCTCTCTCTATGTGTCAGTCTCTCTCTCTCTGTCAGTCTCTATCAGTCTCTCTCTCAGTCAGACTCTCTCTCTCTCTCTCTCTCTCTCTCTCTCTCTCAGTCAGTCTCTCTCAGTCAGTCAGTCTCTGTCTCTGTCAGTCAGTCTCTCTCTCTGTCAGCCAGTCTCTCTCTCTGTCAGTCATTCTCTCTCTCTGTCAGTCTCTCTAAGTCAGTCTCTCTCTCTGTCAGTCAGTCTCTCTCTCTCTCTCTCTCTTCCTCAGTCAGTCTCTCTCTCTATCAGTCAGTCTCTTTCAGTCAGTCTCTCTCTGTCAGTCAGTCTCTCTCTCAGTCAGTCTCTCTCAGTCAGTCAGTCTCTCTCTCAGTCAGTCTCAGTCAGTCAGTCTCTCTAAGTCAGTCTCTCCTAGTCTTTCTCTGTTAGTCTCTCTCAGTCAGTCAGTCTCTCTCTCTCTGTCAGTCTCTCTCAGACAGTCAGTCTCTCTCTCTGTCTCTCTCCGTCAGTCTCTCTCGCTCACAGTCAGTCAGTCTCTCAGTCAGTCTCTCTCTGTCAGTCTCTCTCTCAGTCAGTCAGTCTCTCAGTCAGTCAGTCTCTCTCTCTACTCTCTTTCCACTCTCTCTCCACTCTCTCTCTCTCTCTCTCTCTCTCTCTGGGGGGCAATGGGTACGCTACCTGTAGGGTCCGCGGGCTGCCAAGGAAGGCATGCCGGGCCATACTATGAGTACCACGGGCATAGAGTAAGGAGTGCCTCCCCTTGTAAATCAACCCTGAGAAAATGGCTAAAGGCTGCAGTGAGTTGGCTCGTCAGAGAAAACTGTGAGTACCTTAGTGTGAAGTGCAAACGTACTAAATGAGGAAACACTGATAGCTCTCATTGTGTGACAGTTCTGGGAGCTTGCAATGACGCGCAAAAAAGTAGAGAATGCATTATATTAACGCGAGATGCTTGGGACTTGGCAGGGCTGTACCAGTGAGGTGATGTTACCTAACAACAGGAATAGGGTTGCCACCTATCCAAGGGAAACATACTTTTACATTTCTTGTTTTTAGAATCTACAAAGGCCTGGACTTGATATTAAATAGGACTTTAAAACTGAATATATTTATTTGTAACATGATTTTTCTGCCTTTGTTTTCTTTAATTATTCGTCAGGGATCGTTAACACATCCCTAGAACACATATAAACGTGTTTTCTATAAATGTTTGCTGTTAGGAGTATGTACACATAAGGGCTAAAAAGGACATCTTTAAGTGATTCAGTTTATTTTTGGACCGGGCGAGGTATGAAAATACCGGGAGTGCCGGTAGAAAACTGGTTAGGTGGCAGCCCTAAACAGAAACAAAGCAGGAGGATCCATAATGCTAGCCCCACCTGTAGCATCCTTCCTAGCCGGTAGCATGCAAATGACCACCCCACACACGGAGTTCTGTAGTGCACGTTTTTATTCTTCAGAGTGCAACCGTTAACTGCACGTACTGCTTCATAATCCTTATTAATCACACCCAGACACACCCAACTGATTGCATCATTTTCCTACAGACTCCATCAGGAACCAGAAGGGCCCTGCTGCTCATATTCACAAGAAACCTCATCTCTGCCTTGGTTAAATAAAACACATATATTACATATATACATTATAGTTTCTCAACAAGTGGTCGAGGTGCCCAAACTACTTTTCCAGATCTCCTAATGTGATGTGAGGTTGGTGAGGCGTAGGAGAGAGGCTTTTCTCTGGTACAGGTGATGCAGAGGCAGGTGTCTGAGTTGGGCTCTTCGAACTCTCAAGTGGACATGACCCACTTCTATATCTGGAGCTGACAAACATCGAGGCAGGTGCTTGAAATGTGGCAAGTCTCTTTTGATGGACTTTCTGGGACGTTGAGCAGTCACCATATGTCCTTACTCGTCACAGCCCTCATTGAGTCAGCATCAAATGGAGCGTCAAACTTGCACTTCCGTTTTTGTTTGACCAAGACACGGTCTCCGAACTTGAAAACCATGTCCCGGGCAAATCGGCATTTCTCAGCATAGATCTTCATTCTGGACTTGTGAAAGGAATCCCTTGTACAAATCTCGTCAGCATCTGCTGACCTATCAGTGGTTCATTGTGGCAATTTTGTTCTCATGGCTCTCCCAATCTTTATGGTGGTGGGGCTTTCACCTGTCATGAAATGGGGAGTTTAAAGGAAGTGACCCGAAATGGGCCACCCGGGTCACTGGCGACCACCTCTCGGCCTTCCCAAAAATGAAGAGTCGGGATAACAGTGGAGAATACAATCTAACACCTTTATTAGTAAATACACTGCAGCAGAGCCTGAAGCTGACCTTACCTGCTGGGGGACTCCGTTGCTGCCCTGTTTTGCCTGTGATTACCGCCGCTGCTCCTGGGCCCTACACGCTGTGTGTCTCCCCTGCCGCCGCTGTTTCATCTCGCGGCCAAGAGCAGGGGGAGACTACAGCTCCCAGGCTCCATAGCGGGCGTTGACGACACCCACGTGCCCGGAGGCGCACAAAAGGACGCGGCTCCCTCGGTGGAGCGGGGAACAGAACCTGAAGCTGACCTTACCTGCTGGGGGACTCCGTTGCTGCCCTGTTTTGCCTGTGATTACCGCCGCTGCTCCTGGGCCCTACACACTGTGTGTCTCCCCTGCCGCTGCTGTTTCATCTCGCGGCCGAGAGCAGGGGGAGACTACAGCTCCCAGGCTCCATAGCGGGCGTTGACGACACCCACGCGCCCGGAGGCGCACAAAAGGACGCAGCTCCCTCCGCATCGCGGGACGGGCGCGGGCGGCGCCGGGTTAAGCCGGGACAAGGGCGGGACCGTCTGTGGCCGTCCGGGGCCGGAGGAGGCCGGGCTGGGCCCGCCCTCTGATATTCAGTGCGAACCGTGAGTACACATAATTATTATAATATTCGCTCCCAACATTAACATCTGATTACTATGGCTGCCAGAAGGGGTGCGAAAACGACACCAATAGGGATGGTAGCTGGGACTCTAGATCAATTTATAACGAGAGCATCATCGGTGTTGGAACGTGAAATCGAAATGACGCAACGCCGTATGTCCCAAGATCCGGTCTTCCTAATGAGATCTTCATTGGGCCCTGCTGCTCATGCATGCTCACCAGTCTCTACTCAGCCAAATACAGCTATTGTGGAGCTTTCTACTAACTCACAGCACACTGGGAACAATATAGGTGATCAGGTGGATTGCCCAATCCAACTACCATGTGGTCAGTCTATAAACATAATACCTGCCCCAAACGAAGTGAGCCTAAACAACCAGACGAAGACAATATCTAAAGAGGGTGCAATCCCGAAAAAGAAGAAGGCTGGCACCTCATCTCAGGGTAGAAAACCTAAACAGTCTAAATCCAATAACAATTTGGTACCCCCGATTACGGATCAATCGGAGTCTTGCCCCTCTGTGACTTTTATAGACAGTCCTGCTAAGATTGGTAGAGAACCCGCAACTATATGTTCCCTCAACTTAGATCTATTGGTGGGAAAACTGAGTCTGGTCTTATCTTCCTTTATTCAGCCTGTGGAGCAAAAATTGAAACATTTAGACGATAGACTGGGAAAAATGTAGGCACTGCTCGTGAAAAACATGGGACTTAGAAACGATTTTCTTGCTATTCAAACCCAAGCTAAAGTTTTTGCTACACCAGTGAATGTCTCACAGCCACAACACAAGTTAACACATACTATTGCAAATGATCAGCCCACATTGTCTACTATACAGGGGCCGACCCTGGGCTCTAGTACAACTGGCCTAAAAAATAACCCAACTTTTGTGAAAAAGGCGCAACCCTTGCAATTGGCAAATTCTGTAAATACCGCAACTCTAGGGAAGGAGCTCTCAAATCATCTCGGGGAAAAAAATGCCTCTCGAGACTTACCATGCATCAATCTACCCCCGGATTGTGCCCCATATGTGGTTATTCTAACGGAGGTCCCTGAGCTGATGAGTACTAAACAGGAATCATATGAGGAACTTAAAAACAAGACAATGCATTGGTTGAACACCCATAGACCCTTGCCTAGATCCATCCAAAGCAAAATTTTGTTTGTTAGAAGGGTGGGCTGGGTGGGTTGCAAACCAAAAAATGTGGGTGGGGATTGTGTAATTATCAATTTTGAGGATTACAGGGCAGTAGACCATGTATGCAGCAGGCAACAGATAAGTCCCAATACAATGATTAAATCTCTGAGGTTAGACTATTTTTATCCAACAGATTATGTTTATTACCTTCCTGACCACGGGAGGTACGATTCGTGGCCTCAGCAAGAGGACTCTCGGCATTATGTACATAGAAGTAGGGGTGGAAAACTTAGGGGTGAAGCGATGGGAGTCCCAATAAGTAATAGATACAGCTTGCTTGATCAAGTGGATTGACTCCCTGTGCCCCACAGCCCCTCTTTGGTCCATCGAATAGACGCTATCAAAAGGGAAGGAGACTCGAAGATTATTAGGAAATGGGGAGTTTAAAGGAAGTGGGCCACCCGGGTCACTGGCGACCACCTCTCGGCCTTCCCAAAAATGAAGAGTCGGGATAACAGTGGAGAATACAATCTAACACCTTTATTAGTAAATACACTGCAGCAGAGCCCAGTATGGCCAGCCTCATGGGATGACTGTTGAGGGACTGGCCCCAGAACACTTGGTAACACAAAATAATCCTTCCAACATCTCTCAAATCCCCGCCCTTGATGGAAAAATACAGCTTGGACGGAAAATTGAACAAAGAAGGCACTGAGAGATGAGCTACCACCTGCAGAATGGGTACACGTAATCAGGCTCCCAAGGCCATCTTACTCGGTCTCAGCTCTTTCTAGTGTGGGAGCATAACTATGCCCAGGGATAGGTATGCAAAGCTGAATAAACTATTCTCTTCGTGCCTCTGAGTTCCAACCTTGCATGAGATAAGGGAACTTTCCCAACAGCAGCTTCTGCTGAGACATAGAGAGAGCGGGGGGCTCAGAGGCTGAGTTCTTCTTACAGCGTAACATGGCGACTACAGAAAGGAAAATGGCGCCTCAGATGCCAACTTTAGCCTGCACAACCTTACTAATAGCTGGACACACACACATTTGCAATAGCAATCAATATAAAATAGCAAAATTAATGCTAATACAACACAGCATACATCATGAGGTACCGGGCAATGAGTCATTCGATTCTAACAGACCCTCCTTTTAGCATTCATTGCTAATCTTTATTGGTGCTATCAGGTTAGGGTCTTTACAATTCTAATGGAAGGGGGACAAAACATTACATATATAACAGTTAACTATTTGGGGTGCTCATCAACACTGTTAGTCAGGTATACATATCAATATTCAAAAATGCCCTCGTCTATGGACATCAAATCTTAAACAGCCTGTACCATCATGACGGAATTTTTAGCTGTTCATTCTTGAACTCCGGGCTTGGGGGTTAACTTATGCATACAATAAGAACAACAAGCTGGAAGGCAATTGATGCATAGACAACAGGTGAAAATCACACCTGCAATAGCTACTAAGAATAAGAGTATTTTCCAGCCCCATGTTGCTAACAGACCCCAGAACTACCCAGACAAGGACCATGTACCATTCTCCTGGTAGATATCGGACGCTAGTCTATGTAACTTTTGTGTGGCGGGATATACATTCAGAGCATTGTCTGGTATGCACACAGCAACTACTACCTATGACGTGACAGGCCCCACCCCTATCAGCAAGGATGACATCTAACACCATCCTGTTTTGAAGAGCAACAAGTCTCGTAGCCTGAAGCTCAGCCGTGATGTTGGTCAGTATTCCTGCTGTGGTGTTGATAACTCCTTCTACAACCCTTGTGAGCTGGCATATACTAAAGCTGTTATGCATGGGGACCCAAAACGGCAAAATACCCTTCATGGCATCTGTAAATTGCTGTAAGGTAGTGTCAGTCTGACCAATATCCTTCGTGTCAAGAACCCTTCTTGCTCGGGACAAATAAACAGTCCTGCGCCGTAATCTGTGGTCTCTATGATAATTGGATGGTGCAATATACACAGGGGGTAAGAGGAAGGACACAAAGCACACACGGACCACCCCCAGGAAGCCATACATAAGCCTGGGACCTGCAGATGAAGTACATGTTGTGGGGTGGAAGCAATGGTGGACTACTTGTGATGTTCAAGTCATAATTGTAATTGCAAATACTCTCTCCTACCGGAACCTTTTCAAAATCTCGGACACAAAAATTTGTTGTCGTGTTAATCACCAGTATTGGCATCGCCTTAGCCTGAGTAATATTGCGTAACTGAAAGGACCTGAAATATTTAGTGACGTTCATGTCTTGGAAAATCTTCCTTCTCATCCATAAGCCATGTTACATTTTTCTTCCTTTCATATACATTCAGGCAGGCATCAGGATGTAGGGGGTCGGCAGTCCCATCCCTCCCAGTGGTACATCCTTGGTGAGTAGCTATATAACCCAGCACTGCCTCATAATCAAGGTATGTCATATTCATTGCATCTGAATGATAATGGATATATACCATGGTGAACAACTGAAACCAGGCTTCGCAGCTGGCCAAATAAGAGGGGGGCAAGGACAGCAACAGGTCATTTTTATGCATCACTGAGGGGAGTGAACCACAAACCCAACAATCAGTGACATTGGTGTTATGGTGGGCCTGATGAAGCATCTGCAGGAAGACGTTATCTACAGAAGTCTGCCTATGTCTTTCCTTATGCGGAGCAAGGGTGACAAAGACATGCTCGGGGAGGGGTGTAGTTGTTGTAATCAGGGAGTGTACAGGATGTCTTTCTTCCAAGAACCATAGGATCCCTAAAACTGCTACTAATGCTACGAAAACTATCACTAGGAATACTATCTTAGTCTTAGTAGGCCAGCTTTACCAAGTGGGGCTATGTAGGCCAAGACAGCGTTCTTCTAAAGGCTGTTCTTCTTCCATGACAATACGACCAAAGGGATACATTTTCATCTATCAAACTACCAGAGAAGAGTCCGTGCTATGGAGCCAGGTATACAGAGAGGGGAAAACAAAAAGGAAACTATAGTCTCTCAGTGTCTCTAGCCGGTGGTGCTAACGAGCACTTCAAAAGGGAAAACAAAAAAGAAAAATAGTCTCTCAGTGTCGCTAGCCAGTGGTGCTAATGAGCACTTCACGGTGGGGCTGTACAATCACAACCCTTTCTGTCTCTTCACTCAGGATAGGGCAGCTTCCGTCCTCGGAGATTACCCCTCACTTATCCTGTCAAATGCTGTAGACAATGCACCGATCTCCCTTTCCCTAGACTAATTTTGATACCATAGGCAGAGTATGTGGGCCCTATTCTTCATACAGAAGTCCATTCCTACTAACCTGACTGTCCCTTGGGTGCACTGTCCCTCTGCTGGGGATGCAAATTGTACCAAGCCACTCCAGGCACTGCCTCGTCTCGGCAAAGAACCTTAAACTCAGGGGAGGCAGTGGACGGAGACTCCTGTTCCTGTGAGCCAGATGGAGGAGAAACCTGGGCGGCCCTTATTTCTGGAGGCACTGCCTCATTCAGAACAGCATCGCTCTCCTCTTCCGTCTGTGCCTAGGTCAGTCGGACATCGGAAAAAGGAAGGAAGCGAGGGACCTTCTCTGTCTCGTGGTCCCCGATACCCTCACAGATCCACCTGTCATACGGGAGAGGGAGCGGGACCAGCCTGCAGTGTGATGAATAGATCCAGTGCTTCTGTCCCTCCACTTTCACAGCAGTCCTCGTTGGGAGGAGGACCAACAGGGGCCCCTTCCAACGCGGCTCCAAGCACCCTCGTCTCTAGTAGTTGTGTACGAGCACAAAATCCCCGGGCTGGATACTGTGCCCTAGCCCCTCAGGTATTGGCAGCAGTGCCTCGTGTATCTGTTGATAAATAGAAGGCACATTTTTAGTTAATTCATATAGGTAATCCACAAGCAGTGGGTATTCAATATCAGAAAAATGGCGTGGGACACCCTACACATTTGCAGGGTGCCCGAAAACCATTTTGTATGGGGATAACCCTGTTCTGGAATGGGCTGTCACTCTGGTGGATAACAGGGCAAGGGGTAGTGCGTCCGGCCATTGCAACCCTGTGCTCTCTCTGATCCTTGCCAGCTTAAACTTGCGAGTACCATTGTACTTCTCAACCAAACCGGCCGACTGGGGGTGGCTTGCTGCGTGAAACTTCTGCTTGATATGCAGACCATCGCATACCAGTTTAAACACTTTTGCATTGAAGTGACTCCCGTTGTCCCTCCAAATCAAACGGGGCAAGCCGAAGCGCAGGAAGAACTCCTTCAGAAGAGTTCTCTTTAGTGGGGTAAGCCTCCACCCATTTACTAAATGCACAAACAACCACCAGCACATACTTCAAGTTGTTAACTCGTTCCATTTCGATGTAATCCATCTGGAGATCCTCGAAAGGGAAAGAGGGGGGTGAAAAATGACCAGGAGGCGTAGGGGTACTTTTCCCAGGAATATGAATCAGGCAAACCATGCAATTTTTCACTAGATGGGCTGCTACCTTAAGGATGTTATCATTTTGCCATACAGGATCCAATAGCTTACATATCCCCTTGCACTAATGTGGGCTGGACCATGTGCCACTGTAACTACAGGGAATACATATGCATCTGGTTACATCCATCTTTGCTTTTCCGATTTATTGGTCCAGCACCCTTCCTCATCTAAGCGTCCCATACTCTCCTGCCACGTTGCCAACTCCTCAACTGTTGCCTCACTTTGAATCTCCTTCACATTTTCTAATGTGTCCTCAAACATCCCACCTTCAGGCACCCTTCGAGCTGGCCCTGCCACGAACATCCTCTTCATCTTGGACCTGGTTGTCTCTTTAGCTGTTTGGTCTGCAAACGCATTGCCCCTCCCCATATCATCAGTAGTTGCTTCATGGGCACTACACTTCACTATTGCCAATCATTTGGGAAGTGCCAGGGCTGACAACAACCTGTGTATCAAAGAGCCGTGCTGTATCTGTGAAGTCATGAATCCCCTCTCCGCCCAGAGCCGCCCAAAATTATGTGCTACTACAAAGGTATACTGGCTGTCAGTATAAATATTGAAAGCCAATCCCTTGCTTAATTCACATTCTCCCAAAAGGGCAACCAGCTCCTCAGCTTGCACTGACTGGTAGGGTACACGTGATGTCTCAACTACAGTGCGCAGTGTAGTGATAGCATACGCTGCGGTGGTGGTGCCATCTGACAGTTTGAAACAAGAGCCATCGACATATAGCTCCCCTTATGGGTCAGATAAGGGAACGTCAGTCAGGTCTACCCATCCCTTCGTCTCTTCTTTTGTCCGGAACAAACAATCATGGACATCTGCGTCCTCATTGTCCAAAGCAAGGGGTAGTAACGTGGTTGGGTTACGAGTGGCACACCTTTTTATTGTAATGTGTGGTGCAAACAAAGTCAATTCATAACCAGTCAGACGGGCACTTATAAGGTGCTACGTCTTTGTCTTGTTCAAAAGTGTGTCCACAGCATGGGGTACCATTACTGTGAGATCAGTATTAAGGACGAGCACCGCCGATTGTCTAATAGAGGCAGCCACAGCCGTGGTAGCTTTTAAACAGCTCGGGAGGGCTCTGGCGAAGAAGAGCAGAAAAATAAGCACACGACCTATAGTTACCTCCAAAGGCTTGTGCTAACACAGAAAGCGCACATCCAGCCGTTTCATGTACGTACAGCACAAAAGGCTTCTGATAATCAGGCGCACCAAGAACAGGCGCAGAGAAAAGCGCAACTTTTAATTGCTCAAAAGCTTGCTGACATTCATGCGTCCAAGGTAAAGGCTCATGCACATCTTTAGGGGTTAAATAGAGCAGAGGCTTTGTTAGTAAGGAGTAGTCGGGTATCCAGTGGCAACAATATGAAGTGATGCCTATGAAAGCATGCACGTCCCTCTAGGTCTTGGGGACGGGCATCTTAACAATGGCATCAATTCGTTCAGGTGTTAGCCTCCTTCCCTCCTTCGACAGTAGGTGACCTACAACGATGCCTGGGATGAAATGTCCAGGAAAGACATAATGGAGGAAGGGACGAGCATTAAAGTCAGTAATGACCATGTGGAAGGGGTGAGAGAAGGGAGAGAAACATTAGTGGGGACAGCAGACACAGCGAGAGGACCTGCGGCTCCTGCACCCGTAGCTTGTGAGGCCAGAGAGAGGACAGGCAGAGCCGTAGCGGAAGCAGCTGGGTCAGAGACAGAGGGGCCAGATGCAGAAACGGGAGGGGCAGAAGATTGCGATGTCGGAACAGAGGGTATATCGGCTGTGGGGCGTAAGGAGGTGGGGGCCGGTTTTATAAAAGTTAATCTACAAAAGCATCACCTTCCTCTCGGACGACATAAGACTTATCACATTGCAATCGAAATTTCCTATCAGCACACTCTATACCCTTCTCTATTCTCTCCCTATCGTAGGCTACTGCTTTCTGTGTTATTTTTGCATTTTTCCTTTCCGAGCCTCCGTCTCTGCTCGCATGCGCCTTTACCTAGCTTCCTTCTGCCAGACTTGGAGTGAATCAAACATTGACTGCCTACTTCTCCTGGCAAATAATTTATCCTGCAGTTAATTCAATTTCTGTTCATCAAAGGTACCTGTCGGTGGCCACTGAAGCTCGGCATTGTCACTCGTATATTTGTGCCATAATTTACAAATCACAATAGGGCCAATGCCGTGCTTAGTATACATATCGAAATTCGGGGTGTCTTCCGGAGGCGCAGGTTGCCACTCCTCCAGCCGAGCTTCGACAGAACAGCGGCACCCCACACACCACAATTTACTCAGACAAGGCATCTTATCATCAGACACAGTCACTGTTCACATGAAACCAATCACACACCAAACAAGGGGAATCCAACAGGCAGCCGACATACAGAGTGTACCAAAACAAGGCAGTCCGGAGACAGCACCAGACAGTCCGAAGACTGTACCAAGACAAGGCAGTCCGGAGACTGCAACAGAGAGTCCAAAGACTGTACCAAGACAAGGAGACAGGCTCTAGCCCCAGGCCTTTTAAAGAGTAAACCGAATTCAACAGGTGGCCTGGCAAAGCATTCGCAAACACTCTGTATCTCAAGGGTCCACAGACCCACCAAGTTAAAACAAGTCAAGAATGATCCTCAGACCATATTCAAGATTACCCAAAATGACGCCATGATTACCAAGAGACCAAGCAAACTCACCTGGTGCACACAGATCGAGCCAAGTTATTCTCCACCACCGACTCTTCGGACCAAATGGTCAGATCCAAGGGTTTCGCCTTTTCAGGACCCCAGCCGGGATGACCACTAGACAAGGAGCCGCCCGATTAGACAGGCGGGGCAGCCGCGAGAACCAAGCTCGGTCGTGTGGGGATCCCCGATCCGCCCATCCGACCGGACGCAACCCTCATCTCCACAACCCGACTACGGGCGAGATGAGTCACCTGGTGGGGTCCCTGTTCAGGCACCAACTGAAGGAAGAGCTCCGAAATGGGCCACCTGGGTCACCCGCGACCATCTCTCGCCCTTCCCAAAAATGAAGAGTCACGATAACAGCGGAGAATAAAATCTAACACCTTTATTAGTAAATACACTGCAGCGGAGCACTGTCTGACCAGCCTCATGTGATGACTGTCGAGGGACTGGCCCCAGAACACTTGGTAACACAAAATAATCCTTCCAACACCTCTCAAATCCCCGCCCCTGATGAAAAAATACAGCTTGGACAGAAAACTGAACAAAGAAGGTCTCAGCTCTCTCTAGTGTGGGAGCATAACTATGTCCAGGGATAGGTATGCAAAGCTGAATAAACTATTCTCTTCCTGCCTCTGAGTTCCAACTTTGGATGAGATAAGTGAACTTTCCAAACACCAGCTTCTGCTGAGACATAGAGAGAGCAGGGGGACAGAGGCTGAGTTCTTCTTACAGCGTAACATGGCGACTACAGAAAGGAAAATGGCGTCTCAGATGCTAACTTTAGCCTGCACAACCTTACTAAAAGCTGGACACACACACATTGGCAATAGCAATCAATATAAAATAGCTACATGAATGCTAATACAACACAGCATACATCATGAGGGACGGGGCAATGGGATATTCGATTCTAACAGAGTTGACCTGTAAACACGAAGGGCTGACCATACCGTTGACTTGCGGTCACGTCCTTTTAGCATAGCGTGCTGAACTACTCTCTTCGGGGGGCCATCAATCATTTGGCAACGCAATTTGCCCGTGGCCAGAGAGGTGTAATGTTTGGATGTTTAACATTCATATTAGTGAGAAAATCCTTAAACTCCCGGCTATTGACAGGTGGGCCATTGTCAGACTTAAGAATGGAGGCAACATCCCATGTTGCAAAAATGATATTTAGTGTCCCAATGACTTTGTCATGTTTGGTTGACGATAGGTCCTCCTCAAGGGGAAATCATGAGTATTCATAAATGAATACCAATGTTGAGGGGTCCAAAGAAATCCACTGCAATCCTCTCCCTCACTTGCTTCGGAAGATCAGAGACACTAGTGGATGATGTGCTTTGTTGTTTAGGGAGATAAGCTTTTACACAAATGACAGCCTTTTAATTCTCTTTTGACTCTTTTATCAATGCGAGGAAACAACACTTGGTCTCGGAGCTCCCTTAGTGGTGACAATGCCACAATGACCCTTGTGTGCTAGTTTAATGACTTGCTGTCTTAGGTTCTCAGGAATGACAGATCTCAAACCTTGTAAAATAATGCTTTTTTGAGTAACCAAAAGTTCCTCTCTCATATTTTTGAACTTTTGATATTTGAAGTCATCCGCAAGAGTTGAATATGTCTCCTCCAGGATTACTATACAATAATGTCCTTAAGGGCAAACATATCTATATCAGTGGTCATAGCAGCAAGAATTTGTTTTATCGAGATAGCTGCAGGCGTGCTTGACTTGACTATGAAGTTGATATATGCTTCAGCCATTGTAGATGTGCTGCGACACTGCAATGGTACTCATAAAAAATAATCAGCTAGATTTTGATCTTTTCCTGGCCTATGCACGATAGTGTAATCATATTCTTTCAGTTGCAATCCCAACTTCTCGATGCGAGAGGGAATCTTGGCTTTCAGATTTCTGAAAATGGTGAACAATGCTTGGTGATCAGTGACAAAGGTGAAATGCTTTCCGTATAGAAACACATGGAAGTGTTCACAAGCCCACACTACAGCTAGGCTTTCTTTCTCAGGTTGGGAATAAGCACGTTCGGTCTGCGGCAGACACCTGTTCGCATAAGCCACAATGTGCCTCTTAGCATTGTCGTGCCCATTGTGCGGGCCACAAATCACATCCAGCCCCACTGGGGTTGCATCTACCACTATCTCAGTATGTAGTTTTGGTTCAAAATAGGCCATTCAAGTCTCGTTCCCAATTGATGTTTGATTTTCTTAAAGTTCGGATCACATTCAGGTGACCATTTGAACAGAGCATTCCGTTTTGTTAAACCTGTCAATGGGGCACTCACTGTGACAAAGTCACAAATGTACCTGGAGCAGTATCTGGCCATGCCAAGGAAAGATTGCAGCATGGTCACATCCTGTGGGGGACAAGTGGATGACAAGGCTTGCACTTTAGCTAGATCGGGTGTCATCTCCTTTTCAGAGAAAATATGCCCGTAGAATTTGAATTTTGTTTTGTGAAACTCACACTTTTCTGCGTTCAAAGTGAGACCTGCGTCAGCAAGTAAAATACATACTTGTTCTCATAGGTACTTCATCAAGTGCATGTTTACTCAGTTTTAGTACTGCTGCTGGCACGAGGCTGATCGCAATCAATTAGAACCTGAACGCACATGCTGAAATAGTGAGTCAATTCCTGTTGTTGTTTCATGCATTGAGAAAGCTTAAGATAATGAAAGTGCAACTTCACATTAACAAGGAAATTTGTCCTATTGCTCAACAAAATCATCAAATTGCTTTCCCACTACAGGAAGCTGTTGAGAAAGAACTTGAAACGCTATTGAAGCATGATATCATTGAACGCTCTACTAGTCCGACAACATGGGTTTCGTCCACATGAGGAAAGTGCCAAAAAAGGATAGCGGAGGTGCTGTGCGCCTTTGTGTTAATATGCGCCAAGCTAACAAGGTAATTGAGAGAGAACGACATCAGGGTCCCCACATTGCATATATGGTGGTTTGAGGAACACAGCAGCATCATAATTTGTGTTGGGGCTTACTGACATTGAGAGTTTATGCTGTCCCGTCGACGGTTGCTGCTTGTTCCAACCTGCACCTGCTGTAAACATCAGCCATGTGCTTACATCTGGGTCATCATGCCAACTGATGTATATGGCGCTATATTCTATCTTGACTGCGAGCAACATTTTGTCTCTTGCACATGTTTGTCACCGTTCTCAACCTTCTGCATTGTACCCAGGTTTCTCTGCCTTTAGCATTTCTTTGTGCATGGATGCTTCTGCTTTTGGTGCGCTTTTGCACCCAGCTGTCGCTGCCGTCAGTGCTTCTCTGTACCTAGTTGCCACTGCCTTTAGCACAATTATTCTGTACATATGATATCTCTATGGTACATTGTGACGCAGTACCTCTTCTTTCAACCTTACTAGCAAGTTCCTGGCCGTCTTTGAATAGGCTTCTCCATTGGACACTCATCTTCTTCGAAATCTTGCATTGGATGGAGTGGTCCTTTGATTCCACATACGCCAACCGTAGAATGCTTCACTTCAACTGAGGCGGTTGTGGTACATATGAGCAGTTTCCTAGACCTCTGCAAACTCTTAAGTAGAGCAGTCTTGTTTCTTCAGGGCACCTATCCTCTACTTGTCATCAGTTGTAACATCCTCCCCAGCCAGGTAGCATGCAAAAGACCACGCCACATATGGAACCCTGTAGTGCACATCTTTATTCTTCAGAGTGCAACACTTAACTGCACGCACTGCGTCATAAACTTTATTAACCACATTCTGACACACCTAACTGATTGCGTCATTCTCCTACGGAGTCCACCAGGGACCAGAATGGTCGTACTGTTCATATTCCCAAAACACTACACCACCCGCCACCCTGGGTTCCATAAAGGGATTGGTACTGTTGGATCCTCCTGTATATATCTAAGCACTGTCAAAAGACGGTATGTGATGTAATGACTGTGACGAGGATGAGGTGATGTAAAGGTAATGAAGATTACTGGAGAGTAACCAGAGCATAACCCCTAAAGCCTGAAGAACTGGGACCTTATGGGCCTGGCGGCGCAGGGTACGCCTTAATCTCCTGAGTTCACCTGCTTTGTTGAACAGAGACACGGGACACACCGTTAGGCGTAGAAGATAAGGTTTATTAGCTGCAGCTAAGTACAGTTGTCCCAGAAGTACACTCGGTATGTTCTTAGGAGACTGCCACTTTACTTCGTGGCGCACAATCTTTTATAACACACATATTCACAAAGAACACTCCCAATGCATACAGGGTTAACCAATGAGAAGAATGTGAAAACAAGATATTAAGTAACTCAAATAAGCCTCTCTTCCAACTGTGTTTGTCACCCTTCCCCACAAGTTAATCAGTGGTAGTGTTTATAATTCGACTTGCAGGTGGCAGGACACATTTGTATGCCCCGGAGGACAGTTGTGAAATGAGAGAATACGAGTAAAGAATTGCGAAGGCCAGAGGATAAGATAAAGTCAGGAAAGAATGGTGCAAACCAACAGATAGTCGAGACAGGGATCAGTCAAACCAGACGAGGATTAGTGGAGTCGGCCAGACCCTGACAACAGCTTTAAACAGAGCAGGAGGTTATTTGACACTTTGCAGTAGGAAGAGGGAAAACAACACCTCGTTCACCGTGCTGCCTGAGTGAGGGCAACACAAAATGGCGGCGGGACACAAAATGGTGGCTAAATACGAACGGGATCGGAAAACTGAATTACCTTAGACCCTCCTTTTGCCATTACTCAGGCAAGACGCACAGACTCATTTTAATCTGAGTCGACGTCAATGGCCATGAGGTCATCAAGCTGTTGATGCAACATCATTTTAATGCTCTCCGTCTTCCATGACACAGGCCTTGGGACACACATAGTGGCACAAAGACCACAGATGACGGGGCCACACTGCATACATAGACAACAGGAAAAAATGATGGCCAAAACCACTCCAAGGAATGTTAATACCTTCCATTCCCATTTGGACAGTAATCCCCAAAACCATTCCAATAAAGACCAATCTCCTTCTTCCTGATGAATCGACTCGGAGATCACATGTAATTTGGAGATGGCTTGGTATACCGTAGGGGCATCGTCAGGTATATAAATGCAACAGCTAGATCCGATCAATTTACAAACTCCACCACGATCCGCAAGAATAACATCCAGAGCAATCCGGTTCTGCAATGTCATGAGACGATCCGCCTGAAGTTCAGCTGTGAGATTACTCAAGGCTCCCACAGTGACATCTATGGTAGTCTCAACAACACAAACCAATTGTCTCATGTTTCTACTGTTGGCCATTGGGCCCCAAAAAGGGAGAAATCCTTTAAGGAAACCACCTCCCTCTTGTCCTGCCGTGTCTTTAGAATCAATAATCCCTCTGCCATATCTGTTTCTGTGATGTCCCGAAGGAGCAGTGTATGTAGGAGGGAGAAGAAAGGCTATATAGCACTTTCCTGAAAAATCCGTTGGTAGCCACGTGTAGGCTCTATCGTGGCAGACAAAATACGTGCCCTGGGATGGCACTAACGGTGGTGAATTCTGAGATGTGTGAATGTATGTATGGGAACAAAAACTCTTTCCTTGTCCAGTGTCAGTAGTCTGGCCATTCATTTGTAAACAAAAGTTACCTCGATGAGGCACAGTCCAAATTGGTGAAGAATTTCCCTGTTTAACTCTATCTGTAAGGCTAGTAACGTAACGAGTCACGTTCCAACCATCGTATGCCCGTTTCTCATCAACAGGAACCCTACTATTCTCCACAATTCTAGCCATAGCCACTATTCCTTTTATCAGAGAACTATGACTAAAATCTTGTCCACTACCATATGAACCAACTGGACGTCTAAATTGGTTCTGATATGCATTTGAAAACATCACAAAATAGGCCCAAGCGGAACCTTCATAAGAAAATGGAAGGGCTAAATATGGCATCCCTTTGTCTGTGGTATGAGGCATAAGTCCTTACACCCAACAATCGGTTGTGTTGACTACCAATTGGTGTTGATGCAACAACTGGACAATTGAATTGTTAAAATATTCTGTTCTCCTGATTAGTTCATGTTGGGGGAGCGTATGTAATTGATGTGGGGAGATAGTAGAATGAAGAGGCAAGGAAATAGAAGTAGGGACAGATTTGTGCTGCATAGCATGAACAATCCAACCTACACAAGCCAATAAGGTACTAAAAAACATAAGAACAAATAATGTTATGCCACATTGACTGTACACTAATTTACAATATTTCTTTCTCATCTCTTCCTTCTTATTATTCTTTCCCTATTTGACATCCATCCTCTAAAATTGGGGCTCACGGCAATCTTCCTTACTCACTTGGCTGTGATTATTAGCCGTCCTATGACACTGCAAGTCCTGGGGGCCTAGCCACTATACAGGTCACGAACCAAGACTCCTACCGTGACCCTGCAACCTGGACAGATGATATATGTCACGAAAGAGATGAAAATCTCAGGTGTCCTTGACCAGTCTAGGCCTTAAATTATATCGAGTTCTGTTCAGTACAGTTTGGTCCTGAAATAGTGTCTGTGGATCTGTAGTGTTCAATCGGAGATGTGGCGGTACGGCTTCTTGTAAAACGTCGTCATCTTCTTTCTCTGACCGAGTTCCATCTAGGTGTGCACCACTGAAAGGTACAAACCAGGGGACCCTTTCGCCTTCAAAATCACCTACACCCTTACGGACCTACTGGTCAAAAGGCAAAGGCAAGGGCACCTTTTTGCAGTGCACGCCATAGATCCAGTTCTTTTTCCCTTCGACTTTCTCTGCTGTACGTGTCACCAGAAGAACTTGTCGAGGCGCCTTCCAACGAGGTTCCAAATTCCTTGTCCTCTGAAAACTTTTCACACAGACCCAGTCTCCCGGTTGGATAGAAAGACCTGGGTCTGTGGAGGCCTCTGGTAAAGCGTTTCGAACCTGTTGGTGGAGAACACGTAATTTAGTGGTGAGGTCATGTAAGTAGTCAATCAGCATTGGATGCTCTATGTCAGAATACTTTTTAGGACGAGGGACTGCCCAAACATTAGCCGGGCGGCTAAAAACAACCTTGTATGGGCTGAGTCCCAAACGAGAATGTACAGCTGTTCTAGTGGATAGGAGAGCCAAAGGTTAAGCAGCGGGCCAGGCAAGTCCCGTGCTAGCCTGTACCTTTGCAAGCTTAAGTTTGAGAGTGCCGTTATAGCACTCTACCAAACCCGCTGATTGGGGATGGTTCGCCGCATGGAATTTCTGCCTGATACCAAGACCGGCACACACCTTTTTCATAATCTGGCCCACAAATTCACTTCCATTGTCACTCCAGATAATGCGTGGCAAACCAAATCTAGGGAAGAACTCTTTCAGAAGGACTTTGGCAGTGGGCAAAGCAGTGTTGTCTTTCAGGGGGTAGGCCTCTATCCACCTGGAGAAGGCACACACCACCACCAAAACATATTTGAGATTGTTGCATCGTTCCATGTGAATATAATCAATTTGTAACACCTCAAAAGGATATGTTGGGGGAGCAAAATTACCTGCTGGAGTTGGGGTTCCCTTTCCTGGATTATGCATCAAGCAAACGATACAATGCTTCACTAAATTATCTTCACATTTTGGAATCCCTTCGTTCAGCCACACTGGAGCCAGAAGCTTACATATTCCTTTCGCACTGATGTGGGCTGGACCATGTGCCATAGCAACTACAGGCAGTACATAGGCATCTGGTAACAGCCAACGCTGATGTTCTGACAATTCTATCCAACATCCCATCGCGTCTAACATTCCTGTACTCGCTTTCCACGTACTCAACTCTTTCTCTGTAGCCTCTCCTTGAATCGATCTCACACTTTCTATTGTATCCTCACACATTCCTTTTTCCTTGACCCAATTTGCAGGGCCCGCAACATACATGCGACTTATAGCGTCTCTGGCTGTTTCTTTCGCTACCTCATCCGCAAAAGCATTCCCGCGACCAACATCATCAGTAATCCTCTTATGTGCACTACACTTTATGATTGCTATCTGGGTAGGCAAAGCAAGTGACTCCAGAAGATCAGTTACCAACTGACCATGCTGTATTTTAGTACCGTGGGAGGTAAAGAATCCTCTTTCCTTCCACAAACGACCAAAACTATGTGCCACACCAAACGCATACTGGCTGTCGGTATATACATTCACTCTCTTTCCCTTAGATAACACACACGCTCTGGTCAAAGCTATCAGTTCAGCTGCCTGAGCTGAATTATGTCTGATGCGTGCTGTCTCCACGTTTGTATGCAAGGTGGTAACAGCATAAGCTGAAGTTGTTTCACCATTAGGGAGTTTAAAACAAGAACCATCCACCCATAGGATCCCATCCGGGTCCATTAGTGGTGTATCTTTCAAGTCAATCCTACCTTTTGTCTCCTCCTCAGTACGGAGAAAACAATCATGTTGTTCCTGAACACCTTTCTCTTCTGTAAGAGGTAACAATGTGGCTGGATTTAAAGTGTTACATTGTTTGATGTGCACATGACTAGCCAAGAGCGTCAGCTCATACCCAGACAAGCGAGCACTTGTAAGATGCTGCGTTTTTGTCCTATTTAGCAAGGTATCCACTGCATGTGGTACCATAACAATAAGAGTGTTATCTAGCACCACTCCAGCAGACTGACGAATAGAAATTGCTGCTGCTGCTGTAGTTTTAAGACAACTAGGCAATGCCTTGGCTACTGGATCTAATGTAGCCGAAAAGTAGGCACATGGCCGCTGCTTGTCTCCAAATTGTTGTGTTAAGACTGACAACGCACAACCCTCTCTTTCATGGACATAGAGCGTGAAGGGCTTACTGTAATCCGGAGTACCCA
Organism: Triturus cristatus; assembly: GCF_964204655.1. Classification (NCBI taxonomy): domain Eukaryota; kingdom Metazoa; phylum Chordata; class Amphibia; order Caudata; family Salamandridae; genus Triturus; species Triturus cristatus. Next base: position 715,256,841 of record NC_140589.1, on the reverse strand, counting down.
ACACAGGAGCAGAGCACAGAGCAGCCCGTAAATCAGAAAAACTCTTCTGACATTTGTAAGTCCAAGGAAGGGGTTGGGGTGTGTCCTTCAAAGTGAGTGCCAACAAAGGTTTAGCCAACAAAGAAAAATTTGGAATCCACTTTCTACAATAAGAGGTAATGCCCAGAAAGGCACGCACTTCTCTTTGTGTGGATGGCAAAGACAATTGTGCAATTGCTTGAATACGTTCTGGGGTCAGTCGCCTTCCCTCCTTCGACAAGAGATGACCTAAATAGGTAACCTCTTGGCGGGCATATTGTAATTTAGAAGGTGAAACCTTATGGTGAAGGTCAGACAAGTGACGCAATAGTGCAATAGTCACGTTCTTGCAAATATCCTCTGTATCAGCAGCAATCAATAAATCATCCACATACTGAATAAGGGTAGCACCTGGCGGCAAAGGAAAAGCATCAAGCTGGCACTTCAGAGCTTGGCTATAGATGGAGGGACTTTCACAATAGTCTTGGGGTGCGCGCTTGAACCGGAAACTTCGGCCTCCTAAAGAGAAGCCAAAAATATCCCTACTCTCTTCAGCAATGGGGATGCTGAAGAAAACATTTTTCAGATCAATAACAGAAAACCAAGCTGCCGAGGCAGGTATCATAGTTAACAGGGCAGTGATATCTGGAACAACAGGAAACTGTGGTACAACAATTTTATTCACCTCCCGGAGATCAATAACAAAACGATAAACAGGAGGCTGAGAAGGATCAGTGCGTTTAAGAACCGGGAGAACAGGACTACTGCATACATTTCCCCTCGTCTCCTCAACCACACCCTTCTGAACCAAATCATAAATAATAGCAAAAAGCGCTCTTTCACTATCATTGGGAATTTTGTAGTGAGGGTTGCGTGGCAATTTAGCATTGGGCTTGAGGGTAACGACATAGGGTGGGATCTCAAGACAACCCACATCATTTGGACCCGTAGCCCAAAGCGTTGCAGGGAGAGAGAGCAATTCAGGTGGAAATTGATCTTTAGACAAATACATTGGAGAAGTCAGTTTCTGCCCCAAAGCGAGATGTACACCAGAAGGAGAACAATATATTGTTGCATGCAATCTTTTCAATAAATCCAAACCCAACAGATTTTCGCCGCAACCGGTCGTTAAAAGAAGCGGAGCTTCCAAATCATAAGAACCAATTGAAATAGGCAGTGGACAAGAGACCGGGCTATGAACTGGGGCGCCAGAAAATCCTACGGATACGTTTGTAAAGCCAGACAAAGGTGCCCCAGGGAGTTTGGAGTGAATAATAGAACTTCTCATCGCACCAGTATCTAAAAGAAATGGCTCTGAAACACCCATTATAGTGACATTAACATAAGGCCCATTCTGATCTACTGGAATCGATACAACTCCCTCACTTTGTCTATGGCTGTCCTAGTTAGCGTGAAGACCGTCATTCTCACCTTCAACATAGTAATCATCATTGTAATACTGTGTAGACTGAGTATTTTGCTGATCAAAGTAGTTAGGTGGAAGGGAACGCTGTGTATGGGGCGACATACCTCGACCTCTACCCCTGGGCGCTAACTGGGAACCACCACGTGGAGTAGATAGTCCTCCATTGCGCTGTAATAAAACCGGGCAGCCATTCTTAAAGTGACCTTCCTCCCTACAATAGGCGCATTGGTTAGGACCTAACAAAGGCCGCGGAATATAGGGCTCAGGCTTTTGAAACACCCTCTGAAACTGAGGAGGCTGTTGAAACTGGCGCTGGGCAGAGCGAGGAGGATAAGCTTGTTGCAGAAGAACCTTCGTTTTTAATTCTTTAGTCTTTTTCTCTTGCTTGTCTTTTTCCTCTTTGTCCCTGTTTTCGTAATATTGAGTAGTAGCCAATATCTGAGACGAAGAAGAAACAGCCCATGAACTTTCAGAGTCTTTTAATTTATGTGACAACTCGGGGATCAAATTAAATACGAATTTATCTACAAATAATCGCTGTCCACCCTCCGTAGTCATATCCTAACCACTGTGATCAATAAACGTCTCCTCAAAACGAGTGAAGAAATCGGAGACACTCTCATCTTTCTTCTGTCTACATGCAGCTAATTTATCCCAATTAACTCGTAAGGCGGGCATCATTGTTTTCATTAAAGTAATAATCCTACCAGGGAGTTCTGTGATCAAAACATCAGGCTTAGCGCCACCCACTTGTGCTCTATCCGAAGCAGTTATAGCATCCCATGTACCACCCAATTCTTGAACGTGATCCTCTCTACGAATCTGAGCCCATAACGCTTGTGGGACTACATTCATAATACAGGCATCAACAGTCTGGGACGATTCTTTATAGTAATCAGCAGGGTTTTTACGGGGATCCGGTAAAGATGGTTTGAGGGCCAAAACATCAGATCTCTTCCAGGGCACATGTACCCATATACGCTGGAAGTGAGCAGGAATAGCTGGATTATTACCTGCTTGTGCAACCTCTTCCCTCCATATCGGAGGAACCTCTCTCATTGGGTAATGTTTCAATGTCTGCCGAACAGCAGGATCAGAATCAAGAAAAGCTTGTGAAGAAAATAATGACCTAAAAGTAACAAGTGTCCTTACGGCGTCCTCAACCTTAGAACCCACAATGAGTCCTTTATCGAAATTAGCCTGAACGTCCAACAGACCCTGGGGAAGTAAACCCAAATCCATATCCTCCCATCCTTTAGCAAGAGTGTCACACATAACATTAAATACATATCTCTGCGTGGGCGCATCCCACTGATGAAAGGTGATCATGATATCTTTCACACTATACTGGGGACCCTTCTCGATCCATTTGCGAGCGAGAGAGTCCAACACCACCCGTTCGTCGGAACCTGGAAGTTGACTACAAGACTGTCTTCTAGAAAAAGCCGGAGACATGTTCAGAGTCCCAAAGAAAGGGGACAAAAACCAGAGACAGTATCTGTTATTCGTTTGCGCACAGTAGGAGAATTAGACATAAGGACAGGAGACAAGGTATTAGGTGATACAGGAGAGGAACTGGCAGTTATAATGGGAGCCGAAGGCAAAGAAGATTGATGTTCAGGAGATGGAGACAAAGGAATCGGTGGCACGAGAGGTGGGAGTGGTAATACCGGAAGGGGCAAATGTGGAAGAACCGGAACAGGTGGGGGAACAACAGGCAACTGAACAGGTTGTAACAATGGGGGTGCATTAGCACCTTGTACATAGGGTGGAGGCAATCTCAATAGGTGAGACATAAAAGGGTCTTCCTCCAGATCCTTACTTTTATCAGAAGGGGAATTAGGCAACACCGGATAGCATCTATCTATTGCCATACGATGCTGTCTCTCTGAAATTTTCATTGCATTATCAATCTCATTATCTTTAAACTGCTGGGCAGCCTGTATAATCGTCATATTTTGTGCTTTCTTATCTCGTTTTGCCTGCTTAATTTCTTTCTGTTTGGCTTCCTTACGCCAGAGATGGAAAGAGTCAAACATTGCCGGCCGGGCTTGTCTTTTTGAACAATATCGCTTCCAAATTGTCTAATATGTCAGGCTCAAAACTACCATTTTGTGGCCACTGTAGAACGCCATCGTTCTTCGTGTATCGGATCCATGCCTTATTAAAGACAATGGGGCCGACACCATGTTTTGAATAAAGCTCATAGGTGGGAGTTCCAACCGGAGGAATCGGACAAGAGTCCTCCAGCCGGGAATCCCTATTACAACCAAGGCAACAGAACTTCCTAAACTTACTCAGACCAGGCATCGTTATTTCACTGGACTGTTCACAAACATCAAGGGGTTAAATCAAATAATACAGCACAAACGTACTCACCCCTCGGCTTCGGCTTTTGCAATAGCCGAATCAAAGACCCAAATCAAAACAAAATAGTGGGAGCTATCCACCAATACTTAACTAAGTGTCTTCTTACGCCAACAGAGGCCCGTCTAATGTCTCGCGATACCAAACATCATCAAAGGGACCAAAGCAGGGCGGCAGTCAGGGCAGCAGTTGTCAGCAGCCGTCAGAAAGGAGAAACCGCGCTGCAAAAGACCTTCGCACCACTTCGACATACAGGGGTCGCTTGACGTGATTCGCGAATCCTCCAGAATTTTCTTGCGGGGCTCCTCACGATCCTCGGGCAGAACTGCTACCTCTGAAGCCGCCCCACGTTGGGCGCCAAATTGAAGAACCGGGACCTTATGGGCCTGGCGGCGCAGGGTACGCCTTAATCTCCTGAGTTCACCTGCTTTGTCGAACAGAGACACGGGACACTCCGTTAGGCGTAGAAGATAAGGTTTATTAGCTGCAGCTAAGTACAGTTGTCCCAGAAGTACACTCGGTATGTTCTTAGGAGACTGCCACTTTACTTTGTGGCGCACAATCTTTTATAACACACATATTCACAAAGAACACTCCCAATGCATACAGGGTTAACCAATGAGAAGAATGTGAAAACAAGCTATTAAGTAACTCAAATAAGCCTCTCTTCCAACTGTGTTTGTCACCCTTCCCCACAAGTTAATCAGTGGTAGTGTTTATAATTCGACTTGCAGGTGGCAGGACACATTTGTATGCCCCGGAGGACAGTTGTGAAATGAGAGAATACGAGTAAAGAATAGCGAAGGCCAGAGGATAAGATAATGTCAGCAAAGAATGGTGCGAACCAACAGATAGTTGAGACAGGGATCAGTCAAACCAGACGAGGATTAGTGGAGTCGGCCAGACCCTGACACCAGCTTTAAACAGAGCAGGAGGTTATTTGACACTTTGCAGTAGGAAGAGGAAAAACAACACCTCGTTCACCGTGCTGCCTGAGTGAGGGCAACACAAAATGGCGGCGGGACACAAAATGGTGGCTAAATACGAACGGGATCAGAAATCTGAATTACCTCAGGCCCTTGTCCTCTCGCCAGTCAGAACTAGTGAGGTAAGCTGAAGTCCTTTGACCATATAACAAAAAACCTGACAATGCAGCCATGAGAATGTAACACATTTGATTTAATCAAAGGCAATATAAATCAATACAGCACACATCACCATCATTTATAAAAGCTACATTCAACAACAACCCACCCAGCCTCAACAGAATATCTAAAACAGTATTAAGGCAATAATGCTCTGGAAAAGTGTGTTCTGAAGCTCAAAAGGCTGCCCCACAAATGTATTGAAATGAAACTTCCTGCAACTCTGCCCAGTAAGTGGTTTTCTCTCTTGCGGACCTCCCCTGAATAGGGATGCGTGCAGCATGTTCTTGTACCACCAAAACAATAGTTGACCTCAGTCATCTGCTAAGGTTCATAGTGGTTGCTTTCTTTCCCTTTTCAGACTATGAAAAAGTCACAAATATGTAATCAGTCTTTCGGTAAATCAATCAATCAACCATTTGTATAGCGCACTACTCACCCGTGAGGGTCTCAAGGCGCTGAGGGAGGGAGGGGGTGGCAGCTACTGCTCGGACAGCCAGGTCTTGAGGTGTTTCTTGAAGGTCAGCAGGTCCTGGGTCTGATGTAGGTGGGTGGGGAGGGTGTTCCACGTCTTGGTGGCGAGGTAGGAGAAGGATCTGCCGCCGGTGGTGGTTCTGTGTATGTGTGGGATGGTGGCAAGGGCAAGGTCGGCGGAGCGAAGCTGGCGGTTTGGGATGTAGAAGGTGAGACGATTGTTGAGGTATGCTGGTCTGGCATTGTGGAGTGCTTTGTGAGCGTGGGTGAGGAGCTTGAAGGTGATCCTCTTGTTGACGGGGAGCCAGGGCAAGTCCTTCAGGCGGGCAGTGATGTGGGAGTGGCGGGGGATGTAGAGGACGAGGCGTGCGGAGGCGTTCTGTATACGTTGCAGTCTTTTCTGGAATTTGGCCGTGTTTCCAGCGTAGAGGGTGTTGCCGTAGTCCAGTCTGCTGCTAACGAGGGCATGGGTGACCGTCTTTCTGGTATCAGTGGGGATCCATCTGTAGATATTGCGAGGCATGCGGAGGGTGTTGAAGCAGGAGGAGGAGACAGCGTTGACTTGTTGGGTCATTGAGAGTGAAGAGTCCAGGATGAATCCCAGGTTGCATGCGTGGTCGGTGAGGTTCCAAGCGCGGCCGGCGACCTGGAGTCGTCCCAGGCGGAGGGGGAGGAGCTGAGGATGAGGAGCTCCGTCTTGTCTGGGTTCAGTTTCTGGCGACTGTTCTTCATCCAGTCGGCGACGGCCTTCAGTCCTTCGTGGAGGTTTGTTTTGGCGGTGGCGGGGTCCTTGGTGAGTGAGAGGATCAGCTGGGTGTCGTCGGAGTAGGAGACGATGTTGAGGTTGTGCGAGTAGACGATGTTGGCGAGTGGAGCCATGTAGACGTTGAACAGGGTGGGGCTGAGGGATGATCCTTGGGGCACTCAGCAGATGATCTTGGTGGCTTCCGAGCGGAATTGGGGGAGGCGGACCCTCTGGGTTCTGTCGGTGAGGAAGGAGGTGGTCAAGTCCAGGGCTTTGTCGCGTTTACCTGCATCGTGAAGGCTTGTGCGTAGGGTGTGGTGGCAGGCGCAAATGCGGCTGAGAGGTCCAGGAGGATGAGAGCCACGGTTTCGCCGTTGTCCAGCATGGTCCTGATGTCATCAGTGGCAGGGATGAGGGCAGTTTCGGTGCTAAGCTTGCTGCGGAATTCTGATTGGGACGGGTCCAAAATGTTGTTCTCCTCGAGGAAGTGGGACAGTTGCTTGTGACAAACTTTTTGATGACTTTTGCCGGGTACAGGAGCAGGGAGATGGGCCGGAAGTTCTTGAGGTCCTTTGGGTCTGCTGTGGGTTTCTTGAGTAGTGCGTTGACCTCGGCGTGCTTCCAGCTTTCCTGGAATGTGGCGGTCTCGAAGGAGCTGTTGATAATCTTCCAGAGTTGGGGACCGATGATGCGGTTGGCTTTGTTGAAGATGTGGTGAGGGCAAGGGTCGGATGGTGAGCCAGAGTGGATGGTGTTCATGGTCTTGATGGTATCATCGTCATTGACCTGGGTCCAGGAGGTTGGTGAGGTTGGGAGGTGGTGAATCAGTGGTGTTAGCGGCAGTTGGTAGGGTCTGGGTGTTGAAGCTGTTGTGGATGTCTGCGATCTTGTGGTCAAAGAAGGAGGCTGGTGAGTCACAGAGGTCTTGCGACGGTGGGATGTCGTTGGCGCTGAATCTGGGGTTGGAGAGTTCCTTCACGACGTTAAAGAGCACTTTGCTGTTGTGTGCGTTGTTGTTGATACGTTCCTGGAAGGAGGTCCTTTTGGTGGCTCAGATGCGTTGGTGGTACTTGCGGCTGGCGTCCTTGAGGGCAGCGTGGTTGTCCGGTGTCTGCTCATTGCACCACTTCTTCTCGAGTTTTCGGCACTTCCGTTTGGACTCCTGGAGGTCGGTGGTGAACCAGCTTGGCTTTCTGTCTGTACATCGGTTTGAGGGTTTTTTGATCGGGGCGAGGGTGTTGGCGCAGTCGTCGATCCATTGCCTGAGGTTGTGGGCGGCTGTGTCGGTTTCAGCGTGGCCGGTAGGTGGGTTGCGGGCAAGGGCGGGGATGAGCTGGTCTTCGGTGATCTTGTTCCAGTTGCAGTGGGGGATCCGTTGTGGGTGGTGCTGCGTGGTGGGTTTCTCGAAGGTGAAGTGGACGCAGTGGTGGTCAGTCCAGTGGAGTTCAGCGGTGTGGCTGAAGGTGATGTGTTTGCTGGGGGAGAGGATGGGGTCTAGCGTGTGTCCGGCGGTGTGGGTGGGGACCGTGATGAGCTGTTTGAGTCTGTCGAGGTTGTCGAGTAGGGCGATGGAGTTGCTGTCGTCGGTTTTCTCGAGGTGGAAATTCAGGTCTCCGAAGAGGATGTAGTCTGTGGACGCAAGGGCGTGCGTGCTGACGATGTCGGAGGAGGCGTCGATGAACTGTGGCCGGGGCCCGGGGGTCTATAGATGAGTGTTCCTCTGAGGGTGGTGTTGGGGTCTATGTAGATCTGGAAGTGGAGGTGTTCGGCGGTGCTGGAGGTGTCTGCTGTGCTGGTCGAGATTCTGAGGGCATTCCTGTAGACGATGGCAATTCCTCCTCCGGTTCTGTTGTTGCGGTCCCTCCTGGTGATCTTGTAGCCATCTGGGATGGCAATGGCAATGTCGGGTGCCGAGGAGGAGTTTAGCCAGGTCTCTGTTAGGAAGGCGACGTCTGGGGAGGCTGAGTCGAGTAGGTCCAGAGTTCGATGGCGTGCTTGTGGACAGAGCGGGTGTTGAGTAGAAGGCATCTGAGGTGGTTGCGTCTTGTCCTGAGGGGTGGGGCGGGGCGTGCTGGTGTTCGGCGGCTGGAGAAGCTGCAATGTCGGCAGAAGAAGGGTCCGTGGGTGAGTATCGGGCTGGCCTGGAAGCAGTTTGATGATCATTTGGTGTTGAGTTCGTGGAGGAAGTCGGCGTCGTACCATCGTCGGTTGTCGTGGCTCTTGCTGGGGCCAGGGGTCTGGCGCTGGGCGCGGTCCAGGTGTGGACGGGCGCAGACGGGCGTGCCTCAGGAGCGTCTTTGGCACACCAGCAGCGCGACTGTGCAGCGGTCGTCATTTAAGTAGGGGAGGGGAGAGGGCTGGGAGACGGGAGCGGGGCGGGTTATGGCGGGTTATGGCGGGAAAAGCACACTAGTCAAGAGGCAAGTGAGCGAGCCAAGAGATAAATCGCCAATGCCAGGAATAAAATGAGGCAAGAGAAATAAATAAAAATGCAAGTGCGGGAAAAAAGATTAAATAAAAATGCGAGTGCGAGCAGGGAGAGGTCTCGAACCCTGCCTGTGTGGATGGCAGGACAGAGCGCGAATGAGCGGAGCTGCGGGGGGAGAGCTGATCCATGACCGAGTGTCAGGGGTCTAGCTCGCACTCCCCGCAGCGGTCGCCATTTAAGTAGGGGAGGAGGGAGGGGTGAGCGCCTGGGAGGCGAGAGCGGGGTGGGTTATGGCGGGAAAAACGCACTAGTCAAGAGTCAAGTGAGCGAGCCAAGAGATAAATCACCAATGCAAGGAATAAAATGAGGCAAGAGAAATAAATTCAATTGTGAGTGCGGGAAAATAGATTAAATAAAAATGCGAGTGCGAGCAGGGAGAGGTCTCGTACCCTGCCTGTGTGGACGGCAGGGCAGAGCGCGAACAAGCGGAGCTCCGGGGGGAGAGATGAACACCGACCGGTACTGCTTTGACCTGTTAATATAAATCAAAAGAGCTTATTTAACATCAAGAGTATGCAGCAATCGCTCTTCTGCGTTAGAAGAAGAGGGAAAGAAGGAAGATTTTTTGTGTGATTTAGGAAAGAGTTGACCTTAGGAATAAAAGTAAGATCAGTCCTTAACACAACTACTTTATCCGTAAACCGAAGGTAAGGAGGTGAGTATCTCAAATCTCTTAATTCCCTTGTTCTACGAGATGAAATAATGGTTACTAAAAAAAGTACTTTAAAGGAAAGAAATTTCATGTCCACACTCTTCAAAGGTTCAAAAGGATGAAGTTGTAAGGCCCTTACTACTGCAGGAAGATCCAAAGATGGAGAGTCAGTAGAAGAAACTAAGATTTCCAAGGCCACTATGGGACTATCAAGATCAGCTCTTCTCCCCCTAGCTGAAATTTGTGGAGGACCCTCTGAATCAATGGAAAGGGAGAAAAAGCATAGAGGAGACGTTTTGCTCATGTGATCACCATAGCGTCCACTGGCATAACGAGACTTGATGGGGCCCATCTGCAATGTACGTAGAGGTGCCCCCCTCTGGACTAAATCGGCAACTCTCCTGCCAGAGTACTTTGCTGATGGGCCCCCCTGCACTGCAGGGGCCAGTGTTACGCCACTGATAGCGTCCACTCCCTAGGCTGCCTCCTCCAGGAACCTGGAGCAAAACCTGCAAAGAAGGGCACTGTTTTTTGATGTAAACAGATTAATGTAGGGTTTTCCGAACTGTTTGACATTTTTCAGAAAAGTAATTCAGCACAAAGGTAGATCCTGGGATGAGGGAAATTTCCTGCTGGGACTGTCTGCTTCAAGATTGTCTATCCCTCTGATATGGACTGCTGACAAGTTCAATAAGTTATTTTCTGCCCATGAACCCAATTGGACAGCTAACTGATTGAGGTTCCTTGAATGAGTGCTCGCCTGATGATTTGTGTAGGAGACTACCATTGTATTGTCTGTCTTTATCAACACATTCTTGTTTTTCAAACTGGAATGAAAATATTTCACTGATCTGAGGAGCTCCCTCCAATTCGACGATCTTTAACTTTCCAGGAGAGACCACTTGAACTTGACCTGTTGTGAAGGGTTGCTCCCCAGCCCACAGTGCTGGCATCTCTCATGAGCACTGGTGGAGGATCTTGGTGCATATTCACGACTTTATTTATAGAAGAAAAGGGCCTGCTGCCACCAGGGGCATAACACAGGCCCCCGCAGCCCCCGCTGTGTGGGAGGGCCCCAGGCTCCAGGCGGCCCACTCAGCACAGCACTCTTGCCAGAGAGCTCTTGATTGAGCTCGGAGGGGGCCCCTTCAAGTTCCTTGCAGGGAGGTCCCCCCAATTTTCCTTACGCCAGTGGCTGCCACCAACATGCCAAAGTAAAAGTTTGTGCATGCGCAGACCATCCCTGTGGTTCCACACATGCACATTCAAACCTGGAAGGCAGAGAATAGAGAATCTCTCTCTGCCCACCAAAAACGTGGAGGGAGGAAGAAGCGTGGCGATCTCCACATCAACCAAAAGAGGTAGAGAAACAATGCCACCGTTCGTGAGCAGGAGCCTCCCTCCAGCTGCTCAATGGGGGCAGAGGCTCCCTTGGTGGAGGTCAGCACCCCCCGGCCAAAAAAAGGGAGTTAAGCAAGACCCCTTCCACGGCCCAAGCCCAGCAGGAACTTCCGTGTTCTTGTCTGCAGGAAACAAAACAGGAGGAGTCAGAGTGCCAGTCCCCTTTATGGCACCCAGATTGGGTGGATGGGGATAGCATTTTGGATCCTCTTGCTTTGGTCCTGTTGTGAGTTGACATCACCTAATTAGCAATGACTGGGATGAGGAACATAAGGGTAACGACTGTGCTTAAATCTCGGGAATCTTTTTTAACACTAACACAGCATTTATACCTCTATCTGATTGAAACATTTAGGAATCATCCTGACAGTCTTAACAAATCTTCTTACATTTTCTTAAAATTATATTTGTTGATTCAGGTTATATTTCAAAGGGGGAAATACTATATACTATATGTGTGTGTGTGTATATCTATATATGTGCAGATAGATATATAGATAGCTAGATAGGTAAACATACATATAGATATGTATCGTCTCCCTTTCCTTTCCAGGTCAATCTACAAATCTGTAAATATCTTCCCCTATTTGTCTTCCTCTCCTTCTTTCCATCATATTAGTTAATTGTATCCCATTTATTACCCCCTCTGCTTCCAGTCCTAACCCTTTCTTGTCCCCTTCTTTCCTATACCTTTTTTCTAGCTCCCTTATTCACATTCCTTTCTTGTTCTCTTCCTTTTTAGTCCACAGTTCCTCTCTTTCCACTATTTTCTTCATGACTTCAGTCCTGCCCTTTATTTCTTTCCTTCCGTCGTTTCTCCTCTCCTGCATTCCTTCATATTGTTCCTTTTCCTCTTTCCTTTAATTTTATCTAACTTCTCTTCCTTTTTCCCAGCCTTTCTTTTTTTTCTTTACTATTTTCGTAATATCTCTGTCTTTCTCTCTCTGTCACTGTTTTTGGATTTTCTGGCAACCATCGACATACAACCTACCTTTCTTTTATGCTTTTTCCATTTGTTTAGTTTAAGAGTTCTGTCTGCAGACCTGCACATTTCACATCAAAGCTGAGAACCACAAAGAACAGTTCAAATAGTGGCACATACACCAGTCTGAGTGCATGGGTTATGGAAGGATCATAATGCCACTGAAACCACCACCTATCTCAGAGACCAAAGTATATATGACTGAAGCAATTGACTCCATATCTTTCTACAAGGGCCTGACTGTGAACCCATCATGCCTGAACACTGGGATATTGAGAGCACTCTTGAGGCGGAACCAAGTAGCTGAACCATTTAAAATGTATTTTGAGCAAATTGTCAAGTGTTCCTTTCTCCAAACCCCAGGATTATTTCTTGCTGGGCCCTCCCCATTACTAGGAGGGTGGCGTGGCAGATACTCCTGTTTGACCCTGAGTGCCCAGACACCTGCAAATTACTAGACACAGAAATTACAGTCTGCTTAAAATAAGTACATTGTGTAAGGTAGGACACAAGCTCTTACCTGCACTGGTAGACAAACATTTATGTAACAGTAATTTATTACCTTCCTTCCAGTATGATGCAAAAATCACTAAAACTACTCCTGCAAGTTCACCCATCTAAATAAGAGCTAAAGTGGACCTGAGCATGGTAAGGGCAATGTTAAAGGTCTATAGCTGTGAAATATACACGCGCCCTGCTGCACCAAAGTAGGTATGATCTATTTCATCCTTTCACACCTTACCTCAGAGCTTGGAAAGGAGCATTTCACCCACTACTCGTGTTACTTGCTGTCTAGCTTTAGGGGCGATGGGTTAATGAATATGAAGCAGTGTGTCTGCGCCTTTAAACTGGTGCAAAACACAAGTGAAGACACATAGGGAGACACGGGGTTGTGGGAGACAGGAACACATGATAAAACAGGGAGTTGTGGGAGACAGGAACACATGAGAATACATGGAGCTGTTGGAGACAAGAACACATGATAACACAGGGAGTTGTGGGAGACAGGGACACATGATAACACAGGGAGTTGTGGGAGACAGGAACACATGATATCGCAGGGAGTTGTGGGAGACAGGAACACATGATATCGCAGGGAGTTGTGGGAGACAGGAACACATGATAACACAGGGAGTTGTGGGAGACAGGAACACATGATATCGCAGGGAGTTGCGGGAGACAGGAACACATGGTAACGCAGGGAGTTGTGGGAGACAGGAACACATGATAACGCAGGGAGTTGTGGGAGACAGGAACACATGATAACGCAGGGAGTTGTGGGAAACAGGAACACATGAGAATACAGGGAGTTGTGGGAGACAGGAACACGTGATTACACAGGGGACATGATCACAATGAGATACAGGGGCGGGGTGAGGACTTGGGGAGCCATACTTAGTGAGTTGGGCACAGCCATAGAGAAACACCACAGGAAAATACGAGGGACATGGGGACTGGGCCCAGGGATCTAGTGAGGCATGAGTAGGCAGAGCGAGCGGAAAAACACCATGAAATAGTGACACTGACAATTAACCCAGAGACGTGGACAGGAAGTCACAGCCAGCTGACTAAGGAGACGTTAGCAATGGGTCTCCTAAATATGGAGGAAAAAATGCAGACGTTTGGACAGGTAGACATCAACAACAGGAAACAGAGGCAAAACCCAGCATGCTGAGATACTGATACAAAAGGAGCAATTCACGTGGTACTTCAGCTTAGTAAAGGTGGTTGGAATCACAAGAATCCAAACATTAATGGCAATGAAAGTTGATGATGCTGAATGAATACATGTACATATAGATGTAATATGAAGAGGCGTACTCTGTTTGAAATATGACAAACATATGGTACTTTAATACAGAACTATTAGCCTATCATCGTGTTAATCACATCATGCTGTAGAGGGAGGGTAGTAGTGGATATATCATTTATGTTTTGACCTCTTATATCAAATAAATACATGAGACCATTTTCAGAACGAGTTGTTGATTGTAACAACAACAAAAACGACGACCCTATAAAGACCAGATACTCACATGAGAAATTAATTTGCAGAACAAAATCCAAACACCAAAAAACATCAAAAGACCTAAGAGTTTTGAATCTCGATTCATTTGTGATTCTGGTGACTTGTGATTGATTTGCTCTATCACACAGCGTCCCTCTAGCAACCCGAAATTCTTGACTCATGGAGTCACGCTAGTCCAAGCATGAGAGCAGAGGCCTAGGCGAGGTCCTGGACCTGTCCAGTGACCTTGAGGGGCCCACCAAGTGTGCTCCCATAATGGACAGAGAGTACTGCCCGTTGCCTAGGTATGGTCAGGGTATATATTATTTTGAGATTCATAGTGTGACCAGACTTTTTCTATCTGTGCCATTGAGAAGTGTGGCATTCAGGCCCCTCGTTCATACAGTTCCACTGGTACATGACTGCTCAGACCAGCGGTTGCAAGGACTTGAGGTGGGAGGGTAGTGACAGACTTCATGGCGTTTTAATATTTTTAGAAGTGTTTTTGGTCTGAATTCATTGCACAATGATGGAATCAGAATCAGATTTTATTTAATCTATTATCGATAATATGCCCTTGAGAATTCCCATGGAAGCCCATGTTCTGGTGTCAACATGGGCTTCTATTGGAATTCTCTGCGGCATATTATCAAGCCCATTATCGCCGCTTTAGCGGCAGTTTTCTGCCGCTAAAGCGGCGATAATTTTAATGCCGTGCTTGATAATATGCCCCCAAGTCTTTCACCACTCGGGCATATTATCAAGAAACGGCGTTAAAATTATCGCCGCTTTAGCGGCAGAAAACTGTTGCTAAAGCGGCGATAATGGGCTTGATAATATGCCGCAGAGAATTCCAATAGAAGCCCATGTTCTGATGTCAACATGGGCTTTTATTGGAATTCTCAAGGGCATATTATCAAGCCCATTATCGCCGCTTTAGCGGCAGTTCCCCGCGCTTGATAATATGCCCCCAAGAAAGTCAGTGCTCACTAGAGTAGACAAATAACTGCTTTGTGTCCAGGGCTAGTGTCTGTCTGACAGCCATTCTTCCACAGGTGAGGGGACATCATCTGAAGTCTGTATTTTCTACTGAAGGATCTCGGGGTCTGCCAGGTTTCTAGAAGCCTGCCTGCTGTGAGAGGGAAGGAGTTTGCCTAGTCCTGCAGCAGAAGATTGTCCAGGAGGAGAATACCAGTGTGTCCCTGGAAAGAGGAACACCCTGAGAGCAAAGCCAGCAACAACCTGTGCTGCAGAGGGTCCCCCAGAAGGTTCCTGTGAAAAGCTGGCAATAGCCTAAATGAATGCAGTGGCCTATCAGGCTTGCACATTCCTTATTGAGCGTATCAGCCCAGCGCAAGTTGCAACTGCTGTGGTGATTGTGTATGCCCGGCTGGCGCTAAAACTGCCTTTGTGAATGTATCAGCCTGGTAGGGGCTTCAACTGTCTGGTCAGGGTCTGTACCTGTTCCAGCATTGGCCTACAACCCAAGCGAGCTGCATTAATCTCACAAGCCTGAGGGGGCTGCACCTGGGCCACCACGTGTGGAAGTGCCAGGGCTTCTAATCAACACTGGAATGAACCTGGGCAAACGCATGAGAAGAGAGGCAAGCTGCATCAGCCTCTTCTGTGGTACTTGAGCACAAGAGACTATGAGGCTAACTTCCTACCCACTACACCACGAGGATTAAAAATATGCAATAAGCATGGACTGATTGCGCCTTTGACTTGTGGAAAACCAGAATCAGCATCTGAAACTGACCCATGCTACTTCCGTAATTGCTAAAAGAGACATGGGTCACCCAGGTGGCAGACAGCACAAGGAGGAATCAGCAGGTGTAGCCCCACAACGGAAAATCCTGACCAGAATCACTGTCCTGTATACTGGATTAACTTGTGTTTTATGTTGTATTGTTAGAGATTAAAATGTGTTCTTTTCTAAAAATGATTAGCACTAGGCTGGACATTGAAGTTATTGTGTCTGATGGTTGATTGTTAATCGGAGCTCATGCCCCCACACAACCTCCCTGAGAAGCCTGTGACTGATCACCCTCACAGCTCTGAGAATCAAGTGCGGAAAGGGTTGTACTTGGCCCATTTTATAGTGCCACAGTAGGATCAACTACAGGAAACCAGTGGCAAACAACCTCAACCACCAAGAGTGGGACCCGAAAGTCATGGTCTGCCCAGGTTGCCCCCAAATGGGGTCTAACAACTTGCAAAGAATTTCAGAATCCATGCAGCGAGGTCCTGCAACATTGTAACAAGATTGTCTAGCAAACAATGCCGTGCCATGGCAAGGATTACACCAAATAATCAGGGAAGGTTATTCTACGACAGGAGGTTTTGTGGCCTGCTGAATCGTAATTCAGTGTCATTTCACTGCAAATAATGGGTGCTACTGCTATGCATCTCAATTGCATTTATTTTATCCACTTTAAAGGGGATCAAAAGCTGAGTTTTCCATGCCATGATTAAAGCCTCACATCAGCAGGTTATATACAGATTTAACAACACCCTCCCAAATCCAGAGATATTTTCCTGCTCAAGTCATGTTACTCATGGGGTGTTCATGTAATTCAGTTTTACGCTGAACATTGGCAATTTATAGAATCAAAGCCTAATGAAGTCCTTAGCTGACTGCACCAGCAGCTCTTCCATGCTTGATGTTTTTCCTTCATTCCTGAACTTCCCCAGTTTTTTTTCTTTTGCCTAGGTATGAGGGTCTATAACCTCAAGGCACCCCCAGTGTGCATGTACAGCTGAGTGCCCCCCCCCCGCCCATTCTTCATGGTTAGGACTAAGTTTCATGCCCAGGCAAAGCTCCGATGGCCTACAATACTGCTAAATGCACATTTATTGATCTTGACTCTATTAACTGGTGTTTTTCCTACTGCAATTCCTCCATCTTTCCGGATGTCTTCTCCTCATTTCCCCACATATCTTTTTTTCTTATTGCTATTTTTCCGGGGGTCTTTTTTTTGGGGGGGGGGGGGGGTCGGGTGTCGGAGAGCGGGTTCTATGCTTTTTTCATTTTTATGTTGAGGGGAGACTGTGACCCGAATGTGAAGAAGGGCTCCCAGGGTGCACTTTTCTTCCCTGTTTGGTGTTGAGGGGGTGGCCCATTGCCCCTACCCCATTGCTTTATTCCATTTATGCCACCCATGTGCTCCTTCTAATAGGGGTGTCTCCCCCTACGTCCTCCTGATGCTGCCCCCTACATTCTGCTGTGTGTAGTCGTTGCAGTGCTGGGGTGGAACGTCTGCTGGCAGGGCAGACCCAGCAATGCCACCTCATACCGTCTGAGATGTTAGTTGGTCACGGTTTTATGCAGATTCTACTGAATCACACTGAGAGGCTGGCTGTGGCACTTGTAAAACTTGAAGAAGAAGAACAGTGCCCGACTCTACAAGGATGTGGCGTAATCGGCTATTTTTTTCATAGATTGCGACGTATCTAGTTAGGGAGATGTGGTCTAGAAGTAAGCCGCTTCAACTGTTCTACAATCCTTGTTCCAGCGCTTAACCAAAATTCTAAACACATAACTTTAAACGTTCTGTAGCTTTGATGTAAATTAAATGCAGTTATTAAGCACTCTTTTAAAAAACCAACCCTTTTTACATTAACATCTCTTTATGAGCGTTCACCACAACAAATGAAGATATATGCTTTTCCCTGTACACAGTAGCAATGAAATGGAAAGCCGTATGCATGCCTGAATTATACTATATAGGAAAACATTTCTCAGACAGGTGCTTAGTTTGTGCTGGTGGTTACAGGTCGTGGGCACAGAAATAATTCTTGGGGACCAGGACTTATTTTTCCATCACCAGACTGTGACCTAGAGCGAGAGAGAGAAGGCCAGGAAGGATAAAATGAAGCGGGAAATAGGAGATAGAAAAACAGTCTCAAAGGGAGAACGCTGGGATCAGTGGCCGCTCCACCACTAAAGCGGAGGAGCGTCGCCCTGCTGCTTTAAAGCAGTAAAGGATAGGAAATATAAAATGATAATTACGTAATGTTATTATCATTTTACTTTGTCCTGCTGCGGCAGCTTTGCGTGGCGGTCGGGGGCTGCTCTGCTCACAGAGCAGTGCAGGGGAGGAGTGGTAGCACCCTCCTAGGTACGCAATGACTGTTTGGCAGGCCCTCTTAGGCCGGCCAAACAGTCATGCGCACCTCACATGTTCTCCCTGCATGCTGCATTTCCGCCTGTGTGTAGAACATGGCCAGGCCCCCAGTCCCTGGCTGAGCACCGAACCACGACGCTCAGACCAATCACAACACTGCATTGCAGAGCTGTGATTGGTCAGGGGAGCCTGGGTGCTTACCAATCACAACGCCGCACTGCAGCGTTTTGATTGGTCAGGGGAGCCTGGCTGCTTCCTGTTCCATTCTGGACGTGAGGAGAGATGACGGAGAGACGCGGCGGTAAGGTAAGTTTTTTTTAATATCCCCTTAACCCCCTCACATCCAACCACCCCAATCCTTGCCAACCACGACTGGCTGGCATTTAAAGGAATCTACAGGAGTCACATAAAGTGACAGGAAATAGAGGTGCTCGAAGAAAAAGGAATGAGGTAAAACTGACTAAGCAGCCTTGCTACTGGACAGCTGTAGCAGCACCATTGATGCGCTCCTAAGAGAATCTTTGGGCCCCTCCACTTATATATTTATTTATTTTTGCAAACTAAGCCCTGCTCAAAACAAACACAACTTACATATTCCGTAATGAACACTACATAAAAATACGCATCTTGTTTTCCAAAAGCATTACATAAATTCTCTCACGCTGCAAATTGTAATCAGCAGTATGGTAAGGGAACACCATTCCCTAGAATTCATCCCTTCTTTATTGCAGTGGAGAACACAAATCTACTCTTCACTGTAAAGAAGACCTAAAAAACAGTGTCCAACATTTTGCCCTCTCCTGGCTGCAAGTTTTCGTAAATATCTCTCTACTGCATA
Organism: Triturus cristatus; assembly: GCF_964204655.1. Lineage (NCBI taxonomy): Eukaryota > Metazoa > Chordata > Amphibia > Caudata > Salamandridae > Triturus > Triturus cristatus. Next base: position 715,238,170 of record NC_140589.1, on the reverse strand, counting down.
ATTTTATCACATTCTTATGTGTTTCTTAGTTGCTATGATGGTTAATGATCAGTCCTGTGAGACTCACAGCAATAGTTAGTGAAACCCAAACGCTCTTTCATAATGAATAGACACACTCAAGTATACTAGGAAGCTAAGAAGATCTTTTTCAGTATTAAAATCAAAATCCTATCCTAGTGTACACAATATGAATAGCAGTTGTCAAAAATAAAAACTATTGAGGCAACAATACTTGCCAATAGGCAGAACTACTGAAAATACTGTAACATTATGGAGATGTTTTAGGATTTCTTTGCTTCATAATACCCAACCCGTCCCTCTGCTAACTATCCTGACCTTAGCATTAAAAGAGGACTACTTGAGTTTTATGCCTGGTCAACACCTGCATACCTTTTCTGAAAAATAGAAGCAATGTTCAATAAAGACAGAGCAGCTGCTATGTTATCCTCAAACAGGCAAATAAGTCTATCGGAGGGCTCAATGTGCCTTTTCTGTAGCCTTCGGGAAGAGAAGGTTTTCATAGCTGCAGCACAACCTTCAGTCTTGAGTCTTCGGATGTAAGGTCCTCTCTACCTAATAATGCTGCATTGCATTTTTTTTTAAACATATTTTTTATTTTCATCAAACTTAATAATGATTGCAGATGGCAGACTGTTCCGACAACATGATGATATGGTACAATGTATGATATTTTATGTTTGTTGAACAGTTGTGGTACAAAAGCATCCCAACCCCAATATCCCACTACTGTCACGACCCCTACCCACCAAGATCTACACTTGAATGTATATGGTGATTACTTATGACAAGTGAATCTCAACAGTCAATCATCTGGGAGGGACCAACAGTGACATCCCTTGTAAATATAGCAGAGGGTTTCATGATCGAAGTGGAGTCCAGCCGCATTGAGTTGTTGAATGTGGTTGAGGTGGCTTCGATAGCCTTGAGGTGTCCAATCATGTATGGGGTAGAGGGCACTCCAGAGGTACGCAGGTGGAAACGATCCGAAGGCCTTAAAGTAGGGTAAAGAAATCAGTGGCTTCATGGGGGTCTGAGATCATCATTTTGAGATGTTTGGAATTTGAGGATCAGCATTTTCCATTTGTCTGAGATTGCTTCTTTACATACACCTTGACATTACTCTCAAAGTAGTGCGCTCATCTCCATTTCTGCCCAATGTAAGACCTCCCTGCCCCACACCTGGACCGAAGGGGAGAACGGTAACCTCCAGCGTTTGGTGATATTCAGTTTTTCTAAGTTCATGAAATGTGTAGCAACTTTTATGATTGATTTCTGCTTGTGCATACCTAATAGTACAATTTCCATTGTGCCAATGTCAGACCCACCCACCATGTGTTCCACAACTGCTACAACTGTCCTCCAGTACACCGTGAGAGATAGTCAATCCCATAACATGCTGAACTGCAGTTTATATATTGTAGCTGAACATCGTTGAATATTTTCAGAATAAAAAATCAATAATAAAGCCCCTCTACCCTTTCATCCACTTATGTTCTTCGAAACATTGCTTTGCTTACCATTTAAAAACAGTAACTGAGAAATCAAGACATTAATTTCTCTGAAACCCTGTTCACTATTTAAAAACAATAACTCAAAACACAATTCAAACCATGCAAAAATAAACATGAATACATTTCAGCAAGTTGAATTATCACGTTGCAATAGAACAAATATTTTATCAGCATTAATAATTGTGAATTTATATTTGAAACATACACCTAAATAAATGAACATGTGGTTTGCGAATAACTTTGGCACTGTGTGACTAATCTTCACAAAATGTTTAAATCTAGTGTACCAGTAAATTCAGCTCATGTCTGGAAAGGTTTGGGGGTGACTTGCCAAGCGAGGACCAAAAAAAAGGGAGGTTCCCAAAACGCTTTTTCCCCATGCAATGTCTATGGGTATTTTAGAACACCACTACTGCCCGAACCGCTGAACGGAATTACAAAACATTTTGCAGAAAGGTAGATCTGATCTTGATCTAGAAAGAGCCCTTTTTGTAATTTTATGGAAATCTGTTCAGTACTTTGGGAGTTATTAAAGAAAGAAATATTTGTATATCTAGGGACACAGATCCTTTGCGGGTCCACTCGTGGGGATCGACAGATTCGGAGGCAAAAGCAAGGCCCTGATTGGCTGGCCAATGCAGCTGCCATTTTGTTTCTCAGTCGGCTCGGGAGGGGGAGGGAAAAATAAAATAAGGGTTCAGCTAACAAGCATCCTGACACCATAGGACACATGTAGGGGTCTTTGAGGGGCCCCTCATGGGCAAAAAATTTCCCAATTTATTTCTCATGGGTTGAACCGCAGATCCATGGATCCACTGCAGCACTCAGCGCGGCCCCTGGTCTAAGGGCCTGATTACCAGTTTAGCGATATGGCAGTGGGACGCCACACCAGCACCCTGCTGCTACACCGCTAAACTCCTTCTGAGACTGCCCGCCAGATTCCAACTGGAATCCAGGTTGGGAGGTCCTGCTTTGGCGGTCCTACGGTGGTGCCGTGCTAAGGCTCATATGTGAGCCTTAGCAATGCATCGCCGTGGGGCCGCCAAAGCATGTTCCTGTAAGTTATGGACTCTGAAGTCCATGCCGTGCAAGAACTGGGGGCACATGCATACAGGGGCACACCATGCGCCCCCCTCCATGCATCCCCTGGCCCAGAGGCAAAAGGGGGCCCTCTAGGACCCCCGTTGTTTCCTCACCACCACACTGTTCATGGTGGGCTCACTGCCATAAAAACTGCAGTGAAGAGGAAACTCATATTATGCTTGGCAGTGCCGCAGCGGCACCAGCAGCATATTGCGGCCTCAGACCGCTGCTAGACCGCAAGGGATGGCTGATCCATGGCGGCAGCAATGGTCCTATGGCGGTCCGATTGCCAAACTCGTCATATGGAAGTTGGACCACTGGTGCAGCGGTAGCCGCAATGCCACCGCGGGTTTGGCGTTCCACTGGACCGCGAAACTCGGAATTAAGACCTAAGTCCGCGATGGATTGGTGGATTCGAATCCCAAAGGCCGAGCAAGGTGTAGGGTTGGGTGCATGAGGGGGATTGGCCGCAGTAACTTTAGGCCACGGGTTATAGTTTCTTAACATAAGTATAACTATATAGCTGCTGAATTTCTATGGTTTTGTTTGGGTAAAACGTCAACCTAACTATAACATCCCAGTAACCTTTGTTTTGTTCAGTATATATATATATATATATATATATATATATATATATATATATATATATATATATATATATGAGTACCAGGCGCATTCATCCACTTCCAGGCAGGCGAGGAGAAAGCACACGGACACCTAGTCGTGCTTCAAGGAGATTTATTCAAAGTCAGCATCGGCATGACATGCCATTACGCGTTTCGGCCAGCAGGTGGCCTTGATCACATATATATATATATTCACTGAATAAACCATAGGTTTCACACATGTTATAGTTAGCTGGACATTTTACTGATAAAAAACCAATGAGTGGGCAGAAACCAATTTGGAGTCTTCAAGAAAACTAGTGATGCTGCTAGTAAAATATGCTGAGTCAGACCGTCTTAAGCTACAGACGCAAATTGACATTTTGAATGGTGAAATCGCTAACATGGATCAGAAAACGGAATCTGAAAAACTAAGAGAGGAAATGCGTTTACGTTTAAAGAAAGAAGAAGATAAGATCAGAGAACGTAAAACCTACAAATACCACCGCGACAAAGCCGACTATGAATGCGGTCGCATTTTCACTTTCGCAAAAAAATATGAAAATATGAAAATTTCCAAATTCAATACGGTTTCGCAAACAAGATCCACAAATCACAAGGGAATGCAGCAAGTTGCTTCATCAACATCAGACCTAAGTTCCGCAGTAGAAAGTGAAACAGAGGCAGAGATTCGTGATAAAAGAGTCCCAGTAGCCATTTCTCTTGCGGAGGAGCTCGATTTTTTAGTCGAAGAGAGAAAACAGACACTCCGACCAAAAAAACAGTCACAGCAAACATCAACAAACAAACAATCAAACGCAGAGAAAGGAGAAGGGCAAAGCAAAGGAAACACATCCAGGCGGTACCAAACCCGCAGGTGGAATCGGAAATAGACAATGTTCCAGTTCACACGCAGAATATCACTGTGACTAATCTTACATCACTGGCCCTTAACACCGCCGAACTACAATTACTATCACTGGGGCTCTCTTATTGCCCAGAAAGCTCTTTCAACTATGCGGCGACCCGAATTGATGTATACAAAACGATTCGCAAATTAAAACTTAGGAAATACCATCTGTTGAAAGGAACTAACCCATCAACCGCCACATCAACATCACCTGGCCGTAGTGAATTCTCCCAAATCTATGGTCTAACAAAAGACGACATGCCACTACTCAAAGATATGCAATCATTGGCCTCAAGCACTGCCACCCAAGAAGAAGCAATCACTACAAACTCTGAAGAAGCTGAGAAATTAAGAAGCTCATCCAAATTCAAACCACGCTCAGTCTATGTACCCATCATGCCAAGGGATGCCATAGATGTATATCATGAGCAAGTAATCTTGGGTTTAAAAAATCTGAATATAAAGATCAACAAAACAAACCATGAGATTCTCAACATCAAAAAGCGCAAACATAACATCAAATATAATCAACTCATGAAAAAGTTGTCTAACAATCAAGACATTGTGATAAGGAATGCCGACAAGGGCGGAAATCTTGTAATTTGGTCGAAGGAAGAATACAACTCTGAAGCACTTAGTCAACTCTCAGACACCACATGTTATCGCAGAAGCGATCCTTTAAAACTCAAGGCGAACAATGAGAGCTACTACAGCAAATTGATGGCATGGAGAAGCATGGGGCTCATCAATAAAGATGAATATGGTTTTCTACGTAACAATACTCCTACCACCCCTGAAATTTACTTCATACCCAAATTACATAAGAACTCCATGAAACCTCCAGGGCGCCCTATCATTTCAGCAAAGAACAGCCTAACAGAAAACACGTCCCAATACATCGACTATTTTTTGCAAGAATATGTACAGGCACTTCCTTCATATCTTAGAGACACCACGGATTTTCTCACCAAGATCTATAATTTTAAGTGGAAGGAAGGATACCTCCTAATGACAATGGACATCACAGCGCTTTATACAAGCATCAATCACTTGGATGGTTTGAAAGCAGTCCAGCATTATTTAGATAAAAGAGCACTCATCCACAAAGACCATAGCAAGATGCTCATAGACATGATTGACTTTTGTCTACACAACAATTTATTTTTATTTCAGAACAGTGTCTACCAGCAACTACGGGGTGTGGCGATGGGCGCGAGCTTTTCACCTAGCTACGCCTGCCTCCACATGGGGTGGTGGGAAGAGCATGTTCTACACAGAAACTTTTCTGATATCCTCAATAACAATGTAAAATGCTGGTGGCGTTATATTGACGATTTATTTTTAATTTGGGATGGAACTGAGTTGGAAGCAAAATCTTTTGTTGAAAAGTTAAACACTAACAATATTAATTTAAATTTCACCTATGACATTAGTGCTTCGAAAGTAACTTTTTTAGATGTTGAAATTTATATACAAAACTGTAATATTGAAACAAAAATCCATCGCAAACCCACGGCGGTAAACTCAGTCCTCCACGCCAACAGCCAACATCCCAAACATCTGGTTCATAGCATTCCCTATGGCGAAATGATTCGTTTAAAGAGAATCTGTAGCACAAAAGAGGAACTACTAAAAGCACAACACTTTAGCCGCCTAAGGTTCCTCGAACGTGGCTACTCCAAAAAATGCATAGATGCAGCTATTACCAAATGTGCAAAGATTGACAGGACAACTCTTCTCAAAATTAATGGTGATGAACCAACTATCCCCACACCCAACCTGACATCTGGCTCCAAAAATGATGAATTTCGGATGATCCTAAGATATAGTAGACAAAACTCTGAAATCAACAAAATTGTACAAAGTAGTTGGCCTTTGATCAGAAATGACCCCATTTTAGGTCCCACTGTTCCTGCAAAACTGTCCATTACGAACAGAAGGGCACCTAATATGCGCGACCAATTGGTACAGAACAACCCTACGCTCAAATCCAAAGTCAGTTGGCTCAACCAGCGAAAGGGCTTTTTTAAATGCAGTAGTTGTAAAGCCTGCCAATGCGGGGTCAACACACTAACATACAAAACTGCATTTAGTGATTATGAACACACCATTAACAAAGCCCTTTTCTGTAAAACTGAATGTGTTGTTTATGTCCTTGAGTGCCCCTGCAAGCTGAGGTACGTGGGAAGCACTAAGCTGCAGGGACACAAAAGGATATTACAACACATCCGAGCAATAACCAACAAAGATCCCACATACCCGGTGGCTCGCCATTTTGCTGAACATCATCACTCCAACCCCAAACTTCTCAAATATTTTATAATTGACAGTGTGCCATTAAACAAACGGGGCGGCAACAGAGAAAAGAAACTCAGACAATTGGAGACCCGTTACATTTTAGAACTAGACTCCAAGAGCCCCAATGGCCTGAATGCAAATGAAGACATGTATACATATCTATAACATAGATCAACATACATGCTAAACAAACTGCAGTACCTTCAAACCATTTGACTCTACCTCCTTTGATATATCTCTGTAACACAACTTACCAGTGGTTGATATCAGACACTTCCTGATGTAACTCAACCCGGTCGCTCTTAGTCCTGACACAGATGATTTACCCGATTCAGGACATGAGTACACTTACGGCCTCACAATCGTAAGAAGTCCCAATAAAATGCAGGATATCCAAAATACTTATCCAGCTTTTAAACATATTTATTTTTCGGTTATATTTGGGTATACTTCATTGACCTTTATGGTAGAAATGCCTTTCTGCTGTAAATAAGATGAACTACACCCACCCTTGCACTTATTTTTTTACACTATATTCTTTTCCTTATTTTTTTTTTTTTCTTTTCACAATTTTCACGCATTCACTAAAACGTGTTTTTAACCTAGGGGCCAATTACTGATCTCATTGAATTAGAACACATAAACACCATCCAATATTGACAAACCCACATGTATAGAGATAATAGGTACACAGATATGGTATTTAAACCTTAAATGGTGCTGCAAGAATAGAAGGATTTTTAAAAGAAGTTGAGATTAACACATACATAGTTTTATCCAATTTTTATCCTCTTTTCTAATATCTCTAATATTTTTAAACCTATATTTGGTCTTTTAAAATTGTTATGTGTGATTGATGCTATTTATACATATTTATTTATTCATGTAATTATGTACTATATGCATTTAGGAGTATGTGTTTATAATTCATGTTATTTATTGCTATTTTTTGCACACATATACGGCTGTATATGTACGGTTTCTTTGAGATCATGGTATTTTACCGAGATGTGTTCCAACAAGCCCAGAACGTAAATGGTTAAATTTGCACTACCAGCACTGTCACTTTAACTCTAAACGGAAGTTGCAAGAAAAAAAGAAAAAAGTGGTGTAATACTTGTATTTAAATGATCAGGTGACTTCCTGGCGTGTCATGTGATCAAGGCTCCACGGAGTCGAAACGCGTCATGGCTGGCTTACCTCGAATGGAATAAACTACTATTACGAGCATCAAACTGTGGTCCGTGCTCCTTTCTGTGAACAGGCGGGCGCTTTCCAAAGCGGAGGCGTAGGAGTGCTCTGGATATATATATATATATATATATATATATATATATATATATATATATATATATGAGTACCAGGCGCATTCATCCACTTCCAGGCAGGCGAGGAGAAAGCACACGGACACCTAGTCGTGCTTCAAGGAGATTTATTCAAAGTCAGCATCGGCATGACATGCCATTACGCGTTTCGGCCAGCAGGTGGCCTTGATCACATATATATATATATTCACTGAATAAACCATAGGTTTCACACATGTTATAGTTAGCTGGACATTTTACTGATAAAAAACCAATGAAATTCCCCCGTTATAGTTACTGTAGGCAACTATAACTCACGCGACCGTAATCCTCTGCTGATGCTAATACTGTATTTAGACACTTATTTGCCCATGTCTTCTTCCATTAAATTTTAGCTATACATATATTACAAATATTTTTTTTTCATAAAGACACATATGTGTTCAGCAGAGGATTACGGTCGCGTGAGTTATAGTTGCCTACAGTAACTATAACGGGGGAATTTCATTGGTTTTTTATCAGTAAAATGTCCAGCTAACTATAACATGTGTGAAACCTATGGTTTTTTCAGTGAATTTGCAAGGTTTTTTAAATGCTAATTCCTAACTATAACGTGTGTGAAACCTATGGTTTTTTCAGTGAATTTGTACGGTTTTTTAAATGCTAAGTTACTTTACGCCATTCGTGGCGTGTGCGCCCACTTAACGCAGTTCGTTCCGTGCGCGCACGGTGCGCTTCGCGCACCGCGTGCCCACGTTACGCTAGATGGGCCATGAACGCACGATGCGCTTCGCGCACCGTGCGCACATGGAGGACATATGATGAGCATCGTTGTGACAGGTAAAAGATATGTTTTGCATTGCAGTTATATGCCATGCACAAATGGTGCTCTTCGGGAACCATTTGCACACAGGGTGGGGAGAGTGTGGATATTTTTTTTTTTAATTATTATTTATTACCGTACGCGTACGGTAAGCGTAATCGGCGAAATTTTCGAAAAAATTAAAATTGCCTTTTTTCACTAGGGGGATAGTTGGGGACTCCGTTCGACATGGGTAGGTGCTTGGGAGCTGTCTAAACAGCCCCTTTACATGTTTTTGCCCTTTGTTTTTCAACCCCCTGTCAGAGTGCGAGAGAGAAAATGGCGGCCGCCGCTTCCTGGTTTCGACCGATTCGAATGTTTACTAAGATCTAACGGCCAATCAGAATCGCGCTCGCGCACGTCACCGTACGCGTACGGTAAGCGCACGGTAAGCGCACCGTAAGCTGGCTCAGATATATATATTGATTTAAAGGCTATTTTCTCAGAATCTACTGAACAGATTTACACCAAACCTACAAAAGGCACTTCCTTGACCTGTAGACTACCTCTCTGCAAAATTTCAAAGAACTCTGTTCAGCCGTTCGGGCTGTAGCTGTGTCTAAAGGTCCTATGGAAAAATGCATGGGAAAAACGCGTTTTGGGACCCCCCTTTTATCTCAGCCCCCGCTTGAGGAATCCCCCCGAGACTTTCAGGGTAGGAGCGGAGCACAGCGCCCCACCTATTTTGAAAATTTGGCGAGGATTCGTCGACCGGCGCCAAAGTTATTCAAAATAGAATGTTGCGGTTTTCCTATGGAAACAGGGTCCTAACTATAACTACCTACTGGCGACCGCCAGTAGGTGATATATATATATATGTGTGTGTGTGTATATACACACATATGCACACACATATATACATATATATGTATATATATTTATATTTATGTGAAATGATAACGTAAAAAAAAAACTAAGCTACAATATAGTCTTTCTATTTTAACAAGGCTTGGAGTAAAACATGTAAAAATAAATCCAAAACTGAAAACATTTAAAGCTGATTAAAAAAATGATTATATAAACAAACAGTAGCAGCTTCAATCACCTTATTTATGGAAAAAAACATTTCTATAAATAAACTTTATTGATTTTTAGTCAATGGTGTATAAACAGTACAACCTAGGAGTTTCATTTGAACATTGAGTGCCACATTCCATAGCCCAGGTAATATAAGCATTAAAGTAAACAGAAATTCCAAGTGCAATACATGTGAGGTACTCAGACTGCACAACGTAATGGAATTGAGTGAAAATAAACGGACATATAACATGGTTCACAGGCTCAATTTTTTAAATTCCAAATGAAGAGGATCTCAGGAGATCATCAGTATTAGACATAGTTGAATATCATTGACACTGTGTGATAAATGATCATTTATAGAACAATCCCAAAAAAGCAAGAGGTAAACCTACTAGCAAAAAAACATTCCCTCCCTCACCTTCCCCTGCTCTTGTGTTGAAACCCTGCCCTCTATATCATATAACATCACAATAAAGGAATAACAGGGGGTTGTAGGTGCTCGTGGCACAGCAGTCTGTCAACTAGAGTGTTCCCAGTATTTATCTAGCGGCTTCAATCACCTTGTTCTGAAAATTAATTCAATAAACTATGTGCAATAAATAAACCTGTGATTCATGAACAGGATCTTTTTCCACTTTTTATATTTTTCTGGTTCGTGAGAATTACAAAATGCAGATGGATTGCAACTGCCATCACTATTAAAATATGGAATTCTTCTCTAGAAAGTTTTATGGCTGTATAAGGGCGGGGTCCAACAGTGCTCCCACTGTGTATAATTATATATTTCTGTAGGACTGTTAAATCAATTAATATAATGGTGTGCATAAACAAAACAGCTCTTGATTATTTTCTTCATTGTGGTGGGGATCTTCCTTGTCCAGCATATGAATTCAAATAATTTAATAGATTACCAGCATTTATTACCCATGAATTTACAAAAGGGCCAGGATTTATGATGTAATCCAAGGAGATTTTTAAAACGTGGGGAGTTTGAATCATTTCAGTCAGACCCATAATTTGATAAGGAACCCTTTCTCAAACACTGTCCAGCATAGGATACCCAGTGATGTTCATAGCATGATAATTCCTTTTTCCTCTGTGAGAAGCAGAATGCAGTTGCAATTTCTGAACCACCGAAGCTTAAATGTTTTATTAATAATGTTGTTCCCATGTACCAATGAGCAAGTTACTTACGTTCGGTAACGCCTTATCTGGTGGAGACTCTATGTAGCCACAGATTCCTTACCTTAGAAGAGAGGTCTTTGAATTGTGGCGCGTGCCCCCCTGGGGATCCATGGATGTGTTCCATGCAAGTACATGTAAATGAAGATAGCCTGGAAGCACTAAAGGTGCGTTTCTAGACTGTCTTTTTATTTTTTTTAATCTTATTTTTAGAGTTTTATGTAGCACAAACTAGACCCAATGATATCAGGTATCAGAGCTCTTTACATGAGCACCAGTTTCGTTACAGATGGACCCATTAATTTTTGTTTGGCACGGGGGATTACGTGATTTGCCCAAAATCACAGGATGTTGAGCGTCGTTGCCGAGACTCGAACCTGCTTCCCCAGCTCAGAGGTCTACCGCTCTAGCCATAAGGCTGCATCCTCTCCCCGTTTACATGTAGCAGCTAAAGGCCATAATAAGTGTGAGGACGGTACTTCTGAGTGGCATGGGGTAGGGTCAGTGAATGTGAAGATGGAGTGAATGACATGGCTAAAAAGAAGAACTAATTTCGCATTTTTTTCCCCACTTTTTGGTAACTGCATATAAAACACGCACACATCTCAAAGTCAAAATAAATGCAAGTTAAACTAATCAAAGAAAAATATACTCTTTTACCTTATGAAACATAATTTGGCTAATGTGATCACTGCAGATGTCTTTGTGTGTGACCAGAGAGTCACAGAATTAAATCCTGATTGGTGCAGTGTGGAATAGTGACTTGTTCATAGTGCTACGAGGTCCCAGTCTGTGACAGAAAGCACTGTGAATGTCATTATTTTAAAACTGTATTACACTGTATAAAGCAGGCTGATGCAGAATACTTTTAAAGATAAAACAGGTGTTTTAAAAATATTCCTTTTAGTGATAAGCATTCAGACTATATCTAGTGTAAATATTTTTATGTGTGTCTCTTAAAGGTGTGTATTCCTTTTAAAGGACACATATATCACCTCTCAAAAAGAAAAATTATTTGTCACCATGAAGCTGAGTGACTCCACTTATTAAAACCTACAATGGCTCCAACCACTGAACACATTTACATTTCTTTCAGGTAGTGGGCACCTGGGTGCGAAGGCATGTTTCTTCTTTAGTTCTCTACTATCTGTTTGACAGTGCAGGAGCTTCCCTCTTCCCCCGTGTGAGTGGTCACTGGACCCCAGTTATGGCAGTTTTTCAATGAAAAAGAACACGGGGTGCATTTTCCTTGTTAGCATTGGGGCCCAGGTCACCATTGTTGCCCATAGAACAGGACCCAAGCAACAGTGGAAGAGGGGGCTTATTGTGCTTTTTTGTTGGTATTTTTTGCACTAAATGGCGGAGAGCCTGTTTTGGGTACCTGGCCTAGAAGTAGTAGCCCTGCTGAGTGGGCAGAGCAGGTAACCTGCTTTGCAGAACTGTAGGTATCATTGGCGCTGCAGCTGCATTAGAGGCCCAGGGCATACATCCTATGCCAGTGTTTGTTTGAGCCTTGGAGCAATGGACTAAGGGAGGGCAAAAATTAAGCAGAGGAGACAACTTGATTTGGGCATCAGACAGAAGAGAGAGATGAAGGGAGATGGGAGGGAGAGGGATGATGAGCTATGTGTGGGAGAGGGAGGTTTGAGATGGAAGCCCATGTTGTTAACAAAGGTCAAAGGCGACAGCAAGGCAGTATCTAACATCAGTGAAACAAATGCAGTGAGACTTTTGCCCAGGGGCCTACTGTATCACAATTATGAAAGTTTTACAATACAAAATGGGCACGGGAGCTCATTTTCTTTGCTAGCATGAGGCCAGATGGCGCCCTTGGCACAAAAAATGGAGGCAGCATGCAGTAGCTCATTTTCTTTCAGAAAGAGACCAGCCTTGTTTTGAGATGGAAGTGATGGTCAGACGTGGTGGGGAAGGAGTCAAAGAAGAGGAGATAGCCTGCTTCTGAGGGATATAGCCATCATTAGTGCAGCAGGCGGAGTGCATTGGCACCCACAGCACCCCCTTTATGGGGAGATGGGTATTAGGTCAAATCTGTTCTTGTTTCATGGTGTTGCTTCTTTATAAATCCCATATTTAGTGTGGATTTTGAGCTACATAAAAGCACTCCTAAAATGATCTCATGATCCTTGCCCCCCTGCGATTATACCTCACTCTCCAGCTCTCCAAATCCTCGCCATATAGTTTTGGGGGGGAGGGCCACCCCAAAACATTTTACTTAGGGGAGGCTCAGAGCAAAAATGTTTGAAGACCTGTGCCTTAGAATTATCCCCAGGCGTCAGACTGGATCCAGAATTGTTTTCGTGAGCAATACCCCTGCGTGCAGGTAGGTGGTGTCGTTGGGCTCTGCTTGGCGTCGTCAGCGTCGTCTGTGCAGGAAATGACATGTGCGGTGCCTAGTTTTGTTCCACAATGTCCCACACCAGGAGTGCAGAGCCACGAAGAACAATGACCACTCGTGTGGAAAAGTAGGGCCCCGAAAGGGGAACAGCCTTGACCATACAAATCTGTTTGCAGAGCAGGGAGGATAGGTGATTCAGAAAGGAATCTCTGGCTAGATAGAGTATCTACCAAGTAATATGTAAACTAGGATATGTAAGTTATTCATCTGATAGAGAATTCTAGCTGCAGATTCCTTACCTTAGAATAGATACCCAAGCAATACCTTCCCAGAGGTGGGTCTGCGAACAAATTCACACTAGAAAGTTCTGCAGGACCACACGAGTAAAGTGTCCATACCGACTGACCTGACTGCCCATACAGTAGTGTTTGGTGAACATGTGCAGAGAAGCCATGTCGCTATCTGGCAGATGACCAGGACCAAAACTCTGCATGCTTACGCAGTGGTCACAGCCATAGCACTGTTGGAATGAGCACACAAACCCTCATGGTTGCTTGTTTGCCAGTTAGTAGCACATTTTAATGCAGAGCATGTTCCATCGTGAGACGATCTGCTTCAGCACAGCCTTGCCGTTCTTGGCTCCAACATTCTCATGAAGAGTTGGTCGTCTACCTGGAAATCTTTTTAAGTCAGACTTCTTCATGTCGGACAATTTACTTCTAATTTCTTGAATAGTCTGCAACAAATTCAACCATGAAAGTGGGTCAGGTGATTTGGTTTTCGACTGCCATCTTTCTATGGCAAACCAATATCAGGTACATACATTGGTACTCCAAAGACTAATACATATGTGGTGTGACCACCTAATACTCCTCAAGGCAAATTAATTAGTGCTCTCTAAACCCCATACAGACTATGTAGCCATGCCAGACCTGTATCCGGTACCATAGTGGTCAAGCCTTGTTTAAGTGTACTGTTGGCTTGCTCTCCAGCACTGTTCAATTCTGGATGCAACAGGTGTGAATATAGATTTGTACTCCCAGCGCAGACATACGGTCCATAAGCGCCTTAGTTGCGAATGCAGGACCACTGCATGAATGAAAGGTATGATCTGCTCCTATTGCTACTAGGCACTGCAAATCTTTTATGACCACTCAAGCAGTGGCTGTCTTTTGTGGACAAACCCAAAGGAATCTAGAGTAGCAATTGATTGCAATCAATGTGTACTTATATTGATTGACACTCTATAATGGACAGTAATGGCCAAAGAAAATTACTCCAAACATTTTGTTGGAGATAGTTAGGGGAGTAGGTGCTGGTTTTGCAACAGCTGGATGTTCTATTTGTTGACAAATGTTACATTGTGTAGATATTTGTTTAAGATTTGCTTAATATGGCCGCCAGTGCCATTGCTGTACCATTGATACAGTAGTACTGATGCCAGCATGAGCAGAAGCTATCCCCTCATGAGCTGCCCTGATTAAGTCTAATCTTGTTGGCTTATTAGGAATATGCCTCTTCCCAGTAATAGGTATCACAACCATCATTAGTAAGAGTGCAAGAATATTCTGAGGGAAAACCCATTGGTTGGCTTTTCTCCATTCATTGTTGCCTGTATTGCCACTACAATGTCTACATCGATCTTTGTTTGACATCGAATCACAATAGCTTACCTTAAAGCCACGTCTGCCACACAGTTCCCTTTAGCTTGATTTCCTTCACCTTGGTAAAATTGTATTTAAGTTTTTGATTTAAACACAACAAGCAATACAGGCACCAAGAGACACAATTCATTTTTTAGTATATGACAAATTAAACATTTGCCATTAAAAATACAGTACACCATGGTGTGATAAGGCAGTCGAACCACATTCATTGGATCAGTAAAGAGCAAGATTCCAGAGCTGGTCCATAAGTCAAGGATACACTTAGTGAGAGCACAGGACTATATTCAGTGCATTACTGGTTCCCGACTCAGGGGTTGATTCTTGTTGCATTAGGAAAGATATGAGAGGGTTCCAGAAATCTTTTGGATGGGCCTTAAGATGCACTGGTGCACACATTTGCGCATATGTTGGTTACAATAAGTTACGTTTTGATGCCATGCTGTGTGTTTGGGCAGTCTAGCACTCACACAATGCATCGCCACATCTCCTAGGTAAGATAAGTGCCATGGAAACAAATCTGCTAACTTTTTTTGGGGTAGAGGCTGTAGAACCCATGAGTGCAAGCACCAGGGATGGAGTGATAATTCCCCAAGCCATTGCTTCAAGCCGTCAAATATTTCTGTCCAGAACTCTAGCAATAGGGTGTAGGAACACACCATATAGAAAAAAGCTAATTTTGTCACTCTATAGTTTTTACATTCCACCACTCCCCCTGCAGAAAATGTAATTAAGCAATCAGGTGTGGAATACAATCGATGAATTAATTTAAAATGAACCAACTTGTTTCTATAATTAAATGGCACATCTTTAACCTAAGTGCAGGAATACTTCCAGCATGTATCAGACAAGAGACATCACAATTCGGCCTCCTAAGCCCACCTAGCAACATACTCTTGAATTTTTATGTTGCCCACCAACTTCGCATACATATAGGAGATTGTTTAGCTAGCATCATCCCTCTGGATCAACTTGGTAAGTAAAGTGTTCTCTGGACACAGTCCTCACTGCCAGACACAATCTATAGTACCTTAAAACAGCTAGAACAGTACGTATAACATTTAACAAAGGTGAGCAGGGCATGTTGCTTCCAACCTGCTTCTCTGTTTCCCACTGAGCCCAGCTGATCACCTCAATCATATCCAAATCATCTCTATTACAGTTGACTGTTTACAAAATACTGGTGACAGCTTGTGGGGCACAGTCAATGTCTTTTATATTCTCATGTGTCAAAGAGGCCTAAGTCCCAATCCAATATTTAACATAATGTGCTGGTGCAATCAGTAAGTAGAGAACAGAATCAGGGACCAACATGCCCTCTTTAGCCATTGGTATGATTAAGACAACCCACTTAGTTTGCAGCTACTTGCCACCCCATATAAATCTTAAGAGGACCTTCCAGAGCAGAAGGAAGAACTCTTGCAGTATGCAGATAGGGATATTGTTGAGCAAATACAAATCTTTAGGTAGCACTACAATCTTGACTAGCAAGATACGCTCAGGTATAAAAAGGGGAAGCTGCAACCAACGTTGAACATGCCTGTTGAAATACTCCACAGCCTGTCGGTTCCAGTGACAGTCCAGACCACTGCTTCTACAACGGACACTCCAGCCTACCTCTCTTAGCAATTTAATTTACAGCGGGCGGCGCGGCCGGGGCTCAAATATTTACTGCAGCTCTGCCTGAGAAGCTGAGTCACACGGCTGGCGGCGGTGCACGCAGGCAGCGCTGCCGCGCCATGATGATTTGACATAAAGTATCCCAGCCCTTCTCACACAAGTTAACTCACAGCAGGACTTGACGTCAGGTCCTCATGGCCCAGTGGACTTACTGAGGAGGAAAACGGCAATTGCTACGGTGGCGCGAGGCCTGCCGCCTGAGCCTACCTCGCAGAGCAGAGTCGCTGCAAGAGTTACCGCAAGAGAAGTAAGTAAGTGAGTGGTGCAATGCAGCCACCAGACTGTGTGTGTGATTAATTAATTCCTTCAGGCAGCACACGATCGGCAGATACCTGCAGTCAGTGGGTGCTGGTCTTGTTACAGAACTCACTGTAGCTCACAGAAGTTCTGTAGTGTCCTGGCATGGCTGCATGTCCCACTATTGCTAATTTATTTTGCATATATTTACCATATTTGAAAGTGTTCTGTGTTTTATTCCACCAGGTCGGAGGAGAGGAGTTTGAAACTCAGACTGCCCACTGTCTCTTTAAATGTAGAACACAAAGCAAACATATAAATAATTACTTGTCGCACATGAACCATTATTGCTCACCACTCCCTGGCAACCTCAATGTCCAGAAGCATTTAGTTTATCCTAGCATGTGTGTACTATGTTAGCATGCACAGTGGAACCTGTGGGGCACATAAAGACGGGGGCCCTCAGCAAAGATGGAACACTTGTTGCATGACTCACATTTGGGGGACCACTGACACTACTTATCACTGTACTCAGGAGGTGCAGGGTGCTCGTCCAGCTTCCAGGCAATAGTACAGTAATTCACAGCAGAGCACATCGGTTTTCCATTCCATAACCGAAACCTTATCTGTAAATCAACTGTACTGACCAGCACACGTCTGGCTATGTTTACTTGCTGCAATAGCAATGTCAAGTGTCACACATTTGTGTGGCAAACTCTAATGCTTGCAGTGATGCAAAAATAAAACAACCAAAAAGTGTTAGACTAACCGATGCCTAGCAGTTGGCAGGGCTGATATCCTGAAACTGTTAGACAAAGATGATGAATACGCTGTCATTTCAGAGCTCCCAGGTACAACAACTTGTGTCCAGTGAACCACATACAGTGTATACTCAGGATGAAACTGGGAGCCTTTCTAATTACATCTCATTCTGTTAAGAGTTGTCACACACAGGGGCAGAGCACAAGGCAGCTGAGAGCAGCTGGGCTTGACACCTGCCAATAAGGACAGTCTGAAAAAAACCTGATAACCTAGGGTGAAATAATTACCACCAGTGGATTTTCTTGTAGACTTAGCACTTTCACCCATGAATTTGTGAATACTTGATTGTTGCCTACCTCTAAAGCAAGCCCCTAAGCTGCTGACCGAAAGAGTACTAAGACATTACTCATCCTTCTGTTGTAGTTACAGACCAGGAAACTCTTGGTACCTTCTCTCCCTCCTCTGTCTCCATCCTTTCCTTGCTATTTATTTCTCCCTCTCTCCCGATATCTCCTTTCTCTACAGTTTAACTTCCCAACCTCCTCTTTTCATTATACACACCATCCTCCTCCCTTTACTCTCTCTCACGTTGCCTGTCTCTCATTTTACCCTTCTTTCATCTCATTCTCTTGCTCCTTCCTACCTTTGATCTTCTTCCTCTTGTCTCTACTGCCATTGTTTCTTCTTTCCTCCCAGTCACTTTGATCACTTTGCTTCAGTACCTCCCATTTCCTCCTTCCTTTCCCATGTCTTATCTTCCTATTGTCTCTGTCTTCCTCTCGCCTCTCATTACCCTATTTCATTTCTTTTCTACCCTCTTTTCTGCCTCAGTTCTTTTGTCTTTCTCGAAGCCTCTTCCTCCTATTTTTCTTCCTCCCTATCACAAATCCTTTCCCTCCTTTTGCCTCTATTCCTACTTACCTGTCAAACCCTCCCTTTCTGACTTCCTCTCTTTCCCCCTTCCATTTCGTCTTATGTCCATCTCTCTTTCCTCCAATATCACCTATACCCTTTCTTTTTTCTATCTCTTTCCCTCTCTCATCTCTCTCCTCCTTTTGTCTACCTCCTTCCTTCCCAACCCCTCTCCCTACTTCCATTGTCTCACTCCTTCCCCCTCTCTCCTCTACCTCCTCCTGTTGTTTCTCTCCTCCCTTCTCAACCCTCTCCTTCCACCTTTTACAAATGTATTCAATCATAGTCTGCAGTGAAAGGCATGTGATGTCTTAATGATGAGCCTGCAATCTACAGCATGTTCAAAACAGGACAGTATGGTACTCACTGTCACTGTCCCTATGACTTCGTAATGAGGTGTTCAAATATTAGGATTTACCCTTTGGAAAAAGATCCCCTATTGTATTTAACGACTGCTCCTGTCAACTGCTTAGCCAGGGAAGCTGGGGAGGCCCACCAGAGGGAACGCTGGGGTGTATGCCGGGATGTGGCGTGTGAGGCGGTGGATCCAAACCAGGCATCTCGGAGCTACTGTCACCTGAAGGGTCCAGGGGTGCAGCTTTGGGAAGCAAAAGTCCCCGGATCGAGGCGGGGGACCGAGGGAATGGTCCTTGACATCTACCCCAGGTAGCACCAACTCTAGCTGTGCTACCAGGAAGAAGGCCTTGAAGGAGGGGACACCCAAGCAACCCCGATCAACTGGCAGCTGTAGGTTTTTCAGGGCGATTCGATTGCGCTTGTTTCCCCAAATGAGGTCAGGCAGTATCGTATCAAGCGCGCTGAAAAAAGTTTGAGGCGGGATTATGGGGAGATTGGCAAAATAATAATGAAGCCTAGGGAGGATGATCATCTTGGCCTGCGCTATCTTACCAACATGGGCCAGGAGTAAAATCTTCCAGAACTGCACCTGTGCTTTTATAGCAGCCAGAACTGTCTAAAGGTTGCCCTCATATAGATCTGTAGGCGTGGGTAAGAGGTGGACTCCAAGGTAGCGGACAGAGGCCTCCTGTTATCTAAGGGAGGTGTCTCCGAGGTGGATCTACCATTGGAGCAACCCAGGACTGAGTGGATAGATGGAGGATTTAGCCCAGCTGACAAGTAAACCAGCAGCTCAGGAAATATCAGTTAATGTGGCCTGTAGCAGGGAATGATCAGCAGCTGCATCCCGCAGATACAAGAGCAGGTCGTCGGCGTAGAGGGACACCGCGTACATCTTATCAAATAATGGAATACCGCAAATCTAACCCTCTTTCTGCAGTCATATAGCAAGGGGTGCCATGGTGACTGCTAACAGCAGGGGGATAATGGGCACCCCTGCCTGGTTCCGTGACCTACAGGAAAGGAGGACAAAATAAGACAGTCCAAATAAATCCAAGAGGTGGGGTTAGTGTATATCAGCTTTGTATGCCATTAAGCGCTCACCTATTCCCATTCAGGCGAGTACCGGAAAAAGGTAATCCCAAGTTAGTGAATGTAATGCCTTCTCAAGATCTAACATGAGACAGGCTGTGTGTGGATGTGAAATAAACGCCTAATGTTATGTGAGGTACTACGTCCAGGCATTAAACCATTTTGATCTGCATGGATAAGCTCTAGCATAACCTGGGCGTACCTACTGGCGAGAATCTTTCCCAAGATCTTGTAATCTGCCCTGAGGCTCGCGATGCGCTCATATGGTGCCTAAGTGGTGGGACCTCTATCGGGTTTGGGTATGGAGACCAAGAGGGATTCCTGGAGCGACTTCGGTAGTTCCCCAGTATGGAGTGTGTCGTTTAACATTTCCGCCAGGCGTGACCCAAGGTTGCTGGAAAAGGTAGAGTAATATTCTTTTGACAGCCCATCCAGTCCTTGAGTTTTGTTCGTGGTGTGGTCCCGGATGGCTTGCTCAATGTCAGTCACTGAAATCACTGCATCCAAGGAGTCACTGGCAGCAGTGGGGATATGTGAGAGGATAAGGTCAGACAGAAAGGCTTGTGCCTTGTCCATAGTTTTGTTTGTAGGAGCTTTATATATAGATGAGTCATAGCTATGAAAGGCCTGAAGGATTCCGCCTTGAGACTGGAGGATAATACCCGAGGGAATAACAATCTCCGTAACGGGATGCGTGGGGAGTCTTGTCTAATCAGCCAAGCAAGGAGGCAGCCCAATTTGTCGCCTTTTCTATGAGTTCTGGCTGCATGTGCGTTAAAGTTGAAGCAACGCTCCAGCAGGGCAGTATACTGCACCTTGGCCTCTATAGGCTCTGGACCTTTTGTGGCATCTTGATTGGCTTATTTTTCAAGCCGTGGCAGGAGCCATTGTAAACTCCCTGCCTAGCAATCTGTGAACTCCCATTACCTCCTGCAGGCAAGCCCCCCTTGTGACCACTTTGAGAGCATCACATTCGATTGTCCTAGTGGAGGCAGTGTTGTGACTGTCCGCAAAATATCGTTTATTGTGGGATTCCTGTGTGTCGCGTAGACTGGGTCTTCCAGACAGTCTTGGAGGAGTCACCAAGTTGGGGGAGGGGCGGGCACTCCATTGCATGTCTATAAGATGAGCATTGTGGTCCGAAATGATGCGCCCGAGATAATCAGCATGGCGTACTGAGGGAAGAATAGGAGTAGAGAATGCAATTTAATTGTAAATAGAGGTGGTGAGGTGCTGAGTGGAAGGTGTAGATTCTGGAGTGCGAGTGCAGTGTCCTCCATGCATCTGCCAACGCCCAGTGACAGATCCAGCCCGCAAAAGCATTCCAATTGTATGTGGGGAGGGGAGTGCGGCAGCAGAGGGTGGGACCTGTCTAAACAGATCGAGAACGCAGTTGTAGTCACCCCCAACACCCATGGCATTTGAGTCTTCTGAGAAAGCGCAATCAAGCGCACAGGAAAGCGTGGTCCAGAAGGCCCCATGATCAGCATTTGGGGCATATATGCTCCCCAAGAGAACGCAAATGCCGTCTAGGTGGCCCTCGAGGAGGACATACCCCCTCCCTGTTTATGAACATGTTGAGTATCTGAAAGGGTACTCTCGGTCTGTCCCAGACCATCGCCCCTCAGGCATATGCTGAGTGAGTGTTGGCATGTATCTCACCTCGCCACCGCTTTCGTAATCGCTCCAGCTCCCCCGCAGTGGTGTGCGTTTCCTGGAGGAATGTTATGTACCCTAGTTAGCGCTTGATATATGAGTAGACAGTATATCTCTTCCTTGCTGTGTGCATGACTCACATATTTATGGTGAGGAATAAAAAATTATCTAGCATTCGCGCCAAGAATTTTCAATTCTATTAAGGACACGGAGGCAAGGATTATGCTTCTCTTTCTATTTTACTGCCACTCACAGCAGCCAATCAAAACGTTTTTGTATGCAATAAAAACGACATTTCCCATGATGCTTTACCCATACATCACTTCCTGTATGTCCCTATAAGAGCCACCATGCCCATTAGCTGAGCCTCTTTCTTTGCTCGAACAGTTTAGTCCAATAACATTAATTTAAATCCAATCAAACAGCCTCCAACGTGGAGAAAACCAGAACCAACTGGAACGTAGACATCTTCTTAACCAGAAGTACTTCTATTCCATCTTCTTTTCAGAACCTGAAAGTAATGAAACACAAGAAACCCGTAATTTCTGCTAAAAACAGAACATAAATATACACGGGTAGGCAAACATTACAAACATTGTAATAAAACCGGGTGGGATAATCCTTGCCTCCGTGTCCTAAATAGAATTGAAAATTCTTGGTGCGAATGCTAGCTAATTTTTTATTCTATTACAGGACCGGAGGCTTCTGATTATGCTAGTTTAACGCTTATCAAACACAACTGAATCTATATCACCCACCGGTTTATAATAAAACTGTTTAAATGTAAACTCAGAAGACCAATCAGCAGATCTCATAATGTCTTGCACAGCAGAACTCAACATAAAAGCTCTAGATGCCATGGCACCACGAATAGAGTGTGCCCCAAACATTGGGTATCAAATACCAGCTTTTAGCATAACTGACTTCAATCACCTGGCCATAGTAGCCGCAGGCACTAGTTTTAAAAGGTTCCTGTAATGCAAACAACAATTGTGGCGAACATCAGGGTGTAAAGGCCGAGTACATTCCTCGAAAGCCTTAAGGCATTGAACCACACATAATTTTGCATTAGCTGGAAAGCATAATATGTAACATTTCTTGACAAAGTTTTAGTCCTGGCATTAATGTTAAAGGAAACTCCTTCCGGAGTAAATACTGTACCTGTAATGTCAAGGCTTTCACGTTGGAGGAACGCCGACAGGCAGATAGGTATAGTAACATAGCTAGTTTGAACGATAATGATTCCTTGTCAACCTATTATTAGTTGGCCATTTATCAAATTAGGAAATAACTAGAGAAATATCCCACAGAGAGGAGTATGTTGGATTGGGAGGATTCGCTACCCTAATACCTTTCAATAACTAACAGATTACCGGGTGCATGCCCACCGGTTTGCCCTCTATCTGAGAATGAACTGCAGAAAAGGTCGAACGGAGGTTGTGATCCGAACGGTACTCCAATCCTTCTGATGCTTTCCCGATAAGACATTCACAATGTGGGGTAAGTCAGCCCCCACGGAACCCACGTGCCGTCCTACGCACCAACAAACCCAGCCTTTCCAGGCTGAAGAGTATCGTTTCCGGGCGGAAGGGTCCAGGTTTGTTTAATGAACGCTGCAGCGTGTCCGAAAAACCAGGCAATTCCCACTGTTGCAGGAAAATCTTCATGCCACAACTGCCCCGATATCTTTATCGGACGTTTCTGCATGAGGGCCCTGGAATATCGTCGAGGGCTACAAAATCACTCTGGCAGGTCACAGCTCGTCTAAAGGAGTACTGGAAACCAAGATGGAGACTTCCATAAGGGTGTTACTAAGATCACCTTCGCTAATTGACGTGATATTTGCGTAGCCACTCCGGGAGTTAGAATGAATGGAGGGAATCGTAGTTCAGTCCCACTGACCAGTGGTGGGACAGGGCGTCCAAAGTTTTTGCTAATGGATCTGGTCTTCAGCTGAGAACAACTGCAGCTGACGAGTCAGTCTGGGCGCAAAAAAGGTATGTCAGACAAGGACCCCAAGTCGCTTGCAACCATTGAAAAATTTGCGGTTGAAGCTGCCCATCACTGTAATCTTGGAGATACCTGGAGTACCAGTCCGCTACTGTGTACCATTGTCCTGGAATGTATTCTGCAATGGCCAAAATCTTATGACTCAGGCAGTATGCCGGAAGTCCTTAGCTATTTCCACTAGTAAAGACGACCTTTGTGGGGAAAAAAGGGGCCCCGGATCGCAATTGACGCCACCAACCGCTCCAGGCAGTTGAAATGGAGATCTAGCTCCTGCAAAGACCACTATCTTGCCGTGGAGATATCTCCGCAGTGTGCTCCCCAGCCTCGACGGCTGGCGACTGACTCTATAATGATATCTGGCTGGGAGATGAAATGGCTCTGCTGTTCCACGCCTTAACCTGTTCTGATCACAATTGCATCTTTTCTCTCGCTTCCTGAGAAAAAGACACCAGATCTGTATAAGACAGGCCCCTTTGAAAATGTCTCTGAGAGGCCTGATAATGAAAGATTGAATGGATGATGCTAATAGCCCCAATGCTTTGGTAATCGCCCGAATGGAACTGTCTGCATGGATAGCACCGGTATGAGCTCCTTTTTGAGATCTCTCAATTCGGAGCGTGGAAGACTTAGCCGAGCTGTCTAGGAAAGTATAACAAATCTCAGAAGGTCCACCATCTGAGACGGACAAGGAAATGCGATAATCTTGGTAAGTTCTAACCCAAGAAACACAGAGGGTACCTAACATTTTTTATATCCGTGATAGGCCATTACATATTGTATCCCTTAAGGGAACCGGATTTTGTAGAAGAAACATGTCTGTAAATGTTGTGTGGAAAAGCCCTGTGTCTGTGCGAAGATGAGTACAGCACCGATATACATGATCATGCGGATGCTCCGTTCCCTTAAGGGAGCAATCACCGGTTGCATTAGCTTCATGAAGCACCAAGGAGCTAAGGAAGGGCCAAATACTCCAACCATCAGTCCTGCCATCGGAACTGCAAGAAACGACGGAGGGGAGGAAAGATAGGAATCGTTAGGTGAGCGTCTTGTAAGGCTAAGAGATGGATGTGTCATGAATTGGTTGAATATCTTGGAAAGGGATTTGATAACTCTAGTTGGAATCCCTGAATGGACTGTAAAAATTATGCATCGCGAAAAAACATTCATGATTCCAGATTGGGCTTTGACCAAAAAGGTAAATGTGCCCACATCTTGTTTTGAGATGTCTTTTAATGAATCTGTCTCCAAGAGGTTACCCGCCGCTAAGGGCCGGGTTCTGCCATTGTCATTCCGTCATATAGGACCATCTTCATCAATAAGGGTTTGCAACTCTCGGAAGAGGTGGCGCAGTTGGTTTCCCCCAATAGGCATATCGCTCCTTGCGTCCAGTCTGTTAACACATCTGGATCCACAGGTGTGGCCGATTCCTGGCAACCAAAGCCATCTTCAAGGAGTTCAGCTAAGGGACCTGCTACGTCTAAGAGTGTGTCCTGGCATCCCGCCCTTTCTTGAGATCTTTCACAACTTTTAAGAAAGATGAGTAGACTGGCGTCGATGTCGCGCCTCCGCCACCTTATTCTGGAATATCCGGCCATGGCACTCTAAGCGCAGTCTATTGCGCACGTCATTGTGGAATCCCTTCCTTAGGTTAACATGAAGATAGTCTGCTACCTCTAGAGTGGAGCCCAGTCAGACGAGCGCGGATGCCCAATATCCGCCGGATTGAATGTGAATGGAGTAGGTTATCGGGTGTGGTATCTACAGCCTGCTTAGATCTTTCTTGGGAGGAGCCTCCTCATAGTGAAGTCCTTGCCCGTGGTGTCCGTGTCTATGTGCACCTTCTCTTAGCGTTTTGCTAACCACCACCGGATTAGAGGGGTTGAACTGCCCATGATCGGGAGCATTAGCCTTGGGTAAGCATGCGAGCGTGTCAGTGTGTGGCCATGGCCCTGACTTGGGCTAGCCTGTAGCCTCCAGAATGGGGATGAGCAGGGACGTGAAATCCATGTCCTATTGCAAAAGATTGTAGTTACTTAATAATAGGTTTAAGGCGGCTACCAAGGCTTGCTGCACAGTGCTAGGGACTGCCTTCTCTGTGGCCCTGTTGGCCGACTCTTGGATGGCGGCATCCAGAGCGTCAACAAAGTTTTTTCTTCTAGAAGACTTTCCTGCTGCTCCTAAGGATAGACCATATCCTCCTTATCTCTCACCCACTCAATGCTTAAGGGTGTCTATTTGTCATATTTTAGTGCAAAGTACAGAATAGAGGAGGAGTCAGGGGGAGCCAACCCCATGCACACAAGAATTTTGAATAATGTACCTAGCTCCTCAGCAATGATGTAATCCAATGTATTGCAGCCCTCAAGGGCGTAAGAGCCATCCAATACTAGGAGCGTGTGCTCACTCCAAGGACCAACTTATTGTTGCAGCCTGGTAGGCGTAAGAGTAAAACTACTCCGTGTAAAGTTCGAGGCAATATGATCCTCGGAGCAAACATAGGGGGCGGGTGTGACGTGCGTAGCCCAAAAATGCACGAATAAAGCCCAATTGGGCTATGCACGTCGGAGCTTTATCTGCTCAATCCCACACTCGGCAATAAGGGGAAGCCTTTGGTGGTGTAAGCGCGAGACCGCGCAGTGAACAACAAAGGGATATCCCCCAATGATCACTTTGAACGCTGCGGTGACAGCGCGGTACCTCCGCTCCCGCGGGAGCGTCCTGATTGTGTGCCCGGTTGGGCCAAGTCTCCCAGCGCCATCGCGCGCACATACACGCAACCATGCAGTCAATTAAGGACATCGCGGGAGCGTCCTGAATCTGTGCCCGGTCCGGCTAAAGCTCCCAGTGCTAACGTACACACATACAATTAATGCAGAAATGTAAAAGTAAGAGAAATAACAGGAATGTAAGTCAGGTATACACCTAGTGCAGATTACAACATTAAAGGCTTAGCGTAACAAGTTTCTATATGCTCAGTCTTTACCAAGCGCTCATCGTCAAATTGCGCATAAATAGCAACCCAATGCGCACACTGCCGAAACAACACAGTCATGAACGAATGTAACGTCTGCAATTGTCTTGCCCCAAATGGGCTAACAACAATACAGAGTGCAAGCGCGCTACATCAATCAGGCATGAGAAAATCCTAAAAACACAGTATAAACTAATTAAGCGCATGATAATCAATGTATAAACCTGCAATGCAACTTAACTTCTGCGTGAGCAGCAAAGAAAGAGGCTCAGCTAATGGGCATGGTGGCTCTTATAGGGTCATACAGGAAGTGATGTATGTGTAAAGCATCATGGGAAATGTAGTTTTTATTGCATACAAAAACGTTTTGATTGGCTGCTGTGAGTGGCAATAAAATAGAAAGAGAAGCATAATCAGAAGCCTCCGGTCCTGTAATAGAATCGGGTGTTAGTGGAGGGAGCCGTGTCTAGTGTAGAACAGAAAACGCTGCACGCGTGGAAAGCCCCCGAGGACTAACCCCGTAACCCGGTGCCAAGTAACCATAATAGAGTGATGCACTAAGTGCTTGCCTGTCAAGCATAGTGTAGAAGGGAGGGGATGGGGAGTGGTGCAAATGGCAGTACGCCCACACCGTTTGTGATTGGTAAAGCAGTTAATGATATGGAGGTGGTGGCGCAACAATCTAAGGCTAAAACTAGGGGCGGAATGGCCTGATAAACTTCATATGGAATGTGCCAGGCCAGTAAGAATTACGGAAGGATGAAGAGAATGGGAGCGTCGTGCAGGTAAAGCATGGGTGCATGAGCTATGCTAGGTGCTAGACTTGTGGACTATGAAGAAACCTTTAGGTAATACTTGGCAGTGATGGGGATGAGTTTTCTTACTGACTATGAGGGACCCCATTCCTCCTCAGAGGTGAAGATGTGGGGTGGGCCTCTCTCATCGTCAGTGAGGTTCGCTCCAGTCCCCAGAGACGCAGCTGCAAGAGCACGGCGGCGATGCTTTATGATCTGTTCCAGGGCAGAGGACTTCAGTGGAAGGGGTCTCGAGACACACCTGGGTGCGGTCTGCTCCATCGCTTCTGCTGAGGCCTAGGGGGGGCTAAGGGACCGCTCAGGCACTCCTGTAGATAAGGTGTTGTGATGTTTGCTGGTCCAGTCCCAATCGTCTCTGGGGTCCATGAAAAAGAGGGATGTGCCATCTGTTATGATTTTGAGGCGGGCTAGAAATAGCAGGGAGCATTGAACATTTAACTGGCGGAGCTATCTTTTGACCAGGAAGGAGCAGCGCTGCAGCTGAACATCCTGTATGTAATCAGGAAACAGCAGAATGTTCTTATCCTCAAGCTTCAGGGGTCCGGCCACTCTGGCAGCACGTAGGATGGCATCATGGTACCTGAAGTATAAAATCTCAGCCTGCATGGGGGTATGCCCCGGCAGGGACCTGCGGACCGGCACCTGGTGGGTCCTCCCCAGGGAAAAAGGGGTAAGGTCGGATCCAGAGACAAAGGACCTGACCAGATTTCCAGGAATGTCAGTACAGGAGAGACCCTCAGAATCTCCAGCTTTCCCTTCAAGGAGGCGCAGCCGGTCCTGAAGGTCCTGATTGGTGCGTTGGTTATCTGTGGCTAGTGGTGGCAGAGAGGCCAGGGTCTTTTCCCCATCAGTGACCCCGTCAGCAAGCTTGCATTCGTCATCTGGTAGAAAACTCATCTCCATGGCCTGAGAGCCGAGTTTGGACTCCATGGATATCCTGGAGCTTTCAATGGGGGCAAGCACTTTGTCAAGTTTATCAGATGTTGAGGGGTGAGGCGTGTCCCCAGGCATTTGGGTTACCAGAATGGTGGACGTAGGGTCTGTTGCTGGAGGTGCATGCTCTGGCGTCGCTGAATGAAGCCTGCCCATGGATGTGTGGACAGGGACTTTGCAAAGGTTGGGCCTGGTGTACACCAGCGGAGAGGCAGGCGGCTATGGTGGGATAGTGTGGCGATCCTCGTCAGAGTTCAAATGTCTAGAGAGTAGCTGTCAGCAGTCGTCCTGGCGCCTTTTAATTTACTTGCCCAAGGGAGAGCGAGAGCCTTTCCACACCTTGGACGGTATGGTCTGCAAGAGATGGTGGTCACTGGTCCCTTACGAGTCACCACTTAGGGCCTGGATGTAGACTGAGGCCTGAACAGGCTGGTAGGAGAAGATTCACAGCCCCGGAGATGCTGGCTCAGTATGTGGGGGGAGAGCTCAGTTGCAGTCATTGCCCCCCAGTTCCTGGTTGTCATCTAATGCAGCCCTGAGGGACCACCCCTTTAGCCGTATCTTGTAGCATTCCTGCTGTCCCTCTTTGCCCCGTGTGAGTGACCACAGACCCCAGCCAGGATCTGGGGTGAGGAATGGGGGATATGGTGGATAGGGGGGAGGGAAAAGGGAAAAGGGAAAAGGGAGAGTGGGGGCCCTTACCTGCCCCCGCAGAGTGGCTGTCAAAGGAGATGTGCACTTCGCTGCAAAGGGGGGCACTCCCTTAGTCTACTCGGTTATTGAGCAGCAGTCCAAACCCCCGAGCATGCAGCTCCCAGGGGCCAGAGGCCATAGCTTAAGTGGAGCGGCCTGCAGTGGCACCTATGTGCTCCAGCAGCGCGCTCTGGCTGGAGCGCCGTTCAACGGAACCCGAGGTGGGGCGGGCACAGATAGTGCAGAACTCAGCTTACCGCTGACAGTGGATCCGGGCTTAGGCAGCCTCGTGGCGTGTTCTTCGGACCGCCGCTGCTTAGGGGTGCGAACACGGCTCCGTGATAGCTGCCGGGGGAGGGGGGTGGGGAGGGGCACCCCAGTGGTATGGCCCTGCACTAACAACAACACCACGCTCCAATTAGAGCACCGAAGGCACTGGCGTAACGAAAATTGAGGGGGCCTCTCTGCACGGTATGAAGAGGGGCCCCCTCTAGCCTCAATCAGAAGCTCTCTGGCCAGAGTGCAGTGCCGAAGGGGCCCCCTGGAGGTTGGGGCCCCCAGCACCGCGGGTGCTGCGGGGGCCTGTGTTACGCCCATGGCCGAAGCGGGTCAGCTCAGTGTAGAGTGGAGCAGCAAGCAACCTCCGACGCAGGATGCGGCACAGAGCCCTGCCAGGTACCCGCAGCCAGGCCTATGCCTTGCAATGTCCGACATGCCCCTGGGTCCGGAGAAACAGCTCCAGTGGCACAGCCGCCGGGTAGTATGACAGTAGGACAGCAGGCCACATGGAAGCAAGTTGAAGCCGAGCCCGGGGTTGGATAATGTTGATGGCAGGGCCGATGGCTGGAGTTCTAGCAATGAACGTCTGCTTTCTTGGCTAGGCAAGCCACGTCCCCCTAGTAATTTATAGTGTGTTGTAGCAGGTTTTTGGTTAAGTAGGAGGATATGGTGGGATGGTATTTAAATTAGAAATATTTTTAAGTTAACAGTATTTTGGTGCTATAGTTATTTAATTTTGTAATTGATTAATTATTTAATTTAAAAAAAGTAATATTGTAGTAGCGGTTTGTTGGGTTTGTTGGGGTATAGTGTTTGAAGTTAATAAAGTTATAAACAATTTAAAAGTATTCTTAGTTTTCAACTGAAAATGTTTTAATTTACTTTTAATTATTTAAATAGTAATAGTGATTTATTTGTTATATTTTAGTTGCGGGTTGCTGGGTTTGTAGGGGAATAGGGCAGATAGTCAAATAAATTATATATATTTTAATTTAATGTAAATTTTATTATTTTATTTAAAATTAAATATTTGATTCTTAATTATGTAAATTACATCATTTATTAATTATTGTTGTACTGTTTTATTTCTTTTTATATGTATCATAATATGTATATGTTTATTACACACATATTTCAATGTTGTGTTTTTTTAGATGAGTAGGTGGAGAAGAAAATAAATATACAATATTTTATATTAATTGATATTTATATGTAATTTATTAATTGGTAATTAATTATATATGTTTTGTTTCTATGTAAACATTTTATTTTTGTTTTTAATGGTGTTTGTGGAATGCTGTTAGTGCAATGATATTTTCTATTGAAATTGTATTTGTTTTTTATGTATTGAAATTAAATGATTTAATAATTCTGTTATTTTTTGGTACTTAGGGAGCTGATAGCTTCATGTCATTTGATTTGTTTCTTTCTCTTGTAAGTTATATGCAAATTTTTGTTTAAAATATATATTTGTTTCTGTATACTGTAATGTAATAATGTTTGATTTTAAGTGTTCAAATGTTTTAGTATATTAATAGGACTTGTATTGTTTTTGTCTTCATTCACCTTTTTCACCTCCAGCTGCCAACCTACAGCCCCTTTCATGCAGCCCTGTTTGTTGGTCTGGGGCACAAGTTTACAAGCCTGGGAAAATGTTATCGACATTTTCCGAACTGACCAGGCGATCTGGGTTTCCAAGGTCTATGTCTGGTGTAATCATGGGACATTGTGTCTACCCTTCTGCCACATTCTCCCCCAGCCATGTAATCCACAGCTCCCAAAAGCATGATCTTCTTGAAAGCCTAGGGTAGGTATTCATTTTCAAAGTATACATCGCTGAGTTTAGCTGCTCAGATTTAGTAGGAGGAACTCTTGATACCTATTTCCTGTAGATCTCCCTCCTCACCAACAGAATCAAATAGAACACCATCTTACTGTTCCTTTTGTTCAATTTCACAGTTTCTCCTGCTTTCCCCAAAATTATTAATCCAACGCTTACCTTAATATCTACTCAAAGCATCTGACTTATGCTCATATTTGAGATGTCATCAGTGATGTCACTGACCATGTCATGAATGATGTAATATGTGACGTCATCAGCAGTGCATTGCGGGGGCGTGAGTTATAGTTAGCTCAACTAACTATAATAGGGGCATTTCTATGGTTTTCTATGAGTGAAATGTCCAACTAACTATAACGTCCCTGAAACCTATGGTTTTTTCAGTGAATTTCTAAGGTTTTTTTAAATGCTAATTCCTAACTATAACGTCTGTAAAACCTATGTTTTTTTCAGTGAATTTTGAAGGTTTTTTAAATGTTAATTTCATATTTTAATATTTATAAAACCTATATTTTTTCAAATTTTTTAAATAATATTTTCAAACTCTATAAACCTTTTTTTAACTTTAAAAATGATGTAATGTTTTATATCTTAAAAAAAATAATCTATATAATTCTTTTTTTCTGAGAAAACTAGAGTCCCGTACCGTTGGTCTACCAAGCTCCATCAGCACACAAATCCTACCCGCCATATTGAAATGATGCGCATTTCGTATCCAACGAGTTCGTGGCACCACGTCCCGCGTAAGAACATATACATATGAGGTCACGCCAGCTGCTACTTTGGTATGTGACGGGTACGCAATACCAAGCCGCGCGTTACGTAATGTACGTATGGGGTCGCGCCCACTGCGCGTTGCGTATGCGACGACTGCACGCTGCGAGGCCCTGTGTTACATCATAGACGTATGGTGCCCAGCCAGGTACGCCATTCCCTCATTTCTTTTGTATGTCTCAAAACTATATCTACATAACTTTAAAGTGTATATGAAAGCAAGCGATAATCTAAAATATTTTAAACATTTGGTATATTTCTAACTGTAATAAACTTATATTATGGTAATATTTTCTCAAAATCGCGTCGGGTGCGGCCTCCTTGCGCGTTCGCTGCGCGATTCCCATGTGACCTTAAAGAAAAGCATTTGATTGGTTCATAACATTTCCCACTGTAACCGTTGGAGGACCCCACCCATTTTCGCCATTCTCTCTACAGCGTTTGATGAGAGACTCTTCTTCTACTTACAGAGCTTTTTTGAAAACTTTTTGCTATGTACACATATCTGACAGTATACACAACATGCAACCATCATCTTCATCAATATTCATGCTCTGTAAAGCAGCCTTCCACCTGTGATAGCCATGCATCTAAAAGCTACATAACAGAACATTTCCCCACTGCCAGAGGTAACATGGTTGCATACGCTGTCCACAGCACAATGTAATGTGGTACGGCCCAGGGGCAGTATCATGCATAGATATTGAACACACGGACATAGATAGATAGAGGAAGTGGGTACGGGCACGTGCGCTCAACTCCTTTTTATTACCAGGGTCACATATCCAATGACGTCTGTGCTGGATGCGTGTGCGGTGAGTGTAAACCAGCCCTCAGGGAATGGTTGCTGCTAGCATCAACTACAACAGTATTCATTGGATCACACACAGAGATTCAATAATAAAAGGGTCAATAGTTTGTGCTGCAGTAAGGTAGGGACAGTAGATGTAAAATACTACAGAAAAGATTCTATCGTAAAAGAACCATAACTTGTGGTATACTGAGATACAGGCAGTAGATCTGAAATAATACACAAAAAGATTGTATCATAAAGGGTCCAGCAGTTCTAGTGCACTCAGATAGCCACATCAAAAGCATTCAGCATGTGCACAGCCAGCGATGAAGCGTGCTGCGAGCGGGCCGTACTAGCAGCAATGTCTGTTGCCATCAACACTGCATCATCTGCAATAGCGACTCGATCTCAATTGTGAACACTGCTCTCTGCAGTGTAGGCCAGAGAAAGCGGTCAGCAAAGACCCACAGCTACGTAAGGTGGACTTGAGCTACACAGTTTGTCGTACGCGAAGCAAGAAAAAGCGTGTGCGGAGCCTGCGATAACACGTATGCATGGTGCGGACAGAGCGCACTGCAGCAATGTCTTTTCCTACAGGACTGCGTCATCTACAATACCGACTTGATCTGAATTGTGAACACTGCTGTCTGCAGTGTAAATTGAAGGCATTAGTCACACAGACATCCATTAATACTTTTTCTCACTTCCTCTTCCCAAAATACAACAACATAAATTACAGAAAACTCTGCAATAAATAAATCAAAACAATTCGAATTGCGATTTCTACTGTCCACAGTGTAGACTATTCAGTGTTCCTTTGAACTTGCAAGATGAATTTCACCATTGTACTAAACATATAACTCATCTAAAAACAATTCTTCAAGCAAATATACTAAAAGAATATTCTGTATATTTCAAAACATTGTAGTTAGTTGCCTACTGAATTCTGTAATTAAACAATCACGACTCGATCTGAATTGTGAGCCCTGCTGACCGCAGTGTAAGCCAGAGGCAGTAGTCATTAACACCTCACAGCCACGTGCCGTTGGATTCGGATGCACGGAGTTGGTTGCACCTGGTCGGAGGGGGTACACAGAAATCATCACAGACTTTAACTTCTGACATCCTCAATCATACAATCAAGACCCCGTTTCACTGTTCGGACCTTCTGTACCGCGGTGTAGTCCTCCGAATACAGTCAACCAAGCCCAATAATAATGTGCAGCAGTTAACTACGGAAGCACAGACACTGACTGATGCACCTCAACGGAAACAGTTCTGTGAAAAGCAAGCAGCAGTTAATATCGGACACCGTCCATTGTGGGATCAAGACACCGTTCCACTGTTAGGACCTAGAGTTGCTTGCACCTGGTCGAAGCGAGAACCTTCATCTCCACTCTCAGATGCAGTTCTAACATCGTCCATTGTGGGATCAAGACACCATTCCACTGTTGGGACCTAGAGTTGGTTGCACCTGGTGGAAGGGAGTACCTTCATCTCCACTCTGAGATGCAGTTTTAACATAGTCCATTGTGGGATCAAGACACCGTTCCACTGTTGGGACCTAAAGTTGGTAGCACCGGGTCGAAGGGAGGACCTTCATATGCACTCTGAGATGCAGTTCTAACATAGTCCATTGTGGGATCAAGACACCGTTCACTGTTGGGACCTAGAGTTGGTAGCACGTGCTCGAAGGGAGTACCTTCATCTCCACTCTCAGATGCAGTTCTAACATCGTCCATTGTGGGATCAAGACCCCGTTTCACTGTTCGGACCTGCTATAGCGCGATTATTCCAGCCACTGCAGTCAGCCAAGCCCAATAATCATGTGCAGCAATTACCTATGGAAGCACAGAGTCTGATGCATGTGAACAGAAGTTCTGTGAAAACCCACTAGCAAGTCATATCGGACATCGTCCATTCTGGAATCAATACACCGTTCCACTATTGTGACCTACAGTTGGTTGCACCTGCTCCAAGAGAGTACCTTCATATCCACTCTCAGATGCAGTTCTAACATCGTTCATTGTGGGATCAAGACACCGTTCCACTGTTGGTACCTGTTCGACTACTGTGTTAGTAGTATACAGAGCACTCCACGCTGCTGGGCCTCAAACTGAACGCTGTGTGCCTGTGTCACAGTAGCCAGCGTTGATATGAGGAACCTTCCGACCTCGAAGACCTCGCCGCAGGAGCTTCCGCCGGCACATGGTGGGCCCTCTTTCACATAATGCGGTAGCGAAAGGTGAACTGTGGGGCATATGTGCATCGCAGCGGCCACAGCGGTTTCTGAGTACCAGCAGGCTGAGAGCATCATTCACGCAGACACCTTCACTCACGAGGTCAACCTCGTGGCGGTGTAAGCTGCGCAGACCTGGCAGACACGTTCGCCATTCCGGAAGAGAACCACACCCAGAGAAACGCGCCTTTTATTCATACCCCTACGCAAGCCTTGCGTACGCCGAGCCAGCCCACTACGCTAAAGATTTGGGGGGTGGAAAGGGCACGTACGCGCTATGTTTTCGAAATCTTCCCTCCTGACTGTACTATTATGGTTCCGTCCACTATCTACTTCACTCGATAGACCATCAATGTATGTTCACATGTACATGTGTGTGCTCTGCATACTCAAGTCTGTCCGGCACGTCCCCTCAACACTTTGCATTGTATACTTTTATAATCGAGAATCACTTGCCACCTTCTCACATACTTTGCTCCCATCTCTCCCCGCATTCTGCCTTGTGTGAAAGAGGTGCTATGCCATGTTTGGTTTGTGTACATGGCTAGCCACGGTTCCCACAGTAGGTAGTGTCGTTGTGTGTGATAGGTGTACATGTTGTTTGTCATGTTGTATGCAATTACATAAGGTAGCGCATTTATTCACGAGCAGTGGTTTCTCCCATTTAAATATCGCTGTCTTAAAGAGCATACAGAAGTTTTTCTCACAGGGGGAAACTGTGACCACAATGGCAGTCATTCATTACTATGCAAGAATGTCCACCTGCACGACACTTCTAAGCTTACAGCCCCCAATCTTGCCTGCTTTCTTGAAAGCACGCCAACTCCCACAATCACACCAACATTCACACAGCTTTCTAACGACAGTTATCTGCTTCTCAATAACATGCACTCCTACGGAATGTGAGGTGACATACCGTATGTCCTTACTGTTTCAAACCGAGTAACTTCCTGTAGCAATGTCTACTCCCACCCACACAAACTAACTCCTAAACTTCAACTTGGCCTTGAAACCCTACTTTACAAACAGATTTCAGTAAACTAACCAAACTAAAGCGCTTTTCTTCACAACAGAAGTGTCCCTCATTTCTGCAAAAGAAATTTATCGCATGCACAAACTTCCAGTAAAATAAAGTCCCTTTTAAATTCGAACCTCCCATTACACTTTGTGAATTGTTACCCAATTTTCAACACATCTCACACTCAAGGTCTGGCACACTTTTTTAATAAGGTCTCCTCCAGCCTTCTCACAGCCTTTCAAACTGTTTTTCGTATAATACCACACTTAATTTATTCTATCATCTCTGCAATAACAGGAACAGTGCCCAAAATTCTCGCTCTCTTTGCGGCATCCTACTACTATTTTTGCTTGTAAAAAATGACTGCGCTCCCTGTGGTGACAAGCATCTCTGACAGAATATGCCTCTACGCGAAGCTACATCAATACCGTGAAAAAATGGAACAACTTTTCGGCTGCCTGCCTCTATCTATTATCGGAGCCAGCTACAACATGACATTTATTTACACGTATACAATCTGCGTGCAACCATCTTTCTATTGCAAAACTTGCCCATTCGACTGGCGAATGGATGTATGCTTTGCCAACATTCCAACAATCGCTCACGATATCCAGCAGGTAATGGAGTATCTTGAAATCCATGAACTCGATTGTTCAGGCAGTAGAGCAATGGCGGATGCAACTTAAAAAGGTATCGTGGCGGAATGGGATTTCTGCGCAGCAACCAAAGATCTACTGAACGTACGACCTTTGACAACATCGCAGATTTCCTGCCAATTCAAATTGCCGCTCCAACATTCGAGGAACATTACTGTCCCTTCGAAGATATGAATTGGATCGCTTCGCTTTTCTCACACAATGGCAACAATGACCTCTTGGAACATTACGCATCTCAAGCCACTGAAGAACTTCCGGACTGCAATCTCCAAGACTTGTAAGAAATTCACGTTCTTCTTGGATTGATTTTTACCAACTTTTTTGAGTTTTTCCGTTCAATTTTTTGAATACACTTCAATTGTACTACTTTCCTATAATAACTTTCTAAGTATGCTCACGCATTTGAACTCTGTTTTTATATTGCCCCTTACGTCTCCACTCTAACCAGGGATCGATGATGTATGGCCTATGCAAATACGGTATTTACTTGCTAAATTAGCCTAAACCCGACATCCATTTTGAAACTATGTCTATTCTTTGTGCACACGTCTCTCTGCCTGCCTGTTATCCACGAAGCCCTTTCACACAAATTTACTCATCCTCAGCCTCTACTCACAAGCTGACGATCAACATCAAAAAACACGACATTGTTTAGGAACTGGTTGGCACAGTGTGCTAATCGTATCCTACATTTATTTTCATTATAGAATTGAGTCATTCATGTCTAATAGCTATTGTTTATGTCACATGGAACTGTTACATGTAATGTGGAATTCACTAATGCAGCAGCTTCAGATTTGAATATAACAGAATTGTTTGGAGTTTGCCTCAGCTGGGTGACTTAGCTCTTTGCACAAGAATTGTTTTTTGAAAGAGCTGAAGACAATAATGTATGGTTTGACGAGAAGGGTACCTAATGTGCTTCTCAGAAGCACAATTTTGTGTTCCTCCTCAATGTTCCGATGTGACTAGAACTATTACCAATTCTGACACGCACCAGATTGAATCTACCGTACAAGAGATTGCTGACTGTTCTACTGTTGATAATTTTGTGTTACAACAAAGGAGTACCAGGGTACCGAAGAAGTTTGATGATTACACTTTGCAATTTTTTTTTGTTTCTTTTCTTAAAGGATACATGTGCCAATCATATCCTACCTTTATTTTCATTATAGAATTTCGAGTCATTCAAGTGTAATAGGTATTGTTTATGTCACATGGAACTGTAACATGTAATGTGGAATTCACTGATGCAGGAGCTTATGTTTGAATACAGCAGAAGCGGTTGGAATTTGCCTCAACTGAATGCCTTACCTCTTGCACCAGTGGATCCATTTATGGCACTTAAATAAAGATACTCTTTATATAACTTTCAGACTCCATCGCTTTATTACACACAGCCACTTTCTTAGACACACCTGATTTCACCATTTCTCTTCTGTGGCATTGCAACATTCTGCATTATATTCTTCACGATTATTTCTTTATTCCTCCTTCCTATTACACACACCCACTTTCTTAGACACACCTGATTTCACCATTGCTCTTCAGTGGCATTGCAACATTCTGCATTATATTCTTCACGATTATTTCTTTATTCCTGCTTCCTAAAACACTTCATTTGAATCTTCAGAAAGTAGAGGCGAGTAGTTTGCTTCCCACTCCCTGTATCGTATAAACGCATACTAACACTACTTATACAGATATGCTAAAGCAGCCAGTATCCTACAACGCCCACACACATCACTTTACAGCAATCAGCTCACGGCTTATGCTCACGGTTTCATCCCCGAGTCTTCAGACCAGTACCAGTGAGTAGTTTGCTTCCCACTCCCGCAATACTCTAAACGCATACCAACACCACCTGCACAGCTATCCTACAGCGGCCAGTATGCTACAGCGCCCAGATCACATCAGTTTACACCACTCAGCTCTTGGTTTAGGTGCACGCTTTCATCCCCGAGTGTACTGGCACCTCACCTCAGCACCATCTCACTCGGCGCAAAACAGCACTTTCACACCGGTAGGGATAAATACTTCAGCACATCAGTTTACAGCACTCAGCTCATGGTTTAGGCGTACGCTTTCATCTCCGAGAGTACCGGCACCTCACCTCAGCACTCTCTCACTCTCAGCAAAACAGCACTTTCACAGCGGTAGGACTAAATACTTCTCTTCACACTCCCTGTATAGCACGCCCTAAACACCCCACAGATGTTACAGTGCTCCTACCTTCCCCTTTCCTACTTTTTTTGCCCTTTTTCCCCCTTAATCGTTTCAACTGAATCACAAAATGGCAGCCAACACTTCCTAGTTGCAACTGCTCGCACCGCTCACAGCCAATAAGCAGCAAGCTCGTGCTTGTAACGCCTCAGCCAATCAGATGGCAGAATTCCCAAATATCGATATCTGTAAATTTCGATATTTCCCCATAACTACTGAATGGATTCACACCAAATAAACAAAAGCGTGCTTTCTAGACCAAGACCCTTCTCCCTGCCAAATTTGGGGCAATTCCGTTCACCCTTTCGACCTGTAGCCTTGTCTAAAGTTTCCTATGAAAATTAACATGGAGAAAACATGTTTTGGGACCTTCCTTTTTTCTCGGCCCCCCCTTTGACGAATCACCCCCAAACTTCCCACATAGGAGGTGATATGAACAAAGAATTAGTTTGGAAAATTTCATGAAGATTCATCAAACGACGCCAATGTTATAAGCAAAACAAAGAATGCTCTTCCTATGGAAACTTGGTCCTAACTATACCTACCTACTGGCGACCGCCAGTAGATAATATATATATATATATATATATATATATATATATATATATGTATATATATATATATATTCAGTGAAAAAACCATAGGTTTCACACATGTTATAGTTAGCTGGACATTTTACTGATAAAAAACCAATGAAATTCCCCCGTTATAGTTAGTGCAGGCAACTATAACTTACGCAGTTAGTGCCGTGGATGGGCCATGTACGCACGATGCGCTTCGCGCACCGTGCGCACATGGAGGACATATTATGCGCTTCGTTGTGAAAGATAATCTTTTAGATTTTCTAACAAAATTATATGTATACCGTAAGCGCACGGTAAGCGCACCGTAAGCTGGCTCAGATATATATATTGATTTAAATGCTATTTTCTCAGGAACTACTGAACAGATTTACACCAGACCTACAAAAGGCACTTCCTTGACCTGAGGACTATCTCTCTGCCAAATTTCAAGTAACTCTGTTCAGCTGTTCGGGCTGTAGCTGTGTCTAAAGGTCCTATGGAAAAATGCATGGGAAAAACGCGTTTTGGGACCCCCCTTTTATCTCAGCCCCCGCTTGATGAATCCCCCCGAGACTTTCAGGGTAGGAGCGGAGCGTAGCGCCCCACCTATTTTGAAAATTTCGCGAGGATTCGTCGACCAGCGCCAAAGTTATTCCAAATAGAATGTTGCGGATTTCCTATGGAAACAGGGTCCTAACTATAACTATCTACTGGCGACCGCCAGTAGATAATATATATATATATATATATATATATTATCTACTGGCGGTTGCCAGTAGATAATTATAGTTAGGACCGAGTTCCCATAGGAAATCTGAAAATTCTATTTTGAATAACTTTGGCGCCGGTTGACGAATCCTCGCGAAATTTTTAAAACTAATGGGGCGCTCCGCTCAGCTCGTACCCTGAAAGTCTCGGGGTGATTCGTCAAGCGGGGGCTGAGACAAAATGGGGGTCCCAAAACACGTTTTCCCCATGCATTTTCCCATAGGACCTTTAGTCGAAGGTACAGCCCGAACGGCTGAACAGAATTACTTGAAATTTGGCAAAGAGGTAGTCCTCAGGTCAGGGATGTGCCTTTTGCATATATGGTGTCAATCTGTTCAGTAGTTTCTGAGAAAATTGCAGTTAAAAGTACATAAATATCTATAGGCGCGCACGGTGCCGTGCGCGAGCGTAATTCTGATTGGTGGTTAGATGTCAGTCAACATTCGAATCGGTCGAAATCAGGAAGTGTCGGACGCCATTTTGTGTTTAGCAGTGAAAAACAAAGGTGGAGAACGTGAAAAGGGGGCAGGGTAGAGAGTTCCTGACCCCCTAGCATTTGTCAGAGAGTCCCTGAAGGACCCCGAAGGGTGAAAAAAACATTTTATTTTTTTTTCAAAAAAACCCGCGGGGTGCGCGCACCGTGTGAGCACCGTGCACGCACGGTGCGCGCACCATGAAAAAAACTTTTTAAAAAAAACATTTTAAACTGTTTATAAGTTTATAGAAGATATTAACTATGCTGTTCAACTTCATCCAAATAAAAAAAAAAAAAGAGCTGAGCCATTCCATATTACAGGATACAGTCAATCTATAACTATACACATAGGTAGTTTATTGTAAAATAAATATATAAAAAATATAATAATACATACATAAATTATAAAGAAGAGATGTGAAGGTCAGGGCACTTTAAAGGACTGCACTAGTCAAAACTGTAATGCAATATTATTGTGAAAAAGAAATGTGGTGCAAGAAGCCAGGGACGTGACCCTCATACGCCCCTAATCTCAGACCCCTTGGCGTACACGGAGCACGGACCAGGCGTTTTTGAATATACCGCACGTTCACGGCCATCGTACCGTTCTTTCACATTTACTCCATACCTACACTGGGTCTAGGTCAATATTGAGATCCTATACATCTGACAGTATTACTGAATAGGAGAAAATGGAAAAACTCTAAATTGTGTGGATTTTTTAAAATTACTATTTGCAAAGCCTTGAAGAAGTCCCATTGGGACGAAACGCGTCGGCTATGAATTGGCAATGAATTGTAAGCTGTAATTTTAAATGGAAATCTGAATCACCAAATAAAGAAAACTCACCTTCAAGACTTCGAAGTTTATTGTGAATCTTTGGGGATACAATATTCATTTGCTTATACATTGACTATGACGAACAATTTTGTCCATTATAATTGTATTCAAGTTGTGTGCTGAGCCACCTCTGTTTGTTACATACATAAATTAGCATTTAAAAAACCTTACAAATTCACTTAAAAAACCATAGGTTTCACACACGTTATAGTTAGGAATTAGCATTTAAAAAACCTTGCAAATTCACTTAAAAAAACATAGGTTTCACACATGTTATAGTTAGCTGGACATTTCACTCGTAAAAAACCATTGAAATTCCCCCGTTATAGTTAGTTCAGATAACTATAACTCGCGCGACCGCCACTCTATCACAAGGATGATGTCATCAGTAATGTCATGAGTGATGTCACTGACCATGTCATGAGTGATGTAATATGTGACGTCATCAGCAGTGGATTGCGGTCGCGCGAGTTATAGTTATCTGAACTAACTATAACGGAGGAATTTCTTTTTTTGATAAACAAATTTATTGTGTTTTGCAGCATAAAGGACAATATCAAGAATGATATACAACAGTGCATTGAACATGGCATCGGTACCTGCAATCAGGGAAGTATCGACAAACGAATGTAATAACCCCCCCTTCCTCCCCCATCCCCCGTCCCCACCCTCTGCGCCCCCACCCCTCAAAGCAGTCCCCCCAGCCATTTCCCCCATATTTTGCGGAATTTTTTGGGGCAGCCCCGGGCAGCGTATAACGACCACTCTTGGGCCGCACACCAATCCACCCCTCTACTCCAGGTAGCCCTTCTGGGCGGGTCTGGCTGTGACCATGCGGCTGCTATATCCCTCTTAGCCACCATTAGGGCAGTAGTGAGGAAGTACTTGTCGTTACGGGACCCATCCATCCCGTCCGTGATGCCCAGCAGGGCCATTCTAGGCTCATGGGGGACCTCCCATCCCAGAACCTCCACTAGGTCGGCTTCAATCGCTGCCCAGTAGTCTGCCAGGCGGGGACAGGACCACACCATATGGAAGAAGTCCGCCGGAGCCATCCCACAGCGGGCACAGGAGGCATCCACGCGGAGGCCCGCACGGTATAGGCGGTCCGGAGTCAGATAAGCGGTGTGGAGGTAGTAGAGTTGGATGAGCCGCAACCTAGCGGAGGAGGTAAGCGACCGAGGGGCCATAAGGGCGTCCCTCTAGTCCGCATCATCTAGGGGTCCCACCCAGGCCTCCCACCGCTGTTTTAGTCCGCTCCAGTCTACCGGGGTATTGTTAATCAGGGATTTGTAAATGCGGGATATGCCCCCCTTCCCCAGGCACCCTAACATCACCTGAGCTTCAGGCGGGCTATGGGAAGGCAATCTGGAGTCTAGAGGGACGTGGGTCCGGACCGCATGGCGCAATTGAAGGTAGCGATAAAACTGAGAAGGCTGTAGCGAGAAGCGGGCCTGAAGCTCCTGGAAGGAACACATGTGGCTCCCACGCCATATATCGCTCAGAGTGGAGATCCCGAGAAGATCCCACTGCCGAAAGCCCACTAGTCCCACCACCTCCCGCAGCCATGTCCCGTGCCAAAGCGGTGTGAGTTGCGTGTTCGTCCCCGACCACCGGGTGTGCCTCAAAGCTGCGCGCCACGCGAGAAAAGGGGCCCGCACGACGCCGGGGAGCGACAGGGGACCGCTGCTCCATAGAGCATGTTTTGGATAGAGGAGAACCAGAGGCAATGCACCTCGAGTCGATAAGCCGGATCGCCCCATCCACCCGAGAACCAGTCGTGGATCACCAGTAGCTGGGTGGCCAGATAATAGAGATATAGGTTTGTCATGCTCAAGCCGCCGTCATAGGAGGGGACTCTGCAGCGATCTAAGGCCAGCCGGGGCCTGCCGCCGCCCCAGAGAAATTTGATCACCATCTTATCCAGTTCCCGGAACCACGGGTGCGGAAAGGGGCACAGAGTGTTTTGTAGCATGTATAGAAACTTGGGGAGGACCATCATTTTATAGAGGGCGACTCTCCCCA
Source organism: Triturus cristatus (assembly GCF_964204655.1). Classification (NCBI taxonomy): domain Eukaryota; kingdom Metazoa; phylum Chordata; class Amphibia; order Caudata; family Salamandridae; genus Triturus; species Triturus cristatus. Next base: position 715,194,743 of record NC_140589.1, on the reverse strand, counting down.
GCGGATTCAATGGGAGCGATTGCCACCGGAGCATATCTGATCTGGTCTTGTTGACTACAGGAGCCACATTGAGGGCCCAGCAGAGTTCCGGAAGAAGGGTGACCCAGATCCCCAGGTATTTAAAGGAGAGTCTCCGGAGGGGAATATCCGATTGCCAATCGAAGCAGTCCCGGGACGGGTGCAACGGGACTAGAACGGATTTTTTAGGGTTCAGATGGAGACCCGACGTTTGGCCAAACCGGCGGAGAATCCGGCGGACCTGGGGTCCCGAGGTCGCTGGATCAGAGAGATAGAGGAGTACGTCGTCCGCGTAGAGGGCGATCTTATCAGGGGCCAGACCTGGCCAATCCCATCCGCGAAAAGCGGGATCCGAGCGAATCATTACCGCCAGGGGTTCCATGGCCAGAGCGAAAAGGAGGGGCGAGAGCGGACATCCCTGGTGCGTACCTCGACCTATGGGAAACGGGCGAGACAGAGCCCCATTGACCAAAACACGGGCCCGCGGGCTCGCGTACAGGACCGCAACCATGGCACGGAACCGGGGACCGAAACCCATGTGCTCTAGGACCTTACCCAAGTACGCCCACCCCACGGAGTCGAAGGCCTTTTCAAAGTCGACCAGCAGGAGGGCCAGGTAGGGGGAAAGGCGGCCGCGGTGCGCCATCGCGAGGTGCAGGCGCGCAGGCAGTGTCTGGTCCCCCAGTCCGGCATAAATCCGCATTGATCCGGGTGGACCAGAGAGGCAAGAGATGGGCGCAACCGCTGTGCGAGGACCGTGGCATAGATTTTGATTTCGGTGTTGATAAGGGAAATTGGCCGGTAGTCCGAGCAGGACCGCGAGGGGGGCTGCGTCTTGGGGAGGACAACTATGGTCGCTGTGTCCGTTTCGGGCCGGAACGAGCCCATCTCCACCACGTCCGCGAACAGGTCCCGAAGCCTCGGGGCCAGAGTCTCACGATAGTGAGCGTAGTATTCCTGAGGGAACCCGTCGGGTCCCGGGGTCTTCCCGGGCGCCAGGCGGCCGATCGCCTCCTCAATCTCCTGCAGCTCTATAGGCAAATCGAGGCTCTCAGAGACCTCAGGCTGCAGCCGCTCAAGCATCGCCCCATTCGGCCCCAGCAACTCCTCTAGGGAGAGCGTGGACGTCCGGAGTCGGTACAGCCGGGAATAGTAGTCGGTGAACGCCTGGGCCATCGCCACCGAGGCTGTGTGGAGGCCACCCGCCGAGTCTGCGATGGCTGGAATGATCCTACCTGCCCGGGGGTAAGTAGCCAGCCGGTGGAGAAGAGTGCCGTTTTTGTCTCCCCAGCCGTAGACCCGGGCCACCGAGGAGCGCCACAGAGTCTTCGCTGCCTCCAAGGAGTGTAGGCGAATCTCTTCCCGCAGGAAAGCCAGGCGACAAGACCGTGTGCTGTCGTCCAACCCCCCCAGGTTGCGCTCCAGGTCCAAGGCTTGAGCCTCGCAGTCCGCGAGCTTCTGAGATTGGGCCCGCCGTTGCCGTTGCAGATGCCCCTTAGCGGTGCCCCGAATAGTCGCCTTGCCGGCCTCCCATAGGACGGCAGGGGAGGGGACAGAGCCCTCGTTGTGAGAGTAATAATCGGCTATCTCGCCCCCGACCACCTTCCGGAAAGCCTTGTCGTGGAGGAACCAGGCGTTCAAACGCCACATCGGACGGGCGGAGAGGGGGGGGGGGGCCAAGAGCAAGGAGCACTGGCGAGTGGTCCGAGAGGCCCCTCGGGAGAATGCGCGCATCCTGCACCCCTGCGCAGTCGGTAGACGGTACAAAGATGAGGTCGATCCGGGCATGGGAGTGATGGGCCGCCGAAGTGTGGGTGTATTGGCGAGCCTGCGGGTGCCAGATCCTCCATACATCGCAGAGGCCCTGAGATTCAGCCCAAGACGAGAGCTGCTTCGCGCTAGCGGCGCAGGCCAGGGATATCGGACCTGTCGAGTCCAGGTGGGGCGTGTAGACAGCGTTAAAATCCCCGCCGAGAATGAGGGAACCCGCCGGAAGCGTCGGGAGGAGGCCCGCGGTGTAGGAGAGGGCCGACGGCAGGAGGGATGGAGCCGCGTAAAGGGACGTCAGGGTGAGGGGTCGCCCCTCAAGAGTACCACATACCACCACTACCATGCCCTGGGGGTCCAAGTGCACCTGGGTCAGGACAAAGGGAAAGGACTTGCGGAGCAGAATAGCTACCCCTCGGGATCCCCGTGTAAAACCTGAGTGCCACACCCTGTCGTAACCATAGCGGCCAAGAAAGGGACAGTTATTGCCCAAGAGGTGAGTCTCCTGGAGGAGGAGAACATCAATCTCCGCACGTTGCGCGTATTTGAGGACCGCCATGCGTTTGAAACGGTCCAGAAGACCATTGACGTTCCAGGATAATATGCGCATGGCGGCCCTAGGGACAGGAGGGTCAGCCATAGCCCAGGACAGAAGAGGGGGCCAGTGGAGGCGCGGCTGAGCAGGCCCCTAAAGAGGAAGGACAGCGGGACATCGGGCAGGAGAGCAGGTCAAAGAGTACAAGATGCCTTGGCACAACAAATAAGGGGGAGTCACCCCCCACCAACAAAGCCTCCCCAACGAGGAAGAAACAACCCCAAACCAACCCCAAACCCCCACCCCCCACCCTATACTTCGAAAACAGAAGCATCTGTCGCCCGAACCAAATGGAAGAACCACCAAGCTAAAACGCTCGGGCTTGAGTGCTAGTGGACCCCTGGTACAACTGAAGTCACGCCTGATTCATCTGCCCTGGCCAAGAGCGACACTGACAGTGGGGCATTCCAACCCCCAGCCCGGGCGTCCCCCACCCCCCCCCCAAAGAAACATAGAGAGTCAAATGTTAGGGCTGCGAGAGAGGTCCGAAGTGTCCACCAACTCGGCCGGCTGGGTTGCAGGGCCTGTGAGCCGGGGGGACATGGCCCGCGCCCATCAGCCACGGGACTGGCGTGTGTGGCCGAGGAGGCAGAAGATGCTCTCGATCCCCGGCGCGGCCGTCCCCCAGAGCGCGCGGTGACCACCTCCTCCGCCGTGCGCTCCCGGGGTAACGTGCGATGCCGCCGGCGGGTCTTCGATGTCCGGGCCGCCCCCGTCCCCCCCGTGCTCCCATGGGCGATCCGCGCCCAGAGCGGTGCAGGGGGTGCTCCTCTGTCAACCAGGACCAGGCCGCACGTGGCGTATCGAAAAACAGTGTCTTATGCTGGAAGATGACCCGGAGGCGGGCCGGGAACTGGAGCTAGTACTGGAGGCCCAGTGAACGCAGCTTTTGTTTCACTTCAGTGTAGGAGCGGCGCAGCTCCTGGACCTCGCGAGTGTAGTCCGGGAAAACCATGATTTTGTGGTTCTGGTAGTGGAGGGTTTCCGTGCGCCGGGCCTCGCGGAGAATAGAGTCCCTGTGTCTGAAATTCAAGAGCTTGAGGATGAACGGCCGGGGGGGGCGCACCGGGGGGCCTGGGGGCCAGGGAGCGATGGGCTCTCTCCACCACGAACGAAGCAGATAAGCTGTCCGCCGGCATCCAAGATCGGAACCAGCGCTCCATAAAGTCGTCCACCCGGCCCGATTCGACTCCCTCCGGGAATCCCACGAGGCGCAGGTTGCTGCGCCGAGCGCGGTTTTCTGCATCTTCGACCCGGCGGTGTAGCTCCTTAGAGTGGGTGGTCAGCTCCCGAACCTGGTCCTGTAAATGGCGGATGTCATCCTCAGCAGTGGATATCCGGGATTCGGCTTCCGAGATGCGGGCGGTGGCATTCCGCAGATCCTGCCGGAGAAGCGCAACATCCACCTTGACCTCTCCCACCATGCCCTCGAGGGAGGCGCGGGATGAGTTGATGGCCTGCAGGATGGCAGCAAGGTCCGTAGCGGGGGCCGGGGCCAGTTCGCCCGTGGGGCCGGACCCCTTCTCAGAGGTCGTGAATTTGTCCATCCTGGTTTGGGTGGCCCCGGACGCCGGCTTAGTGGCCCTGTCCTTACCCATGTCTGGGGCGGCAGTCAGCTAAGCAGGGCGACAGGGTGTAAGACACTCCTGCAGGATGTCGACGGGTGCTCGGGCTGACGTGGACTCCGCAGGAGGTATGGCCAGGGGGTCCCACGGCTGGAAATGGTCGGGCGCCACCAGCCCCAGCGGTCAAGCTCCGGCGGGCCACTCAGCAGGAAATCCAGTCCAGCCCCCGGCCGCAGTCGCGCCCGCAGCCTCCCGCCGACACTGCGAGGTCCAGCAGCGTGGGTCACGGTCCCAGGTCCCTGGAGAATCTTCCAAGAGTGCCTCAGTCGATAGTCGCCAAGGCCGCAACTCCTGCGTGCAGCCCGCCTCTCCGAGGGTACTTTCGGCGCACTGCCCGATGTGGCAGCCGGTAATCTCAGGGGGTCGTCACCAACCCCCAGCCCCGGCCCTGCAGGGAGGTGCGTCACCCTCCGCCGCACACCGCAGCCAAGGCTAGGTCTCTCCGCTCCAGCCGAAATCTCGGGGCACTCAGCCAAGCTTCAGACCTCCTCCCGGTGGGTCCGCCGCCACCACTGCCTTTACGCAGCCCGGGACCGCGGGCTCCAAGGTCAGATCAGTTCAATCCCCCCCTGGGGGTTCGGGCAACCGCATGCCCAACACCTGGAGCGCCTTAGCCGAAAGGGGGGGGGGGGAGGGAAGCCGTACACTCCCCGACCGCCGGCCTGCGGCCCGATCCCCAAATGCGGCTCCGCACCCACCAAGGCGTCCCCCGCAGGCCGTAGAAACCAGGCCCGGGGTCCGCGACGTGGGCGAGGGGGGGAAGGGGGGGAGCCGGCCCCCGACCGTCGACACCCGGCCCGATGGGGGGCGTCCCCACCACCTCCAGTCCCCCGACAACTCAAGTAGCCCCGCTAGTGCGCTTCCCCGCTGCCGCACTCACCGCCTGTTCTGCGGCGCAAATCGGATCCTCTGGACCAGTCCCGCACCTCCGCGGACTCCACAGGTTGGCCTCGGCTAGGGGCCTCCGTTTCTCTCCCGGGGGGGGGGGCCGCAACCGCAGCAAAGACGCCTCCTGTAGGCCGCCGGCACATCAGGGCCCAGACACATCGTGGGCGCCGCGGGCTTGAGTAGCAGCTCGCCCGCGCCCCAGGACCGGGACCGCAGCTTCCTCTCGGCGGTCAGCTGCAGAGACGCCGGGTCGAGCGCCGAGGGGGCAGATGGGTGCCAGATCCGCGCCAGGGAGAGCAGGACGGTTCCGGGCTTCAGCGCGCCCGGGAAAGCATCGGCCAGGGCAGCTGAGGACGGATTAGGGAGGATTTGCGGGGTCCGGCGCCCGGAGCTTCACCGCTAAGCGGCCATGCTGGTCAGGCGCCTCCTAGCGCTCCATAACGGAGGAATTTCAATGGTTTTTTACGAGTGAAATGTCCAGCTAACTATAACATGTGTGAAGCCTATGGTTTTTTAAGTGAATATATATATACATATATATATATATATATATATATATATATATATATATATATACATATGCCTAGGTCGGAGGACCCGGTAACAACGCAGTCCAGCGGTGAGTGATATGAATGTCTGTGCGTAGGTGAGGAGGTACGGCTCATCAGCAGCAAGTGGAGGGATACGGCGGACGCCTACCCTAATATATCTAAACAGACTCTCCCCGCCATATTTACACAAAAAAATGTCAGCCAGCCTAGTGAATGAACGGGAAGCAGCAGCCGATGAATTGTTTGGCAATCTGCCTAAAACTAATACCAACATAAGGAACATGGAGGGCGGTGAAAATATCAGCGACCAAAATGCCAAACAGCTTTTAAAAGATTTGGAAAAGAAGATGAAAGGTGAAATAACAAAATGGTGGGAACACAAATCCCTCACCAAGTATGAGGAGGTGGGACGAGTCCCTAGGGGATTAAGGATCCTTTTGGCGCCAAGTTTCGAGGAACCCAACCCTGCTATGCTGTTAGAGTGGGGGGAAAGTAATTTGATGGCATCCATGAACTTGGTCAAAATTCTAATAAAGTATGCAGTGATAGACCGTGAAAAGCTGCTAGAAAATATCGCTAAAATTAATGAAGAACTTGACAAAAATTTAGACCAAAAGGAACTTATAAGTAAAACGCGTAAAGAAATCAGTGAGCGGCTGCGCAAGCACGAAGATCGCATTAAAATTCGTAAAGCACACAAGTTCGCCCGAGATCAGGCAGATTATGAACAAGGACGAATATATACGTTTTCTCGTAAATTCGACAATGCTAAGAGATTGAAATTCAACACCACGAATTTAGTGAACCCATTGGAGCAACATCAAGATCAAAGTGAAACCGTACCGGAGAGTGAAGGTGACACGGCATCAACTTCGAGCATGGTCAGTTCTGATCTCAGCAGCCATGGAGATGCAAACTCAAAGTTGGTGTTAAACTTGGGGGAAGAGATCGATTTTTTAGTGGGAGATCGGAGACAAACGCTCCGCCCGAGGAATCGTCCCAATCAAACAGGCAAAAACGTAACATACGACGGAGAGCAAGAAGAAAGAAGCATAAAACCACAACAAAAGAAAAAACAGCAGTGGTACAGAAAGAAGCGGTAATGGATTTAACAATCACTAATTTATCTGATATCACATTAACAGCAGCTGAAAATCAACTTCTTGCGCTCGGACTCAATTTTTGTCCTGAAAGTTCATTTAATTATGCAAGTACCAGAATCGACATCTTTTGCTTTATTCGAAAATTGAAACTTAAAAAGTTCTTTACCATCAAAATAGGAAATGCAGACACGGACGCAGAAAAAGAGAAACAAAAAGATACCACCTCATGCCCAGCCGTCTCAGCATCTGATGCTGAACTGTTTCTTACACTTCATGCTTTAGGGACTCCATGCTCCAACTTGTCACAATCCAATGATGGGGAGGAAAACAGCATACAAAATCGATTGCAAAAAATCAACATATCCCAAAAAGGAGCGGGCGAGAGTCCTTTTAAATCCAAAAGTACATTTATTCCTATCATGCCCAAAGATGCAATTGACATTTTCCACGAATGTGTAATTGAAGATCTAAAAAAACTGAATCGAACAATCACCAAGCAACGTCAATGCAAGAAAAACTACAACCTTACGCAATATATTAGGTTAATGAAGAAATTAAGTAACAACCAAGAGGTGATCATAAATAAGTCCGACAAGGGAGGTAACATTGTACTTTGGCCCAAAAAAGAATATATCATAGAGGCAATGAGACAACTAAATGACGAACAATGTTACCACAAATCCAGTGGAAGTGAATACAAGAAGGCAAAGGAAGAAATCAAAAAATTACTGTTTCAATACAAAAGACAAGGTCTAATTTCATCAGCTGAATTTGATTATCTGCATATTGAACATCCAGTAATTCCCATCTTGTATCTCATACCAAAGATCCACAAAATGGTCACCCCAACACCAGGCAGACCGATAATATCTGCAATCAACAGTATGAGTGAACATATTTCACAATACATCGACTTTTACTTACAGGACCTAGTAAAAAGCTTGCCAAGTTATGTGAGAGACACCGGTGACTTTTTAAGCAAAATACATTCAATTTGTTGGCAAGAAGGCTGGTGTCTATTAACATTAGACATTGAATCATTGTACACCAGCATTAACCATCCAGCGGGTCTCAAAGCCATTAGTCATTTTCTCAACACAAGACCAGTTGAATATCTCAGTCATAATGAAATGATATGCAAATTGATTGCCTGGTGTCTTAGCAATAATTTCTTTATGTTTGATAAAACCATTTGGAAGCAAGAAAGGGGCGTGGCTATGGGGTCCTGTTTCTCCCCCAGCTATGCATGCTTGCATGTTGGCTGGTGGGAGGAACAGGTCCTAAGGAAATTACCCAACATAGACAAAGTCCACCATTGGCTTAGATTTATTGATGACGTTTTTTGTGTATGGGATGGAGATGAAGTAAGCGCACAGGAATTTGTTAGGACAATCAACAACAACTCCAGCAATCTTAATTTTACTTCTAATATCAGCAGAAATAGAGTAGATTTCTTAGATGTACAAGTATCAATTAGAGACTGTACATTGGAAACCACACTATTTAGAAAACCGACTGCTGGCAATAGTATACTTCATGCGAGCAGTAAACATCCCAAACACCTTATTGAAAGCATCCCGTTTGGTGAACTACTAAGACTTAAACGTATTTGTAGTTCCCAACAGGAATATACAAAATGCTCAGAAGACATGATAGGGCGATTGAGAGAAAGAGGATATAGTGATTCCACCCTCAATAGAGCACTCAAGAAGACAGATGAAAGATCTAGAGAATCGCTACTAGCCCCCAAAGAACCTATTGCTAACAATGATGATGAATGTCCACGTTTCATCACCACATTTAGCAAACAAGAAAGAAGAGTAAAAGCAATTATCAAAAAGAACTGGCCCATTATTTTGACAGATGGTGTTCTGGGCAGTAGATTACCTGAATTACCTACCATTACATATAGAAAATCCCGATCTATGAGAACTGAGTTAGTAAAAACAAGTCCTGAACTCAGTGTGGTAACTACATGGCTGAAACCCAAAATAGGTTTTTTTAAATGTCCATCATGCCGCGCCTGCAAATTTGGCACGAATACTACACACTACACAACTCCCTTCTCTGATGCTCCAGTTGCAATTGAGGGTAGTTATAGTTGCAAGACGGAGTATGCTGTGTATGTTCTGACGTGCACTTGCGGCTTACGCTATGTGGGTAGCACCAAGCTGCAGGTGCACGTCAGAATCTTGCAGCATCTCAGAGCCATTGTAAATAATGATGGTGCATACCCGGTTGCTAGACATTTCAGATCAGTTCATAACAATGATTTGAACTGTCTATCATACTATGTCATCAAGGCAGTAGGTCCCTTACGGAGGGGAGGCAACAGAGAAAAACTTCTAAGGAAGTTGGAAACACGCATGATATTAGAACTGGACAGCAAAAATCCAAATGGGTTAAACACTACTGAAGATATGTACAATTTTTTATAAACTATACATAACATGAAGATTGATGTAGCTACCTAAGATAAATGGATGAATATTCAGATGATTGGATTCTATAAGTTTAAGGAATAAGTGCTTTTTATCTCACTATCTTCACTTCTTCTTCAAAGTTTTTTCTTTGGAAGCTTTGGAATTCCTGATATCAGATTAGTACTTCCCGTTCATAAAAATAATCTTTTTTCACTTTATATGTTTAGTTATATTGCAAACAGTCACAATTCACATACACTTCTTTTTTTTTTTAATTTTTTGCTTTTTTCTGCAGAGAGATGGTAGTTGGTATCAAAGGGTGAGGGATGTGTATCAATAAAGTTTTTTTTCTTTTTTTGATTACACATTAAATACCCCACAATTTTTTGAGATTAGTCAGGAAAAGCAACACAAATATAAAACTAGAAAGTTGATCTCGCTACAACAGATAGATTTATGAGGTTAAAGGTGTCAAGCATTAATGTTGATATAAAATCCCATGTGGAAAAGGAAACAAACTTATGCATGAAAAATATGAAAGGGGCAGTCACATAATTTGCGAAAGTTTGCACATGTGAACTATTTTGCACAATTGATTTGTTTACATATATAACAAGAATGTTTACTAGTGACTATGCCCTACATTGTAGTTTTAAGTGGTTTTATATTTTTTTATAAAAAAATATATATATATATTTTTATACGGAAAATGTTCTTAGCGATATTTCTATGTATTTATTATATTTATATTATCCACTGTAAAAATGAATTTTACAACACTGCATTTTACGCAGTCTAAAATAACAGGTCATAAATGCATTTAAGTTTGTTTTAGCTCATGAATGTTACAAACACCTACCTCGTAATAATACATGATGTGAGAAGCGAAGTATCTCTACTATGTTTATTGGGTGATGGTCACGTGATGTATGATGCAACTGGTTAAAAACAATGGCGGATGTAATACCCTGTGTGTGATCAAGGGCACTCAGTGCTCGAAACGCGTCGCAGAGGGAGTTAAATGAAATAAAATCTTCCTGCCTGAGCCGTGAGGGTCCGTTTCTCCTTTTTTCACGAGTGGAAGCAGAAACTTCGTGAGAGTGTGGAGACTGTACTATTTATATATATATATATATATATATATATATATCACCAAGAATCGCCTCATCAATCACGCAGCTTCAATGCGCAGAGACGAACACGGACCCAAAGTAAGTGCTGCAAATCTTTATTCGGACAAGAACTTTACACAGCCGCCATGACGCGTTTCGGCCTACGGGATGAAAATTTACAAAACCCTTTTACCACTCCAGGTGCCTTATTACAGCTTTGGATTGGTGAAATACCAACCAAGCCAACCTAGAATCAATAAAAGCAACCCCTAACATGTTTGCTCTTGTTATGATCTCTTCAGAGAGATACAGTTTTGCCCAAACAAAAGTAAGAACCCAGTAAAAAATCAAAACAATACCCTTACAGGCTTAGAATGCCACATACATTATGTAAAAAAGGACGCAAGGACCTGGGTAGTGGAATTCATTTACATTACATTATATACATTAAAAAAAAAATATATATATATAGAGAGAGAGAGAGAGAGAGAGGGAGAGAGAGATAGGAAAAACAATATTTATGTCTGTTTTTAGATGATATTACTGTCCACAATATTTTTTTCTCCCCTGCTACCCCTGACCAAAGTTCCCAGCACTAGGTTGGCATCGAGGGGATTGAATTCTGGCAGGCTGATCAGTGCTGGCCGGTATTTGTCAAACACATGGCTTAGCTGATGGAAGCAAAAGAACTGGGAACAGCGTAGGGAGTATTCGATTCTAAGGGCCAGATGTATAACGCTTGCATTTTGCGACTCGCAAATTGCGTCGCTTTGCAGTTCGCAAAATGCAATATACAACAATGTCTCATATACTGTGTGCGGTTCCCAATGGGGTCGCAAATTGCATGCCTCATCAATATTCATGAGGCAAGCACAATTTGCAACCCGGTTCGGAATGGCTAGCACTCATAGGGATGGTGGCCTGCTGGAGTCAGCAGACCACCATGCCTGTGACTGCTTTTTCTTTTTCAATAAAGCAGTTTTTTTTTTTAAATGCAGCATTTAAAAACGAAAAATTTTACTTTTCAGTTTCATTTTTTAAGGGCAGGCAGTAGTCCCTGCGACCACTGCCTGCTCTTAAAGAATATTTTCGCACCCATTGACAAACGGGAAGGGGACCCCTGGGACCCTTTCCTGTTTGCGAATGGTTTACCACCTACTTGAAGTAGGTGGTAAACTGCAAGTGTTTTGTGACTGCAAATGCGGTTGCAAAACAATGGAACATACCATTTGGACTTGCTATTAGGAAGGGATGCCCTTGGCACGCCCTTCGCTAATAGCGAGTCACAAACGCTATTTTGAGAGTCTGTGACTCGCAAAATAGCGTTGGTACATACCACCACCATTTCTTGCGGTCGCAAAGGGGTTATACAACAAAAAACGGTTGTACATCTGCCCCTTAGTTCTTCAAAGAAGGGCATTTGGGTGCTACCCACATATCTCAGAGAGTGCAAACACCAGTAGTAACTCATTTGTCAAACCCCTCCAGCCTCTGCATTTCAGGAAAACAGTTTCTGGACCACAAGGGGTGTAACATTGCCAGCCTTTCATTCCAGCCTATGTACTTCAGGGCAGCATGCCAATTTGTATAGTGATTCTAGTAACTTCTGCAGGGAGCTCAGGATTTTAGTCCCTTATAAACACTTGTGTAATACACCCTCAGGAAAGAGGTCTAGCTCAAGGCGGTCACTTAGGTCAACATGATTCAAGTAATTTATGCTGACCAATAGCACAGCTGAATGCGGACGGCTCCCATCCCCCCATCGTATACTGATAATGTGGACTTAAGGAAAGAGATCCTAGGCTGCGGTCCATCCCACAGGACGTTCTCCTGCTCTGATTTAAGTCCATTGAAGTGGGTACTTTGAATGATATATGGGCAGTTGTACAGAGCATAGAGCATCTTTGGTAAAATTATACTTTTGAAAAGTGTGTTTCAGCCCAATATTGAGAGAGGCAAATTGGACCATCTTTCAAGGGTTTCACCTGTCTTAGAACCTAGAGTGAGGATGTTTAGATCCCACTCCTCCTTGTGGGGTTGGGGCAATCATAATAGCCAATAATTTAAAATGTCCGAGGGTAGGACTTTTGGTCACCGAAGCCACCCAGCCAGTGCTTTCCCCAGTTACCAGAGCTGATTTGTGCCTACTGACAACCAGGTCAGATGCTTCTCCCAATTAATTAAGTAATCTGTTGCCGGAGGTAGGAGGACCCTACACGAAAATGATAACATCATCCACTGAGAAAGATTTGCGGTCTTCTATTGGCCCATTCCACTGGAAACCCATCAGGAGTGCATCTCTTCTGATCAGCTAGGCTCTATCATTAGTTAAAAGAGTAGGGGTGACAGCGGCACCCCTGCGTCATTCAATACCGAATCTCCTCGATAATGCCCCACTTAGCATCAACTGTGCCCATGTGTAGTGTAAAGTAAGACCCAAAGTACTGCCAGCTCACAGAGTTGAATTTAAAAACAAAATCTTTAAGAGCCAGGCCTCATGGACCCCACGGTGATTGCTGTCTCCAGTGATTCCTGTCTTGACATGGCATTGAAAAGATAGGTACATCCATGGGGGCCCTGCTGCCAAGCATGCCCAATGAATAGGACCACTACTAAACATGTTTTATTGCAATTTTTATTTTGTATATTTGAGTTATGCTGTTTATATCATGGTGGTAAGTCCCACCCTTTTTATGATTTTAACAATTCAAATAAAAGTATTATTATCGTAGGACCAATCCAGGAACTTTTATGTGCACGGACTCGGAGAGCTGGAGGCACCACGCCTTTAACAGTTTTTGCTTCACTGTGTTGAAGTCCCCATCAATTACAAGTGTACCTGCCAAGACCTCAAGGAGCTCTGCTATCAAAGATTGCAGTCAATCAATTAATTGATCAATCAATAAATCAATCAGTAGATTTGTAGAGTACTTCTTGTCACCCGGGAGGGCTTCCAGTGTGTCGTCAAGGAGTGTGAGTGGCGTACACACCGATTAACATCCAGTTCAGCCCATTCAATCCACCAGATACCAGTACATATCCCCCTCAGCAAGCCTCTGCATACGTCAGCCACAACCGAGGGGAAGGACTTATGGACTTAGTATTGCCATTCCTCTGGAGAAAGATGTAAACCCTGAATGGTATATTTGAGAGTAGCCATGTCTCAGATATTGGCAGTACCTAAAAGTTGAGTTTCCTGTAGTAGGACCACCTCCAGGGAGGGACACTTTGCGTATACAGCACTGCACCACGTTTAATTTTAATTTTTGGTTCATTAACGTTCCAAGTCAGTATTTTGTATGCACAGGGAGTGTCGAGACCACTAAATGATGCCAAATGTCTTGCCATTGGTGAAAGGGACCTTAAGTACTAACCATGTGATTAGAACAGGTAATGCAGAACAAGGGTGACCAACCGTCTGTAAATTTCATGGACTGCCCGTAATTTGGGCCTCTTGTCCGTGAAGAATTCTTTCACGGCTGCCTTTTGTCCGTTGTTTCGGACTTTAGAACGAGCTGCCCCCTGCAAGCAGCTGAGAGTCCTGTAACTCTCACTGCAGGGGCCAGCTCGCGCTCCTGCTGCGATCAGTGGTCTGCAGCAGCCCCTCTCCGACCTGGCACAAGCTGCTATCGGCCCATGATCATTCTGTATGTCCTAAGAAGGTCCAGGACAAAGAGAAACCCTTAAGAGGGCGGATGATTTTGTATAGGTTCAAAGACTCATACGGGAGAATGATACTTAATATAGAGAAACAGGGGACAGGAGAGGTCAATATATGACACTTATTTATTATACATAAGATGAATTCAAGTGCTCACATATTTAGTGACAACAAGCGTGACGTGCAGGTGAGGGTGAACTTTTAAAAGAGAGCATCGCATTGGCAACAATAGAGAACCATTTTTCTTGGTTAAATCAGTACAAAAAGGTTCAAGATGCGTAAGGTCGACGACGTTTCGAACTCAATTATTTGAGTTCATCTTCAGGACAAATGTGAGCATATGAACTCTAAATGTGGAAAATGCAAAAATAAACAAGTATAAATAACTCATGAATTAGTCCCTGAACTGTAAATAGCATCACAAACAATTAAATGTAAGGTACATAGTGTTCTCCAAATAGTGATGCAATTAGGAAGATCTATTTGTGATAATAATTGAGAAACTGGAAAAAGAATCATGAAGACGAAAAATGAACTGTCTACTGCCCAAAAATTGGACGCATTTAGCATTTACAAGGGTTATTTTCATAAGACCCGTAGGGTCACAAGGACGAATTAGCTATTAAAATTGCTAGCAGGGTGAGAAGGGGGAGTGAGGCAGCGCGAAGAAAATGGACCACTTACTTAGCATATGGGAAGGTAAGTAATGGAGGTGTCGACAGTTAAGGAAGTTGCAACGGTGGAATCGCCACAGCAGTGAATGCCTCGATAAAGAACAATGGCCTGGGGAAACGGAGTGATTTGTGGTTAGCAAGACGTAGTTCGGTGTGGTTATGCGAGAATACGGGGTTGTGCCAGATTAGGAGAGAAACACTTACTCGAATATAAAACTTAGTCCAACCTGCTCAATATATGAAGGCGGGGTTCCGGTGCCGGGAATTTAATCTGCAAGGGAGGGGGAGTAAGTGATTACCGTCAGGCGGACATTAAGGCCGCGAGAAAAGGGGAGGACGAAGAAGGTAATTGCAGAATTACTTACTCATTTCAAACGGCACACGGATCATTCAATGGGGGTCTCGCGGGGGGTTGGTGGAGCGGGTCCTGGTCGCGTGCAGGTACGCGCAGCGACTGGTAGTGTGGTGGGATGTGGAGGGTATTTGAGGAAGCAGGTTGCTATTGGTTACGTAAAGCGAATGTAGCTGCGTGCATTGAAGCGCGTGTGGACCCAGCGTCGAGAGTTGGCTCAGGATATGCCTGTTCTAAAGTGGTAGCGAGTGGGAAAGGGAGCATGCGAGTAGGTGCTCGATAGTTAAGAGAAGGGGGCGGGGGGGCGTGTGTAATGAATACAGGTGAGTGAAAAAGGGGGGTAACTGCGGGAACAGTGCATGCTTCCAGAATGCAGGACAAGCTAGTATGAAGACTTGTTATATCTAGATGGAATCAAATAATTAATTAATTTGAAAAAACATATAAGCAACCAGCGTCGCTAGAACGGAGGAGTTCTAGTAGTTGCGGGATCAGTCTTCAATCAAGTGTGTAAATATAGTACAATTAAAATACAGTACATAAACAATGTCATGGCTGAAAAAATGGACAAGAATGCATACATGTAGCCGTAGGGTGAGCAAGAAAATAGACTGGAGTTTCAAAAGTTAGTGGCACATGGGGCCACGATATCTGGTTACAGAATGGTTCTGTATTCGTCCAGAGTGTTAAGCCCATGTTCGATAGAGCGGCATTTGAAGATCCATTTGCATTCCATGCGATTAAGGATTTGTTGTTGATTTCCTCCTCTGTGGTTGTGGTGTAGACTGTCAATCACTTGCCATGTGAAATCAGTTTCAGAGTGTCCTTTGGCCAAAAAATGTTCCACCAGTGGTGCCGTTTGTATTTTGCAATGGATCCTACTCCTATGTTGAGAGATCCTGGTCTTGATTTTTTGCGTAGTTTGTCCGATATAAAGCAATTGGCAAGGGCATTTAATACAGTAGACCACATTTTGTGAATTGCAGTTAGAAAAAAACTGTAAAGTGTGTTTAGTGCCATTATATTAAAAAAACTGGGTGTTACAGGTAGAATCACATGACATACAATTGTTACACTTATAGTGGCCTTGTAGAGGAGGGAGGCCAAGGAAAGAATGTAGAGTATTGTCCTTGTGTGTAGGTTTTTGGGCTCTAACTAGGTGGTCCTTGATATTACGTCCTCTTTTGAAAGCAAAGAGCGGGGTGCCTGTGTTAAGCTCCAAAGGGCCTAGTACTGACCAATGCTTTTTTATCATTTTGGTAAGTTTGTTGCTGACTGGACAGAAGGTAGTCACGCATGTGATCTTGTTGAGGGATGCTTTTTCTTTGGGTTGCAGCAGGAATTCACGGTGTGAGTACCATGCTCGTTTCATTGAGCGCTTTACTAAACGTCTAGGGTAGCCCCGGTTAGTGAGTTTCTTGCACAGGATTTCAGCCTCCTGGAAGAAATCCTCTTTGAACCTGCAATTTCTACGAATTCTGAGAAATTGTCCGTAGGGTAGGCCATCTCTCAGTGCCCTGGGATGACAGCTATCGTATTGCAAGAGGGTGTTACGCTCTGTCGGTTTTCTGAATAGTGTAGTGTAGAGTTCGCCATCGGAGTTCTTGACCGTGACGTCTAGGTAATCAATTTTGTTGTTGTCAAAATTGTAGGTGAATTTTAGATCAGGCTGGATGTTATTGAGCCAGGCGCTGAATAGTTGGAGTTCGGTTTCATTGCCAGACCAGATCATGAATACGTCATCTATGTATCTGCGCCAAACACGAATTTTGTTAAAGAAAGGGTCATTGTTATTGAGAATGAACTTGTTTTCAATGTCGTCAACAAAAAGTATGGCAAAATTGGGGGCAAAAATGGCCCCCATCGAAGTGCCTTTGCATTGCCTGTAGTACTGGTCTTCGAACATAAAATAATTTCTGGTAAGAGCTATTTCAAGGAGTGAAATGATAAATTCTGTCGGTACCTGATGTGGTGCTGGGCGTAGATTGAGGTGTTTTTTGATGACTTCTATGCCTTTGTCTTGGGGGATATTGGTGTATAGTGACTCGATGTCCAGAGTGACAAGGAGTTCAGTTTGGGGGTCAAAAGGCTGGGATTCAATGAGATTGATAAAGTGTGTGGTGTCCTTAACATATGTGGTAGTGTCTTGTACCATATTCTTTATAAAAAAGTCAATATAGCTCCCTAGAGGTTCTAGAATTGATCCACACCCAGAGAGGATGGGTCTGCCAGGTGGAGTTTCCAGATTCTTGTGGATCTTGGGGAGAGTATATAGGACTGGAGTCCTAGGGCTTTTGTTATTAAGAAAGGAGAATTCGTGTTTGCTGATGTAGCCTTCTTCTAGAGCCGTTTTGGTAACCGTGAGGATGAGATCACTGATGTCTTGAAGGGGGTTGCGCATAAGGCGTTCATAGTGTGACGTGTTCTTGAGTTGGCGGTGAATTTCATTGTCGTAGGCGGTTTTGTCCTGTAGGACGATACCGCCTCCCTTGTCACAGGGTTTTATGACCACATCGTCCAAATTTTTTAGAGTGTTAAGGCTCTGTCTTTCTTCAAGGCTAACATTAAAAGGAGTGAACCTGTAGTTGGTTTTTATGTCGTTGAAGTCTTTTAGTACAAGATGTTCAAAAGCAATAACTTCCGGGGGCATCGAACCACTAGGTGGATTGAATGTGGATTTGGGTCGCAGTCCTGTGATGTCAGTTTTGGTGATTGTCTCTTTATCTTGAAAGAATACATTTAGTCTTACTTTTCTAAAAAATTTAAGAATTTCGGTGTGGATGTCAAACCAGTTTGGTTTTTCCGTGATGACAAAAGACAAACCTCTACTAAGTAGGGCAATATCAGTTGAGGCCAGTTGGTGTTTGGATAAGTTAAAAATAGGCATTTGGTCCATGTTGGACGAGGGAGGTGAGGGGGGAGGGGTTAGTATTGATAACCCCATTGGTAGAATTTCCTGCGTGTTTGTCGTTCCCCTGGGGGGAAGTTGTACCTGGGTCTCCCTCTGCCTCTCCCTCTGCCTCTCGATCTCTCCCCTGTGAATGTTTGGCCTCTCTCTAAAAAATTTGGATTGTATGTAGAGGAGCTAGTGCCTTCCCCGGGGTCAGAGTTGTCGGATTCTAGAGAGGAGGTGGAGAACGTGACCGGTTGTCTATTTCTGAATCTTCCCCAAGTGCCTGTTGGATACCTCTGTTGATCTTGGTTGTTCGATGTAAAAAAGTCTTCTCTGAGGTAGGGGTAGGTTTGCTCTTTATTGTAATTCCTTATGTCTTTTGTCACTTTGGTTGACTTTTTATGGTGTTCAAAATTTTGGAAATCAACAATCGTGCGTTCTAGTTTTTCTAGGGCTGACTTGGCATCTGCCAGGCTATCTAGTTCTAAGATTGCCTTTTCTAGTTCTCGGATTTCTAGTAGTTCTTTTCTGCTGTGTTCTAATGCAGTGTCAATACCTAGCACCATCCAGTGGCGGGAGCACGTAGTGCCAATGTGGGCGAAACCGTTCTTAAATTTTGGGTCTTGTAGGAAAATTGCAGGGATATTTCGTACTTGCAAGCCTACCGGGATGATATCGGCTTTCAGATATTACGTAAGCATACGAGCGTGTAACTCAGTACGTATGTGTTTCTCTTTTAATCTTTCTAGACTAGTCAGTTTCTCACTTGCCACATTAGAAGGTGTATTATTAGCAGGTATCGGTGTATGGAAAAGTGAGGGACCATTAATCAATCTCGCAATATATTCCTCGGTATAAGTTGGGATAGTGGGTGTAGACATAGTCTGAGAGCGAGTGTATTATACGAGGGAGGAATTCTGGCTGTCCTATGAGTTAGGTAGATGTACATAGGTCAAATAGATGAATAGAGTAATTTCTTTATAGTATATCTTAATATAACCACTCAAAAAGTGGAACCCTTGCAGTGAAGCCACTGCTCGTGCAAGTGTTTATGAAGGACAAGGGCACCCCTTATGCGAACCTGGGGTGATACAATGTAGAGGGAAACAATGGTTCTGGATGGCCTAAGAAGGTCCAGGACAAAGAGAAACCCTTAAGAGGGCGGATGATTTTGTATAGGTTCAAAGACTCATACGGGAGAATGATACTTAATATAGAGAAACAGGGGACAGGAGAGGTCAATATATGACACTTATTTATTATACATAAGATGAATTCAAGTGCTCACATATTTAGTGACAACAAGCGTGACGTGCAGGTGAGGGTGAACTTTTAAAAGAGAGCATCGCATTGGCAACAATAGAGAACCATTTTTCTTGGTTAAATCAGTACAAAAAGGTTCAAGTTGCGTAAGGTCGACGACGTTTCGAACTCAATTATTTGAGTTCATCTTCAGGACAAATGTGAGCATATGAACTCTAAATGTGGAAAATGCAAAAATAAACAAGTATAAATAACTCATAAATTAGTCCCTGAACTGTAAATAGCATCACAATCAATTAAATGTAAGGTACATAGTGTTCTCCAAATAGTGATGCAATTAGGAAGATCTATTTGTGATAATAATTGAGAAACTGGAAAAAGAATCATGAAGACGAAAAATGAACTGTCTACTGCCCACCTCCTCTCTAGAATCCGACAACTCTGACCCCGGGGAAGGCACTAGCTCCTCTACATACAATCCTAATTTTTTAGAGAGAGGCCAAACATTCACAGGGGAGAGATCGAGAGGCAGAGGGAGAGGCAGAGGGAGACCCAGGTACAACTTCCCCCCAGGGGAACGACAAACACGCAGGAAATTCTACCAATGGGGTTATCAATACTAACCCCTCCCCCTCACCTCCCTCGTCCAACATGGACCAAATGCCTATTTTTAACTTATCCAAACACCAACTGGCCTCAACTGATATTGCCCTACTTAGTAGAGGTTTGTCTTTTGTCATCACGGAAAAACCAAACTGGTTTGACATCCACACCGAAATTCTTCAATTTTTTAGAAAAGTAAGACTAAATGTATTCTTTTGAGATAAAGAGAAAATCACCAAAACTGACATCACAGGACTGCGACCCAAATCCACATTCAATCCACCTAGTGGTTCGATGCCCCCGGAAGTTATTGCTTTTGAACATCTTGTACTAAAAGACTTCAACGACATAAAAACCAACTACAGGTTCACTCCTTTTAATGTTAGCCTTGAAGAAAGACAGAGCCTTAACACTCTAAAAAATTTGGACGATGTGGTCATAAAACCCTGTGACAAGGGAGGCGGTATCGTCCTACAGGACAAAACCGCCTACGACAATGAAATTCACCGCCAACTCAAGAACACGTCACACTATGAACGCCTTATGCGCAACCCCCTTCAAGACATCGGTGATCTCATCCTCACGGTTACCAAAACGGCTCTAGAAGAAGGCTACATCAGCAAACACGAATTCTCCTTTCTTAATAACAAAAGCCCTAGGACTCCAGTCCTATATACTCTCCCCAAGATCCACAAGAATCTGGAAACTCCACCTGGCAGACCCATCCTCTCTGGGTGTGGATCAATTCTAGAACCTCTAGGGAGCTATATTGACTTTTTTATAAAGAATATGGTACAAGACACTACCACATATGTTAAGGACACCACACACTTTATCAATCTCATTGAATCCCAGCCTTTTGACCCCCAAACTGAACTCCTTGTCACTCTGGACATCGAGTCACTATACACCAATATCCCCCAAGACAAAGGCATAGAAGTCATCAAAAAACACCTCAATCTACGCCCAGCACCACATCAGGTCCCGACAGAATTTATCATTTCACTCCTTGAAATAGCTCTTACCAGAAATTATTTTATGTTCGAAGACCAGTACTACAGGCAATGCAAAGGCACTTCGATGGGGGCCATTTTTGCCCCCAATTTTGCCATACTTTTTGTTGACGACATTGAAAACAAGTTCATTCTCAATAACAATGACCCTTTCTTTAACAAAATTCGTGTTTGGCGCAGATACATAGATGACGTATTCATGATCTGGTCTGGCAATGAAACCGAACTCCAACTATTCAGCGCCTGGCTCAATAACATCCAGCCTGATCTAAAATTCACCTACAATTTTGACAACAACAAAATTGATTACCTAGACGTCACGGTCAAGAACTCCGATGGCGAACTCTACACTACACTATTCAGAAAACCGACAGAGCGTAACACCCTCTTGCAATACGATAGCTGTCATCCCAGGGCACTGAGAGATGGCCTACCCTACGGACAATTTCTCAGAATTCGTAGAAATTGCAGGTTCAAAGAGGATTTCTTCCAGGAGGCTGAAATCCTGTGCAAGAAACTCACTAACCGGGGCTACCCTAGACGTTTAGTAAAGCGCTCAATGAAACGAGCATGGTACTCACACCGTGAATTCCTGCTGCAACCCAAAGAAAAAGCATCCCTCAACAAGATCACATGCGTGACTACCTTCTGTCCAGTCAGCAACAAACTTACCAAAATGATAAAAAAGCATTGGTCAGTACTAGGCCCTTTGGAGCTTAACACAGGCACCCCGCTCTTTGCTTTCAAAAGAGGACGTAATATCAAGGACCACCTAGTAAGAGCCCAAAAACCTACACACAAGGACAATACTCTACATTCTTTCCTTGGCCTCCCTCCTCTACAAGGCCACTATAAGTGTAACAATTGTATGTCATGTGATTCTACCTGTAACACCCAGTTTTTTTAATATAATGGCACTAAACACACTTTACAGTTTTTTTCTAACTGCAATTCACAAAATGTGGTCTACTGTATTAAATGCCCTTGCCAATTGCTTTATATCGGACAAACTACGCAAAAAATCAAGACCAGGATCTCTCAACATAGGAGTAGGATCCGTTGCAAAATACAAACGGCACCACTGGTGGAAAATTTTTTGGCCAAAGGACACTCTGAAACTGATTTCACATGGCAAGTGATTGACAGTCTACACCACAACCACAGAGGAGGAAATCAACAACAAATCCTTAATCGCATGGAATGCAAATGGATCTTCAAATGCCGCTCTATCGAACATGGGCTTAACACTCTGGACGAATACAGAACCATTCTGTAACCAGATATTGTGGCCCCATGTGCCACTAACTTTTGAAACTCCAGTCTATTTTCTTGCTCACCCTACGGCTATATGTATGCATTCTTGTCCATTTTTTCAGCCATGACATTGTTTATGTACTGTATTTTAATTGTACTATATTTACACACTTGATTGAAGACTGATCCCGCAACTACTAGAACTCCTCCGTTCTAGCGACGCTGGTTGCTTATAGGTTTTTTCAAATTAATTAATTATTTGATTCCATCTAGATATAACAAGTCTTCATACTAGCTTGTCCTGCATTCTGGAAGCATGCACTGTTCCCGCAGTTACCCCCCTTTTTCACTCACCTGCATTCATTACACACGCCCCCCCGCCACCCCCCCGCCCCCTTCTCTTAACTATCGAGCACCTACTCGCATGCTCCCTTTCCCACTCGCTACCACTTTAGAACAGGCATATCCTGAGCCAACTCTCGACGCTGGGTCCACACGCGCTTCAATGCACGCAGCTACTTTCGCTTTACGTAACCAATAGCAACCTGCTTCCTCAAATACCCTCCACATCCCACCACACTACCAGTCGCTGCGCGTACCTGCACGCGACCAGGACCCGCTCCACCAACCCCCCGCGAGACCCCCATTGAATGATCCGTGTGCCGTTTGAAATGAGTAAGTAATTCTGCAATTACCTTCTTCGTCCTCCCCTTTTCTCGCGGCCTTAATGTCCGCCTGACGGTAATCACTTACTCCCCCTCCCTTGCAGATTAAATTCCCGGCACCGGAACCCCGCCTTCATATATTGAGCAGGTTGGACTAAGTTTTATATTCAAGTAAGTGTTTCTCTCCTAATCTGGCACAACCCCGTATTCTCGCATAACCACACCGAACTACGTCTTGCTAACCACAAATCACTCCGTTTCCCCAGGCCATTGTTCTTTATTGAGGCATTCACTGCTGTGGCGATTCCACCGTTGCAACTTCCTTAACTGTCGACACCTCCATTACTTACCTTCCCATATGCTAAGTAAGTGGTCCATTTTCTTCGCGCTGCCTCACGCCCCCTTCTCACCCTGCTAGCAATTTTAATAGCTAATTCGTCCTTGTGACCCTGCGGGTCTTATGAAAATAACCCTTGTAAATGCTAAATGCGTCCAATTTTTGGGCAGTAGACAGTTCATTTTTCGTCTTCATGATTCTTTTTCCAGTTTCTCAATTATTATCACAAATAGATCTTCCTAATTGCATCACTATTTGGAGAACACTATGTACCTTACATTTAATTGATTGTGATGCTATTTACAGTTCAGGGACTAATTTATGAGTTATTTATACTTGTTTATTTTTGCATTTTCCACATTTAGAGTTCATATGCTCACATTTGTCCTGAAGATGAACTCAAATAATTGAGTTCGAAACGTCGTCGACCTTACGCAACTTGAACCTTTTTGTACTGATTTAACCAAGAAAAATGGTTCTCTATTGTTGCCAATGCGATGCTCTCTTTTAAAAGTTCACCCTCACCTGCACGTCACGCTTGTTGTCACTAAATATGTGAGCACTTGAATTCATCTTATGTATAATAAATAAGTGTCATATATTGACCTCTCCTGTCCCCTGTTTCTCTATATTAAGTATCATTCTCCCGTATGAGTCTTTGAACCTATACAAAATCATCCGCCCTCTTAAGGGTTTCTCTTTGTCCTGGACCTTCTTAGGCCATCCAGAACCATTGTTTCCCTCTACATTGTTTCACCCCAGGTTCGCATAAGGGGTACCCTTGTCCTTCATAAACACATTCTGTATGTCCGACTAATTATCACATACAGAATGATAATGGTGCAGTGACAGCATTTGCTGGGCCTCCTCCTGACAGAGTCCAGGGCATAGCAAACTGCTTTTGTTTATGGGCTCCTGTCACCTCACCAGGGGCCAAGCTCTGGGGATGGGGGGGTGTTCTATTTTGCTGCATCCAATATGCAAACACAGGTATTTAAGTTTCACTTAGGCACACAACAGATGCAGTGCTAGGTTCTCTCAACCTAATATACACTTATTTTGACTTGTGCTTGTGTTGGTCGCCTGTTTACTTATGTAATATTGCGCGACCTCCTCTGATGTGTTTGTAAAATGTACCTTTTGTCCCGAATTTTTGTCCTGAATTCTGACCTTCT
The DNA here is from genome assembly GCF_964204655.1 of Triturus cristatus. Lineage (NCBI taxonomy): Eukaryota > Metazoa > Chordata > Amphibia > Caudata > Salamandridae > Triturus > Triturus cristatus. The sequence continues at coordinate 715,170,771 of NC_140589.1, read as the reverse complement.
GTCCTGAATTTTTGTCCTGAATTTTCACCCTTTGTCCTGAATTTTTACACTCACTGTCCTGAATTTGCAACCATGCCAGTTGGTCACCCTATGCAGAACAAGAACGAATCCCCCACCTACCCTGAGATTTTGCGAAGTCCCTTTCAGGCCTCTATATCTGCCTGTGCTTCGGTGCACAATGAGGTCTCCTAATTAATATTCATGAGGTTGGCCAAGCGACTCACTACGTGCAGTCCTTTGTCACGTGTTATATTAACACATCAGAGTAGGAACACCAGCTGTGAGAGCAACACAGCTCTGTGCACGCACTGCATCCAGGTCAGTTAATACATTTAGACGCAGATTTATATTTTGACTGCAAAAAAGTATTGCGTTGCAAGACCTGTCACTTGTACCACCTGAGGACACGCCACTATCTCGTTTTTAATTCGTGTGATTTTGAGGGGGAATAGAAGTGACATTTCAGATCCCGAATATTATCGTGTACTACTCTGCTCAGCCTCGCCGAGCAGCGGAAGCGCTAAAGAAAGCGCGCCGGCGTGGATGGATATCAGATGTTTTCTCTGAAGATTATACAGTGATTTTCTTTAATTATGCCTGACATTTCACCCATTCATAATATGATCTGCTTTAACAGCAGAAGTACAAAAAAATCCCTCCGCGCCGGCTCATTGTTCTCGCGGAGACAAGCTGTTTATAACGAAATGCTTTTTGTTATTTAAATCATTTTTACTGAAGTGTTGTTTATTTCCTTATTGGTGTTTCTAAAAATACTGCAACAATTGCAAAGCTTCTTTGGAGCCCTCTATTCAATTTGCTGTAATTTGTATTAAAATCCACCGCTAAATGGGAACAGGTGTTGGCGTGTGTGTGCCCACGGCGCGGGGGTGACTCCTTCCCCCGCACAGTGCAACCCAGTTCTGTGAGGCCTGGCGCGCTGTGTGGGGGTGCTTGGCTTCTTGCAAGGCAGTGACCTACTAAAATGACACTTGTCTCCTAGAGCTGTGCGACTCCAACGTGGGAAGCATTTCCCTCCCAGTAAAATGCTAATCAGAGCCAACAGAAACTCCCCTGCTGATTTCTGTTTGTTTCCAGATCCATTTTGTAACCCTCCTGGGTTGCGTCGCATTACAGCCTTATTCATCCCTCATCATTTGGTCAAACATATAATGAGGGGGTAGAGCGGCTCAACTCAATGTCGTGTCATTAAAGATACCTATTTCATGGAGCTCTTAACGCATAGAATTTTGTTGAGGCAGTGGACTGGGTGTTTTACCGCTGACACGGAGGAAGAATTTTTAGCACGGAGATGCTCCGTTGGAGTAACCAGGCGCTCTATAAACTATTAATTGAATCGAATCGAATCTAGAATCACCCACAGCGACTCCAAGTTTGCCCGTATTTGTCAACCCTTAATCAACTACTTCACGCGCCTGGAATATACATGCTTTAACACCCCCTTAACTCAAGGCGCTAAACTTTTTGATTGATATAGTCGGTGGAGCTGCGCTGCGGGGATGCCGGACGGAACCCTCTCCCTGCTACCCCCTGGTGTTCTCCCTTTACCCTACCCAAAGCAGCCATGGCCCCTGCAGGTAAGGGGGTGGGGTCAGGGGGATTTTGACATACGACGAGGGAAAATTAAATAAGTAATTTTCCCTAGCCGTCGTCTGTCGAAATCACCCCCACCTGGCCCACTGCTCCATGCTCTTACCCAGTGCTTTAAGTGGGAGGAAAAAACTGGGGGGTCTCTCTAAGAGGCGTGGCCAATGTTATTAAGGGCGTGGCTTAAAACACCTAAGCTAAAACTCTGTGCTTAGCATAGTGTGCCGCCCAACTTGTATTTTGCTGTTTCTGTCATTGCACACTTTAGAACAAGCATTTGCAATGCAAAAGGTCTCGCATTTACGCAAGTTTAAGCTATTGGCATTGTAAATGACAATGCCTTTTATTTATGTTTTAAAAATAAAAACAAAAATAAAAGGCATTGTTATTTGCAATGTCAATAGCACAAACTCGCGTAAATGCGAGACCTATTGCATTGCAAATGCTTGTTATGCATGTCGCTTTGATCATTGTAAAGCACTCTGATGCCTCAGGGGTCATGTTTGCGCTATATAAATCTTTATAAATAAATAAAATAAAATAGCGCACCTCCTCATAAGGGGTGTGCTAAACAAATGTGTACATACATTGTCCATTGCCATTGGCAAGGCATGCTACTTGTTTGCATCACGCTTGTCATGCACAGCCATTGTCACGGCCATCCACGAGGACACATCCTGTCCTAATACTTTAATCAATCTGCAACATTGTCTATACAAAGTGGTGGAATGTACTATAATGCAGATGGAGCCTAAAGAATTAGCTCCCTTAATGCCTATTCATGTTGTCTGAATATGGCTGCAGTTATAAATATAATAACCCAGTTACAAATCAATTGTTTCATTACGAGGGAGAGTTTCTATTGTAAAACTTATGGAAAATGTACTGGGATGAAAAAAAATATGTAGCTGGAGGTGTTGTCTAGTTTATGTGTAAAAACACAGGCTTCTATTTTTCTTATTACAGTCAAGTTGTGACATCACAAGTCGCCTGCAATGAGAAAATGGCATAACTGCTCGACTTATTACTGTTGAGCTGTGACATCACAATGACTGCTGACACAGCCAGCAGACAGTGTGAAGGCAGGTCATGCAGCAGCATTAAAACTGTTAAATAATACAAATAAAAAGTGCCTTTCCAACTCATCTGACCTCTTTCCCAGCCTTGAACAACCACTAGCAGAAAAGTGACATTTAAGACAAAAAGTTTCTTTTTTGCACAGCTGCAGGTGAACGCAAGAATCACTCTGCTAGTTCCCACGTTTTCTTAACTGCAAAGATCTTACAACATATTTAACTTAGTCTGCTTATATGTTTTAGCAATAAATGGCTAGCTTTTAATTGGTGTTTTTAATTTTGCACCCTATTCATACTGTTTCATATAAAGGAGCAAGAGAACATCTATTTCAGCTTTCTGGGGGGAAAGGTAATAGAGATATCATGCATTATAAGGTATAAAATACCCTCTGCCATACGTTAGGCCCCAAAGGTCTACTCTTGATGCCCTGACAGACGAGGTTCAAGCATTTAAATCGCATATTACAACAGTTATGTGTTTTTTGGAGCTCAAATTTCAAAGATTTCAGAAAAAGACGAAAATCGTGTTACTTTTGTGATATGCAGCAGGCTGTATGTACATCTTCAAACTGTCTGGTATTTCTAGGAGTCACATAATTATGCATGTTACCAATTGGAGAGACTGTGAGCTGCATCACAAACGAAAATAAAAATAAATTAACGGTCACCCTGGCAACAAATTGTCTTGCCTGTGAACGGAGCTGTCAATAACATACAGAGATGACAATAAGAAGATAGACTTTCAGACTCAATCATGGTAGAAGTAAAGCCCTGAAAGAAAAGAGGGACAAGAAAAACAAGGGACCTTAAGGATAAATGTAAACAGAAAGAACCGACAAGCGTCGAGGATTACCAGCAGGCCCATACAAAGCTTGTTTACCTTCAGAAATGTGTCACTCTGGGATTTACCTTCAGAATAGCACAGTGTATTTTACTGTTTCCAAGAGCCGAGCTTTTAAATGAGCTTTTTGTTAGTTTCACAGTGGACAGCAAAGGCCTAAGTATAATGGCCGAAGAAGGAGAAAACAGAAGGCCTTTCCTCTATTACTAGTAACTACTTATCCTCATTGACTTTCAGTGGTAGACACATGTGGCATTTTGTGCCCTCAATGCTTGATAGAAGATTATAGGAGAATTGCGTATTCTGGCTGTCTTCACTAAAGATATGACAATGGAAATGGTGATAACGAGTTTGCTGTGCGCATTTTGCTCTATTGTAAACTTGTATGTATTTTTTTTAGATAAACTAAAAGTGGAAGTGATAGTCACTTTGGCAATACAAATTCCACGTATTTTCTAGAGTGTTGTTTTCAGAGAAAAACACACAAAATGTCACCCAGGCTCGCTGCCTTCATCTACCACCTAAACATTGTATTGTCGCTTTTTCCTCGCTTTCAAAGCAGCACTGCAAACTGTGGGTGGCACTGAATAAAACAGCAAACCAATGAATTTAGGCAGATGACAGTGGAGGTAGCCCTTGAATTTTACCTATCTAGAGTGCCGGTGATAAATTACATTTTAGCTGAAAAATCTCTATGTTAAAAATTTGAGACAAAAGCTCTGATTCCAAGGGTGCCAACACCACAGGGAGCACACAAGGGACAAATAAAAACAAGCATTGGCATAGCCAATAGGTCTCGCCTTTGGGACCTTATAAGTGTTTAGCCATGCAACAGTTGCATAACTAAATACTTATAAGGTCCCAAAAGCGAGACCTATTGGCTATGCAAACATCAAAGCGGCTGCGAAAGTGAGAGTAAATCGCGGTAAAGTGCAGCGCGCGCGCCCGCGCACATGCACTGTACCTCTAGGCTGGCCTGGTAGCACTTTTTGGAGCCCTCTCAATAAGTCTCGCCAGACCAGCGCATGCGCTGGGTCAGGCGAGACCTAATCAGGGGCAAGATTGTCAAAGTATGGCAGCTATAACAGAGGCATTGGCAATGGAGTTTTGCCATGTTGTACACAAGTGTGTCTCCTGTTCAGCATGGCTAAAAGTTAGTGGCATGGAGTGTCCTAGAGTGGTGTCGGGGGAGAAGAGTGTCGTAGACAGAATTTGTTGGAGTAGAGTGTCGTGGAGTGGAGTAGGGGGAGTAGTGTGTCGTAGAGTTGAATAGAGGAGAGTAGAGTTCAGTGGCAGAGTGTCGTAGAGTGCAGTGTCATAGAGTGAAGTGTCATAGAGTGCAGTGCCATAGAGGGCAGTGTTGTAGAGTTGAGTGGAGTGGCATAGAGTGGAGTGGGGTGGTATATGGTAGAGTGGACTGACTGGATGGGGTGGATTGGGGTAAGGTGGATTGGACTGGGATGGATTAGATTGGTTTAAGGTGGGGTGGATTGGATTAAAATAGGGTGGTTTGGAGTGGGGTGAATTGGAGTGGAGGGGTAGATAAGCTGGACTGGAGGGGGTGGATTGGATTGGAGTGGATTAGATTAGATTGGATTGGAGTGGGATGGATTGGACTGGAGTAGGGTGGATTGGATTAGAGTGGGGTGGACTGGAGTGTGAAGGGCTGGATGGATAGGATTCAGTGGGGTGGTCTGAACTTGTGCGGAGTTGATTGGATTGGGGTCGAGTGGGGTGGATTGGACTGCATTGGAGTGGGGTGGATTGGACGGGTGGATTTTAATGAGTGGGGCAGATTGAAAAGGGGTGGGGTGGACTGGACTGGAGTGGGATGGACAGGAAAGGGGTGGATTGGACTGGAGTGGGATAAACTGGAGTGGGGTGGAATGGAGTGGAGTGGAATAGAGTGGGGTGGAATGGAATGGAGTGGAATGGTGTGGGGTGGAATGGAATGGAGTGGGGTGAATTGTAGTGGGGTGGGTTTAATTGGGGTGGCTTAGATTGGGGTGGGGTGAACTGGATTGGGGTTGATGGGGGGCTGGATTGGGGTTGGGTGGGTTCGATTGGATTGGGTTGGATTGGAGTGGGGTGAATTGAAATGGGGTAGATTGGATTTGGCTGGATTGGGGTAGATTTGATTAGGGTGGGGTGGATTGGATTGGAGTGAGGTGGATTGGATTGAGTAGGGTAGATTGGAATGGGACAGATTGTTTTGAACTGGAGTGGTGCAGATTGTTTTGGATTGGAGTGGGGCAGATTGGAGTGCGGAAGGTTGGAGTGGGGCAGATTGTTTTGGACTGGAGTGTTATGTTATGTTATGTTAGTTAGTTTATAAAGCGCTCAACTCACCCTGGGGCATCTCGGCGCTGCCTAGAAGAATAGGGTCCTGCAAGGGGAGCATTGAAGAAACTGGAGAGAGGATTTAAAATAAAAAGGCTTTCAGCTGTTTTAAAAAAATGCCGTAGCTAGGGATTGATCGCAGAGCCTGGGGTAGCTGGTTCCAATATCTTGGAGAAAGATATGAAAAGGCTCTGCCGCCAGTCCGGGTGAGACGAAATCGAGGAACCTGAAGGAGACCCAGCGAGCTAAATCTGAGTCTCCTAGAGGGACAGTATTTAAGAAGTTTTCTTTGTAGGTAGAGAGGACCTCTGTTGCTCAAGGCATTATAGGTTAGGCAACAGATTTTAAAAAAGGATCTCTTTTTCACAGATAGCCAGTGTAGTTCTCTGAGCAGCGGAATCGAAGGGGAGCCTGCCGGACGGTTCAGAATCATTCTCGCGGCTGTATTCTGAACCACTTGCAGTTTGGCCAGATGAGTCTCCCCTACTTCTGCCAGTAGAGCGTTGCCGTAGTCCAAGTGGCTAGTTACCATAGCCTGCACTAATGTCCTACGATGACGGGTAGGCATATATGGGAGTATTTTCCGCAAAAGTCAAAGGCTATAGTAGCATGAACTGGTCGTGGCCTCAATTTGGTCCTTCATGGACAACGTCCGGTCTACTTTTATACCCAAGTTTTTTATTGAAAGTTTGGGAGTGGGAGCACAGCCTAGTTGGATGGACCACCAATCATCTGACCAGATGTCCGAGGCTTTCCCCATTAACATGATCTCTGTTTTTCCTGGATTTAATTGAAGGCAATTTCCAGTCATCCAGTCGGAGATCGCCTTCATGCCGATGGCAAAGCGGATTTTCTCTTGCTCTGGGTTTTCTCCAATAGTGAACATAAGCTGCGTGTCATCTGCGTATGAGATAATCTCGAAACCCAACTGCTCCACTATCCTCGCCAGGGGGGCCATATATATATTTAAAAGGGTAGGACTCAGACAGGAGCCTTGGGGGACACCCTTCTCCAGAGACATTTTGGCTGAGGAATAGGGGCCTAAGATGACTGTTTGAGTTCTCTCAGACAGAAAATGTTGTAACCACTTCAGGGCTGTCCCTTTGATACCACAAGCAGATAGTCTCTCCGCCAGCTTTGTATGAGAGATGGTATCAAAAGAGATCTAGAAGAATCAGTATCGTCGAGCCCCCCGAATCTATTGTCTGTCTGAGCGAATCTGTCACAGCTAGTACGGCGGTTTCCGTACTGAAACCTGGTCGAAAACCCGATTGCGATGGGTCTAGGATTTCGTTTAGTTCCAGATAGGAGATAAGTTGGCTATTGATAATACTTTTCAGCAGTTTCCCCAAGAGTGGTAATAGGAAAATAGGCCGATAGTTGCCAAGGATTGATGGATCCGCTGTGGGATTCTTTAATATAGGGCGAACAGATGCCTTTTTCCATGCAAGGGGAATGGTACTAGTTGTTATAGAGCAGTTAAAGATGTCACTGATTACAGGAGCACAGCTCGTGGCTAGGAGAGCCATGATTTTTGGAGGACACAAATCATTTGGTGACCCAGATTTTACTTTGGAGAGGCCTTTTAAGACCTCTTCAATAGTGGTCGGTTCAAAGCTCTCCAGGGAGCTGTTAGTTACCTTTCTCCTGTCCTCAAGTTTGGACAGAATTTCAGAGACTGAGGGGGCCATCAGAGGAAAGTTATCGTAAATTCTGGATATCTTATCCTGAAAATAGGTCGCCAGGGAGTTACATAAATCCTGAGACTCCATTGGAGACTGGGTGCAAGCTTTAGGGGATGCTAAACAGGGTTTTCGAAGAGTTACTGGCTTGGTCTATCTACTTAATAATGAACGTGCGTCTCGCTGCTTTTAGGTTCAAATGATATGTGGCCAGAGACTGTCTATACAATAGTCTGTTTTGATGGACCTTGCTTGCCCTCCAAGTTCTTTCCAATCGCCTACATATGGCTTTTTCTGTCTTAAGCTCCTCAGTATACCAGGGAGTCGAGATTTGCCATTGAGCGGAGCCATGTTTTTGGGTATAGTCTCATCAAAAGCAGATTCTAGTGCAGCGTTGAAAGCCTCCAACTTTTTGGAAGCCTCTGTTAAGTTGTTTGCTAGTTCCTGGGAGTAAACCTCATTAAAAGCTTCTAAGGTAAGATTACGCCATGACCTGCGCTGTTCTGGTGTTTTCCTGGTGTATGGTTCCCCATTTCTTTGTCGCGTCTGGTGACTAAAGAAAGTGATCATCGAAAGATCAGTCCATGTCAGGGGTCAGGGAGGTCGCAGCTCAGTTGGTCATAATTGGTGAACACTAGATCTAATAAGTGACCAGCTTGGTGTGTAGGGCCTTCCACTCTTTGTGGGAGTCCCATTAATTCTAAGGAGGAAAAAGTTTGTTAACCTCAGGGTTTGAGGTGTTTTCCCCATGAAAATTGAAATCCCCTAGCAGGAGAAACGTATTTGCCGTGAGCGCATGTAGAGCTATGTGTTCGACCAGAAGGTCAGTAAAATTGGCTTTAGATCCTGGGGGCTGATAAATTAAGGCACCGTGCCAGCTGTCCGTAGGAGATATGGTGACCTTGAAGATTCCCAATTCCAAACATTCATTTTTTACCGTGGACACCCAATTCACTGTGAGGTGATTCTGGAAGGCAATGGCTATGCCTCTACCTGTTTTCCCCTCCCTGTCCAGATGGATACATTTATAATTTTCCGGGATCGCTAAGTTTATCATGGGGTGGTTGGAGGGATTCAACCATGTTTCCGTAAAAAAACATACTGCGGGAGAGTATGAGACAATCATGTCCCAGATTTCAAACGGATGTTTTGCAAGAGACCTTACATTGCACAATATGTTTTTTAATCCTATGGTGACTGGATCTGGGGCCTTTCTTGTGGGGGAGGGGTCCTCCGCTAGTGGGACCGTATGAAATTGGCAATTCTTACACGTTACTGGTCCTTCTAGCATAATGGGGAACTTCTGGGTACAATTGCTGTGGCTTTGATCCTTAAGTTCAAGCGCTCTAATAGCCCGCAGGGATTCAGCTGAATAACATATAGGGGTATGGTGGCTATTATTTACCTGGGTGGGGGCAGCATCTCTGGCCTCTGGGCTCGGACGGGCGCAGATGTGCTTGCCTTTGGCGAGACGCCGCGCCTGCTGCGCGCACACGTTGTCACGCGGAGTTGGGTCCCGCGGAGTGGGGCAGATTGTTTTGGAATGGAGTGGGGTGAAGTGGAGTGAGGCAGATTGAAGTGAAGTGGGTTGGGAGGATTGTACTGTGGTGGATTGAAGTGGATTGGATTGTAGTGAGGAGGATTTGATTGGTCTGGGGTGGATTGGATTGAGTGGGGCTGATTGGCGTAGGGTGAGGTGGGGTGGGTTGGTGTGAATTGGAGTGGGGCAGATTGGAGTGGTGTTGACTGGGGTGTTGTCACGCAGGACTGTCCCACGAGACAAGTGGGGAAGAGATGAATGAGATGCACTGCCATGTTCCTAACGTTGCTGACCGTCTTCAGCCTGTACTAAGAGAAACCAGAAGCAGATTAGAACGCCCCCTCTATACAGACCAGGAGGGCTCGGTCTTTGAAGACTGTGGGCTCTTTAAATGGAAAGAACTCCGGGATCACGTGACATCTATGGAGAGCGTCATTCACTCTCTGGGACCAATAAGGGGAGAGACAGGTTCAGCTGGGTTAACTGACAAGCAGGGAGAAGCCAGTGACGTGGAAGGAAACACTGGAGTAACAACACCAGACACCAAAGACCGCCGAGAAACGTTCCCGGTGTCGGAAGGTTGAGAGCAGCGGAGACGCGATTCACTGACAGCGGAGGAAGCCTCGAGACTCGAGGAGACTTCGAGGACGCCAGGATGCCACCGTCCCTACAAGCCGCTCTGTCATGCTCCTGGAGGAGCAAGGCTTGCCCAGGTACGTGCACTCCTCCAGGGAGTCGACGAGAGGAGGGGAGGCCAAGCGGAGAGCCTTCATTTGGGGAAAGGGGCATAGAGTGTATGTTGGACCTGTATAGACCTGGCCACACTGTAGTACATGGTAGGTCTGACAATTGGCGGCCAAGAACTCGTCTTATGTTTTAAGATGGAGCATTCTCTTTGTTGGTTGTTAATGTGGAGCTCATTCCCTGAATAGTGAAGTTTAACTACGGAGACAGAAACACGTGGTGACGGGCTTAAGATGAAGTGGTGCTCACCCTCACACCCCTCTGTTGCAGTACAAGTGTAAGCAAAACACTTACCTGTGGCACTTTTCTTTGTTTTTAGGGGCAACGGAGATGTCCCTGGTGGTCCTCAACGGCAGAGACCTAGATTAAGACAGAAGAAGGAATCACTAATTTTGTTGAGACCATACCTTAATAAAGCACCACAGAAACAGAAATACATATGTTTCTGACTACTGTGTCCTGCCCATCTTACAGGTGTACTGCACGATTATGTGTTAAAGCATCATTTCAGAAACTACACATAAGAAAGAAACAATGTGCTTTGCAATAAGATAATCCTTATCTTTTGAGACCAGCGGCCACGAGCAAAAACAAAAGAAAAAGAAAGTGAGAAAAGAAGACTTGGCAAAATAAAAGAAAGTTAACTATAGAAAATAAATCTTTGCAATTTTGTTTATCCTGCTGGGCACGTCTTCTTTTTGCAGGGCACTAACTGTTAACCAAAACAAAATAGTACCTCAATAACATCGGGAGCAGTTGACAGGCACTGATTACGTTGAATCAATCAGTGCTTGGTCCCTGTTCCACAGAGGTGAACAGGAATGATGTTAGGCCTGCCTTGACGAATTACGAGGCTGCAAAGAAGAGTGCCACACAAGCCAACAAATGGTAAGCAACGGGGGTCTCCAAGCCTTTTTTTGTTAACAATAGTGTCTCACAAGTGAGACGAATGTGCTAGCGCATGCTCTCGCAGGCTCGACCCTAAAAACTGCACCTGTGATAATCAGCCACAGCGCAGCTGTCCAAACATCAACGTGCAGAAGTCATTAACATGGTTAAAACATGATCTCCTGCATTTCAACAGCCACAATTGCGAAACTCATCTGAATTTATGTGGCAAACCCCAAAATGAAAAACCCTACGCAGACCACCAGGTACATGAAAACAGAATATACTGCAACAAATGACTGTACAAAATGGAAGTACACATAACAACATGTATTGACATAGGACCACAACAAATTAATTTATAGGGAGAAAAATAAAACAGAAACCTCAGCATGGTTATAAGAAATCAACCATAATGACAATCAAGAGTGCGACAATTTGATGACCATACAATTTATAATGTTATAAAGTACCATGCACAAGGGAACTTAATAGTCAAATCACATAAAAGAAGAATGCCTCACTCCATCAACACACTCTTGGGAGAACTTCAAACTGACATGTACCTTGAGAAAATACTAATGCAAAATGGACACAATAAAACACCAATATTCAGAAGAGCTGAAAGTGCAGACTACAATGACCAACAATGATAAGAAAGGGAGCAGTAGCTCACATATAGGAAATCTATTGTTCTCAGCATACTGTCCACAGCGCCATTGGCCGTAGAGTTGGGAGACCCGCTTGCCCATAAGTGCAGAACTCAAACGCGTGCATTGAGATGCAATTCAAGTGGATCCCTACAAAAAGGAATCAGAGAAACTAGATTAGGTATTAGTTTTCAAAGATTTTAAAATACAATAGAAACAGCACACTTCTGTGACACATAGCACCGCAGAGGTTAAGGCAGTTTGAGACACTTTGGTGGGATTATACGATTTCCACAATGTCTTGAGGCATTAAGGGGCATGCACATTGCCATCATAAAGAGACAACATAAAACAACTTTCCTTCTTGCTGTCACAGACAGCACATGGGTCTAGAATACAGATTCAGTTTTGTAGCATGATAGATCCATAGTGCAATCAAGTTGAGTGGTTTCACGAATATGGAGCCACTGACCACATTTTACTTGGAGAGTACACTTTACAGCAGCAGACTTAGAGAGTTTGCATGCCTTTTTGGGCCCGGCAATTTTAGAGGGTCCCAAGTGTGACACTTCTTGCCATACTCTAACCAAGATGGAGAGGCAGCCTGAGTTTGATGGCCCCTGCTTAGAAGCTAGGTAGTGTAAGGGGTGGCAAAGTAGGAGAAAGCCCACTTTAATAAAACTAACCTGGGTGCTGAGTAGCACTAAAGAGGTCAGCCCATCATTTGTTAATTGTTTGATTCTGTGTCTCTAGTGAGATTGTTCTTAGAGAGCTGCAAATTGGGCTGGGGAACTTCTTCTAGGTCTCCTTTCACTGGAATGGTCCTCCAGGCAGGCATGCAAGAAGGCAGAGATGAAGGGCGATGTGTAAATCTTCTTCAGGCTTAGAGCCTTATTTAGTGTATGTTGGAACGTGAATGCTGCCTGGATGGAATACAGGCATGTACCTCTGCCCTGAGTACCCGACTGTAGATGAAACTGGTATTCCGACTTTTTATTTTGGCCTTAATATCATGCTAATTTAGCAAGTGTGCAGAGACTTAGGCCTGGAGAGGTGCACAAAGTGTGCCCTCATAGTGGGCATATGGATACTGTTAGGCTATTCTGTTTTCGCTTTAAACCCATAACAAGTGATACAACCCCACCAAAAGGGAAACAACCATCATCAGTGTAAACATATGAACCATCATCAGTATAAGCATATGAATACTGATAAACAACTGCACAACCACAAACAAACATGCCATTCAAAGAAAGGAAAGTGAGAGAGAATGAGTCATTTGTATTTCTTTTTGAAGGGGCCAACACAATTTCACTTTGTTATACAAGGTAACAGCAAGAAAGACTGGCCTACGAGTATTCTGCTTGAGTTTTGCTGTTTATGGTATGTCTCTACAAATTATCTCTTCTTCCTTTTGCTTTCTCCAATTTTATGAGCTTCGAATAAATGTGCAGGGTTTAGTAGCATGCTTTAGGTCGGATTGAATTATTTTATACACTGTAGAGAATCTGAGATTACAAATATATTTGATATTTTGCAAGTGTTTGATTCTTTCACTGATTGGTGAAAAGGCTGACTCATAGGAATCTTGGCCAATATGTACTATCACATTTACCCACAGTCATGAATAGGCAAAACCCTTTGATACATCGTCCCCCTTTTGCAAAAAGTCAGTATTGATAACAGGTCAGCTGCCAAGCACCTCAGGCATTAAACCTTCAATACCAGATGTATAGAGAGGCACCTGTCAAAAGAGTGCTGTCACCATGCTAATTGGATAGGGGTGAAAACATGACAAGACTTTCCACAAACCAACAATTCATAGCTGCATGGTATCTCATTGTTATGTGTGATACCTTCAAGTAATCCTAACTTTTTCTCAAATTGCACTTTACTGTTAGGTTTCCAAGCCCTTGGTTACAATGTTAACATCAAAATGTCAAGTTCCAGAATACAATGTTATTATGTCTGTTTAAAGGTCACAACTGACTTAAAGTGAGATGTGCCATGAGGACATGTGTCAGCTACAAATGTCCACACAACAGCAGCACCACCCAAATGTAGTCAGGCAAAGAGTGCAGAAAAGCAGTGGCGAGCATGCCTAAAGCATCAGGTTTCAGGTGCTTTGGAATGCAGAGCTACAAATTAATCTACTATAGTTCAAAATGGTAAAGGTTTTACAGGGCACTATACTGTTGGCAGGGTTGACCACTTCTTCAATATTCCTCTGAGAGGAGGAGCGCCAATGTCAGTTAATAACACAATTAAATGTTGTGATCCTTCTAATAATAAGTCCTCAGACATTGATTTCAATTGAACAAGATCCTCTTCTTTATTTGATTATCCAACAAAAGTTCATCACAAGCAAATTTCAGTAGGTTTATGTCAGCCGAGAATTATATTCCAATATTTGGATCAAAACTTTGCTTTTTATGTCAGCCAACGCGTTTCATCCTAAAAGGACATAATCAGGGCTGAAATAATAAAACATACAGAAAATATAGCAGAAATTGTTAACTTTGCTAATTAATAGTTACCTAAACAAATCCAATATGACCTATTTTATGAAATTTCAAAATACACCCACATTTCCTGCCTATATCCATTGTGAGTGATCCGTAATAAAGATGGAGAAAAAATGATATCAAAGCTATTTTTTTTTATATTTACATGTTCAGATGATCATACCAATTCATTTCAGCACAATATTTTTTTAAATAAAAAATCATAAATTCCTAATTTGATCTTCTTATTCGTAGTCATTTGAAAATGAATTAAAGTTCCTAAATGAAATTTATTATGATAATTACTTATGATCAACACTTAATGGATTTGGGGGCATATGTATCAAACGATTTTTTAATCGCAAACGCTGCGATTCGCAAAATAACAGCGTTTGCGATTAAAAAATCGGTAATCGGGATGTATGAGCCAAATCCCATTGCAAAATTAAGGAATTGCTAATTTAGCGATTTCTTAATTTTGCGTAAGCATTCAAGAAATCGCAAATTGCGATTTCTTAAATGATATGTAAAAAGCACCCAAGTTGTGCGAATCATCCTTAAGAAATCGCAAATTACCACCAACTTCCAGTTGGTGGTAATTTGCGATTTCCTTTCAAAATGCACTTTTTTGAATTTTGCAAAGTGCCACGTGGCGCTCATACATGCCCTTAGGGCATGTATGTGCGCCATATGCACACACATGCTCATTTCAGGGGTGCATCAGGGTGTCATCATGACACCCTTGCACCTTTGAAATTATTCTCAAATAGCGTTTAGCAAATTGCGATTCGCTATTTGAGAATTACTTCCCATTCATTCCTATGGGTCTCCTGGCCCATAGAAATGAATTGGCAGGTATTCCTTAATTGCGATTTCGCAATTTGCTAACCGCAATTAAGGAATTTTAAGAAATCGCAAAAAGTTTGCAATTTTTTAAATACATCCCGTTTTGCAATTCTCAAATAGCGATTCTTTAAAAATCGCTATTTGAGAATCGCAAATGGTGATGTTGATACATATGCCCCTAAGTCCTTCCTGAGCCCCCAGGTCCATTTTCCAAGCAATGAACTTACCCCAATTAATCTAGCCCCTATATTTACAAGGCAAGTGCATATGCCAACCAGCATATGAGGTTGGTCTACTTTCATACGTAGATTTAAAAAGAAAATTACCTCCCTCTTTAATACGGGTGCTATATATCCCTGATGTATTATAAAGCAAAACTGGGTAAGTGAAGAAACCCTATATTATTAATTGTTCCACTATCAATATGTTGATATCCATCATTTGATGTCACTCACCAAAATTTGTATTTGTTTTATAAATCCAGCGTTCTGTTCCTTAATTATATATCTTCAAAAGAAGTATTCTGAGGAAGCCAGAACAAGAACCCCTTATTACCTATACTAATATATTTAAAGCTATTAATCGATGAGCTATGTTGGGAATAGTACTTCACTCACCATTATACAAATTCCAACTTAATGCGATAAATTCTTTAGCGTCCTCTATTCAATTTCCATAACTGAAAATTAAAATAAAAATAACACGCAATTATTACTACTTATGAACCTCTCTAAATTATCTGGTCAAAGTACACGTTTCTCCAATAGTAAACTCACCATCAGATCGTTCGTTCCGTGTGTATTCCCATCTGCGCGGCCCGATAAATCCCGCCAATACTGAATACCTCTGAAACCTTTCCTTAAAAGCCATTGTCCAACCAAAAGTAAGCTTGCAATCATAGTTTGCTTGCACCAATAAGAGGCTAGATTTTCTAGCCTGCTCATTACTGTCTCAAGCTCCCTCTGTGGTCCACTGTTTCTTTTCATCCAATCATAACTTACCATTCCGGGGTATACTTCACAAGGTGTTTCGCACTTTTCCCTGCAACCAATACGTGAATTCTCCGTGAGCCAATAAACATCTCTAAAATCCCTTCAACCAATGAGAGATCAGTACATCTGTTCCCTCTATGGTCCGCTATCGCCTTTCACCAATAGTAACCCGTTCCTGCACGAAATGTTAAACAAAGGTTCTCCGCCAATCGACATGACCCACTTACTGTGGTGCAAAAATATGGAATCGTTGCTCCCTTCTGACATGCGCCTATGCTAAATTTTGATCACAATACATATAATCCTCGCTGCCAGCGAAAAACAAATAGAATTATAATTCTCCACTTGTTGGTTATGTTGGCCCCCTCAACTTTACGAATGACTGTTTAACCATTGCGCATTCATTACTCAAACCTTACGTCAAGTTCCCGTTACGATATATCCATACTATCGACGCCAAACTAGAAAAAACAATGATTAGGCACGTATTCCCATGTTCACCCTAGTCTTTCCACATGGTCCTACCCAGTGGATCTGTCAGATTTCAAAATGCTAAGTTATGTATAAATCTATGTCTCCTCGAGACCATATAATATGACCTCATCAATAAGCCAAGTAATCTTAAGACTGTCAATAGAAGTTCAGGATATCTAGATACCCTAGTAACCTGTCGTTATGTGAATTGTTTGTTTTAAAAGTTAACATTACCCACACACTGTGATACCAAAACCAAGATCATTGTATCACTGCTCTCTCTTGTCATGCACTTAAGCTGAATTCAAATCGCTATACCTCGCATCCACGCTAGCGGCGAAGTGCGAGTAGAATAATAGTTCTCCACTTATTTATTATGTTGGTCCCCTGAACTGCACATGTCACCATTCGATCACTACGCCTTAAACTATCCTCGTCATTCTACTCAAATTGCAGACATCGAGGAACAAAATTATGTAAGAGTCTACGACCCCTAGAGGCCAAATTAAAAATCCTCTTTCCCAATCATAATTCCTACATCTAATGTCTACTGAAAATCTGACTATCATAGCCGTTCAAAATAATCTTATTTAATCATACATGGATGGGAGGATTTACCACTTCCTAATCACCTATTGTGACATATGGCTTGCATCTTCCAGCTACACATTAAAGGAAATAATGCCATTCGTTATCTCTATTCAATCCTTTATATACTGTCCTGCATCTGCTGATCCATTTAGCTTCTTGCTCCCTCAAAGTTAGTTCCCAGTCTCCTCCTCTGACATGCGGTGCACTTCTTTGTAAGCCGTGAAACCTAAAACCTGTTCTTTGAGCATGGTTTTTCAACATATGCTGATAAACTGGTGAGTTCTCTTCCCTGTTAATCACGGCTCTCCTATGTTCCTGTATTGTAAGTTTTAAAATCCGCTTCGTGCTTCCTATGTAGATTTTTGAGCAATAGCAAATTAATGCGTATATCACTCCTGTGCTATTACAGTTAATGAATTCCTTAATGCTGTATTTCTTTTTAGTGTTATAACTAAATTCTTTAATGCGATTAACTCCCATGTCACACACATTACAATTACTAGAAGTATAGATTCCTTAGGTTGACTAGGGAGTCAATATGCCCCCTGTGTCCTCAATGGCTCTAAGTAATTCCTAGTGATCATATTCCCTATGGTGGAGCCTCTTCTATATACCACCTTTGGTTTGTCTGAAATGACTCCTACGAGACCCGGTACTCCTTTTAACAGTTTCCAGTTTCTATTTAAAATTTTATAAATCTGATTATGGTGGATACTGTATGAAGTGAAAAAGGACACTTGATTTTTTGCCTGGTTGTCTTGTTTTCTGAGCCACAGTGTATTTCATTTGGAAGGCAGAAATGCATCGAAAGTCAATAGGTAATAACAGTTGCTCTACAATTATGTGTTACCCTGAGTCTCCCAATAAAAATGTTACCTCACTTGTGTGGGTAGGCCTAGTGCCCACGACAGGAAACGGCTCAAAACGCAACGTGGACACACCACATTTTCACAGTGAAAAATGACCCTTTTTTTGCAAAGTGCCTAGCTGTAGTTTTTGAACCCTAGCTCTGCCGGCACCTAGGGAAACCTAGCAAACCTATCCATTTTAAAAAACTAGACACCCATTGGAATCCAGGATGGGGTGACTTGACTGGCTCTCACCAGGTTCTGTTACCCAGAATCCCTTACAAACCAAAAAAATTGTCAAAAAAACACACATTTTCCTCACATTTCTGTGGTGGATAGTTCAGGAATCTGCGTGGATCCACAAAATTCCACCCACCCCGCGTTACCCAAAGTCTTCCGAGAAAAATGGCACCTCACTTGTGTGGGTAAGCCTAGTGCCCGCGACAGGAAACGGGGCAAAACGCAAAGTGGACACACCACATTTTCACAGTGAAAAATTACCCTTTTTTTGCAAAGTGCCTAGCTGTAGTTTTTTAACCCTAGCTCTGCCGGCACCAAGGGAAACCTAGCAAACCTATACATTTTTGAAAACTGGACACCCAGGGGAATCCTGGATGGGGTGACTTGACTGGCTCTCACCAGGTTCTGTTACCCATAATCCCTTGCAAACCTAAAACATTGTCAAAAAAACACATTTTCCTCACATTTCTGTGGTGGAAAGTTCTGGAATCTGGTGGATCCCAAAAAACCCACCCACCAAGGGTTCCCCAAAGTCTTCTGAGAAAATTGGTACCTCACTTGTGTGGGTAGGCCTAGTGCCTGCGCCAGGAAACGGCCCAAAACGCAACATGGACACACCACATTTTCACAGTGAATGTAAAATGATACCTCACTTGAGTGGGTGGGGCAAGGGCCTGTGACTGGGAAGAGCGCAAAACATAGGGAATAAGGGTATAGCACTGAGAATTCTAAGCGCTACATTTAAAAAAAAAAAGTTTTTAGCCAATTCTGCATTGGACACCCACACAAGTGAGGTATAATTTTACTCGGAACACTAAGGAGAACGCTGTGGGGTAGGAAATATGTGCTGGCATGGTGATTCCACACAAAAATATGCGGAAAATGTGTTTTTTTCAGCTAAATTTGAGGTTTGCATGGCATTCTGGGTAGTAAAACATTGGGGGAGCCATGCAAGCTATACCTCATTAGACTCCCCCGGGTCTCTAGTTTTCAGAATTGTGAGGGTTTGGTACTTCCCCGAATGGCCGCCGAGCCCAGGGCCAAAACCTGAGGTGCCCCCCCCCCCGCAAAACCAGGTAGTTTTCTTATAGGTAATTTTGAAGCCTCCACAGTACGATTTGGACCATTTCCTGTTGCAGCCACTATGCTTACTCACACAAGTGAGGTACCATTTTTATCGGGAGACCTAGGGGAACGCTGAGTAGGAGGAAATTTGTGGATCTAGTTTCCAGAAATGTGTGGGTTTGGTAGGTTTCCCTTGATGGCCGCCGAGCAAGGCCAGGTTGGTTTGTGATGGGTGATTTTGATGTCGCCTAAATAGGTTTTGGGCCCTTCCCTGCCGTGGGTACTTGGCCCACCCACACAAGTGAGGTATCATTTCTATTGGGATACTTGGAGAAATGCTGGGGGGTTGGAAATTTGTAGTTACTTTCTGCAGCATGATAAGTTGGGCACAATAATGCAAGTAAAATGTGACAGTCACATTTTGAGGTTTGCAGAACATTGTGGGTAAGATAACTTGTTGGGATCCACAAGAGAGGCATCACCTAGTACTCCCATGGGTGCTTAGTTTACAACAATATCTACAGTTGGTAGGTTTTTCTTAGATAAAATGTACACCTGGGCAGACAGACAAAAACGATAAAGATTACTGCACAGCCATCTATTCCTCAAGCACACACACATACTGGTTGGATTTGGCATGAGGGCGAGTGATGGTTCAGTATATAAAATTTTATTAACAAGAGATTTCACAAAAATGAAATGCACTGTCAATAATTGAAAGGACAAACAATTGAACCAGTGACTTGCAGCTCGTGGGCTGTAAAGCCACGACAAGGCACCAACCGCTTTACAGGCCATCCACACACCTTTCATATGTGATACACACAAGACCTTTCACACCACCAGGCATGAAACCCATACATTACAACATTCACAAAAAGGGAAAAGGTACACCCTGCTTGAGAAAGACAGAAAAGACACATTTTTCTTCACAACCACCTATTCCTCAAGCAAACATACATACTGATTGGATTTGGCTTGAGGGTGAGTGATGGTTCAGTATATACAGTTGTATTAACCAGAGATTTCACAAAAATGAAATTCACTGTTAATAATTGAAAGACGAGTAACTGAACCATTGACTCACAGCTCATGAGCTGTAAAGCCACAACAAGGCACCAACCTCTTTACAGGCCATTCATACACCTTTCATACATGTGACACATACAAAACCATTCACACCGCCAGCCGCAGGCCCAGCACATTACAACACTCACACCAGCAGACAGCGCTTTTCAAGGGCCCATCACTTTCACACGCCCACATTCCTGACACAGCAACCACACCAGCTCACGGATTGCGTGGAGTGGCGTTTAGCTAGTAGTGTGTGTAGTGACCAGCAGCAAGTCACTACTCACACACCGTCAGCCAAGCACCCGTCCACGCACACCGCCAGCCAAGCGCCATCCACGCACACCGCCAGCCAAGCGCTAGTCCACGCACACTGCCAGCCAAGTGCCAGTCCACGCACACCGCCAGCTAAGCACCAATCCCTGCACACCGCCAGCCAAGCGCCAATCCACGCACACCACGAGCCAAGTGCCAGTCCACTCACCGCCAGCCAAGCGCCAGTCCACGCACACCACCAGCCAAGTGCCAGTCCACACACACTGTCATAAGAAAGAAAACACAAACCAATTGCAACTAAATACAAAACTATAACTACAAAAACAACAGCAGTAACTAAAGACATCATTCTATTGCCAAACGTTAAACTGAACAACTATATAAAACCATACAGACCAGGCAGTACACTCTTAGACTCACGGTTGCTCCCAAAAACTCTTTTGAGTGTGATACAATCTGAAACATGTGGGCACACACAGCCCAGGATTAGAAGGACAATCGGCACAGTGCATACGACTCTCCTTCCGGACACCTCTTCGCAAGCAGACTCTACATCTCTTACAGGGATTGTTTTTGTTTGGGCGTGGGAGGAATTAAATCAGGAAAGTGACGATCTTTCAATCTAGCCACATTCTCCAACACTCCAACTCTAGGAACACTTGCCTGTTCCACAACAACAAGGTTGCCTATCACAGACTCCTGAAACTGAACAAAAGTCAACTTTGACGCAGGAGAACACTCCTTGTACACAACAAAAGCATTGAAAGTTGCTAAATTGAAGAGATGGATGGCCAATTTCCTATGCCAAATATAAGCCTTATGAATAGCATTGTAAGGTTCCAACCTCTGATCTACTCTGTCAACACCACCCATGTGCTTATTGTAGTCTAAAATGCACACAGGTTTGCACACTTCAGCAATCTGACCCCAAACAGCCACAGGTGAAGTACTCTCATCATGGATGGTAGTCAGCATGTACACATCCCTCCTGTCCACTAATTTCACAGCTAGTAGTTCATCACTACGCAAGGAGCTGCACTGTCCCCTCTGAAGCTTTTTGCAAACAAGCTCTTTTGGTTAACTTTACGATTAGAGTGGATTGTGCCACAAGCAAAAGTTTCCACTTTAAACAATTCCTTAAATAATTGCACAGCAGTGTAGAAGTTATCAAGGTACACATGGTGGCGTCTTTTAAACAGTCCTCTAACAAGATCCCACACAATATTCTCTGAAACTCCAAAAGTGGATGGACAACCAGGGGGGTCAATAGTGGAATCCCTACCCGTGTACACCCGGAAATTAAAGACATATCCTGTCCTACTCTCAGACAACATGTACAGCTTAATTCCATAACGTGCCCTCTTGCTAGGAATGTACTGTCTAAAAACCAAACGACCCTTGAACAGGACCAAAGACTCATCAATAGCTATTTCTGTCCATGGAGTATAGATCTCTGAAAATCGATCTACAAAGTAATCAAGAACAGGCCGAATCTTAAAAAGACGGTCACAGACAGGGTTATCTCATGGCAACACCAAAGCATTATCAACAAAATGCAGCATCCAAAACAAAAGTAAATACCGATCACAACTCATAATTGCAGAAAATATGGCCGTTGCCATCAAGGGACTGGTAGACCAATATGAAGCCAGGGACCGCTTCCTTATTAAGCTCATCAAAAAAGTCAAACCCAAAAACGTCTTCATTTCATCCAGATTTGTGGGAGTCCATCGGGTAGCTCTAGAGTGGGGCCTAAGTCTGGCACTGTTGGCCCTCAAAAACTGTTCAGCATACAAATTAATCTGCTCAAAATCTCACCCAAAAATGTATCATCCATGAGCAACTGAAAAAACTGTATAGGGAAAAGAATTCACAATCCACTCTACACCCTGCATCACCACTAAAGGCAGGCAACACCAGCTGCACCATGTTTGTATCAACCCAGAGTCCAGGACTTCCATTGGGAAGCCTTAAAGCCCCAGGCTGCATTCCAGAAGCCTCTTGCACCATCGGCACAGCAGTATCCTCCTCTAAAACAGGCACTTCAGCCGCACTGAGAGTAGCTTCATCAGCACTGAGAGTAGCTTTATCATCCGATGATTCCATGTGGAGAGAAAACTCACTGCCTGAATCTTCCCCTCCCTCCTCTCCCTCAGACGCACTGTCAGTCTCATAATCCTGCTCAGAGGAAGATTCAAGAAGCATACCAACCACCTGCTGACCAGTAATTCTACGGCTAGCCATAATGCTTACTAATAAAGGTAACTTGTCAAACAAGTCAACAACAACAAACCCTTTGTAAAAAAAGAAATAAACAAAATGTAGCTTTAACACAAAGACCTAAATACTCAAACACTATACCACTCACTTGCCAGAAGCAGCTAGATTCACCACGATCTACTTTGCACAGACACAGTAAGTACCAATAGTATCCCACTAAAAAAGAAAAAAAAAGAAAAATACACATAAGACAACGCAAAACACATAGCAAAGAATTTCATGCACAAAACACTAACTAAATATGCTGCTATTATGGCACCACTTACAAAAAATTAATTCATGCATGACAATAATAAAAATACTCAATTGGAGTAAACACAACGAAAATGTTTTTCTTACCAAAAAAATGCAACTACGCAAAACTGCAGATCAACCACTGCCGAAACCGCAAACAAGAAGCAAAAGCTTTCCACTAGAATAAAAAGAAGAAAAAACACATTACAATCATATATGCAAATAATGCACTAGTCCACACACTATCCACCAGCCAAGCAAAGGTTGTAGGTGGGCCTAAAAGCATGAGGCCGATCTGCCCCCACAGGGAGTAGAAACCACCCAAAAAATCACCCTCATAAAGGGGGAGCGATCCTTGCCCAAGAGGTCACTACCCAACACCAACATTTAAAAAGCCCTGGTGTCTAGTGGCTTCTCCCCTCCTAGGGGACAGATGGGCCTAAAAACATATGGCCGATCTGCCCCAAAGGGGGCAGAAACTACCACAATAAATATCCCATAAAGGGGAGCGACCATTGTCCAACTCAAACAATCCCTGGTGTCTGATGGCTTCTGCCCCCATGGGCCTAGAATAACAAGACCGATCTGCCCCCAAGGGGGGCAGCAGCAGCCACAATAAATGATTCCCAAAGGGGAGCAGCCCTTGCCTAAGGGGACGCTCCCCCCAAAAAAAAATCCCTGGTGGCCTAGTAGGCTCACAGCGACTTTTTTATTAATTCAATCTGCCTCCACAAGGGGGGCAGACCACTACTAAAAAAATATTCCCCAAGGGGAGCGACCCTTGCCCAAGGGGCCGCTCCCCGACACAAAGACACTTTTTAAATTAAAAAAAAAGAAATTCCCTGGTGGCCTAGTGGTCACAAAATGGCTTTTTTTGTATTAATTTATAGATCTGCCCCATCCACAAAGTTTTCACCCCCAAGGGGAGCGGCCCTTGCCCAAGGGGCCGCTCCCAGACACATAAGACACTTTGTAAATAAATAAAAAAAATCCCTGGTGGCCTAGTGGTCACATAATGGCTTTTTTAAATTATTTATATATAGGTCTGCCCCCCTAGACCCATACACAAAATATTCAACCCCAAGGGGTGCGACCCTTGCCCAAGGGGCCGCTCTCCGACACAAAAGGCGCTTTGTAAATACATAAAAAAATCCCTGGTGACCTAGTGGTCACAAATGCCTTTTTTTAAAATTATTTATATATAGATCTGCCCCCCCCCCCCCAAGGGGGGCAGACCCATCCACAACATATTCACCCCGAAGGGGAGCGACCCTTGCACAATGGGCCGCATCCCGACACAAAAGGCACTTTGTAAATAAAATTAAAAAATCCCTGGTGGTCACAAATGCTTTTTAATTTAATTTAATTGATAGATCTGCCCACCCCCAAAGAGGGGCAGACCCATCAACAAAATGTGCATCCCCAAGGGGAGCGACCCTTGCCCAAGGGGCCGCTCTCCGACACAAAAGGCCCTTTAAAAAAAAGAAAAACAAGCATTCCTGCTGCACGATTGCACCCCAAGCGCGATAGTGTAGCAGGAATGCTTGAAAAAGTCATCGGAGGATAGGAAAACACTTTCCTTTCCGCCGATGCCTTTTTAAACTGTCCCCCCACCCTCCCCAAGGCCAAACTCGCCTCTTACCTACAGGACGCGCTGGAAGCAAATGGCTTCCAGCGCATCCAGTATCATGTAATGTCAGCGCTCGAGGTGCACGGATGTCATTACGTGATGGGTGGGTGAAGCGGAAGGGCTTCCCCTTCCATTGCGGGTGGGGGCAGGATGATGGGCGGCCCACGGGGGAAAGCGCCAGCATTACCCCGTGGGTGGGTGCCAGGACAGCCAGGAGCCGTCGTGAGCGCACGGCCACCGTGTCTCAGGACGGCTTCCGGCCGTCCTGAGCACCGAAGGGGTTAATAGGAGTGTAAGAGGTAATGAGATGTGAGAGAGTGTAATGAGATATGAGTGAGAGTACATTGGATACACTGCCAATGGGAAGCTAGTACATACCCAGCATTACTTCTCCTCTAAACTAAATATATGCTTTATAGCAATCACTACAAAAAACATGTTTTGTAAACTCTGGGGAAAAAACACATGTTTTGTCTATTTTGGGGGTTAGGCAGATGAAAAAAACTGACAAACACTGATTTCAAATGGTTTGAACAACAGTGAAACACCACTGAATTCCAACACTGAAAACAGGATAGCCCAGCTGATGTCCATGCACTGGGTGAATCATGTAAAGGGCGGTCGCAGTATATCAGGTTGTAGTAGGAGTTTGTGAGGTATGAGTAGTGAGTAGTGGGGTCCATTTTGGATGGCCATGGCACAAGATGGAGGGTGATATAATTTGCCCAGACAGTGGAAGTGTATTGACGGCCTTCCTATGGCTGGAGGGTGGCGATTCAGACACTGAAGGATGGAGGCAGTGCTGCCCTTAAAAATTCAATGAGGACATTGTTGGCAAAGAGCTGCTGATTGGTTCTTCCTGTTCACCATCATTTGGTAGATAACAGAGGTGAGGTTTGGGACTGCGGTTCTGTCATTCAAATTGAGGACGTTTCTAGACAGAGTCTGTCATTTTATTTGTCCTGCTGTGAAATGCATTACCTTGCACAAAGGAGGTGTGTAAGGAACAGTCAGAAAATTACATTTGAAAGAGATCCATCCCAAACCAATTCTGAAACCTTAGACTGCGGATCAACAACCAATTTGGAAATGGATATACAAGTGGGATACAGGGATCGTGGCCAGAGCGGCAAGATGGCGGCCACAGTTTGAGTGAGCTCGAGCCAGCACCTAATTTGCTACACCATCCTAGCCCCATCCGAGAGCTTTACTGGTGGTGAGCACCAAATACAACACCTGGTAGTGGTGGGGTCAAGTTTGGGGGCGAGAGCAATCCTGCGGCGAGAGCTAGATAAGCTGCATGGACTGGTGGCACTGCGGTGCGGGCCAGGCGTCAACGTGCTCTGGCTTTCCCTGGTGGCGGTCTGGTGCCTGCCCTGGTGAGAGGAGGGTGACCTCCATTTTCGGAGCATTTCTACAAATGTCACCCATCTGGCCTGGCCTCGTGGAGCTTGTGGCAGCGGGGAGGTGAAGCGGCTGCGCGGCCTGTGCTGGTGCGCATGGAAGAGGGCCGCGTGGGGACCTGCCATTTCTTTCTCTGTTGTGGTAATTAATGACACCAAATATGTGCAAGAAAGTAGCTGCTCTAATGAAGCACCCACACAGCGGGAAAACAAATCACAAGATTACATATGAGAGGACTTCAAGGTCCTTTGATGATCCAGCTAAACTGAATAAAATTACCCGAATGGGGTCACCCAGGTCACTCGTGCCACCTCTCGGCCTTCCAAACAAATGAAGAGTCAGTCAGACAGTAGAGAATATAAACCCAAGTTATTTATTAGTATTGCGCTGCAGAGGAGCCTAGTCTGACCAGCCACATGAGATAGCTGTCGAGGGACTGACTCCCCCCAACATCACATAAGATATTATGCATTTCCAAACCCCTAAAAACATGCCCAGGCTGGAAAATTGCAGTCCAGGCACTAGCAAACAAAGGAGGCACAGAAGGATGAGCTACAGTCCTAGGACAGGGTACATGTTATCTTTCCTCCAAGGTTACTTTGCCCATGCCCGCCATTCTAGAAGGTTGGAAGAAGCCTATCTAATAGCAAAGGTATGCCATAATAGAGAGTGCATTCATTACTGCAGCTGAACTCTGGCTTTGAGAAACATGAGGAAAGATGCATGGAGGCAGGAGCTTAGCTTCGATTATGTAACAGAATAGCGGCTACTAATAAAATGGCGCCATGAACGCTAACTTAACACAGAATGAAACATGAGCAATGGGACAATAACATTTTCAATTCTAACAAACCTAAAACTGTATCTTTAGGTGATTACATCTCATGTTATGGATACTACTTTTCAGAAATCTTAATAGTTTTACATGTGCTTGTTTTTTTTTATCCCTCCCAATTTCTTGATTAATGGCTTTTTGTTCATAACTTAATTTATCTTTTCTCTGCTGTTTTGCTTGCTATGGTGCTGACAAGTCACACACTATTACTCAATACTTTTCTTTTCAGATCTGGATTGCTTAGCCATGATCTGCGTTTTCTACTTTTATTTTATCTCTTTCTCCTCTTCTTCTCCCCTTTTCAATTTTTACCTTTACTCTCCGAGTGTTTATATGATACTTAACTTCTTTGTACATCCTACTCTTGATCTTACTTTTAATAAATGGTGTCACTTTGCCTCCCTTCCCCTTCTTACATCTTGTCACCCAGGTTCCTGTCCCTTAATGCTCATGTCTCGGTTATATTTAACATTGTCTTGAGGAGCGTTTGAGGACTCAGGCATCCAGTTAAAAGACAAAAGGTACTTTCTCATCTATCTAAGCTTAACTCCAACATTGGCTTCTTATAAAAAAAACTTATTGTAACGAGGTTGAGTTGGTTAAAATGAAATGACAATGGATTGGCCAGGTTTTTTTCTCCTGCAACTGCTCGTAAAGGTGGTGATGTTATTCTCTGTCATAAATCATTGAAATTACAAGTTATATCTACTGAATGTAACACTGATGGTCGATAGGTGCTTGTTAATGCCATTATTCGTAACAAACATATTTTTGTGTTTAATGTTTATGGTCTTGTTAAACCTGCCCCTAACTGATTTTTGGCATAATGTTAAAGCAAAACCTGCTCGTATCTGCAACCCCAATAATATTATTGCAGGTGATTTCAAGTAATGGTTGGATCCCTTCACGGATAGAAAATCTAAATGTAAATTCAATCCAGACAAATGTCATAAGACAATCAAATCGGCTATCACATCTCGACCATTGTTTGATGTTTGGAAAATTTGACATCCTGATAAATTTTAATGTATGTTTTTATCTAATGTACATCATACAATGACTAGAATTGATTATGTTTTAGTCTAAAAATCTCTACTTCCTACCATACAATCCTTTGAAATAGCCTCTATTTTTATTTCTAATTAGGCACCAGTAATGTCCTCTTTTGATTTTTCTAATAATGATCCCAAATCTGACAGATGGAGATTCAATACCTTTCTCCTATCTGATAAACAATTCATAACTGAAGCCACTATTTTTATACAAGACTTTTTTGAATTTAACTACTATTTTTATACAATACTTTTTGGAATTTAACTAATCTACTGACACATCTATTGCTAATAATTGGCATGCTTTTAAGGCCTCCTTCTGGGCTTTTACTATAGCTTACTCTGCCAGGAGGAAAAAAAGATAGAATACTCAATATTTTCTTCTACTTTAAGGGCTCGATTCCGATCTCGGTCGGAAGGGCTCTAAATTGTATTTGGTTTTACCTAAACCGATCCGAAGCCCTTGTTTCCGATGACTCTTTCCCAATTCCGGACGACCAAGTGTGATGCCTGGAAACCCTTAGCGCTGACCGAATCGGTTCCGGTAGACATACGGAGAGATAGAGCCCTCCGGAGACAAATCGTACGACTCTATGGAGTAGGCTTTGCAAGCGAGCAAGTACAATGAACGATTTGGACAGCCTTTACGATTCGTTTTGCTCGGATTGAAAAGGCTGCCGGAATTGGTCTTTGGGGGGCCTGCAGCAGGCCCCCCTTCACCCAGGCCCTCCGAATCAGGCCCGTGGGGGCACCCAGGGGTCTCCCCTTTCAGACCATGCACAGTGTGGCAGGCAAATGGTGTCACTTTGCCTCCCTTCCCCTTCTTACATCTTGTCACCCAGGTTCCTGTCCCTTAATGCTCATGTCTCGGTTATATTTAACATTGTCTTGAGGAGCGTTTGAGGACTCAGGCATCCAGTTAAAAGACAAAAGGTACTTTCTCATCTATCTAAGCTTAACTCCAACATTGGCTTCTTATAAAAAAAACTTATTGTAACGAGGTTGAGTTGGTTAAAATGAAATGACAATGGATTGGCCAGGTTTTTTTCTCCTGCAACTGCTCGTAAAGGTGGTGGTGTTATTCTCTGTCATAAATCATTGAAATTACAAGTTATATCTACTGAATGTAACACTGATGGTCGATAGGTGCTTGTTAATGCCATTATTCGTAACAAACATATTTTTGTGTTTAATGTTTATGGTCTTGTTAAACCTGCCCCTAACTGATTTTTGGCATAATGTTAAAGCAAAACCTGCTCGTATCTGCAACCCCAATAATATTATTGCAGGTGATTTCAAGTAATGGTTGGATCCCTTCACGGATAGAAAATCTAAATGTAAATTCAATCCAGACAAATGTCATAAGACAATCAAATCGGCTATCACATCTCGACCATTGTTTGATGTTTGGAAAACTTGACATCCTGATAAATTTTAATGTATGTTTTTATCTAATGTACATCATACAATGACTAGAATTGATTATGTTTTAGTCTAAAAATCTCTACTTCCTACCATACAATCCTTTGAAATAGCCTCTATTTTTATTTCTAATTAGGCACCAGTAATGTCCTCTTTTGATTTTTCTAATAATGATCCCAAATCTGACAGATGGAGATTCAATACCTTTCTCCTATCTGATAAACAATTCATAACTGAAGCCACTATTTTTATACAAGACTTTTTTGAATTTAACTACTATTTTTATACAATACTTTTTGGAATTTAACTAATCTACTGACACATCTATTGCTAATAATTGGCATGCTTTTAAGGCCTCCTTCTGGGCTTTTACTATAGCTTACTCTGCCAGGAGGAAAAAAAAGATAGAATACTCAATATTTTCTTCTACTTTAAGGGCTCGATTCCGATCTCGGTCGGAAGGGCTCTAAATTGTATTTGGTTTTACCTAAACCGATCCGAAGCCCTTGTTTCCGATGACTCTTTCCCTATTCCGGACGACCAAGTGTGATGCCTGGAAACCCTTAGCGCTGACCGAATCGGTTCCGGTAGACATACGGAGAGATAGAGCCCTCCGGAGACAAATCGTACGACTCTATGGAGTAGGCTTTGCAAGCGAGCAAGTACAATGAACGATTTGGACAGCCTTTACGATTCGTTTTGCTCGGATTGAAAAGGCTGCCGGAATTGGTCTTTGGGGGGCCTGCAGCAGGCCCCCCTTCACCCAGGCCCTCCGAATCAGGCCCGTGGGGGCACCCAGGGGTCTCCCCTTTCAGACCATGCACAGTGTGGCAGGCACCAAGGGGTGCCCGCCACAGGGTGCACGATGATCACCAACCACCCCTTTTGTCAATGGGAGCCTGTGTACGCGTTCAGTACACAGGCTCCCATTAAAGTCAATGGGAGCCTGACCGAATCCTATCTGGATGCATTCAAATGCATCATACTTGTTCGGTCAGACTCCCCTGACACGAGTCGTACGGAAAGCATTCCGGACACGAGTCGTTTGATTTGCTTTCCGAACGAGACCTCATCAAAGCCAAATCCAATCTTAATAAGCTTGCTACCATTGATGCACGCAATATTTTACTAAAAGTCAAATCTAAATTCCATGGAGGTCAGAATAAAGCGGGTAAAATACTTGCTAATTATTTGAAAATAAAAAAAGAGCAAAAGACTATCGGTCCCATCATTAATCAACTCAATAACTCCACTTTGATCTCCAATTCAGATATCTCTACCACCTTTTAGGCCTTTCATTAATCATTTCATACAGAGGACAGCACCCCTTCTGCACCAGACATACAACACTTTTTTGATGGTCTTCCTAAGCCTCCACCCCTTGCACATACATTTGATGAATTAGAAGCTGACATTACTCTCCAAGAGGTTTGAGAATCAATCCAGTCCTGTAAAAGAGCTAAAGTACCCGGTACGGATGGGTTCTAAAATTGTAGGACATTTTAAAAGCTTTTCTTTCTGATTCTAATACTAGATGCTCCTTTTTAGAAGCGTTGATAGATATAATCCCCCAAGCCTGATAAAGATCCAACACAATCTAAAAATTATATGCCCATTTCCCTGAACAATTATAACAGCAAGATATTTGCCACAATTCTAGCATCCCGCCTAGAGGTTGTTGTGCCTTCTCCTGTCAAACCTGATCAATTTAGTTTTATTAAGGGCAGACTTGCTGCAGACAATGCCAGGATGTTCTCCAATATTCTTGGTTTGGCTGGAAAAAGTGATATTCCTTTAGTGGCCCTATCTCGAGATGCATAAAAAGCTTATGATCATATTAATTGGCAATTTTATATTCACTATCCTGCAAAGGTTTGGGTTTGGCCTAAAATGTATCCCATCTATAAAATGACTGCATTCTGACCCCCGTCCTAGGGTTTTTGTTATGGTTGCTTTTCTCCTTACTTTACTTTACATAGAGGTACTAGGTAAGGATGCCACCTTTCCCCTTTGCTATTTGTCCTTTACTTAAAACCATTTATGGAGCACATACGTTGTAATAACCTTATCTCTGGCTTTAGACATGGTTCCCTGGAGATTAAATTATCTGCCTATGCAGATGACATTCTAATCTATATATCTAATCCTTTAACCTCCCTGGAACCTTTTTTTTTTACACGAGATTTAATTATACTCTAGTATTTCTGGTTATAAACTTAATTTTTCTAAAATTTAAATTTTACCATTAAATTCCTTTCGATATCAATATATGTTTGACAATACTAATTTTACATGGTGTCGCTCAAAAATGAAATACCTTGGTGTTTGGTTTTCCCATAACATACCAGAACACACTGCACCATAAATTCACTAAGTTAAAATTCAAATTGCAAACATTGCTTGAGACTTGGTCTCCTTTACATTCATCATGGTGGGGTAGACTTGGTACTATTAAAATTATTATTGTACCACATGTCCTCTATACAAAAACTATGTTACCCTTTAAAATATCTAACTACTACTTTAATCAAATTGATTCTATTTGTACAAACTTTTTCTGGAATAATAAGCACCCACGTATTGCCCTCTCTAAACTCAAACAACCAAAATGTGAAGGAGGTGTGAGATTCCCTGTGTTTAAACTCTACCATTCCTCTTTTTAAAATGTTATACTATGATTAATGACTTTCAAGATAATCCTATTCTGAAATGGATCACATTTGAACGATCTTTATTGATAGACTTCTCCTTAAAGGATGTCATTAACATGTCTAACTATACTTTTATATCCCAAATCCCCATTTTAAAATACACACAACATTTACGTCATACTGTAACGCCCTGAACGTCTCAGGATCGTTTAACAGACACGATAATGAGAACGCAACCACTTGTGAAGGTTTAGTTATTTTAATGAAGGCAAAAATAATACAAGGAATAAACAAAGGTTATAGTCACTGGAATCCTCCAGGCTAAGTACGTTACCAGCCCACAGCACGGATGGTCCTAACCGTCCTCTGCATATACGCCGATCCCGGCGTATGCCAACAGAGGGCAGAAATGAAATGGCCGACAATGCCAATCGGTAGGCTGTGAGGGGCACGAAGAGTGTTGGGGAGAATCGAGGAGTCAGGGAAACACCCAGCCGGGGTCTCTACCTGAAGGGAGCAGCCGCTCAACCTCTTCCTCAGACTGCACCGGGACGCGGAATAACCTCCTGGTGACGCGTCACCGATACCCCAAGCACAAGCAAAGAAGACTGAACCGAGAGCAGCCGCTCGATCGATCCTGTGGACTTCCGAGTCTGTAACGCGGCAAACACCTCCTGGTGTGCGTTACAGCTGGCAGTCCCTGTATCTCTGGCCGGGCTGGGAGTTACGACTCCAACCAGCAAAAGCGCCACTGCGCTTTGACTCAGCCGAGTCAAAAAGCGAAGCTCAATGGTTATCCGGTAGAGCTTCCGGGTCCTTCCCAGGTGACGATGGGGCAAGACACGGCCCAGGGAGTAACGACTCGACCTACCTCCGTTCTTGCCTTACTGGAGCACCACTCCGGAACACTGCTCTTTACTAAGCAGGTACGTCGGTGTAAACACAATATCCGACAGCGGTGTACCTCCCGGTTCCTCCCTTTATAGGGCGTGTTTTCCTTGAGTTATGTAACAGCTCTCCTGTTTACATAAGGGCGTGTTTTCCTTGAGTTATGTAACAGCTCTCCTGTTTACATAAGGGCGTGTTTCCTTGAGTTATGTAACAGCTCTCCTGTTTCCATAACCTCTCAACCGCTAAGCATCCTGGGAGATGTAGTCCGTTTTCGCTGGTTACCGTTTTCCTCCCCTCGCATGACAGGTATTCTTGACACATACATTATTTTCTGCTAATCTTAACTTTCATAATTTATTTTTATTTTCCTCTATTTGGTACAACAGATGTCTTACGTTTCGCAATAGATATTTTTATTTTAAACACTGGAAGGAAAAGGGCATCATGTTTGTTTATCAATTTGTGAAAGACAACTGTATTGTGCCATTTGAATACTTACAATTACAATACATGGCTCCTTTTTGAAGGGAATATAAATTAATTTTCTCCTCTCTTAAGCGTTTTTTCTCCACTAACCAACTGCATCCTGACTCACTCATGCTTGTACCTATGACACCTTTAGATAAGGTTTATCATGATCCTATTCCTAAAGCTGCTCTTATTTACAAAACCTTAGTTTTCCCCACTACTACTATAACCAAAAACTCTCTTGAACTATTATGGGAAGCCAATCTGTCTCTCGCGATATCTGCACTATTCTGGGACAAAATTTGGCTTAAAATCTTCAGTACCGCCAAGGTTACTCGCATTCCACAATCCCTCTTTTGAATTTATACCAGAGCTGTAATTACTCCAGAATGTATTTCCAAATTTGACTCTTCCACTCCTCCATTGTGCTGGTCCTGCTCTAAATATAATGGTTCTTTAATGCATATGTTATAATATTATTCTCATATTATTACATTTTGGACCTCACTTTGGTCTAAATGTTTAAAGATTTTTTAGTGTAATGTTTCCTTTACCCTACAAAATGTTTTCTTTAGGTTTTTTATCACCTAGGGGTCGAATCCGGGTCGGAAGGGCACCGAACGCGATCCGGCTGGAAAAACTACAAGCTGTACGCGTGTTTTCCGCCCGACTCGTACAGCTGTACGAGCGAGCAAGTACGATGCGAGCTATGTGAAATTCACCGACCAAGTCTTATCAAGGTCCGAACCGCTCCGTACGTCTCGGCCGTAAGCTAACCGTGGCGTGCAATGGATGCGATTTACGACCGAGCCAGTACGATGCACGCGTCGGACAGCCGCTGCGAGCCGGACACACCGGCTCTCAAAACGTCCGGGAAGTTGATTTTGGGGGTCCGCGTCGGACCCCCTGACACCCGCAGCCCTATGACTCGGACACAGGGGGAGACCCAAGGGTCCCCCCAACACAGGCATGTATGGTGCGGATGGCACAGACGCGTACCCACTGTAGGGGGCGCCCTTGTGCGAGACGTACCCATTCAGTCAATTGTAGCCCATGTACGCGTCGTACGACCGGCTCCCATTGACTTCTATGGGAGTCCGACCGAACCGAGTCTGGCAGCAGACGGCCGCATCGTACTCACTCGGTCGGACTGCAGGACTCCAGCTCGGTCGGAAAACACTCCGGATCCGGCTCGGTCGGAGAGCTTTCCGACCCTGATCGGAATCGGCCCCCTTGTGTTGAACATTTATTCCCTAAACCTATTTTGATCTTTTTATTATACTTGCTTTTAAAGTTATTCTCTCTTGTTGGAAAGATATTTTTAAAATATCTGCATTAACATGGTGGAGTTTTATCTGTGATGAGCATTGAATTCATAATGTATCTTTATTAACTTTGCATCAGAAGATTAAGGGCCTGATTATGAGTTCTGTGGTCCATTGGACCGCCTAAGCCGTGGTGGAGGTGCGGTGGCGGTAGGGGACCACTGCACCAGTGGTTCGACCGCTGTAATACAAGTATGGAGGTCGGAATATTTTGGGACAGGGTTCCCTGGCGGTGGCGCGGTGGTCTGGGGCAGCAATAAGCTTGGCGGTGTCGCTGTGGCACCGCTAAGCATATTCTGAGTTTCCCTTCCACCAGCCTTTTCATGGCTGTGAGGCGGCCATGAAAAGGTTGTCGGTGAGGAAACAAAGGGCTCGCTATAGGGCCCTCTGTTGCCCCTGTACACTGGGATGCATGCAGGGGGCACATGGTGCGCCACCCTATGTGCATGCATGCCCAGTTCCTGCACGGCATGGACTAAACAGCCCATGTCGTGCAGGAAAAGGCTTTGGTATTACCATTGTAGTGCCTTTTTCAAAGGCACCGCCGTGGGAACGCCAAAGGACCGCCGACAGACCAGGAGAAAACTCCTAATCTTGCGGGCAACTGGCGATCTACTTTAAAAGTGTGGGAGCAGGGTGGTGGCGTGGCGTGTCTTGTCGCTCGGCTCGCACACCGCCAAGGTGGTAATCGGCCCCTATGTTTGATCTATATTGGTTACTCTATACTACTTTTATCTCTTTGCACTCATCCATATCTTAATTTATTTCTTCTGTCTCCCTTTCTCTCTTCTTTTGTCTTCTCTCTCTTTTTTTCTCACTTCTTCCTATTTTCTCTCTCGTTCTTTTTTATATAAAATAACAAAACTTCTTTTATTGTATATGATTTTTTTCCTTTTATATGCAATACTTTCACTTGAAAATCTCTATTACAAATGTTACTCACTTTGTTATTGCTGTTTCCATTTTCAATAAATACCGTTTAAGAAAAGAAAAAAGAAATATTTTACACCCTAGCAGTAAAACTATAACAAAATAGTATAATTTAAAAAATCAACCTACAAAAGTAATATAAATAACATTTTAACATTTTAATAAATAGAATATCTGACATCTAATTTTAAAGTAAAACAATTTAATTTACAAAATGTAATATTTAATTTGAAACATTTAATATTTTTTTGCCTTAAATTAAAAAACATACATTCAAAAACAATTAAACAAAACAAAATAACTTTTAAATTAAATCAATGTGTATACAATTTTTAACAAATAAGTTTTAAAGAAATATTTAAGTGAAAAAATGTATTTGTACATTTTTAAAAACTACTTACTCAAAACCTCTATGATATCTAAAAACCCGAAACATGAACCCTAACTATATATTCAAAAAGTAAAAAAATGCAAAATAAAACAAAATTGCATTAAAATAAATTAAAACATTATATTAAAACACTCCCCTCCCAAAACCCATATAAAACCCAACATCCCAAAAAATAACATTAAACTTAAAAGAAAATATTATTTTAAATGTATTAAATATGAAAAATATAATGTTTGTAATAAAAAAATACATTAAAGGTATTAATTTTAAACACAACCTACCCTACACCTTACAAAATCAATCAACTCCCAAAATATCCATGATTAATTCAATTAAAACAAAAATATTAAACTAAGAAAAACTACAAAAAAACAACTAAAAAACATATTTGAAAAAACATTAATTATAAAAATGACACATTATCAAAATCAACATAAAAACAATATTAAAATCTAACAATATTAAAGTAATGATATTTAATATTTTAATATTATTGTTAAAAAAGGAAAACAATATAATTACCATTGATATTCAAAACATCAATGTTATGGTTCCCATGATATTATGACATCAATATTAAGTACCATCATTAGTCGTCAATCGATAGTACAGGTCAACACCCAATTTGTTTGTGAAAGTTTTTTCTGCCTTCTCTATTTTTTCCTCTTGTAGGTGTTCATTCTTGAGGCACCAGATTAACAAAGATTTTCAAACACACTGCAGTCCCATTGCAAGAAGAACGTCCACTCCAAGACACAATGACCAAGTCAGCAAGAAAAGGAGGGCCTGCTACTCAAGCATTGACATGTGAAATCAAATACTGGTGGAAGGCATTGATTCAGGAAATAATTGTAGAATGGCGTTTGAGTGTTTAACCCGTTCCGTGCGCGCGTTGGCCAACGGCCGTCGCCAGCCCTACCTCGCTAGAGCTGCGCACGTCCGCTGGCCGACACGGCCCCGCCCACTCAATAAAACTCCCGCACCGCAGCGGAATTGGCGCCGCGGTTAAGGAGTTAATGAGGAAGCTTTGCCAACAAAGAGCATGATGATCTCAGCCATGAAGACAGAAAAAAAGTTACAAGGAATGTGTCGCTTTTCAAGCGGCTAAATGCTCACCCTCTACCAGAGACGAGGCTGGACACCATCAATCAGCTGTAGGGCCAGAGTTTGGTGAACTGGGCCTAGATGAATTGGAAACAATTGGACACAACATAGACTCAGAGGCATCTAAGCCCACCCCTTGCACTGACACCCTTACAAGAAATAAGCAAGGCTGAGATTGGGAGGATCTGGGAGATATTTCGTCCGCACCCCCACTCCTCGCAAATTTGATGGGACTATGGGCCATATGTATGAATTCTTTTTGGGGTCGCAAACAGCCAATTTGCTGATGGATTTTTCTGATGTATCAAACCCAAATTGCAATTCAGTAGCCCGATTTGCTGATGGATTTTTCTGATGTAACAAACCCAAATTGCAATTCAGCAGCACTTTACCAAATTGTAGTTTGGGTTTGTGACCAAATACCATTTCGGTATTTGGAAGTGCATGTTTAGAGTATACCTTTCAAATATCAAATCGCAGTAGTATGTATTAACGTTTTGTGACCGAATTCTAGTTGCAAAACATTAATATTTTGCCACCAATTCAAAATTGGTGGTAACCCATCCGCAAACACCCCTACCCCTCTGAGAATGTTAAAAAGTTAAAACTAAATGCTTCAATTCTCTTTTTTGAAACACATTCTGTTTTCCTTTAGAAAAAAACAGATTGCTTTATTCAAAAGCAATCACAGATATGATGGTTTGCTGACCCAAGCAGGCCAACATCCCTGTGCTGGCTATCATTCCTAATAAACTGTAACCTACCTCATTGGTATTAATGAGATAGGTTGATTTGCGACCCACTAGGAATCTGTAATTTAAAGAAGTTTAATGCATTAGGAATAGTGATTGCCTAATTGCGATTCGGAGAAAATTGCAATACGGAAATCACTATTCCCAATGTTTGAACATGTGACCCTATGAACTTTCTTCATGAAATCAGATTCACTATCACATCATATACGTTTTAGAGGAACATTATGTAGCACGCTAATGTTTTTGTCTGACGTAAAATGGTAAGTGGTGACGTAGGTATAACTAACACTCCGATAGTCGGGCACAGCTGCAATGGATAACTTGAGAGATTGCTGCACATGGACAGCAGTCTGAACAGGTGTATGTTCTGTGTTCTATTGGTGCTGTGATCCATTTTGCAGGCACCTGCTATGCATTGCTGCAAAGACCTAGAACTTTCCAGTGCAGAACATAAACGGTTTCAAATGCTCTCAGGAAGCCCTCTAACTATACACCTATTACACCATCAATTTCAGTAAGCATTATGTGATGGCTTTGTAAGGTGATAAGGCTATTTTAGCAATTTCAGGAAGCTCCATTTAATTTTTATTAATTACGCTACAATCGGCAGCAGCAAGGGGGGCCAGAACCTGCATACCTTCGCCGTGAGGGCAACGACCAGCGTATAGGGACACTGTGGATACCAGCCGTGAGGGGAACGGCATACGCTGGACCACATTTCCCAGCATTCCCGGCTCCGCCGACCGCTGTGATGCGGTAAACACGCCTGGATGCGATAAAAAAATGCCACAACCTCCCGCAGCGCGGGACGCTACAACCGGCAGCAGCAAGGGGGGCCAGAACCTGCATACCTTTGCCGTGAGGGCAACGGCCAGCGTAGATGGACACTGTGGATACCAGCCGTGAGGGGAACGGCATACGCTGGACCTCATTTCCCAGCATTCCCGGCTCCGGCGACCGCTGTGACGCGGTAAACGCACCTGGAGGCGCTCAAAAACTGCCACAACCTCCCACAGCGTGGGACGTGCGCGGGACACGCCCGGGCTAAGCCCGGGCCAAGGGCGGGCCCGTCCTTCGCCCGTCAACACCAGGAAGAGGCAGGGCAGGGCCACCCCCTTACATTGCTCATCTGCCATCTGAGGGACCCATGATACAAAATAAGGTACTGTGCCGATTTGTGCTGCGCATCATTCCCTAGAGTGAGCCTCTGTTCTAAAGACACTTAAGAACTAATACTTGGGACAGACTTTGCTGTATCACTGTTTTACTTGTTAAACACTTCTTCCCAGGCCCTTATTCTACCCCACAACACTTAATTAGCTTACTGCTAGAGTAACCATGGGCAAAAGGAAAGCTATGGAAGGCTCGGGGGGGCAAACAGAGTGTCTAGTGGGGTGGGTAAGGTGAAAAAGGCAAGGAAAACTGCCAAGCATAGTGCCAACAATTGTGTGATCGACATAATCGAGACCCTAATCACAGAATGTGAAGGGATTCTCGTAGCCGAGTTGCCTGTGGCCGCTGGTGTCGTGAAATCCCCATTAGGGAGTAGCCAGGGGCAACCCAGTCGAACCACAATCCCACCTTTGTTGCAGAAACCTTCCCATAGCTGTGCTTCATTTAGTAGTGAGGCTGACCATACTGTGTTAGGGCAGGGGGAAATTGCTTTTACACAGTGTTAGAATAATCAACTGACTAGAAATTCTGTAACCAATCTAGAGCCTTCTGTTATTCTCTGCTCCAACGGGTATGCGGCGTTGGCCGAGGCTCCTGATCTTTGGGAGGATTTAGCGCAACAATCCCAAATCCTATGCCCTAACACCATTGTTAGGTCGCTTGAGCCAGTAGGGACCGATGCCCCAGTACTTGAAGATCCTTTGCAGATTGTCAACGAGCTTAGGGCAGAAATAGGTGCGATGAGGGTGTTGATTGAGGAGCTAGTGGCAGTAGTTAAATTAATAACTCCATGTGGCATTTTACACCAGCCGGCTGCCTACAGTACATCTACCTCACACCCCCATGTTGCACACATAAATGTACAAAAAGAACGACCTTTCGCACATAATGGCTCTCTCTCCTCCCTTAAACCATCTGCTGCCCAGGCCATTAAGACACCCCATTGCCAACAGACACCTTCTTCCCAAATCTCTTTACTCACTGGCCAGGCAGCACATCTGCCTCTACAATCTACTGCAAAAAACATTAGATCTTTTATTACACCAGTAGATCCTTCTCAGTGTCCTAAAGATCATTCTCATCCAGAACATTTCTCGAATTACCCCCCAGGACAGACGCGTACAGTCTACATGGTCAATGTTCCGAAGCTTAAATCACATGATGACCATGAAAACGAAGACTCCTTAAAAAATAAGACCATACATTGTATTCGCCATGTCAGGGGTTGTCGGTCATTGATAAGGGATGATATAGCCAGGGCCCGGAGATGTATATTTCATAATCGATCCCTTGACTACATTGAACTCACTTTGACAAAGCCTGATCTGGCAGCAAATTTGTTGGCATTAGAATATCAGATTTGCCCTCCAGGGTCTTCAGCTATTCAATTCAGAAGCTCTCCAATAATCATTGATACCGATGCGCAGGGCAAAGTAGTTGAGCAGAGTGTCGAGGGTGGGTCTACACTAGATGCCAACCACTGACTGAGAGCAGCTCCTGTCTCTTATTTAGAGCCTTCAGAGACCTGTCATAATAGTAACCCAAGAACCCTCTGCACACACCTTTCAAGCGACCCTGGTCAATTACCGATAAACCTAATTTACAACCCTAATACTGGTTGTAATACTGACGACTTGAGGAGCCAGCTCATAGTATCAAATATGGATACAGATAGGGTAACCCCTATTGCTAGACTTGTCTTACCACTGTACCCTCAAGTGATACCCCTATGAGAGGCAGCTCTCGCAATTCCACACCCGCAGCTCAAGATTATTTCCTGGAAAATAGCTGGACTCAGCGGTAAACTGTTATTACCCGATTGGAACAAGCTAATAGAAGGCCAAGACATCTACCTCTTCCAGGAAACTTGGAGCTTAGTTCCCCTCTATAAATCTGGGTATACTTGCTTTTTTTGCCAGCTGTCTCCCTAGGGAAAGGCCGGCCTGATGGCCTGGGTTAATATCGCTCTGGGTTGTAGAATTATTGACCATAACTGTGCAAACCCCGATATAATGAGGCTTCCTATTACCCGGAATAAAGGAGCCATATCTCTTGAGTTGTTTGACGTATATATGAGAGGGACGAAACGGGGTGCCTCCTCACCTATTGTATCATCCTTGGAGCAAGAGCAGTCTAAATGCCACCCTGACTCGCATCTTATGATAGCGGGACATCTTAACTGCACGTTTGAGCCCCTTAGCTCGGGAGATATGCTGGGATTGAAGGAATATGATACTAGATGGGGTATTCCCCCCCTAAGCATTTCCCCCATCAAAAAATGGTCACGGGTCGCAATACAGCTAAATGCACTTGTCCTGGAATACGGGCTAAGGGCTGCAAATGGCAGAAAACCGTCAGATCCTGAAGGGGCTTGTACGTACGATAGAATTAGCTGTCCATCTCGCATCGATTACATTTTAATCGATGTAAGATTGTGGAGAAGTATAATTGATATGGAAGTTGTCCCCACTATCGACAGCGACCATAATCCTCTCTGTATGACCACAAAAGCCTTTTGGTCCTCTTTCGGCTCTGTCCCCGAGTTACTTAACAACTTGATGACCAAGGAAGTAGTCCCCTCAAATAGCAGAAGACATCTCAAGTGGTCTAAAGTAGTCGGTAACGAACTAAAAATGGCTGAAATTAATCGAGTAGTGGCTAAAAACTTAACAGACTTACAAGAAGCATCCCTTAACCCTGATGCCACAGAGAAAGCTCTGGATATTTACATAAGAACTGTAGAACAGATGGGATCTTTGCTCATGACTACTGCTGGCCATAGAACTGTAAAAGCACGCCCAAAAAGCAGCCAGGCCTGGTTTTCAAAAACCTACAGGCAAAAAAGGAAATCCTTAGCTATCAAAAGTAAAAATATCCCTCGCGTCCAATGTGCCCGGAAGGAGTACAAAGTGACGTTGCGACGCGCAAAATTAAACTGGGAAGAATTACATTGGCAGAACTTAAAGGATGCTAGTCTGGCAAATAATGCCTATTTATTCTGGAATCTTCTTAGGGGAGCCGACAGGAATGATCCAGACTTAATTCCCAATCATATATCCAGCCAAGACTGGTTTGATCACTTTAGGAATTTATACGCTAGGACAGATATAACAAATCAGGGAGGATCTTGCGTCCAGCCTATTATTTGCCCAACTCCTAATACTGCTGATTACATTAGCTTAAATGAAGTAGAAGGAGCAATTAAAAGAATAGTACCTTCAAAAGCTCCTGGACCGGATGGTCTTTCCGGGGACTTACTTTGTGCAAGCCCCAGAGATTGGGCAAAATACATCATGCTCGTAATTAATTCTATTGCCAAAGGATGCCCCATACCAGAGTCATGGAAGGGTGCTGAAGTGGTGCCTATTTTTAAGAAGGGGGCCAGGGAGGACCCTGCCAACTACCGACCGATTAGCTTGATTTATGCTATTCAAAAAGTAGTTGGTAGGGTATTGCTACAGAGAATCCACTCCTGGGCTGAGGACGTGACCATTCTTTCCCACTATCAAGTGGGTTTTAGGACCAAAACCGGAACAATGGATCAGATGTTTAGGCTGCTCCTCATCTGTTGGAAGGTGGTCGTGATAGGTGAAGGCAGTCTCTACCTTGCCTTCATCGATCTAAAGACTGGCTTCGATCTGGTCCCCCGGGACCAACTATGGAAAGTTTTGGGCGAGATGGGCATGCCTGTGTTTATTCTGAATCTGCTTGTCCGACTGCACGAGGGCAATTATGCCCAAGTGAGATGGGGGTCACAAGAACAAAAAAACGATAGAATTCCAGTGCATAGAAGAGTACGCCAGGGCTGTGTCATGGCACCC
The DNA here is from genome assembly GCF_964204655.1 of Triturus cristatus. Classification (NCBI taxonomy): domain Eukaryota; kingdom Metazoa; phylum Chordata; class Amphibia; order Caudata; family Salamandridae; genus Triturus; species Triturus cristatus. Next base: position 715,128,132 of record NC_140589.1, on the reverse strand, counting down.
ACCCTGTTCTCCTTATATGTGAATGGGGTGGTTAGCTTTCTTCAGGAAATTTCATCTGACGCCCCGGCCGTGGCAGGAGACAGGGTACCCACACTCCTCCTCGATTATGACACCTTGTTGATTTCTAAGACCCCAGTCGGGTTGCAGAAGCTACTAGACAGGTTCCATCTCTTTTGCTCTTCAAGGGGGTTGATCATTAACACTATGAAGACCAAATTAATGACATTCAACCCCTATAAGCCCTTTAGGCACATTTTCTCCCTGGGTGGAACACCTCTAGAAAGAGTTAGTACTTTTGATTATTTGTGTATTCGACTTTCTGACACAATGCAGTGGAATCCCCACATTAACAAGATGCTGGAAGTTAAGAGAATAAAGCAGCAGGGTTTTAAGTGAGTGCTCAGCCTGGACTTGTCACTTTATCAGTAATGATAGTATTGCCCACCTCAAATGGTCAGCTGCTTAAATGACCATAAATATAACAGTTATCCACACGTATGAGAGGCAACATATAAGCAAAAGTGTTAACTGGTATCAAAACAAACAACTAAATGTCGAATCCACACAGGAGTTGAGTATTTGCTTGAATTCCTTTATTCCAAGATTCAGTGTGACCAGATCCGCAGCCAACGCGTTTCGCCCAAGCATGGGCTTTTTCAAGGCTGTTAAGAGATCATACACATACAAACATTGTAAAGGATCATGAGTATACATCGAACGGTTGTGCAACCACCAACCATGTGATGGGGAAACGAGTAATAGTGTGCAGAAAAACCCAACAAGGCTGTGAGAAACAGGGGAAAAGCATGAAGCGGCACAACACGTGAGTGACATCCCGTTTTCTTAGGAAGTTACCATTGTGTCTGCGAAACATAACTCAAAAAGCGTGAATAAATGTGTGGTCCCAAAGCAGAGGAACTAGAGCACAAAGTGAAAACGTGATGTGTTTAAAAACAAAAAATTATATAAGTATAAAAGAATATATGAGTATAAAAATAGGCCAGGATCAGAGAGAAGTCGCTTACCTAGTTTCAACAATAAGAAAGTATAAACGTCAAATGAGGGTAGTATGACGAAAACGGCAGGACCCAGAGTTCAATCTAAACAGTAAAATCAGCATATTAATTAGTGCGTCAAAAATTAGACGGTAACTCGAGAGGACCATGAATTGAAGCCATTATAGTCTCAACTCACCTAACTAGGTAACAAGCCAATAACTTTAGAACGTCCGTTAGTTTTGTACCATACAGTAAACTGTGTAATCAATTTCTCCTAACTGGTCAGTGCTGGTCAGAAAAAGAGAAAGAAAAAACAGGGTTTCAAACGAAGAATGACATAAAAGTCGACAACTATCACAGTTTCCAGCACCTAATGGAAAATGCTGACACATTCCTCCATTACGAAGATTTTTTATTTAAGGCTAGACACTCCATTAGGAAAGCTGTCGTCATGTCCTAAGTAAATGCTGTCATCTAGACTAGCTACCGCGCCATGTGGGCATTATAGTTAAAAACGACCGTACCGTACAATGGAAACAGACAGATTTTCATGGCGTGAAATTCTGTGCAGCTAACTTCTATAACACACTTAAGTCGCCCGCAGGTATTAAAAGTTTACCAAATAGTTAACAGCCGTTAGTGACTGAACCCTTGGGCAAGCCGGGACAGCCTATCCAAACTGACTCCCGACCAAACAAGAACACGGAAAGACTTAGCTTACGGTACAGAATCCAAGATTTCCTTGTATATACTTATTACCTAAAGTACACAAAAAACAACCGTTTCCTCCTGGCCGCCCCATTATTTCGGGCATTGGCTCCATGACGGAAGCCTTGGCCCAATTTGTTGATACCTTCCTGCAGCCCCTTGTCATAAATTTACCTTCGTTTGTCAGGGACAGTATGGATATTCTTAATAAATTGGAAGATCTGGAATGGGAGGAGGGCATGTGGTTTGCAACCCTAGATGTTGCATCTTTGTACACATGCATCAAAAAGGATTTGGGCATCATGGCTATTGATTTCTTTCTTGGGAAAAGATCGGCAACTCTGTTAGAACACAACAATATGCTCCCATCTATGATCAATCTCATTTTGGACAATAACTTCTTTCTTTTCAATAACACATGGTTCAAACAAGAGCAAGGTACGGCCAGGGGTTCCAAATTCGCGCCTTCCTATGCGAACCTGTTCATGGGGTGGGTTGAAAATGTACACGCCTGGTCACGTATGGCATCCAAATGGATGGGACATATACAGTTCTGGGGTCGGTACATCGACGACATTATCATTATATGGACAGGAACAGAGTTGGAATTCATTGAGTACTTTACCTTTCTTAACCACAACACCTTTAACGTTGTATTTACCATGGAACTGTCACAAACATCCATTCATTTCCTGGACCTCGAACTCTACATTTGCAACAATAAAATATAGAGTACATTGCATAGGAAGGACACTGCAGTCAATAGCATTTTACACTACAACAGTGCGCATCCAGCCTCTACCAAAAAGGCCATTCCGTTTGGGGAATTGATACGCATTCGAAGGAATTGTAGTGAGGATGACAATTTTGAACATCAGACTACACTAGCTATGGATAGGCTACACAAGAGAGGTTACAGTCATGACATCTTAAGACAGGCGAAACGAAGGGCCACACAACTGAATAGAAGTGATCTTCTTGTTAAGAACCACAAGAGTACCTCTAAGCAACAAGATAGACTTGCTTTCATTATGACATTTTCCACTCTCAATCACGAGGTTTTTAAGATACTTAACAAGCATTGGCCCATCCTTCAGGGAGCACCAGGCATCCGCAGCTTGATTACATCTAGACCCTCGATGACATTCAGGAAAAGTAGGACCATTAGGAACAGTGTATGTCCAAGTTACACATTACCACAGCCCTCTAAGTCAAGTTGGCTCAAGAAACGTTTAGGGTTTTATACTTGCAGTTCGTGTAATATTTGTGACTTGGGCTGCAACAAAACCCTTACGTTAAAATACAACTCAGGCAGACAACACACCATCCGGCACTTTATCAATTGTCTTACCACCTTTGTAGTGTATGTTTTGGTATGTGGATGCAACCGAATCTATGTGGGTAGTACGGTCAGGCCACTTAAAACCCGCATACAGGAGCATCGTAGAGCTGCAATACATGGTGACACCTCATATGCCCTAGTTACACACTCCTGTAGAGAGGAGGTGGACAGGTCCAAATTTCGCTTTCATGGTATTGATGTAGCCCTACCAGATAACCGTGGGGGTGACAGAGAACTCAGACTAAGACAACTGGAGGCGAGATGGATCTGTACCCTTCGGGCAGTTTCAATGGGCTTTAATAATGACAATGAATTGCACTACTGCCTGTGACCGGGCAAATAAATTTGTTAACATCACTGCCATCTTGAATATTAGAGCTCTGCCCCAGATGAGTTGAAAGTCGCAATGTATGCATATGTAATGTAACCAGATGGTCCAATGTTTATTTATTACGTTTGAGCCGTTATCTTTATGTTCAACTTTGTACTACTCTCGAGTCTAGAGGGTACAACTTATGATATTTGGAGATGTCATTTGTGTATCTTTATCGTGTTCTAAACTGAGTCATTAATATTGTTACATGTGGTCACAATGTACTTATGATTACCCATTTAATGTATTACATCCAGTATTTGCCGATTGAATGTTTACACTATAGATTGCATTTCTATGATACTGTTGTAACATTTAGTTCGTAGTGGGCCCTTGGTACTTCACAATCACTGTCTTGCTCACTATAATGATCCCGAGTTTTCTGACTATCAGAACACCAGTTAACCATTTTTTTGGTTCCAACTCTAGACATGTCTTTCCTCTACCCTCTGGATATGGTTGCCATTAGGCTATATACTTAGATATACTCTTGGTTTGTATCCTCTCTCTCTCTGAATAGAGTCTGGGTCTTTATACTGACAAATTTTTGGTAATGTATTCCTGAAGCTTAATACGCATGGGGATTTTTCGAATGGCCAATTTTATTCCTTTTTTCATCAGTCGCTTACCTTGTGTGTTCATTTTTTACTATTTCTCTCCTTTTTTGTATGCGCGGACGGCAACGTATAGGTTAAGTTCTAACCTTTTTAGTCCCGTTACTACCAAACCGATTAACTGGAAACAGGTTGCGTGAAACTCGAAATGGACATGTCAGGACTTTTTTGATAAGAACATGTCACTGTTTGCACTGTTTTTCGTTTATTCACGATCTTGATATGTCCATCACGCTTCTTTAACTTAATATAGGTAGGTTTTTGGTGTGACCCGTTACTTGGGTACCTGTTGCTTTCGTTCACCGAGCCCAACCAACTCGGCTGATGGGCGTTCCTTTTGCCATCGTTGCCGCTAAATAACTGAAACACGGTTGTGTTTGTGTCCCTTTTAAAAATAGGTATACAATACGAGCTTCACATTCTACCTTTCTGATTTCACGACTCGTGATTTATTTTGTCAAGTACCTGATAGGAAATTACATCGGGATAAACCTATCAGGCGCACTAGACGTAGTCCCATGGGCGGCGCCGTTACACTGGTAACCTTAGTTACGCGTCGAATAGAAATTCCGGTCACGCCAATGTTCTACCGGAATTACTCCAACATGGAGTCTCTCCTCTAGCACTGCGCTCTAGTTGTTTTTCGCAACCGTCTTTACTACACACCGGAGCATACTTGCTGATCTTAGCAGTATATAAGCTCAGGAGAAAACTATCACGATGATATCCGTTTCAACACGACGGTTCTCATCGTGCCTCGGACCTCGGCTGTTCTTTTTTCACTGACTGTGTTTTAGTAAGTAATAGACGAGAGACTTGTGTGGATTGTACTTGTAATGCCGTTACGAAGGGAAGCTACGTCTTTCCGTGTTCTTGTTTGGTCGGGAGTCAGTTTGGATAGGCTGTCCCGGCTTGCCCAAGGGTTCAGTCACTAATGGCTGTTAACTATTTGGTAAACTTTTAATACCTGCGGGCGACTTAAGTGTGTTATAGAAGTTAGCTGCACAGAATTTCACGCCATGAAAATCTGTCTGTTTCCGTTGTACGGTACGGTCGTTTTTAACTATAATGCCCACATGGCGCGGTAGCTAGTCTAGATGACAGCATTTACTTAGGACATGATGACAGCTTTCCTAATGGAGTGTCTAGCCTTAAATAAAAAATCTTCGTAATGGAGGAATGTGTCAGCATTTTCCATTAGGTGCTGGAAACTGTGATAGTTGTCGACCTTTATGTCATTCTTCGTTTGAAACCCTGTTTTTTCTTTCTCTTTTTCTGACCAGCACTGACCAGTTAGGAGAAATTGATTACACAGTTTACTGTATGGTACAAAACTAACGGACGTTCTAAAGTTATTGGCTTGTTACCTAGTTAGGTGAGTTGAGACTATAATGGCTTCAATTCATGGTCCTCTCGAGTTACCGTCTAATTTTTGACGCACTAATTAATATGCTGATTTTACTGTTTAGATTGTCACTCACGTGTTGTGCCGCTTCATGCTTTTCCCCTGTTTCTCACAGCCTTGTTGGGTTTTTCTGCACACTATTACTCGTTTCCCCATCACATGGTTGGTGGTTGCACAACCGTTCGATGTATACTCATGATCCTTTACAATGTTTGTATGTGTATGATCTCTTAACAGCCTTGAAAAAGCCCATGCTTGGGCGAAACGCGTTGGCTGCGGATCTGGTCACACTGAATCTTGGAATAAAGGAATTCAAGCAAATACTCAACTCCTGTGTGGATTCGACATTTAGTTGTTTGTTTTGATACCAGTTAACACTTTTGCTTATATATTGCCTCTCATACGTGTGGATACCAATTAACAAGATGCTCTTAAACCATAGGCGTGTGGCTGGGGCAATAGGTAGGGAACATCGTCGCTCATGTAGCAGACCCGTTGCCCCAGTGCTCACGATCTATGCAGCAAAGGCAGTAAGTTCTGCCCTTTACGGTGCGGAACTGTGGGGGTTTAACAACGTGCAAGAGATTTGCAGTTCGGAACATAGGTTCTTGAGAGAGCTTGTGAGCCTCCCCGTAACGTTCCACTTAAGCCTTTGATGAGTGACATGGGAAGACACTCTTTTAAAGATATTGCTAGATCAAGGCCATTGCTTCATTGGGCCCGGCTGCTCCGAACTGCTGTACTTGCTAATTATGCCGCTGAACTAAAGGACGTAATTGGTCTGGACTGCAATCCTAGGGTTAGCTGGCTTAATAATGTCAAGAAACTTGTGCTCGCATTGGGATTCAGAAGTTGTTGGGAAGGCCAGAACCCGCCCAGTAAGGATGAACTTAAAAAAGTGTACTGGCTATGGGTTGATACGCAGGAACACAGTAATCCAAATCTAGGGAGGATGGCAGATGAATTTTGCCAGCTTAAACAACACATATTTTTAGAGCCGTACCTAGACTTTATTCAAATCCCAAGAGATAGGGCACTCTACATACAGTTTAGAATTGGTTCCCTTTTGGTACGCGAGCTTACTGCAAAATGGAGTCCTCCGCGCCAGACAATCGTGGATTGCCCTTGTTGTGAGGCACCAAAGGAGAGCGTGGCCCCCCTTATGTTTGTATGCCCATTATACTCAAGGGCTAGATCTAAGTGGCTTAAACCAATTTGCAGACAACTGGGCACCACAGCTCATATTACTGCTTTGCGGATCTTTAAATCAGACCCTAGAGCTCTCTTTGTATGTGGTGCGGCAAAGTACCACGGCTGTGTCTGGCTTATTAGATCTAAATTCTTGCGTAGGGAGGTGTAAAAAGGAGATGTGAATGTATCACCTTATGTTGGCTACCTTCATTTTTTATCTCTTTAAATGATATCAAATAGCTGAATAAGAAGTAGCTTTCTTTCATTCTCTTTTTTAATCAAATTCACTTACTATATAGCGCTCATACATTACTAAGTATACAAATGAAATTCCTTGGATCGGGCACTAGCATAGCTCTGTTATCTTACTAACAAGACAATTAACTTTTTGTAAATTGTCCCTGGATCTAATGTATATATTTGTTTTTATGATAATTTGTATCTTTTTATACTTGGTTTGTAAGAATGAAATTGCTTTTATGATACCTGATTATCGAAATAAAGCTATTTAACATTTGACATTTAATTAAACGTTTTTAATTCAGATGGCATGACGTTATAACAATTTAAGCAACTTTTTAGGTTAACAAATATGAGTCCCTTATGTTATCAAAAAACAATGTTGTTCATTCATTCATTTATGTACGCTGTGATGCGAAGAAGGTTCAGATGGGGAAACTATCTAGCTAAACGTTACCAAGGCTTTTTGCCAATGCTTCATGAGTCTGTTTTATCCAGTGAAAAGCAAAACCTGGAGCAGTGAAAAGCTGTGAAAGTTTGAAACAGAAAAAAACAAGCAAAGTTCTGAAATGTTAATGAGTGTGTATGTTTCATACAGCTTGTGAGATGGTCCTTCTGCTGAGGCTCAGAGCACAAAACATTGGAAATTTGAAGGGAATAGGAGCTGAAACAATTTTCCGAGTGGGGGTGCTGAATATCGACATCAGCTCACAAAAACGAGTGAGTGCTGCAATCTAATCATACTTCATGCCTCTAAAGAATGGCTGATGACCATAAAACATTTCTGAATGATGGACTTCAGTGGTGCATTTGAAGTGCATTCCGAAATGTGAGGGTAAATTAGGATGCAATGGTGGTAGAAGAATGTTTGGCTGTTTACATTGGGCACATTCTCCTTTGAAATGGCACCTGAGTGCAAATGTATAACTAGAACCAACCATGGATAGCAGGATTATAATTGCCTTATACATGTATTATTGTTTCTTTTAAATGCAGATCCGATAGTGACTTATCTCACAAGTCACAATTTTGTTCTCTGTGCGTCATCAGAAAATCATGAAATGAATATTTGTAAATCCATAAGGGACAGGCCTAGCTGTAAAACTGGTGCCACTATGAACCACGACCATTTTACTAAGGATACCAGAATGTGTAATTTATTGGTTATTGAATTTGCCTTTTGGATTCCCCTCCTTTATATCTGTTCTACCTCACGAGCACTTTCCTTTTTCACACTCCCCTTGGAGCGACCTCTTTCTCTATTTGGAGCATTGAATATGATGATCTGTTATAAAAGTGACTAAATAATAAACAGTCACTATTGGAGCGATATTTTGTGCCTTTGTGTCTTTTGAGGATGTACTTGTATGCATTGTAAAGAAAATGGTGGTACATTAATGATACAATGCTAATTCTATATGTACCGGATGCCCTTTGACTAATACATGTTTTTCATAACTGAATTATAGCTTTAAAGAAGTCTAGGACCATTGTTTCCTATACCAATGGTGAGCATCCATGGCATATGACTGTAATACCTGGGAATTCAAAGTAGTCTGTCCATATGAGGCATTTGTGCATGGGAGTACATGATGATAATGACAAGCTGATGTTTTGAGACTAAATAATAAACAGTCACTATTGGAGCGATATTTTGTGCCTTTGTGTCTTTTGAGGATGTACTTGTATGCATTGTAAAGAAAATGGTGGTACATTAATGATACATTGCTAATTCTATATGTACCGGATGCCCTTTGACTAATACATGTTTTTCATAACTGAATTATAGCTTTAAAGAAGTCTAGGACCATTGTTTCCTATACCAATGGTGAGCATCCATGGCATATGACTGTAATACCTGGGAATTCAAAGTAGTCTGTCCATATGAGGCATTTGTGCATGGGAGTACATGATGATAATGACAAGCTGATGTTTTGAGACTGTGCGTTTCTCAAAAACTGAAAACGGATATTTTAAAGGCAGTTTTAGTTGTCAAAAATGGGGTTTCTTCTGGAAAATTGAGTTTGTTTGCCCACAGTGGAAAGTAGTATTAGATAGAAAAATGTGTATTTTCAGAAACTGGTGAATGATATTTCACGCTGAGCTGGGGAGACGTACTGCTGTGGTTATGTCCTTTGTGCCACTGGGCATGTCAAGATTTGAATGTTACTTCATAAGTCAAGGGGAGGTATTTAATATTGAAGAACTTTTTCCCAGCATTTCTGCTGGTAACTGCACTTGGTATACTTGGGTGGTATCTACTGAACATCTTGCTTTGGGTGCTCATGGTGTAGTCACTATTTTACAGGTATAAAATTTGCTAGTAGCTCGGGAAGACTTTCCTTGAGCAGAAGTAGCTCTCACTACAGAAAAGGTTGGAGACCCTTTCAGATCCAGGAGATTTGGAAGGCAGAACCCTCAGGAAGAATGATAAGGAGCACCTCCCAACCACTGAACAGAACTCCGTCCTTAGCTAGAGTGAAAAGGCAGAAACACCCCTCCCCCACAAGGGTAGGGAAAGTGATAACGGACACCAGAGAAGCTGTACTGAGAGAAAACTCAAAAATGAATACCAATGTGTAATGTTCTGCAAGGCAATGCCCATCCCCCTTTTTAAGCTACCAGACTGATAATATATACATGTGAGAGGAATCACTGTGGTTGGTTCTCTCCCAGCTCCTTATCAGCAGGGCCGGACTGGGATCGCAAACCAGCCCTGGCAATTACGTCCGACCAGCCATGGGGCAGGTAGAAACACCGCTGCTGCGCTTTTGCTATAAGGGGCCAATTTTGCAGCACTGCTGCAAAACCAGCTCCCAGTAACAAAAACAGCTCACACCGGTCCAAAACCGTCCCCCACCCTTCCGGCCCATCGGGAAATACCCAGTGCCCCCTACTGCCGGTCTAGCATGCTTATCAGTGGTTTCAGGGTACAACTCCCCTGGCTCCTGTGAGGCCCCTGTGCAGTTTTCAATACAGCAGTGGTGATGAAAGCACAAGTTTCCATGTTTTCATGAATAGTGCTGGTGCACAGGTCAGCCCTCTCTGCCTCATCTCCAGCCTCTTGATGAAACAAGGAGGAGGGGCTGAGTCACCATCCAGCTACACAGTGTTGTTTCAAAATAAAACACTCTGTAGCTGGATGTCTGGATTGCGCAGGTCTGAGGTGCGTAGTTCAACTATGATCCCCTCACACTCGCACAATCCATTTAATTTAGCAGACATACTGCGCATGCCTCAGGTAACACAGTATATTTGTTAAAATGGGGCTGTGAGGGCACACATCAGTGTATCCCTCAAGCCAATGAAAAGCCACACAGAACAGCAGAAGAAGGATCCCTGGCACTATCTGAACTTTTTATAGGGCTGTGCTTCCAATCCTATTAAGAAGGTGGGAGAGGGATTGATGAGGGTCTTTCCCTTTTCAAACCTGGCTTTGCTGCTCCGTCTGGCTCTGCATTGGAAATCATGGCTTGCAGGTTCCAATGCCCTGCCCCTAATTCCAAGTCTGCTGCTGCCATGGATACTTCGAGTTGCCTGCTATGTAGGCAAGGTAAGTAAAATAAAGTATTTCTCTGTGTATGGGTGTGTTTGTGAGGGATTGCGACTGAATGAGATTGAGCGAAAGTGTGTGAGTGTTTGAGAGTGTCAATGAGCGTGAAAGGGAGTCAGTTTGAGAGTTTGTATGAATAAGTTGAAAGTGAGTACGAGGGAGTGGGTGAAGAAGTGTGTGTGTTAGAAGGAATGTTTGATTGTGTTGTGTAGTTCCTACTAATCCATTGGATCTGCGTGTTTGTTAGACAGCATAAACCTTGGGTGAGGTGCCTAGACTGATTCCAGGCAGCCTGCAGGATATGTTGGCCTAGAAACCAGCTACCTCACGGTGCCACCATAACCTTACCAAGGAGCAAATAGTTTCTGACAACCACTGAACATGACAACCCTGACCCCTCATGGATCGTGGAAACCGATCAGAACATTTTGCGTATTCACTCGTACTACTTGTACTCAGAGTAATATACAGAATACGTAGTGGGACGTTTTCAATATATTTTTTCAACCAACATTATTCTTGTATAGAATACATGTGCTGCGATAATCAGTAGACAGAAGCAGAGGAAAGTGATTATAAGCACCAAAAGTGTAAATAGTAGATATATGTCGGAGGGATGGGCGGAAATAGAAACTCGGAGGCCTGAGGGGAGGTTGAATGATGGATTTTTATTGAAGTAGGATACACGATAAAGATGATATTAGGCGAGATTCTAGTTGAGACGGTACAGTGGTTGGTGTTTTAGGAGGTCTCCCGTCTTCAGCCCGTCTTCCTCTGGTCTTCTGGGTCTGGGGATGCCTTCCCGGAGTGTCTCCAAGAGAAGAAAAGAGCGGTCAGTGGTTTATCCTGGCCTCAATAAGTTTACCGTCACCACACCCAAAGTGCAAAAAAAAGGTCAGGCGGGAAGGGATACTCTTCCCTTTCTTAGGGAATTTAAAGAAGAAATAGGCTCTCTTTTTAGGCATACGTCGTATTAGGGATCTCTGCTACCTTTCCTTTCCGACGGGTAATGCTCGAGTTTAACAGATAAGGAATACCGGGTTGAATTTAATAAGGATTGGACGATTACTTTTCACAAATCCCAACCCTGTTGCTTCAACACATTCATGCCCTAGATTAATGGAGCGATCGAGTACAGATAATAAAAATAACGGGGTTTCTAGCGCAAGAAAAAAGAATAAATGAAGGAGACTAAGGAGGGTGCTCGGGTTGTGCTCGATTAAGAAATCTCGTGCCCTCACTGAACAACCCTCTTCCCTGTTGTCCCACTCACCACGTCTGCCGCAACTCTCCCGAGTTGCGGCGGCCTTCCAGCGTCCTTCGGTGGCGTCCACCACTCTTCGTACCAGCGGTCCACGTCTACCCCGTCTTCTTCGCCTTGCTGCACCGCGTCCTCGCTCTTCTTTCTTCCTGGGGGTTCCTTCCGATACTCCGTCTTGTCCGCATAGGTCTCGGTGTCTTCCGGGTTCCTCCTCCAGTCCGCCCCTTCCTCACGCGTCAGACCCCTAAATGCTGATTGTCCCGCCTCTTCCGGCGTTCCTCTCTGTTCCCATTCGTCCGGCCTTCCTTCGTACTTTGTCGTTTCCTGTGGGACAGAGGGAGGTGGGATGATTAACTCTTTGTCATCAACTTGCTCTCGAGTAGCGGGCTAGGCGGCGTCAACTCTCTCTTGACCGGCGGAACCGGCAAAAAAAGGTAGATTTGGTTCCTGCACTCATAGTATAACTTCACAATATAGTTCTACCATGGTGCTAAAACAGTGTGTATATATGCAAGCATATAAACAAGGCAGTAATCAGACGTACTCCTACTATGCAAAAGCCTACTCTGCGTCTGCCTAGAGTATGTGTAGGTGTAAAGCCAAGAATCCCCCCCAAGGGACAATTCAACCCCATTACCTGGTGGGAGAGAATGTAAGAGTCTGTCTTGGTCACGAAATGGTCACCCCTTCATGGAGATGTCAGACCGTTGCTTGGTGAAGTCTCAGCATGCAGGAACCCTCAGGTGTCAGCTGAAACGTCTCCTCTGCTAATCTATCGGGATGCTCATTATTTATAATAGAAAGCAGCCTTGCAATTTACTTCGTAGATTAGCGATGTTATGGATATGTAGATAGCGCTGTCGCCCTGTGGATGAAGATAGAATGACATTTGTACATAGTGCACAAAGAGGCCTCGTAGAGGATGTTAGAGGCATTGTGATAATGTTGTGCAAAGTTAGATCTGTAAACAAAGTAGTTTCAGAGAAACTAATCCAACTTTGTAGTGTATGCAAAAGTTCATGGCAAAAATGTTATTGTGAAAAAATAGGACAATGTAAGAAATGAGCTGGTTCGCTGTATTAGATTAACCCAGTAACATAACACCCACTCCTCATACTAAGGGTCGATATATAAAAGCTATGTAAAAGCCAACGGGCCATAATAAAATTTAACTAAAAAAGGTCTAAAACCAATTTTAGAATCATCTAAAAGCAAGCGTCCCTTTAAAATATTATTTAAAAGCCTTATAAGTCATTATACTATTTGAAATCCCAAGCACTCAGAAAGCCATGGTGCCTACAAAAAGAAAGCAAAAGCTGTTTTGATTCAATTTGTTTAAATAACAGGCCAAATTGTTCTCACATGGAAAAGGCCAATTATTTATCTGTGCCGAGTGGTAGATGCAACATCGCTGTTGCCCACAGCCGCAGACGACAGTCCCAGAGGCGCACCTTGAAGCAGTTTTATGGAAGATAGGTGATTCCAGCTAGTTCCCACAGCAGCTGCTGAGGGAGGGACTGCATCTTGCAAGGCATAACTCCGAAAAATCATCGGAAAGGTGCTAAGCAGCCCATACATTTAAAAAAGTGTACTATACCCTTTGTATGATACATATTAAAGATATAGTGAACCAGCTCCCCAAAATGCAGCGGGAAGTTAGTGTAGATATCAAACGTCTCTCTGGCCGAAGTTAAGGCCACATCCTTTTGAAAAAGCATGGATTTCAACTTGTTCAGAGAATCAAAGTGTATGTTGGCAGCATTTATTGAAGGCCATCGCGTTGCCTCCCTAACTGTGAGGGCAGGTGGAAACAGTATTTTTGTGCAACAAGTGACTATGGAATTAACCATCACCAGATAAGCGATGCCCGGTTCCATTCCACAGCAAACTTGATCATTCAGCATCAAATAGCTCCCATTTTAGATCAACTTGAAGACCGGATCAATCACAGCAGCCGGGGAACCCTTCAGATGACAAGACAAATTTGCAACTGAAGCAATGCATGCTCCGTGAAGAGTAATGTCTTTGCATATTAAGGACCCACTTAAAGCATCCTCATAGTCAGAACCACTAAGGAAAACTTCTGGATCCCCGTTCTTGCATCTAAACCTGAATGGTAATTCCCAATACTTATGCACATAACCTTCTACTAGCACTTCGTATCTGCCTATTTGTTGGTATTGGAGACAATATTGGAATTGGAAAGTCGTGACTGGTAGGGTAATGTAACCATGGATTGTGCAGTCTGTGGATGGTGTCTCAGCCAAGTTAAAAGGTAATTGGTATAACTTTTCAATGTGCAACATGGTATATTTCACATCTCTGCATGCTGCCATTACTTTCTGTCTTTCCGTTAGACCCTATGCAGAAGACCTAAACCCTTCGGTGTTACCCAGGAATCTAGATTGACACCCGTTTGTGTCCACAGGACAAACCAACCACGCCTTCAAATTGGAATCTGATGAATTAAAAGAACCATTACGTATCATGGTATCCAGTGAATCCTCACTAAAGTGTGTTAAATGCTGCCAATTCTCCAAACGCGAGAATGCGGGAATACGAGGTGTGTTCAAATCCTTCACTTTTGTTATTCCTAGACAGGAAGTTTGTTGCACTGTTTTATTCAGGAAAATGATTTGATGTGGTATGAGGCATGCTCTAAATAAGGCCTCAGTTCCCTGATCCTGCTAATCTTTTGTCCTCTAGACGGATTTTGTGTCTAGTGTCTTTCCAAAAGTTGAAACCCTGTACAGATAGTTGGGAAATGAAGGAAGCAAAGTATATCAGCTTGGTGTTTGTTAGCATATTTTTCTTTGCAGGTGTAGGTGTATGCCTATAATATTAAGAGGATGGGTCTGATATGTAAATTCCAGAAAAATAAGCAAACTTTTGTGCAAATGTTTTTGAACTACCTTTTGGCGGAGTATAATTATAAGCAGTACGTGGGATACTAGCTTTGTGTAAGAAATGGTGACCCTAATGTTGATAACAAAACAGGTCTCCAAAATTAGATGTACCATCATACAATTCATCATTAGAAAATACAGCTGATTACTCAAGATCTGCAAGCAAATATTGTACTGTTTCAATGTCCAATCATCACAGAAAGTACTAGAGGAGATATAATTTAAGGAAAATTTAAACAGATATAGAATTTGTATAAGTTCAATCGGACCATACACATCATACGATGCCCTGTCCCATATTATTCCTTCCGGAACTGTTACTGCTGTAATGTTCACCAGGAACAGGTCCCTTAGATCACGGTGCAATGATGCATGTGGTTTCAGAACCAAGGTCACTAGTTTTACTGAAGAGTGTTCCGGGAGATAGTGTAAACTTAGAAGTAGGAAAAAGACAGTTACCTTACCAATCGAGGGGACCAGGAAAAGTAATCCAATTGTAAACCATAGATGCATCCATGAAACAACAAAGTATGTCTTTTTCAGCCAAAGATAGAGAGTATGCGCTTGTAGCTTGAAAGGGAGAGGTTGTGGTGTTAGTTCAGATTCACTTGAATCCGATGGGAAGTTATCATAATGCACGAAGTAGCCAGACGCCGTCCAGTCTATTTTTAGCAACTCAGCAGGTTTTGTAGAGCTAGGAGATGACTCGATCTGTGGCATATGCACATAGACTTCGTCAATTTTTCGAATTGAGATTTCAGTACTTGTTGACTGTACAGTCATAGTTGCTCCAACAGGAAGAAGTATCACTTCATTGTTATTTACAGCTTCTCTTTGCAGAGGGCAATCTTCTGTGGTTAATAAAGCTTCCATCTGAACTCCCTGAACAGTAGGTAGAGGAGTGCGGAGGCTACCCAGGAGCCCACGTGGCCTATTTTTGAGCATCAGCCACATAGCGTGGTTTGATCAGATCAATAGAGACAAACCTTTTGTCTCTGCGACCAGCAAGGGGTGGAAGAAGTATAGTTCTAGTACCTTCGAGAGCCAGGACAGGTACAGGCTCTCTGTAACATGGCCCATATTCTTTATGTTCACAATTTTCTCTCTGACCAGGTCCCCAATCTTCGGGACCCAGGCAGGTCTTGCCGGTACGACCTTCACTTCTTCAGTGGTGGTGCGTTTTACTAGGATGTTGCTTTGTGCACCACGGAATTCATTGAGTTCCTGTAAAACAGTAAAACGCTCATTGATGTCAAATGGGGTTTCCGCTGCCACTGTGCTAACTTTATCGAGGTCTGGGACTCACATTCTCACACAGAACAGGAGTCCGTAAGGAGTACAACCCCCAAGGGGATTTCTTGGCATGTTATTGAGTGCCCTCTGGACCCCATATAGGTGATTGACCCAACTACCACTCAAGCCCAATACCCTTGCTGTTAAGTACTGTGATGTGCCAACTGACTATATCTCAATGAAGACTCGCAAATCCTTGTAAGCACCATCTGAGTGTAAGGGACTGCAGTAATCCAAATTAACAACTGCTAGAGTCTTGTCTGAGATCAATAGAGGTGTCTGAGGTGGATGTGTTACAGTTCAGCCCTTCATCTGCTGGAAGATGTCACATTTGAGGACAAAGTGCTTTGTCTGTTTTGTAAGACCATTCCACTGAAGCGATGCTTCAGTAATGAAACTGTAGAAGTGACCCCTAAATGTGCTGAACCCAGACCCTCATGTGCAGCTAGTATTAATCCCAATCTGCGATCTGTGTTTGGTATTATCTATCCCTCACTCCTGGAATCTGAGCATACAGAATATTCTGTGCATCTAATTTGTAGGAGCTGCTGAGTGGAAAGCCTTTCGGCAGATGGGTGTCATTGCGGGCAACATTGATGGCCACCATGATGTCTCTGTCTAATCCTGTACTAGAACGAGTGACTGCAGCAATGGCAGCAGTGCGGCCTGTTTCCTTTGTGGCCTCATCGGCCATGGAATCCCCTTCAATGTGAACACCAACACGCTGATGACTCAATGTATCGATAACATGAGCCCATGACAAGCATTTTTTCAGTTTCGCCACCTGTTCCCAAATCATCTTGTGGTTGATTGCGCAACCCTTCTTGAAATCGATTCTGACCCCAGTGGTGAAGATATTCATTATAGGACTGGACACAGTTGTATGAATCACACACTATAAGTGTGGGGAATTCAGGATTGGTACTTTGTAGAGGCATTGAGTTCTGCCAGCTGCACTGTACAATCCCATATGGATTGCATGTGTTTTTTTTCAGGACGGAATTTTGCGTCATGCACGCGCCTCTTTACAATTGCGCATGCTAGGGAATATAGGCTGAGCTGATCCATCGGTATAAATAATGTATTCATATTGATCTAGAGGCATAATTTCATTTGGCGGAAGATATTCCTGTTCATACTGCAGGAATGATTGTGTTTGTAATGTAGAATTAAATCTGTAGTCCACATCTGTTGCAGTGAGAGAATTAGCCCATTGAATCCATTTGGATGTAATGCATTGGAATGCTCGCTTTTGTAATGGCTTCTTGGGTTGGTCCTAGGGTAACAATAATGATTTGCTTACCCTGAGCCAGTGTTCTCTCTCTCTCTCTCTCTCTCTCTCTCACTGCAGCAGTCTGCACCGCTGTGAGAATTTTTTCAGTGGGTGCAAAATGCATTTCAGCGTTTGTGTATAAATGTGATTTATATGCGATCGGTAACGTATCACCTTCACTTAAAGTGATATAGGTGTACCCAATGGGTCAAGCGACTACGCGGATCACCAGAATAGTTGAGTTTAAAAGTGTATGTAAATATTTGGAAGCAGGTGTTACAGAGGAGCTTTTAAGCCAGCTCCGGCACCCAAGAAAAAAAGCCAGAAGAGCACATCTGAAAAGATCAACATCCAGACCTGGGTACCCACAGTCTACCTGAAGGTC
Source organism: Triturus cristatus (assembly GCF_964204655.1). NCBI lineage: Eukaryota > Metazoa > Chordata > Amphibia > Caudata > Salamandridae > Triturus > Triturus cristatus. Next base: position 715,110,590 of record NC_140589.1, on the reverse strand, counting down.
CACTCAACCAAGACAGAATTCCTGTTATTTGACAAGAGCAACAAACAAGAACAGTACAAACCTGGCACAATGACATGAACCTTGACAGCTTTGAATCTCGACTTTCACTAAATGCCAAGTCATTTGGATTCACCCAAGATATCAACCTCACCCATAACAAACTAAAACAGCCTGGTACCAGCTATTTCTTCTAAAGAAAGTGAAACTGATTCTTACAGAAAGCAACAACCGGAACTGTTGTCCAAATCCTTTTAGTTTTCTACTGTCACACCTGGATAGTGGTAATGCCCTGCTACATGGCATCCAAGACCCCACACTGGCATACCTTAAGGGCATCCTATGTGCCACAGCATTTCTCACCCAAGGCCTGAAGAAATATTATCATCTCAGCCCCATCCTCGTGGAACTCCATTGGCTCTCCTTGCCGGCCCGTCTCATCTTTAAAACCAGCTGCATCATTTACAAAGCTTTTACGAACAGCACTCCTGCTTATCCAGCAGACTCCCTTACCATCTCTGGTGGTTCTCGGTATACGCACAGCCATAACACCATCAGACTGAAGACTAAAGTATATAAATAAGAAAAAACAAGCAGCATGCCTTCTCCATCTATGCACTCTGGATCTTGAACAACATCCCTGAATCCATCAGAAATGCTCTAAGGCTGCTCCAATTTAGGTTAGGGATAAGGACGCACCTCTTTAAAAACACTACATCGCAATGCATTATCAGTCCATAAACCAGCTACCGCTCTCCAATCACTGATTTACTTTATGCTGTACAACTCGCCGCTGGCTCTAGGCTAGGTTCACCTAACAAAAATACCACATACATACATACATACATACATACATAAATGCATACACACATATAATATAAGATCCTCTTTCCATGCGCCTTACTTCACCAGGGCCTGAAGTAAAGCAAGGGTGGAGGTGAACCTAGTGTCAGTTTAATGGCACAGAAGATGAACAGAGAGGGCAGCCACAGAATACTCCCTGAGTGTTCCTATATCTGTAGTAATATACCTTAAAGGGAGTATTCTGATTGTTGTATGTCAGAATGTCGTTGTCATGAATATTGCCTGACATAACTACTGTGTCATAAACACAAAGAACAAAAGCAGCATCCCTTTATGTGTAGATTTTCTATGATTAAATCCTATGTGGATATTTTTGTAAACAAAATTCAGGACTCAATGCAATATTCTAAATGATATTTTGGTGCCACACCATTCTCTGTCAGAAGCTAGTCTTCTTTGCTACACTTGAAGGGTTTTCTTGGTTCGTAGAAATAGTCATCTACCTCCAGAAGCAGTATCAGATGCCAGATTGTCTAGCAATGCTTCAGAAATTAAATCCAGCAGGAAGAAAACAAAGTGGAGTCCGGAAAGACTTTCCAGTCAATCAGGCCAAGCACGGGGGGAAACGCAGAAGAGCAGCAGGAACTGGAGAATATGGAGACTCCATGGAGCCATTTAAATGAGTAAGCATAATCATACTAAGGCCAAACTGTGGTAATATACCTCTTATGCCCAGTGGCGGCCCCCCTGCTAAGGCAGAGGAGCATCGCCCCACTGCTTTTTAGCAGTGAAATAAACAGAAAATAAAATGAGAATAACTTGTGTTATTCTCATTTTATTTTCTCCTACCTTTGCAGCTTTGTGTGAGCAGGTAGAGGCAGGGGAGGAGTGGTAGCACCCTCCTAAGTGCGCAATGACTGCTTGGCTGGCCCTCTCGGGCCGCCCAAAACAGCCCTGCGCACTTTGCATGAAACATGGGGCTCAGACCAATCACAATGATGCTAAGGCAGCATTGTGATTGGCTGACTGTGAGCCTAGGTGTGCTTCCTGTTGTTCAGGTTAGCGAGGGAGGTCTATGGAGGAGAGACACAGCGAGGAAGCAGCGAGATGGCACGTTTTCTATTTTTTTTTTTGCTGCCCGCTTCCTGCACGTCCAACCCCCTGCCGCTCCTGCCCCCTACCTGCAATCCTTGCTGGCCAACGCTGCTCCTGCCTACGGTGTACCTATCTCTCTGTGTGCACTACTGCACGTCAGGAAAACATAAGATGGCCCCACCCTAGGACACCGTCAATCATAGGGGGTATGAGGTGGCGGCGCCAAGAAGTTACATCAGGGGGCGCTTGAATCACTCCTGCCATTGGGGCACTTAAGGTACGGGTAAAACACTAACACTCTGCCTCCTTCAAGGAGCTCCTAGCTTATGAGAAAGCTTTGAATAAAAGGGGAGTATGTACCTATTCAGCTCGTTTCCAGGGTCAATCACAAAAATGATACCCTTAACAATCAATAGGATACTGAAGTTTCCCTTTAACAAGAGTCACAAATCTTCTTCACCTCATAATCAGGTTGTTCATCAACTATTATGGTGGATGGTCTCTACAGTGTATCTACGTGAAACATGTAAGTAAGAAAGAGCCCTCCAGGAAAGAGGAAGTTTGTGCCGTACAGAATTTATATTCTTAGATATTTCAAAGGGTCCATACATTCTAGGGGAAAACTTTGAATGACAGATAGAACATGGTAGGTTAATGGAGGATAACCATACCTTATCTCCTACATTATAGGTATGAGCTAGTCACCTATTCCGATGGGCCTGAATTCTTTGTCTCTGTAGGTATGGAATCTTCAGTTTCCATGGAGTCTGGAGAGGTTTGAGAATAATATCCAGCGAAGGCAAATAAAAGAAGAAGCCGGTGGAGGAGTGAAGCAAGTTATTATAGGCACACCCAGCTGCAGGTAAAAAAGATTTCCAATTATGATCTGTTTAATCATTCTGTTTGCCCCTTGGCTTAAGGGCGCAAACCAGAATTCAATGTTCTTTTAATACCAAGTTTTTACATAAGTATTTCCAACATTTAGAGATATATTGCAGTCCACAATCAGCAATGATATTCAAAGATAATCCATCAAGTCTGTATATGTACGAGTAGAATATCCCAGCCATTGCTGAAGCTGTTTTATCATGGGATGAAAATGAGCCATCCTAGTGTATAAACACAGTATCCATTGTAGTGCTGAAATTTGTTTCTGATGAGGGTAAATCTACTATAAAGTCGGTAGAAATGATTTGGCAAGGATTGGAAGGATTTTCAGGTGATAATATTAATCTGGCCTTTGTTTGTGTTTCAGATTTACTTTAGGCACAGACCTCCCAGGACTTGATAAAACTTGTGACGTTGTGACAGAGAGCTGGCCACCAGAATGTTCTTCTGATCAATTTCTCAGTGACTTTTGTTCCTCTATGTCCAGATATCAAGGGGCCATGGTAGAGCTGAAGAATTATTATTTGTTAATGTTTTGATGGAATAGTTTGTTTTGAACCAAATTAGGCCATTAGAATTCTTTATTTGGAAATTATGCAAATATTTTTCTAAGCTATGATGACTGGTCTCTTGATGAATAGTGTCACGAAAGGAGGATATTCTTACAGAAGTAAAGGCTTGAGGAAAAATAATTTTCTCAACAGACTTGGAAATTTCAGATTCAGGATATTTCTCGGATAGGGAATTTGCAATAAGATTTTCAAAACCGTGAATGTAGGTAAGGAAAAAGTCAAATTGTTGAAGAAAAAGAATGTCCAGTGGGGTTGCTTACTGACCCGACACTTAGCCTCCTGGGGCACTCATAGATTTCATGGGTCTGTACGGCCAGTGACTGAAAACAGAGCTCCAAGTACAAAAATTCTCCATTCAATAAAGGCTAACTTTATTGCCATGAGCTCTTTTCCCAGCATTTAGTTGTCTTTTTTCTGCTAGGGGCAATTTTTGGAGAAAAGGCGATGGAATGTTCTCCACCATCTTGACCTAACTGAATCAAGGCCACTCCCATAGCTAGATCTAAATAAAGCCCCCATCTCGAGAATGAAGGTCTTGGAAACATCAGGTTGTTGCAAAATAAGAGCTTGAATAACTTGCGCTTATTATGAAGGCTAGGGTGGTGTTGTTATTCCAGTGAAAGATTTTATTCTTTTTGATCAGATCAGTAATCAGTGGGACTAGCTTAGAGAAACTTTTGATGAATTTGTGATCATAATTTTGCACAGCCTAGGCAGCTTTCTGTCTGTTTTATTAAAGTAGGGAAGGGCTAATCTAGAATGGCTTGGACTTTCCGCGTATCCCTTACTATACCCTTTGAGCAAAGAACATAGGCCAAATAATTTACAGAATCTCTTACAAACAGACACTTGTCAGGTTTGGCCAGCAATCTGTTCTCTGTTAAATGCTGTTGGACTTGCTTGACTTGGAATGGATGATCTGCAGGATCCTTAGAAAAAACAGAATCCCATCTAAATAGATGACTATCATCAAATCAGATCAGGAAAGATAGCATTCATAAGATGCTGGAAAACAGCAGCGGCATTACAAAGAATGAATGGCATCACTCAATAATCAGAGGGCCCAAAAAGTGTTCTGAATGCTGTTTTGCATTTATCGCTTGATCAGATCAGGTGTTAGGCTCCTCTTATGTCCAATTCGGAAAAGATCTTCGCGCCTTGAACAGCTTCCAAGATGTCTGATGTAAGAGGCAAGGTATAACAGTCCTTTACAGTCACTTGATTTGAATGCCTATAATATATACAGGTTTGGAGTTCAGAAGATTAGCACAATTAGTGTCAAGAAAACTCGGAACCCAGAAACAAGGTTTTTGCAGTAGAGTTGATATAAGGATTGAATCTGGCTGACCAGCTGACACCCAAAATATAGGTTAAAGAGGAGAGGAGCTCAATTCAAAAATGAATTTCTCACATAGCCTCTTCTAATGATCACATCTATATTAATAATGTACCAGAAAGAAACTTGAGAAAATGCATGGAATGAGCATGCAAAGCTCAATCAAGTAACTAATGGAGTGACTACTAACTTTGGGCTCCCTGGTAGCGTATTAGCTGAACAGCCCTTCAACGTCTCGTCAGAGGTAGTCAGAGCTATTATATAAATGCATTTTAGAATCAATCATTTTTATTGCGTGGTTGCAAGGTAGCAAGTACACCGCTTAGCTGCCTACATCAGGATGCCAGCAGAGCGATAACTGAGGAGAATGACACAGCGTTTAGATCTACATCCCGGAGGACGACCCTGCGTTGAGTTCAAGCTGTAGTAAATTGTTAAGGCACCTAGCGAAGAAACCACTTTTATAAAACACTAAAACAAAGAAACAACCCCACCTTCCCCAACCCACCCGCCTTCCTCCCTCCGCATCAGTTAGAGTCCGTCTAATCCGTCACACCACAGCCATTAAACAATGGTCAATCATCTAGCAAATCAATCAGTGGATGCACCAGGTGGCTCTAAGGGTATGAGTTGCAGGATCTGCAAATATTTCGGGCATGTTACTTCCCTCATGTCTTTGGTAAGAATCTGCAAGAACGGGGCCCATAGTTTAGCGAATTCTTTGCCTTTCCCATCTACACTAAGCGATAGTCGCTCCATTGCTAAGAGTTGCCAGAGTCTATGGAGCCAATCACGTGGGTCAGGAACCACCAGGGACCCCCAGTGCGCTAAGAGCACCTGTCGCACTGCAAGTACTGCCATGGCTATCTGCTTGCCCCTCAGTGATATCAGCGGGAAGAACTTAGAATGAGGAAGACCCAGCAGTGCGTATTCGGGAGTGCGTGGTAATGAAATCTGAAATGCTGCATCAACATCTTCAATGATTGTTGTCCAATAGCGCACCAGCTTCGGACAGTGCCATAGCAAATGCACCAGGGTACCAGGTAGACCACACCCCCGCCAGCAGAGGTCTGACTTGGACCTGTCCCAGCTCTTAATGCGCACTGAAGTATAATACCAGTTAGTAACCACTTTATATGTAGATTCCGCCTCTGCCGTGTTGGAAGCAGTGTAATGCGCCCGGTAAAAAATGTGTTCCCACTCTTCGTGTGATAAGGGTCTCCCTAGCTCAGTCTCCATCTGATTTGCTCTTTTGTGCGGTGTCTCTTCGGGTGTGTAGTGATCATGGAGTATAGTTCAGATATGAGTTTACGATCATCCTTTTTACACACCAGCCACTTCTTGAAGGTCGTCAGGGGGCGAGACATGAGAGCAAAATTCTCCGATCATGTAACCCAATGTGCGACTTGTGAGTAGTGGAAGGCATCTGACGCTGGCAGATCATAATCTTTACGAAACTGAGGAAAGGGGATCAAGCCCTCAAGATCAAAAAGGAATCCTACTCTTTTGCAACCTTCCTCCTTCCAGCGATGGAAGTTCGGGGACGCACAATCTGGCTGGAAATCGGGATTATCCACGATGGGGGACATAGGGGAAGGAAATGTGGTCCACCCTTTCGGGCCTGCTAGGTGGTCCCACACCTTGAGGGTCGGGGAGGTAACTGGAGAGGTGTACAGCCCCCACGCACTGTGCCTACGTGGAAGCCACAGTTCACGCCATATATTCCATCCGGCCACTGTTTGGTCCATAAAATTCCAGTGCTTGCTGGATAGAGGCCTGTTCCATTCCGTGATGTAGCGGAGGCATGCCGCCTGGTAGTAAGCACCCACCAGTGGGAAGCTTAGCCCTCCCTGTGCCTTCGAGGAAGTCACATGCACAAATGTGAGACGCGGTTTCTTATTGTCCCATAAGAACTTATTAAGAAGTACTTGCAATTTCCGAAGCGCGCCCGGCGGTGGGCTCAAAAAGATGTACAGAATGTGTGGAAGCACCATCATCTTCACCGCCGCCACCCTTCCGTACCAAGCCAATTTGAGACGTCACCAGGCTGCTAGTGCCTTGGTCGTTTGCTCCATTATTGAGGCATAGTTGAGAGCGGCCGTCCTATCGATGGACGAAGTCAGACGAATGCCCAGGTACGCGATATCCATGTGCACCCATTGGAAAGCAAAATCTTGTTCTAAATTCTGTACCTCTGTCTCCGAAATAGAAATATTAAGGAATTGCAACTTTGTAAAGTTGACCTTAAACCCTGCAACATTCCCAAAGGCAGTAAGCTCTTTGGTCAGATACCGTAAAGTTGACCGAGGCTGTGTGAGTGAGAGGATGACATCATTGGCATACATACTGATTTTATGTGTGTCAGCTCCAAATTTAAGACCCACAATGTCAAGGTTTGACCGGAAGCGCTGGGCGAAAGGCTCCATATAGAGCGCAAATAAAAGTGGGGATAGGGGACAGCCCTGCCGCGTGCCCCGGGCAATGGGGAAAAGGGACGATTTACAACCACTGACCCGCACCGCCACCGTGGGGGAGGCATATAAGCAACGGACCCAACGAATAAAGTTATCGCCACACCCGAAGGCGCACAGTACCGCAAATAAGTACTCCCAATCAACGCGTTCAAAAGCCTTCTCCGCGTCAATCGAGAGCAAGAAGGCCTGAGTGCGCGATCGATGTATAAGGTCAATGAGGTGCAGTAGACGCTTAGTATTATCCCCTCCTTGCCGAGTCGGTATAAAACCGGACTGGTCCGGATCTACAATATCATCCATAAGGGGGCTAAGTCGGGAGGCCAAAACTCCCGCAAACAACTTCGCTTCAATGTTAAGGAGCAAGATTGGCCGGTACAACCCACACTCTGTAGGTTCTTTCCCAGGTTTAAGGATTACAGAGATTGCAGCCTCAGACATTGAGGGCGTCACTTCTCCGGTGTCTAGGAACGAGTTAAAAAGCCTCGTTAAAAGGGGGAGCCAGCTCCACACAAAATGTTTTATAAAACAGGGCTTGGAAGGCATCCGGACCCGGCGACGTAGCTGTTTTTAGCCGCGCTATCGCCGATATGACCTCTTATTCGTGAATGGCGGGGTCCAAGTTGTTAGCCGACAATTTAAGTAAGGGAGTAATATCGCAAGAGCTCAAGTATTCCCCTGGGTCATGCAAGAGGGCATCTCCCTTCGCATAAAGGCGTTGGTAAAACTGACGAAAGGCATCGACAATAAGGGCATCTGTGGTATGCTTCACCGCATTCTGGTCCCGTATGGAGTGGATTGCAGACATCTGCGCTTGCACCAGTAGTCTATGAGTGAGCATCCTCCCACACTTATCCCCACTGAGGTAGAATTTATGCCGCAGCCTCAGGAGAGCATGCTCAGCCCTGTCTAGGTCCAGGTGCTTCAGCATGCGTCGCCGCGTTTCCAACTCCCTCCTAACTCTCGACGCCCCGGTCCGCTTGTGAACTGTCTCTAAGTCTCCCACCTCCTTATCCAATTCCGCGCGCTTCTCTTTACGTAGTCTCGCAAAGGACGCCGCAACCGCAATAAATTCCCCCGCACCACTAGTTTCAAAGCTTCCCACACCGCCGCGAGGGGTGTGCCCTCCTGGTCATTCTCAGAGAGGTAATGCACAATAGTATCTCGAATCCGATTAATGACTGCATCAGAGTGAAGAAGAGAGTCGCGGAGTCGCCAGCCCGGCGGTGTTGAATGCGCGCATCGCACAGGAAGCTGGACTGAAATGAGGGCATGATCTGAGAGGGAGCGGGGGGTGGTATCCGCAGTGTGTAAATTAGGAAGAAGAGATGAGGAGGCTAAAAAGTGATCTAGACGCGCATATGTTATGTGTGCCGCTGAAAAGTATGTATAGTGGAGTGGTATGGCTCACTGGTTAGAGGCGGCAGACCCGGAAGCAGAGGTCGGCCCGGGACCAGGGTTTGATTCCCGACGCGGCAGGGTCTTGGTCCAAGGTCAGCGGACTCGATAATTCTCGCCTCGGTGCCTACTCTAACCATGGATCCCACTCAACGGTAAACGGCGTTTAGTTAGCATGCGTTACTTCGCATGCCATTACTACGCGGACCTTAGTACGCACGCGTTTTTAGTTCGCATACCTTTCCTAAGCAAGTCGGAACAGCGGCTTGCGTTAGGGGGGGGAAGGTGTTGGATTTAAAATCCAACACCTTCCCTAGTGTCCGCATAGACTGGAGTTGGAATAGTAAATTATACTATTCCAACATCCAGCACCCCCTACTGCAATTTGTTGTTCCGAATTGCGTAGGAAAGGTATGCGAACTAAAAACGCGGTCGTACTAACGACCGCGTAGTAATGGCATGCGTACTAAACGCATGCAAAGTAACGTCATATATTCCACTCAGCAACTCTGGGCAATAGCTTGCTTAATCTCCACTTACGGCCCCATCAGCGCCGGGGATGCTTGTCTTCACCTTGGAGATGCCCAGTAGGGACCATCTCACAGGGAAAGCCAGGATGGGTTCCCCAGCGGTATACAGTGCCGGGACGCCCCATTGCTGGGGCAGCTGTGCGCTTTACAAGTATACAACATTTACATTTACATTTTACATTTACATAGTCACGCACATTAGGGTGCTGTACTCGCCACACATCACACAGCCCACAGTCGGACAACCACTGTTTCCCAGCCTGCGACAGCACCCCTGTCTGAGTAGACCTATGCTCCGATCTATCCAGTGCCGGATCCATCACAACATTTAAGTCCCCTCCGACCAAAAGTGCCGTATCCGGGGAAGCAAGAACCTCGGACAGGGCGAGGCGTAAAAAGGTCTCCTGTCATTCATTCGGGGCATATAAGGACCCTATTGTCAAATAAGTGTCCCCCCCATTGTATCCTGACAGCCAACAACTTGCCCTTTACTTCCGCCACCGTGGAAATATTTTTGCCTTGCGAGCGTGCACTAAAGACGATCGCCACCCCGTTTTTCTTGGACGGTCCTGAGGACCAGATCTGTTGTGGGAAGCGTCTATCCCTCAAGCGTTTGGTATCCTTAACTAAAAGGTGGGTTTCTTGGAGCAAGCAGACATCACTCCCATCATTTTCTAAAAGGGAGAGGATTGCAGATCGCTTTACTGGATTATTTAACCCCTGTACATTCAAGCTAACAATTTTCAGGTCCTTACCCATCGCAGCAGTAGGGAGGAGAAGGGCTATTCATCCGATCAAGACCGCCTGTCTCAAAGACAGTGAAGATCATCTTCCTCAACCTAGTGACCTGCCAATCTAGCCCGTGAACTGATGCGGAGTCCCAAAATAACACCCAATAAAACCCCATACTTAAACCATAAGAAACCCCTGAAGAAAACAAGACAATGAGAAAACAAGGAAACATGACAAATGTTCGTCTCATTGGTCAGCGTCCAGGGGGACGTGGCGCAGGCCCAGTCCGCACCATGGTGTACGTGTCTATCACACCAATAACCAGGGCGTAGAGACACTTCACACTATCGAAGCGTCTCCCCCCTCCGGCGTCGGCTGAAGCACCCAAGTGGCCGCCGTGCGTAGTACATCAAGATGTCGCTGGGCTTTCTGTTACCTGTGATACCGATGAGAGTGCTGCCTCCCTTTCCTGCTTGCTAGCAGCCGTGTCAGGTGCGGGCTGGGCAGTGATCTCCCAACTCGCTGCCACCCCGAGGAGCAACGGAGTCTGCGAGGGGGTGGCCCAGCATCCCCTGTGCCGTCGGGGGGCTTCTCAATGCCCAACGTGGCATACGCTTCCTCCAAGGACTGGACCTGATGCAATTTTGCCTTGATGCCTGAAGATGAGGTGGAACGGATGGCCCCAGGAATAAGGGATCGTCTGTTCTCGGAGGTGGTTGGTGATAGGCTTAAATTCTCTGCGTTTAAGCAGTGTGGAAGCTGCCAAATGCTGGTAAAGCACGGGTTGATGGCCACGGAACTGCACTGGATCAATGTATCTGGCCCTACGCAGGATGCGTTCCTTCAGTTGAAAGTCATGAACGCAGACGAGTATGTCGGGGGGGGGGGGGGGGGGGAGTTTAAGTCCCACTCGGTGAACACTGTCCAACTGTATCTCCGTTATCTCCTCGTCCCCAAGGATCTGTAGGAACAAAGCGCTGACGTAGGCCAGGAGGTCATCACCTTCACCTTTCCACGGGACCGCACGGATCCGGATGTTATTACATCTGGAGCGGTTCTCCAAATCCTTCGCGTGGGCTTGCAAATCTATGTTCTGCTCCCGAAGACGTAGCATCTCCTGTTGTTGCTGATGTAAATCGTCCTCCCTACTCAGATCGTGCTCCTCCAGCGTCGCCACCCTTTCCCCAATGCCATCCATATCACGCAGCACCTCGCGCAGGTCCGCAGAAAGTTGTGAACGTAAGTCCTGAATGTCCTCTTTGATAGCGGAGAAAAGCTCGATCATGAAGGCTTTAGTCGCCGGTGCGTCCTCCTCGTCCACCGGCCGCGCCCCGGCTGCAGGCTGTGGGGCTGAGTGCCCTGATGCTTTCTGTAGCAGGTCCTTCAGAGAATTCTCTCTTCTCCCTATGGTCGACGACATATTGGCCCCAGGCAAACTCTATTTGTCACCCTGCTTGATTCTTTCCGCTAAACGACAGTGGCGCGCCAGGCCTCACAACAACACTGGGATCTCGCTGCCAGGACTAGCCAACCAAGCTAGCACACCGCCGGCGCGCAGGGGGAACCGCACTCTTTGCTCCCCACCACTGAATTGCGTCACCTCCGTGCCTCCGTGCTCTCCGTTTGGCTCGGGACGGTCAGTTCCCCTTTAGCACAATATCCGCCTGCCCATCAGCTGTGGCTCAACGCGAGGATCACCGTGGTCTAGCAGGTCAGCCGGGCTTAGAGGTCAGCAAGACTATGCAGCACCCGGGGAGAGCCAGGGCAATATGTATGTCCAAACCCTCTCTAACTCACTCCAGGGACCAGCACCAGTGGGAGGGCGGGCCGCCACACTCCCTAGGCCGCTGTCCCGCAGCCTGACACGTGCTTGGGGAAGGTTCATTCCCTGAAGGTCTCACTGGGGCAATGTCTGCACTCACCACTATTCCTGGCAGGTCAGCGGCGATTACGTATGTAGCACCAAACACACCAGGCACAGCTCAAGTTCGCAGTTAGTTAGGCCACAGCAGGAAATGCCTTGAATTCATAGCCTAGTAGGGACCTTCACAGGATCTCGGTGTAGGCCTTCAAATCGGCCCATCCACTTACTGGGCCCAGGACTCAGGACCGCACCGCTCCCACCAGTCCCCGCCATCACCGCCCCACCAGCACTCTTAGTAGGGCAACGCTTCCCTCTTCCAGCTCTCAGTCACCGAGCACCAGCGGCAATTCCAACCGGGTGCTGCTCCGTCCGCCGATCAGCGGACCGGGTCTCATCTCTGCAGGCAGCGCCCCCCTCTCCCGGTCCGCTACTCCTCACCTGCGAGCCTCCAGGGGGAATGCCGCCGCAGCAGGAACCGCCGTATCAAGCCACACCGCCACTCCAGGACCCCGCACAGCCGTCAGGGATCCAAGCAGGAAGCACGGCCGCAGTCAGCGTACGGCTCTCTCCCAGTCATGCAGCTCCGGCTGCCATCTTCCGCGGGTCTCAGCTAGGTCGTCACAAGAGCTCCTAAAATGGCGCCAACCTCAGATCGCTCCCAGGTGCGACCACGCCAGTCTCGTTCAAGGTCCGCCGCCGCTCTATCGGGGATCCAGCCAGCGGGGGGTGCTTATTTCCACTGCCAAGCACTCCCGGCGCAGATCGTACCGGGTATCAAGGGCGGCCCCACACCTGCTCTCCTCCCACCGGGCCGCAGCAATACCGGGGCCGGGAGTGACTCGCACAGCAGGAAAGGCCACAGATGCTCCGGAACGGGACTCACCACCGGACTCAGGACAGCTCCACAATCTAGCACACCCGCCGGTAAGCACAGTTGGGTGCCAGAAGGGGTGATGAAACAAGGCTAAGAAGCAGCGGCGCCGGAGAGATAGAGACCCACGTCCTATCTCGCCGCCAACTTATATATAAATGCAATTTAAACACACTTCATTTTGCATTTCGTAAGAATATTTGCTTTCTCCCAGAAGTTGTGTTTAGGTACTTTATTCAAGCAACATACACTGCATTGTATGAACCAGATCACCTCTGGGTGCTTGCATGATCTCAGGTTGTGGGTAGGTGATAATGATGGGCATGATCCAGCGATCAGGGATCGATAGTTTTTCATATACATAGGCCCATTTATTCTACCCAACTAATCCCTTCACGCAGGGATTTAGTGTAATGCAAGTTTTTACCTAACATACCAAAGTTCACTACAGAACCTGCATTATCTCTTTATATAATTGTGGCGATAGATCTATAGTTGAAATGTTAATGGTAATAATATGTACCTATCTATACTACTAAATAATAACAGACTCAGAGTATAGTTTATAATATTTATTGTGTATAATGTGAAATGAACGCTCATCAACTACAGTCATACAATGTAAACATGAATTATCACAGAGAACATGTATTTAGCAATGTACAGAAACAAACTCATATCAAATGAACAATGCATTGAAGGAGTGGATAGGCGAAGAAAGAAATGTTTCAGAGACAAAATACATATGGAAATGATTATGCAAATACAGGATATTATCTATACTAACCCAAGTAGAATCAGGTAAAGCTACCCTCTGGCCAAAAAGGGCAGACAGACCACCCAAGAAAAGTCGAGCGGCAAAGTTTAAGGTCAGGAATCAGAAAACAGGTAGGCCTCAATCTGGAAAACAGCAAAGCGACGATCTCACGCTAGCTCTGGGCGACACCTACACACCCCTCCCACAGGGCACCTCAATTATACCCTTAAACCAAAACATCCAACCCATATTTGTTGCAATATTAGAATAAACTCCGTCTCTCATTGGCTAACGACTGGGTTGTTCTGTCACACCACTCCTCTCAGCGTGATCATTTTATTAAATGTCCTTTTGTCTTAAACTTTCAGCTTTACGACTGATTCTACCCAGGAAACAATTTTGAACACAATCACAGCATATAATTTCTAGAGTGTATTTTCGTGTATCAAAAGTTTCAAGTATTTTCACGCTTTCTGTTTGCCTCTGCCATCTCGTGAGGAAGTTGCATTGCTTCCACTTGCTTATCAAAATTTCTTTTCCGAAGCTTGGCAGTCAGTCAGCACACCATAAAGGTCATTTTATGCTTTTGCATTCTCTCTTCTCATCCAGAGCCCATTTTATTTAATTTAATTTAGCAAATATTAACCCCATACTGACATGCAGACAGTGTAGGCCCATGCTTGTTTTTCTACAGAGAACAAAACACAAACATTTATTATTTTTCCTAAAATAAGATTTTCAAATCTGCACCATCCCAGCATTGCACGAACCCATGCACAACCCGTGGTATTCTTAGCATTTAATATTAACGTGCACAAAAGCAGCATTAGTCTTTTATTTTTCTTAAAGCCAAAGCAGTTGCGGCCTAGTTTCATGCATTAGTACACGCATTAGTTCACACAAGCGCAAAAGCGTTTCCCTTGTTTTAGCGTTTTATTTTTAATAAATGTTCACAGCAACATTGTTAGTAACTGTTACTGAGGGTTCAATCCGAGCAGGTTTCATTTTCTCAAAACCCTGCTCCATCAATCTCCCCTTTGATGGTGTTTTTGAGCCATCATAGAAATACCCAATCAAATACAATTTGCCACTTATCTAAAATATTGTACTTCTTTCTCGTTTTATCATTCTACCGTCTAAATCTTTCATTATCTCATAGTAATTTCCTCTCATGTCCTCTAATTCTATCTCTTCTCTCTTTCTCTTACTAGCTCTACGTTTAAGATCTAATGTCTCCTTCTTTCTACATTTGCAACATTTATAAATCAAAGTAATCATCAATATCACTCCAACTACTGAAGTCATAGGTATTATTATTTTTCCTAGTAAACTACGCCAAAAAGTAGAAAACCAATTTCCCACTGAGGAAAAAACCTTACCAAGTTTCTCCCATGCACAGTCAAACTTTAATTCAGTCAAATCTTCATGATGTTCTGTAATATTTTTAATATACCCTTCAAGATTCTTACTCTTGTCAGGGATATAAGTAAGATTGTTGTATTTTCCACATACTACAGACTCCACCCTCTTTTGCCAATAATAATTCAAGGGCAAGCGGAATTTTCAAAACCATAGATCTAATTGCAACCATTTCAGTATCAATCATCAAGAACCTACCAGTAGTATCTGTTGATAAACGATCAACCACTGTGGACAGGTTTCTAATTTTATGTGAATTTAGAATGACTCCAACTGAAAGTATCAGTGCTCCAAAAATATCCCCCATTATTTCAGAATAACTAGCTCCTCTCTTATTACATGCTAGTCCCTGTTTAATTTCATTAACTCTATTATTCTTATCTACATGATACACTTTTGAAAACACTATGCCTAAATAACAACATCCATACCAACCTGAAGGTAACCTATAATAAGCATTCTTCCCACACACATAATAAATTCACGGAAAAACAGGATCAGTTCCTCCTTTCAATCCCCAACTTCCTTTTATGAAGAAAGTATGCTCACACTCACTGCAACCAATGAAGTGACTATTAAGTTCAGTCTTTTCTCTAAGCACGCAAAGCTTTCCTCTATGTTGAAAATCTAGAGTCATGGCAGCGTAAGTCTCACCCTTTTTGTAATCACCCTCTCTGAAAGCCCATGGAGGTACATGAGACTTTTGCTCAGCAGCTTTCTTTTTGAAATCTCATCTTCTATCTTCTACCATATTCATAAATTCTATTTCTTCACGTTGTAGTTTACAGGTTAAGTTTTTCTTATGAGCTTCTATTGTATCTATTGGTTTGTTACTAATGAAAAAATCATCCATGTATGCCGCATAAACAGGTTCATAAACAATTTTCAAATCTCTCCTCACAGGATTTTCAGAAAATATTAAATCAAAATTAGAGTAATAATACTCTAGTCCTTCCCTCTCATAGAACAGACTTGTTAAAACACTACATGATACACCATAAGTTAAAGGGAGGTGATGATATGTCACCCCCTCTGAGACAGACGATGGTAATTGCATTCACACATAACAATCTCTCACATTCATTGTGTTAACATATACGTACAACAATTTATTAAAGACATTTTACGTAAAATCCTTAATTGATTTATCATGATGATAAATACTATCATCTTCTATCTTTACTATGTTAGTGTTTGAATCTTCTTTAGTAACAGAATCCAGTCTCTCAATTCCCACAACATTAGTATTATTTTTGTGATTAGTCACCATTAGAACAGGCACAATAACAATCAGTGTTAACCACACCAATGTTAGTAATAAAACACTACATAAGCAAGCATTAATGCATCTACGTTTAAAACTATTGTTTTGGTATCCAGTCTCTTACCTTTGCCATTTTAGATACTATATAAAAAAAGTAAAAATCTAAGAAAACCTTGGAAAAACTTAAAAACTGGGAAACACTTATCCAAAACTATCTAGAGTAGGGTATCCTTACACTTAATGCCTTTCTTCTTTACCCCCCTCTTTTTCTTTCTTTCTTTTTTAATTTTATCATCCTTTTCTTCAAATGCTTTGAAGCTTCCAAAATATTCTTCATTGAAATTATTGCACCTTAATTTTCACAGTTCTTTTTAATGCGGTTTTAGTTTGCTTTCATCACTTTGATCAGTACCAGCTTCTTCTTTGTTTTGACTTGTGTTTTCAATTTCTTCCAACACCACATATGTCCATTCTGGAGCTGTGTATTTCTTACTTGGAATTCTTTCGTACCAAATCTTCTTCTGAATCACTTTGTTCAGTTTGACTCTATATTTCATTTATTTGAGTGGCTTTTTTTTCGAGAGTGTATTTCAGTCTTTTCACTCCTTTTGGCCACTCATCACCTTTTCTTGCTTTCTTAACTTGAACTGCTTCTTCACCTTCGTTATCAAATTTGCAAGTTTTTTTATTCAGGTCTTTTCTTTGTTGTACTTGCTCTTGATTTTCATCAGTCACTTTCTCCTTTTCTTTCTCAACAGCAGTCTCTTGAGACCCAGTAGCTGGTGCCCACTTTATTCGACTTGTACTTGGTTCTTCTTCATGTTCAGCCTTTTCAGAATCTGTTTCACTAGATTCTATATCTTCATGACCTTCACCTTCAGCTTCTGGTTCGTTTCTTTTCCAGTTGCTGCTCTTCTTCTTGTCTTTTAAGCGGACTAGGGACTCTTCTTGTATGACTTGCATGAATCCAATTAGGCAAGCCACCACACTTCACTGCTGTTAGCCGGCTTGAATGCTGGTGGCGCCCTGTGCGACAATGTCTGTTGGCGCCCCCCCAATGACCACCTCTGCCACGGATTCCCTCACTAGCACCCTTTAACAGTGCCTCTCAAGTCTCCAAAACCACTGTCTCTCAGATTCATTTTGTTTTATAGTACCACCCATACCAGTGTAAGGTGTCAGAGCACTTTACACCACACACACATTGCACATAGACAAACATGTGTGTGTAAATCAGTGTATAGGAAATGTTACATCAGACAGTATTACAAGGTGTAGTGTAGGAGTGACATGTCATCGATACTGGTAGGCAATATAGCTAAAGTTCTTATTCAGGAAAGGCACAAATTCAGAATTTAAAACGTAACATCATTGTATGGGGGTTCTCTTTCATAATAAGAATTGTCTTCTACCCAAATAAACCCTGTTCACAAGATTAGGATTATGAAAGACTGGGCAAAAATACATATAGCTCTAACACATACCTTTAGTTTGCATACAGCTCTAGCATGACAGTTAATAGCTCAATGTTCAATATTACGATTTTGCCTTATAAACAACAAGTAACAAAAGGCGCTCTCTTACAGAAGCAGTAACCCACTGACCTATTTACATTATATGCCCTTTGTTATCTGCATGGTACACGTTCTCAGCAGCAGGCATTTTAACCCTCTGCCCTACCTTAGGATGTGTCAAAACTCCCACTAAAGAAACCTCTGGTCTCTTTCCAGGAAGACAATTAATCACCGGACTTCTCTTGACATTTTAATTGATGTCTGAAAGTTGCTGGAGGCCAGGAAACAATGCAACAGGTGCTTTTAAAATGATAATACACATTTTCAAAAATGACGCCCCCACCCCAAGTCAACGTCCGGTGTGATCGCACCGATCGCACCGCCCTAGAGGCGGCCGTGTTGTCACCAAGATAATCTGGTATGGTCCGTGCCATCTGGGTTCTAAACACGACTTCCTCACATGCTTTTTTACCAGAACCCACTCACCTGGACTTAAATCATGTGTCGGCTGTGTTGTGGTTGCAATTTCTCCAACCTGATGAGACACAGAATGCACCCGATCAGTCAATCCTTTGCAATAATCAAGCACTAGATCATCAGTAATATTCATCAGTTTGTTTGCTGGTACAATTGCTTGTCTGATTGCTCTCCCCATCAGTATTTCATGAGGACTTAATCCAGTCTTTTTTATCAGGAATGCTTCTAAGACTCATTAATACTAAGGGTAAAGCGTCTGGTCAGTTCAGTGTTGTTGACGCACACACTTTTGACAGTCTGGACTTTTCTGTGCCATTAATTTGCTCGACTACTCCAGATGCTTTAGGTCGACAGGCACAATGCAGTTTTTGCTCAATTTGTAATGCTGCACAAATCATCAAAATTTTTTCATTGCTAAAGTCTGTTCCCCTATCTGTTTCTAAAGAGACTGGAAATCCAAATCTAGGAATTATTTCTCTCAAAAGCAGTTTAGCAACAGTCAGGCTATCATTTCTTCTTGTTGGATAAGCCTCTACCCAACGAGAAAACAAGCAAACGGCAACCAACACTTTTTTCAGTCCATTACAAGGGGAAATTTCGGAAAAAAAAGCTGTAGCCTGGTAAATGGTCCTGCTACTTTTCCTATTCGACCCCAACTAACAACAGTCTTGCTACCTGGATTTTGTTGCTAGCAGACTATACATCTTTGGCATAGACTCTCTGCAATGACCCTAAATTTTGTGTTGTACCATGAGTGCTTGAAGAGTCTGATCATAGCATCTCTTCCAACATGCGCAATTCCATGGTACATCTGAGAAAGTAAACAATCTGGCATCACTCGTCTCCCATCAACATATACCCACACTTCATCTTCTGCTCTCTTCTCACAACCTGATTTTATCTAAATTTATTTTTCTTCTTTACTGGCTTCTTCCTGTAACTGTCTAATTTCATCCCATGTTTCTGAAGAGGAAAACATCAAGTGGCAATTTGTATCTTTTTTATCCAGCCCTCTGTTTATTGAAACTGAATGTTGTGCACAGAAACAAGCCACTTGGTCTGCGTATCAGTTTCCGTTCGCCACATAGTCATTTCCTGACTTGTGTGCTGAACATTTATCCACAGCAATCTTTTTGTGGTAATGCATCCAATAAATCCTTCACATTTTTACTGTTCCGGATTGGTGATCCTGAAGAAGTCAAACATCCTCGTTGCATCCACAACTGACCAAAGTCATACACCACGCCAAAACAATATATATATATATATATTTTTTATTTATTTATTTATTTATTTTTCTTAATGCCTCAAGAAAAGATAACCAGATTCCATTTGCACTCCTAACTGGACATAGCCGTGGCCCTCTGTGCTTGCGTGCTGGAAAAACCGGAAACAGGAAGGGGAGGAAAGGATGTTCTGCTCCAAGGCTTTATGGCCCGGGTTTTTGAGAGCGTCGCAGTCCACCTCACCTTCCCGCTTTTCTCTCCACCGCATTCCCCCAAGCGCCTGAGCGCTGAATGGGAAGCATCAAATGGAGAAATGCCAAGGTAGCCGGACGAGGCTTAGCAGGCGTAATCATCGGATATTAGAAAGTGTTTTGCTGCTCACACCACTCCAAAGCCGGAGACCAGAAATGGTGATTCTTAAAAGCTCTCATATCTAGCCCAGCCACATATTTGATAGAAAGCACCCAATCATAGAATTTAGGAGGAAAAGCAGATAGCCATTGCTTACAGATCTCTCTGCGTGCCAATAACATGGCGTAAAAGAACAACTTAGAATTATTAACCGTGACCTTTTCCAAGGAGTCCACACATCCGAAGATGACCGTCGAGATGCTTACCTTAATATTGATGTCTAGCATCTTGGACAGAGCACTACTCGCGTCTTTCCAAAATAACTGGATCTCGGGACATTCTAGGAACATGTGAACATCGTCTTCTTTCAGGCTCCCACACTTAGGGCATGCCACATCACCTCCTCTTCCGAACTTAGACAGCCTCTGTGGTGTCCAATAGGCTCTATGGATGGAGAAAAGGTGATTTCTTCTTAGATGCGCAGATTTAACAGTTTTAAAAAGCATAGACATTGATACTTGCCACATATTTTCCAGCGACGGCCCCGACAAGCATCTTCCCCATAGTTCTGTTGGGAGAGTGAAAGCTCCATCTTCCAATTCAACCATCAGCCAATAAATCATAGCCAGCTCCTTTTTAATAGTTACTTCTTTCATAAATGTATCTTCCAGATCGTTCTGTTTTCCTATCACAGTGATAGGATCTTGACACCAGCTTTGTATTTGGATATACTTGAATTTAGATATCTGTTGGTTCTTTAGCTGATTACAAGTATCCCAGCTTATTAATTGTGCTTCAGGCAGAATGTGATTCCATCTGGTTAGGCCTGCCTCTTTCAGTGGTCTGGCTAGAATATCTTTAGCCCAACCCGGTGAGCCTGGTGAGTCCCAGATGGGAGCCATGAAGCTATAATATGGTATCTTTAGAGCCTTTCTGAACCTGTACCAAGTCTCTGCCAGGCCTTTCAGGATCTTCAGCCTGACTTTCTTAAAGTATTTGGGGTCAGAGTACTTAAACAAAAAGCCCTGGCTGGTCCCAGACTCCTGACTTGCCATAACATCAAACAGCCTTCCAAGTTCCGATATTGTGGGAGTATTAAAAAGCATCTTTCCATTTTTAAGTAGAAATGCCCATGAATAAAATAGCAAATCTGGCAATGCTAAGCCACCTTTATCCACCCTCCGTCTCAGCTTCTTCCAGGCTATTCTTGGGCCTTTACTTGCCCAAATAAAAGAATTTATTTGGCCCTGCAGTTTTTGTGCTTCTTTATCAAATGGTAGGGGGATGGCATCAAACAAAAAAGATAGTTTTGGGAGCACCATCATTTTTATTAAATTGACTCGGCCAAGCAACGTGAGTTCAAGGTGTGCCCAGATTTTTAAAAGCCCATTAATCTCTTTCTTTGCCTTCTCGAAATTCATTTTTGTTAGTTTAGAAAGATCTTGCGGGATCAAAACACCCAAGTATCTCATTACCACCTTTTGACCATCTTCTCCCCCTTCTAAGTTCCAAGACCTAATTTCCGTCTTACTTCTATTTACATTATAGCCCGATGCCTTCCCAAAATCCCTTGTTAATGCGTTAATATTACCCATAGTTTTATGCAAGTTGGTTGTGTAAATGAGAATTTCATCTGCGTAGAGGCCCAGTTTCTTGTTCCAACCTTGGAAATGGAAAGGTATGATCTCAGGATCTTCCCTGATTCTTCTGGCCAGCGGCTCTATATACAGATTAAACAAAAGCGGTGATAGAGGACACCCCTGTCTCGTACCTCTACTGAAAAAAATTGGGTCTGTTAAGGAACCGTTAATCAACAATCTGGCTTTTGGATGACTATATATAGCTCCCAGTATTCTGCAGAAGTTTAAACCCAGGTTTGCTGACCTTGCTGCTGCTTGTAGGAAGGGCCAATTAACTCGATCGAAAGCCTTAGTGGCATCCAAAGCAATTACCCCCAATGGGAGCACATAGGTGGTTGCAAGGTCTATCGAACCTATTAGTGAGTGAGTTAGTTCCTTTAGGAACCTTCCACGAATAAATCCTTTCTGGTCTGTGTGGATCAGCTCTACCATAGGACCGTTCAATCTGTCAGCCAATATTTTTGTGAAGATCTTGTAGTCACAATTTAATAAAGAAATCGGCCGATATGAGTCGCAATTTATTGGGTTTTTACCAGGCTTTAGAATCAAGGAGATATTAGCCTCGTTCCATGAGGCTGGCATTTCAGCGCCATTAATAAAAAGGTCATTGAAAATCTCTAAGAGGAAGGGTATTAGTGTGTTCGCCAAAGCTTTATAAACCTCAGAAGGTAACCCGTCCGGGCCCGGGGCTTTGGCCTTCTTCCCTTGTCGTAATGCAAGCTCCACTTCCACTTCCTTTATCTCCTGATTCAAACACCTAGATTTATCGGCTGAAATGATTAAACCTTGGGATAGCCATGCTTGGACCTCTTCCTGAGTAGGTTTTAAATCTTCATGGTACACCTTACTATAGTGTTTATGAAAACCTTGTTGGATCTCCTCATTGTTAGTGGTAAGGGCGCCTGTACAGTCACTTTGGATCTGGTCAATCCTGTTTCTCACCTGTTCTTTTTTTGCTTTCCAGGCCAACAGCTTACTACAGCCTTCACTGTATTCAAAGTGAGCTAACTTGCTGGCTTCCCATTTTTTTCTAACTCTGTCCTGTAAAACTGTTGACAATTTAGATTTTTCTCTCAGTACCTCTTGGAGAAAAATTCCCCGGGCTTCTTCCTGTAACTTAGGGTCAGAGAGATCTTTTTCTAGGGACTGGACCTTTTCCTCCACTACTGATAGCTCTTTACGATAATTGCGCCTCTTCTCAGCCGCTAGAGTACCTAACCTACCTCTCAAGAAGGCTTTGTAGGCATCCCAGATTACACCAGATGTGGCTGAACCCTTATTAAACAGGAAGAACTCCTCAGTTTCTCTAGCAAGTGTGGCCACTATATCCTCGTCCTGTAAAATTGTGCGATCCAGCATCCATCTTGATTGGGAGACTTTCTCATATAAATCTAAATATAGAAGCACTGCCGAATGATCTGACAGATGGGCACCCACATGCTCGACCTTTTGAATCCACTTAGTCAAGCTGCTATCGGTGAGAAAATAGTCTATCCTAGACTGATGTCTGTATTTATGGTTGTGAAATGTGAAACCTTTTATTTTTAGTCGATCTTCAGCCTCCAGATATCTTGAAGTCCCAACTGTGTCATGACTTGTTTAATGAGCATTGACATTTTTGGATTAACACAGGCCCTACTGCCAGATGACCTATCTAGAGTATGTTCCAGAACAGCATTGAAGTCGCCGGCCAAAATTATTGGATCAGAGGAGTTCACCAGTTCAGTTACTAATTCTCCCTGAGGAAGGACATCATCCCTATTAGGGCCATAATATCCCGCTAACATGAAAGGGTAACCTGAGATCTTTGCCTTCACCACTAACCATCTGCCTGCTTTATCTGAAATATCTGTCCAGAACACGACTTGCGGCCCTTTTTTAACAAGAATCGCCACTCCCTTGGTGACTCCCGACTGATATGAACAGACTACTTGGGAGATCAAATTTTGGGTTCTAAAGAGGTCTAAGCCCTCTTTCTCTGATAGGTGGGTCTCTTGTAATATAATGATCAGGGCTGGACAGTCTCTTAAATATTGTAGGATTTTATACCTCCTCCCTCGTACCCTAAGTCCGTTAACATTCCATGATAGTACTCTTATTACAGCCTTGCTTCTCTCAGTCATTCATAAAAAAGAAAAAACAAAAAAACAAAATAAAATAACACATAGGTGTTAGGAATATTTTCAGAGGCTCTAGAGGATCTATTTTTTTTTTCTTTTTCCCTTTGCTCCCCACCCTGTGTCCCCCCCCCACCCTCCCACTCCATAGAAAAAAAAACCCTGTAACTACATGGCTCAAGGCCATATGAGTGCCCCCCGCCTTCAAGTGCCCCCAGCAAAAAATATATATATTTTTTTTATTTGATTAGATTATATTCATGGCTTTTTATTTTTTGTTTTTTCCCTTCTCCCTTCTTTCCCCCCAACTGCCTGATTGGAAACTTTTGATGAAGTCATCTAGCTTATCCACAGAATAGAAAATATGCATTTTATTATTCAGCATGACTTTCAAGTAGGCTGGAAACCTTAACTGGAATGAAGCGCCCAAGCGTTTTAAGCTCTCGATCCTTTGCCCCATCTCCCATTGCCTGTTGGAGGTGGTAACAGAGACGTCCGATCTTATCTCGTATCTGGACCCATCTTCCTCGATTGATTTCAACCCCAGAGCCTTGGAGAGGATTTTCTCTTTTAATGAGTAAGTTAGGAAATTTAGTAGGATTCTCCTGGGCTTAGACCTGTTTGCATTGAGTCTAAAGGGGTCTCTATGGGCACGTTGTATGTCCTTAGCTAGGTCTTCTCCCGACTCCTCTAGTTGGAGCTTATTCTTGATGAGCCTAACCACGTATGATTTAATATCATCACCTTGTCTGCCTTCAGGCACCTTCAAGATTTTTAAATTGTTTTGTCTCTGGAAATTTTCTAGCCTCTCAACTCTATCCATATTCTCTTTTTCCACAGTCTTCAGTTTCTCAATCTCGGCGCAGTTAGCCTGCACCGTCTCTCTGAGCTCCTTGTCCTCTTCCTCCAGTGAGGTTGTTCTACTGCTGAGATCATCTATCTTCCTCTCCATGACCTCGCAGGCCTTTTTTATTTCAGACTGGTTAAATTCTGATATTTCGAATCTGTTCTTAATTTCAGCCGTCAAACCTGCTAGAAGTGCCCCCACTGATTTATCTTCTTTATCCATCAGTATAGGAGTCTCGTCGGGTTTTGTTCCAAATTTCCCTGGAATATTACTAGTGTCAGTTACTGAGATGCATGCTTCGTCAGCCCTTCGGACTGGAAGATCTGGGAAGACTTCCGGAGATGTAACCTTCTTCCCAGCGACTAAAGAATCATTTAAGCCTGCCATAGTGCTTTCCCTTAGGATTAATACCTTAGGCAGAACCCTAAAAAAGGTTTTAAGAGAGGGGGTGATTTTAATTTTAGGATCTAACCGGTTATTTTTTGAGGATCTTGGTGCGGACCTTTTGTGTCTCAAATTTATATCAGAAGGTGGTATATTTTTGACTACAGTGTACCGGATCTCGGGGGCCTCTGTACTTATCTCCTTTTCCTTCCCTATTATTTCAGCCTTCTCTCCAGCCCCCTCCTGCTCGCTCTCCTCTATTTTCTTTTCGCTCCTATTACTTCTGTCCCCTCCTTCCCTCTTAATGCCTTTCTGGCCGCTCTTCTGTCCAGCAATAAGCTCACTACTGCTCAGGGATTCCCCCTCAGCCTTAACCCCAGGTGTATCTGACAGACTTCGGAGGGCATATATAGGTGCCCCCTCCGCCTTACCCCCAATAAATGCTTTTTTCTCCCCCTCCTTACTGTATTGGGGTAACGCTTCTGTGGGAGCGCTGTAATTTCCTCCTCGTGGACCCCGCGTCTTCCCAGCGACACACACCTATCCCTTGTAGCTGCCTCCTCACCCCTCTGCAAGTCGCCATTGCACTCCTTCCGGAGGAAGCCCCCTCTGCCTCCTCCCCCCCGGAAGGAGATTCTCGCTACCGCTCCTCTCCCCTTTCGGAGCTCCAGGGCCGCTCTGCACCAGGCCCGCTCCGGCGCCGTCTCGTCCGCTGAGAGAGAAGACACACAGGGCACTGTGCCTGAACTCACTCCGAGCACCCAAGCCTCCGACGGTCGCTCGTGGCGTTCCTCCTCCGCGACGTGTGCCACACGGTCCCCTCGCACAAACAGCCGGAGCTCCCAAGCAAGGTATTTAGTGCCGCTAAGTTCTGTCGCTTCTCTTCCTATTCAGCACGGGAAAGAAGGTTTTCAGAAAGGGTTTCGGAAAGGGTTAAAGCCTCTTCATCCTGGGTATTGGTTTAATTTAGTTTGCCGGGGACGCTTTCCCGGGAGCTACACCCGCGACCGGTTACTCACTGGCCGCCATGTTTTTCCTCCACATCCAGCCCCACACCATGCCAAAACAATATTGACTATCAGTGAATATGGTTACTCTCAGATTTTTGCCAATTTTACATGCTCTTGTCAAAGTAATTAGTTCAGAAATTTGAGCAAAATTGACCCCCTTCAGACAGGATGCTTCAAGAACCATAGCCACTGTACATACTGCATAAGCAGCACTCAATGCACCCTTTTCATCTCTCAGACAAGATCCATACACTAACATCACACTATCTGACTCTTCTAGTGGTGTGTCCTTTATGTCAGGGCTTGGTTTTGTGCACAATTCTGTCACATCCAAACAATCATGGTCTGCTTCATCCTTCACAACTTGAACTCTGCAACAAAGTTGCTGGATTCAATGTTGTACACCTCATTATTGTCACATTTTCAGCACCCTAAATCACTCTCTCATTTCTAGTCAGCCGACTATACGTCATATGCTGAGTCTGAGTTCTTGTTAATAGGATCTCAACAGAATGTGGCATATATACTTTCACTGGATGTCCCATAACAATTGCTTCACTCTGCTCCATACTCACACAAGTAGCAGCCACTGCTTTTAAACAGCCTGGTAATGCTGCGGCCACTGAATACAAAGTAGCAGAAAAATATGCCACTGGACGTCGTGCCATTCCATGTTTTTGTCTTGTGACTGAAAGTGCACATCCATCTCTCTCACAACAGAACAATGCAAAATCTTTGGTGTAATCTGTCATTCTCAATGCAGGTGCTCGACAAAGACTATCTCGCAATTCAATAAAAGCTTTCAAACCCTCTTCATCCAACTCGATCGGATCAACCACATCTTTATGTGTCAACCTCTGTAAAGGTTTTGCAATCAGTGAAAATCCACTGATCCATTGTCTGCAGTATCCATGCATTCCCAAAAATATTCGGACTTCTTTTTGAGTCTTAGGAGGACTCATTTGCAAAATCACATGGATTCGGTCTTGCGTAACTTTTCTAACTCCTTTCTCAATTTTGTGTCCCAAATATTGAACCTCCTTTTTACAAAACTGTAATTTTGCTGGTGACACTTTATGCCCACCTTCTGCCAAATGATTCAATAAGGCGATTGTATCTGTCACACAGGCCTCTCGTGTTTTTTATGCTACCAGAAGGTCATCAATGTACTGCACTAACACTAAATTTTCTGGCATGATCAATGACTCCAAAGAGTTTTCCAAAAACCTGATTAAAAATCGAAGGGCTCTCTATATACCCTTGAGGAACTCAGCACCATGCCAAAACACGGTGTCCAAACCAGAAAGCAAATAAATATTGGCTATCCGGATGTAAAGGTATCGAGAAAAATGCATGACACAGATCAATTACTGTGTACCATTCTGCATCACATAGAATTTGATAAAGAATCACTGCTGGGTTTAGCACTGTTGGGCAACAAGGTACCACTATCTTATTACTTTTCCTCAAATCTTGTACTATTCTGTATTTTCCACTTGGTTTTTTAATCCCCATAATAGGTGAATTACAAGGACTACTCAGTATTTCTTTTAGAATACCTTTCTCAATCATTAGATCAAATACAGGAATCACTCCTGCTGTGATCTTAGGACTCATCCTGTACCGAGGTGTGTTTGGATATATTGCACCTGGTTTAACTGTAACTTTAACAGGATCCATATCCTTAATCAAACCAATGTCCTTTCCTGTAAAATTACATACATTGGGGCTTACTGTACTTCTCAACTCTGCAGGTAAATTATTTCTGTAAGCAGTGAATACAAATCATTCACTTCTGTTCCTTGCTTCGCTAGCATCATTTTAAAAGCAACATCCTCATCTGGTGTTTGAAAAGCAATACTATCTGGCGTACAATAGAGGATGCAAGTCCCTACCTAAAAGGTTCACCGGACTTGTATCACATACCACAAACCGATGCATGTCTCTGAATCTCCCAATATAAACTTCTATTGGTCTTGTTATTGGAGCTTTAATATATGTATTTGAGACTCCCACAACTTGGAGAGTTTCTGCCGAGAGGGGTAGGTTTGGAATTTCTGCTGCTCTCACAGTAGAACGGGTAGCACCAGTGTCCACAAGGAATTTAACATCATTACCTTCCACTTTTCCATCAACAAAAGGACCTGACTGATCTACCTCTAGAGATGCGTCAAGCACGCACTCTTCCTCCCCCCTCAGGCACCGTCATTGAGATGAGTCTGAATGACTCTCTGAACAGTGCAACAAATATTGCAAAACCATTTGTACATTTTGAGTCTTACCAACTGGTTCACCTGCGAGAAATCCACTAGTCACACAATATCTCTGCACTTGAGTATTCACATTATTTGGCATAGGAGCTTGAGGCACCTGTACTTGTGTCTGTGGTATAACTACCTGCTGCTGTTGTTGCTGTTGTTGCTTTACAACCATCTCATTCTGCATCTGCAGATTGAAATTTTGATTAATTTCATTATTTTTCAGTAAAGATCTACACTCATTCCTCCAGTGTCCAAACTTTCCGCACGCATGACAGGGAAATTTATTTTTCAACTCTTCTCTATTCATTGTTCCTCTACCTCCGTTTGATACTTGACCATTTTGATGTTGTCCTTTCATCTGGAAATCGGTTTGAGAACCGTTTTTTCCATCTTTCTGTTCTGCCACTTTCACTTGTGCCCACATCATTTTCTCTTCCAGCTTTTTATGCCTTGACTCAACATCATCACTACAATATTTGGCATATCTCAGAATCTCATCAACTGTTTTACTCTGCCAACAAATCAAATGTTGCTGAATCATGTTACTAATTTCAGGTTTCAATCCAAAAACAAACCTATATACAAAATGTCCCATATCTTTGTCACCTATACTTTCGAAACCAATATACTGTTTAAACACCTGTAACAACCTCTCATAACAAGCATGCACCGATTCTTTCCGTTCCTGTGTTGTCCTGTCAATTTTAACCCAATCTGTTTCCTTTGGAGAAATCTTACTTTTCAAGAAAGTAATTACTTGATTATATTTTCTCATCACCTCTTCTGAAGGTGCACCTGTTTTCACATCTCTAGGATATTCTTCCTTAGGCCAATCAACCGTAATTTTACACTCAGTCCATAAATCAGCTGGAACAACAATCTCAAACAAACCAACTTAATCTTTCAACAAAATCTCTGAAACCTTCAGAAACCTTTCTACCTGTTTGTACCACTCGCAGGCTTTTCCCTCAACCTGGGAAAATCATTCGTAAAGGATCATACATCCTGTCTTGACCAAGGAACGTGAACATATCCACCACCTGGAACTTCTCTCATCGGACATTCCGTTTCAGCCTGTTCTGTTTCTCTTAATGGAAAAAAGGACGCATTTTTACTTGCAAGCATTTCTTCCTTCTTTTTCGCCTATCTGCCTTTCCACCGTTCTAAGTCACCCCATTTCTTCAAAGTATTCATTAATTCTTTTATTTGCAATCTTTTGCCAGATGTATTCAGACTCTCCAAATCTTTATCAGTAAAATCCAGTCTATACCTGCTCTGCAAAACCTTAGACTTCTCTATGTCCACTCCATATTCTTGTGCTGCTTCTGACAACCTCTCATGTAAATTCTTTGCTTTCCATGTAATATTTTTACACAAAAATAACAACTCTTCATCATGGTACTTACTCAGTCTCTCTGGACTTATTGTACCAATAATCATCTCTTCCAGATCTACTTTCAGTCTACTTACATCTATACTTGATTGAGACTTTTTATTTTCCATTCCTCTTATCCAGTCATCGAACTCCTCTAGCGAAGGACCCATTGAACTCCCTGACACTGGAGTCGTTCCTCTGACATCTTGCACTATTTTTCTAGGATCAATCTGTAGACTTCTCTTAGGTGTGTCAATCACATTTTCACTAACTGGAAGACCCATCAATGAAGTATTCATCTCAACTTGTTCTGAAACACTTACATTCCTGGCATTATTCACGGGAACTGTTAATGCATGTACTCTTGATACATTCTGACTCTCACCATACAATGGAACTATAGGACCAATTGTTACTGGTACCGATAATGCTTCTGCATTCAAACTTATCTAACGAATTCTCTGAGTTAACTCCTCTCTCGCCTTATTCAACATATCAATCTCTCTCTCCTGTAACCCTTGAGTACCCGATGACACTTGTGAAATGGCCAGAACTTCTGAAACCTGTGAAGTTTGTGGGGCTTGTGGAACTAGTGCAGGTTGTGGAACATGAGGAACTTATATTTCAATCAATGGTGCATTTGGAATTGTTTCCCCTGAACTTTCCTGATATGGTGGAGGTCTCTTCAATAGTATCTCATCCATCAACTCATCATCACTTTTTAATTCGGGCCTATTTCTAGTTCTGTAGTCTCTAGATTATTCCTTTTCTCTTTACATTAGCCTCTAATCTGATCTTCAGCAACTATTACAGGATATAATCCATCTGCACTCACGTCTCTCCTCCATCTTTTCATTTGATCATTCCATCTAGCCTCAGAATACCTCGATATTATATTTCTGTATTTTATTCCATTCCTGTCTCTCTCCCTTTTATAAGTCTCATGTTCCCATTCCTCAAGTGCTTCGTACTGCGTAGGTCTAGGATTTGGTTTCAATGTATTCATTCGTCCTCTCAAGTTCTCCAAAATCCTTACGTTAAATGTACCATGCTCCGGAAAAGCTAAGACTCCATCATCTTCTGTATAACTCATCCAATTTTCTAACCTTGTACACTTATGATACCAACGTTCCAACATCATGAAAGAAGCGGGTGTTCTCAGGGGTGGTATAGGAAGACCCTTTCTAATAACTATCGGTTTGTCCTTTTTAAAGAAATCCTTTATTCTGTTTACCATCTTCATTTTTCAGCTCTTTTCACACTAAATATCTCAGAAAACAAAATTAAATTGTTCCAAAATTCTGCTTATTCTATTTGCTAGCGCTCGTCTAATGCCAGCGTGACTCACACCAACCAACCAATCACAGCTCACAACGTATCTACTATTCTAACCTATAGTAGCACAGCTTACAGCAACCAACCAAACACGGCTCTCTATGCGCCCGCTGCCTGACCAATGCCAGCGCGGCCTTTTGTGACATCAGTATTACTCCTGCTACTGACCCTCCCTTTACAAAATAATACGCAATGTATTTCTAGGTTTTTCTTCAACTAATTCTTGATAGAAACAACACAAAACAATGCTACTTTGTCTGCTCCACTAATGAAAGAGATAGTTTCACCTCTCAAAAAAGAGATTCTTTCACTTCTAGTAAAAGTAACGATCAGCGCTACTTTACTCTCAATCAAGTTAAAGGAAGACTTGGTACTCCTCTAGGGATACTAGCCAAAGTTTTGGAAGAGGACATCCATTTCAGAAAGAGGTCTTGGTTCTCCTTTGGGGATGTAAGGCCAGAGTTTCGGAAGTGGACCTTTTACTATTTCATGCAATCTTCTTTTGAACGAATAAGTCCCTAAAATAACATCAACAGCCTTTCACTGTTGGATATTACGACAACAGACAAAGTACTTCTGCAGTGTGATACCTTTTCACACTATTCTTTTGCCACATAGGCTAAAATAATATCATACCAGGATCTTAGGTAACTCCGTACCCGTACTTCCAGACAACATAAAACAAGAATACTAACTTTTCGTGTTAATAACCAAATAATCAATACTCAATATTTATTACCAAACTAATCAATAAATTAACAATCCTCTGCTCCAAAACTGATCCAGCGATCAGGGATCGATAATTTTTTATATACTTAGGCCCATTTATTCTACCCAACTAATCCCTTCACGCTAGGGTTCAGTGTGATGCAAGTTTATACCTAACTTACCAAAATTCACTACAGAACCTGCATTATCTCTTTATATAATAGTGGCGATACATCTATAGTTGAAAAGTTGATGGTAATAATACGTACCTATCTATACCACTAAATAATAATAGAGTCAGAGTGTAGTTTATAATATTTATCGTAAATAATGTGAAATTAACGCTCATTAAGTACAGTCATACAATGTAAACATGAATTATCACAGAGAACATCAATTTAGCAATATACAGAAACAGGTGTTGGATTTAAAATCCAACACCTTCCCTAGTGTCCGCATAGACTGGAGTTGGAATAGTAAATTATACTATTCCAACATCCAGCACCCCCTACTGCAATTTGTTGTTCCGAATTGCGTAGGAAAGGTATGCGAACTAAAAACGCGGTCGTACTAACGACCGCGTAGTAATGGCATGCGTACTAAACGCATGCAAAGTAACGTCATATATTCCACTCAGCAACTCTGGGCAATAGCTTGCTTAATCTCCACTTACGGCCCCATCAGCGCCGGGGATGCTTGTCTTCACCTTGGAGATGCCCAGTAGGGACCATCTCACAGGGAAAGCCAGGATGGGTTCCCCAGCGGTATACAGTGCCGGGACGCCCCATTGCTGGGGCAGCTGTGCGCTTTACAAGTATACAACATTTACATTTACATTTTACATTTACATAGTCACGCACATTAGGGTGCTGTACTCGCCACACATCACACAGCCCACAGTCGGACAACCACTGTTTCCCAGCCTGCGACAGCACCCCTGTCTGAGTAGACCTATGCTCCGATCTATCCAGCGCCGGATCCATCACAACATTTAAGTCCCCTCCGACCAAAAGTGCCGTATCCGGGGAAGCAAGAACCTCGGACAGGGCGAGGCGTAAAAAGGTCTCCTGTCATTCATTCGGGGCATATAAGGACCCTATTGTCAAATAAGTGTCCCCCCCATTGTATCCTGACAGCCAACAACTTGCCCTTTACTTCCGCCACCGTGGAAATATTTTTGCCTTGCGAGCGTGCACTAAAGACGATCGCCACCCCGTTTTTCTTGGACGGTCCTGAGGACCAGATCTGTTGTGGGAAGCGTCTATCCCTCAAGCGTTTGGTATCCTTAACTAAAAGGTGGGTTTCTTGGAGCAAGCAGACATCACTCCCATCATTTTCTAAAAGGGAGAGGATTGCAGATCGCTTTACTGGATTATTTAACCCCTGTACATTCAAGCTAACAATTTTCAGGTCCTTACCCATCGCAGCAGTAGGGAGGAGAAGGGCTATTCATCCGATCAAGACCGCCTGTCTCAAAGACAGTGAAGATCATCTTCCTCAACCTAGTGACCTGCCAATCTAGCCCGTGAACTGATGCGGAGTCCCAAAATAACACCCAATAAAACCCCATACTTAAACCATAAGAAACCCCTGAAGAAAACAAGACAATGAGAAAACAAGGAAACATGACAAATGTTCGTCTCATTGGTCAGCGTCCAGGGGGACGTGGCGCAGGCCCAGTCCGCACCATGGTGTACGTGTCTATCACACCAATAACCAGGGCGTAGAGACACTTCACACTATCGAAGCGTCTCCCCCCTCCGGCGTCGGCTGAAGCACCCAAGTGGCCGCCGTGCGTAGTACATCAAGATGTCGCTGGGCTTTCTGTTACCTGTGATACCGATGAGAGTGCTGCCTCCCTTTCCTGCTTGCTAGCAGCCGTGTCAGGTGCGGGCTGGGCAGTGATCTCCCAACTCGCTGCCACCCCGAGGAGCAACGGAGTCTGCGAGGGGGTGGCCCAGCATCCCCTGTGCCGTCGGGGGGCTTCTCAATGCCCAACGTGGCATACGCTTCCTCCAAGGACTGGACCTGATGCAATTTTGCCTTGATGCCTGAAGATGAGGTGGAACGGATGGCCCCAGGAATAAGGGATCGTCTGTTCTCGGAGGTGGTTGGTGATAGGCTTAAATTCTCTGCGTTTAAGCAGTGTGGAAGCTGCCAAATGCTGGTAAAGCACGGGTTGATGGCCACGGAACTGCACTGGATCAATGTATCTGGCCCTACGCAGGATGCGTTCCTTCAGTTGAAAGTCATGAACGCAGACGAGTATGTCGGGGGGGGGGGGGGGGGGGGAGTTTAAGTCCCACTCGGTGAACACTGTCCAACTGTATCTCCGTTATCTCCTCGTCCCCAAGGATCTGTAGGAACAAAGCGCTGACGTAGGCCAGGAGGTCATCACCTTCACCTTTCCACGGGACCGCACGGATCCGGATGTTATTACATCTGGAGCGGTTCTCCAAATCCTTCGCGTGGGCTTGCAAATCTATGTTCTGCTCCCGAAGACGTAGCATCTCCTGTTGTTGCTGATGTAAATCGTCCTCCCTACTCAGATCGTGCTCCTCCAGCGTCGCCACCCTTTCCCCAATGCCATCCATATCACGCAGCACCTCGCGCAGGTCCGCAGAAAGTTGTGAACGTAAGTCCTGAATGTCCTCTTTGATAGCGGAGAAAAGCTCGATCATGAAGGCTTTAGTCGCCGGTGCGTCCTCCTCGTCCACCGGCCGCGCCCCGGCTGCAGGCTGTGGGGCTGAGTGCCCTGATGCTTTCTGTAGCAGGTCCTTCAGAGAATTCTCTCTTCTCCCTATGGTCGACGACATATTGGCCCCAGGCAAACTCTATTTGTCACCCTGCTTGATTCTTTCCGCTAAACGACAGTGGCGCGCCAGGCCTCACAACAACACTGGGATCTCGCTGCCAGGACTAGCCAACCAAGCTAGCACACCGCCGGCGCGCAGGGGGAACCGCACTCTTTGCTCCCCACCACTGAATTGCGTCACCTCCGTGCCTCCGTGCTCTCCGTTTGGCTCGGGACGGTCAGTTCCCCTTTAGCACAATATCCGCCTGCCCATCAGCTGTGGCTCAACGCGAGGATCACCGTGGTCTAGCAGGTCAGCCGGGCTTAGAGGTCAGCAAGACTATGCAGCACCCGGGGAGAGCCAGGGCAATATGTATGTCCAAACCCTCTCTAACTCACTCCAGGGACCAGCACCAGTGGGAGGGCGGGCCGCCACACTCCCTAGGCCGCTGTCCCGCAGCCTGACACGTGCTTGGGGAAGGTTCATTCCCTGAAGGTCTCACTGGGGCAATGTCTGCACTCACCACTATTCCTGGCAGGTCAGCGGCGATTACGTATGTAGCACCAAACACACCAGGCACAGCTCAAGTTCGCAGTTAGTTAGGCCACAGCAGGAAATGCCTTGAATTCATAGCCTAGTAGGGACCTTCACAGGATCTCGGTGTAGGCCTTCAAATCGGCCCATCCACTTACTGGGCCCAGGACTCAGGACCGCACCGCTCCCACCAGTCCCCGCCATCACCGCCCCACCAGCACTCTTAGTAGGGCAACGCTTCCCTCTTCCAGCTCTCAGTCACCGAGCACCAGCGGCAATTCCAACCGGGTGCTGCTCCGTCCGCCGATCAGCGGACCGGGTCTCATCTCTGCAGGCAGCGCCCCCCTCTCCCGGTCCGCTACTCCTCACCTGCGAGCCTCCAGGGGGAATGCCGCCGCAGCAGGAACCGCCGTATCAAGCCACACCGCCACTCCAGGACCCCGCACAGCCGTCAGGGATCCAAGCAGGAAGCACGGCCGCAGTCAGCGTACGGCTCTCTCCCAGTCATGCAGCTCCGGCTGCCATCTTCCGCGGGTCTCAGCTAGGTCGTCACAAGAGCTCCTAAAATGGCGCCAACCTCAGATCGCTCCCAGGTGCGACCACGCCAGTCTCGTTCAAGGTCCGCCGCCGCTCTATCGGGGATCCAGCCAGCGGGGGGTGCTTATTTCCACTGCCAAGCACTCCCGGCGCAGATCGTACCGGGTATCAAGGGCGGCCCCACACCTGCTCTCCTCCCACCGGGCCGCAGCAATACCGGGGCCGGGAGTGACTCGCACAGCAGGAAAGGCCACAGATGCTCCGGAACGGGACTCACCACCGGACTCAGGACAGCTCCACAATCTAGCACACCCGCCGGTAAGCACAGTTGGGTGCCAGAAGGGGTGATGAAACAAGGCTAAGAAGCAGCGGCGCCGGAGAGATAGAGACCCACGTCCTATCTCGCCGCCAACTTATATATAAATGCAATTTAAACACACTTCATTTTGCATTTCGTAAGAATATTTGCTTTCTCCCAGAAGTTGTGTTTAGGTACTTTATTCAAGCAACATACACTGCATTGTATGAACCAGATCACCTCTGGGTGCTTGCATGATCTCAGGTTGTGGGTAGGTGATAATGATGGGCATGATCCAGCGATCAGGGATCGATAGTTTTTCATATACATAGGCCCATTTATTCTACCCAACTAATCCCTTCACGCAGGGATTTAGTGTAATGCAAGTTTTTACCTAACATACCAAAGTTCACTACAGAACCTGCATTATCTCTTTATATAATTGTGGCGATAGATCTATAGTTGAAATGTTAATGGTAATAATATGTACCTATCTATACTACTAAATAATAACAGACTCAGAGTATAGTTTATAATATTTATTGTGTATAATGTGAAATGAACGCTCATCAACTACAGTCATACAATGTAAACATGAATTATCACAGAGAACATGTATTTAGCAATGTACAGAAACAAACTCATATCAAATGAACAATGCATTGAAGGAGTGGATAGGCGAAGAAAGAAATGTTTCAGAGACAAAATACATATGGAAATGATTATGCAAATACAGGATATTATCTATACTAACCCAAGTAGAATCAGGTAAAGCTACCCTCTGGCCAAAAAGGGCAGACAGACCACCCAAGAAAAGTCGAGCGGCAAAGTTTAAGGTCAGGAATCAGAAAACAGGTAGGCCTCAATCTGGAAAACAGCAAAGCGACGATCTCACGCTAGCTCTGGGCGACACCTACACACCCCTCCCACAGGGCACCTCAATTATACCCTTAAACCAAAACATCCAACCCATATTTGTTGCAATATTAGAATAAACTCCGTCTCTCATTGGCTAACGACTGGGTTGTTCTGTCACACCACTCCTCTCAGCGTGATCATTTTATTAAATGTCCTTTTGTCTTAAACTTTCAGCTTTACGACTGATTCTACCCAGGAAACAATTTTGAACACAATCACAGCATATAATTTCTAGAGTGTATTTTCGTGTATCAAAAGTTTCAAGTATTTTCACGCTTTCTGTTTGCCTCTGCCATCTCGTGAGGAAGTTGCATTGCTTCCACTTGCTTATCAAAATTTCTTTTCCGAAGCTTGGCAGTCAGTCAGCACACCATAAAGGTCATTTTATGCTTTTGCATTCTCTCTTCTCATCCAGAGCCCATTTTATTTAATTTAATTTAGCAAATATTAACCCCATACTGACATGCAGACAGTGTAGGCCCATGCTTGTTTTTCTACAGAGAACAAAACACAAACATTTATTATTTTTCCTAAAATAAGATTTTCAAATCTGCACCATCCCAGCATTGCACGAACCCATGCACAACCCGTGGTATTCTTAGCATTTAATATTAACGTGCACAAAAGCAGCATTAGTCTTTTATTTTTCTTAAAGCCAAAGCAGTTGCGGCCTAGTTTCATGCATTAGTACACGCATTAGTTCACACAAGCGCAAAAGCGTTTCCCTTGTTTTAGCGTTTTATTTTTAATAAATGTTCACAGCAACACTGTTAGTAACTGTTACTGAGGGTTCAATCCGAGCAGGTTTCATTTTCTCAAAACCCTGCTCCATCAATCTCCCCTTTGATGGTGTTTTTGAGCCATCATAGAAATACCCAATCAAATACAATTTGCCACTTATCTAAAATATTGTACTTCTTTCTCGTTTTATCATTCTACCGTCTAAATCTTTCATTATCTCATAGTAATTTCCTCTCATGTCCTCTAATTCTATCTCTTCTCTCTTTCTCTTACTAGCTCTACGTTTAAGATCTAATGTCTCCTTCTTTCTACATTTGCAACATTTATAAATCAAAGTAATCATCAATATCACTCCAACTACTGAAGTCATAGGTATTATTATTTTTCCTAGTAAACTACGCCAAAAAGTAGAAAACCAATTTCCCACTGAGGAAAAAACCTTACCAAGTTTCTCCCATGCACAGTCAAACTTTAATTCAGTCAAATCTTCATGATGTTCTGTAATATTTTTAATATACCCTTCAAGATTCTTACTCTTGTCAGGGATATAAGTAAGATTGTTGTATTTTCCACATACTACAGACTCCACCCTCTTTTGCCAATAATAATTCAAGGGCAAGCGGAATTTTCAAAACCATAGATCTAATTGCAACCATTTCAGTATCAATCATCAAGAACCTACCAGTAGTATCTGTTGATAAACGATCAACCACTGTGGACAGGTTTCTAATTTTATGTGAATTTAGAATGACTCCAACTGAAAGTATCAGTGCTCCAAAAATATCCCCCATTATTTCAGAATAACTAGCTCCTCTCTTATTACATGCTAGTCCCTGTTTAATTTCATTAACTCTATTATTCTTATCTACATGATACACTTTTGAAAACACTATGCCTAAATAACAACATCCATACCAACCTGAAGGTAACCTATAATAAGCATTCTTCCCACACACATAATAAATTCACGGAAAAACAGGATCAGTTCCTCCTTTCAATCCCCAACTTCCTTTTATGAAGAAAGTATGCTCACACTCACTGCAACCAATGAAGTGACTATTAAGTTCAGTCTTTTCTCTAAGCACGCAAAGCTTTCCTCTATGTTGAAAATCTAGAGTCATGGCAGCGTAAGTCTCACCCTTTTTGTAATCACCCTCTCTGAAAGCCCATGGAGGTACATGAGACTTTTGCTCAGCAGCTTTCTTTTTGAAATCTCATCTTCTATCTTCTACCATATTCATAAATTCTATTTCTTCACGTTGTAGTTTACAGGTTAAGTTTTTCTTATGAGCTTCTATTGTATCTATTGGTTTGTTACTAATGAAAAAATCATCCATGTATGCCGCATAAACAGGTTCATAAACAATTTTCAAATCTCTCCTCACAGGATTTTCAGAAAATATTAAATCAAAATTAGAGTAATAATACTCTAGTCCTTCCCTCTCATAGAACAGACTTGTTAAAACACTACATGATACACCATAAGTTAAAGGGAGGTGATGATATGTCACCCCCTCTGAGACAGACGATGGTAATTGCATTCACACATAACAATCTCTCACATTCATTGTGTTAACATATACGTACAACAATTTATTAAAGACATTTTACGTAAAATCCTTAATTGATTTATCATGATGATAAATACTATCATCTTCTATCTTTACTATGTTAGTGTTTGAATCTTCTTTAGTAACAGAATCCAGTCTCTCAATTCCCACAACATTAGTATTATTTTTGTGATTAGTCACCATTAGAACAGGCACAATAACAATCAGTGTTAACCACACCAATGTTAGTAATAAAACACTACATAAGCAAGCATTAATGCATCTACGTTTAAAACTATTGTTTTGGTATCCAGTCTCTTACCTTTGCCATTTTAGATACTATATAAAAAAAGTAAAAATCTAAGAAAACCTTGGAAAAACTTAAAAACTGGGAAACACTTATCCAAAACTATCTAGAGTAGGGTATCCTTACACTTAATGCCTTTCTTCTTTACCCCCCTCTTTTTCTTTCTTTCTTTTTTAATTTTATCATCCTTTTCTTCAAATGCTTTGAAGCTTCCAAAATATTCTTCATTGAAATTATTGCACCTTAATTTTCACAGTTCTTTTTAATGCGGTTTTAGTTTGCTTTCATCACTTTGATCAGTACCAGCTTCTTCTTTGTTTTGACTTGTGTTTTCAATTTCTTCCAACACCACATATGTCCATTCTGGAGCTGTGTATTTCTTACTTGGAATTCTTTCGTACCAAATCTTCTTCTGAATCACTTTGTTCAGTTTGACTCTATATTTCATTTATTTGAGTGGCTTTTTTTTCGAGAGTGTATTTCAGTCTTTTCACTCCTTTTGGCCACTCATCACCTTTTCTTGCTTTCTTAACTTGAACTGCTTCTTCACCTTCGTTATCAAATTTGCAAGTTTTTTTATTCAGGTCTTTTCTTTGTTGTACTTGCTCTTGATTTTCATCAGTCACTTTCTCCTTTTCTTTCTCAACAGCAGTCTCTTGAGACCCAGTAGCTGGTGCCCACTTTATTCGACTTGTACTTGGTTCTTCTTCATGTTCAGCCTTTTCAGAATCTGTTTCACTAGATTCTATATCTTCATGACCTTCACCTTCAGCTTCTGGTTCGTTTCTTTTCCAGTTGCTGCTCTTCTTCTTGTCTTTTAAGCGGACTAGGGACTCTTCTTGTATGACTTGCATGAATCCAATTAGGCAAGCCACCACACTTCACTGCTGTTAGCCGGCTTGAATGCTGGTGGCGCCCTGTGCGACAATGTCTGTTGGCGCCCCCCCAATGACCACCTCTGCCACGGATTCCCTCACTAGCACCCTTTAACAGTGCCTCTCAAGTCTCCAAAACCACTGTCTCTCAGATTCATTTTGTTTTATAGTACCACCCATACCAGTGTAAGGTGTCAGAGCACTTTACACCACACACACATTGCACATAGACAAACATGTGTGTGTAAATCAGTGTATAGGAAATGTTACATCAGACAGTATTACAAGGTGTAGTGTAGGAGTGACATGTCATCGATACTGGTAGGCAATATAGCTAAAGTTCTTATTCAGGAAAGGCACAAATTCAGAATTTAAAACGTAACATCATTGTATGGGGGTTCTCTTTCATAATAAGAATTGTCTTCTACCCAAATAAACCCTGTTCACAAGATTAGGATTATGAAAGACTGGGCAAAAATACATATAGCTCTAACAC
The DNA here is from genome assembly GCF_964204655.1 of Triturus cristatus. NCBI lineage: Eukaryota > Metazoa > Chordata > Amphibia > Caudata > Salamandridae > Triturus > Triturus cristatus. The sequence continues at coordinate 715,070,296 of NC_140589.1, read as the reverse complement.
ATACCTTTAGTTTGCATACAGCTCTAGCATGACAGTTAATAGCTCAATGTTCAATATTACGATTTTGCCTTATAAACAACAAGTAACAAAAGGCGCTCTCTTACAGAAGCAGTAACCCACTGACCTATTTACATTATATGCCCTTTGTTATCTGCATGGTACACGTTCTCAGCAGCAGGCATTTTAACCCTCTGCCCTACCTTAGGATGTGTCAAAACTCCCACTAAAGAAACCTCTGGTCTCTTTCCAGGAAGACAATTAATCACCGGACTTCTCTTGACATTTTAATTGATGTCTGAAAGTTGCTGGAGGCCAGGAAACAATGCAACAGGTGCTTTTAAAATGATAATACACATTTTCAAAAATGACGCCCCCACCCCAAGTCAACGTCCGGTGTGATCGCACCGATCGCACCGCCCTAGAGGCGGCCGTGTTGTCACCAAGATAATCTGGTATGGTCCGTGCCATCTGGGTTCTAAACACGACTTCCTCACATGCTTTTTTACCAGAACCCACTCACCTGGACTTAAATCATGTGTCGGCTGTGTTGTGGTTGCAATTTCTCCAACCTGATGAGACACAGAATGCACCCGATCAGTCAATCCTTTGCAATAATCAAGCACTAGATCATCAGTAATATTCATCAGTTTGTTTGCTGGTACAATTGCTTGTCTGATTGCTCTCCCCATCAGTATTTCATGAGGACTTAATCCAGTCTTTTTTATCAGGAATGCTTCTAAGACTCATTAATACTAAGGGTAAAGCGTCTGGTCAGTTCAGTGTTGTTGACGCACACACTTTTGACAGTCTGGACTTTTCTGTGCCATTAATTTGCTCGACTACTCCAGATGCTTTAGGTCGACAGGCACAATGCAGTTTTTGCTCAATTTGTAATGCTGCACAAATCATCAAAATTTTTTCATTGCTAAAGTCTGTTCCCCTATCTGTTTCTAAAGAGACTGGAAATCCAAATCTAGGAATTATTTCTCTCAAAAGCAGTTTAGCAACAGTCAGGCTATCATTTCTTCTTGTTGGATAAGCCTCTACCCAACGAGAAAACAAGCAAACGGCAACCAACACTTTTTTCAGTCCATTACAAGGGGAAATTTCGGAAAAAAAAGCTGTAGCCTGGTAAATGGTCCTGCTACTTTTCCTATTCGACCCCAACTAACAACAGTCTTGCTACCTGGATTTTGTTGCTAGCAGACTATACATCTTTGGCATAGACTCTCTGCAATGACCCTAAATTTTGTGTTGTACCATGAGTGCTTGAAGAGTCTGATCATAGCATCTCTTCCAACATGCGCAATTCCATGGTACATCTGAGAAAGTAAACAATCTGGCATCACTCGTCTCCCATCAACATATACCCACACTTCATCTTCTGCTCTCTTCTCACAACCTGATTTTATCTAAATTTATTTTTCTTCTTTACTGGCTTCTTCCTGTAACTGTCTAATTTCATCCCATGTTTCTGAAGAGGAAAACATCAAGTGGCAATTTGTATCTTTTTTATCCAGCCCTCTGTTTATTGAAACTGAATGTTGTGCACAGAAACAAGCCACTTGGTCTGCGTATCAGTTTCCGTTCGCCACATAGTCATTTCCTGACTTGTGTGCTGAACATTTATCCACAGCAATCTTTTTGTGGTAATGCATCCAATAAATCCTTCACATTTTTACTGTTCCGGATTGGTGATCCTGAAGAAGTCAAACATCCTCGTTGCATCCACAACTGACCAAAGTCATACACCACGCCAAAACAATATATATATATATATATTTTTTATTTATTTATTTATTTATTTTTCTTAATGCCTCAAGAAAAGATAACCAGATTCCATTTGCACTCCTAACTGGACATAGCCGTGGCCCTCTGTGCTTGCGTGCTGGAAAAACCGGAAACAGGAAGGGGAGGAAAGGATGTTCTGCTCCAAGGCTTTATGGCCCGGGTTTTTGAGAGCGTCGCAGTCCACCTCACCTTCCCGCTTTTCTCTCCACCGCATTCCCCCAAGCGCCTGAGCGCTGAATGGGAAGCATCAAATGGAGAAATGCCAAGGTAGCCGGACGAGGCTTAGCAGGCGTAATCATCGGATATTAGAAAGTGTTTTGCTGCTCACACCACTCCAAAGCCGGAGACCAGAAATGGTGATTCTTAAAAGCTCTCATATCTAGCCCAGCCACATATTTGATAGAAAGCACCCAATCATAGAATTTAGGAGGAAAAGCAGATAGCCATTGCTTACAGATCTCTCTGCGTGCCAATAACATGGCGTAAAAGAACAACTTAGAATTATTAACCGTGACCTTTTCCAAGGAGTCCACACATCCGAAGATGACCGTCGAGATGCTTACCTTAATATTGATGTCTAGCATCTTGGACAGAGCACTACTCGCGTCTTTCCAAAATAACTGGATCTCGGGACATTCTAGGAACATGTGAACATCGTCTTCTTTCAGGCTCCCACACTTAGGGCATGCCACATCACCTCCTCTTCCGAACTTAGACAGCCTCTGTGGTGTCCAATAGGCTCTATGGATGGAGAAAAGGTGATTTCTTCTTAGATGCGCAGATTTAACAGTTTTAAAAAGCATAGACATTGATACTTGCCACATATTTTCCAGCGACGGCCCCGACAAGCATCTTCCCCATAGTTCTGTTGGGAGAGTGAAAGCTCCATCTTCCAATTCAACCATCAGCCAATAAATCATAGCCAGCTCCTTTTTAATAGTTACTTCTTTCATAAATGTATCTTCCAGATCGTTCTGTTTTCCTATCACAGTGATAGGATCTTGACACCAGCTTTGTATTTGGATATACTTGAATTTAGATATCTGTTGGTTCTTTAGCTGATTACAAGTATCCCAGCTTATTAATTGTGCTTCAGGCAGAATGTGATTCCATCTGGTTAGGCCTGCCTCTTTCAGTGGTCTGGCTAGAATATCTTTAGCCCAACCCGGTGAGCCTGGTGAGTCCCAGATGGGAGCCATGAAGCTATAATATGGTATCTTTAGAGCCTTTCTGAACCTGTACCAAGTCTCTGCCAGGCCTTTCAGGATCTTCAGCCTGACTTTCTTAAAGTATTTGGGGTCAGAGTACTTAAACAAAAAGCCCTGGCTGGTCCCAGACTCCTGACTTGCCATAACATCAAACAGCCTTCCAAGTTCCGATATTGTGGGAGTATTAAAAAGCATCTTTCCATTTTTAAGTAGAAATGCCCATGAATAAAATAGCAAATCTGGCAATGCTAAGCCACCTTTATCCACCCTCCGTCTCAGCTTCTTCCAGGCTATTCTTGGGCCTTTACTTGCCCAAATAAAAGAATTTATTTGGCCCTGCAGTTTTTGTGCTTCTTTATCAAATGGTAGGGGGATGGCATCAAACAAAAAAGATAGTTTTGGGAGCACCATCATTTTTATTAAATTGACTCGGCCAAGCAACGTGAGTTCAAGGTGTGCCCAGATTTTTAAAAGCCCATTAATCTCTTTCTTTGCCTTCTCGAAATTCATTTTTGTTAGTTTAGAAAGATCTTGCGGGATCAAAACACCCAAGTATCTCATTACCACCTTTTGACCATCTTCTCCCCCTTCTAAGTTCCAAGACCTAATTTCCGTCTTACTTCTATTTACATTATAGCCCGATGCCTTCCCAAAATCCCTTGTTAATGCGTTAATATTACCCATAGTTTTATGCAAGTTGGTTGTGTAAATGAGAATTTCATCTGCGTAGAGGCCCAGTTTCTTGTTCCAACCTTGGAAATGGAAAGGTATGATCTCAGGATCTTCCCTGATTCTTCTGGCCAGCGGCTCTATATACAGATTAAACAAAAGCGGTGATAGAGGACACCCCTGTCTCGTACCTCTACTGAAAAAAATTGGGTCTGTTAAGGAACCGTTAATCAACAATCTGGCTTTTGGATGACTATATATAGCTCCCAGTATTCTGCAGAAGTTTAAACCCAGGTTTGCTGACCTTGCTGCTGCTTGTAGGAAGGGCCAATTAACTCGATCGAAAGCCTTAGTGGCATCCAAAGCAATTACCCCCAATGGGAGCACATAGGTGGTTGCAAGGTCTATCGAACCTATTAGTGAGTGAGTTAGTTCCTTTAGGAACCTTCCACGAATAAATCCTTTCTGGTCTGTGTGGATCAGCTCTACCATAGGACCGTTCAATCTGTCAGCCAATATTTTTGTGAAGATCTTGTAGTCACAATTTAATAAAGAAATCGGCCGATATGAGTCGCAATTTATTGGGTTTTTACCAGGCTTTAGAATCAAGGAGATATTAGCCTCGTTCCATGAGGCTGGCATTTCAGCGCCATTAATAAAAAGGTCATTGAAAATCTCTAAGAGGAAGGGTATTAGTGTGTTCGCCAAAGCTTTATAAACCTCAGAAGGTAACCCGTCCGGGCCCGGGGCTTTGGCCTTCTTCCCTTGTCGTAATGCAAGCTCCACTTCCACTTCCTTTATCTCCTGATTCAAACACCTAGATTTATCGGCTGAAATGATTAAACCTTGGGATAGCCATGCTTGGACCTCTTCCTGAGTAGGTTTTAAATCTTCATGGTACACCTTACTATAGTGTTTATGAAAACCTTGTTGGATCTCCTCATTGTTAGTGGTAAGGGCGCCTGTACAGTCACTTTGGATCTGGTCAATCCTGTTTCTCACCTGTTCTTTTTTTGCTTTCCAGGCCAACAGCTTACTACAGCCTTCACTGTATTCAAAGTGAGCTAACTTGCTGGCTTCCCATTTTTTTCTAACTCTGTCCTGTAAAACTGTTGACAATTTAGATTTTTCTCTCAGTACCTCTTGGAGAAAAATTCCCCGGGCTTCTTCCTGTAACTTAGGGTCAGAGAGATCTTTTTCTAGGGACTGGACCTTTTCCTCCACTACTGATAGCTCTTTACGATAATTGCGCCTCTTCTCAGCCGCTAGAGTACCTAACCTACCTCTCAAGAAGGCTTTGTAGGCATCCCAGATTACACCAGATGTGGCTGAACCCTTATTAAACAGGAAGAACTCCTCAGTTTCTCTAGCAAGTGTGGCCACTATATCCTCGTCCTGTAAAATTGTGCGATCCAGCATCCATCTTGATTGGGAGACTTTCTCATATAAATCTAAATATAGAAGCACTGCCGAATGATCTGACAGATGGGCACCCACATGCTCGACCTTTTGAATCCACTTAGTCAAGCTGCTATCGGTGAGAAAATAGTCTATCCTAGACTGATGTCTGTATTTATGGTTGTGAAATGTGAAACCTTTTATTTTTAGTCGATCTTCAGCCTCCAGATATCTTGAAGTCCCAACTGTGTCATGACTTGTTTAATGAGCATTGACATTTTTGGATTAACACAGGCCCTACTGCCAGATGACCTATCTAGAGTATGTTCCAGAACAGCATTGAAGTCGCCGGCCAAAATTATTGGATCAGAGGAGTTCACCAGTTCAGTTACTAATTCTCCCTGAGGAAGGACATCATCCCTATTAGGGCCATAATATCCCGCTAACATGAAAGGGTAACCTGAGATCTTTGCCTTCACCACTAACCATCTGCCTGCTTTATCTGAAATATCTGTCCAGAACACGACTTGCGGCCCTTTTTTAACAAGAATCGCCACTCCCTTGGTGACTCCCGACTGATATGAACAGACTACTTGGGAGATCAAATTTTGGGTTCTAAAGAGGTCTAAGCCCTCTTTCTCTGATAGGTGGGTCTCTTGTAATATAATGATCAGGGCTGGACAGTCTCTTAAATATTGTAGGATTTTATACCTCCTCCCTCGTACCCTAAGTCCGTTAACATTCCATGATAGTACTCTTATTACAGCCTTGCTTCTCTCAGTCATTCATAAAAAAGAAAAAACAAAAAAACAAAATAAAATAACACATAGGTGTTAGGAATATTTTCAGAGGCTCTAGAGGATCTATTTTTTTTTTCTTTTTCCCTTTGCTCCCCACCCTGTGTCCCCCCCCCACCCTCCCACTCCATAGAAAAAAAAACCCTGTAACTACATGGCTCAAGGCCATATGAGTGCCCCCCGCCTTCAAGTGCCCCCAGCAAAAAATATATATATTTTTTTTATTTGATTAGATTATATTCATGGCTTTTTATTTTTTGTTTTTTCCCTTCTCCCTTCTTTCCCCCCAACTGCCTGATTGGAAACTTTTGATGAAGTCATCTAGCTTATCCACAGAATAGAAAATATGCATTTTATTATTCAGCATGACTTTCAAGTAGGCTGGAAACCTTAACTGGAATGAAGCGCCCAAGCGTTTTAAGCTCTCGATCCTTTGCCCCATCTCCCATTGCCTGTTGGAGGTGGTAACAGAGACGTCCGATCTTATCTCGTATCTGGACCCATCTTCCTCGATTGATTTCAACCCCAGAGCCTTGGAGAGGATTTTCTCTTTTAATGAGTAAGTTAGGAAATTTAGTAGGATTCTCCTGGGCTTAGACCTGTTTGCATTGAGTCTAAAGGGGTCTCTATGGGCACGTTGTATGTCCTTAGCTAGGTCTTCTCCCGACTCCTCTAGTTGGAGCTTATTCTTGATGAGCCTAACCACGTATGATTTAATATCATCACCTTGTCTGCCTTCAGGCACCTTCAAGATTTTTAAATTGTTTTGTCTCTGGAAATTTTCTAGCCTCTCAACTCTATCCATATTCTCTTTTTCCACAGTCTTCAGTTTCTCAATCTCGGCGCAGTTAGCCTGCACCGTCTCTCTGAGCTCCTTGTCCTCTTCCTCCAGTGAGGTTGTTCTACTGCTGAGATCATCTATCTTCCTCTCCATGACCTCGCAGGCCTTTTTTATTTCAGACTGGTTAAATTCTGATATTTCGAATCTGTTCTTAATTTCAGCCGTCAAACCTGCTAGAAGTGCCCCCACTGATTTATCTTCTTTATCCATCAGTATAGGAGTCTCGTCGGGTTTTGTTCCAAATTTCCCTGGAATATTACTAGTGTCAGTTACTGAGATGCATGCTTCGTCAGCCCTTCGGACTGGAAGATCTGGGAAGACTTCCGGAGATGTAACCTTCTTCCCAGCGACTAAAGAATCATTTAAGCCTGCCATAGTGCTTTCCCTTAGGATTAATACCTTAGGCAGAACCCTAAAAAAGGTTTTAAGAGAGGGGGTGATTTTAATTTTAGGATCTAACCGGTTATTTTTTGAGGATCTTGGTGCGGACCTTTTGTGTCTCAAATTTATATCAGAAGGTGGTATATTTTTGACTACAGTGTACCGGATCTCGGGGGCCTCTGTACTTATCTCCTTTTCCTTCCCTATTATTTCAGCCTTCTCTCCAGCCCCCTCCTGCTCGCTCTCCTCTATTTTCTTTTCGCTCCTATTACTTCTGTCCCCTCCTTCCCTCTTAATGCCTTTCTGGCCGCTCTTCTGTCCAGCAATAAGCTCACTACTGCTCAGGGATTCCCCCTCAGCCTTAACCCCAGGTGTATCTGACAGACTTCGGAGGGCATATATAGGTGCCCCCTCCGCCTTACCCCCAATAAATGCTTTTTTCTCCCCCTCCTTACTGTATTGGGGTAACGCTTCTGTGGGAGCGCTGTAATTTCCTCCTCGTGGACCCCGCGTCTTCCCAGCGACACACACCTATCCCTTGTAGCTGCCTCCTCACCCCTCTGCAAGTCGCCATTGCACTCCTTCCGGAGGAAGCCCCCTCTGCCTCCTCCCCCCCGGAAGGAGATTCTCGCTACCGCTCCTCTCCCCTTTCGGAGCTCCAGGGCCGCTCTGCACCAGGCCCGCTCCGGCGCCGTCTCGTCCGCTGAGAGAGAAGACACACAGGGCACTGTGCCTGAACTCACTCCGAGCACCCAAGCCTCCGACGGTCGCTCGTGGCGTTCCTCCTCCGCGACGTGTGCCACACGGTCCCCTCGCACAAACAGCCGGAGCTCCCAAGCAAGGTATTTAGTGCCGCTAAGTTCTGTCGCTTCTCTTCCTATTCAGCACGGGAAAGAAGGTTTTCAGAAAGGGTTTCGGAAAGGGTTAAAGCCTCTTCATCCTGGGTATTGGTTTAATTTAGTTTGCCGGGGACGCTTTCCCGGGAGCTACACCCGCGACCGGTTACTCACTGGCCGCCATGTTTTTCCTCCACATCCAGCCCCACACCATGCCAAAACAATATTGACTATCAGTGAATATGGTTACTCTCAGATTTTTGCCAATTTTACATGCTCTTGTCAAAGTAATTAGTTCAGAAATTTGAGCAAAATTGACCCCCTTCAGACAGGATGCTTCAAGAACCATAGCCACTGTACATACTGCATAAGCAGCACTCAATGCACCCTTTTCATCTCTCAGACAAGATCCATACACTAACATCACACTATCTGACTCTTCTAGTGGTGTGTCCTTTATGTCAGGGCTTGGTTTTGTGCACAATTCTGTCACATCCAAACAATCATGGTCTGCTTCATCCTTCACAACTTGAACTCTGCAACAAAGTTGCTGGATTCAATGTTGTACACCTCATTATTGTCACATTTTCAGCACCCTAAATCACTCTCTCATTTCTAGTCAGCCGACTATACGTCATATGCTGAGTCTGAGTTCTTGTTAATAGGATCTCAACAGAATGTGGCATATATACTTTCACTGGATGTCCCATAACAATTGCTTCACTCTGCTCCATACTCACACAAGTAGCAGCCACTGCTTTTAAACAGCCTGGTAATGCTGCGGCCACTGAATACAAAGTAGCAGAAAAATATGCCACTGGACGTCGTGCCATTCCATGTTTTTGTCTTGTGACTGAAAGTGCACATCCATCTCTCTCACAACAGAACAATGCAAAATCTTTGGTGTAATCTGTCATTCTCAATGCAGGTGCTCGACAAAGACTATCTCGCAATTCAATAAAAGCTTTCAAACCCTCTTCATCCAACTCGATCGGATCAACCACATCTTTATGTGTCAACCTCTGTAAAGGTTTTGCAATCAGTGAAAATCCACTGATCCATTGTCTGCAGTATCCATGCATTCCCAAAAATATTCGGACTTCTTTTTGAGTCTTAGGAGGACTCATTTGCAAAATCACATGGATTCGGTCTTGCGTAACTTTTCTAACTCCTTTCTCAATTTTGTGTCCCAAATATTGAACCTCCTTTTTACAAAACTGTAATTTTGCTGGTGACACTTTATGCCCACCTTCTGCCAAATGATTCAATAAGGCGATTGTATCTGTCACACAGGCCTCTCGTGTTTTTTATGCTACCAGAAGGTCATCAATGTACTGCACTAACACTAAATTTTCTGGCATGATCAATGACTCCAAAGAGTTTTCCAAAAACCTGATTAAAAATCGAAGGGCTCTCTATATACCCTTGAGGAACTCAGCACCATGCCAAAACACGGTGTCCAAACCAGAAAGCAAATAAATATTGGCTATCCGGATGTAAAGGTATCGAGAAAAATGCATGACACAGATCAATTACTGTGTACCATTCTGCATCACATAGAATTTGATAAAGAATCACTGCTGGGTTTAGCACTGTTGGGCAACAAGGTACCACTATCTTATTACTTTTCCTCAAATCTTGTACTATTCTGTATTTTCCACTTGGTTTTTTAATCCCCATAATAGGTGAATTACAAGGACTACTCAGTATTTCTTTTAGAATACCTTTCTCAATCATTAGATCAAATACAGGAATCACTCCTGCTGTGATCTTAGGACTCATCCTGTACCGAGGTGTGTTTGGATATATTGCACCTGGTTTAACTGTAACTTTAACAGGATCCATATCCTTAATCAAACCAATGTCCTTTCCTGTAAAATTACATACATTGGGGCTTACTGTACTTCTCAACTCTGCAGGTAAATTATTTCTGTAAGCAGTGAATACAAATCATTCACTTCTGTTCCTTGCTTCGCTAGCATCATTTTAAAAGCAACATCCTCATCTGGTGTTTGAAAAGCAATACTATCTGGCGTACAATAGAGGATGCAAGTCCCTACCTAAAAGGTTCACCGGACTTGTATCACATACCACAAACCGATGCATGTCTCTGAATCTCCCAATATAAACTTCTATTGGTCTTGTTATTGGAGCTTTAATATATGTATTTGAGACTCCCACAACTTGGAGAGTTTCTGCCGAGAGGGGTAGGTTTGGAATTTCTGCTGCTCTCACAGTAGAACGGGTAGCACCAGTGTCCACAAGGAATTTAACATCATTACCTTCCACTTTTCCATCAACAAAAGGACCTGACTGATCTACCTCTAGAGATGCGTCAAGCACGCACTCTTCCTCCCCCCTCAGGCACCGTCATTGAGATGAGTCTGAATGACTCTCTGAACAGTGCAACAAATATTGCAAAACCATTTGTACATTTTGAGTCTTACCAACTGGTTCACCTGCGAGAAATCCACTAGTCACACAATATCTCTGCACTTGAGTATTCACATTATTTGGCATAGGAGCTTGAGGCACCTGTACTTGTGTCTGTGGTATAACTACCTGCTGCTGTTGTTGCTGTTGTTGCTTTACAACCATCTCATTCTGCATCTGCAGATTGAAATTTTGATTAATTTCATTATTTTTCAGTAAAGATCTACACTCATTCCTCCAGTGTCCAAACTTTCCGCACGCATGACAGGGAAATTTATTTTTCAACTCTTCTCTATTCATTGTTCCTCTACCTCCGTTTGATACTTGACCATTTTGATGTTGTCCTTTCATCTGGAAATCGGTTTGAGAACCGTTTTTTCCATCTTTCTGTTCTGCCACTTTCACTTGTGCCCACATCATTTTCTCTTCCAGCTTTTTATGCCTTGACTCAACATCATCACTACAATATTTGGCATATCTCAGAATCTCATCAACTGTTTTACTCTGCCAACAAATCAAATGTTGCTGAATCATGTTACTAATTTCAGGTTTCAATCCAAAAACAAACCTATATACAAAATGTCCCATATCTTTGTCACCTATACTTTCGAAACCAATATACTGTTTAAACACCTGTAACAACCTCTCATAACAAGCATGCACCGATTCTTTCCGTTCCTGTGTTGTCCTGTCAATTTTAACCCAATCTGTTTCCTTTGGAGAAATCTTACTTTTCAAGAAAGTAATTACTTGATTATATTTTCTCATCACCTCTTCTGAAGGTGCACCTGTTTTCACATCTCTAGGATATTCTTCCTTAGGCCAATCAACCGTAATTTTACACTCAGTCCATAAATCAGCTGGAACAACAATCTCAAACAAACCAACTTAATCTTTCAACAAAATCTCTGAAACCTTCAGAAACCTTTCTACCTGTTTGTACCACTCGCAGGCTTTTCCCTCAACCTGGGAAAATCATTCGTAAAGGATCATACATCCTGTCTTGACCAAGGAACGTGAACATATCCACCACCTGGAACTTCTCTCATCGGACATTCCGTTTCAGCCTGTTCTGTTTCTCTTAATGGAAAAAAGGACGCATTTTTACTTGCAAGCATTTCTTCCTTCTTTTTCGCCTATCTGCCTTTCCACCGTTCTAAGTCACCCCATTTCTTCAAAGTATTCATTAATTCTTTTATTTGCAATCTTTTGCCAGATGTATTCAGACTCTCCAAATCTTTATCAGTAAAATCCAGTCTATACCTGCTCTGCAAAACCTTAGACTTCTCTATGTCCACTCCATATTCTTGTGCTGCTTCTGACAACCTCTCATGTAAATTCTTTGCTTTCCATGTAATATTTTTACACAAAAATAACAACTCTTCATCATGGTACTTACTCAGTCTCTCTGGACTTATTGTACCAATAATCATCTCTTCCAGATCTACTTTCAGTCTACTTACATCTATACTTGATTGAGACTTTTTATTTTCCATTCCTCTTATCCAGTCATCGAACTCCTCTAGCGAAGGACCCATTGAACTCCCTGACACTGGAGTCGTTCCTCTGACATCTTGCACTATTTTTCTAGGATCAATCTGTAGACTTCTCTTAGGTGTGTCAATCACATTTTCACTAACTGGAAGACCCATCAATGAAGTATTCATCTCAACTTGTTCTGAAACACTTACATTCCTGGCATTATTCACGGGAACTGTTAATGCATGTACTCTTGATACATTCTGACTCTCACCATACAATGGAACTATAGGACCAATTGTTACTGGTACCGATAATGCTTCTGCATTCAAACTTATCTAACGAATTCTCTGAGTTAACTCCTCTCTCGCCTTATTCAACATATCAATCTCTCTCTCCTGTAACCCTTGAGTACCCGATGACACTTGTGAAATGGCCAGAACTTCTGAAACCTGTGAAGTTTGTGGGGCTTGTGGAACTAGTGCAGGTTGTGGAACATGAGGAACTTATATTTCAATCAATGGTGCATTTGGAATTGTTTCCCCTGAACTTTCCTGATATGGTGGAGGTCTCTTCAATAGTATCTCATCCATCAACTCATCATCACTTTTTAATTCGGGCCTATTTCTAGTTCTGTAGTCTCTAGATTATTCCTTTTCTCTTTACATTAGCCTCTAATCTGATCTTCAGCAACTATTACAGGATATAATCCATCTGCACTCACGTCTCTCCTCCATCTTTTCATTTGATCATTCCATCTAGCCTCAGAATACCTCGATATTATATTTCTGTATTTTATTCCATTCCTGTCTCTCTCCCTTTTATAAGTCTCATGTTCCCATTCCTCAAGTGCTTCGTACTGCGTAGGTCTAGGATTTGGTTTCAATGTATTCATTCGTCCTCTCAAGTTCTCCAAAATCCTTACGTTAAATGTACCATGCTCCGGAAAAGCTAAGACTCCATCATCTTCTGTATAACTCATCCAATTTTCTAACCTTGTACACTTATGATACCAACGTTCCAACATCATGAAAGAAGCGGGTGTTCTCAGGGGTGGTATAGGAAGACCCTTTCTAATAACTATCGGTTTGTCCTTTTTAAAGAAATCCTTTATTCTGTTTACCATCTTCATTTTTCAGCTCTTTTCACACTAAATATCTCAGAAAACAAAATTAAATTGTTCCAAAATTCTGCTTATTCTATTTGCTAGCGCTCGTCTAATGCCAGCGTGACTCACACCAACCAACCAATCACAGCTCACAACGTATCTACTATTCTAACCTATAGTAGCACAGCTTACAGCAACCAACCAAACACGGCTCTCTATGCGCCCGCTGCCTGACCAATGCCAGCGCGGCCTTTTGTGACATCAGTATTACTCCTGCTACTGACCCTCCCTTTACAAAATAATACGCAATGTATTTCTAGGTTTTTCTTCAACTAATTCTTGATAGAAACAACACAAAACAATGCTACTTTGTCTGCTCCACTAATGAAAGAGATAGTTTCACCTCTCAAAAAAGAGATTCTTTCACTTCTAGTAAAAGTAACGATCAGCGCTACTTTACTCTCAATCAAGTTAAAGGAAGACTTGGTACTCCTCTAGGGATACTAGCCAAAGTTTTGGAAGAGGACATCCATTTCAGAAAGAGGTCTTGGTTCTCCTTTGGGGATGTAAGGCCAGAGTTTCGGAAGTGGACCTTTTACTATTTCATGCAATCTTCTTTTGAACGAATAAGTCCCTAAAATAACATCAACAGCCTTTCACTGTTGGATATTACGACAACAGACAAAGTACTTCTGCAGTGTGATACCTTTTCACACTATTCTTTTGCCACATAGGCTAAAATAATATCATACCAGGATCTTAGGTAACTCCGTACCCGTACTTCCAGACAACATAAAACAAGAATACTAACTTTTCGTGTTAATAACCAAATAATCAATACTCAATATTTATTACCAAACTAATCAATAAATTAACAATCCTCTGCTCCAAAACTGATCCAGCGATCAGGGATCGATAATTTTTTATATACTTAGGCCCATTTATTCTACCCAACTAATCCCTTCACGCTAGGGTTCAGTGTGATGCAAGTTTATACCTAACTTACCAAAATTCACTACAGAACCTGCATTATCTCTTTATATAATAGTGGCGATACATCTATAGTTGAAAAGTTGATGGTAATAATACGTACCTATCTATACCACTAAATAATAATAGAGTCAGAGTGTAGTTTATAATATTTATCGTAAATAATGTGAAATTAACGCTCATTAAGTACAGTCATACAATGTAAACATGAATTATCACAGAGAACATCAATTTAGCAATATACAGAAACAGGTGTTGGATTTAAAATCCAACACCTTCCCTAGTGTCCGCATAGACTGGAGTTGGAATAGTAAATTATACTATTCCAACATCCAGCACCCCCTACTGCAATTTGTTGTTCCGAATTGCGTAGGAAAGGTATGCGAACTAAAAACGCGGTCGTACTAACGACCGCGTAGTAATGGCATGCGTACTAAACGCATGCAAAGTAACGTCATATATTCCACTCAGCAACTCTGGGCAATAGCTTGCTTAATCTCCACTTACGGCCCCATCAGCGCCGGGGATGCTTGTCTTCACCTTGGAGATGCCCAGTAGGGACCATCTCACAGGGAAAGCCAGGATGGGTTCCCCAGCGGTATACAGTGCCGGGACGCCCCATTGCTGGGGCAGCTGTGCGCTTTACAAGTATACAACATTTACATTTACATTTTACATTTACATAGTCACGCACATTAGGGTGCTGTACTCGCCACACATCACACAGCCCACAGTCGGACAACCACTGTTTCCCAGCCTGCGACAGCACCCCTGTCTGAGTAGACCTATGCTCCGATCTATCCAGCGCCGGATCCATCACAACATTTAAGTCCCCTCCGACCAAAAGTGCCGTATCCGGGGAAGCAAGAACCTCGGACAGGGCGAGGCGTAAAAAGGTCTCCTGTCATTCATTCGGGGCATATAAGGACCCTATTGTCAAATAAGTGTCCCCCCCATTGTATCCTGACAGCCAACAACTTGCCCTTTACTTCCGCCACCGTGGAAATATTTTTGCCTTGCGAGCGTGCACTAAAGACGATCGCCACCCCGTTTTTCTTGGACGGTCCTGAGGACCAGATCTGTTGTGGGAAGCGTCTATCCCTCAAGCGTTTGGTATCCTTAACTAAAAGGTGGGTTTCTTGGAGCAAGCAGACATCACTCCCATCATTTTCTAAAAGGGAGAGGATTGCAGATCGCTTTACTGGATTATTTAACCCCTGTACATTCAAGCTAACAATTTTCAGGTCCTTACCCATCGCAGCAGTAGGGAGGAGAAGGGCTATTCATCCGATCAAGACCGCCTGTCTCAAAGACAGTGAAGATCATCTTCCTCAACCTAGTGACCTGCCAATCTAGCCCGTGAACTGATGCGGAGTCCCAAAATAACACCCAATAAAACCCCATACTTAAACCATAAGAAACCCCTGAAGAAAACAAGACAATGAGAAAACAAGGAAACATGACAAATGTTCGTCTCATTGGTCAGCGTCCAGGGGGACGTGGCGCAGGCCCAGTCCGCACCATGGTGTACGTGTCTATCACACCAATAACCAGGGCGTAGAGACACTTCACACTATCGAAGCGTCTCCCCCCTCCGGCGTCGGCTGAAGCACCCAAGTGGCCGCCGTGCGTAGTACATCAAGATGTCGCTGGGCTTTCTGTTACCTGTGATACCGATGAGAGTGCTGCCTCCCTTTCCTGCTTGCTAGCAGCCGTGTCAGGTGCGGGCTGGGCAGTGATCTCCCAACTCGCTGCCACCCCGAGGAGCAACGGAGTCTGCGAGGGGGTGGCCCAGCATCCCCTGTGCCGTCGGGGGGCTTCTCAATGCCCAACGTGGCATACGCTTCCTCCAAGGACTGGACCTGATGCAATTTTGCCTTGATGCCTGAAGATGAGGTGGAACGGATGGCCCCAGGAATAAGGGATCGTCTGTTCTCGGAGGTGGTTGGTGATAGGCTTAAATTCTCTGCGTTTAAGCAGTGTGGAAGCTGCCAAATGCTGGTAAAGCACGGGTTGATGGCCACGGAACTGCACTGGATCAATGTATCTGGCCCTACGCAGGATGCGTTCCTTCAGTTGAAAGTCATGAACGCAGACGAGTATGTCGGGGGGGGGGGGGGGGGGGGGAGTTTAAGTCCCACTCGGTGAACACTGTCCAACTGTATCTCCGTTATCTCCTCGTCCCCAAGGATCTGTAGGAACAAAGCGCTGACGTAGGCCAGGAGGTCATCACCTTCACCTTTCCACGGGACCGCACGGATCCGGATGTTATTACATCTGGAGCGGTTCTCCAAATCCTTCGCGTGGGCTTGCAAATCTATGTTCTGCTCCCGAAGACGTAGCATCTCCTGTTGTTGCTGATGTAAATCGTCCTCCCTACTCAGATCGTGCTCCTCCAGCGTCGCCACCCTTTCCCCAATGCCATCCATATCACGCAGCACCTCGCGCAGGTCCGCAGAAAGTTGTGAACGTAAGTCCTGAATGTCCTCTTTGATAGCGGAGAAAAGCTCGATCATGAAGGCTTTAGTCGCCGGTGCGTCCTCCTCGTCCACCGGCCGCGCCCCGGCTGCAGGCTGTGGGGCTGAGTGCCCTGATGCTTTCTGTAGCAGGTCCTTCAGAGAATTCTCTCTTCTCCCTATGGTCGACGACATATTGGCCCCAGGCAAACTCTATTTGTCACCCTGCTTGATTCTTTCCGCTAAACGACAGTGGCGC
The DNA here is from genome assembly GCF_964204655.1 of Triturus cristatus. NCBI lineage: Eukaryota > Metazoa > Chordata > Amphibia > Caudata > Salamandridae > Triturus > Triturus cristatus. The sequence goes on along the minus strand of NC_140589.1, from coordinate 715,053,650 downwards.
GCCAGGCCTCACAACAACACTGGGATCTCGCTGCCAGGACTAGCCAACCAAGCTAGCACACCGCCGGCGCGCAGGGGGAACCGCACTCTTTGCTCCCCACCACTGAATTGCGTCACCTCCGTGCCTCCGTGCTCTCCGTTTGGCTCGGGACGGTCAGTTCCCCTTTAGCACAATATCCGCCTGCCCATCAGCTGTGGCTCAACGCGAGGATCACCGTGGTCTAGCAGGTCAGCCGGGCTTAGAGGTCAGCAAGACTATGCAGCACCCGGGGAGAGCCAGGGCAATATGTATGTCCAAACCCTCTCTAACTCACTCCAGGGACCAGCACCAGTGGGAGGGCGGGCCGCCACACTCCCTAGGCCGCTGTCCCGCAGCCTGACACGTGCTTGGGGAAGGTTCATTCCCTGAAGGTCTCACTGGGGCAATGTCTGCACTCACCACTATTCCTGGCAGGTCAGCGGCGATTACGTATGTAGCACCAAACACACCAGGCACAGCTCAAGTTCGCAGTTAGTTAGGCCACAGCAGGAAATGCCTTGAATTCATAGCCTAGTAGGGACCTTCACAGGATCTCGGTGTAGGCCTTCAAATCTGCCCATCCACTTACTGGGCCCAGGACTCAGGACCGCACCGCTCCCACCAGTCCCCGCCATCACCGCCCCACCAGCACTCTTAGTAGGGCAACGCTTCCCTCTTCCAGCTCTCAGTCACCGAGCACCAGCGGCAATTCCAACCGGGTGCTGCTCCGTCCGCCGATCAGCGGACCGGGTCTCATCTCTGCAGGCAGCGCCCCCCTCTCCCGGTCCGCTACTCCTCACCTGCGAGCCTCCAGGGGGAATGCCGCCGCAGCAGGAACCGCCGTATCAAGCCACACCGCCACTCCAGGACCCCGCACAGCCGTCAGGGATCCAAGCAGGAAGCACGGCCGCAGTCAGCGTACGGCTCTCTCCCAGTCATGCAGCTCCGGCTGCCATCTTCCGCGGGTCTCAGCTAGGTCGTCACAAGAGCTCCTAAAATGGCGCCAACCTCAGATCGCTCCCAGGTGCGACCACGCCAGTCTCGTTCAAGGTCCGCCGCCGCTCTATCGGGGATCCAGCCAGCGGGGGGTGCTTATTTCCACTGCCAAGCACTCCCGGCGCAGATCGTACCGGGTATCAAGGGCGGCCCCACACCTGCTCTCCTCCCACCGGGCCGCAGCAATACCGGGGCCGGGAGTGACTCGCACAGCAGGAAAGGCCACAGATGCTCCGGAACGGGACTCACCACCGGACTCAGGACAGCTCCACAATCTAGCACACCCGCCGGTAAGCACAGTTGGGTGCCAGAAGGGGTGATGAAACAAGGCTAAGAAGCAGCGGCGCCGGAGAGATAGAGACCCACGTCCTATCTCGCCGCCAACTTATATATAAATGCAATTTAAACACACTTCATTTTGCATTTCGTAAGAATATTTGCTTTCTCCCAGAAGTTGTGTTTAGGTACTTTATTCAAGCAACATACACTGCATTGTATGAACCAGATCACCTCTGGGTGCTTGCATGATCTCAGGTTGTGGGTAGGTGATAATGATGGGCATGATCCAGCGATCAGGGATCGATAGTTTTTCATATACATAGGCCCATTTATTCTACCCAACTAATCCCTTCACGCAGGGATTTAGTGTAATGCAAGTTTTTACCTAACATACCAAAGTTCACTACAGAACCTGCATTATCTCTTTATATAATTGTGGCGATAGATCTATAGTTGAAATGTTAATGGTAATAATATGTACCTATCTATACTACTAAATAATAACAGACTCAGAGTATAGTTTATAATATTTATTGTGTATAATGTGAAATGAACGCTCATCAACTACAGTCATACAATGTAAACATGAATTATCACAGAGAACATGTATTTAGCAATGTACAGAAACAAACTCATATCAAATGAACAATGCATTGAAGGAGTGGATAGGCGAAGAAAGAAATGTTTCAGAGACAAAATACATATGGAAATGATTATGCAAATACAGGATATTATCTATACTAACCCAAGTAGAATCAGGTAAAGCTACCCTCTGGCCAAAAAGGGCAGACAGACCACCCAAGAAAAGTCGAGCGGCAAAGTTTAAGGTCAGGAATCAGAAAACAGGTAGGCCTCAATCTGGAAAACAGCAAAGCGACGATCTCACGCTAGCTCTGGGCGACACCTACACACCCCTCCCACAGGGCACCTCAATTATACCCTTAAACCAAAACATCCAACCCATATTTGTTGCAATATTAGAATAAACTCCGTCTCTCATTGGCTAACGACTGGGTTGTTCTGTCACACCACTCCTCTCAGCGTGATCATTTTATTAAATGTCCTTTTGTCTTAAACTTTCAGCTTTACGACTGATTCTACCCAGGAAACAATTTTGAACACAATCACAGCATATAATTTCTAGAGTGTATTTTCGTGTATCAAAAGTTTCAAGTATTTTCACGCTTTCTGTTTGCCTCTGCCATCTCGTGAGGAAGTTGCATTGCTTCCACTTGCTTATCAAAATTTCTTTTCCGAAGCTTGGCAGTCAGTCAGCACACCATAAAGGTCATTTTATGCTTTTGCATTCTCTCTTCTCATCCAGAGCCCATTTTATTTAATTTAATTTAGCAAATATTAACCCCATACTGACATGCAGACAGTGTAGGCCCATGCTTGTTTTTCTACAGAGAACAAAACACAAACATTTATTATTTTTCCTAAAATAAGATTTTCAAATCTGCACCATCCCAGCATTGCACGAACCCATGCACAACCCGTGGTATTCTTAGCATTTAATATTAACGTGCACAAAAGCAGCATTAGTCTTTTATTTTTCTTAAAGCCAAAGCAGTTGCGGCCTAGTTTCATGCATTAGTACACGCATTAGTTCACACAAGCGCAAAAGCGTTTCCCTTGTTTTAGCGTTTTATTTTTAATAAATGTTCACAGCAACACTGTTAGTAACTGTTACTGAGGGTTCAATCCGAGCAGGTTTCATTTTCTCAAAACCCTGCTCCATCAATCTCCCCTTTGATGGTGTTTTTGAGCCATCATAGAAATACCCAATCAAATACAATTTGCCACTTATCTAAAATATTGTACTTCTTTCTCGTTTTATCATTCTACCGTCTAAATCTTTCATTATCTCATAGTAATTTCCTCTCATGTCCTCTAATTCTATCTCTTCTCTCTTTCTCTTACTAGCTCTACGTTTAAGATCTAATGTCTCCTTCTTTCTACATTTGCAACATTTATAAATCAAAGTAATCATCAATATCACTCCAACTACTGAAGTCATAGGTATTATTATTTTTCCTAGTAAACTACGCCAAAAAGTAGAAAACCAATTTCCCACTGAGGAAAAAACCTTACCAAGTTTCTCCCATGCACAGTCAAACTTTAATTCAGTCAAATCTTCATGATGTTCTGTAATATTTTTAATATACCCTTCAAGATTCTTACTCTTGTCAGGGATATAAGTAAGATTGTTGTATTTTCCACATACTACAGACTCCACCCTCTTTTGCCAATAATAATTCAAGGGCAAGCGGAATTTTCAAAACCATAGATCTAATTGCAACCATTTCAGTATCAATCATCAAGAACCTACCAGTAGTATCTGTTGATAAACGATCAACCACTGTGGACAGGTTTCTAATTTTATGTGAATTTAGAATGACTCCAACTGAAAGTATCAGTGCTCCAAAAATATCCCCCATTATTTCAGAATAACTAGCTCCTCTCTTATTACATGCTAGTCCCTGTTTAATTTCATTAACTCTATTATTCTTATCTACATGATACACTTTTGAAAACACTATGCCTAAATAACAACATCCATACCAACCTGAAGGTAACCTATAATAAGCATTCTTCCCACACACATAATAAATTCACGGAAAAACAGGATCAGTTCCTCCTTTCAATCCCCAACTTCCTTTTATGAAGAAAGTATGCTCACACTCACTGCAACCAATGAAGTGACTATTAAGTTCAGTCTTTTCTCTAAGCACGCAAAGCTTTCCTCTATGTTGAAAATCTAGAGTCATGGCAGCGTAAGTCTCACCCTTTTTGTAATCACCCTCTCTGAAAGCCCATGGAGGTACATGAGACTTTTGCTCAGCAGCTTTCTTTTTGAAATCTCATCTTCTATCTTCTACCATATTCATAAATTCTATTTCTTCACGTTGTAGTTTACAGGTTAAGTTTTTCTTATGAGCTTCTATTGTATCTATTGGTTTGTTACTAATGAAAAAATCATCCATGTATGCCGCATAAACAGGTTCATAAACAATTTTCAAATCTCTCCTCACAGGATTTTCAGAAAATATTAAATCAAAATTAGAGTAATAATACTCTAGTCCTTCCCTCTCATAGAACAGACTTGTTAAAACACTACATGATACACCATAAGTTAAAGGGAGGTGATGATATGTCACCCCCTCTGAGACAGACGATGGTAATTGCATTCACACATAACAATCTCTCACATTCATTGTGTTAACATATACGTACAACAATTTATTAAAGACATTTTACGTAAAATCCTTAATTGATTTATCATGATGATAAATACTATCATCTTCTATCTTTACTATGTTAGTGTTTGAATCTTCTTTAGTAACAGAATCCAGTCTCTCAATTCCCACAACATTAGTATTATTTTTGTGATTAGTCACCATTAGAACAGGCACAATAACAATCAGTGTTAACCACACCAATGTTAGTAATAAAACACTACATAAGCAAGCATTAATGCATCTACGTTTAAAACTATTGTTTTGGTATCCAGTCTCTTACCTTTGCCATTTTAGATACTATATAAAAAAAGTAAAAATCTAAGAAAACCTTGGAAAAACTTAAAAACTGGGAAACACTTATCCAAAACTATCTAGAGTAGGGTATCCTTACACTTAATGCCTTTCTTCTTTACCCCCCTCTTTTTCTTTCTTTCTTTTTTAATTTTATCATCCTTTTCTTCAAATGCTTTGAAGCTTCCAAAATATTCTTCATTGAAATTATTGCACCTTAATTTTCACAGTTCTTTTTAATGCGGTTTTAGTTTGCTTTCATCACTTTGATCAGTACCAGCTTCTTCTTTGTTTTGACTTGTGTTTTCAATTTCTTCCAACACCACATATGTCCATTCTGGAGCTGTGTATTTCTTACTTGGAATTCTTTCGTACCAAATCTTCTTCTGAATCACTTTGTTCAGTTTGACTCTATATTTCATTTATTTGAGTGGCTTTTTTTTCGAGAGTGTATTTCAGTCTTTTCACTCCTTTTGGCCACTCATCACCTTTTCTTGCTTTCTTAACTTGAACTGCTTCTTCACCTTCGTTATCAAATTTGCAAGTTTTTTTATTCAGGTCTTTTCTTTGTTGTACTTGCTCTTGATTTTCATCAGTCACTTTCTCCTTTTCTTTCTCAACAGCAGTCTCTTGAGACCCAGTAGCTGGTGCCCACTTTATTCGACTTGTACTTGGTTCTTCTTCATGTTCAGCCTTTTCAGAATCTGTTTCACTAGATTCTATATCTTCATGACCTTCACCTTCAGCTTCTGGTTCGTTTCTTTTCCAGTTGCTGCTCTTCTTCTTGTCTTTTAAGCGGACTAGGGACTCTTCTTGTATGACTTGCATGAATCCAATTAGGCAAGCCACCACACTTCACTGCTGTTAGCCGGCTTGAATGCTGGTGGCGCCCTGTGCGACAATGTCTGTTGGCGCCCCCCCAATGACCACCTCTGCCACGGATTCCCTCACTAGCACCCTTTAACAGTGCCTCTCAAGTCTCCAAAACCACTGTCTCTCAGATTCATTTTGTTTTATAGTACCACCCATACCAGTGTAAGGTGTCAGAGCACTTTACACCACACACACATTGCACATAGACAAACATGTGTGTGTAAATCAGTGTATAGGAAATGTTACATCAGACAGTATTACAAGGTGTAGTGTAGGAGTGACATGTCATCGATACTGGTAGGCAATATAGCTAAAGTTCTTATTCAGGAAAGGCACAAATTCAGAATTTAAAACGTAACATCATTGTATGGGGGTTCTCTTTCATAATAAGAATTGTCTTCTACCCAAATAAACCCTGTTCACAAGATTAGGATTATGAAAGACTGGGCAAAAATACATATAGCTCTAACACATACCTTTAGTTTGCATACAGCTCTAGCATGACAGTTAATAGCTCAATGTTCAATATTACGATTTTGCCTTATAAACAACAAGTAACAAAAGGCGCTCTCTTACAGAAGCAGTAACCCACTGACCTATTTACATTATATGCCCTTTGTTATCTGCATGGTACACGTTCTCAGCAGCAGGCATTTTAACCCTCTGCCCTACCTTAGGATGTGTCAAAACTCCCACTAAAGAAACCTCTGGTCTCTTTCCAGGAAGACAATTAATCACCGGACTTCTCTTGACATTTTAATTGATGTCTGAAAGTTGCTGGAGGCCAGGAAACAATGCAACAGGTGCTTTTAAAATGATAATACACATTTTCAAAAATGACGCCCCCACCCCAAGTCAACGTCCGGTGTGATCGCACCGATCGCACCGCCCTAGAGGCGGCCGTGTTGTCACCAAGATAATCTGGTATGGTCCGTGCCATCTGGGTTCTAAACACGACTTCCTCACATGCTTTTTTACCAGAACCCACTCACCTGGACTTAAATCATGTGTCGGCTGTGTTGTGGTTGCAATTTCTCCAACCTGATGAGACACAGAATGCACCCGATCAGTCAATCCTTTGCAATAATCAAGCACTAGATCATCAGTAATATTCATCAGTTTGTTTGCTGGTACAATTGCTTGTCTGATTGCTCTCCCCATCAGTATTTCATGAGGACTTAATCCAGTCTTTTTTATCAGGAATGCTTCTAAGACTCATTAATACTAAGGGTAAAGCGTCTGGTCAGTTCAGTGTTGTTGACGCACACACTTTTGACAGTCTGGACTTTTCTGTGCCATTAATTTGCTCGACTACTCCAGATGCTTTAGGTCGACAGGCACAATGCAGTTTTTGCTCAATTTGTAATGCTGCACAAATCATCAAAATTTTTTCATTGCTAAAGTCTGTTCCCCTATCTGTTTCTAAAGAGACTGGAAATCCAAATCTAGGAATTATTTCTCTCAAAAGCAGTTTAGCAACAGTCAGGCTATCATTTCTTCTTGTTGGATAAGCCTCTACCCAACGAGAAAACAAGCAAACGGCAACCAACACTTTTTTCAGTCCATTACAAGGGGAAATTTCGGAAAAAAAAGCTGTAGCCTGGTAAATGGTCCTGCTACTTTTCCTATTCGACCCCAACTAACAACAGTCTTGCTACCTGGATTTTGTTGCTAGCAGACTATACATCTTTGGCATAGACTCTCTGCAATGACCCTAAATTTTGTGTTGTACCATGAGTGCTTGAAGAGTCTGATCATAGCATCTCTTCCAACATGCGCAATTCCATGGTACATCTGAGAAAGTAAACAATCTGGCATCACTCGTCTCCCATCAACATATACCCACACTTCATCTTCTGCTCTCTTCTCACAACCTGATTTTATCTAAATTTATTTTTCTTCTTTACTGGCTTCTTCCTGTAACTGTCTAATTTCATCCCATGTTTCTGAAGAGGAAAACATCAAGTGGCAATTTGTATCTTTTTTATCCAGCCCTCTGTTTATTGAAACTGAATGTTGTGCACAGAAACAAGCCACTTGGTCTGCGTATCAGTTTCCGTTCGCCACATAGTCATTTCCTGACTTGTGTGCTGAACATTTATCCACAGCAATCTTTTTGTGGTAATGCATCCAATAAATCCTTCACATTTTTACTGTTCCGGATTGGTGATCCTGAAGAAGTCAAACATCCTCGTTGCATCCACAACTGACCAAAGTCATACACCACGCCAAAACAATATATATATATATATATTTTTTATTTATTTATTTATTTATTTTTCTTAATGCCTCAAGAAAAGATAACCAGATTCCATTTGCACTCCTAACTGGACATAGCCGTGGCCCTCTGTGCTTGCGTGCTGGAAAAACCGGAAACAGGAAGGGGAGGAAAGGATGTTCTGCTCCAAGGCTTTATGGCCCGGGTTTTTGAGAGCGTCGCAGTCCACCTCACCTTCCCGCTTTTCTCTCCACCGCATTCCCCCAAGCGCCTGAGCGCTGAATGGGAAGCATCAAATGGAGAAATGCCAAGGTAGCCGGACGAGGCTTAGCAGGCGTAATCATCGGATATTAGAAAGTGTTTTGCTGCTCACACCACTCCAAAGCCGGAGACCAGAAATGGTGATTCTTAAAAGCTCTCATATCTAGCCCAGCCACATATTTGATAGAAAGCACCCAATCATAGAATTTAGGAGGAAAAGCAGATAGCCATTGCTTACAGATCTCTCTGCGTGCCAATAACATGGCGTAAAAGAACAACTTAGAATTATTAACCGTGACCTTTTCCAAGGAGTCCACACATCCGAAGATGACCGTCGAGATGCTTACCTTAATATTGATGTCTAGCATCTTGGACAGAGCACTACTCGCGTCTTTCCAAAATAACTGGATCTCGGGACATTCTAGGAACATGTGAACATCGTCTTCTTTCAGGCTCCCACACTTAGGGCATGCCACATCACCTCCTCTTCCGAACTTAGACAGCCTCTGTGGTGTCCAATAGGCTCTATGGATGGAGAAAAGGTGATTTCTTCTTAGATGCGCAGATTTAACAGTTTTAAAAAGCATAGACATTGATACTTGCCACATATTTTCCAGCGACGGCCCCGACAAGCATCTTCCCCATAGTTCTGTTGGGAGAGTGAAAGCTCCATCTTCCAATTCAACCATCAGCCAATAAATCATAGCCAGCTCCTTTTTAATAGTTACTTCTTTCATAAATGTATCTTCCAGATCGTTCTGTTTTCCTATCACAGTGATAGGATCTTGACACCAGCTTTGTATTTGGATATACTTGAATTTAGATATCTGTTGGTTCTTTAGCTGATTACAAGTATCCCAGCTTATTAATTGTGCTTCAGGCAGAATGTGATTCCATCTGGTTAGGCCTGCCTCTTTCAGTGGTCTGGCTAGAATATCTTTAGCCCAACCCGGTGAGCCTGGTGAGTCCCAGATGGGAGCCATGAAGCTATAATATGGTATCTTTAGAGCCTTTCTGAACCTGTACCAAGTCTCTGCCAGGCCTTTCAGGATCTTCAGCCTGACTTTCTTAAAGTATTTGGGGTCAGAGTACTTAAACAAAAAGCCCTGGCTGGTCCCAGACTCCTGACTTGCCATAACATCAAACAGCCTTCCAAGTTCCGATATTGTGGGAGTATTAAAAAGCATCTTTCCATTTTTAAGTAGAAATGCCCATGAATAAAATAGCAAATCTGGCAATGCTAAGCCACCTTTATCCACCCTCCGTCTCAGCTTCTTCCAGGCTATTCTTGGGCCTTTACTTGCCCAAATAAAAGAATTTATTTGGCCCTGCAGTTTTTGTGCTTCTTTATCAAATGGTAGGGGGATGGCATCAAACAAAAAAGATAGTTTTGGGAGCACCATCATTTTTATTAAATTGACTCGGCCAAGCAACGTGAGTTCAAGGTGTGCCCAGATTTTTAAAAGCCCATTAATCTCTTTCTTTGCCTTCTCGAAATTCATTTTTGTTAGTTTAGAAAGATCTTGCGGGATCAAAACACCCAAGTATCTCATTACCACCTTTTGACCATCTTCTCCCCCTTCTAAGTTCCAAGACCTAATTTCCGTCTTACTTCTATTTACATTATAGCCCGATGCCTTCCCAAAATCCCTTGTTAATGCGTTAATATTACCCATAGTTTTATGCAAGTTGGTTGTGTAAATGAGAATTTCATCTGCGTAGAGGCCCAGTTTCTTGTTCCAACCTTGGAAATGGAAAGGTATGATCTCAGGATCTTCCCTGATTCTTCTGGCCAGCGGCTCTATATACAGATTAAACAAAAGCGGTGATAGAGGACACCCCTGTCTCGTACCTCTACTGAAAAAAATTGGGTCTGTTAAGGAACCGTTAATCAACAATCTGGCTTTTGGATGACTATATATAGCTCCCAGTATTCTGCAGAAGTTTAAACCCAGGTTTGCTGACCTTGCTGCTGCTTGTAGGAAGGGCCAATTAACTCGATCGAAAGCCTTAGTGGCATCCAAAGCAATTACCCCCAATGGGAGCACATAGGTGGTTGCAAGGTCTATCGAACCTATTAGTGAGTGAGTTAGTTCCTTTAGGAACCTTCCACGAATAAATCCTTTCTGGTCTGTGTGGATCAGCTCTACCATAGGACCGTTCAATCTGTCAGCCAATATTTTTGTGAAGATCTTGTAGTCACAATTTAATAAAGAAATCGGCCGATATGAGTCGCAATTTATTGGGTTTTTACCAGGCTTTAGAATCAAGGAGATATTAGCCTCGTTCCATGAGGCTGGCATTTCAGCGCCATTAATAAAAAGGTCATTGAAAATCTCTAAGAGGAAGGGTATTAGTGTGTTCGCCAAAGCTTTATAAACCTCAGAAGGTAACCCGTCCGGGCCCGGGGCTTTGGCCTTCTTCCCTTGTCGTAATGCAAGCTCCACTTCCACTTCCTTTATCTCCTGATTCAAACACCTAGATTTATCGGCTGAAATGATTAAACCTTGGGATAGCCATGCTTGGACCTCTTCCTGAGTAGGTTTTAAATCTTCATGGTACACCTTACTATAGTGTTTATGAAAACCTTGTTGGATCTCCTCATTGTTAGTGGTAAGGGCGCCTGTACAGTCACTTTGGATCTGGTCAATCCTGTTTCTCACCTGTTCTTTTTTTGCTTTCCAGGCCAACAGCTTACTACAGCCTTCACTGTATTCAAAGTGAGCTAACTTGCTGGCTTCCCATTTTTTTCTAACTCTGTCCTGTAAAACTGTTGACAATTTAGATTTTTCTCTCAGTACCTCTTGGAGAAAAATTCCCCGGGCTTCTTCCTGTAACTTAGGGTCAGAGAGATCTTTTTCTAGGGACTGGACCTTTTCCTCCACTACTGATAGCTCTTTACGATAATTGCGCCTCTTCTCAGCCGCTAGAGTACCTAACCTACCTCTCAAGAAGGCTTTGTAGGCATCCCAGATTACACCAGATGTGGCTGAACCCTTATTAAACAGGAAGAACTCCTCAGTTTCTCTAGCAAGTGTGGCCACTATATCCTCGTCCTGTAAAATTGTGCGATCCAGCATCCATCTTGATTGGGAGACTTTCTCATATAAATCTAAATATAGAAGCACTGCCGAATGATCTGACAGATGGGCACCCACATGCTCGACCTTTTGAATCCACTTAGTCAAGCTGCTATCGGTGAGAAAATAGTCTATCCTAGACTGATGTCTGTATTTATGGTTGTGAAATGTGAAACCTTTTATTTTTAGTCGATCTTCAGCCTCCAGATATCTTGAAGTCCCAACTGTGTCATGACTTGTTTAATGAGCATTGACATTTTTGGATTAACACAGGCCCTACTGCCAGATGACCTATCTAGAGTATGTTCCAGAACAGCATTGAAGTCGCCGGCCAAAATTATTGGATCAGAGGAGTTCACCAGTTCAGTTACTAATTCTCCCTGAGGAAGGACATCATCCCTATTAGGGCCATAATATCCCGCTAACATGAAAGGGTAACCTGAGATCTTTGCCTTCACCACTAACCATCTGCCTGCTTTATCTGAAATATCTGTCCAGAACACGACTTGCGGCCCTTTTTTAACAAGAATCGCCACTCCCTTGGTGACTCCCGACTGATATGAACAGACTACTTGGGAGATCAAATTTTGGGTTCTAAAGAGGTCTAAGCCCTCTTTCTCTGATAGGTGGGTCTCTTGTAATATAATGATCAGGGCTGGACAGTCTCTTAAATATTGTAGGATTTTATACCTCCTCCCTCGTACCCTAAGTCCGTTAACATTCCATGATAGTACTCTTATTACAGCCTTGCTTCTCTCAGTCATTCATAAAAAAGAAAAAACAAAAAAACAAAATAAAATAACACATAGGTGTTAGGAATATTTTCAGAGGCTCTAGAGGATCTATTTTTTTTTTCTTTTTCCCTTTGCTCCCCACCCTGTGTCCCCCCCCCACCCTCCCACTCCATAGAAAAAAAAACCCTGTAACTACATGGCTCAAGGCCATATGAGTGCCCCCCGCCTTCAAGTGCCCCCAGCAAAAAATATATATATTTTTTTTATTTGATTAGATTATATTCATGGCTTTTTATTTTTTGTTTTTTCCCTTCTCCCTTCTTTCCCCCCAACTGCCTGATTGGAAACTTTTGATGAAGTCATCTAGCTTATCCACAGAATAGAAAATATGCATTTTATTATTCAGCATGACTTTCAAGTAGGCTGGAAACCTTAACTGGAATGAAGCGCCCAAGCGTTTTAAGCTCTCGATCCTTTGCCCCATCTCCCATTGCCTGTTGGAGGTGGTAACAGAGACGTCCGATCTTATCTCGTATCTGGACCCATCTTCCTCGATTGATTTCAACCCCAGAGCCTTGGAGAGGATTTTCTCTTTTAATGAGTAAGTTAGGAAATTTAGTAGGATTCTCCTGGGCTTAGACCTGTTTGCATTGAGTCTAAAGGGGTCTCTATGGGCACGTTGTATGTCCTTAGCTAGGTCTTCTCCCGACTCCTCTAGTTGGAGCTTATTCTTGATGAGCCTAACCACGTATGATTTAATATCATCACCTTGTCTGCCTTCAGGCACCTTCAAGATTTTTAAATTGTTTTGTCTCTGGAAATTTTCTAGCCTCTCAACTCTATCCATATTCTCTTTTTCCACAGTCTTCAGTTTCTCAATCTCGGCGCAGTTAGCCTGCACCGTCTCTCTGAGCTCCTTGTCCTCTTCCTCCAGTGAGGTTGTTCTACTGCTGAGATCATCTATCTTCCTCTCCATGACCTCGCAGGCCTTTTTTATTTCAGACTGGTTAAATTCTGATATTTCGAATCTGTTCTTAATTTCAGCCGTCAAACCTGCTAGAAGTGCCCCCACTGATTTATCTTCTTTATCCATCAGTATAGGAGTCTCGTCGGGTTTTGTTCCAAATTTCCCTGGAATATTACTAGTGTCAGTTACTGAGATGCATGCTTCGTCAGCCCTTCGGACTGGAAGATCTGGGAAGACTTCCGGAGATGTAACCTTCTTCCCAGCGACTAAAGAATCATTTAAGCCTGCCATAGTGCTTTCCCTTAGGATTAATACCTTAGGCAGAACCCTAAAAAAGGTTTTAAGAGAGGGGGTGATTTTAATTTTAGGATCTAACCGGTTATTTTTTGAGGATCTTGGTGCGGACCTTTTGTGTCTCAAATTTATATCAGAAGGTGGTATATTTTTGACTACAGTGTACCGGATCTCGGGGGCCTCTGTACTTATCTCCTTTTCCTTCCCTATTATTTCAGCCTTCTCTCCAGCCCCCTCCTGCTCGCTCTCCTCTATTTTCTTTTCGCTCCTATTACTTCTGTCCCCTCCTTCCCTCTTAATGCCTTTCTGGCCGCTCTTCTGTCCAGCAATAAGCTCACTACTGCTCAGGGATTCCCCCTCAGCCTTAACCCCAGGTGTATCTGACAGACTTCGGAGGGCATATATAGGTGCCCCCTCCGCCTTACCCCCAATAAATGCTTTTTTCTCCCCCTCCTTACTGTATTGGGGTAACGCTTCTGTGGGAGCGCTGTAATTTCCTCCTCGTGGACCCCGCGTCTTCCCAGCGACACACACCTATCCCTTGTAGCTGCCTCCTCACCCCTCTGCAAGTCGCCATTGCACTCCTTCCGGAGGAAGCCCCCTCTGCCTCCTCCCCCCCGGAAGGAGATTCTCGCTACCGCTCCTCTCCCCTTTCGGAGCTCCAGGGCCGCTCTGCACCAGGCCCGCTCCGGCGCCGTCTCGTCCGCTGAGAGAGAAGACACACAGGGCACTGTGCCTGAACTCACTCCGAGCACCCAAGCCTCCGACGGTCGCTCGTGGCGTTCCTCCTCCGCGACGTGTGCCACACGGTCCCCTCGCACAAACAGCCGGAGCTCCCAAGCAAGGTATTTAGTGCCGCTAAGTTCTGTCGCTTCTCTTCCTATTCAGCACGGGAAAGAAGGTTTTCAGAAAGGGTTTCGGAAAGGGTTAAAGCCTCTTCATCCTGGGTATTGGTTTAATTTAGTTTGCCGGGGACGCTTTCCCGGGAGCTACACCCGCGACCGGTTACTCACTGGCCGCCATGTTTTTCCTCCACATCCAGCCCCACACCATGCCAAAACAATATTGACTATCAGTGAATATGGTTACTCTCAGATTTTTGCCAATTTTACATGCTCTTGTCAAAGTAATTAGTTCAGAAATTTGAGCAAAATTGACCCCCTTCAGACAGGATGCTTCAAGAACCATAGCCACTGTACATACTGCATAAGCAGCACTCAATGCACCCTTTTCATCTCTCAGACAAGATCCATACACTAACATCACACTATCTGACTCTTCTAGTGGTGTGTCCTTTATGTCAGGGCTTGGTTTTGTGCACAATTCTGTCACATCCAAACAATCATGGTCTGCTTCATCCTTCACAACTTGAACTCTGCAACAAAGTTGCTGGATTCAATGTTGTACACCTCATTATTGTCACATTTTCAGCACCCTAAATCACTCTCTCATTTCTAGTCAGCCGACTATACGTCATATGCTGAGTCTGAGTTCTTGTTAATAGGATCTCAACAGAATGTGGCATATATACTTTCACTGGATGTCCCATAACAATTGCTTCACTCTGCTCCATACTCACACAAGTAGCAGCCACTGCTTTTAAACAGCCTGGTAATGCTGCGGCCACTGAATACAAAGTAGCAGAAAAATATGCCACTGGACGTCGTGCCATTCCATGTTTTTGTCTTGTGACTGAAAGTGCACATCCATCTCTCTCACAACAGAACAATGCAAAATCTTTGGTGTAATCTGTCATTCTCAATGCAGGTGCTCGACAAAGACTATCTCGCAATTCAATAAAAGCTTTCAAACCCTCTTCATCCAACTCGATCGGATCAACCACATCTTTATGTGTCAACCTCTGTAAAGGTTTTGCAATCAGTGAAAATCCACTGATCCATTGTCTGCAGTATCCATGCATTCCCAAAAATATTCGGACTTCTTTTTGAGTCTTAGGAGGACTCATTTGCAAAATCACATGGATTCGGTCTTGCGTAACTTTTCTAACTCCTTTCTCAATTTTGTGTCCCAAATATTGAACCTCCTTTTTACAAAACTGTAATTTTGCTGGTGACACTTTATGCCCACCTTCTGCCAAATGATTCAATAAGGCGATTGTATCTGTCACACAGGCCTCTCGTGTTTTTTATGCTACCAGAAGGTCATCAATGTACTGCACTAACACTAAATTTTCTGGCATGATCAATGACTCCAAAGAGTTTTCCAAAAACCTGATTAAAAATCGAAGGGCTCTCTATATACCCTTGAGGAACTCAGCACCATGCCAAAACACGGTGTCCAAACCAGAAAGCAAATAAATATTGGCTATCCGGATGTAAAGGTATCGAGAAAAATGCATGACACAGATCAATTACTGTGTACCATTCTGCATCACATAGAATTTGATAAAGAATCACTGCTGGGTTTAGCACTGTTGGGCAACAAGGTACCACTATCTTATTACTTTTCCTCAAATCTTGTACTATTCTGTATTTTCCACTTGGTTTTTTAATCCCCATAATAGGTGAATTACAAGGACTACTCAGTATTTCTTTTAGAATACCTTTCTCAATCATTAGATCAAATACAGGAATCACTCCTGCTGTGATCTTAGGACTCATCCTGTACCGAGGTGTGTTTGGATATATTGCACCTGGTTTAACTGTAACTTTAACAGGATCCATATCCTTAATCAAACCAATGTCCTTTCCTGTAAAATTACATACATTGGGGCTTACTGTACTTCTCAACTCTGCAGGTAAATTATTTCTGTAAGCAGTGAATACAAATCATTCACTTCTGTTCCTTGCTTCGCTAGCATCATTTTAAAAGCAACATCCTCATCTGGTGTTTGAAAAGCAATACTATCTGGCGTACAATAGAGGATGCAAGTCCCTACCTAAAAGGTTCACCGGACTTGTATCACATACCACAAACCGATGCATGTCTCTGAATCTCCCAATATAAACTTCTATTGGTCTTGTTATTGGAGCTTTAATATATGTATTTGAGACTCCCACAACTTGGAGAGTTTCTGCCGAGAGGGGTAGGTTTGGAATTTCTGCTGCTCTCACAGTAGAACGGGTAGCACCAGTGTCCACAAGGAATTTAACATCATTACCTTCCACTTTTCCATCAACAAAAGGACCTGACTGATCTACCTCTAGAGATGCGTCAAGCACGCACTCTTCCTCCCCCCTCAGGCACCGTCATTGAGATGAGTCTGAATGACTCTCTGAACAGTGCAACAAATATTGCAAAACCATTTGTACATTTTGAGTCTTACCAACTGGTTCACCTGCGAGAAATCCACTAGTCACACAATATCTCTGCACTTGAGTATTCACATTATTTGGCATAGGAGCTTGAGGCACCTGTACTTGTGTCTGTGGTATAACTACCTGCTGCTGTTGTTGCTGTTGTTGCTTTACAACCATCTCATTCTGCATCTGCAGATTGAAATTTTGATTAATTTCATTATTTTTCAGTAAAGATCTACACTCATTCCTCCAGTGTCCAAACTTTCCGCACGCATGACAGGGAAATTTATTTTTCAACTCTTCTCTATTCATTGTTCCTCTACCTCCGTTTGATACTTGACCATTTTGATGTTGTCCTTTCATCTGGAAATCGGTTTGAGAACCGTTTTTTCCATCTTTCTGTTCTGCCACTTTCACTTGTGCCCACATCATTTTCTCTTCCAGCTTTTTATGCCTTGACTCAACATCATCACTACAATATTTGGCATATCTCAGAATCTCATCAACTGTTTTACTCTGCCAACAAATCAAATGTTGCTGAATCATGTTACTAATTTCAGGTTTCAATCCAAAAACAAACCTATATACAAAATGTCCCATATCTTTGTCACCTATACTTTCGAAACCAATATACTGTTTAAACACCTGTAACAACCTCTCATAACAAGCATGCACCGATTCTTTCCGTTCCTGTGTTGTCCTGTCAATTTTAACCCAATCTGTTTCCTTTGGAGAAATCTTACTTTTCAAGAAAGTAATTACTTGATTATATTTTCTCATCACCTCTTCTGAAGGTGCACCTGTTTTCACATCTCTAGGATATTCTTCCTTAGGCCAATCAACCGTAATTTTACACTCAGTCCATAAATCAGCTGGAACAACAATCTCAAACAAACCAACTTAATCTTTCAACAAAATCTCTGAAACCTTCAGAAACCTTTCTACCTGTTTGTACCACTCGCAGGCTTTTCCCTCAACCTGGGAAAATCATTCGTAAAGGATCATACATCCTGTCTTGACCAAGGAACGTGAACATATCCACCACCTGGAACTTCTCTCATCGGACATTCCGTTTCAGCCTGTTCTGTTTCTCTTAATGGAAAAAAGGACGCATTTTTACTTGCAAGCATTTCTTCCTTCTTTTTCGCCTATCTGCCTTTCCACCGTTCTAAGTCACCCCATTTCTTCAAAGTATTCATTAATTCTTTTATTTGCAATCTTTTGCCAGATGTATTCAGACTCTCCAAATCTTTATCAGTAAAATCCAGTCTATACCTGCTCTGCAAAACCTTAGACTTCTCTATGTCCACTCCATATTCTTGTGCTGCTTCTGACAACCTCTCATGTAAATTCTTTGCTTTCCATGTAATATTTTTACACAAAAATAACAACTCTTCATCATGGTACTTACTCAGTCTCTCTGGACTTATTGTACCAATAATCATCTCTTCCAGATCTACTTTCAGTCTACTTACATCTATACTTGATTGAGACTTTTTATTTTCCATTCCTCTTATCCAGTCATCGAACTCCTCTAGCGAAGGACCCATTGAACTCCCTGACACTGGAGTCGTTCCTCTGACATCTTGCACTATTTTTCTAGGATCAATCTGTAGACTTCTCTTAGGTGTGTCAATCACATTTTCACTAACTGGAAGACCCATCAATGAAGTATTCATCTCAACTTGTTCTGAAACACTTACATTCCTGGCATTATTCACGGGAACTGTTAATGCATGTACTCTTGATACATTCTGACTCTCACCATACAATGGAACTATAGGACCAATTGTTACTGGTACCGATAATGCTTCTGCATTCAAACTTATCTAACGAATTCTCTGAGTTAACTCCTCTCTCGCCTTATTCAACATATCAATCTCTCTCTCCTGTAACCCTTGAGTACCCGATGACACTTGTGAAATGGCCAGAACTTCTGAAACCTGTGAAGTTTGTGGGGCTTGTGGAACTAGTGCAGGTTGTGGAACATGAGGAACTTATATTTCAATCAATGGTGCATTTGGAATTGTTTCCCCTGAACTTTCCTGATATGGTGGAGGTCTCTTCAATAGTATCTCATCCATCAACTCATCATCACTTTTTAATTCGGGCCTATTTCTAGTTCTGTAGTCTCTAGATTATTCCTTTTCTCTTTACATTAGCCTCTAATCTGATCTTCAGCAACTATTACAGGATATAATCCATCTGCACTCACGTCTCTCCTCCATCTTTTCATTTGATCATTCCATCTAGCCTCAGAATACCTCGATATTATATTTCTGTATTTTATTCCATTCCTGTCTCTCTCCCTTTTATAAGTCTCATGTTCCCATTCCTCAAGTGCTTCGTACTGCGTAGGTCTAGGATTTGGTTTCAATGTATTCATTCGTCCTCTCAAGTTCTCCAAAATCCTTACGTTAAATGTACCATGCTCCGGAAAAGCTAAGACTCCATCATCTTCTGTATAACTCATCCAATTTTCTAACCTTGTACACTTATGATACCAACGTTCCAACATCATGAAAGAAGCGGGTGTTCTCAGGGGTGGTATAGGAAGACCCTTTCTAATAACTATCGGTTTGTCCTTTTTAAAGAAATCCTTTATTCTGTTTACCATCTTCATTTTTCAGCTCTTTTCACACTAAATATCTCAGAAAACAAAATTAAATTGTTCCAAAATTCTGCTTATTCTATTTGCTAGCGCTCGTCTAATGCCAGCGTGACTCACACCAACCAACCAATCACAGCTCACAACGTATCTACTATTCTAACCTATAGTAGCACAGCTTACAGCAACCAACCAAACACGGCTCTCTATGCGCCCGCTGCCTGACCAATGCCAGCGCGGCCTTTTGTGACATCAGTATTACTCCTGCTACTGACCCTCCCTTTACAAAATAATACGCAATGTATTTCTAGGTTTTTCTTCAACTAATTCTTGATAGAAACAACACAAAACAATGCTACTTTGTCTGCTCCACTAATGAAAGAGATAGTTTCACCTCTCAAAAAAGAGATTCTTTCACTTCTAGTAAAAGTAACGATCAGCGCTACTTTACTCTCAATCAAGTTAAAGGAAGACTTGGTACTCCTCTAGGGATACTAGCCAAAGTTTTGGAAGAGGACATCCATTTCAGAAAGAGGTCTTGGTTCTCCTTTGGGGATGTAAGGCCAGAGTTTCGGAAGTGGACCTTTTACTATTTCATGCAATCTTCTTTTGAACGAATAAGTCCCTAAAATAACATCAACAGCCTTTCACTGTTGGATATTACGACAACAGACAAAGTACTTCTGCAGTGTGATACCTTTTCACACTATTCTTTTGCCACATAGGCTAAAATAATATCATACCAGGATCTTAGGTAACTCCGTACCCGTACTTCCAGACAACATAAAACAAGAATACTAACTTTTCGTGTTAATAACCAAATAATCAATACTCAATATTTATTACCAAACTAATCAATAAATTAACAATCCTCTGCTCCAAAACTGATCCAGCGATCAGGGATCGATAATTTTTTATATACTTAGGCCCATTTATTCTACCCAACTAATCCCTTCACGCTAGGGTTCAGTGTGATGCAAGTTTATACCTAACTTACCAAAATTCACTACAGAACCTGCATTATCTCTTTATATAATAGTGGCGATACATCTATAGTTGAAAAGTTGATGGTAATAATACGTACCTATCTATACCACTAAATAATAATAGAGTCAGAGTGTAGTTTATAATATTTATCGTAAATAATGTGAAATTAACGCTCATTAAGTACAGTCATACAATGTAAACATGAATTATCACAGAGAACATCAATTTAGCAATATACAGAAACAAACTCATATCAAATGAACAATGCATTGAAGGAGTGGATAAACGAAGAGAGACAAGTTTCAGAGACAAAATACATTTGCAAATGATTATGCAAATATAGGATATTATCTACACTAACCCAAGTAGAATCAGCAAAGACTACCCTCTGGCCAAAAAGGGCAGCAAGACCACCCAAGAAGAGTCGAGAGGCAAAGTTTAAGGTCAGGAATCAGGAACCAGGTAGGCCTCAATCTGGAAAACAGCAAACCTACGACAGCGACGGTCTCATGCTAGCTCTGGGCGACACCTACACACCCCTCCCACCGTGCACCTCAATTATACCCTTAAACCAAAACGTCCAACCCACATTTGTTTTGATATTAGAATAAACTCTGTCTCTCATTGGCTAAGGACGGGGTTGTTCTGTCACACCACTCTCAGCGTGATAATTTTATTAAATGTCCCTTTGTCTTAAACTTTCAGCATTACGACGGATTCTACCCAGGAAACAATTTTCAACACAATCACAGCATATATTTCCTAGAGTGTATTTTCATGTATCAAATGTATCAAGTGTTTTGGGGGGGGCGGGCGTGGCTAGGCGCCATACATGGCGACCACGCTGTAACGGAGCTCCCGGCCGGGACTCGAATTCTCCTGTATGTCTCGCTGAACTTGGGCATTTCCCTGCTAAATATTTATGCCCACCTGCCTGTGAACTTATCGGGGTCATTTACCGGCAACAACGACACCGCGAGCCTCCGAGGCGGCCGAGATATCCCGGCTTGGGTGCCATCGGCACCCCCCAGCCCTGCGATACTGAGGGCGAGGGCTGCCGGGAGACGGCATCTGGAGGCCGGTCGACATCGCTCCCTGCTGTGGGCACGACTGAGGGCGGCGTGGAGCACGCGGCGTGGAGCGTGGAGCACGCCTGGAGCTGAACTGGTGTACTGGGGGCGCGGATCGGCGCCGAAACCGGGGCCCCGGAATCTGAAGGCCCTGGCCCACGCAACGAGGCCTCCTGAGATGCGGCATACTGACCGCTCTGTGGGGGGGCTGTTCCAGACGACTACGGACGGCGCGAGGTACATCTCTGGTGCGAACTCCCTGTCTGCTACCTGCGGTAGTGTTGTGCTCTGGAGCCGGGCTGGCGGTCGGCCTGGTGTGCAACCATTACACTGCTGCGCTAGCTGCGTCACTGGGCCCGACGAGGTGGCAACAACGTTTGCCCCGTGACCGGCGCTGAGGCTCCTGCGGCTGCGAGGCTGGAGCCATATCTGTGCTGTGCTGATTGCCCCATTGTCCTGGGCTGTGGGGGTGCCCCACCGGACGAGTTCAGGCCGGAGGTGTGGTTAGTGGACCCTGCAGCCTGACAGGGACTTGAGTGTGCATGTTACCTGGCAGCCATTTTGGACGCCGGCCTTTGCGTTGGGGGAGGCCTGGACCCCACGCTTGTCTCCTTGAGTAGCCATAGCATCAACGACTGGGACTGGACACTGTGAGTACTGCCTGTGGCCCCCCAATGCCTGCCTTTATCCCTGACCGGGGCGCACTTTCTGCCCTAGCTCTCTGTTTGTGGCCTGCAGGCTGCTTGCGTGCGGGCTGCCCTCTTGCCCAGCAGTGCCTGGAATCCATTTTGCGCTAGACACAGCAGCTGCTGTAGACACCTGGGGGCCTTCTCGCTTATTCCTCTCAACGCTATACATGCTACCATGGGGTGCCCGCGGGGAGGCAACCTGAAGGGCCATCCACCGAAGATCCACCCCAGGGGTCTGCTGACTCAGTCTCCCAGGCTTCCTCGATCAGTTGCGTTCCGCCAACGTCCCTGTCGCCCCCCTGACAAACTAGACCTGATTTTGCAGGAGGTCAGAGACTCCCGCCAGGCGATTGAACACCAAATTGGCACGCTTACTACTAGTCTCAACCTCCTGCGTGCAGATCATGGTAATCTCTGAGACACTGTCAGGGACCACACCCGAACGCTATCTGATCTTGTACCTCAGCAAAAAGACCATCCTGACCAGTTAACGTACTTGAATGAGCAATTGGCAATCCTGCTGGACAGAGTGGAAGATGCGGAAGGGAGGGCGTGACAAAATAACATCCGAATTATTGGTCTGCTGGAACGATCCGAAGGTAATAATGCGACGCAATTTGTTGAACAGTGGCTCAGGGATCGGGTGGCCCCAGAGGGGCTCTCCGCCTTCTTCTGTGTGGAGCGTGCACATCGTATCCCTACGGGTAGGCCAGCTGCGGGTCGGCCACCCAGGCCACTCATAGCCCGCATTCTCAATTACAGAGAACACGATCTTCTGCTGCAGAGAGCACGGGAAAGTGCCCCAATACAGTTCGAAAACACCTGAATCTCCCTGTATCCGGACTACACAGTGCAGGTGCAGCGCCAGAGAGCCTCTTATCAGCCGCTAAAGAGGAAGCTCCAAGCCCTCAATTTGAAATACGCTTTGCTGTTCCCTGCACGCCTAAAAATCATTCACAACCAGAAAACCCACTTTTTTGACAGCCCTGAAGCGGCGAACGATTGGCTCGAAAACACTTTACCCTCCCAGTCCCTGGATAATATCGATCAACGGGCGTGGGGTGTGCGGATGCAGTCCAACCGGCTCAGACCCCGCCTCAATGGAGCTTTGCAATCGCTATCTACTACAAAGAAACCAACACTGGAACAGGCCGTGCTAGATCAGGAATCGGCGCTGGAGGTGGCCGCCGCCATGCGGGACCCTACACAGATCTCCTCCCCGGAACAATCTGATGATGATGTAACGCCGTCGGACTCTGGAAGCAATGACATTCTGTTCCCCTCGATTACTCCGCAGATAGTCAAAGACTTGCTTGGCTGACATCGAGACCTGATCTCTGCGGTTCTCCCGTAATTATGACCCTGATCTGATTTGCTGGGAGACAGTAAGACGTTCCTAATACCTGTGTAACATGTGTTTTCTTGCTTTGCTCTTCCTTCCCAGGTTCAGCATAATTCATAATTCTACATAGTCCCGGCGGGAGTGTGGCTCTGTGTATAACTATACAGAGATGTTTGGTGTTAGGCCCGCCCCCCTTTGCAGTTACTGCATGGTGCAACCATTTGGACTTAACGTGTTAGTGTATGTTTGGACCAGCATAGTTTGATTGCTGGCCCTAGTATTGGGGAATGTATTTTTTGGGGAAGTTTTTGGTTTCTGGTCCACACTCCACCTTTCACTGTATTGTATTCACGATATCTCCCTAGTGCGCCCTTTTCTCCACGGGTGTTGATATATGGCTGTTTTAGCTAAATATAAAATATTAACATGGAACGTGAGGGGCATGGGGTCTGTACACAAGCAGCATTGAATCCACGCCCAACTGAACAAGCGTAAGGTCCACATAGCTCTTCTTCAGGAAACACAGATGACGGATTCAGAGGTCACCAAATTGCAGAGGAAGTGGAAAGGGCAACTCTATAATACATCCTACTCTGCCTTTGCAAGAGGGTCACTTATCTGGGTCCGGAACGGGGTACCCTTTGTGTTGTTGGAACAGAGGGTAGACACGGCAGGGCGCTACGTCCTCCTGCGGGGTAAACTTGACAGATTTCCGATTGTTCTAGGTAGTGTGTATGCCCCAAACTACGAACAGAATACTTACCTTGCTAGCCTTAACGTGGTTATAATAGACTGGGTACTGCACCCCTGGGTTATTGGCGGGGACTTTAATTCTGTCTTGGATGTGCATCTGGACCGCTCTCACCCCCATTCAGGGTGCAGTGACAACTAAGACTGCGGATTTCTTACACGCCTGGGCTGTAGGTTGGGAGATTAGCGATGTGTGGCGTACAAAACACCCCGTTAGCCGGGAATATTCATTCTACTCCCCTCCGCATCAGCTACACACACGGGTAGACAAAATCTTCTGCTCCACGTCCCTGTCACCCCAGGTAGTTGAATCCACGTACCTCGGGAAAAATGGTCTGACCACAACCCACTCGAAGTGCTACTTGAATGGGGGAGGGCTCCGTCTCCGGTCCCGACTTGGCGATTGTGGCCGATTACACTACTAGAGGATGGGGTATTCCGTAACACCCTAAGTACCAGCATCACCAATTACTTCACAGAGAACGCTGGCTCGGCCTCCTCATGCTTAGTTGAGCGGGACGCGTTTAAATCAGTGATCAGGGGGGCAGCTATAGGGGCTACTGTTGGGACTCGACAGGAGCTGCACAAGAACCTTATTTCGGTGGAGGACTCCTTGAATAAAGTAGAAAATGAGACTATCACCGAACCCTCTCGACACAATTGCAGGAAGACAGAATTCAACATGCGGAGCTCCTTGAACGACTCTGCTTAATAGACTACAGTACATATACCAAGTATAGTCATAAAGAGGCAGACAAATCAGGGACCCTTTTGGCCCGTCTCATTTGTGACACCCATCCCCCGATCCCCATAACGGAGGTATCCCTCCCAGATGGCACTGTAGCCTCTACCCAAGCCGATATCAACGCGGCGTTCTGTACTTATTACAGGACCCTGTACACTGCCCCACCTGCTGTGTCCCATGACCTCCTGACTACCTTCCTGGACTGTCAGCAGATGCGCAATTGGACTTGGAGGCCCCTATTACCAAAGCTGACAGAATGGGAGCCCTTAAGGATCTCCCTAGAAACAAGACCCCAGGTCTGGACGGATTGCCGGCAGAGTTCTATCTGACCTATGCTGAGCAAGTGGCCCCACACCTAGTGAACCTTTATAAGATGGCACTAGATAAACACACACTCCCCATCACGACTATGCAGGCGCTGGTTGTTTCCCTCCCCAAACCTAATAGGGATCCTCGTGATATATCAGGATATCGTCCCCTCTCCATGTTAGCCACTGAGTATAAAATATTCAGCAAAATATTAGCTCAGCGTGTGCTCCCTCACCTCCTAAAATGTATTCATATTGACCATTGTGGATTCGTACCAGGCCGTAGCGCCTCTCTCAATATCAAGCGCCTTCACTACCTGATGGAAACTGCAGCGGCCCTTTCCGCCACTGCTGGATGTATCTCTTTCGATATGCAACAGGCATTCGACACTCTTGACTGTACGCACATGCTGTCTTCTCTTAAAAAATTCGGCATCCCACAGGTCTACCTGCAATGGGTCGAATTATTGTACTCCTCACCCACGGCTCGGGCCCAGACGGGCACATATATATCAGCTGCATACCCTGAGGCCAGGGGCACCCGGCAGGGCTGCCCCCTGTCGCCAATACTGTTTGTCCTGGCGCTGGAACTCCTACTCCTCAAGATTCTTAAGGAGGCCACGGGCTTGGGTATACCCGCGTCTAACGTGACACATATAGTATCTGCATATGCTGATGACATTATCCTTTTATTTTAAGGACCTCACAGCAAGCCTAGAACGCATTTTGTCTCTATTTAACAGTTTTGGGTGGGTATAGGGTCTGATTATTAACGCCAAAAAGTCTCATGCCTTCTTTATATGGCATCGGGATGCCCCTGACCTGATAGCCTTTGGAGATCTACTACTAATGCCCGCCCCAGACATTTTAAGTACTTGGGTATACAAATCTATAGAACTCCCCAGGACTTAATTGATGGTAATCTGCAGAAAGCAATACGGTCCCTCCAGAAACAGACCTCCTTCTGGACTGCTCTGACATTGTCTGTGATGGGCAGGGCTGATTGGCGGGAAGGGGCCAGAGGTCACGAGAGGCATTAAATCAGCATGCTAGAGCAGACGCGCTCAGCGGGCGCGCAGCTGGCGCGCCTAAGGCAAGCCCATCTGCGCCTGTCCGCACCCGAATGGGACCAGGGGCCAGGAATCCTGGCTAATTTCGGTCAAACTCGGGTGATGAATTAAAAGCTCTTGATCATAGATCCAGCCCCCAGAAACAACAAACAGTAAATTTACTCCATAGCGAAGGACTCTTCATCTCACAGGAGGGGGAGACACCTATCTCTAAACCCACACACACCACTGGAAGATTCAACCCAAGCGACAGTAATAACATAAAAATCTCCATCCTCAACACGCGCTCCCTACAGAAACATGCCCTTGATGTTTTCACCTACCAACAAGAGGAAGCCCCTGACATCTTAGCCCTGACTGAAACATGGCTCAATGATGATTCTGGTCCAACTATAACTGCATCACTCCCCGATGGTTATGACGCCATCTGGCATAACAGGTCAGATGGGAAAAGAGGATGGGGGAGTGGATCTTCTGTACAAAAATCAACTGCCAATTGAGAAGTTGTCAGGAGAAAACCTGGAAGGAGCAGATATTTTAATGATTAAAGCCTGTCACAGCTCTTCAAACATAGCAATCTTGGTGGCATACCGCCCACCTAAATGCCCCCCACGTTTCGTGGATCTCCTCACCGAATGTGTCACCAATCTCCGCTCAAGATTCCAACAACTTCTGGTGGTAGGAGACTTTAACTACCACTGGGACCAACAACCCAGAGGGGCACAGGCTCATCAGTTAGAGGAAACGCTGACCACTCTTGGGTTGAAACAGCTAGTAATGGCCCCCACCCACGAGAACGGACACACCTTAGATCTGGTTTGGGCAACTCTCCCATTAGTGAACTTAGTGGATAGGACTCCCTGGGAGTAGTCAGACCACTACTTTATCAATTTCCTACTTACCCTGGCTAGGCACTTTTTACGCCCTCCACTGAACTGGAAACTCGTGCAAAGTTGGAATAAAATCGAGGGTTCCAGCTTAGAGAACACTCTTCGAGAAAACTCCCCTAGGAGGCCGGAGACAGCTGATACTGAAGAGTGGACTGAATCCATCTCCAATCACTAATCATTTGCCAATAATAAAGTAGCCCCAGCTAGGAAAATTAAAATAGGAAACATGGGCATGGGCGCAACTTGTTTCACGGAAGAGCTAAGGGCTCTGAAACGTACGCTTGGCCACCACGAAAGACTGTGGCGCAAAGCCTATGAGCCGCAAGATTACAGGGCAAAAGTCTACACCTATAAAAAAGCGCTACTTAGTAGGAAAGCTGAATACTATGAACACAGGATCTTGGAGGCAACGAACAAACAAAAAGAAACATTTCAAATCCCCAAGGAACTGAGTCTAAAGCAGACACAGGATGCGCCGTCAAGCCAGGAACAATGTAATAAATTCTTATCCTACTTATCCGACAAAGTACAAGATATCCTGGCTGACACTGACAAATACTCCCTTTAAACAACTTATGTTAAAAACACTTAAAGCCCTTGACTCACTCACCCCCCCCCGGTGTCCCCAGTTGAGCCTGTGTCACTCGCAGTTCCCCTTTCCCCTCAAAATTGAGTAACACCATGCTATGTTCTATTGTCAATGCCTAAGGATGAATGAGTATGTGTGCTCCACTGTGTGGGGTTATGTATCTTCATACAGTAAAATCAGTGAATGCAATCTTTCTTAAGTTACATCACGCAGAATGGGCTAACGGACCGGGGGGGGGAGGGGGGTAAGTTTGCTTGTTTTCCTTTCCTTTGTTTTTCTTTTCTTTCAGTGATGTAATGGGTAGTTTAATAGAAAAACTTGAGTTTTCCTTACTGTTTAGACGGCCACGTGCGCACACTGCTTGGCGCATCTCTGCACCCTGATGGCTTCAGATGTCAATATTCCACAGATTGTATTACATGTTGAATGAGTGGGTATTCTTGCATATGGAAACTCAATAAAAACTATGTCTAAAAAAAATGTATCAAGTCTTTTCACGCTTTCTTTGTTTGCCTCTGCCATCTCGTGAGGCAGTTGCATCGCTTCCACTTGCTTATAAAAATTTATTTTCCTAAGCTTGGCAATCAGTCAGCACACCATGAAGGTCGTTTTCATGCTTTTGCGTTCTCTCTTCTCATTCAGAGCCCATTTTATTTTATTTAATTTAGCAAATATTAACCCCATACTGACATGCAGACAGTGTAGGCCCATGCTTGTTTTTTTTACAGAGAACAAAACACAAACATTTATTATTTTTCATGAAATGTGATTTTCAAATGTGCACCATCCCAGTATTGCACCAACCCATGCACAACCCTTGTTATTCTTAGCAATTAATATTAATGTGCACAAAAGCAGCATTTTATTTTTCTTAAAGCCAAAGCAGTTGTGGCCTAGTTCCATGCATTAGTACACACATTAGTTCACGCATGCGCAAAAGTGTTTCCCTTGTTGTAGTGTTTTATTTTTAATAAATTTTCACAGCACACTGTTAGTAAATGTTACTGAGGGTTCAATCGGAGCAGGTTTTATTCTCTCAAAACCCTGCCCCATCAGGCACAACTGTCCCCTTGGGCGGTGTGAGTTTTTCACCAAGCCCATTAATGAGGCATAATGGTATTCAAGCTACATGCTCCTCCAAACCTTGGCCTCCCTGCAGAGCGCACAGAGCGAATATGACACAAGTGCTAATCGGAATAACCATTTTATGTAGAAGTGTGTGAAGGAGGTACACATCTCTTGAAATATTGACAGGGCTAAAGGTAAAGAAAATGTGTTCACAGGTTAGGAGTAGGTGGGTCATATGTGTGTGTGTGAGCAAGAGCATGGAGAAGGGGGCGACAGAAGGCGGTACATGTAGAAAGACAGAGTAAGAAAACAGTGATGAAGGGGCAGGAGATGACATGTGAGATATACATATGGAGAATTTCAGAAACATATGGGAAGAGAAAGAATGAAAATAGCCAAAAGACGGAGAAACTGCAGAGGACAGCACGAATGGGAAAGTATAACTTTATGAAGCACTCTGAAGAACACTCTCCTCCCTCAGACCGTAATAAAGTTTAAAACACGGTCTAACATTTTAATAACTGAAAGATTTTTAATTCTAATTTACAACAAAACCTTTTCAATATCTCATAATGTTGTCTTCATTCAATAATTAAAAAAAAAAAAAAAACTACTGGCACGCAATCACTAGTCATTGCTTTGATTTACTCCCCAGGAAGTGTCACACAACTCGTTCACAATCCGAGACCAAAGTCATGTCGCACATAAGCAATCTGAAAACTTAGCAGCTAAGTATTTGATCATTTTGATGTTTTCAACCTGATGCCGAACAGGTCCAGAAAACGTTCTCGACTTCCACACGAACTGAAGACGTACACAGAAGGGTGCCCCAGGAGAACAGCAACACCACTCACAGCTCGAGCTGCAGTGAATCCACGAGCTGCTCTGCCAACGCAGGGGGCGGGGTCGAAAGCTAGCCCCGCCTCCCATTCTGACGTTTGGAAGTATAGGAGTAAATATGGCGGCCCCCAGGGCGCCCTTGGTTGCATTTCTTTGCTTAGCTCGGCATCGGATTTTTAGTCGCTATAGCAGGAAAAACATCTCGACAGGCATAGTCTGCGGCACCTGGTTCCCGAAATCTCAGTGCAGGGACAGGGGAACCCCCATTAGAGGTCAGTGGGAGATGGAAGCAGCTCCATTGTGTTAATCTGTATGTAGCCGGTGTTTGTTGGGAACTGGAAGCTGCTGCTTTTTTTCCTCTGTAGGTCCCGCTATGTACTTCTGCACTGAACTTCTAGTTAACAGCTTTTGTGGGGTCTGGGTGTTGTCAGCAAGGTGCTACCCGGTATATACTCAATAGAAGCCGAAAGGAATCCGGAAGTTTTCCTTTATCGTGCATCACCGGGGGAACTCCGTGTAGTTCTGTCACAGTTGGATGACTGGTTTTGCATCTTGCCTTCCATATTTGTGAAAAAATTGATCTTCATTTAAACAATTATGGAAATTAGCAGCTTCTTTTCTTGGGCTCTACAGGGTGTTCCTCAGATTTTGTAAGCAACGTAAGGAGTTAACTGTATATCGAAACGCAAGTCATACTTCCACTGCAACGTCATAGGGAGCACTGCACAGTGTGAACCATGTGGTCTTGCACATATAATTCAGCGGTGTTGCTGACAAAATAATTGTGAAGTTTCCCGAGTGCTCACAACCCACTGTACCTTTGTTTAGCTAAGTGTCTTAAATATATATGCAGTTAGAACTGCGGGTAGCAGCTATATGTATTCCAATAGAACCGATTCAGGCGGTGGACTCCCGGTTTTTTGAAGCAAAGAATCCCTTTATTTTAGCTGTCTCTCACCAGAAATTGCACCTTATTCAGTGGAAGGATATCAATCTCCCGATTATTTTTTTCAAGTCTCCTACATTGCTTTTCTAAAATGTTGGAATGCATGCAACTAGAGGCGAAGTGATTGAACAAAGCTATTCATTGTGCCACACAACCCATGGGAGGAATGACCTGGTTGATGTGTCTAGTTTTATCACATATTTTTCATACGTGCTGGAGCGGAAATCTAATTTAAATAAAATATTTTAACATCTCTGTCTCACACCAAAACAAGAAAGAAGACCCTATTAGCAGGAACACATTAAGAGTTTCATTTCGAGAGTAAGGAGTGAGAGTGAAGCTCAAAGTCTAGTTCAATATCAGCTTAACTTCCCATACAAAAGCAAAAATAATCCTGCAGCAGCAGTAGAGACTGCAGTCAGCAAAAAGGTCAGGTATGGTTGCAAATCAGCATAAAGCCGTTAGCATTCAGCCTCAATGTGGACAAGCGGTAACGTAAGGACGAGAGCATAAAGTGTCCCGGTAGTGGGAGCAAATGGGTAAAAGTGTGTGGCTAAACCCACCCAGGCATTCACGTTCACCCCTTTCTCCCTGGCCTTGCCATGCCCCATACCCCCTTCCAATCATTCAGGGGACAATAGTTTGTGGTGCATAAAAGACTGCACTTTATTTCGAAACATGCATCATACATTTGGCAACTTAATGGTTGGTCATTCGAGACCCATGTTTGTGTGTTACATCTCACACTCATCCGTCCAAACATTGTTCCAATGGTTTTATCTCCATTTCTGGCCGACAGCTCTGACCCTGCGTGATGGCCCCTTTTGCAGGTGTCTCTGGGTTCTGCGGGTTGTAGGGGTTCTGCATGTTCTAGGCTTCCCTTGCTAATAACATTGTGGGCGGCCGTCAGACCTGGCCCGGGCTACAAGAGCTGTTCCGCCTCCTTGGACCCTTGCTGACCACTCACCTGTTCCCCACGTCCCTGCCGTGTGGCATCCCAAGGACAAGGTCTGAGCACCTCATCTATTCTGGCTGTCGTGCGCTGTCACCTGCTCCCCACTGTCCCTGCCGTGAGGCATCCGAAGGACACTGTTTGAGCATCTCTTCTACCCATGTTACTCTTTCCTCTGGATCTCTTTCTGTGCTGCCTCCGCCATGCTGCTAACTGTTTACTGATCGGTGGCAGCTCCCCCTTCTGCCTGATCAGGGGAAACCCTGCTGTTCCAGGGCCACGACTGTGTTGAGTAGGAACACGCCCATGCCTACCCCGATTAGGTGTACCTCCCTCCTCAGCATGATAATCCAGTGACCTGAAGCTGCTCAGCTTGTGACGCACAATTTCCCAGCCGCTAGCCCTACTTATTTCTGCCATGGTCATATTTTGTTAACGCTATGACCTGTCCACTGCCCCTTGACGGACCGCCCCTTTCCATACCCCACGGGCTATGACAAGGCCCACCCATTCCCCCTGCAGACCTTTGCCATTGCGATATTCAGCTTTTCTGGATGTCTCTAATGCAGCGTGGTCATGCACGCCTTTCCCCCAAGGTTTGCCAGATCACTCACCACTATTTGCACTAGAACTACATCTGGCCTCTCTCCAGGCATGTTCAAGAGGACTCATCAACCCTTTCAATAGACAAAGGGACCTTGTGAGAAGTGCATTCCCCAGGGTACACCCGAAGGGGGAGTCCTTGAATTCTCTAATCTCCAGCAGCGCTGCCTCCATCTGAGATGGCAAGTTTTCCGTCTTAACCTTCCAAAGACCAATCTCAGAGGCCATGAGTTTCTTAAGGCTAGCCTTTGTTCAGCTACATTATTGTGCTATCCTGCCATTGTCAGCCCTGACTTATTCCTACTGCTATTTGTGCCGTGTTTCAATCCTGCCACTGCCAACTGATAGGTGCTCCTGTTACCACCCTTGCACGCAATCCCTCCTGTGCACCCCATTGGGAATATTGTACCTCTATCCTTAATATGACCCTGTGATTCTAGCAGGGTTTGTTGTCCTAGTTAATTGCATTCTCGGGGTATTCTCTGTGACGTAGCTCGCTGACTCGATGCTACTGGCAGTACCAGCATCAATGTGCACCTTCACCCTCCTCCAAGTATACCACTAAAGACCATTCAAATCCCCCTCGCCTTAATAATGGCCTGGAGGGCAGGTATTACTTCTTTATTGTATAGTGCTTTAATAAGCAACTGTTGTATTCATCTCTCCATTATGCAGCGGAGCCACCGTGTTGCAGGCTGTCGCAGGTGCTGGTATTGTCTATGCGCCAGTGTCATGCCCCTGCCATACTGCCATTTAAACTAACAGAACTTTAAATAAATAAATAAATAAATAAATAAATACATAACTAACGAAACAGCCCCATTTTGAGGGACTGGAAGTAGATTTGTCACGCCTTCAAGTGCAGCTAAGCCCTGCCTTAAATATGCGTCACTCAGTTTGTTAGGCTGTTTCAGAGAGGGGGGTGCTGGAAACCGAGCTCACGTAACTGCCTGTCAGGTCGTTCCTTGTCGCCCAAACCATTCTTATAGCTTTATGGGGGTGTTGAACAACTTAAATCCTTGTGCTCGTTCTGAAAAAAACCCAATTCAAGTTAAATGCAACACCATAGTTGGGGGGTCTCTTTCCCATCACATTTGATTCTATCCCAATGAACCGTTTTTACCACCTGGGGATAGCGAATGCCTGGGCAATCCTACAGCACCAAGGAGGCCTTTCCTGATGAGCGTGCGCTTTACAAATACACCTGCTATGCCATGTCATGTTATAATAACGCGGAGGGACCGTAAGCTCATGGTCTATATACATGCAGTGCAAAGGCTTGTTGACCACCTTATTCGGGCTTCAGGTAAATGTCCTTCCAAGTATGTTATTCGTAACAATTGTCCACCAGATAACCAAATTATCAGCTAATTTACACGTGAGCTGTTCAAGTGGCGCAACGGGCCTCGCCTTTTACCTAGTGTATGTTCTGTCCATAGGCTCCTTCTATATACTTTGCAACTCTGTAAGTGCAAACTTAATATAAAACTCTATGTGTATTTTGCTGCTTCAATAAGTGTTGCGAAGTGCGTATGGGAACCCTGTGGTTACATAAGGCCATTCAGTCCCCCTTGAAATTATTAGTAATCTAAATGAGATTAGACCCTGGGGTGACGGGAACCAGTATAGGGTGACGTAGCTCTGTACCTCAAACAACCTTGTACTGAGACCACCATCATCCACGTTTTAACCGTGTCATGTTACCTAAGACGGACAACTGTAGCCAAGCCCCTTTCAAGGGGAATGACCGCACACACCTGTCTTATGAAAAGAGATGAGTAAAAAGCCTTCCTTGCAATTAGCTTGCCGGTGAGCCCGAATGCTCCAGACATTGCCTCTCTGCCACTGCTGCTGGACTGGTTTTAACTAGGTTAAATTCGTGTTTTTTTTTTATTTTTTAAATCGCAGGATGTTGATCTAACGCACAGGCGTAGCCATTCTGCCACGATCTCTCCCACGAAAACGGAGGCATTTTCAATATTATATATAACGGAGACACACAATTGTTGCTTATTTACTGTGTGAAAGTAACAAGCATTGACAAAGCTAATAGACCTGGCTTGTTGTATGTGTAATGTTATAGGTTGCATGATGTATCTGGATGCAGTGACTTGAGTAGCAAAATACCCGACAGGCGGACACCATGCCAAGCACTGATTTGTAGCTTAAGTGTTTTTTTTGCATATGTCGCCCTAAGTGGGAAGGGTATGCCCAGCCGTGGGCCCTGTGTTCACTACTGGATTTAAGGTATCATGGCTGATGAAGGGTGATGCCCTGAAACCGGTCCCAGGATGCTTGTTTCCGGTCCAGGGAGAACCTGGCTTGGCAGTTCCGGCTGGACTGTTCCCATAAGGAACAGGGTCAAGACTGATTAGCATATGACTGGGTCCAAACTTGGGTGGTGTGGTGAGCAAAAGAATGATGGATTAAACCCAGATCCTTGTGACCGGGGGTGAATGTTTGCATTGTCCAGCATTCCGTCCATCAATTTTCTTTTGCATATGTCACCCTAAATGGTAAGGGCATGCCCAGACGTGGGTCCCGTGCGCATTACACCACTGGATTCATGCTAGCCTGACTGATGAAGGGTGATGCCCTTAAACCGGTCCCGGGATGTTTGTTTCTGGTCCTGGGAGAACCTGGCTTGGTGTGTGTGGCTTTGTCCAGCATTCCATCCATCAATTGTTTCTTTTGCATAAGTGTTTTCAAGCCAGGCCGTTATTTACATCGGCCACACCCCTTCGAGAGACCCTCTGGGTTTTTCATCCCACTTTAAGCCCTGGCCCTATTTACCACGACGCTTCGCACATGACTAACTCCGTTTATCTAATGTAGCCCAGACACCGAACACGAGAACAATAGGCTGCTACGGTGAGTAATTGTAAAGCATGGTGTAGGCTGGAAATGCGGGGGATTGAACATGGGGCCTCAGACCTGCAAATCATGCACTCTACGACTAAGCCACATACCCACTAACAGTTTGAGATTAACCACACAGAGCAAGTCTCTCTGCACTCGCATGAGTTCGCACTGGGCCTGCTTTTGCCGTTTAAGTGCGATAAGCCCCACACTGCGCCTGATCATGGCGGTAGTGGGGACAGGGTTCCGAGAGGGGATCTGGCGCCTCCTCTTGTTCCCGTTCTTCACAAGACACTATTGCGCCAGCCACCAATATGGTTGTTAGCATGGAAATACACAGAGGCTGTACTGTACTCCCACCCCTTGTCCAGCAGTAGTTTCATTAACCTTGACCCGTGCTCACCTCCACGGCCTGATGGCGCTCTGACTCACTCTGTGGTGAGTGACCTAAGCGGCCGGCCATCCCAACGCGAGGCAAGATCTCCTGTTCGGACTATCCTGCACCTTGGCTTTGTCGCCCTACAAGTTCCGCCGCAATGGCTCAAGGCGCCCCTGTGAAGCCCACCCCTCTGGCTCCAGGTGCTGGTGCGTTCCTGATTCTTTGCTTGTGCCACCTAGTCAGCGTCCCTGCCTCATCTGTAGGCCGCCGAGTATGGCCAAGTTTCGTTGCATAGCACGTCAGTCTCTCTGTCTGCCATGCTTCCGCTCCGGGCTGAATATCTGTTCCTTTTGCTCTAGCGTCCCTGGTGTGGCAATGTCAATTCTCTTCTAAGGCGATGAGGAGATGGCCAGCTGTGGCCAAGAGGGGGCCACTGCCCTCTTTTGAGCTCCTTGGCCTCCACGCCCTCCTTAGTCTATTGGGCGGTTCATTATTTCCAATAGAAGATAACTGTGTATTAAATCATAACAACCAGGGATGAATACCATTACAAAATGGCGCTCGCAATATGCATCCCTCATTTGTTTCTATGTCAGAATACATGACGTTTAAAAGATGGACTATATCCGAAACGCGTCTGTTTTGTTAAAATAAAAATCACCGCAGTAATCGAGCCCGCGACTGCTGGTATCCTTTCATGAGGAGAGAGGAAATTTGGAGCGTTCAGAGATGATATATATATATATATCAGTTAGCAGTATCCCCGTGCATGCATGCATGCACAAACAGGACCACGGACTCCGTAATTAGCTGTTGCCAATATTCGTGATTTTATTGCAAAGTGAAAGTGTGATGCCTCAGACGCGTTTCAAATGCAAAAACGTTTCAGACACTGGCTGTGTCCTTGATCACATAACAACGTACTCAAAAGCGGGAAATTTAAAGGATCATTGTACTTCCGGTAATGTGATCGGCATACATATAGACACTGAAAACATACTATACACTGTGTATATTTGGAAAAAGTACTAAATTCACCATTTTGGCCCTGTGATACAAATCTATAATTTCATAAATATAGAGCAAAGAATTTCTTTCTTTTTAAACAATTTAAAGCGACTAAAGTGCACAGTGCTGGAAATACTGGACTAATATATATTTGCATATCCTTACGTCCATAAGGCAAAGTCGCACTCAGGATTTAGTAGGAAAAGAAAAGTTTTATTGACTGACGCGTTTCAACCCAACGGTCTTTGTCAAAGTCATATAGTGTATATATACTTTATGCTAATCTGTTTATTTTTTTCAACAGTCTTGGTTCAGTTCATGAGGGTCTCCAATTCCTAATCATTTCTGACGTGCGTTGAGTTCGTTTCGTGTACGAATATGTAGAGATAGCTATATGGTTGAATAGTATTCATAGAGAATGGGATTCAGTTGTAGATCGTTTTTTGTTAATGATTTTAGTTTTGAAGTATTGAATTAAGATTATGATTGCACAGGCCCAAAAAAACATGGAGACCTGAGGTTAGCGCAGTGAATGGTTACCAGAATCAGTAACGCTTTTTTTTATCTTGGGTCTCTGCTGATCCTTTTTTTTTGATAACCAGTTTTATTGATTTTTGCAAAGAGATAAGGATAAAAACATAAGTACAAACAGTACAGCATAATCAGTAGCACCACAACATGCAACATTAGGCATGTGGAAAAGTCTTATGACGATATACATTGTTGTCTCCATCTTCAGAGGGTCATATAGAGTTGGACCTAGGAAGACAAGGAAGTTAATCAATCTAGCATTCCCAACCATTTACCCCAAACCTTCTGGTGTTTGGCCTGACAACCCCTGGCTTCGTACAGTGGTAGTTCCTGTGCAGGGCACCAGTGCACTCCTCTGCGCCATTTAGTTACAGTGGGCGGGATGGGATTTTTCCATGCCATTGCGATGTCGCGCTTGGCCACTACAAGGGCGGTTCCTAGAAACAATTAATCCGCTCTTGATCCATTTAGTCAGTCAGTGACTCCCAGTAATACGTTCAGGGGTTGTGCAGGACCTCCCTTCCCAACACCCCTGTGAGTTCTGCCTCCAGTGCAGTCCAGTAAGAAGTTGTATGTGGGCAGGACCATACCATGTGGAAAACATCTGAGGGTTTAGCATCACATCTTGCGCATGCTGGGTGCGGGATTAGGCCTGCCCTATGTAGGCGGGCAGGGGTGAGATAAGAGGCCTGTAAGTAGTAAGGCTGGACCAGGCGAAGTCTAGCTGATACAGTGATGGTATTGGTGGCCATCAGAGCGTCCCTCCAGTCCTCTTGTTCCAGAAGGCCCAAACATGTCTC
Source organism: Triturus cristatus (assembly GCF_964204655.1). Lineage (NCBI taxonomy): Eukaryota > Metazoa > Chordata > Amphibia > Caudata > Salamandridae > Triturus > Triturus cristatus. Next base: position 715,016,103 of record NC_140589.1, on the reverse strand, counting down.
TCAATGGATCAGGGAAAGTAGTACCATTATTAGTTAAGGAACAATATATCCCTCCCCGGTTACCCATCATGATCTGAGCTTCATCGGGGTGTGTGTTCTGGAAGTGATGTGCCGGAATTTAAATGCAAGTCTAGGGCATGGAGTTACAAATACTTGTAAAACTGGGACGGGTGAAGCGAATGTCTGGTCTGTAAGTCCATAAGGAGCGAATATGGTCACTAACCCGCACATCTCCAAGCTGTGAGATGCCAATGAGGTCCCAGCTCTTAAAACCTTCCAGGCCCACCACCTCTCACAACCATGTGCCCTGCCAAAGGGGTGTTTCTTGAGTCAGTTTGTCCTTCCATTGGATGTGTCGTAGGGAGGCGCGCCAGACCAGAAGGACTGCTTGGGTCACCGGGGGCAGGTCCCAGGAAGGGGAAAGCTGTACATCATAGCCTGAACTTGAGAGAGGCCTAAGTCTTTGAGTTTGGTCCTGTAAGCAGGGTCAGACCACCACCCATTGAACCAGTCGTGTATTACTAGGAGGCGGGTTGCAAGGTAATATAAGTACAAGTTTGTTAGACCCATGCCGCCATCAAAGGGTGTGATCTGGCTGGCAGTACGGAAGCGCCATACCCAGCTGTAGGCCACTCCTGAGAAACCTTGTACTTAGACTGTCTATTCCCTTGAACCAGGCTCGGGAATATGGAATGGGGTATTCTGAATGACACAGAGGAACTGGGGGGAGGATCATCATTTTAAATAGCGCTATCCTCCCTAGTGGGTTAAGTGGTAGCTTTTGCCACTTCTGGAGGTCTAGCTTGGTTTTAGCGACCAGAGGAGTAACGTTAAGTGCCCAGGCCAGTTCAGGAAGTAGGGCGACCCATATAGCTAAGTATTTGAAGGATTGCCATCTGATAGGGATAGTGGATTGCCAGTCAAAACATTCCCTTTAGAGAAGCAGGGGAACCAAAGTAGACTTGTCCGAGTTCAGGCGCAACCCTGAAACCCATTTAAAGGACTGCAGTATATATAAGCATCTAGGACCGGATCTGGCCGTGGCTGCGTGAAAGAGTAGGACATCATCTGCATATAAAGCAATGTTGTCTTCATGTGATCCTACCCAATTCCAGCCCTGAACCTGGTTATCAAGACGATGAGATTGGCCAGGGGCTCCATTGCCAAAGCGAAGAGTAGGTGTGAGAGGGGGCAACCCTTTCTCGTCCATCTTCTGATTGGAAAAATGTTCGAGAGCACTCCATTGACAAGCACCCGTGCAGTTGGGCTGATTATTTTTATTTTTTTAAATGGTTTTAATAGTACAGTATATACCTGATTTGGCTTCTGTTATTGCCTGGAGTTCACAAATCTGTCTCTTTTTCCAGAAACGGTTGCATTTATTTGAGTACTGGAGTGGCTAAATTTGATCACTTGGTTGATTTGTGATTTCCTATTTAACTCATTTAACTCTGTCTAACTGTAGACCTAGTGTTTTTGATTTCTGCTAGAGGGTAATTGGTGTAACTGCTAACATGAGTTTTGTGTACGCCATGGTATGTTTGAATATGCATTTTCAGTTTACCAAGAAAAGTTCTGTCATGTTGCTTTTCAAGAGTAGCCTATTGGCGTGTATTCACGGTTTCACCATCAAAAACATTAAGTCCTACGATCTAGAAGTATAGCCACATGTCAGCCTACAGAATCTACAGAGCTTGTAGAAAACAGGTGCGATATCAAGCTTACAACAATAGAACATGCCTGGATTACTACTTCTCGTCTCACTTTTTCCCTTGTAAGGCACACTGTTGGGGTGACAAGAGCATAGTTCGTCTGGTGGCAGCAGAAAACTGGTGGTCCATTGAATTCTCAGTTGAATAGGGATTGCAATATTGTTTGCTAAGTGCTTGTTAAATTAAAGTTTAATAACTGATCTAGAGGGAAAACTTTTAGTTTATACCAGCTAAACTTCGAACAGTTACACTACGAATATACCTTTATAAAGAATTTGTAATGATGTTTTAGAATGTTAAAATTGGTCGATTCCTCCCCAACCGAGTGACGTTGTGGGCCTTTTGTATCCTAATTGACCTTCTTTTGGATTGTGATTCTAACTAAACATCCATTTGATTGCAAGAGGAAGCAGCATTAAGTAATGTGTGTCAAAAATAAAATATAGTCGATCCATGAAGAATTTGTAATTCTTTTATTAAAAAAAAAAGGTCTGCCGTTCTGCTCTTAGAAGTGCATGTATTTACAACTTCGCTATTTTCTAATCTCTCATTAACTCTTTTTTAATGTGATGCTTTGTATGTGTATAGAGAAATCACGTGGAGATTACTGTGTGGTTTCTGTTAAGTAAAATGTTTAGATATAACATCCCAAGTTGTACGGTGAATAGCTGCTATTTAATTTGTTCTGAATCCACCATTTTTAAAGGACACGAAAAACACCATAATGCCGCTTTTGTGAGGGCAGCTGATACTAGACACCGATGTGAAGCCAGTAAAACGACAGTGTGGCTAGATTGATTGCAGGCATTTAGCTAAAGTGATAACATATTTTTCAATGGACCAGAATGATAACCAATGGCAACTGTAGATGATAGGAGTCAAGAACACTCAAAAAATGAAACTTCTAAGTGAACAGATGAATATTGGCTCCCTTGGTCAGGAAATGGTCACTAGTGTATACATTCATCCAGAGGACCTTCAGATAATGCTTTGAAGACCTAGGTTCGGGACTATAAGAAAACAAATGCATGTAATTAATTAAAAGTAATTTAATTGGGGGGTGACTGAGATGTATGAGTTGTTGCTTGGTAGCTGAATGGCAGTTTAGGCGGGCAACATTTTGTAAAGTACGAGGAGCAATAATAAATGGAACACACTTGTTTCATGCCCTGGCAGTGACTTGCACTAGGATCTAATTCGTGTTTACACCTTTTGTATTTTTTTAAATAGCCTATGTAACTCAGACAGCGGCAACTGAAGCTCTTAACTTGGAACCAGATGCGAACGCTAAGGGTTTGGAAGTTTGCTCTGGGCCTTTGGAACATTATGACTTTTTGGCTAGATCAGGAGTGTTGAGGAAAGATGATCACCAAAGAAGAGTCATGCAGCATTTGCAGACCCTGCACGAGACATTAAAGGGCTACAATCCAAACTCAAAATCCATGTTATCAAAGGTGAGATCCGTCGCAGACTATTGCATTGAATCGTTTCGTTGAGAAGGGTTGGAGGAAAAAAAAAAGTTATATCAGTGCCCCATAAACCTGTGGTGTCATGTTTGTTTGTGATGTACATGTCTCAGCAGAATTCGGTTTTAACCCCTTAAATCAGTGAATTAGAAATGTTTTCAATCTTTGCTATATTTTCAATCACCCTCCATTCTTCAATATGCTTCTTCTTCTATGCAAACAATGCACTATTAACTGTAAGCTGGATGATGGGAAGGGACTTAAATGAGGAAGTAGTAAGGAGGTGAACATTTGAGAAGGATATTTGGTGGTTGATAGTTATAGTTGTCAGGTTTGGGATCAGTCAGAGAGAGGAGGGTTGGAACAAAGGTTGAAAGGATTTTTTTTAAATAGCAAAAAACAGAAATGATCATGCGTGTGTGTGTTTATATGTGTATATATGTATATATATATATATGTATTGTGTGTGTGTATATATATAATCTACTGGCGGTCGCCAGTAGATAGTTATAGTTAGGACCGTGTTTCCATAGGAAATCTCAAAATTCTATTTTGAATAACTTTGGCGCCGGTTGACGAATCATCGCGAAATTTTCAAAACAAATGGGGCGCTCCGCTCAGCTCCTACCCTGAAAGTCTCGGGGTGATTCGTCAAGCAGGGGCCGAGAAAAAAGGGGGGTCCCAAAACGCGTTTTTCCCATGCATTTTTCCATAGGACCTTTAGTCCGAGCTACAGCCCGAACGGCTGAACAGAAGTATGTGAAATTTGGCAGAGAGGTAGCCCTCAGGTCAGGGATGTGCCTTTTGAAGGTCTCGTGTAAATCTGTTCAGTATTTCCTGAGAAAATAGCATTTAAATCAATATATATATCTATGGGCGCGCTCCGTGCGCTTACGGTAAGCTTACCGTACGCGTACGGTGCCGTGCGCGATTCTGATTGGTTGTTAGATCAAAGTAAACATTCGAATCGGTCGAAACCAGGAAGTGTCGGCCGCCATTTTGTCTCTCGCAGTCCGAGGGGGTGAAAAACAAAGGTGGATAACGTGAAAAGGGGGCAGGCTGGACAGTTCCTGACCCCCTAGCCTTTGTCAGGGGGTCCCAGAAGGACCCCCAAGGGCAAAAAATGTATTTTAATTTTTTTTAAAAAAATCGCCGAATGCGTGCAGCGTACGCGCACGGCGTAAACGGAGAAATTCCGCGAGGAAAAATTCCGCGAACTTCGCGTAATTACGCGTACCGTACGCGCACGGCAAAATTTTTTTATCAAAAAGGAAAGCTTAAAAAAAAATATAAATTGTGAGGTAAGGTTGGCTCTTAAAAGAGCCGTTGGGTTAATACAGGGATGGAGGAAAGAAAGAATGGGAATATTATGAGCGTCTACAAACGTGCTGGTCTATCTTATTGTTAATAAAGGGAACACTGGTCTCCCCAAAAACAATAAGACCAGAACACGTTATACACCTCATTACAACCCTCCCAAATCGAGGGTTAACGTCCAGAGGAGCAGAAGAAGGTGATGCTCCCACCTCAGAGGAAGGGCTCAGCTGAGCTGCCGATGATGTACTCGGCTGAGCTTCTGAGGTTGGGCTCTGGTGACTTACTGAAGAGTTTTCTCCAGTATGTCGAGCAAAGGTCCTGGGATGTCTATCCCTAAGGTGTCTCATCATAGAGTGATTTCCAAAGGAATACTTCTTCCTTGGATTTCCTCTAGATAAAACACGGTCACAAAGTGTGCAAGTGACCAATGGAGCATTGACCTTTTTCTCCCCCTCTGGAAAAGTAAAATACTCCCATACAAAAGAATTCTTTTGTTTCCTCCTTCTCTGGATCATGGTGGTGCTGCTAGCCTCACTCTCAGAAGAGGTCTGCTGTTCTGCCATTGTATCTCAATGTCAATTCAGCTCCTTCTCCTAGGGGATCTCAAGCAGTAATGAGGGGAATGGGTGTGGTGTGGGAAGTTTCTGGAACTGAAAGTAGTTTCAACCAATGAAAAGTGTTCTTTGTGGATCACATGATCTACTGTGCGCGCTCCGTAAGCTTACGGTACGCGCTCGCAAACAAGTACGCATGCGCAAACGTGACGCTTACCGAGCGCTTACGGAGCGCGTACGTAAGACGCACTCGCGCATGCGCATTACACGCTCCTGCGTAACCGCGACGTTGCTTCCGCGTGTACGCGTACGTCACGTACGTATCACGTAAGCGCGTTGTACTTATGACGTGCGGAGCGCGTAGCGTCAGCTTACCGTACGCGCATCGTATCACGTAAGCGCACCGTACTTATGACGTACGGAGCGCGTAGCGTCAGCTTACCGTACACGCACGGAAAAAAATGCATAAAAAAAAAATTTACCATTCCATAATGCAGGAGATAGTACATATATTATTTTATACATAGGTTTACAAAAAATCTCCAAAAAAAATTTGCATTTAAAAAACCGTACAAATTCACTGAAAAAACCATAGGTTTCACACACGTTATAGTTAGGAATTAGCATTTAAAAAACCTTGCAAATTCACTGAAAAAACCATAGGTTTCACACATGTTATAGTTAGCTGGACATTTCACTCATAAAAAACCAATGAAATTCCCCCGTTATAGTTAGTGCAGGCAACTATAACTCACGCGACCACAATCCTCTGTTGATGCTAATACTGTATCTTTAGCTATACATATATTACAAATATTTTTTTTTCAGAAAGACACATATGTCATCAGTGATGTAATATCTGACATCATCAGCAGAGGATTGCGGTCGCGTGAGTTATAGTTGCCTGCACTAACTATAACGGGGGAATTTCATTGGTTTTTTATGAGTGAAATGTCCAGCTAACTATAACATGTGTGAAACCTATGGTTTTTTCAGTGAATATATATATATATATTCACTGAAAAAAACATAGGTTTCAGGGACATTATAGTTAGTTGGACATTTGACTCATATAAAACTAGAGAAATTCGCCCCTTATAGTTAGTTGAGCTAACTATAACTCACGCGCCCGCAATGCACTGGTGATGATGTCACATATTACATCACTAATGACATGGTCAATGACATCACTGATGACATCATCCAGTGAATGTGTGTTTCTGTAAAGTTTAAATATTGTTCATATATATCTATGCCAATGTTTATTGAAGAAAGAGTGATTTTACAAGTCCCTGAATGGATTATTTAGTAGGTGCGTGCCTGACTGTATAACTGAGTGATTGAACATGTGTTACTGAATGTATGGGTTAATGACTAAACTGTGTGAAAGTCTGTATTAGTGTCTCAGTTGGTGTATAAGCGGCTGTATGGGTTGGTGAGTAGCTACATGAGTGTCTATATGTGTTATTGATTTGTTGTCTGAGTATCTGTAGGAGTGCCTGTGTGGGTGGGTGGGGGGCTGTGTGACTCTGTGCATACATGTCTGAGTGGGTGATTCACTGGTTGTATGGATTCAAAAGTACATCTGGGAAGGGCTGTATGGGTGAGTTAGTGTGTGTATGGGTGTGTTGGTGAGTGAATGAATGTCTCACTGGTATATGTGTGAGAATAAGTTATTTGAAGGAGTGGGTGTATAAAAGTGTCTGCTAGTATCAGTAATTGTATAAGACAGTAAGTATGTGTTAGAATCTGCATAAATAAGTGATGTGTTGTGTGTATAAATAACGCAGTTGGTGTGTATAACTGTATACATGAGTAAATGGGTATGTGATTGATTCTTTGCATGACTGACTAGGTGTGTGAGTAACTCTATGGATGAGTGGCAGACTGTGACTGTATGTATAGGTGTATGAGTGCATATTATAGTACTGTATTGATGAGTAACTGCATGTATAAGTGAGTGGATGTGAGTGTAGACCTAGGAAATAGTGGGTGGTATGTAGTATCTGGCATTGTTGTGTGTATGGTTTCAAAAATAGTAGTCAGTATTTTAGAGTGCGTGTATCAACGTTTATATTAGGCCATCAGTATGTGCATCAGATTATCAGGTGGATGATGTCATCAGTGATGTCATTTGAGATGTCATCAGTGATGTCATCAGTGATGTCACTGACCATGTCATGAGTGATGTAATATGTGATGTCATCACCAGTGCATTGCGGGCGTGCGAGTTATAGTTAGCTCAACTAACTATAATGGGCGAATTTCTCTGGTTTTATATGAGTCAAATGTCCAACTAACTATAACGTCCATGAAACTCATGTTTTTTTTGTGAATTTCGAAGGTTTTTTAAATGCTAATTCCTAACTATAACGTCTGTAAAACCTTTGGTTTTTTCGGTGAATATATATATATATATATATAATGTGTATATGTATATATATCTTGGCGTGGATAGCACTTGCTAATCCTATGCTTAAAGACTTTGATAGAAAAGCAGACATTTGAGGTGAGCAGATCTAGAGTGTCGCTGGTGTGGAGAGTGCTCTAGACAGGAGCTGCTTACCACCTAAACTTGAGAACTACCCAGAGTTCTGTTATATATATATATATATATTCACTGAAAAAACCATAGGTTTCAGGGGCGTTATAGTTAGTTGGACATTTCACTCGTTCAAAACCATAGAAATTACCCCGTTAAAGTTAGTTCAGCTAACTATAACTCATGCGCCTGCAATGCACTGCTGATGACGTCACATATTACATCACTCACGACATCACTGATGACATCTCAAATTACATCACTGATGACATCATCCAGTGAATGTGTGTTTTTCTGAAAATTCAATATGTTTTATATATGTATATCTCAAGGTCGATGAAGGAATAAAGACAGCATGTGTGCAGGACTGTATGGGTGGATGAGTGTGTGTGTATGGATGTGTTAGTGAGTGAATGACTGTCTCAATAGTGTCTTTATGAGCAACTACATATGTTTTAAACTAGTATATGTGAGCTTTGTTGTATATAAGTGAGTAGATGTGAGAGTGAGAGATTGGAAGAGTTCCTGTATAAATTAGTATGTGTTTCTATAAGTGATTGCTTAAGAGAGTAAGTATATGTAAGTTTCTGTAGAAGTAAGTGTGGTGGTGTGTGTATAACTGTATATGCAAGTAAATGGATGTTTGATACTTTGTTTGCATGTTTGACTGTGTGTGAGTAACTCTATGGATGAGTGTCGGTGTGTAACAGGAGGTTTAGGTGTATGAGTACATATGATGAGTGACTATATAGGACTATTGCTGAATGAGTGGATGTGTGTGTAGATCTTGGAATTACTGAATAGGTGTGTTGTAACTGGTATTGGTGTGTCCATTGTTTTGAAAATGTTAGTTTCTATTTTTGAGTGTGTGTATCAAAGGTTATATTAGGGTGAGAGGAGGTCTGCCACTATATCACAAGGATGATGTCATCAGTAATGTCATTTGAAATGTCATCAGTGACATCATGAGTGATGTTACTGACCATGTCAAGAGTGATGTAATATGCGACGTCATCACCAGTGCATTGCGGGTGTGCAAGTTATAGTTAGCTGAACTAACTAAACCGGGTCAATGTCTATGGTTTTGTACGAGTGAAATGTCCAACTAACTATAACGCCCCTGAAACCTATGGTTTTTTCAGTGAATTTCAAAGGTTTTTTAAATGCTGATTTCTAACTATAACGTGCCTGAAACCTATGGTTTTTTTTTTGGTGAATTTCTAAGGTTTTTTAAATGCTAGTTTCTAACTATGCCTACAGAGGTAGGACATGTGAAGAAAGAAGAAAAAAAGCACAGAAAGAAGCAAAAGAAATGCAGAAAGAAGCAACAGAAGTCCTCAAAGACGATGAAAAGTGCAGGAAGAAGCAAGACATGTGCAGAAAGAACCAACAGAGGAGCAGAAAGAGGCCTTGTTACAAAATCATCCTGTGCCCACAACTTTTTCAGAGGGGTACTGGTGTTAACTGCCTCTGACTAACCGGGTCTATAGCCAGTGGTATGCTAAAAGACACTTAGAATACAGGGAAAACACTTGCATACATTAGGGAACACTATGCATTGGGGTACCCCTGTGATTAGCATGACCTCCTCTGTAAGCCCTTAGTACATAAAAGGGCAGGGGTATTAAAACTACCTCTTAAAACTCGCCACGGGGTGCATTTGCACACCGGTGAAGGGAGGGGGGAGCCTGAGGTGACATGTGTGCAAACACGCCCTGTGGGTGTTTTAAGTTGGGGGATAAAGTCCCCTTGAATCCTGAGGGTCCCTGGGGTCCAACTAGCCCACTAGGTACCTCCAGTAGGCGCCTCAGAGCTGCGTTGCATAGAGGTATAAAAAGGGGCACGGCCTGGACCACCTATCTACAACGCAGCGCAGTGGCGCTTACTGGATGCACCGGGAGCGCTAGTTGGCCCCCAGGAGCCCTCAGGACTGAAGGGGAATTATTTCCCCACCTTAAAACGTGCCACAGGGCGTGTTTGCACACGTCACCTCCTGCCCCATCCCCTCCCTTCACCACTGTGTAAACACGCCCTGTGGGTGTTTTAAGTTGGGGGATAAAGTCCCCTTGAATCCTGAGGGTCCCTGGGGTCCAACTAGCCCACTAGGTACCTCCAGTAGGCGCCTCAGAGCTGCGTTGCAGAGAGGTATAAAAAGGGGCACGGCCTGGACCACCTCTCTACAACGCAGCGCAGTGGCGCTTACTGGATGCACCGGGAGGGCTAGTTGGCCCCCAGGAGCCCTCAGGATTGAAGGGGAATTATTTTCCCAACTGAAAACGAGCCACAGGACGTGTTTGCACACTTCACCTCAAGCCCCGTCCCCTCCCTTCACCACTGTGTAAACACGCCCTCTGGCCATTTTAAGTTGGGAGATTAAGACTCCTTGAATCCTGAGGGTCCCTAGGATCCAACAAGCCCACTAGGTACCTCTAGTAAGCACCACAGAGCTGCGTTGCAGAGAGGTGTAAAAGGGGCGTGACCTCTGAACAACTCTCTGCAACGCAGCTCCCTGGCGCATACTGGAGGTACCTGGTGGGCTAGTTGACCCCCAGGGACCCTCAGCATTGAAGGGAAATTAATTCCCCAACTTGCAACTCGCCAGGGGGCGCGTTTGCACAGTGGTGACATGTGTGCAAACATTCCCTGTGGCGCATTATAAGCTGGCAAATTAATTCCTCTTCAATCCTGAGGGTCCCTGGGGGCCAACTAGCCCACCAGGTACCTCCAGTAAGCGCCAGGAAACTGCGTTGCAGAGTGGTGTTCATAGGCCACGACCCTTTTAACAACATGCTGGTTTTTTAAAAAGTTTTTTTTAAGAAGGGAGGCTGCGTGGCCCCCTTTTCCTATTTTATTGGCCCTTAGGATCCCATCCCCCAGGGCCTGAACCCTATTTTTATTTTATTTTTTTAAATTGGAAGGGTGCAGCGTGGCCCGCCTCCCGAAGCCATGATCGCCCCGGGGACCCCATCCCCCGGGGCATGGCCAGTTTTTAATTTTAAATGTATTTGGACGGGGGCTGCGTCACCCCCCCTCCTCAGGCCATTTATGGCCCTGGCGACCCCATCCCCCGGGGCCAGCCTTTGTTTTGTTTTTTGTATTATTGAGGAGGGGGGGGCCGCGTGGCCCCCCTCCCGGGCCACTTCGGGGACCCCATCCCCCGGGGCCAGCCCTATCCATTGGGGACCGTGGGGGGTCCCTAATCCCCCCACGGTCCCGCCACCTCGCCGCATCCTGCGGGAGCCACCATTGCTTTTCCACACGGGGACCTGCTAAGATGCAGCTCCCCGTGTGGAAAAGCTTTGGTTTTTGGAAGAGAGAGCAGGTCTCCTGCGCTCTCTTCCAAAAACCAAAGCAGTTTGCTATGGCAGGGCGGGAGCCGTGAGGCTCACGCCCTGCCATAGCAAACAGCAGTGTCCCGGGGGGTAGGCATCCCGGGACACAGCAGAAGCCGGCCCTGGTGGGTGACGGTCCCCAGGGCTATCACGGGGCTCCAGGAGGGGGGCCGAGTGGCCCCCCTCCCAACATGTGCAAAGCCCCGGGGAGGTGGTGGTCCCCGGGGCTTGGGGGTCCGTAACAGTCCCCCAAATTTTAATAATTATAGTCCGGGGGAGGTGGTCCCTGGGGCACGTGGGGGGGTTCGAGCCCCCCCACACAGGTAGTTAATTGTTTTTTAAAAACAAGCCCTGGGGGTGGCGGTCCCCGGGGCTGTGGGGGCCATGTGCCCCCCGCCAATATTTTATAAAAACCCCAGGGGGTGGTGGTCCCTGGGCCTTTGAGCCCCCTCATCCATTTACAGTTCAAGCCCCGGGGAGTGGTGGTCCCCGGGGCTGTGGGGGAGGCATGAGCCCCCTGCAAATACTTTTGAAAAGCCCTGGGGGTGGCGGTCCCCTGGGCTTGGGGGGGCTTGGATGCCCCCACGTAAGAAATCAAAGCCCCGGGGGGTGGCGGTCCCCGGGGCTGCGGGGGGCCGTGTGCCCCTCGCAAGTCATTGTGCAAAGCCCCAGGGGTGGCAGTCCCCGGGGCAGTGTGGGGGGCCCAGGGGCTTTATTTAAACGAAGCGCGGGAGCCCGCACTTCGTTTTTTTTTTCGCGGCCGGATCCATGGATCCAGCGCACATCCCATGATTTTTAAAAACAAAAAAAACATTTTTATGGGCCCTGGGGGTCATTGTGGGACCACCTAAGCAGGCCTAGGGGGTCAGGGTGTTTCTACCCTGCCCCCTTTTCGTGTTTTGCACATTTGTTCTTCTCTTTTCTTGTGCCTCGGTTCTACCGAATCACAAGATGGCTGCCAACACTTCCTGGTTTGGAGTGTTGACAGCTAGTTAGCATGAAGCTCGTGATTGGGAGGGTGCACGATCCACCGCGGCCATAGATATCGATATTTTTTTAATTTTGATTTTCTTAGTAACTACGGAACGGATTAACACCATTTAACCGAGGGCTACCTTTTTGCCAAATTTGGTGTAATTCCGTTTAGCAGTTCGGGCTGTAACAGTGTCTAAAGATTCCTATGGAAAATTGCATGGAGAAAACATGTTTTGGGACCCCCCTTTTTTCTCGGCCTCCGCTTGCTGAATCACCCTGAAACCTTCAGGATAGGAGCGGACCAGAGCAGGTCATAAGTTTTGAAAATTTTGTGAATATTCGTCAATCGGCGCCAAAGTTATTGGGAATAGAATGTTGCAATTTTCCTATATATATATATATATATTCACTGAAAAAACCATAGGTTTCACACATGTTATAGTTAGCAGGACATTTCACTCGTGAAAAACCAATGAAATTCCCCCGTTATAGTTAGTGCAGGCAACTATAACTCACGCGACCGCAATCCTCTGCTGATGACGTCAGATATTACATCACTGTATTTAGACACTTATTTACCCATGTCTTCTTCCATTAATCTTTAGCTATACATATATTACAAAAATTTATTTTTCATAAAGACACATATGTCATCAGTGATGTAATATCTGACATCATCAGCAGAGGATTGCGGTTGCGTGAGTTATAGTTGCCTGCACTAACTATAACGGGGGAATTTCATTGGTTTTTCACGAGTGAAATGTCCTGCTAACTATAACATGTGTGAAACCTATGTTTTTTTCAGTGAATTTGCAAGGTTTTTTAAATGCTAATTCCTAACTATAACGTGTGTGAAGCCTATGGTTTTTTCAGTGAATTTGTACGTTTTTTTAAATGCAAATTTTATTTTGAGATTTTTGGTAAAAAATAATATCCAACCTATGTATAAAATAATATATGTACTATATCCTGCATTATGGAATGGTTAATTTTTTTAAAATTAATGTTTACATACAGTTGTACATCACAGTTATTATCTTCTACAACTCTTGAAACTTGTACTTTTCTTTTTTTTTTTGCCGTGCGCGTACGATAAGCTGACGCTACGCGCTCCGTACGTCATAAGTACGGTGCGCTTACGTGATACGATGCGCGTTCGGTAAGCTGACGCTACTCGCTCCGTACGTCCTAAGTACGGTGCGCTTACGTGATACGTACGTGACGTACGCGTACACGCATGCGCGTTGCGCGGAACCAACTTCGCGGTTACGCGGGTGCGTGTAATGCGCATGCGCGAGTGCGTCCTACGTACGCGCTCCGTAAGCGCTCCGCAAGCGCATATTTACGTCACGTTTGCGCATGCGTACTTGTTTACGAGCGCGTACCGTAAGCTTACGGAGCGCGCACGGTAGGTCATGTGATCCACAAAGAACACTTTTCATTGGTTGAAACTACTTTCAGTTCCAGAAACTTCCCACACCACACCCATTCCCCTCTTTACTGCTTGAGATCCCCTAGGAGAATTGTGGTCTTATTGTCTTATCACGCAACCGCAATCCTCTGCTGATGACATATGTGTCTTTATGAAAAAAAAATATTTGTAATATATGTATAGCTAAAATTTAATGGAAGAAGACATGGGCAAATAAGTGTCTAAATACAGTATTCGCATCAGCAGAGGATTGCGGTCGCGTGAGTTATAGTTGCCTGCACTAACTATAACGGGGGAATTTCATTGGTTTTTTATCAGTAAAATTTCCGCTAACTATAACATGTGTGAAACCTATGTTTTTTTCAGTGAATTTGCAAGGTTTTTTAAATGCTAATTCCTAACTATAACGTGTGTGAAACCTATGGTTTTTTTCAGTGAATTTGTACGGTTTTTTAAATGCTAAGTTACTTTACGCCATTCGTGGCGTGCGCGCCCACTTAACGCAGTTCGTTCCGTGCGTGCACAGTGAGCACGCGGTGCGCTTCGCGCACCGCGCGCCCACTTTACACAGTTAGTGCCAGGCACGCACGGTGGGCACGCGGTGCGCTACGCGCACCGCGTGCCCACGTTACGCTAGATGGGCCATGTACGCACGATGCGCTTCGCGCACCGTGCGCACATGGAGGACATATGATGCGCTTCGTTGTGAAAGGTAATATTTTAATTTTTCAATATTGTATATAAGTCATGCACAAATGGTGCCCTTCGGGCACCATTTGCACATGGGGTGGGGAGAGTGTGGATATTTTTTTTTTAAATAATTTTTAACGTACGCGTACGGTAAGCGTAATCGGCGAAATTTTCGAAAAAATGAAAATTCCGTTTTTGGCTTTAGGGGAACTTTGGGGACTCCCTCAACATGTCTAGGTGCTTAGAAGCTGTCTAAACAGCCCCTTTACATGTTTTTGCTCTTTGTTTTTTAACCCCCTCTCAGAGTGCGAGAGAGAAAATGGCGGCCGCCACTTCCTGGTTTCGACCGATTCGAATGTTTACTAAGATCTAACAGCCAATCAGAATCGCGCTCGCGCACGTCACCGTACGCGTACGGTAAGCGCACCGTAAGCGCACCGTAAGCTGGCTCAGATATATATATTGATTTAAAGGCTATTTTCTCAGAATCTACTGAACAGATTTACACCAAACCTACAAAAGGCACTTCCTTGACCTGTAGACTACCTCTCTGCCAAATTTCAAGGAACTCTGTTCAGCCGTTCGGGCTGTAGCAGTGTCTAAAGGTCCTATGGAAAAATGCATGGGAAAAACGCGTTTTGGGACCCCCCTTTTATCTCAGCCGACGCTTGACGAATCCCCCCGAGACTTTCAGGGTAGGAGCGGAGCGTAGCGCCCCATTAGTTTTGAAAATTTCGCGAGGATTCGTCGACCGGCGCCAAAGTTATTCAAAATAGAATGTTGCGGTTTTCCTATGGAAACGGGGTCCTAACTATAACTACCTACTGGCGACCGCCAGTAGGATATATATATATATATATATATATATATATATATATATATATATATATATATATATATATATATATATATATATATATATATATATTCGTCGTTTCACTCCGTCCTTGTGATTTGGACAAACGAGCACGGACCACAGCATTGTGCAGTAGAAATATTTTTTATTGCTCGAAGACCTCTACAGCCATGACGTGTTTCAGCCCGCCACGGGCCTTGATCACATATATTTTCTATTTTTTGATAGTTGGGAAAACTCTAAAAGAATGTTCACTTGCCACTATTGTTCAAAACATCCCTGGCTTCTGTTCATTCGGTGATGGATTCAACCCAGATCTGTGACTGGGGGTGAGTGTCTAAAAAGTTTCAGCGCTCCGTCCATCATCCCCTTTGGTTTTGCTTTGTTCGCCCTAAATTGGCAGGGTATGCCCAGACGTGGGTTCCTTGCTCACTTTGCCACTGGATTCACGCTAGCCTGGCTGATGAGGGCTGTTAGCCTGAAACCAGTCCCAGGAGGCTTGTTTCCGGTCCAGGCAAGACATGGCTTGGCAGTTTGGGCTGGACTGTTCCCATGAGGCACAGGGTCAAGACTGATTTGCATATAGCTGTGTTTGAACTGGGGTGGCGAAGTGAGCTAAAGAACGATGATGGGTTCATCCCATATCTGTGACTGGGGGTGAGTGTCTGAAAAGTTTCAGTGCTCTGTCCATCATCTCCTTGTGTTTTTTCTGCTCATTCATGGCAGTTGCACTTTTTAAATTCTCTTAACTTCTTATCAATGTCTGAAACTAAGTTGTCATTCTCAAACGTATTGCTTGACTTGCACTCCGTCTGCTGCTCTATTATCCTATCTAGCTTTTTCATCATTATTTAATTGCGTTCATTCTTACCTACATGTTAGTAATTTAGGGGAAAACACACCAAACCCCACCCCCATCCCCACAGACCTCATTGGGAAAACTGAAGAAAACTGCAGTGTACCATTGTTTCCACTTTGCACTAAAATGTCTTGGTCGGAATAGTTTTGTATGTATATCATGGGGAAGAAATTTTAAGTTTTAATAAAAATCTGCCTAATATTTTGTTAAAGTATTGTTAGCCAAATGGTGGGTGGAAGACACACTGATGAGAAAGTTAGCCTCCTGTGCCACAGAACATGTGTCCGCTGCACTCCCATTTTGCTCTTCATTATTATCACTATAGACTCTGGCCGCATTATGTACAGTCTTTTACCAGTTATATTCTTTATTAAAGCGCACCGCATCCTGCATCAACGGTTCTTTAGGGGCTTTCCAGAGACCAAAAAATGTTAATACTGTAATGTGAAAGGCTCTTAGACTGTGTGATCACTCTTCTGTGGCGTGGTAGCAACACTCTTCCTTGCAACGGAAGATAGATAGGATCAGTCAATATTTTTTACTTCATGCAAACATAAATAAACAGTAAAATTGACCCATTATGGGAGATAATTGTGTTTTTGGTTGTCCTTGGGTAGTCCGATATATATATTTTTTTTCTTTTTTGAAAACCTTTTTATTAAACACGCAAAACATGCTTCAGATCAACATCATACAAAAACGTACATTTGGTGAATTGACATGTATAAAGGGTACCATATTGGGTAGTCAAATTTTTTTAAACATATGCTGTAACAGTCCACACATCTTACCTGGCCATTGTGTAAATACAGTTTGAAGATTTCTGACTGCTTTGTTCATTGGCTTATTCATTTATCAAGTGAGCAATGTGCCAAAGCTGATGAACACCAATTCTAAATATCAATTAAACAGTACAATAAAACATGCCAACAGTGAAAGTTTGAATTGCAGTGCAAGAAACTCAACAAGGTATAGACTGTGATGAGCATATTTGTGAAACAGGAGATAATGCTGCAAATATTTGTAATACTATTGTGGGAAAGAATAAAAAAATAAAAAAAAGAACACCAGTCCATGAAGGAGGGAGTTCATGGTCAGGCTCCAGAGCCTAATCAACTTTACTATCACAACTTTATGTGGGCATATTCAAATTGTAACCATTTAAGGATCACAGTTTGGTGTGGTAACACTTGGCTCAACACCTAGGGATGTTGTCTAAATGTTCAAGAGACTAGAAAAATCTCAATAAAAGCTCTCCTACTCTTGTGCATGACCCATAGATCATGAAATGTACCATCTTTAGAATATGATGATTGTCACATTGCTCTATACTTTAAGTAGTCTGAAGCTTAAAACTTATATCATAGTACTGTAAAAAAGGCAAGCAACATAGTAGCGATGTAATGAAAATAGTAAAAGACTATAGACGGGCTTAACGTATGCCAGGAATTGGGGACAAACTGCAGCAAATTAGTATTTTCGGTTACTTTGTAGTTTATGGGCTCACGTATAGTAATTAACAGATGGATGACATTGTGAGGTTGGTCATTCTGTCATTTAGGGTACATGGAAGCAGTTCATTTTGGGGGACACATCTTTACATGATCCATCCTGTAATTGTATGGCCTCAAGCTGCACTTGTCTGTTGAACAGAAGTGGCATGGGTACGAACATGCCAACCCTTCGGGCTTGTATAACCTCTCAGTCAATTGTGTAGGTTCTCATTTCTTGGCCAAGACTTCTGTTAGGTACTTTGCCTCAGACCCCTCCTTTCCCAGGAAAGGCATTTTCCCTATTGATCCTTGTAGGCCACAACCCTCACTAGTTTATTTCCGTTGCAGGACTCTTTTCAGGGTCATACTCTACATCTCTAGTCTAAACTTTTTCCCATGTTTTACGAAAAGAAGTACATGCCTTAACCAGTGAAATTACAGCATTTTTCCCATTTCGATGAATTTAGAATACTTGTAGATTCAGTCCAACCAAAAAGAACACTGTTCAAAGTATCAATGAGAAAAAGTAATTGGTTTTATCATACGAGCAACTGGACTGATGCAATTTACCTGGTTAAATAGGTGTGGAAATGTGGGACCTTAAAAGAAACCCTGTAGAGAAAGTTGGTTAATTAAAAGCATAGAGGAACTGTCAATAAAACAAGAACGTGGCGATGACGGTATTCCCTACCAAATGCACAGAGCAAAATTTCAACCACAACCTGCTTTTGTGGTAAAACTACAATGATGATCTGTGATCCATGTACCTGTGATGCCGCATTTGTCTTTTACAAATCTAACCCCATCTACCAATCAACCCTGTTGATTCTCTGCCACCTGTTTATGGCCCTCACATTCAACCGTCGAGATTTCAGCCTCTGCCCCCTTGGCAGATACAGCCATTGAATCGCATCGAACCTTTGTCTGTCTCTGTACCCAGTAGCTTGCCTGCCATCCTCCACCTCGGCTGGTGACTGGAAGAGCCTCACTCTAGTGTTTTCTGACAATTCATAGGCCCACTGCAACAATGGCATGTATTTCAGGCACTTTTCACAAAGCCTTGCTGTGACAGATTCAAAGGACTTCCTTTTGCAGTTTGAGCACCTTGATGTAATTTGAAATGGGACCTATTCTTCTGACTGTTTGCATGATAGCATCTCTTTACCTATAGTTAAGAAAGGGTGCAATACTTACCCCAAGTAGGGGCCCAGGAGCAGGGGGAGGGGCTTTGTGGCCTTATGGATATGCACCAATAAAAGCGCAGACATACAAGTTTCATACTTGGGCCTTCAGACTTTTTCATCACCCTACTGAAACTGAAGTTGTTGGCGTGGGACCTTTACTGTGCATCCTCCACCATACTCAGCAGGTGTTACGAGTTTCCTATCAGTTTGAACAATTTCCTGCCCCACACCAAGCTCTTTCCCTAGTGTACCTACTGTTTTGGAAGTCTTCTTGGAGTTTGCTCCCGGAATGGTAATCTCCACGTTCACTGTACCTATTTTACTTTCAAGGGGCAAGCTAAGTCCTTCACCATGACCACTGGTTCCCCTTAATGAATGTTCAGAGTCGTGTTTGTGGTGCATGGGTTGAAGAACTAGCTTCCCCTCGCTCAGTCACTATTTGTGAGCACTTTAGGAAGGCTTTTCTGTTGTGTCCAGTGGACTGCGGGGCCTCCTATCCCTTAACCTGCCCATTCTGCTCAGTGTCTGTGCCGAAGCAATGCGGGGGGATCCAGTCTGTACAAAGCAAAACCAAAGGGGATGATGGACGGAGTGTTGAACATTGCAAGCACTCACCCCCAGTCAACTGATCTGGGTTTAATCCATCATCATTCTTTAGCTCACTCCGCCACCCAGTTCAGACATGGCCATATGCAAATCAGTCTGACCCTGTGCCTCATGGGAACAGTCCAGCCCGAACTGCCAAGCCATGTCTTCCCTGGACCGGAAACAAGCATCCTGGGACCTGTTTCGGATTCATAAGGAGGACCTGGCTTGGCAATTCGGGCTGGACTGTTCTCATGAGGCACAGTGTCAAGACTGATTTGCATATGGCTGGGTTCCAACTGGAACGGCATGGTGAGCAAAAAAACTATGGATTTAGGCCCAGATCTCTGTACTGGGGTGAATGTATGACATTGCTCTGCATTCTGTCCATCAACTGTTTTTTTGGCATCCAGTCTGTACACCACACTTTATCAAAGGAGGTGAGGCAGTAAGCCAAGTGTTCACGGTGCAGGCCACAAATGTTCCAACTGATGAGTCACACACAAATGGGAGCACCACGCTATAGCAAAGGTTGAAGCTTTTGTTAAAAGCTCCATCCTGTGTCTTGCATCCTTGGCAATTGGTATAGATGCATCACTCCTAAAAGGTTTGAATAGTGGCAACTGGGCTTTCGCCAATCCTCCATCCTAGTGCCTGGATGGTGTCAGTAGTTCTCCAATCATGATGATCCTTCCTTCTGCTACATTAAGGCAGTTGAGAGCAAGATTTGGTGTACTGCAGCCAGCCTTACAAGCCTGGTGGATAGTGCACCCCCTGTTGCAGTGCATGTTGGGATTTGGGTTATTGGTTGACTGGGGTGTAAGCCCTGGTCAAGCAACACTTGTAGGGTGAACCACAGATAGTCACTAAATTTACCCGTGCTTAACCCTGGGTAGCTTGGCACAAAAAGCAGTCTGGCTTAACTTTGAGGCAATGTATAAATTATTAATGCAGCGCACATATAGTAATAAAGTGAAAACGCAACATAAGGAAAATCCCACACCAATTTAGAAAAATAGTCAATTCTAATAAATTATTTGACACCAAAAATCCAATCAGTAGAATCGGGGTTATGAGTTTTTAAAGGTTTCAGTAAATCTAGCACCAAAAAGCCAGCTGTGAATATCTGGTCACACTGGACAGGGACAATGTCACAAGTTAAGGCTTACCACTAGGAAGTGCTTGCCGATTACAGGGACCCTGCTAGACCAGCTGAACAGAGTACCTTAGATCCTGGTTTGTGGAGGTTGCGAGGATCTGCATCGGAGATGCATTACAGAGTTTAAGCGATGCGTTGGTTCCGAGGTGCAGCGAGGCTGCGACGTAAGATCCTATGTCCTAATCGAGGATCCCTCAATGAGGGCTTGCGATGTAAAGTCTGGTGTCGAGTATGTGGTGCGCAGTTGGGGCCATGCGTCGGTTCCGTGGAGCTGCGAGGCTACGATGCGGAGTCTGGCGTAGTTGAGGCTGACGTCGACGAGAGTTGCGAAGGCCTGCGCCGAGGATGCCTCGTGCAGTCGGGGCGATGCGTCAGTTCTGAGGACTGCGGGTCTCTGCGACGAGTTCGATACACTCAGCAGTGGCGATGAATCAGTTTTGCACGGGGTTGCGGTGCATCGGTTCCGATGGATCCACAGAGGCTGGACAGCACCGTAAGGCTCTTTACCAAGGGTCCAAGACTGGGGTGACACCACTTGACAGGGTAGACTCACTGGTGGCAGAGTCCAGGTGCAAGGTTGCAGGAAGTCTGTTGTGTCCCTGAGGCTTCAGCTCAGGAGGCCAGCTAACTAGCCCTTGGAATCACTCTGGGATTCGGAGATGCAGGTCCAGTTCTTCTCATCTAGACAGGAGGTCATCAGGCAGCAGTCCTTCAGAGCAGCAGTGTGGCAGTCCTTTCAGCAGCAGAGCAGTCCTTTCTGGCAGAGTATCCACAGGTCCAGAAGTAAACTAAAGAGTTGGTGTCTTAGTTCCCCTTTTTATGCCCTGGTTCTGGAAGGTGGGAGAAGCTTCTAGATAGCCGCGTAGAAGTGCATGGAATTTCCTGCCTCCCATGCCCTGGCTCCAAGCTGGCTGCAGTGACAACATGAGTTCGTTAGGCCCACTGTGTGAAGGCAGAGCACAGGCTGTTCAGTTGCAAGTGGGGTTGCGTTCAACTCCACCTCCCTCCTCTCATCCTGCCAGCAGATGGTCTATCTAGGCAGCCTAATCCCTCTATTATGTGACTGTCTGGGAGGAATTCTCAAAGTCTATCAGTTACACCCAGACATGTGACCCAAGACAGACTACAGGCACAAAAGGGCCAAGGGCAGGAAAATGCCAACTTTCTGCAAGTTGTATTTTCAAAATGTTAATGAAAAATCCAACTTTACAGTTAGAGCGTTTATCATTACAATTTCATAGACCCCAAACATTACCTAGCTACCTGCTCCCTATTGGAAATTACAGCTTATAATGTAATTGGGGATTCCCTATGTTATCCTGTGGGAGGGGTAGGCCTCACAATAGTGAAAAGCCTACCTTGGGGGTGACGTAGATGTAATAAAAGGGGAGTTTAATCCTTGGCAAGGGGGCTTAAATGTCAAGTGGACATGACAGTTTAAAACTGCATTCAGGCTGCAGTGGCCGAAACAGGATATATTTTAAGGTGCTGCTTAAGTGGATGAGACAATAAATGCTGCAGACCTACTGGTAGCAATTAAATTGCTGGCTCTGGGTATATAGCATACCACTCTACCAGGGAGTTACAAGTAAATAAAAAATGCCAATTGGTTATAAGTCAATGTAACAATGTTTTAGGGGTGTTAGGGGAGTGAGCACAAGCTTTTTTTAGCACTGGTTAGCAGTAAATTGCAGAGTGCTAAGGCCAACAAAAACAAATTCAGCATACAGTGGAAGGGAAAAGGGAAAACGTTTGGGTGTGACCCTGCAGAGAGGGCCAGGTCCAATAGTTCCCCTAATCTAAAGGAGCAACTAGTTAGGGTAATTGTGCCTACCACCAGCCACTCTTTGGCCTGTCAGCACCACAGGACACATAAGCTGCATTTCAGCAGTACCACACTTGCTTACTTCTTTAACAGTGGAGTGACCTCTACATAGCACTTTACAGCCCATAGCCCCCCTTTGCATGGAGTGATAGAGGAAAAGGAACAGCAGGCACCGGCCCCACTGGCAGCGTCCAAGTTGGGTTTGCCCAGGACAGGGGAGGGAAGGGGAATTGATACACTAGAGGACACCAAAGTTTAACAATAAAATTACTGCCACAACAGGCTTCTGCTCAACTGGGTACTTCCGCTATGGATACGCCCAAGAGCCGCCGCTCCCCTGTAAGGTCCCGTTGCCTGCAGTGAAGAGGGCAGGCTCTCCACATTGTCTGCTCTGGTGCCCCACAACTTTCCAGCGGTCCTTCAGGTCTCAGTGGGCTTTCTACACCTAAGCGGGATGATAAACCCATCAAGGTCACACCTCCGAATCTTTGTTCGTGTCTCAGTATACATTACATCAACAACAGTGGAAACATAATTATTCAGTCTGGCTTTCTATGTTCTAAATTCTAACCAGGTACCCCTGGCTGTACACTTTGTGTTTGGAGGTGTACAAAGTTAATGGTTAAGTAGCCTATATAAAATCTCAACGTGATCTTCTATGTTTTAGTGACCTGGATTGCCACTCTTCTCCTCTCCAACATGTTGGCCACCATAAGAAATTTTAAATCACATGTATCTCCACAAACAAACATATCAAGCAGGCAGTCCAGAGTTGGGGGATGTTAATATTTTTTATGTTTTCAAAAGAATTACCTCCCATCTATCACCCATTCACGAAATGTTGCCACTGGTGAAAAGTACTGGACTCATTAAGTGAATTACACTGAAGGATAAATATAATGCCGCTAGGTTCCGTAAGGTGGGCATCATTTTTGTAAGATTTGGCCAAAGTATAGTATATTCTACTAATCGTCTACTCTTGGCCATGTCTGTAGGTAATGCACAAATTTGGTTCCATTCCTTATCTGAGAGGTGACCTCAAGTCCTCAAGATCCTCAGCACAACACACTATAAGACGAGATCTGCTTTTGCCCTTTATTTTGGATAAATTTCTACAATGCACAGATCAGGTTAAAATTATCAAAAGGGTTGAGGGCAGTTGGCAATGGCAGACATTTTGGTATACTGGACCTTTTGTAGAGGGAAACGATAAGACCAGGCTTTCTGAGATGATATTGGAGAGACCTGGCTTTGGCAAACTGTCTGGGAAGAAAGGGTCCTGCCATTAGTGACTGGATTAATACATTGTAATAAGGTGGGCCTAATAAGATGAGTCAAGGATGATCCTGGTAGCATTCCAACTTCATTTGAGTTTGACAGGTTGCATCAAGTTCCACTATGCACATTTGCATCAAAAATTGGATTTCAGTCTTACAAATTACTTAAATGCTAGGTTACAAAAAACCCACTTACAAATGGGCAAGTTGAGAAATGATTTTCATTCAACGCAAGTGTGTTGCTAATGGGCAGTTCAGCTTTTTAGTTCTTCAGATGTTCTTAGAAACTGAAGTGATGTACTTTTATCAAGAAGTGTTCTGTGTTGAATGATATAATGACAGTGCTTTTTAAAGGACTAATTATCCTCCACATTACAGCTGGAATCATTTGTCTGATTCTTTAATTTGATGATAATTCATCTGTGATGAGGAATGGTGTGTGCCGGGCTGAGTAGGCTGAGGGAAAAAAAGGCTGCTTTCGCATGTATAGTTATAACTATATATGTGTCTATACCTAGCGGTGTATCTATATTTACATATTTATCCCATCGCTGGTGAAATTAAATGTGGTCCAGTTAACGGCTATTTTCTAAAAGTGTACTGATAAACATATATTCCCACATGTATTACTACATCGCTAAAATATTTTTTACCCTTGTAGAACATAACTGATTTGACAAAAACACACGAATAGCTACATTGTTACATTATAGAATAAGAAGGCCTGGTTATTTTGCATTTTTATATAATTTCATTGATTGAACCCACTGGTGTGGTTCAAGGCGTTGTTTGTAATGACTGCAGATTAAACAAACATTGACCAAATCAATAGTCCTGGTTTGAATGTGCTAACAAATATACAGACCGGCATGAGCAAGTGTCCATTTGTGCATATCTGTGCTTGCATTAGTTAGTAATACCTTATCAATGGGGAGCAGACAGTGGGTGAGGGAGGGATAAAGAAAATATTCCTCCATGCTTTAACATGCATGCACTTTTTTGGAATTGGAAGGATATAACCAATAATATTAGATAAAAGCGAAATACTCGTGAGCGGTGTCAAGACTTGATTGGCAAGATATCAAGCCTGTGATTGAAAGAAGAAAAAAACCAAAGCTGGTTAAACAAAGCCAATGCTTGAGATGGGTGGACCCAAGGCCCCATGTATATCGTATTTTAAGCCATAGGTCTGTTTAGCGAGCTGCATTATCCGTCCCAGACCTAAAAGCTGCAAGACATAAACCATACAAGCAGATCCACTGAGTGTGGTATGCTGTTTCTTACCATTGCTGAGGGAAGAGAGGGCTTTGTGCCCTACTCAGGGCTTTGCGTCTCTTGAATCAAGGCTTCTCTTCACACTCAACAACGGTAATAAATAACATACTAAAATCTCTGTATATATCCTTTATATGACGATGCTCTTTAACATGGCCCAACATGTTATTTAGAGCTAGGATACCAATAAGCTCGTATTTATTACTACGGTGCAAAGCTCAAATTCTATGTTAGTGGTACAGAACAGAGAAAATGATTTGAGAAAATGCTGCATACTGCTTCACACATTGAATGTTAGAAAGGCTTCACACTGGAAAACATTCTGCTAATAGTCCCAAGGACACCAGTTTAGTTTTGTCAATTAATGGAATTAAATCCTTGAACCCTGATTTTGGTTATGTATTTTTTTCATATTACGTCATTATTACTTAAACTATGTATGTAGATGCTACCAAAACTTTAAGAAATGTCAAGAAAAATGTGCACACTTCACCACAACATAAATATGCGCAGCGGACCATGCACATATGGGTATTTATATAGAGGGGATTTCTTCAGCTAATAAAATTAACCATAATAAATATGTGCGAGTGTGTGTGTGTGTGTGTGTGTGTGTGTGTGTGTGTATATATATATTCACTTAAAAAACCATAGGTTTCACACATGTTATAGTTAGGTGGATATTTCACTCGTAAAAAACCAATGAAATTCCCCCGTTATAGTTAGTTCAGATAACTATAACTCGCGCGCCCGCAATCCTGCTCATGACGTCACATATTACATCACTCATGACATGGTCAGTGGCATCACTCATGACATCACTCATGACATCACTGATGACATCATCCTTGTGATAGAGTGGCGGTCGCGCGAGTTATAGTTATCTGAACTAACTATAATGGGGGAATTTCATTGGTTTTTTACGAGTGAAACATCCACCTTACTATAACATGTGTGAAACCTATGGTTTTTTAAGTGAATTTGCAAGGTTTTTTAAATGCTAATTCCTAACTGTAACGTGTGTGAAACCTATGGTTTTTTCAGTGAATTTGTACGTTTTTTTAAATGCTAAGTTATGTATGTATTTTTTTTCTAATATTTTTTTTTTTTTTACAATAAACTATGTATTACATATCTTTTTTTTTTTTTTTTTTCACCGTGCGTGCACCCCGCGATTTTTAAAAAAAAATATTAAAATGTTTTTTTCTGCCTTCGGGGTCCTTCAGGGACCCCCTGACAAAGGCTAGGGGGTCAAGAACTCTCTACCCTGCCCCCTTTTCACGTTCGCCACCTTCCTTTTTCACTCTCGCACTGAAAACAAACAAAATGGCGGCCGACACTTCCTGATTTCGACCGATTCGAACGTTGACTAACATGTAACCACCAATCAGAATTACGCTTGCGCACGTTAGGGTGCGCGCACGGTGCGCGGCTATAGATATGTATGTGCTTTTAACTGCAATTTTCTCAGGAACTACTCAACAGATTGACTCCATATATGCAAAAGGCACATCCCTGACCTGAGGACTACCTCTCTGCCAAATTTCAAGTAATTCTGTTCAGCCGTTCGGGCTGTACCTTCGACTAAAGGTCCTATGGGAAAATGCATGGGGAAAACGCGTTTTGGGACCCCCCTTTTTTCTCGGCTCCCGCTTGACGAATCCCCCTGAGACTTTCAGGATAGGAGCTGAGCGGAGCGCCCCATTAGTTTTGAAAATTTCGCATAGATTTGTCAACCGGCGCCAAAGGTATTCAAAATAGAATTTTCTGATTTCCTATGGAAACACGGTCCTAACTATAACTATCTACTGGCGACTGCCAGTAGATTATATATATATATATATATATATATATATATATATATATATATATACGATTTGTTCAGAATATAATAGTATGGGATCGTTTCAAAAATCTAAATTAATTCATAAATTACTAGAACAGATCACATTGCCTCTGTCTTACTAAGCAGTGGTGCACTAGAAAAAGGCACACATTATTCAGTTTTGTTGTTTAAACCATCTCCCCCGTTAACTTTTCATCCTATAAATTTCAAAATATGAAACAATAATTGTTGACATAAAGTTGGTTAATGTTTTTGCTCAGGTCACATATTTCAAGCCTTGTCAGGGCTGACTCCCCTCTAAGCTCCTGAACTTGCTAAAATGAGGCTACCCCTGTAGGATTTTAGCATTATATCAATGTTTGAATATGTGAAGACTGTAGCCTTGTCACAAAAATCTGTACAATTTCTGTCTGTTAGTTACACTGTACTCTTGAGTAAAACGTGATGAATATTTTCTATTCTGACTCAAGTATTGGTATGTCAAGTTTAAAAGTCATTATTTTTTCCTATTAAAATACAAAAATATCTTGCTGTTGAGTTTATGGTACAAAGTAAATATGCTGCCTGCAACTCCTGCCAAGTGTTACCAGTTCAATCTTGATTATATGCTCTTTACAGATAAATCTTTGCGTAGCAGCCATCCAAACAATAACTTGCACACACCAAATGCATTGCTTATGACATCACAATATTTATACCAATAAATAGCACCTAAAAGTGAAATTTAATTAAGCAACAACACATGATCAGACCAATTAATGATGCTACATTCGTAGTCTTCTCTGCCAACGTGCTAAGGGTAATGTGGTATGTAGACTCCTCAGCAAGATGGCTTGCAACATGTGTAATTGCATCTGTTTCATTAAGTGTGTAGTCAGGGGAGCATTGCATTTAATGCACCAAGTTATGGTTTGCGTAGCTATTGTACGAATCATTGATTCTGGTCTTAACAATAACTTACACATTTCGTTAGAATATCTTCGTCATCAGTGTTACTTTAGACCTTGATGTAACCCAATGTTATGATAATGCTGAACATGTTTTTTATGCTAATGCACAAAGGAGACATTGAGAATATGTTATGTTATGTTATATGCATTTATTACGTGCACAGAAACTCGGGAGTGTCCCGGGCGAGTCTATGGAGGTGGGGTACTCATCCTCAAGCGGCAGAAGGATTTCAGCTTTTATTAAACATACTCAAATCCTGGAAACTCATCCTTAAACAAACAGAAAAGTTTTCAGCTTTTTTTTAAACGTACCCAAATCCTGGGTGGAACGCAAGCTGAGTGGCAGAGTATTCCATACCGTAGCTGCCTTCACCGTGAAGAAGCCACCTCCAATCCTCTGTCGCTGAAAGCGTGAAACATGAGCCAAGTACAGAGACGCGGAGCGCAAAGCCCGCCCCGGTACATAGAATTCAATCCGCTTCTGAAGGTATATAGGCCCGCTACCATGCAGTGCCCGATAGGCCAAGATCAGTAGCTTAAATTTCACTCTAGCGGCTACTGGAAGCCAGTGATACAAACAAAGCTGGCTCTGTACACTGTCCCTAGAGGATAATCCAGATAACAATCTGGCAGCAGTATTTTGGACTATCTGAAGTTTTTTTAGCATATATGCCGGAATACCGGAAAAGAGGGCATTAGCATAATCCAAACGAGACATAATCAGTGCACATATAAGTGTTTGTCTAGCAGCTATTGGCAGCAGGGGAAAAAAACTTCTGAATGATTTAAGTAAACTGAAGCACCCACCCGCCACCTTCTTGATGTGCGTCTCAAATGAAAGATGCTCATCAAACCAAACCCCTAGATTCTTTGCCGATTTCTCAGAGGAAGTAGGGCAGGGGTATTCTGGTGGCCAAAGTTGCTCTTTGAAATTTGAGGGGAATTTACCAAAGAGAAGAACCTCCAATTTCCCTTCATTACATTTAAGTTTTGCCTCCGCCATCCAGTGAAA
This sequence comes from Triturus cristatus, assembly GCF_964204655.1. Classification (NCBI taxonomy): domain Eukaryota; kingdom Metazoa; phylum Chordata; class Amphibia; order Caudata; family Salamandridae; genus Triturus; species Triturus cristatus. The sequence continues at coordinate 714,987,762 of NC_140589.1, read as the reverse complement.
TACTGCAGCCAGGCATGTTTGTGCCTGAGATACCGAGATAGTCTTCCTGGTGAAAAGTAACTGGGTATCGTCTGCGTATGCCATTACCTTAGCTCCCAATCCTTCCGCTAGATAGATTAGTGGGGTCATATAGATATTAAATAAGAGGGGGCTAAGGGCAGACCCTTGCGGGACTCCCGTAGTGACCCGCTGTGGAGTGGAGGAAAAAGGTGGTATCCAAATCTGCTCAGTCCGGGCTTCCAAAAAGGAGCGAAACCATTCCCATACCGCCCCAGCCATCCCAATCCTGGCCAGGCGAGATAGAAGCAGAGGATGGGGGACCGTATCAAACGCGGCCGAGAGGTCAAGCAGAATAAGTGCAGCCCTCCCGCCCGCATCCAGACAGTCACGTATGGCCTCTGACACCTCGACCAGCACAGTTTCAGTGCTATGTCCTGCTCGGAAGCCCGACTGAGCTGGGTGTAAAATCGACTCACTCTCCACAAAGTCGGTCAGCTGTTTGTTAACCACCTTTTCACAGATTTTTGCTAGTGCAGGAAGCAAAGAGATGGGACGGTAATTCCCAGGGCAGAGAGGGTCAAGCATTAGCTTTTTTAGGAGAGGCCGAATAATAGCTTCCTTCCAGGGAAGGGGAACAACCGCTTCCTTCAGGGAGAGGTTAATGATGGAAGTAACCTCTTTGTGGATGGTCTCCGAGACTATTGCCAATGTTCTGGCCGAACAAGGATCAGACGGGGATCCGGATTTTAAGGCCTTTAGGATTTTTAGACATTCATCGGGGGCCTCCGGGTTAAAATCAGAGAAGACATGAGCAGAGCCTTCTAGTGGGCCAACAAAAGCGTCCGGTACCTGGGTCACCTGAGAGGCAAAAGATGCTTGAATGCCTATGATCTTGTCCCTAAAGGCTCGGGAGAGAGTGTCACACCAGGCTGGGAGGATGGCAGAACACTAGATAGCGCCGCAGGTGCAGTGAAACTCTGAACAATAGTGTATAGTTCCCTGGCATTATTATTTGCCGCTGCTATACGGGTAGAATAGAAGAGCCCTTTGGCCCGTTTGATTGAAGCATAATATGCCTTCTGTTTGTCCCTGAGCTTCTTCTTATCCTCCAGGCTATATCCACCTTTTCGCCATACCCGTTCTAGAACTTTGCAGTCATGTTTCAAACTCTTTAAAAGGGCATTGAACCACGGTTTAGACGGAGAATTTCTCAATGGCCTAATTGGCCAGGGGGATATCACCTTAGCCACTGCCGTCGAAACCCAGGTGGCAAATTCTGCCACCTGTGTGTTAAGCTCACCCACAAGCATAGGCTTAGAAGCTGCCAAGGCTGTGTTGAGCGCTGCGGGATCAATTTTTTCCACCCAGAGAAATTTGACTTTTAGGGGCAACTGGTTCTGACCTGGCTACCTCCCAGGAAAAATATGTTATAAAATTATCAGACCAAGTGACCGGACAGGTCTCTACCTCTAAGATGGGAAAATTGGAGCAAATAGGGTCGAGTACATGTCCGGCCTGGTGTGTGGGGAGGCTAAGATGTTGCTTAAGTTGAGCCAGCAGCAACCCATCCAGTACATCCTGTGTGTCCTTACTGTCTATACAGTCCAGGTGTATATTTAGGTCCCCAAGGATTAAAAGGTTAGAGAATCTAATAGCCCTGGATGTTATAGCTTCTCTTCATTCTTATAGAAAAGGCCCTGCTGGCCCTGGGGGTCTATAGATAACCACCACCACCCCCCCCCCCCCTCTTCCACCCATCCGATCTACCCGGTTAATTTTATATCACGTGGGCAAAGCTAAGGCTACAATAGGATTGGATGAGGAATCAAGCCAGGCCTCTGTCAGGAATAATGGGTCAAGAGAGTGGCTATCCAGTAGATCAAATACTTCAGCATGGTGTTTTCTAAGGGACCGGGCATTCATGGAGGCTGCCCTGACCAGGCCAGCGGAAGGCTGAGGTACCCGACCAGTAACATGCCCCATTTTGTGTGCCAGGGCTAAATTCAAAGCTAAACCGCAAGAGTTACATATATAGTTATCACGTTTGCTAGCATCCCAGCGTTCAGCCAGACAGCTGTGGACGGGGGCCAGGCCCAGGAGAGAGGAGGCCGACTACCTCCTCACAAAGCCGACAGTTCCGTGGGGAGCATACCTGGCCCTGGGCGCCTCCGAGGCGCTGACGGGCGCAGACGAGCTTGCCTTAGGCGCGCTCGTGCGCTGCGCTCCCGGGGAGCGCGCATCTAAGTAGACTCTGGTGCGAGAGAGCTAGACCGCCAACTAACCAAAATGGCGGCGCTTCTCGGCACCAGCGGGAATCCTGAAGCGCAATGTGCAGTAAGGCAATGAAAACAATGTGAGAGCAGTGTGCAAAAATAGCAAATGGTCAAGTTTCTTCTTTTACCGTGCGGGTATGCGGTCAAAGTAGGTAAAATTGCAAACAAGATTAAAAATATTAAAACACGATCAGGAATGAATTCCCACACGGACTAGGCAGAGGTATATCTCAGAGCAGTCCTACCCCATCAGACTCTGAGCCCGGTGTTCAGGAGAACAGTGTGGAGGTAAGCTGGAGAGAGCTATTGAGAAAGTTACATAGTGGAGAAGTAACTAGGGCACAGATATATCAAGCCTATTTGCATTCACAAACAGCCTGATTCTGCGAATCGGGCCATTTGCTAATGCAAAAAGACATTTTGATATGTATTTATCCCAAATTTGCGATTTGGTATAATTTTTTTTTAACACGTAGTTTATTGGTTTTTTGTACAATCACATACAACTCCATACTCAATATTCATCAGCATACTCCCTGAGGATTAATCCAAAGCCCCCCACCAACTATATAGTGCCTAGTATGAGGATATGTGAGTCCTTCCAGGGCTGTGCGTCAAATCAACCAAGAAACCTTCGTAACTAAGTCCCTACACTGAAACACTATGAGAACTTTACATTCCCTCCCCCTCCCTCAGTCCCCACCAACCAACGCAGGTAGCCGTCTCCGTCCTCTCGTATCATGCAGTCCTAGGAATAGCTATGTGTTGAGTTATGCGATGTACCCCTCTTGTTCCGGGGCTATCCCCCCGTCCATGACCTGCCCTTCTCCGTCATCGTTTGACTCATGCAGCCGCCGCCTCTAGCGCCTTCTCATCGTTCCGTCTGCGCGCCAATTGATACCGCAGCGCGCTTTCACTGGTGGCCCATTTGAGAAATTCACCCTTCCATCTTTTACTGGTGGGCCCCACTGTTGCTTTCCAACGTTTCGTAATTTCCCGTTTTGCTAATAGAAGTCCCATATCTATGAACTTACTCGTAATCTTATTCTTGGGCGTGTGGGGGAACCAGTGTAGTATACTATTTGCGATTTGGTATCATGTTACCAAATTGCTATTTGAGATCGAGAATGCATACTGATTCGGTATTTGGAAGGGGCCTATTAGCGTATCGTTCCAAATGCCGAATTGGAATGGCATGTATTATTGTTTTGAGACCCAATTCTGGTTGCTAAACAGGAATAGTTTACCACCAATTCCAAATTGGTGGTAACCCATTCCCCATGGGACCCCTTCCCCTTTGCAATGTAAAAGATGAAACCTAAACGTTTCATCTTCTTTTTTTGAAACTCATCCCGTTTTCCTTAAAGGAAAACGGGCTGCATTTGAAATAAATAAAATGCTTTATTTAAAACCAATCACAGAAACGGTGGGCTGCGGGACCCTGCAGGCCACCATCCCTTTGATGGCTGCGATTCCTAATGGGTCACAAATTGCGACCTACCTCATTAATATTCATGAGGTAGCTCGATTTGTTAACTACTAGGAATAGCTATTTGGAAATAAAAAGGTTCATACGTTAGGAATACCGATTTCCTAATTGCGGTTCATAGATAATCACAACTAGGAAATTTGTTTTCTCAATATTGGTACATCTGTTGCCAGATCTTTCAGTTGTGCATAATCTACCAAATTTAGTTTCACATCATTGTCAGTCTTGACTGAGCAATGGTTTCTAAATAAAGTGACGTGCATGATGTGGGGCTAGAGGTAAAAGTATGTGCATTTAGTGTGGTTAGTTTTTAGGTCTGTCTTGACCGCCTGCCTGCCTGCCGGCCCACCTTATTGGGTTAATAGAAGGCACTGTCAATTAAGGAAGTCACTTCACTAGGGTTCTCACCAGGATCACCCGCGGATGGTTTGGAAGAATTGGGAGTAGTTTCCAGAATCTGAATAGCTGCCCCTTGATGTTCTTCACCACACTATTGATTATAAGTGAGATGAGTAGGGATGCACAAACCTTGTGGGCCTGGTTCCCACAGCATCAATGTTCTTTTCTGTCTCTCATTGCCCCTACCAGTGACCACATACACAGGATTTTGATATACAGCCATAGCAGTGGTTAAAGGGGAATCTGGTAAGAGAGAAAATTGAGTCATAGTACTTCACCACTCGGACTCATCACTTCGATGGTCTTGGAGGTCTGCTGAACACAGAGGATCTCTTCAAGATGGGGATGTCTTATGTATCTTGACAATGAGGGTTCTATGCTTAACTGTGATAGTGAATGGATTCACCTTAGCATCATAAGTTTGTAACCATCTCATTGTACTACTATGATGAGAAACAAGTAATTTCTAAAAATTAAAAATTCTAAGAATCTGTACCCTCAAATATATGTATTTGCTGCCACTTTGCCACATGCTTTATCGCTGTATTCTCTCTTGTGGAAGATGAGTCACAGTTTCTACGTGACTTGTATGGAAACAGCAAAGTAACAATGTCAACATCCTGTTGCTCCCTACTCTTAGCAATTTGTATGTGCATACTCTATCTCTAATAGCTTGGGCATGACATTCATGTATGTATGTGCAATGTAAGAATTATTTCTGTTTCATCACAGGATAAACCTTAGTATAATGTAAAAATGCTAGTCTTTGAAGAGTTAAGAAACATGTTTTAAAAAAAAGTAGCTGTTAGTTTGCTTTCATCAACAACAGAACTTTCAGAAAAATGTCCATCAGTAAAAATCCTTAGGAAGCAACAGATCTTGGCAAGGTAAGTACCAAATCCACGTAACAAGGTCCTGGCAGCTTCAGTCCAGTCAACACTGACACTCTGCGATGACCACCGGCCTTTCGCTCTCTGAAAGGAACTTGGTACAAGTGGGACCAACCCTGCCCCCCCAAAGCTCAAGCCATACTGAGAGGTATGTAGTCCACTTTCTGATAGTTCTTATGCATACAGTAAATCCGAGGGTAATGATTCGGGCTGATACTCTTCCCAGCTCTAGGATTCCAGTTTTGTTCCCATTCATCCATAGAACATAGGATCTAGGCAAGTGGTGATATTAGCTAGCTTTGCTGACTTGTTATCTAGCTAGAAGTGGAGCTGTATATCCTTGTTCTGCATTTGGAGGTTTACTTACTGCTTAGCTAAATGATTTACCAGAGGGCGCTTATAGCTATTGACCTGGAGTTGACACAGAGATGGCGTGACAAGTTGCGTGCAGTTGACTCAATTGACTCACTTTCTGTTGTTCCAAAGGATTGGATTCACAGTCTGGTTTGTTGAAGTGCTATGTTGTATTTCAATTTGTGCATGTTATAGCTTTATTGTTGTTTGGTTTAAGTTGTATCCACATATCTGAACCGTAATGAGTCTGTTGATATACCTCAGTAAAATAACTGATTTTATCCATAAATATGGCAGCACCTGGAAAAAATAGAAGCATTGAGTCTGCTCAAGGGCCGATGCAGATGCACAAGCCCAATTTTTAAATCTTCTCAGTATAATGCAATTGTCTACAGTAGCACGAGGTTGCTAAGAGTTTAAGAGATATAAAGTGTCATTATTTGTTCTCCGCAAAAAGGAAACGGGCTTGGGGGAGAGGAGATGGCCTAACAGCTAGGGCGGTCCACCTCGAATCTAGGCAACTAGTTTAGAGTCTCTGCAATGACGCAGAACATCCTGTGATTCTGGGCAAATCACTTAATCTCCCGGTGCCTAACAAAAATGAATGTGTCCTCATGTAATGCAACTGGTGCTATTTAAAGCGTTCTGATACCTGATACCTTCGGGTCAAGTTCGCGCTATATAAAACTCTGTTTTAAAAAAAAAAGTTTAGTGGGTAGATATTTTATGTTTACTGTGGGCTAGTGGGTTGTAGGGGTTTTAAGAAAAACAGAGAGGAGCATAGTTCATTTTTGGCAGTCAGAGTAGGATAGATAGTTTAGACGAATTGTGGATTCAGAAAAATATCAGAAACTGTGCTCTGCTACAGGGCATTCTGTGGATGGACTGTCCCAATAACCACATATCGTTGGGAGGGCTGTTTCCCAGGGCAGTGTTAAAAGTGAAGGCAAAAAGTCAAAGGGGCGGCTGGCACCACAAATGTTTGGTAAGGCAACTACTGACCAATGGTACCTGTTCAACGCCAAAGCTGTCAGTCATGGCTCATTATATACAGAGTTAATAACGAGCCATGACTGAGATCTCTGGAGTTGAGGCTGAAGGCAGTGCAAGTCTTACAGTGTATCAGTGAATAATAAAATAAAAATGTACTCACCCACTGCCTGCGCTGGCTCACTTCCTTTTCCCCTGCTTCAGTACCTTGGCGCTGGTCTGGTCTGCAGACTGCGGCAGCTCTCCACACCAATCCGAACTCTGCTCTCATGCTGCTCATAATGTTAGCAGCATGAGAGCTTCACCAGGATTGGCTGTGGTGGGCTGCCTCAGAGCTCCCTCCGGCACTGGGGGCCTGTGCCTGCTCTCCACCTAACTGTCTTAGACAGCTGGGTGTAGAGGTTTACACTGCGCATGTCAGGCTAGCCGTCCCAAGACAACTGGCCAAAGTGACGTGCACTGTAAACTGGTGGAGTGAGCACCACTCCCCCTGCTGCCAGTTAAATTAATTTTGTTACTGTTTTATTTTTCACTTTGTGTGGCCCTGGCTGCAGGGGGGTGAAGTCCTACTGCCCTAATGGAGGGCTACCGCTGGCAAGTTGTGTTGCATCCACAGTATGACAGGCTGTAACAGAAGCACATAGGGTGGCAGTCAACCAAAGATACTCTGGATGCTGATTGGAGAGATATATCACTAGTGTAACCTCAAGAGGACATGGAAGAAGACCATGGAATGACTTGAGGAGGCAGTGGGCAGAAGCAGCAGATACAAATGGCTGGGTTTTGGGGCTGGTGGTGGTAGGAGTCTCGGGCAAAGCAGTAGATTGCAGGTATGGAAGGCTAAAATACTGCTTCCTACTCCCCCGCTGACTTCGCTTAAGAGTCTGTGTGCTCATTGTGGATGTTGATTGTCAGCTGGAAGAGGTTCAGTGAAGTGGTGTGATGCAAAATGCCTCACACTGGGAACTCTTATTGCCTTGCCGAAATTAGTAGGTGTTATTTTGACCAGCCTGCCCTGCCAGCCTTCTCGTGTACTGGGACAGCCTATTTCATCTTAGTGCCACTAGAGCATTAACATACCAAAATGTACTAATAATGATAAGGAGGGTCAGGACCTCAATTGGAGTTTGGGAGATGTATTACTTAAGACATGCTCACATTGCCTTAAAAAAAAAAGTCTTGGCGAAACATTTGTGTGTGAAACAGTCTCCCACTGGCAAGTCGCAAGATTTTTTAATGCAAGATGCATGCTCACGTACAAACATTTTAGCAAAATTGCTTATTTTCTAGAAATGTCCTGAATTGTGTTTAACACTCAATTCAGGAATTTTGCTAATGTTTGCCAGGCCTACATTTCACTTTGAATCAGTAAGTCTGGAGACAACATAGACTGGTCGTGGCTTTGATCTTGTGCACTCATTTTGTTATACTGATCACGTGCTACACATAGCTTGGAATTGCTGTCCAACATATGCTTCCAGATAATTTCTGTAGGACTTGACCTTTTTGGCTAAAGTTCCCTAAACTTTTTGCTTTCCCCCCCAGACCGTTTTCCTGACCTAAAGTTGCCAAGTTAGATGCTTTGGGTACTTTGCCACTGCTGATCAATGTCAAAGTACAAGGATTCCCTGTGTAAAATACAATGGTAATTGGTTGCCCAGGATTGGTATTTTTGCCTTACTAGTAAAGTCCCTAGTGATGTGCACTGTGTGTGCAAGGGCTAGTAATGCAGAGGCGCATAGAGAAGGGAACTCAGGCCTTCAGTGTAGGGCCTGCGCGCAGAGTGCTAAGTTAGCATGTTGTCCTGACAAGTGCAACCACTTGTCAGGTCTTACTTTCCCTTTTACGTACACAGTGGGTACCCCTGTGGTAGGTCCCGGGTAACCCCTGGGCAGGGTGCAGTGTGAGTAAATATACTGAGGTGCGTGTTATGTGCTGACAGTGAAAAACATTCCATTTCGTTTTTTCATTGGTGAACGGCCATTCTGCCCATAGGACAGAATGGGAGAGGCTGGGTATTGTGTTTGGTAGCCTAGTTTCCTATAAGTTTAAAATGGAGAGGTGAAGTTTAGTATGTATGAACTCAGTGTCCTAACACATCTTTCTATGAAAGTGGTTTTGTCGCTGTGTGTTCAGAAACCACTCTTTTAGAAAGTGGCTGAGTTTTGTGCTTTAAGCATTTCCGTGTGTCTCTGCTGAATGTGGATTGACTGTCTGGATCAGAGCGGTGCAAGGAGCTGGTAATGGTCTTGACCCAGGGAGGGGTGGAGATGGCACCAGGCTGCCCTGCATCTGGAGAGTAGGGGGAGGAGAAGCCCGGGAGGTGAAAAGGCCTGGGCTGGTGCTATAAACCAATTGAACCATCTCCTGCTGAGTGATTAAGGATCCAGACCCCCAGTGACCCTGGGAGGGATACATCCAGTACTGATTTAGGCAGGGGTCAGGGACGTCTGAGCACAAAAAACTTCTAAGACATTTAGGGGTATGACTATGAGAGCTAAGGTCCCTGAACGTTGGAATGGAATAGAAATGGATTGAGACTGAAAAGGCTTAGACCCATTTCATGGTCAAGAGGAACCTCTGCTAAGGAAGGAACAACTGAAGAGACTGCTGGGAAGGACCAACCCTTGCTTTGTGATCTGGGGCTGGTCTGCAGATTGCTGTTTTAACCAAGGAAGAGGCTGTTGGGACTGTGCTGTGTGCTCTGGGTCCCCCTGCTTGAAGAAGACTGTGCGTTGTGCTGTGTCTTGTAACCCCAAGGGCCCGAGGTGAGCTGGCTACCTGTTTGGAAACACAGGAACATAAAAGCTTCCTGAGAAGTTTCAAGCAACGCAGTGGGCGTGTGTTGTGGCAGCTTGAGACCCTCGGCAGGTGTGCCCTGTGATCTTGGACACACAGAAGAAAAAGTGAGACTCGGACGCACTGGGTGCGTATCGTGGTGCACCGCAGGCATTGGTGAAGAGCGCCTGGTCGGCACGTGCATCAAAGGAGAAGTGAGTCTCAGACGCGCAGGGTGCGTGTCTGGGTGCACCGGAGGCGCTGGTGAGGAGTGCCTGGTCATCGAGTGCACTGGAGGAGAAGTGAGGCTCCGACACGGTGAGCGTGTCGAAGTGCGGCCGGAGGCTTTGGTGAAGACGCCTGGATATCGGAGCACCGGAGTTGGAGTAAGTCTCAGTGAAGCAGTGTGCGTGCGTTGGTGCTACCTGGAACTGTGGAGGTGATCGGCTGATCATTGTGTGCACCGGAAGAAAGTGAGTCTCTGCGGTGTGCGTGTCTTGGTGCCAACTTAGACCGCAGGAAGGAGTGCCTGGTGAACGTGCACTCTGAGTCACCATAAGGACTCATCCGCGTTGTGTGTGTGGCTTTATGCCAGAAGAGACCCGGAGGGTGCTGTGGTGAGCGTGCACCCCATAGTACCGTTGTCTTAAGGGTGTGGGGTACGTGTGCCCTGCTGCCGCCTGAGACCTTCCTAACCGTGGCAGCCCGGATCAGCAGTCCCAGAGGAGCTGAGCTGCTCGGCCGAGACACTAAGACCCATTGAGGAAGTTCTACATGTAAGGCCCAGACCATTAAAGGAGGAGAGGAGAGTGGGGTCGTGCCCCCAGGTATCATGGAACATTGCCTGGGCGGGGGGCCGGCTTGGAGGGACACTCTCTCGGCCTCTCAGTCCTTCTGGTGACGTGAGCCTTTGCTTCGGCTCACAGTGGGGCCCGTACTGACCAAAGGAGTAGCAGTACTGGGGCTAGAGTGCGAAGCTGTGATTTATGTCATCTTTGAGCCGTGTGGGGGCAACTGTTATTGAAGAGGCTGACTGTCGTAATACACATTGCCAATATTGCTGCTAACGAACTGCCGGACTGTCTTATGATGCCTGACAGTAGTTCTGCATAACAAGGTACACAATTGTAGTGCTACGCATTGCATTATGTCTCCCTTGCAAAGTACAGGATTGCAGCAGCCCGCATTGCATTATTTCTACATTGCAAAGTACATGATTGTAGCTACGCATTGCATTATTCCTTCATTGCGCAGTACATGTTTGTAGTGGTATGCATTTTTTATTTCTCCCATTGCAAGATATCTGGGTGTATTGTTATGCATTGTATTATTTCTCCTTTGCTCAGCACAGGATTGTATCGTTACGCAGTGCACTATTGTCTGTCCATTGAAGCGTGTGTGATTCTAGCATTACGACCAGCATAGCATGTTGAAAGCGGTGGTTGTGATTGAATCTACCAGCCAGCCGGGACAAATATTACCCTTTATTATATGTTGATTCTTGTATCGTATATCTTTTTATATAACGTTTATACTCGTTTTATCAAACTTGTGTGTAGTCCATTTGTGGTGTCACCAGTGGGTTGCTGTGGGCGTGGTTGCACATACTATACACTCGTGCCTTGGAGATAGGCCTGGCTGCTAGTGCCAAGCTACTAAGGGGGTGAGCAGGGCTATCTCAAACGGTGTCCTTACTTGGCCTAATGTGAGAGGGGAGTCCCGTGTAGCGCATTTGGTGACAGTATTGCGGGACTGGGACTCTGGCATCCAACAATTTCTATATGCTTTGTTTTATCCTAGCATACAGTAAACAATTGCTGTGCCTGCCACACTTGCTTTGCCATGTATTGTATCGTCTTGTTTGGCGACTGTATAAAGTAATGTTAACATGTTGCGTATGAATTTTAACTAAAATTTCAAAAGCAAAGTAAAACATAACTGGTTTTCAGGACTTCCAGCGTTAGTGTGGCTGCTGAGGTAGTACATTTCTATCTGATGAAATACGTTCAACAATACAAGTGCTGAAGTTATAATAAAATTGGTTTTAGCTTTCACTAAACCACATCAGAAATTTCAAGTACATTTTGATGCACCTTATCAAGAAACAAGGGGAGTTATTTCTGTAAATATTTATGCCAAGCACTGTTCCTGGCTACCTAGCTCCTTTTCTACAGGTTGTTCTTAATTCAATACAAGTGAAGCAATGATTCAGGCTTTATGCAGTTACTGTAGTAAAAACGTTGTGCTGCACTTCTCAGGCATCAGACACTGGTCACAAAATAGAAAGCATGGAGCAATCAAGGGAGAACAAGGGTAATGATCTGATAATTCATGCAGAGCAGCCATGCTGGTTACCATTGCTGATGAATTCCCAGTGTTCCCCCAAATTGATGACTGTAGATGAAATCTACTAACATCTGTGTCGAGGAATGAATTCTGCTCTGTAATAAACCATAGGTGATCAAGAATCCAACAAAGCTTTAACGAAGAATATCTCATGAGATATCCTTTACTCCGCTAAGAGGAGGCTTCCGATCTGGACGAAAAGGTTGTTAGGAAGTGACTGCAGTGATTCCACTGGTTTCCAGTGATGCTGCACTCTGCTTTCAACTGTTAGAGATGCTCTTTGGATTCAATTAGAAGAGCAGGAGGTTGCGGCTTCTCAATCAATCCCCGCTATCTCTCATGCATCGCCGAAATAATGTGAGTGACATATTCTTATTCCTATGTTTTGGACTTGGCCCTCTCTGCAGAGCCCCCCCTGAACTTTTCCTTCACCACTCCTATTTTCTAAATTTGTTTTTGTTAACATTAAGACTCTGTGCACCTTACCACTGCTAACCAGTGCTCAAGTGCTTGTGCTCTCTCAATAACATATGGTAAAATTGCTCTACACTTGATTAGCAAATTTAATTTACTTATAAGTCCCTATATGGTATATGTACCCAGGGCCTGAAAAGTAAGTGCTACTAGTGGGCCTGCAGCACACGCCGTGCCAGCCTCTGAAATAGCACTTTAAAACAGTTGTCGGACCCGTTATTGCAGCCTCTAGTGCAGTTTTAAACTGCAATTCTGACCTGGCAAAATAATCCCTTTGCCAGGCCTAAACCTCCTTGTATAATGCTTGTAAGTCACCCCTAAAATAGAGCCTAAAAAGTCCCAAGGGTAGGGCGCACTGTATTTGAAAAGAAGGACCGTGTTTTTACATTTTACATGTCCAAGTAGTTAAAAACCCTACATTCGTTTTTTACTACTGTAAGGCCTATCCCTCCCATTGGATAACATTGGGTTACCTTATTACATTTAATAAGTACTAACTTTTGATTGGGAACAGATAGGGATAACAAGTTTGGACTCAAATGAATTGTAATTTAGAACCCCCTTAATGATAAAGTCAGATTTTAAGTGACAATTCTGAAAAAGTCAGTTTTACAAAGTTGAACACATAAGAAAGTTACCATCCTGTTATATTCAGAACTTAGTTGAAATATACAGTGCACCTCCATCTGCTGTATATGCATGGTAAAGTATTTTTAATCCCATTCTATTTAATTATTTACTTAACATCTAATTTATTTCAAACTTCAAATACTGCCTGTTTTTATGAAACCATGAGAAATTGCATAATCAAAACAACATAAAGAACAGTAATTTAACATATATTTTCAAGTGTGGAAAAGCATGTTTGAGAATTGTGACTACAAACATTGAGCATGGTGCTTTATAAAAACAATCCAACATCAATACATCCGCTCTACAGTGCAGAATGTAAACAAGATTCATATATAGAGAGCAAATCAGTCTTTCAATAGCGGTCCTGATATTTTACAGGTTAGTGGGTACTTGAAACAATTCAGCAGTTAAGATCCACACCCTATTACAGAACCCTGATCATAAAGGAGGGAGATATCTTTCATTTAAAATGGGTTTACCCCCTCTATGGGTATCTTAGTAGTAATTTGTTTTAGTAGACTTCCTTGGCCATGTGGGTGTTGACGTGTTCCAACGCTTTATGATTCATAGGTCTCCTCAGGAGGTGCTGGTGCTGTTTCTAAAAATTTAAAAAGAAAGGAGGGGGTAAAGAAAAAGGGGAAGTGAGGGCGGGCAGGGGGAGGATACATACATTTTCTTCATGGTGGCCCATGCTGTTGGTGAACTTTTCTCTATCTTACCCATTCACAGGAGAGTTTACATTCGCCTATTCATTATGCAGGGTTTTCCATCCCATAGTCCTGATGAATACCACGTATTGATGTATAATTTATACTTATTGACGGTGAGTCGAAATGCCGGTGGAATTTCAAAACGTCTCTGTATCCTGATACTAAGTTTGGGTAATAACACTGTAGATCTGTGGGCAGTCCCAATGTAAGGGACTTTTTATGACTGTTCCCAACTTTGCCATCTTATCCAAAAGGGTGATGATACATTTTATTACTTTGTCCAGAATTCAGAGCAAAGTTTAATTTCTAATCGGATAGAAGTTCATCTTGTCTCTCGTTATGCATGTAGATATGCCAATATGGCTTGGGTCTCAGTAATGCTACCTTGTTTCTTTTCCTCATCAGAGAAGCGTATACAGTCCATGTATGCAGGTGGTAGACACCGATATCTCAACAAAGGACTATGCTGGGGAGTTCTCAATTGCAGTATCGTACTGTTTCACTAGTGCGTTGAGGTTATTTTGTCCACATTGGAATCTACCTCAATAATTCACAAGGGTCCTCTATGGATTGTTTCAAAATGCTCGCATTTCATGGCCAGAGGAGAATGAGAATGCTACAGCAGATGATTAAAATGACCACTGTTAGGTCTCACTTGAAGCTGCGTAATTGCGAAACAACCTGAATGCAGATGGCTTCTCAAACTGATGTCACTATAAACGAAACGGGCGTTTAGGTATCAAAATCCAAGATATACATTATCATATCATATGTTATACATTATGTATATTATATATCATTTATACATTATTATAAGTATCATATACATTATTATATCACATAAGAGAATACATTAGTCAACAACTGTGAAACTCCAGCCCAGTGTCTTTAATATTTTTTCAGCCTAGCCAGGCTATTTGAGCAGACACACTTGCACATAATTTTGGAACAATGTTAATAGCATTCTAGAATGCATTTCATTAATTTGTAGCATAGTTCACATAGGAATTCAGATGTTTTTTAAACAGTTCCATTAATTGAGTCAGCTGAATTAGCTGATGCAAACTCTGGCAAGACAAAGGGGAAACTTCTGCGCATTCCACAGTATGTATCATTTCAAAAAGACATCTGAAAAACATGGTTGTAGGATTAACGTTTGTAAAGGAAATTCAGCAAGCATTATTTCATCCTTTTTGGTACAAGATGTGCTCAACACCTGAAAAACAAGACGTTTTTCATTTTCTTACTATCTTTCATATATATCACCTTTGCTTTATAGTTTATCCACAGAAGCTGTATCAGGTTGAGTTTCTATGTACATAGAAGTCACTTAATTCATTATTTGTTAGTACACAACATGTTTTAAGATTGCATGAGGTTGGTTACCTCTCCAGTTCGACCTGGTGGTTTTTGCGGGGTCACCCTAGATGTTTGCCTTCCTCTGCCTTCCATTTGCTGAACCAGTTTTGGTCTTTTAGGAGTCTGTGCGCATTTATCCCCACTAATTAGTGTCCAAGTGCTTGTGCTCTCTTCATTAAACATGGTACAACTGGCCTAGACCTGATTGGTACATTAGGGTTACTTTTGAGCCTAGTAAAATGGTAATAGATGTACCTAGCACCCACAAATTCATTTCTGCTAGCTATCTGCAGCACCTATTGTGCCACCCACTAAAGTAGCCTTTTAAAACATGTCTCAGGCCTGTCACTGCAGCCTGTAGTGCAGTTTAAACCGCCATTTCGATCTGGCAGCATAAACCTTTGCTAGGCCTAAACCTTCCTTTTTAATACTTGCAAGTAACCGCTAGGGTAGGCTCTAAAGGCTTATAGGGCAGGGTGTATGGTATTTAAAAAGAAGGACATGTGGGTTTGGGTTTAGATGTCCTGGTAGTGAAAAGTCCTAAAACCGTTTTTCACTACTGTAAGTCTTTCTCTCCCATAGACTAACACTAGGTTGACTTATTACACTGTGCTAATTCCGCATAGAGAAATGTTCTTTCCACACAAATGAAGTGTGATGTAAAATCCTCTTTAATGGTAAAGTAGGGGTTTAAATTACAATTTTGTAAATGCCGCTTTTAAAAAAGTTGTTATTTTTCTGACTAAACCAACTGTGCCTTTCTGGCAGTGTCCTAGGTCACATGACTTTCAATGGCTCTCAGATTTGTGGGTTGTGTATTTTTTCCTGACACAGAGACAAACATGCATTTGCAATGCAATAGGTCTCGCATTTACGCGAGTTTAAGCTATTGGCATTGTAAATGACAATGTCTTTTATTTATGTTTTAAGAACAAAAACAAAAATAAAAAGGCTTTGTTATTTGCAATGTAAATGGCTCAAACTCGCGTAAATGCGAGACCTATTGCATTGCAAATGCTTGTTGTTAGAGGTACTGGTAGGAAACAGGAGCCAAGGGGCAGCCAACTGAGTAAATCGCATACTTTAATCGGAGCACTAAACTAGCAAAGGCACTGCTGCGAGCTTTTGAAAACACCAACGAGGAGGGAGGGAAATTGAAAGAAACATGGCGAAATATAGCATTTGTGAAAAGTAGACCGTAATATCTTTAAGCTGTAGGTCAGGTATTTACAAAGAACAAGCATTTGAAATGCAATAGGTCCGATTGCATTGCAAATGCTTAAGTTTAAAACTGAGCGTGGCGCCGCTTGAAGGACACCACGCTCGGTTTTTTTTGTATTTTTTTTTTTAACTTTAACACTGAGTGCGGTGTCCTTGAAGCGCGCGCTGCGGTCACTGTTAAAGTTAAAAAATATATAAATAAACCGAGCGCGGTGTCCTTGAAGCGGCGCCGCGCTCAGTTTTAAAGTAAAAAGACAAACAAAAAAACAGAGCGCGATGTCCCGGAAGTGGACGCCGCGAAAGACGCTGTGAAAATATGAATAAATAAAGTGAGCACGGTGTCGTTACCGGGCGCTGCGCTCATTGAAGAAATAAAAAAAAAATACAATTTAGAGGGCAGAGCACTGCAGCATCGCGCTTCGTGGACGAATGACAAAAAGAAAGTGCCTACCAAGTAATTGAAGGAGACAGTCTAACGCCGCAAGTAAAAGATCCAGTCCGGGTGGGCGGGACCAAAGGGAGACAAGGCAGTAACAAGGAATGACTAAAGAGCCTCACTTACAATGGAAAGCCAGTGTTTAGCATGCACGATGACGCAAGCCAATGGAAAGAAGGGGCGGAGCCTACACTCCGCTTCTGAAATCTGCTCAATAACAAGAAGCCTAGCAGAGCGAGCAACGCATGCACGCTGCAAAGCAGGTCTGCGAGACCTAAAAATGCCTGGGTGTGAGGGAAGACGGTCTTCCTGACGTGATGGCTGGGAAGGATTTGTGTCCTGCCTGGGTTACATTTCAAAAGACCCTGCTTGCAGTACAAACAAGAACCTGACACCAGGCCTTGCCCTTGCCACCGTAGACAGTTTTGAACCAGGATCCGTTGAACGGCAGAATCAGAACCAGATTTTTGTGTAGGTCAGGGAATTTCTCCACACAAAGGCTAGCACCAGGTATCTGCAACAAATGATGGACGGAATGTTGAATGATTCAAACATTCTCCCCCAGTCAAGAGATCTGGGTTAAATCCATCGTTCTTTTGCCCACTACGCCACCCCAGTTTGGACCCAGTCATATGCAAATCAGTCATGACCCTGTGCCTCATGGGAACAGTCCAGACCGAACTGCCAAGCCAGGTCCTCCCTGGACCGGAATCAAGACTGATTTGCACATGGCTGGGTTCAAACTGGAACGGCATGGTGAGCAAAAAAACGATGGGTTTAGGGCCAGATCTCTGTACTGGGGTGAATGTATGGCATTGATCTGCATTCTGTCCATCAACTGTTGTTTTTGCATTTAGCACCAGGTATCAACATGGGACCATCAGAACCTCCCATCAGAACCCCTGTGGGAGATTCAGAAGAAGGACTGCCATGGTGTCTAAGGAAGATGGAGTGCCCTGCTGACTCAAAAATGACGGTTGGACCTGCTTGCCTTAAACTATGCCACCCAGAGTGACTCCAAGGATCAGTTGGCTGACCTTCTTTGTGAGCTGCAGGAACAAAAATAAATTCCAGAGGCCTCCCTGCAACTGCCCAGCTGACCAGCAGGACCTGGAACCTGTCTGGACCGGCCTTAGCCCTGCTGCTGGCCTCTGCTGTAGCAAGTCCTGATCCCCCCCAAAAGGTGTCCCCTAGTTCCCGGACCCTTGGCTGGTATCTGTGAGAACTCTTCAGGAAGAAAAGATGAAGATACTGAAGTTTTGACTCTTTGTGACCCCAAAGTGACTTCTGCCGCAAGAATTGATGACCTCAATGAGATGAAGATACTGAAGTTTTGACTCTTTGTGACCCCAAAGTGACTTCTGCCGCAAGAATTGATGACCTCAATGACTGCCAGCTCAAAGCACCAGCAGAACCTACTCTTTGTGCTGACAGCAATCATCCGAGACAACCAGCAACATGGGATCTGCACTTCGTGCAGACAGCAACAATCAACCAGCCCAATGCTGCTCGTGGGGCTACAGCAACGCTTAACCTGCTTCTCGCGTTGGCAGCCTTCTCCTCACTGCCCCGCCATCGCAAACTGAACTCCGCGACCAGACTTTGAGAAGGTAACTCTTCAGCAGGACTAATCTGGTCCCTCCATCGTGGTCGACCTGACCTTGTGTTGTTTCCTGGTCCAGAGCAACCAGATTACCACGAGTTGCGCTTTCTGCTTCTTTGTGCTGAATTTGCCTAAAACTTTAAAACCTCACATCTGTGGTCTATTTGGATTTTTCTTTTTTGCTGTCATTTTATTTGTAACATTTGACTTCTTCTAAATTGGTTTGGGATTTTTCTTGTGTTGCATTTTCACTGTATTACTGTTTGAGTGCTGAATAAATACTTTACACATTGCCTGTAAGTCAAGCCTCACTGCTTTTGTGCAAGGCTACCAGAGGGTTAAGCACTGGTTAATTTAGTGACTATTGTGGGTCACGCTGGCAAGGATTGTGTTTATTACTTGAGAGGGGCTTCCACCCCTCTCAACTAATAATCCAATTGAGTACAATAACTAAAATAATGCAAGGGGTATAACCAAAAGTAGTGTGAAAGCATATATTTTATGATTATGTACTACCCAGTTGGCTTGCAAAGATGCCTCACTGAGTATAGAGATTGGTCATTCTTTTGCAACTGTATTCTTCCTCCTCTAAAGCGAAACATATTAACGTAACAGATGCAACCAGTAACCATAAAAGTCTGAATCTGGTCTTGCGAATGTAGGGATAACAGTTGCATCTTTGCGTGCATAGTAGGTATGTGCGCCATATGTATACGTAACTATCCTCTCGAAAATGTGTGTAGGGCTGGCCCTCTTTGTGTTTAGAAAAGCCTCCAAATACTATGATTATGCCTTGATTATGCTCCAGATCGCTACATATCATTGTTACAGAGGAATACCTAAAAAGTTAGTAAAATTCATAAATTATTGTGAGCAACACATCCAGTGCATTAGTATCTGGGGTTTTGTGCGGCTGGAATGAAATTGAGCACTAGCAGGTTGCATTTGGAAGCACTTCTTTAAACATCACCTCGACCACATGTCAAATGATATATATATAACATTTTCAATTTGTTCCTTTTATGTTTTTTAATACACTGTTTTGAGTAGAAGGAAGGTGAAAAGCAAGGTTCTTATTGTATTGGTCTTTACTGAATATCCCTAAAATTAAATTAAAACAAAAAGTAATAACAACAAGCATTTGCAATGCAATAGGTCTCGCATTTACGCGAGTTTAAGCTCTTGGCATTCTAAATGACAATGCCTTTTATTTATCTGTTTTTAAAAACCAAAACATAAATAAAAGGCATTGTCATTTACAATGCCAATAGCTCAAACTCCAGTAAAAGCGAGACCTATTGCATTGCAAAGGCTTGTTATTAGTGCAATTCATACATGCATCCACACACATAACTGTAGACTTGTAGAGGGATGCCCACCTTTCATTACCAAGTGTCAGGCCTTTTAACAATGTCACATGAGTAATCTTTGTGCCACCCTATATGTTACATTACTTAGTCCTGGATTCTTAGCAATGGGTTAGCGTTCTGAGAGATTTGTAAATAAATACAGCTTGGCCAATGCTGAAAATAAGGGCCATAATGCAGGAAGTCTCAAGAGCATAGCATTAGCTTTTTATAGTGTTTTATTGAATAGAAGCAAAAGAGGATGATTCCTAAATATAATAAAATCCTAACCTAGTCTTTGCGTTAATGAAATCTATGCATGCATGTTTGTGAAGCGATCTATATTGTCCATGTTGGTATAGACCGCCAAAACCAACACGTTTGAGTTTTGTATAGGGCATGCAAGTGACATATCTCCAAATATACACCAATAGCACATGCACACCGCTGGCCACCCTTTTTTTTAAAAATCACTTATTCAGAGGCCCGTGGAATCAGAGCATCATACAAACAAGAATTAATGCACACACAGAGTCCCACACACTGAATTCAGGGTGAAGAGCAACAGCAGAGCAAATGCTTAAGTGCATAAGCTCAGTGTTGGACACAAGGTGACGAACATCATGAGAGCACCTAGTGATGCACATCACAAGACCACTCTGTCGTACAGTTTGGGGACACAACTATGGGCATTACAGAGTCATACAGTGATGTTCTTAACTTTATTTGGGGTTTCATGTGTACTCTGCTATTCAGAGCTTTTAATTTTGCCTTCAATGAGCGTCTGTAACATGTTATTTTAACCAGAGCTTACTCTTCAACGTGGGCACAAAGGGTTCGATGCAATTAATGGCAGTAGGAAGAGCAAAATTAAAGTGGCTTGATGAACCCCGATATAGTCAAGAATTGCACTACCCCACTGAAACTTTCTGAAGACCCGATTTTCTTCTGAACAGTTCCCAAATAAAAAAACTCCAGCTTCGAAGAATGACACATGCATGACCCGCTCAATCAACTGCAAAGCCATTCATTCCAAGTGTCCTTTATTTTTCTTATAAAGCCAAAATAATTTGGCATAGAATGCCACAGGAACAATAACGAACCCAACCCAAACAAGCACCCAACCCAAACAAGCATTGGCATAGCCATTAGCTTTAAGCTTTGGACCTCTTAAGTGTTTAGCCAGGCAGCACATTATTCTGGGTGCTCTGCCGCCAGGGATTGGAGAGCTATACAATTACTACACACTGCTTGCGAAGGAAAGAGTGAATAGTTTTCTGGCCAATCGCAACTATTTTTCAATTTTGCTAAATGGCAGGACTACCTTATATCCTGTTCAATGTAGGCAAGTCCCGAGGTACACCAAGTGCCAGAAAGGGCGAATTTGGCTGGGATCACACATGCACATTACACCCAGCTAATTGCTGTAACTGGGGTTTGAGCGGGCACAGTTCAACATTCTGAAGCAATAGAGAACTGGAATTGGTCACTTCCCATAGGCTACTAACTGTCTTGGCAGTGAATATTGAGTTTCTGTTCTGATGACCAGACAGCCATTAGCTATTGCATTGCCACTTGAGCTGAGCAACAGCTTCTTGCACATGAACAGGAGCAGCACCAACGCTGCATCCTTCTCGAAGGACTATTTTTTCGAATGGCATGTTTTGGGAAACTTGAAAGCTAAGGTTTCTTGTATGGCCCTTAGAAACACTTCACCTCGGTAAAGTGAATTTTGTCAGAGGAGTCTGTGGAAATGATTGCCCCCAAAGATGCATAACTGTTTTTGTACTGTCTGCAGCGGCGACTCTGTATATTAATTTTCCTGCCGGTCACTGCAGACGCGCATGCCACACAAAACTGCACCAGTGATCTGAGAAAAGGATCTGCGCAGCCCGGAAGCAATTTGTCTTCTAAATCATGCAGTCCAGTCAGCCAACTGAGGACGACCCGCGATGCTGGCAGGGGCATGTTGAAACTCAAGGGGGACCCTAAGAAGTACACTGAGTCCCCCCCTCCCCACACACACACAAGCAGTCTTTAATAAATAAATGGGTCGAGAGCCGTGCAACATTTTAAAAGTAAATGCAGCTGACAGGGGGCAGGGAGGGCTAGTCTGGAATAGAAGCCTGCGCCCCTCCCCCTGCACCGTGGAGTAAGTGGAGCCCAGTGCTACACCCTGGATGTTTGCTTCCCACAACAACGGATCCAGGTTCACTATCATACTTACCGCAGTATTAACTATTTTGATTACAGTATTCAGATGCACCACTCCTCTGGCGGTTATCAGCAACTGGTGCACTGTGCCAAAGTTAAATATATGTTCTTTACAGTTTTCAATAGCGCGAACTCGGAAGCAGTGATAAACCAGGATCAGCAGTGACGAATTCCATAATAGAGTGCAGTCCAGGTGGTTCAAGCCAGTTCTAAGCATCAATCACTGTAAAATTGCGTGGGCGGCTCGCCACACTCCTTGCGTGGTAGTTGTGACAACACTTTAAATTTCATTAAGTGACACCTTGCTGGAAAAAAACATGAAGCTGACGAGGAGGGAGTGGGAGGGGCTTTCACTGAAAGTGACACGGCAGTGAAAGGAAAACAAACAAGCCCGGCGGAGCGTGAGGGAGGGGGAATGCCAGCAACAGAGGAGCCCGCGAAAGTGAAAGTGATCACGATCGCTACGAAGGAAAGACACATGGCGCTGCGCGCGTGCACGTTCACGTGCACTGTAGCTTTAGGCCACGGCAGCACTTTGAAAAAGCCCAGATATAAAATGTCTCTTAGAGCCTTTGGCTCACGAGACCTAAAAACTAAGAGCAACTCAAAATTTTCAAACGACCACAAAAATCTTACAAAGGTAATTTTAAACACAAAATGAGTCAAAGCATAAAAAAGTGCTCCACATATTTAAGTTAGCTTTTTTTTTTTTTTTAATTACTATCTGTTTTGCATGGTAGAGTAAAATCCTGCTCCATAATAGAGAGTGACATGTATAAACTTTTAGATGTGAATGTTCATACACAAGGCACGTAGAATTACACTTTAGCCTGCTGAGTGAAAGAAGTAGCCATTTGTTGCAAATCTAGGCGATTGAAACAGTCTTCTAGGTGCAGCCTTTGAGAACTAATGTTGTATTCTCCTTTGGTAGAATCTGTCATTTTTGTAGTTATTGAAGATGCTACATTCCTGTGGAAAAAACCTTTAAAACTGAAGCTTGAACATGCTCTTTTATAAGACATGTCTTTGAATATTGAAGATGTGCTTACTTCAAGTTAGGCGGTACAAAAGGGGGTGGTGATGGACGGAGCATCAGAACCAATCAAACACTCGCACCCAGTCAACAGATCTGGGTTTGATCCATCACCGTTCTTTAACCACTCAGTTGACTGGGTGTGAGTGTTTGATTGGTTCTGATGCTCCGTCCATCACCACCCCCTTTTGTACCGCTTTGTTCGCCATAAGTTGGCAGGGTATGCTCAGACGTGAGTCCCTTGCTCACTTTGCCACTGGATTCAAGCAAGCCTTGCTGAAGACGGCTGAAATGCCAGAAACCGGTCCTAGGAAGCTTGTTTCCGGTCCAGGGAAGGCATGGCTTGGCAGTTCGGGCTGGACTGTTCCCATGAGGCACAGGGTCAGACTGATTTGCATATGGCCATGTCTGAACTGGGGTGGCAGAGTGAGCTAAAGAACGGTGATGGATCAAACCCAGATCTGTTGACTGGGTGCGAGTGTTTGATTGGTTCTGATGCTCCGTCCATCACCACCCCCTTTTGTACTACTTCAAGTTAGGGACATGTAATTTGTGAAAGTCATAGATGTAAGCACACGGATACAACCCTGGTCCAAGCCACAGTTTACAGTAGCTGCTTTTTATGATTTGCGGCGTCTGTGTCCTCTATGACTGAGATTTGCTAAAGTTCTTTCAGGAGACTTGTGGAGAAATTGTTAAACTCCTATGTTGATCTGGGCTCCTGTGTCCTTCGTGAAAGACCTGCTCTATTTTGTTGATGCTGCTTTCCACTGTGGGAAAGATGTTTAAAGTTATAACTGTGACTCTCCCTTCTAGGAAATCGTGTGTTGTCTCTACTGGAGAAAAATTTCACCAGGGTCCTTTTTCCCCACATTTGGGATTCTAAATGTGTACATGGTTTGGGATTTCCTGGACGAAACAGAAAACAGTCAAAATAGTATTTTTTTTGTTTTTGAAAAATGACAAAGAAGTGCTCTGAAAGAAAGTGTATGTTTTTCCCCTACAAATAACAACAGCAAAAGGTTTGCTTTACTAAGATCATCTTTTTCCCAGCTTTCAGGAACAAGCCAGGGTTGTGAAAATAAAATAAACACATTTTACCATAGTCTTTCTATTTGAGTGGTAGTTCATTTTTTTCCTATTTTTTGGGGGTTATACATACTTTCAGATTGTCGTGGAAGCCTGTATGAAGCCCATGGGTGAACCCGGAAAGCCATACATTTCTCAATGTTTACAAAATAAGGAATTGTGAAAGGATCCATTTGTGTAGGTTACTCATGGTTTTCCCAAAGAAACATATTGTTGAAATAAAAAAAAAATTAAAATTTTTTGTTGTTGTAAAAAATAGAATAAGGTGACAACTTCATTTGCAAATGATAACCCAATATATATAAAAGTATAAAAAAAAAGTAATGTACCGTTATGACATCAGGATCTCATTGTCACAAATATACACAGTGATTGTTGATAGGTGATACCCAAAGCCAATAAATGAGCTCTACATTATAAAGTTCTGTTGTGTATCGACAATACATTAATTCATAAGGTAAAAATCTGATGAATAAAAAGGGTATGACAAGGGTATGAAGGAAATTCCAAAATCCCATGAATGATCTCAGAATATAATAAAGGGGCAGTGTAAATCAATCAAAACATAAAAATACCTCGCTCCTTAGCAAGGCTGGGTTGTGATTATAATTCAAAATCCATCTCCCTAAACCACCATACTCTGCCATCGACTGGAAATTATCCCCTCAGAATGAGGGAAACTAGTACCTCCTCGCCTAACTTACAAGGGGCGACTGTACACCCAGAGCCCTCTGGAGGTAATACTAACCCAAGATCCCCCTCAACTCACAGAAGCTTGAAGATATTCAACTCTCTGTTGGAGGAAGACATCTCGAAGATAATTGCGATTTCCATGCCCTCTTCTCACCTAGCAGACCCTCATCCAGCCTCCCTGGCAAAGAGCCTCAACCATGCCCAAACACCACTCTGGACCAAGATTATAAACATCTCCCTGCGCAATGTATTGATGCCCGACTGGCTCAAGCTATGAAAAGTCACTGCCTTGCTAAAGAAACCAGGAGCTGACCCAAATGACCTCAACAACTTCAGGCCCATCTCCAGCCTTCCCTGGTGAGTGACGAACGACGAAACCAATTTTTCACCATGAGCAGGATGAATCAGGGATGTCGGTTAGTCCCTGCTGCTGTTCAGTCTGTATACAAATGATATGTACACACAATATCAACTTCGTGGCCATGTCGAAGGAGTTAAAATTGCCATTATTGCTGTATACTTATGATTCAATCTTGCTGACTTGGGCCCATAACTGCTTTTTTTTTTTTTTTACACACATTGAGAATAATTAGAAAGAACTGTGAAAAGAAACCTGCAAATTAAATTAATTCTTCAAAATCAAGAATCCTAGTCGGGCCGCAAAGCAGCACTCCTCCGAAGGGAGCAGTCGAATGACCAGGCAAACACTTTCAGCTATTAAGGGGTGACCATCTGAGGTACTTTCTGCTGGAGACAATTCAGTGAAACACATCACCTGACTGGCATATTATGGAAGGAACCACAGGTCCTTAATGTGAATGATGCCCTTGGTTCGCCACTGACCCGAAGTGTGAATAAGAAGCAACAAATATGCTCCAAAATGACACCTTAATGAAAGAGCTATTCAGAAAACCAAAACTGCTTTGGAATCCAAGAATATCATTAACTTGGCTTAGATTTAAACTAGCACTTCACATTAAATGAAGAATACCTGCCACCCAGGATGGGCTGTTTTGCAGTACAATATCCTACCTGTCAACAGGTTTGGTAAAGAATAGACGTAGCTGACACCATCACAATCCCTTAGCTGCATCCATAGGAGCCATTTAGTGATCTTCTTGCTTCTATGCAAGACCTAAATAACAGTTCGGAAGAGTAAATTCCGATCCATAATCTGCCAACCTATGATCGGCTGGCTGCCATTAGGACAGCTTCTCTGCTTGGAAGTCTAAAATGTTCCCTTTACTTATTTTCCGTAAGCAGTATGAAGTTTCAAGCACAAATGCCATATCTATGGACGTAGCATGCAATGCAGTTATCATGGGTAACACAATCCAGACTGGATGATTGAGATAGTGTAAAAAAGATGGTGATATAAGGTAAATGATCAGCGAGACAAAAGCAGCAAAACAAATAATACGTAGACAAGTTATATGGTTTGGCTTTGATGAACTTAATTTACAGTTTCGATATGATCTGTGTCCTTGGATATTCTGTCCTCTCAAGGCTCATAAGATGGCTCTTTATACTGGTTTTAAACTAGTCAACAGTAGGGCAGTTTTCATGAGGCAGTGCTTTCTAGTTCTGGGGGCCTAGGAGATGGAGGCATAGTTATCTGGATACTGTTCTCAATGGTTTTATTCTGACCAGAAAGTTCTGGTTTGTGTTTCATAGGATCCTATGGGTGGGGCTCAGGTCATAATATTAGTGTGATAATGAAGTGGAAATACCATGAGCAACTTATAACACAATGGCAAACAACTTGTTGTGCACTCTGTTTTTAGTTGACAGTTGCCCAGCTTCATCATGAAAGGTGGTGGGTGTGTGTCTGAGCAAGCTGAATAAGGCCCCGGTTGCTAAAGTAAGTCTCATGTGCCGTGGTGAAGAGGTGTATTGAGGGAGATCCGCCCACAGGCTGTTACAATAGCCCAGTATTCTAATTACTGGGGAATTAATTAGTACCTTAGTGTTATGAAATGAAAGACATGGGTGTATTTATTTAGCATGTTCATTACTTGATATTATGCTACTGTGCTAGCAATGATCTCTTCCTTAAACATCAAAGAGTTGACCAGTGTATCTAGATTTGTAGCTGAGGAGATGACGGTTAGGCTGCCTGGGGCATAGGGTGGGTTTGGTGTAGTAAATATAGGTGGGAGAGGTGATTGGAGTGAAGGATGAGGGAAAGCAGAAGGGAAAGCAGAGGACCTCAGTTTTAGAAAAATTTAGCATAAAGAAACAGAGGGACACCTAGTGTCAAATTTCAGCTAGAGATGTGTGTTTGATGTAGGTAGAAAATGTGACGAAAGAAAAGATCTGCAGGTCATTGTCATCTCCAAAAGAGGAGAAGATATTAACAAGTGAGGTGGTTTAGTTAAGGAATAGGAGAGGACCTTGAACATCAGTTAGTATAACAGGAAGGGAGGTGGGTGGTTCTCTTAGAGCCACATTCAAGTGAGAAAGAGCAATTACACAGGTTTGAGGAAAACATGTTTCTGATGTTATTGCTTTGATGGGTGGAGAGTAAGATGGGATGATCTGCAATGTCAAAAGCTGCAGATAGGTCAACAAAGTGAGACTAGAAGATTGATGATTGTGGTATGCAAAGGAAATAAAGTTGGCAGCATGGGACAGTGCTGTTCCATTGAATTAAGGGCACATAAGCAAGATTGTAAGGCATGATAAGGTTGTTGGAGGGGGCAAATTTAGTGAGACTGTTGGAGACTTTCATCCAGTATCTGAGAAAAGAAAGGAAGGAGTGATTCTGCATGATAGAGGGGAAGGAGGCTGAGTTGTGTGTGTATGTTTTTTTTTTAATTATAAGAGGTGGCACAGCTGATTTGAAACACTTTTGGAAGAAGCTTGTTAAGAGGTAGTGATTGAAAAGTGGGGTTAGGCTGAGAAGTCCTTTGATATCGCTTGTCTGCTGTTGCTGAGGTTTCGCCTGTTCTCCTGCTTGGCTGCACTTCTCTCCCTGCTGGCTGAAGCACCCTGGTGGGACGAGGTCCCAGGGTTAATTTTCTTTACTGCCGTAGCCAACACTCTGGAGGAGGACTTCGACTTCCAGAGTGCCATCTCCCTGGTCCAGCTGCCGCGAGTGAGGGGGAGGCGTGGTCACCGCGCATATAGCGCTGCCTCTCCACCCGAAGCCCGGACCAAGGGAGGGCCCGTCTGAGCCCGTCAGAGTCCGGAGGAGGCTGGACTGGGCCATCCCTCTAACTTCCGGACAATTCCTAAGGGGGTTTTGCACTGTTTAGTTTTCAAATCTCTTTGCAATGCCGCCTGTGGGAGGGGCGTGGGAGGGGGAGTAGTGGGAACCCTTGATGCCTTCCTGTCCAGGGCTGAATCTGCGCTGATTCATGAGATTCAGCTCACAGAGTGTAGGCTCTCATTAGAACCTCCACCACCTTCAGTTTCAGGAACTGTGGCACCTCCAATCTCATTAACGTCACCAACGCATATGAATCCTGCTTCAGCCGTACCTTCTGCCTCATGTAGTCTGTCATTATCTGGTCATTCCATTCCATCCCCATCGATTCCTTTGAGCCAAGAAGCCCCACCTAGTTTAACTAAGGTTACCACCAGGGGAACGAGGGCAAAGAGGGGTGCTGAAGGCGACGAGGGCATTGAACCTCCTATGAAGATCAGGAAAGCTTGCTTCACTCGGAAGCCCAGCTCCAACCCCTTAAGGGGAGCTGGACGGAAGGCCACCGCAAAAGGGTATGGAGGGGGCCCCCAATCCATTCGGGACATCTTTAGTGATCGCCTTCCTGTTGATGATACTGCCAGTAAATCTCATGACAACGAGACAGATCTTATGACCCAGATAATGCAGGAAATGTCAAAGATAATGGATCCTATATTGTTAAAACTTGCTTCAATAGAGGACAGGATCACTAAAATAGAGCAGGGGTTATCCAATAACAACTCAAACCATCCTAATACATCGACTGGTGATGGGGGTGCTATCCAACACCGGGAGGGTGGAGGCTTTCAAAAAAGGGGATTAGAAACCCCGGCAACGACTCTATCCACCTATACCGAGGCAACCTTGAGTAATCGCCAACCAACAATACTATCCAGAGGTGGCTCAGGCCCCCGGGGCACGTTGGAGGTTGTGAGTGACAACAGCCTGTATCCTTCTCGCCGTCCTCTAGAGGGTGTCCCACACGTGCCAAGGTACTTACACCTACCCCCGGAAGCCACACCCTACACAGTTGTTTTAGGCAATGTCCCCGAGTTGCCAACCAACACTCAGGAGCATTGGTCTACCCTGCGTAATAAGGCATTATATTTGCTGAGCTCCCGGATAGGGATTAATACCCAACTGTTTGCGGAATTTAAAATGGTACGTAGAGTTCCATGGGTAGGGTAGTCAGAAAAGCTTCTCAGGGGTGACTGCGTGGTTCTAAGTTTTAGGTTACCCAGCTTAGTCCAGTACATATTGTCAAGGGCAGGGCAGGGTGATGTAAAGGATAACATTCAAGTTCTTTCATTGGGTTACTTTTACCGACCCACATCAGATTTGAGGAGCATCGATAGGTGTGGGCCATGTCCCTCCTTTGGCCAATCTAATTACCTTGTCCCCACAAGTAACTGATTTGATGTATTTAACTCTTTAGACGCTATTGATTGACTTGATCCCCATGACCAAACATTACAAACTGTTGTAGGCTTTGACAGGTGGCCCAGTGGTCCTGGTCAAGGTATCCCAAATAGCGTCCCAGGTGGTCCTTCAACACATAGGGCCACTTTTTCAGCTAGGGCCGCAAAATGCATCAATCTGGTTAACTCAGGGGATGCAAAAACATCTGGGGTTGTAAGGTGTAACAATGTGAAGTTGGTAGGCCTAGATAAAGCCCCTCGGGTCTGTTGCACTCTGTCAGACAGTACAGACCGCGTGACTTTACAGAGCCCAGTGAATGTATTCTCTTCCCAAACTTGCCTGCCAAGCACACAAACATGCATATTAATTCCACCGTCACTGTGGGTTCTTGGAACTTACCAGGCTCCCGTCTAAATTCGAATCAAGTGACTGGGCCGCATTGATTAATCAGCACGATATCTGGGCATTTCAAGAGACTTGGTCCTTGGATGAAGTCTATTACCCTGGGTACCTAAACTTCTTCAAGCTAGCACAAGGGGGTCGAAAGGGAAGACCTACAGGCGGAATTATTTGTTGGGTGAGACAACACTCTGGCTACACTGTTGAGGCAGTATCCATCGATAGCCCAGACATCATGGCCCTCCTGTTTAGGTTGGGTAAATCAGGCGATTTTCTGCTAATTAACATCTATGCTAGAGGGTTATCGGGTGGGAGGCATTCGGAGACAGTCGCCCTCCTAGATAGTTGTTTGGATAACCAGAGAGCTTGGTGCAACCTGATTATTGCAGGAGACTTCAATTGCACCTTCGAACCCCTTGACAGAGAGGATTGCAATTGGAGTCCCAATGAGGACGCGCAGTGGAACTTTCCACCTCTAGACCTCAGCCCATTTAAGAAATGGACAGAGGCCGCACTGCAACTTAAAGGGCTGTGTCTGGAAAAAGGATTGAGGGCAGTAAATGGGAGGACCCATTCAGACCAGAACGGGGCTCACACTTTTAACAATGGGCGTAGAAGAAGTCGAATAGACTACATCATTCTTAATGTGGAGTTTTGGACGTCGCTACAAGATATGTTGGTATTGGAGCGCACCGAAAGTGATCACGACCCATTAATCATGTCAATAAAGGTCCCGGGTCTACAGGATAACCCTAACAAGCTAGGGGCGAATACATCCCCAGAAGTACTGGTCTCGAACAACACAAGTAGAGTTAGATGGGCCAGGCTAGTAGATAATCGAGGGGACCTTGAGCAGATGAGGGCCATGGTCGCCCAATCGATAGCTCTACTCAACAACTGCGACACTCAGGAGGATATTAACTTCATGGTGACACGGGTTCACAGTGATTTGTTTTTTAATTTAAAATCCTTCTTTATGAAGCCAAACCCAAGGAAGAAAAATACAGGGAAAACTATAGCAACCTGGTATAACAAATCTTGTAGAGAGGCATACCGGTTATTAACAAAGTCCATTAGATCTGCTAATATGGGAGAGGTTAGATCTGCCAGGGCAAGGTACAAAGCCATCCAACGAACGGTTAAGGAGGAATGGGATGACAGACATTGGCTTGATTTGCTTGCCGCCAGTAAGGAGAAAGATATGATAAAATTCTGGCACCTAGTCAAGTGGGGAGGCTGTGGAACTCCACAAGTCCCAGTCAATCATGTGGCACCAGAAATGTGGTCTTCATTTTACGAAGCCCAGTTCTCCATTCCAAACAACACCTCTGTAAATTTCCAAATGGATCCTCTGTCTACCACCTTAAAGTTCGACAGGCTAGAAGTTGAGGCAGTCCTCTCACTGATTCCGAGAGGTAGGGCTCCCGCCCGACTGTATCCCCGTGGACTTGTTTTTGAATGATAAGGATAACTGGGTTACTTATATCATGCTCTTAGCCAATGCTATAGCCAGTGGTGCTCCCATCCCTGATACTTGGTCAGGAGCGGTTATCATTCCCATAAATAAAAAGGGTGACCGCTCTCTACCCGGTAACTACAGGCCCATCAGCCTTATTGATTCAATACAAAAAATAGTAGCCAGGCTAGTACTCCGCAGAATTCAGTTGTGGACAGAGGAGTTTGAGATATTTTCACCCCTGCAAGCAGGTTTTCGCTCCCACACTAGCACCATCGACCAGGTATTCAGGTTTGTAATGTTATACTGGCGAGTGGTTATTATAGGAGGGGGGTCTTTATATGCAGCCTTTATTGACCTAAAGTCTGCTTTTAACTTGGTCCCCCGCAACAAACTTTGGAGTGCGCTCCAGGACATGGGGATGCCACCGGAGCTGCTAGCCCTGCTAGTTAAATTGCATGACTCCAACCATGCGCAGGTCCGCTGGGGCACACAAGGAGAGGTAACTGATAGATTTCCTGTTTTAAAGGGCGTCTGTCCGGTTTTCTCTGTTTATCGATAGGGTTGTCCAGTATTATTCCACATGCCCTACCGATGCTCCTACACTAGCGGGCTTGAGTATCCCCCTGCTCATGTTCGCAGACAACACTTTAATATTATCTAAAACACAGAAAGGGCTACAGGTCGCCCTCTCTAGGTTTGAGGTGTTCTGCCGGGACCACGAGCTGGTGGTAAACGTGGACAAGACAAAGTTCATGTTTCTCCATAAGTACAAAGCTATCAAGAGCAGAGTAAACATGAACAACGTCCCCCTAGAACAGACTGAAGTGTTCACCTATTTGGGGATAACCTTAAGCAGGAAACTGAACTGGAAGCCCCAGATAGACAGGCTAGCTTTAAAACTCACTCAGCTGGCGGGAGCCCTCATAAAAGAGCAGAGGCTCTCATTCACCAAACCTTTAGCTCTCGCCCTCAAGATATATAACTCCAAAATTGTCACCTCAACTTTATATGGAGTAGAATTATGGGATTTTGAAAACTTAACATCACTGGTCAAGGCTCAGAACAAATTTGTCAGAGGCATTACGGGTCTCCTGCAATCAACATCACTGCTACCTCTATACTTGGATCTGGGTTGTCCACGTTTTGAGGACTTGGCTCGTTACAGGCCAATAGCTTTCTGGAGCTTTTCACGTCCGACCTGTGCGATTTTTGAAGAGATCAGACTGAATCTGTAGCTCATGTTTTATTTGTATGTCCTGCTTACAAGCTTCCCAGGTCTAAATGGCTCAAACCCATCTGTAAGATCATGGGTATTAGATCTGCTATGGAAGCGTTGGGAATTCTGCAGACCTCCACTCAGGAGTGTATTGTAACCGCCATGGCTAAATTCCTAAGTTGGGCTTGGGTAATCCGAGCCAAAAGATATAGGGAACCCCCATCAGACCTATAGTTACTTAGCTGCTAAGTCATTAACGTGTAGTTGTTATGAGTTGATGGCTGGGCTGATAAACTTTACTCTTTCAATCATCGTTTTAAAAGACAATAGTGGATTTTATTGTATATTACAACACTTTTATCTCTAGTCAAACACTTAATTTATTATAACATTAACATCTTAAGCTAAATGTCCAATTTTATGTACTTGACCCTGTGGTCCATTTATGTAACAACATCTGCTTGGAACCAACCTGTGAGCTTCTCTCTCTGTTTTATGTTTCTCAAATATTGATTGTACAGTCTTTTATGATTATTTTAATCGAAATAAAGACAAAGTGAAAATGAAATGAAACTTTGGGTGAGAGAGGTAAAGATTTAATAGTCTGATGAGTGAAAGGGCCAGATAATGTGCATGGTGAATTACTTAATTTGTGGATGGCCATTAATTTCATGTTAGAAAAGCACAGAAGAGTTGTGTGGGGAAGGATGTAGTAGGAGTAGCAGGAAGAATAGCACTGAGAGTGTCTGATATTGATATTCTTGGGGTGGGGAAATAGGATGCAACATGTGCCACTGGGTGTGAAGTGAGTAATGTATGGATGTGGTAAGGAGATTAGGTTAATGGTATGTAAAAGTCATAGATGTGGACATAGTACTGAATTGGTATTTTGGAAAAAGTACTGTCTTGGCATTGTCAATGTACAAAAGCAGCCTATAGGTTAAAGGTTTTGTTGGGGACTTACGTTTACATTATTTGCCTAGTAGTGCCTTCATTTTGGTTTTTAATGTGCAAATGTGAGGAGTGTCCTAGGGTTAGGGTTGTGGATGTGAGGTAGTAAATGTGTCCAGAATACAGTGGGTAGCAAAAGCCTGTTAAGCTGTTTTGTTTAATGTGTCAAAGTTGTGTTCTGTTTGATTTGATTTGGTTTATAGACTTGTAAAGCGCACGTATGCCCGAGGGCGTCTTGGCGCTCGATTTCGCAGGAGTGCTGAACTTTGGTAGGCCCTGGTAGTCCTGACATTTTAGTTGACGAATGACCAAGTTTTCAGCAGTCTTCTAAATGACATGAGTGACATGCTATTCTTTATCGGGATCGGTAAACGATTCCAGGTCTTCGCTGTCCCTAATAAGAAACTTCTGCCCCCCCAGCGAGCCTGATTGTGTCTGGGAATTGACCATAGTTGTGAGTGAGCTGACCTCAAGTTTCTGCCTAGCATATCTCTTCTGAGGTGTGTCCTCAAATACAGTGGTCCTTTACCCTGTAATGCCTTATATGTTAAGCATTGTGACTTGAATACAATTCTTTTTTCCACTGGAAGCCAATGGAGATCCCTCAATCGAAACTGGTTCATATTTAGGGATGTCCAAAATTGATCGTGCGGCTGCATTCTGCATTCGCTGGAGCTTCAATAAGAACTGGGACTGTAACCCCACATATAGGGCATTGCCATAGTCCAGTCTGGTGGAGTGATGTGCTACCATTGTGGATCTGGTGTAAGAAAACAGGTGGGGAGTCCGAAGCATGTTTTAATTTTGAGATAATAGTTTAGACATGACCATGCCCAAGTAATACAATTTTAACGCAGTTGACATAGAGACAATTGGTTTTCTGAAGATAATTTCTAAAGTTATAAGGACATAATGGTAATATTTAGATAAGAGAGGCGCTTTTATATTTAAAGAATGTTGAGGGTGATGTATTCTTCTCTGTGTGTACAGCATTTTCTGTTGCGCTATTTGTGACTTGTCGGCGTAGGGCTTTCTCATGGCTGAAATAGTACCTATAATCATTCACAAAGAAATCGACCATGGAGAAAAAAGTCACAACAATTTGCATTTGGATTGAAAAGGAATTATTTTTTATATATAGTGAGGTACTTGGGTGCTGCACAGGAAGTCGTGAGATACTCAGGAATTGTAGCTGTTTACTACATGACAAGGCAAAACTCTTGACCCTGCATACACCTAGAACGCTAGGTCCTAATTCCTACCTCATTTCGATTTTCACAGATAGAAATGAAAATGGAAAGTCTGTGTCGATATTAAATCATTATCCTATACCAAAAGCACTGTCGTTTACAGATTGCTTATACTCTTACCACCCAAACTGAAGGTTTTTGGGGTTATACATGACTGTACCACTATAATGTAAAAAGTCCAATCAGCACCTGGGTGCTAATCCCGAACAATGAGCTAAAACCTTTTATATCTGCACCTTAATACAATCTTTCCGAAAAGATATTCTGTTTCATTGACTTCCCTGTGAGCAGCTATTTTGTATGTCCCACAAGAACGATATCTCCTCCCAGTACTCTACAACATCTATATGGCACCCCTCGCAGGCATCATCGGAGCCCACGAATTCTGCATCATCTCCTACACCGACGACACGCATCTCATCCTATCCCTGACAGACAGCACCAACGCCACCAGAAACAACTTCATAAACTGCATGACAAGCGTAGCAGTCTGGGTGAAACAGAACTGCCTGGAGCTCATCACAAGCAAAATGGTAGTACTGATCTCCGGAAACAAGAGCTCACCATGAGACTCCTCCTAGTGGCCAGCAGAACTAGGACCTACTTCAATACCGTCGGAACAAGCCAGAAACCTAGACCTCATGCTGGACAATAAACTCACCATGGCATCTCGGGTTAACGCAGTCCCCATCTCTTGCGTTCTCATCCTGTGAATGCTATGTAAGATCTTCAAGTGGCTACTTCAAACTAGCAGACACACTGTCACTCAAGCCCTCATCATGAGCAGGCTGGACGGCACCAATACACTCTGTGCGGAATTGCAACCCACAATAGTGAGGTATGAGGTTGAGTGGGGGTTAATTAGAGAGATATGTAGCAATGGATGATAAAGATGCTGAAATAGATCTCTTGTTTAGGTAGTGTATAGTGTATCACAAGAATGGATAATATCATTGAAAAACCACCTACATTTCTACCAGACAACTACGATCTACATCTTCTCTCACACGTATCCATTACATCCACAGAAGCGGAGCGGGACATTGTTCTTTTTCCTACATTGCCTTCAAGACCTGGAACTACCTCTCCTAACCATCAGATGCACAGTCACTCAAGTCCTCATCACGAGCAGGCTGGACTACAACAACACACTATACACCGGAATCCCAACCTACCTCACACAGAGACTCCAGACCATTCAGAATGCCACTGCCAGACTCATCGTTGACCTCCCTCACTGCACTTGCATCTCACCTCACCTCACCTCAAAGAGCTCCACTGGCCCCTATACAGAAACTCTGCCAATTTCGGCTGCTCACCCACTCATTCAGGGCCCTCCACTGCATTGGACCTACCTGCCTACCTCAACCACAACCTACGCTTCTAATAACCAACCAGACAACTGCGATCTATGCCTCTATGACTCTTGCACGTATCTCGTGCATCTACAGGAGCAGAGCTGGAGGTTGCGCTTTTTCCTACATTGCCGCCAAGACCTGCAACGACCTTACCCAACACATCCGGACCGCTTCTTCACTACCTGACTTCTGCAAGAAACTGAAGGCCTAACTCTTAAGCTAACCTGCAGATCTCCTTCGAATGACCCACACATACTCTTGCTTGACCTACACACTTGT
This sequence comes from Triturus cristatus, assembly GCF_964204655.1. Taxonomy (NCBI): domain Eukaryota; kingdom Metazoa; phylum Chordata; class Amphibia; order Caudata; family Salamandridae; genus Triturus; species Triturus cristatus. The sequence goes on along the minus strand of NC_140589.1, from coordinate 714,951,914 downwards.
TGCTCATGCGCTTGAATACCCTCAAGGGTCCAAGTGCGTTCAACAAATCTCCATAACATAACATATAGCCATAGGCCTACAAGCCATAAGTGGTGAAACCCGTGCTGGCCGACACGCGAAGAAAATTTTGTCTGCATAAACAGAAGACTAAATCACCTACAGCATCCATTGACTCTCTTTGCAACTCTTTCTTATATGTATTACAATTATGCTCTTAAAATACTGAGAAACATCCTAAACATTATGGTGTCTTTAACTCATTTGTTTGAAAATAGAAACTCAAAGGATATAGTCATTATAGAGGGTTTAGAACTCTGAATTGTTCATAGTGTTTTATTGACCATAATGTCAACTCATTCGCCTCTGTTGTTGCATTGTGGTACATGACTGCAGGAGGTATAGTTGATGTGTAGGGCGTAACGCGTGTTGGAGCCTTTGGGCACCATCCATCTCATTACTGGTGAAGTGTAGAGGTGTGTTATGGGTGTCAAAATGATCCCTTATGAAGGGAGGTTTATTACAGACAGATAACTTATTCCTAAGGCAGAAAATGACAGTGTGTTCACCAGAGTTGAGGTCCGCGTCTTCTGGGGTCTGTTTTGTGTTCAGCCTAGGTGGCAGATCAGGTGATGTTTGTAAGTTTCCTGGGGAAGTCTTTTTAGTGAGGTATGGCGTTGAGTGGGGGTGAACTAGAGAGGTAACCTAGCAATGGATGATAAAGATGCTGAAATAGATCTCTGGTTTAGGTAGTGTACGGTGTATCACAAGAATGGATAATATCTATGAACCTATCATTGTAGACAGTACTGGTGCCTATGGAGTTATGTCCTGAGCTAATTATCTAGTAGTGCACCTGAAGATTGTATTTGACCTTGTAGCAGCAATTGACCATGGATGTATCAATTCATGTAATTAGAGTGTTAGGTTAAGAGTGTGGCGCCTTCCAAGAAACATGATATGCTGATATTCAAAGCATTCTATTATCTAACACTTTTCAATGCCTCTTGGGTGGCATCACTAGAAGTAGTACAACTTTCAGTATTGTAGGTGTGTGTGAGCGATGGGGAGTCACGAAAGGTGTTAGAAAAGTAGAGAATGTTGAAGGAACATCTTGTTTGTGAGAGAAGCGTGGACTGTTAAAGGCTAAAACCTTGAGCTCGGAGTCCAAACCCGGCATTGAAGCTATCAAAGACTGTAAGATTGAGGCAGAGAATCAATTTACAAATTGCATATTAATCAAACTGGTGATAGGTACCTCCAGGATAATCAAATAACCATATATTCTCATGGGCAGGTGCTTTTCTGGCAAGCTTCCGAGGCAGCCAGGCTAAAACATAGAATAGGCGGCTCAGACTCTGTACAATTTCTGTATGTTCAGGTGAACTTTAATCTAATTTTTCTATTTTATTTTCTCTTTCCCTGACATCTAAAACTGTTTTATTTCACCATGCATCCTTGGGAACTTAACCCTCATGCCCTCCTTACCCATACACTTATGAAACTCAACAACCTGTGTATTTATTATTTTGCTCACAAAATGATGCAAGTCGGAAAGAGATAATAACAAGCATTTGCAATGCAATAGGTCTCGCATTTATGCGAGTTTGAGCCATTCGCATTGCAAATAACAATGCCTTTTATTTTTGTTTTTGTTTATAAAATTTGAATAAAAGGCACTCATTTACAATTGCAATAGCTTAAACTCTCGTAAATGCGAGACCTATTGCATTGCAAATGCTTGTTCTAGGTTGTGTGGAAAGATGTTTAATAAGCAGTGAATCTGTTTGGATTGTAACTAAAAGATAGCGCTTGTCTGCTTATACCACCCAATTTGATATTTTGCATGCAATGCTGCGCAATTGAACATTATAATTTAATAAATTTGCACCTTTAAATTAGTATGTGTATAACTGTTTTTTTACCCAAAACTTTTTTGTATTTGAAGGTAGCATGTTATTTTTATTGGATTGTTTCGGTTGTATCTTTGAAATGTTACCTACACACACTTCCTTTGTGACATATACGCCTCGTCGGGAGGCACTATATGATGCAATTACAATTACAATATAAAAAGAAAAACTCCGCCTTTTACACCTAAAAATAAAGCGTAATACTGATTGCAGTTCAAAACCCCAATCTGATAAAAGTGAAATATAGAGAAAACGTTCGTTTCCGTGTTTTGAAATCACTGTAGGGTTCCTTTCATACTTTCCCCAACCTTTAGCACTTTTGAAGAATGTGGCTGCCTCACACTTTTTTTTATCAAAGGGGCACCAGGATGTGTTCACACGTGGCGTGGGAAAACAGAGTACTTGCCGCTATTATTTTGGGGCGTACTTGAAATATATGAGACACTACATTAGCATGCCAGTCACGATTGTTATCATGGTTATCATGGTTACATGCTGCATTTGTGTTGTTTTAAGGAACAAAGCCAGACCATAACTCACATGATGTTAAACCGTCAATAAATTCTCAATAATGAAAGTCGGTCTCAATAGCAATAAAAGGCAAGTCTGCTGTTTCTTTTTGTGATTTTTCTTTCAAATAAGTTAAGTAAAAGTTCACAAAAGTGAACATTGGCAAGGCAGCATTTTGAGTAATTAAAGAGCTATTTCTTTATAAGGAATAAGCAAACAAAACCAAAACAGTTGTTTGTTTAAAATAAATATGTAAATCTTTCAGGGAGCAACCAGTAATTACAACAGTAATCCCAGGCCAGTTGGAAGGTGGGCTGATGGACAAGCGTTTGACCCCGAGGTATAAACCGGGGGATGTAGGGGGGAGAGAGTAGGGAGGGACAAAGGGGTAACCTGCCAGCACCTAAGAAGGGTTAGTGAAGATTAATATCTGGATGTTTAATAACTTGCCAGAAAATGAAGGACTGGGCCCGATAGAACAGTACTGAAGTGGTGCCCTTCGAGACTTATTTTTAAAGGGAAGAACGTGCCTCCATGGGAGGGGGAATGGGAAACAACCCACATGGCCTGTGATTACTGGTAAATATCTTAGGTCAAGGAAATGAGAGGGTCCAGAAACGGGTATGACCGCAAGCCCGCTCAATGCAGAACATGGGATTCCGCATTGAATCTTCCTGAAAAGCAGTTAAAAAATATGCACCCAGCAGGAGAGATAACTGGCGCTGAAGTGCGGCAAGGGCCAAGAGATCCGGGGCCACGGTGCTGACGTGAAATTGAAAGAAAATGAAGGTGAATAAAAAGACCCATCCTGAGTGTGGCGTGGGCCAGCGGACCCGAAGCTCGAATGCTGTCGGTCAAAAGGAGTCTTTAATAAGTGAGATGGAGCAGCTAGGGCTGGAAATGTTGGCATGAGGCAACGGAGAGCCCTGAGCGGTAGCCGGACCCTGGAAGTCTCAGTAACGTGAGACGGCCACACTGGGACTGGGGGGGTGGCATGAGGCGAAGGAGAGCCCCGAGCTGACAGCTGGAGCGTGGGTACTCACGGGAGTAGGAGACCGTTGTCTCCGAGGCAGGTGTCCGGACCGGTAGATGCAAAGAAGCTCCCGGGTGCCGGTGTTTAAATTGTTTGGATGACCAGAATGCCGCTGAGGATGCTGGGAAATGTGGTATCGTCCCAAAGAGTGCTGTGAGATGTAGTACCAACGCCCACAGCATGAAAAAGAGTCGGGCCGCTGGGAAATGTAGTTAAATCCCAAGGTGTGCGAGGAAAGAAAGTTCCAACAGCTGCAGCATAGAAAAGAAACACAAGCATTGGCAAAGACAATAGGTCTCGCTTACCTGATGTGAGCTATTGCCCTTGCCAATGTTTAGCCCTGTTGTACAGCAGCATGGCTTAGAAAAAAAAGCACTGAAAAAATCAGTAGATCTTGTCTGTAAGAGCTAGTTGCTTTGTCGATATTTTTGGCCATGTTCTACAACAGTTCAGTTTTGCACAACCTGAGTAAACACTGACAAAACTAATAGGTGTCATCTCGGAGTTGGGTGAAGGCAGTACTGTTCACCAGACCCTTGCTTTAAGAAATGTGTTCCACCTACTGTTGGGTGGCCTTCAGGCAGCTGGTTAGGGTAGCTAGAGAACCGTGACACAGATTAGCCTGTCGGACAGTGATGTGTCTGTTATTAGCGTAAGATAGAGCTTAGCATCCAAATGTCCTAGTGATATTGGCTAATGACCGGATGTAGACATTGCAGAGCACGTACAGCAGAGGGGACCCCTGCAGCACCCCTAAGATACTTTGACATTCTTAGGTCCCCGTGTGTGGCTCTTGCTAAAGCTTGTTCTAAACTGTGTGCTCCGGAGGGTCTCCGCTTTCAGTGGGCTTGATAGGATTCCCGAAGACGCTTGCGCCTGCATGTTCAACCTACCCAACAGATGGCTTGATTACCAGTGCAAACTCACGTTATCTCTTCAAAAACCGTGACTTTACATTCATAAATCTGTTTATTCACATGTAATATTACACCACTCTGGTGTAATATTGTGTGAAAGCAAAGCTGTGCCCATGAGCGGTGAGTGGATTTTCCATGGCAGGGTGACCCGGAAAGATGGCGCACACCCGCACACCTCTTTTGTTGATATTGAACAACGTTTCCTCAGCCCATTCCCATCCTGGAAGTGGTTGTAGTTTTACTACCGTGAAGCGCAGGAGTAAATTGACTAGGGTTTGTAGAGGCATAGTACACACTCCACATTGGTGGGGGCGGGGTTTTAAGGACAGGGGTTTCTCCGTGAGGATTAGTACATGCAAAGGCACTTTTGTTAAGCATTAACTTGTTCATAACTGTGCACATTTACGCATGTGTAACTGTTCAAACCGAAACTGTTGTAGACATTCAGTAATGCACCTGTAATGCTTTTAAAATTCCCGAACGAAAAAACTAAGGGTATAGAATAACTAGCAGCAATTAACCCTTACTGAAAACGAGAAGGCAGAAGCAAGCAGCAGGGAAAGTGATCGCTTTCACTTTCGCGATCGCTTCAAAAACAAAGAAGCCCGCGAGTGGTGCGCGTGCGCCACAGCGAGCCATATAGTTTCAATTATCGCACCCGTGTCTGGGCACGATAATTGAAACCATATGGCAGGAATGCGCGTAATAGACACCAATAGGCCATGGGCGGAGCAATGCACCCGCCTTTGCATATTGTGTGCTATCTTTAAAACAAACACGCAGGCAAAGGCCAATAGCAGGCCACAAAAGTAAAATAACACGCACGAGCGTGTACAATTCCAGGGTCCGTTTCGGAACCGCGGACAAAAGGACTCTTGCTGCGCGGGCAGGGCTGCACAATGCATCGCTAGGCGCGAGACCTAAAAAATTAATTCTACCTGGGACAGAGAAGGAATGAAGTCATGTTTGCCCTGTAAAAAGACCTGTGGAGTAATCTACCTCACCTCTCCTTTGAATATTTGATTTTAGTAGCCACTCTAGGAGCAAAGAGAACTGGCACATTCTACTCGCCAAGAAGAGGTTACTCAGGACCTATCCTAGGGTAAGGCACTGTTGATTTACTCCCCTTAAACTAGTGAGGAGGAAGTGGATCCCAGGAACAGAGTGTGTTGTGCTGCCTTGGAGAAAATCGGTAGGCTCAGTAGCAAGGGACACTGCTGTTGTTCCTGAAAAAAGTACTTTAAATATAAATACCATTCAAATTTGTTTTACGAATATCCCTGGATCACTATATTAGGTTAGCTTCATTTTTAGGTAGGGCTTCGATCCACCTGTTATATCCTCTTCTATGGCATCTGGCCCATCCACCGATTGCTATTAGTTGTTCTCTGTGGCATTCAGAAATGCTGGCTTGTTATTGGTGTATTTCTGTAAAAGCCCCTCTTTTGTGTGTTTAACTCTCTTTCCAGCAATTTCACCCAGAGAACATTCTGTTTGGCCGTCACACAGTACAGCGTGTGATAGCCCCTCCTCCCTCCTCCTGTACAGGCATTGCAGCCCTATACACAGCTTGGTTCCCTCCCACGTCGCTGTTTCTAGCTGCACAGCTCTTCCACTCTTTGTAAGTGATCCTCGTTATTTCGGTTGGATTTTTACATTTGTGTTGAGGGAAGGTCACCAGCACTAGATAGAACACTGCAGAGTAAAATGCTGATTTAAAGGCGGAAAACTGTAAATAACATCGCCTTTTTATGACCGGGCAAAGGGCGGGCCCTCTGTGGCCCTCCGAGGCCTGAAGAGACTGGACTGGGCCAGGTACTTTTGTAGCTGTGTTTCGTACAACAATTATAACTCATAGCTGTTTATTTTTACATGTTCTGGTTGTCTATTTGAGGGGGTTATTCATCCTACTATATTTGTGGGTTTAGCGGGCTTGCCTTGGGTGCAGTTCCTCTCTTCTCCAGCCTGATTGTTATGACTGACGTGGGCAAACTACCTGCCCTGATGACTAAGGGCAAAGACGAGAGCCATTTGCACACCACAGGCCCTATGGATAGCTATCTTATTAAAAAAGTAAGTCAGATTAACATTGATAGGAGGGCCTCCTTGGGCAAGGTGAGTCCCATTAGACTTTTTGAAGACATAACCCCTCCCTTACTGGCTCCGACTACCATGACTAGTAATACCTCTTGTGGAGCAAATAAGAGTACTATGATTACCGCTCAGGTGCATAACGCTAGGCATTCCAGTGCTACTTCACAGCTCCCATTGCCACCTGCCAAAACGGCTAGAAAATACACAAAGGTAAAGCGCAGACAAAGGGGGAAGTATGCACAACAAAGTTCAGCAACCCTTAAACAAAAAGTTTGCTCCCTAATACAGTCTCCCTTGGATAAAAACCCCGCTTCAGGGCATTTGGATGCAGTTCCATTTTTAACGTTTCAATCAAATAATTCTCCTTTATTCCTTACTTCACCTCGTAAACCTGCTGTTGAAGATCTTACAGGGTCAGGCGTGGTTAATTGTTCTGTAACTAATTCCCCCTTAAACACGCCGATCAATGCCTCTGCATCTCTGCTGAGCTTTTGCTCTAGCAGTGTTGATGAAGGCTCTCCAAATTTGCTCAGCTTTTCTCCTGCCTCACCCCCTATATTAACTAATGGGGAATCTAAAGGGACTAATTGTGAGAATGGCTCTGAAGATTCAACTTTAAAATGGCTATCTGAGAACCTAAAGAAAATTATCACCCCAATTTTGATGGATACGATGGCCCAATTGTCTGTTCTTAAGCTGCCTCCACAGACCAATTATGGTTGCACGACTGCGACCGACACTTTGGCCAAAATCGACCAAGTGATGAAACCCCTAATACAGCCCCTTCTGGATAATATTTCATTATTAAACACTCGCTTGGATTCTATAGAGAAAAAGCTGGCAGATAATACTCTTGCTCTTTCGGGCTGCGTGTCAGGTTTAAAAAACATTAGTTCTTTTTATACACCCGCTAAAGCCTTGACAAACACTATCTCTGGACCTCCAAGCCATCCTACTATTTTACCATCTACTCAGAAGGGATACTTGCCATCTTATCCCCCTATAACACCCACACTAACGAATAACATTGCACACAGTAAGACATCTGATAATTCAAAAGTCAATCCAAGTTTAGACTCAAAATCAGTTCCATCACAAAGGCTTGATAATCCAGCCATTAAAGACTTTGGGATTGGAAGTGACCTTAACAAAGACCGGCAACATCGCGCAATAGTGGACCTTCCTCCTGAAGCTGCCCCGTACGTAATCATTTTAGCCGGCGTTCCCGAGCTCCCTATTGGGACTAGGGAAGATTATCAAGGTCTTCGGAACAAAGTTGTTTACTGGTTTCGTAAAAACAGATCCTTGCCTGCTTATATTAATGGGGAAATATTGCATGTGAGTCGTTGTGAATGGGTGGGGGTGCGTCCCAAAGACAAAAAAGGGGACGTAATTATTGTGAATTTTAAAGATCATAGGGCAGTTAGGCACATTGGGGACTGGTATGTCCATAGTAGTAGTGATGCTATTTCCACACATTACTTGAATTATTTTTATCCATATGTGCCAACTCGATCCCCTACGAACCAGGCGGATAGATGGCAGACAGTCACTAGGTCTGCTCGCATACATCATGGTCATAGCCAGACTCCTTTTGTACAACCTTGTGGTCCATTCAATCACCATCATTACTTCAGACACCCTTACTCCTTGCATAGAGGCCCGAATAATTATACAGGGGACGGGAATGACATTGCCCCGTCCATTTATAATCTGCCTACTCAAAACCATTTTGATGTTTTTTCAGGTTTGGAATTTGTGGACTGACATAGGAAAATTGTATGTGACAATCTTTCCACTAGGCTAGGGCCTAAACTCGATAATGTCCCGTTGATCCCCAAAGTTCAGGCCCCCTTACCTCTCACTGAGGACGCTACCCCTGTACAAATTACCCAGACTTTGATCAATGACAACATAAGTGAGGTTAGCTGTAGTAACACTCACAAGGCTCTCTTCTTACTCAAATCAAATGTTGAGGGACCTATTGGTGCCTCTACTTGTACTCGACCTGAGGAAACAAAGGTATCTTCCTCCCAAAGTAATCAAGGTACTAAAGTAATCAGGAAAGCCTGTACATTCTTATTCTGGAATGTGGCCGGTTTAAGGGAGAAAATCAACAATCCATCATGGGGCTCCATTATTGAGGGCCATGATATCCTGGCTTTCCAGGAAACCTGGTCCTTGGACCCGGTAAATATTAATGGATACAGAAGTTTTTTCACCCCGGCTGTGGGGAGCACCCATGGAAGAGCTAAGGGTGGTCTACTAACCTTAGTTTCCAATCAGCTTAAATACGAGGTTATCCGGTTTTCTTCTAAATCTAGTTTTTATCATTTAATAATTTTAAGGAATAGCAAGGGACTAAATGTCGCTGTAATTAATTTTTATAATAACATACCAAGGAAAGAAATCCCAAGCGTTCTATCCACGCTGAGGGATGATATACATTATGAAATAGACAAAACCGATAGAGAAGTTATGTTTGTTTGGGGGGGGGGATTTTAACTGTAAACTCTGCACTAAAGGCAAACAGGGTTTATGCGGTTTAACTATCGAACAGGAAACAAATTCAACTCATTTTGAACATTCTTTGATTGGGGATTTACTAAATGACATATTGTTTATGTATGACTTAGGTTTTGTAAATGAAATTGCTCAAATGCCCTCTATCTTTGTGCCAACTTTTGTTGGTAGAGGAGCACTGTCTATTATTGATTTTATTATTGCCTCTAATAGTTGTCGCCATAATATTATTAAGTTCAATATTATAGACCAGCCAGTGAGTGACCATCTGCCTCAGATTATGGAAATTGAAAATCTTTTTTTGGACCAACAAACGGATGCGCTTCCGCTTCATGTAGTTTCGGACGTGGTCCTTGGTAGACAAAACGGGTATAGCCTAAAATGGAAAAAGGTGGTCCCGGAAAGGTTTTTAGATAAATTACTGGGTATCTGCTCTACCAGTTTTGCCACATACTTGGACGATAATTCTAGTCCTGATTCTATAATTGAACATTTTAACTTAATAGCTTTCACTATTAAGGAAGATCTATGGGTTGTGGCAAATGATAGGGCAAAGGGTAAAAGGAGCTGGTTTGACAACGCTTGCACCAGCTCCTTAACCTCCCTGAAAAGAGCTATCCACCAAGTACCACGTAATACTACTGAAATAAGAATCTGCAGGAAAGCATATAATGAAGCCCTAACAAACAGGAAAATGGTTATAAAAAAGGAGGCCCTGGAAGCGCTATGCGAAGCGTCACAACAGAAGGATGCATCTGCCTTCTGGAAGGCTGTTAATACCCCTCTTCTTTATGACAACACCAGGGCGTGTATAGAAAATGCCATCACTGAGGAGGATTGGGTTATGCATTTTTCTTGTCTTTATACACCGCATGACAATCTTCATATTACGGATATTTCTCCCGGGGTCCATACAGCGGACAAGGTAGTTAAACTGGTTGTAAATCTGGAGGAAGTCAACTTGGCTTTGAATGCAACGAAGGGTGGTAAGGCTGCAGGGCCTGATGGTATCCCTGCTGACCTGTTTAAAGATAATGTTGAGCTCTGGGGCCCCATGCTTGTGCAATTATTTAATGCAGCTCTGGCTAGGGGCCTAAATCCGTCCTGGTTCACCTCCGTGATTGTACCTATCTATAAGAAGGGCGACAGGCAATCCTGCGCCTGCTACAGACCAATTTCTTTATTAGATTCGTCCGTCAAGATTCTTGGGAGAATCATTTTGGTCAGACTGCAAACCTGGGCAGAAGAAAACAAAATAATGAGCGATTTACAATATGGTTTCCAAAAGGGTATTGGAACTCAAGAACAGTGCCTAAACTTAATGATTATACAATCAAAATACCTGAGGATTATGGGGGAGCGCCTCTATCTCACATTCGTCGACCTTTCATCGGCGTTTGACTGCGTCTCCCATGTTAAATTATGGACCATTTTAAGAGAGATAGGTGTGGAAGATTCCATTGTTTGTTTTTTGAAGGATCTTTATTCAGGTGCCTCAGCTTCGGTCCGCTACGGCCGTGAGGGTCAATGCACAAGGTCATTTCAGGTTGGCCGGGGCGTTCGCCAGGGCTGCGTCCTGGCACCCTTTTTATTCTTGTTGTATATTAATGGCCTTGAGCGTGATCGCGGGGACATACCTAGGGTTGGGGGGAGGTTTATCCCCGCACTCCTGTATGCGGATGACGTGGTTTTAATGGCCCGCACTCCCGTGGCTTTACAGAATTTGATAGAATCTTTTGAGTGCTTTATGTCTAGTCTAGACTTAAAAGTTAATTGCACTAAAACTTTTTCAATGAACTGTGGCACTAAATCTGGCAATCATGCAAAAAGAATGTTTTTAAATAACGTTCCATTGGAATCTACCTCTATCTTCCCATACCTTGGCGTACTGTTCCATGAAACTGGGGCGTGGTCTCACGCGGTAAAGGCAAGAACTCTCTTGTTTCAAAAAACTACAATGGCCCTAATGAATTTTATTAAAAAACTGGGAAAGAAACCAATTAAGGAAATTTTAACTATTTATAAAGCTACATGTACCTCGGTTGCTATGTATGGCTCGGGCCTCTGGGGCCACACTAACATTGATCTACTTCAGAAAGCTGAGAATAGGTTTCTGAGACATGTTTTGAGAGTCCCCCAAAGTGTCGCGACCTATATTTGTCATTCTGAACTTGGCCTAAACTATATATCTGATTTGATCAGAATTCAACCTATTCTTCTGTGGCACAGGGTTTGGACAACTGATGAGTGCTCCCTGAATCGAGCCATCCTTCAGGATGTTATAAAACTGGAAAACGTGGATCGTTTAGATTGGCTAAACTACATCAAATCATTTTTTGCCAAAATTGGTCGCCAACACCATTTTGCAGATCCATCCTCAATGGAAGGTTTATCCAGGAATCTTTTGTCTAAGTTATCCCTGGATTACCTTATAGAAAATAGAAGCCAAGAGGAATTGAAGAAAAAATCCGTGTCTCTGCATTTTTCCCTTCTAACGAGCAGTAGCCTGCAGCCTTACTTAACTTTGCCGATGTCTAATTATGAACGCTTTATCTTGACTCGTTTTAGATTGTCTATTGTTTTTAGATTATTGTCTTTTCCAGTTATGAATTCTTGGCCACCGAGCCTACCATTATGTCCGTGTGATGACTTTTCATCCCAGTCAGATATTCACATTCTGTTTTTCTGCACCTTTTATACCTTACCACGTAAGACATATATTCTTCCACTCCTCAAAGAATGGAAAATTAACAAATGTTGCTTGGCTTTCTCAGAGTTTCAGAGAATGGACACTGTTCTTACTGTTACCGCAGTTTTAACTTATTTAAAAAACGTTTTTAAACTTAGGAAATCACTGAGTCTAGATGTATTTTAAGTTTACCTTTCTCCCTTTTATATTTTCTTGTGTCTGTATTTAAATTGTAATTTAATGCTGTAACTTTCATGTTTTTTTTTCTTTAAAACCGAATAAAGTATTCTTGACTTGACTTGACTATGACCTATGTTTATTATATGGTCTTTGGTGCCGCCATGGAGGGGGAGCAGGCAGGCTAAAGTAATACAATTTCCTCTGAATCTCTTGGTTTGATGAGATATGTCGTCAGCTGGTTGTGTTCTCGTATTTAGTTTAATTTTAAGAGAAAGGGCAGGCATTGGCATAACTCCCGAACACACAAAGTGAAAGTCATAGAGAAATACTGTGCATATGTCGTTTGACAAATCCTTGGTATATTGGTTATAAACTTGGTCTTTGAGTCTGCGTGCTTCCTCTTTGCAGCCGCTGGCTTCTCTGAATTTATCCCCGAGGGGCTATTTCTATTTTCTGAGACTGGTTTGTGCTCACTTTAGAGCTGCGTGCGATTTTTATGACGCTGTTGTTCCTTTTCCGTGACATGATGATAAAGTGATATAAAGCAGAGTAATGTATATCTATGCACCCAGCTCGATTGGAAAAAAATTATTTAGTTCCACATTTAAACAGCTCTTGTGCCCACTTCAGACAACCAAACGGTGCGTATGAAATAATACATGGGAGGAACAGGCAGCAGCTTCAAATTACTAGAGACAGTTGAAGTGACATTGTGCAGCATTTGAAGCCCGATGATATCTCGGCTGAGCTCTGTCCTTAGCCCCTCAGTAGCCTCGTTGTTGGCACTGAAGGGTGTAGGGCTGGGCACGTGGTGGAAACTACTTGAAGCAAACAGGGTTCGCAGAGCACATATATGACTAGGGTAACCAGATGACTTCAGGTACCCACTGGCCACCACTTTTTCCATTCCTGGTCTTTTTTTTACATTCCTTTGTTATCAGATGTTGCGGTCTAATTGGCTCAAATAAAATGAACCAAAACTACAACTCCCATAATGCACTGGTATGTAGGTTACCCTACTCATAACTTAAAAGATGAATGTGTCATATTCAGCATATGACCTTTGATGCGTATTATGTTCCAGCAATCTGGCAATTCCGCTCTTTTACACTTTGTTTTTTTACCCTCATGATTTCAGTTCTCACGAATCCGATGTGATGAGTCGGAAAGACCAATTTTTGATTGGCCATGCCTGCAGGGGGCTATAATAGCTGAGGAGCTAGTGGGTGTCTCCTGCGCTTAAGGCTTTTTTAGATGATGGTTGATCCCAGCATCAACGGTCAAGGTTCTCCAATGCTATTGACGTAATTGCAGGGCTGGCTAATGGCAACACAAGCTGTTGAGGAAGACATCTGGCTCAGAGGCAACAGTTTGATGATACCTCAGGTTCTGGCAAAAAGAAATGGTGGTTCAGGCATGGGTGGGACACTAGAGCATCAACTAGACCTAGACAAGGCAAGCGGGTAAAGCGGAGAGTGCCTGAGAAAGGAAACAAAGTTGTTTCTATTTTTTGGCAGACTGTGGATCCAGCAGAGAATCCTTGAGTAGTATACACAAAAAGAGGCAGTAGGCCATTGGGGATGGTGCATACAGAGTTTTGGTTCATTCTCAAATTATAAATATCTTGCAAGGTCCCCGAATATGAAAATCATGTTTTCAACAGTTTGTGTGATATTAGTGAACCTTGAGAAGATTACAGCTGCTCACAGTATCCTGTATAGGATCCTGACGAGTAACGGTCCTAATTTTCAAGATAAAGAAATGAATAGCTGTATGAGGCTATTAGGAAAAAGACGCACAGATCATGCAATACTGACCCCAGGCAAATGGTGCAAGCAAGGCCATCTCTCAAGGTGCGCAACCCAAAACTCATTCATGCACTGAAACGTGCACTCAAAGCCTGCCTTTTTTTATTTCTTTTAAATAGTTTTGTTGTGGATCAGTTTGAGTTTGTGTCTAAACAGTGTTGGAATGGTTTAAGCTTGTACGGAATTATTGCCATGAGGGTTTTCGGTAAAGTTTGAGGTGGATGTTGTATATTCCAGGTTTTCTAGCTAACAGAACTCCTAAATTTCTCTTAAAGGAAAGACTATGATATGAGGGAGGCGAAATGGATGTTAAAGAATCACATTTAAGGTTAAAATATATGCGCGGAAGTACCCCCTGCCAAATATAAGGATATTTCAAGTCACAGAAGGATTCTGTGACCAAATAGAGGAACAAGGTCGAATGGAGAGTTCATTTATGAGGTCATGGAACTTTTTGGTGAATTGCAATATCCTTATAATGTATGACAGGGGATACTTTATTGCTTATAATTCACAGTGACACACGCACCCTTCTCGTATACCACTTAAATCCTTGCTGTGTTGCTCTTTAACCTGGAGTGCTTCAAAAAGGGAGGCTCCCTGTCGGACGTACATAAGCACTAGCTTCCGGTTTGTGAAACCTTTTCCCCAGATAAAAAGGAAAGCAACTGAAGACAACAGGAAGCGCTATATGCAGATCCAATTATATCAATGACGGTGCAACATAAAATGCTGCATTTTCCTGTTAGCGGAAATTGCAAGGAAATGTTGCTTCTACTTTGCACTTTTGTTGATAATGGACGGGAATGGCCGTTCTTCCTGTCCTCCTTTGATGGAATTTGTGGTTTCAAAGGTTGAAGGCGGGTCATTAAACTCAGAATAAGAACAGAGATGCTGATTGGTAAATCGGGCACAGCAAAGGATCAAGCATTAATGCCAAAGACAACATAATTGTATTTTTGAGATAAAAAATGTATGTGCTCTCTAAAATAATGTTTTTGAGTTATGATGCATTGTTACACTGCTTCCGTCTTTTAATATTCAGAGTTTTCCCTATAAAATCGTTGCATAACTTGTGCATGAAAAATGGCTTCGCGTTCACTGCTTTGTTTTGGACGTGCGTCTTTGTCCTTTAAATGACAAATTATATTAATGTTGCCTGTTGCCAACCTGCTTCATCACACAAAGAGCCTTTGTTGTTTGCTCAAAATATGTCTGTATAGTTGGCCCAATTATCTCCCCTCTTCTGGCTCATGGAAAGCATGCAGGAAGTAAGCCATTACTCTGTTTGATGGGAAAAAGTCAGCAGATCTCAATGCATGCCTTCCCAGTACTGTACTTCTGGCGATATGCTTGATTTCACCGTTCAGTTTACAGCTTCTCAATAAAAGACCGGATTTCAGTGTCAAGGTGGTGGTCAAACATTTGTTCTTTTATCTGCATTTGGATATCCCTTCATCAAGTTTGTTGCAATGAGTTTGTTGTGATCGACACAAAATTTTCTGAAAAAAATCTTGTGGTTTTTTTCAGTACCTGTTTGTAGCGCGTTTGTCATTGTCGCATGTTTTACTGATTAATCAAAATATATTTTCTTATTTGCAGTTTTTTTCCAGAAAGAAACCTCCAAAGGGTTACTATGTTCATGGAGATGTTGGTAAGTGACATGGTATTGGCATTTGTGAAATGTTTTGTGTTAAGCCAAAAAAAGATTTCCTTGTTTTATTTCAGTTCAAAAGCCACCCAGCCTTACCTTGAAACTAAACACTGACTGTGCAAGCGTGCCTCTCTTCTGCTCAATACTAGACAGTCCACATTTTACATTTTTCTAGAAAGGGGTTACTGAAATGCAGCATGCTGGAACTGAGCGTCGTCTTTTCTAAGGAAAATCTGCTGTCAGAAGTGCATGGAGATAGATGTTCGTTGACAAGAAAAACACTGTGGTGGTAACAATTAAAAGGGTTGTGCTTGGTTATTGAAAACTTTGCTAAATTATTTGCATTTGTATAGCACTAACCATCATTGTTCTAGCATTGCAGTGCATTTTGTATCTTGGCCCCCTTTCATGCAGCTCTGGTAAGGCCATCAGTCTCACTTGAGGTCCACCCGTTGTGGTAGTGAACAGTTGAGCGGTAGAATGTAGAGTTACTGTATAATGTGAGGGTGCTGTATTGTAGTAGTCCTGTAGTAGCGCAAGCTTCTGGAACCTTCAATCACATACAAAGTCTAGGCACTCGAACTGAGGTAGATGTGATTTATTAAATTCCCACACTTGGAATAGTGCTGCTTCATGGTGTTAAAAAAAGTCTCTAGATAGTGAAGGTAGGCCACAAACTACTGCTACAACTGATTATATCTATGGTGAATTTCTGCAGCCACAACTTTTATTAAATTATTTCACTTAGAAAAAGTATGCAGGCAAAGTAGGAGTAACCATTTATGAAAGGTTTGCTGCCAGAGAGATCATTTGCACACCTGTGGAGATACGGCAGTATCAGTTAGCCTGGCCCGATCCTCATAGTCTTGTCGCTTTACTGCTTTTGTGACAGGAGAGTGCTAGACTGCATGAGTTAAACAGTTGAGCAGCATGTCAAAATCAGATAGATTCTCTCGGTGCGGTGAGAGCCTGTAATTCCCTGTGGTGATGTTGTTAACCATGCTGAACAAGAATGCGAGGTACGTCTACACCCTCTTTTTCTCATCTCTGCTGCTAACAACTTGGTGTGATGATGTGAAGTAGAATCTGAATCATTTATAAAGTGTTTTAATTTGACAAAAGGGTCATTTTCATTTGCTAAGATCTTCTAAACATTTCTGTCTGAACTGCTTTTTACTCAAGGTTCTAGGAGTATGACTGAACTGCTGTTATGCAAAATAATTTCTAAGGACGGAAGCCATTTTGTGAGTGCTTTGTGATTGATAACATTGATATATTTGTGTGTGGGGGTAAATAATAGAATTTTAGTTGAAGCATTACACCTAACTTAAAGATCATGGAAAGGACCCCCCCAAAAATAATTCAGATTTAAAATTACACACAAGTACAATAAAAAATATTTCTTAGAAATCCACCAAAACCCACATTGGTGCACAGATCAATATTATCTAGAACAAAATGTGTTTTACTGCTTGATCCCTATCTTAACCTAAAAGGAGTGAGGTAACATTCTGTTGTACAGGCTAAGTGAACTGAAAATTACAATTATATTTATTTTACTAAAGATACAGTACACTGAATTCTGATCTGAAGGTTGGTTTGGCATTTACCAAACCTGCTTAGTTAACCTGGTTCCTTTTTCATGTAAGAGAAAGAGAGTAAAGGTGCATTAATCCCAGGAATCCTCCAACTGTCCTCTTCTGGGTTGGCACCTCTATCCTGCTCCAAATCCTAATGGTGACTCACTTGCCTGTAAGAGAAAGAAATGCAAGACATTAGTTCCAGATATCCTTCAACTGGTACTCGAACCTTCTCTGTCCTCACCCATTTGGTACTTTGGATTTTTTCTGTCTTGCTTCTTCCATTCCTTAGAGCCCAGTCAATTTTACCTTATTGGACATGTCTCTCAGTGTTTTCCCTTGTCCATTCTTTTGTTCCACCTTTTATTTATTTTTATTTTACTGTCCTGATTGTGGCTTTCTCTTGTACATATTGCGGGCTTCTTCTGTGTCTAGACTGTTACTGCTAGTTCGGGGGATACTCTTCTTGTTGTTGCTCTTGTTACCTGGAAGTTTTTGCAGTTGACCTTTACACCTAGCCTTCTGTAGCAGAATTGTGGTTGGCTCGTTTCTGGCTGCGATGATGCCGCTGCCATCAGCTTTCGCAGTGTGGAACCACCCATACTTTGATGTTCCTGAGATGCAGCACACCTATTCATCTCCAACCCAGCAGAGAATAGGGAGAGTGTAATTGGTGTTCTCATTTCCCCTCAACGAGTCAATTGATTGTTTTGTCATATTTTTAGAATTCTGCCAACCATGCCAAAATGCATGATGTAGCCACAATCACAAAAGTAACTAATTAATTCCTTCTCCGGGTTTAGCACTGCATTGACAATTGTTAGAAATTGGGTTGTTGGTTGAGGGGCGGGTGACCCTTTCTGGAGCAAAAGGCACAATCCTTCTCAGGCTGAACCACAAACATCACTAAAATAACTTGTGCTTAACATAGTGTTGCTTGGCAGAAAAGCAGTCAAGCTCAACTTGGTGACAATTTGTAAAGTATTTATGCTGCACATAAACAGTTATAAAGTTAGGAGACAACACAAATTCCCAAACCAATCTAGAGAAATGGAGTCAAATTTAATAAATGAAATTAGACCAAAACAATAACATCCAATCGGTAAAACCAGAGATATGCAGTTTAAAAGATGGAGAGAGGATGTGGCCAAACTGCTTAGGCGGTCAATCTCAAATCTGGGGACCCGGGTTCGAGTCTCGGCAATGACGCTCAACATCCTGTGATTCTGGGCAAATCACATAGTCTCCCTGTGCCTAAAAAAAAAAAAAAATCTGTCTTTGTGTAACACAACTGGTGCTCGTGTAAAGCACTCTGATGCCTGATACCTTTGGGTCAACTTTGCGCTATATAAACCTCTGAAAAATAGATAAAATATAGCGCACAAAAGCACAAAGCGCCACTCGCAGTTATCTTGTTGTGCTAGACCGGGGGTAAGTCACAAATTCAGGCTAACCGCGATGGAGCAGGGGGACTGGCCACAGGGACCAGATTAGTCCTGCTGAAAAAGTAAGCTTCTCAAAGTCCCACGTGAAGAGTCCACTGTGGAGAAGGCCGCCGAAAGCAGGGCGAGTGTTGTGGATGGTCATCGCTGTAGCACGAAGATACCGTCTGGCGTTGCGGACGGTCTTTGCTGGAGCTTTGCGTTGCCGGTCACCGCAGGCTGTCAATGCTGTAGCTCGTGGTGCTGAACTTGTGTTGCTGGTGGTCGTTGTAGCACGAAGAGTCTGGTCCATCTGAGTTTCATGTCATTGCGGTCATTGCGGGTGGCAGGATTTTGGTGCAAATGGGCCTCAGTTCGCAGTTGCAAAGAGCCTAAAACTTCACAATTCCTCCTTTTCTTCACAGGAGGAGCTCAACTGATGCTAGCCAAAGGCCTAGAACCTCAACGACATCTCTTGAGGATCAACAGCGCACTCCAGCAGAGGTCAGCAGGGCACAGGCAGGTCCAGTTGCATGTCCAGTGCAGCAGGTCAGGTGGGAAGTTGCTGTAAGGCTTCTGGAGCTCGTTACATCCCTGCAGCTCTGAACAGGTGGTCACTCGGCTGACCCTTGGAGTCACTTCAGGTAGCCTGGGATGAAGGGAGCAAATCCATTCTTCAGTCTCAGATGGCAGGGTAGGCCTCAAGCTGCACGGCAGTCTGCTGGCAGCAGGGCTGTCCTTCTTCTGTACTATCCACAAATCCAGGAGTGTACTGAAGAGTTGGTCTGAGGGTCCTACGTTTATTCCTGGTGCCAGCTTTGAAGTGATAGAAACTTCTTGAGATTATCCCCTCTCCGCCAGGTGGCTCTGGAATTCCCTGCCCTGATCTCAGGATGTCTGGATTCACAAAAGGCTAGTGGAAAGTTCTTTGTGTGTGCTGAGGCAGCAGCTTTGAAATGCAAGTGGGGCTGTGCACAAATCTGCCCCTCCCATCCTGCCAATACCCAGTCCCCCTTTGTGACACTGTCTGGGAGAAATACACAAAGGCCAGCTGTCACTCACACCTTGTCATGTTGTGGAAATGTGCTTTTCATTGAGCACACCGGTGCAGGGGTCACCCTTCTCTGTCCACGGGTCCTTAGACCAACAAAATAGAGATTGGAACTGAAGCTGGAATTCAAATAACAAGTTTATTAATCAATCATGAGCGGGACTACGTCCACACAGCACTCTCAAGTGCTGCCTGAGGTAGTACATTGAAGTCACAGAACACAGGCCTTGTATACAGAGTTTGTTGCAGAGTAAGCATGTAGTACATGCATACACAGGAATACCTACCGACAAACCTGGGCAGATGGGAGATCACTTAGTCAGCAAAGTGGGAGGGGAACAGGAGTGCTTATGGCAGCACTAAGAGATTGACAGTTGAGTCTGAGACCAGGTGTTCTGGCAGCTACTAACCCTTTAGTATCCATATTGCTTTTAGCTGAGTCAGGAAGTCAACTAAGATAGGCAGCACAGGCAGGGAAAAAGACAAGCAGCAGAAGATGAGAGCATTACAAAGCCAACAAAATGGATGCCATAACCAAGATGGCTTCAGCTCATGCTAACAGAAATTATTTCAGATTTCCACAGACGACCCTTTTAGCATTGGCTGAAGACATCTCTATGATTTGGAAGGAGCATGGAAGATATCATGTACATCTATCTGCATTAATTCAGTAATTTCTTGGTCCATTGCCAAGCGAGCATTTACATTTGTGACATTTCGTTTAGCCTGTATACTTGAGGTACAAGTAGAAATACATAGGGAACAGAGCATTGGGCCACATTGAATGCATAGGCAACAGGTGAAAAGAATTGCAAGAAATATACATAGGGCTGATAACAGCTTCCATCCCCATACAGAAAATATGTTCCATAGCCATCCAGAACAAGTCCATGTCCCTAAATCCTGCTGGATTTCAGTGGCTATTTTGTGCATCTTGGAAACTGCTTCAAAAACTGAAGGGGCGTGGTCAGGGATGTACACACAACTACTCCCAATGATGCGGCATGCTCCACCACGGTCGGCTAGGATGACATCTAGCACCATCCTATTTTGGAGCGCCACAATTCTCGCAATTTGTAGTTCTTCTGTGATATTTCCAAGCGCCATTGCTGTCTGATTGGTTACAGCCTCTACAACACATGTCAAGTGTCAGATCTTTCGACTGTTTAAGGCTGCTCCAACGAAGAATAGTCCCAAATTAAAGTCTATATACTGCTGTAGTGCAGTATCAGTTTGATTCACCTCATCATTGTTTGTCCTCTTGAATCGGCTCTTAGAAATGCCATGATACAGTTTATAGTCTTTATGGTAGGATGCAGGTGCCAAAAACACAGGTGGAAGTAAAAAGGACACAAAGCAGCTTCCAGACCACCCAATAGGTAGGTGGTAATAACCTTTACTTACACAGATGAAATAGGTGTTGTGTGAGGACAAAAAACTGCTATTGTTCATTCCAGTAATATTTAACACTAAAGTACAATCACTTTTTTCCACAGGGATATTGCCAATACTGCTTACACAAAGATCCGCTCGAGCTCTAGTAACAGCAATAGCAGGAGACCCATTTCCCTTGATGGTTTGAGTGTTGGGGAAAACATAGTGTGTGGAGGAATTTCCTTGACGATACTCCTCCATTTTCCATTCAGTACCTTTAGCTTGTGGATCTCCTTCCTCATCAGGGTAACAGATTTTATTCAACTGAGCGTTAAGTCTTCCTACATCAAGGTTAGTAATATTAGTGATATGAGAAGCCCACAACAGTGCAAACCAGGCTCTGCAGGAGCCATTGTATGAAAACGGCAAGGGAATAAAAGGCGTTCCTCCCTTTTTCTGATGAGCTGGCATCATTCCACATACCCAGCAGTTGGTAATGTTCGTAGCATTGTGGGTATGGTGCAACATCTGAATGAAAGTGTTATTGAAGTAGGACATTCTATGTTTCTGCTCATGATAAGGAAGAGTGAAGTAGTGGTGTTCAATGGGGACAGGAGTAGTAGCAGTCCGTAGATTTCGGGCAGGAGCTACTTCCTCTGCAATCCATGTTATTATAGCTACAATAACAACAGTCAAAGTTAGTCCAGTAATGATCATGCTCTTTCGATCACAAACTCTAGCTGCAGTTTGTCTCTTTTCCTTGTTCATCTCGTGTCAGACGACAAAACAGATGGTGCCCTAAGGTCCTGGGCAGACTTTGGTTTCTTCACTGAGATTTAGACGAGTAGTCACTAAAAGGTTACCCCCCTTCGTAACTCAGGCTTTCACTACCCAGGACAGTGGCTCAAACAGTCTTTTTCAGCAACAAAGTGTCTTTCTTCCTGGGTCGCAGCTGATATCGAGATGTACCAGGAATCGTGTGGTCTTGGAAGACTTCCTCGGGTCCTTCAGGTGTCGTAGCTTGTCCTTTCTCGGTATCCAGGATATCGCGGTGATCTGCCAACGCAGCTCGGCTCACTGGGTCTTGCAACTCTTTTCAACAGTGTGTCGTGTGGACCCAGTTCTTCCGATTCGTCACTCGAACTGCAGTTCTGGTAGCCAGCAGCACCTGCTCCGGTCCTCGCCACCTCGGTGCTAGGGAGCTGGTCCTCTGGAATGACTTTACAACCACAAAGTCACCAGGGCGCAAGCAGTGGCCCCCACCTTGCGACCTGTCTGGAAGAGTCTCCCGAACCTGTTGATAAATAGAAGACAAACTGTCAGTCAACTGAGACGAGTAGTCATTCATCAATACATAGGGAACATCATGTATAGGTCGTGGCTTAGGAATCCCCTAAATATTCATTGGTCTTCCGAAAACCACCTCATACGGTGTGACGCCAGATCGTGTATGTGGTATTGATCTAATGGATAGCGATGCTAAAGGCAGTGCATCAGGCCATTTCAAAGATGTGGAAGCCTGTATCTTGGACAATTTTAATTTTAAGGTCGAGTTGTAACGTTCCACTAGCCCTGCTGATTGTGGGTGAAAAGCAGCATGAAACGTCTGCTTAATTCCCAACCCTTTCATGAGGTAATCAACAACTTGCCCAATAAAATGGGGTCCGTTGTTACTCCACAAAACTCAGCAAATGCAGAATCTGGGAAAGAACTCCTTTAGGAGCACCTTTGCTGTAGAAAGAGCTGTATTATCTTTCGTAGCGTATGCCTCCACCCATTTACTAAAGGCACAAACCACTAACAAGACGTACTTCAGGTTGTTACAGCGCTCAAGCTGGTTGTAATCCATTTGTAGGACCTCAAAAGGTGCAGTAGGTATTGCAAACCCTCCTGTTGGAGTTTGTGTTCCTTTTCCAGGATTATACTGGAGACAGATCAGACAGGACTAGACTATTTTCTTAGCTGTACCGACAATCTCTGGATGATCCCAGACTCGCATAAGTTGCTTTGATATTGAGGATGCTCCAACATGTGCAGGCCCATGTGCGATGTGAATCATAGGGTGTAAATAGGATGTGGGTAACTTCCATTTTGTCATTTCTTTATTCCTCCAACAGCCCTCATCATCCAATGCTCCCTCCTTAGGCCATTGGTTTAATTTTTCAACAGAAGCAGATTGTTGCATGTCCAGCACTTCTTGCCTGGCATCATGCCAACGTTCAGCCTGTGATTTGACTACATACATAGATGTGGTACTTAGCTGCATTGCGGTCTCTCAAGCTGTGTGATCCGCAAAGGCATTGCCTGCCCCTATTTTATCGGTCACTTTCTTGTGTGCGCTACATTTAACAATTGCTACTTTCTTAGGATAGGTCAAGGCGGTAACTGCCCGAAGTTATGAGCCACGCCGTAGGCGTATTGGCTATCAGTGTAAATGTTAACAAGCAACTCTGTACTAAGCTCACATGCTCTTGTCAGTGTTATCAACTCAGCTGCTTGAGCTGACTTCTGTGGGATACGAGATGTCTCAACTACTGTCTGAAGTGTTGTAATTGCATAAGCAGCAGATGTAGTGTCATCAGGCAATTTCAGGCAGGATCCTTCAACCCACAATTACCCATCAACACTAGAAAGAGGTGTATCTTGTAGGTCAACACGACCCTTTGTGTGTTCTTCAGTAAGGGATATACAGTCATGTAGCTCTTGTGGCTGAGACTGGGTAGCTGGAAGTGGCAATGTAGCAGGATACAGAGTCAAACATCTTTTCAACATGATATGAGGGGCCAAAAGTGTCAATTCATATCCTGTCAAGCGAGCACTAGTCAGATGCTGTGTCTTTGTTGATTTAGCAAGGCATCGACTGAATGAGGTACTAGCACAAACAATCTATGTGACAAGACTATTCCCCTCACTCTGACGTATGGACACAGCCGCTCCTGCTACCGCTTGGAAACAACCAGGCAGCGCACGAGCAACTGGATCAAGGACAGCTGAGAAATATGCACAAGGACGTTGTTATCACCGTATGTCTGTGCTAAAACTGAGAGGGCACAACCTTCCCTCTCATGTACATAGAGTGTGAAAGTCTTAGTGTAGTTTGGAGTTCCTAATACTGGTGCTGAACAAAGAGCTTGACGTAGCTGTTGGAAGGCATTCTGGCATTCAGTAGTCCATGGGAGAGGCATCGGAGTGTCTTTAGTCAAAAGGGCCAACAAGGGTTTAATAATGTATGAAAAGCTAGGGATCTACTGGCTACAGAAAGAAGTAAGGCCAATCAATGCACGAACGTCCTTCTGAGTATGGGGCATAGGTGTGTCTAGTATGGTCTGAATGCAATCTGGTGTGAGTGCACGTCCATCCTGAGACAGGAGGTGAGCTAAATAGGTAGGTAGGTAAAGCTTTATTCGGTAAAAAATATCATAAAAGCACAACATACAATACAAGATAAAAAGGATCAAAATAGGTAACCTGCTGTCTACAAAATGGCAATTTCTTCCAAGAGACTTTGTGATGATGAGAGGCAAGGAATGATAATAGTGACAGTGTTCCTTCTTTACACTGTTCAGGGGTATCGGCAGCCAACAAGATGTCATCAACATATTGAATAAGAGCCACCCCTTTCGGTCCAGGAAAATAATCCACCTGCCTTTTCAATGCCTGACTATAAATGCTAGGACTCTCTGTATACCCTTGTGGAACTCTACAGAATCTGTATGATCTATTATTCAAAGTGAAGCAGAACAAATAACGGCTATCAGGGTGAATAGGTATTGAAAATAATTTATTCTTTAAATCAATGACACTAAATGTAGTGGCAGTAGGAGGAACCATAGTAAGGAGTGTTGTGATGTCAGAGACTACCGGGTATTGGGGCACCACAATTTTATTAACCTCTCGTAAATCAATAATGAATCTGTAAATTTTAGTGTCCGTGTCTCTTTTCAAAATAGGAAGGATAGGGCTATTGTAAATGTTATAAGGGACTTCTTCCAAAACCCTCACCTTAATCAAATCCTGAACAATGTGTGTCAATGCTTCTTCGCCTTCCTGAGATAATTTATATTGGGGCAATCGAGTCAATGAAGCACCTTCCTTCACTTGAATATGCACTGGTGGAATACCATTTGTCCCACATCGGTATCTGATGTAGCCCATAAAGTACTAGGTAAAGATGCCAGAGCAATATCTTCCTTAATGAGACAAGACCTCTCAACCATTGGATAGTTATCATTTAAGATAACACGCACACCTTCTGGGGAACAACCTATTGTAGCAGGAAAATGTTTGAGCATATCGATACCCACAATGTTATCCGGCGTGGTAGGGGAAAGCAAAAATGGACATGCTGCAGTGAATTTATCAAGACTAAATGCAAGTGGCTGTGACAGTGGGCAAGATGTAGGTGTCCCATCGAATCCTATCGATCTTATCATTGCGCCAGACAGGGGAGCCCTAGGAACCAATTCTTTAGACAGAGCACTACGAGTAGCTCCTGTATCAACCAGAAACTGATCAGTAGAGCCCAAAACATTTGCATCAACATAAGGACCTTTCTGATCTACTGGGACCTCAACCGGTTCCTTACCCCATCCTAGGCATTGCTATGCATAATCCGAATCCCTAAGCCCATCAGCCGAATAATGTGACATTTGATATTGATTTCGTCTATCAAAAGTATTAGAATAATTTGGCCCATGTTCAACTGCCTCAAACCTGGGACAAGTTCCTATACCTCCCCTATTTCCTGAATTCCCTGGGCGTCCTCTCATGCTTCCTCTACCCCGTTGATACTGCTGACTTCGCAAAAGGGGGCACTCAGAACGCCAATGTCCAATCTCTTTACAGTAAGCACACTGATCAGAAGACAAAGTTGATCGAGAGAAAGGGGGTACACCAGGGGTATATACTGCACGTCCGCCTCTACCACCACCTCTGAATGGTGGACCATATACTTGAGCCAACATAACTTTCTTTTTTAAGTCCTTAACCTTCTTATCCTCTTTGCCTTTTGCTTCTAATTCCTGACGTTCATAATACTGGGCCATAGTCAAAAGGGAGACTGGGGAAGACGTAGTCCATGAACTCTCGCTGGCCTTTAGGCGACTAGCTATTTCTGGCAACATGTTGGCGACAAATTTGTCAACGAACAGATGCACCCGTGTCATCTGTCAATGACTGCTCACTAAAGTCATGGAATGTCTCTTCAAATTGTGTAAAGAAATCAGAAACTGACTCATCCGCTTTCTGTTTTTAGACGCTAACGTTGTCCAATCTATTTTTTTAGGGGGTATAAGAGTTTTCAACTTAGTTAAAATAGCTTTGGGAAGATCTAATATCTCCTGTTGTGGTTTCTGCGCAGGCTCTCTAGCAGCATCTATTTCTTCTAAATGCACCCAAGTATCACCATAGGCTACATTATCATCTATTTTCCGAATTGTTTTCCACATATCAGGGGACAAAATAAGTCCAAAAAACATATCAATATCTGGCAGAGCCATAGTACAGGAGCTAATAGCTCCTTCCACTTCTTCATAAAAAGCGGCCGGATTTTTCCGTGGATCAGGCAAAGCAGCTTTAACCCCTTCGACGCTCATGACGGAACGGTTCCGTCATGAGCGTCGGTTGAGCTGTGCTCATGACGGAACCGTTCCGTCATGACCACGCCCGCGCAGGAAAAGATCAGCACAGCAGGGGAATCCGCCCAGCATGGAAGGGGTTAAAAGCCATAACATCTGCTCTACTCTAGAGAGCATAGACCCATTTATAGACAAAATATCCCTTTGCATCATCTGAATTTTTATCAGCACTTGTTTCCGTACACTTTGGAGGAACATACAGAGGCGCAGCTTCACGCATCGGTTTTACAGTAACCACAGTATCACTAGGGTCATTGTCTTTCCCCAAAACTTATTCTTTCTGCACTGGGGTCTGAACTGTTTGTTCAGTTTTAACTTTACCAGCTGATTTTTCTCCGCTTTTAAACGTAGTGTATCATGTCTCAATTTAACTACTCGCCTAATTAAATCAGGTATATTTGAAAAAAGAAAAGTTCCATCATTTAATTGTTTATAATCGGAATTGATGTCAGTGGGCTCTAAGTTTTTAGAAACGTTTCTAAAACAAAGTATTACCTCCCAGGTAAACTTCTCTACAAAATATAGCTGGTCTAAATCCTTCCACTGCTGAACCATTGCTACAAGGTTTGGGGCAGAAGTAGTCCCATGAGCTTCTTTGCGAGCAGTGGTCTGATAGGGGCTTTTTCATCAACAGTCAAAGTAGAGTGAGTCTGCCGCCCATCTTGCTTATCTAAGTCTTTATCATCTGAAGAAAGATGTTCTTCTTCAGAAAGATCATCCTCAGTGGCAGAGGGAAATTTATACACGGGCGGAGGTCGATCTAACAAAATGGAGTCATCCTGAGGTTTATTAAGTATGGCATAAAAGGGGCGCCTAATAGGGTACTGGACAGTTACTTCTAAACGACGCTCCCTTTCCTCTCTTTCTTTTAATGCCTTCAGCTCTTTATTTTTTAATTCCAATGCTTTTTGATATATCGTTTTACGCTGTTCTTTTTCTGCTATAGCTTCTTCTTTCCTCACTCTCTTGAACTTCTTTCTCCCACATTCGTACACAATCAAACATATCTTGTCGACTGCTTAAACAAACCCTGTCCTACATACTGAATCTATTTAATATCAAATGACCCATTCACTGGCCATCGTAGATCAGGATCCTTTTTCGTATATTTGTTCCACAGTGTACTATACATTATGGAAGAAATACCGTATTTAATGTACATATGCCTATTAGGTGTCCCCTCTAGGGGAGCCGGCTGGCTTCTTTCTAAATCCATTTTGGTACCACCAAGACAGCAACACAACCTACAGAGTGTGCTAGGAACAGGCATGCTACCAAATTTTTTTTTAAATATTACGTTTCCCAGATATACCAAAGTGGAGAAAAATCTCCTCATTACCTGCCTTTATCTTTTGCAAAGGATAAATCAAAACAAACAAAACCAGAATCTTGGCCAAGCAAATCAAGAGTGCCGCTTCAGCGACCTTACCAACTTCCAACTGCTAAGCTCTTGGTCGACCTAGTGGTCGCTGCCAAAAAAAAAAAAACGCCAAAGGATACCTCAGTCGGGACCGGCCAACACCTGGAGGGTCAAATCAAGTAAACCGGAAAAACCACTTTGGCTGCAAAGACAAGGGTCTCCTCATGCAGGACGTCTCCTCAGCAATATTCCACTATTCCATCAAGACCACTCCTTTGGACGTCCGCGTGTCAGATGAGGACCCACTTTTCGGGCGCCAACTGTGGAAATATGCTTTTCAATGAGCACACCGGTGCAGGGGTCACCCTTCTCTGTCCACGGGTCCTTAGACCAACAAAATAGAGATTGGCACTGAAACTGGAATTCAAATAACAAGTTTATTAATCACTCATGAGTGGGACTACGTTCACACAGCATTCTCAAGTGCTGCCTGAGGTAGTACATTGAAGTCACAGAACACAGGCCTTATATACAGAGTTTGTTGCAGAGTAAGCATGTAGTTACAAATAGAAGGTAGAAGCATACACAGGAATTACTACCGACAAACATGGGCAGATGGGAGATCACTTAGTCAGCAAAGTGGGAGGGGGAGCAGGAGTGCTTATGGCAGCACTAAGAGATTGACAGTTGAATCCGAGACCAGGTGTTCTGGCAGCTACAAACTCTGTAGTATGCATATTGCTTTTAACTGAGTCAGGAAGTCAACTAAAATAGACAGCACAGGCAGGGAAAAAGACTAGCAGCAGAAGATGAGAGAATTACAAAGCCAACAAAATGGGTGCCATAACCAAGATGGCTTCAGCTCATGCTAACAGAAATGATTTCAGATTTCCACAACGTGACCCAGGATACAGGTTACAGGCACCAAATAGTTAGAACAAGAGAATGCCAACTTTCTAAAAGTGTTGTTTTCAGAATTGTGATTTAAAATGTTACCTTACTATTAAAGTTGATTTTAAATTTCTATTCTTTAGTGACCAAACATGACATTTCTACTAGTTCCCAAACAAAAGTTAACACTTAGTAAGTAAATGTGATAAGGTAATCCAATGTTATCCAATGGGAGAGGTAGGCCTTGCAGCATTGGAAAACGAATTTGAGTTTTTCAGTACCAGGACATATAAACATTAGAAAGAGATGTCCAGCCTTTTAAATACAATGCACCATGCCCTAAGGGCTGTTCAGGGCCTACGTTAGGGTTGACTTATTTAATAAAAAGAATGGTTTAGGCCTGGCAAAAGGGTTATTTTGTCAAGTTGAATTGGCTGTTCAAAACTGCTCACATGTGCTATGGCAGGCCTGAAACATGTTTAAAAGGCTGCTTAGGTGGTTGGCAGAATAAGTGCTACAGACCCACTAGTAGCATTTAACTTACAGTTGCTGGGTACATGTAATACCACTTTTGTTTGGACTTGCAGATAAATTAAATGTACCAGATGAGTGTAAACCAATTGTACCATTTTTAGGGGAGCGAGCACAAGCTCTTTAGCGCTGGTTAGCAGTGATAATGTGCACAGAGTCCTTAGACCAACAAAAAGAAAATCCAGAAAAACAGGAAGAGTGAACGCAAAACGTTTGTGTGAATACCACCCTAAGGTTAACAGGTCTAACAACTCCTAGATTAAGTCTAAGCTTTAAGAATATAGAATTTTATGAGTTGGTGCTTTGTGTCCTTTAAATGTAGTGCTCTTTAGGAATGTGACATTTAAATAGCATTCATCTGATTTGACCCTCTGCATTGCCTCACTGCCATTTGGCTAAGTTCATGGTATAAAGATGACACATCCATACATATTTTTACAGTATTACTTTTGCCACATTATTTATATAAAATAGACTGCAAAATGCTTTTTTCAAATGATGTAAAAGACCTCTATATTTGTCAATGTTTGAGGGTTTTACCATGGAAAATTTAGTCTCCTAAAGCTTTTTTCATAGATTTCGATACGAATATAAACCAGTAAAGGATCTTCAAAAAATTGCTTAGTAAAAGAGTGACTAGTTACCCAGTTCCACCCGTAATAAGACTTGGGAGTTGAATATCAAACCCGTAGTACTAGCCTAAAACTTTTTACCTACAATTTTACCTACAATTCTCTGGTCCCCACACAGGTTCACCGACAACCAGGACTCGCCTTAAATTTTAGTTTTTAAGCCTTGAAGAAGGGTTTCTGCATAAGACCACAATATTTTATATTGAACCTCTTCTGCCCTTCAACCTTTGAGGTTCCTCTTTCAAACCTGAGTTTGATACGTTTGCTCAGTTCATGACCTGATGGGAACAGAAAGGCCAAATATCTGTATTTGGCCGGTAGATCTGTGAGCTTATCTTCCAAGTGGCAATTATATTCTAATATGTTTTGGAAGCTGCCCTAGAATAATGAGTTTTGTTAATGTACGAAAATGCGACTCATTCTTCTGGTATGTACTCACATTGTTTAATCGATTTTGCATCCTTCTGTTAGATTACGCAGTCCTTAATCATCTGTATAAAGGCACATACATTTTCTTTGCACAGCTTTAGGGAGTTTAGTCATCTTAACTGACTCTAATCTACTTGGTGGGTCATTCATATTAAACCCAAACCATACAGGACTAGTAAGTAGCCTGGCACAAAAGATTGAATTATATTTTTTTTTAGTAATGGCTTCCATTAAGTTTTTTGATATGCCACCATGCGTTGGTTGCTAGAATGCGATGAATTTCAGAAAAAATGAAATGATGTTCCTGAATTGATACAGACACGCTGTCCTTATTTTCTGTGGAACTCCGTTCATAGTGTTCATCCCAAGGGAATTTGGATTTCTTCAGTAGTTGACGTAAATATTAAGTCTTGTCAGCAAAGTTCCTAACATATTTTGATTATAATTTGGCTATTCCTGAAACTGCTCCTAACTCATCCTTATTCTGGCGTTTGAGAGCCCCCTATGTATATTGAATTAGCTTGAACTCTCCAGATACTTAATGTCCCAAATACGACACTTTTCTTACCAAATTAACATTTTGTGAATTTTACAGTAATACTCTTGTACAAAAGCATCATCATTTTTTCCAGTTTCCTATAATGTTCCTCCCTGTTATATTCCATTATTAAGATGTCATCCTGAAAATAAAGAACCCTGTCTTCTCTTTTGACTAACTTGCTATCATTGGTTAGCTCCCCCTGGTGGTAAGCTGTCAATAAATCAAAGCCCTGGGGAATTTTTTTTGCAACTCATTCCCTAGCTGTTATCCCGGATTAACAATTAACTGCTGATTTTCACAGTTTGGGTCCCAAAAAATATACTGCTCCTGTTATCTGTCCACCCCAAAACCGGAGAGCCGATCCTAGCTACATACAGGTTCCCTATTGTTTGCCTAATCCTAAATATTCATACAAGTGTGTGGTAACCAAGCATCTCTGTGGTTTCTGCAATATATTCTTCTTTCATAATATAAGTGGCCAAGAAGGTGTTGGCTGAATTTATTCTTCTTCGTCTGTTCTTCAGTTGTGGTAAAATCGGAACCCAAATAAGCCACTCTATCTCCACACTGCGTAAGGTCATTCTGCACACAAGGGTCTTTCATTTCAGTTTTCCACCCACTTTAGGATTTGTCCCTAATTTTCAATACAGGTATTTGGTTGTCACTTTTGCTAGCTCCTATTTTCTTTACTCTTTTTACTATATTCTTATTTTTCCTCCTACCTGCTTTTGTGAATGACTCTCTATGCAACACCCCAAACATTTCTGCTTTACAGCAAGGTAATTCTTTGTATATGCCATGTGACTACCAGTGTCGCACACACCAGTAGCCTTTCCGGTTGTATGTGTCATTAGACTTTGCAGTGATATTTCGTGTTTATTTTTGCTTTTCCTGCCATTCATCTTCCCAGCTCCCTCTTTGTCAGAGTCCCTACCATCAATTTTATCTGTTTGTCACATCTCTCTGTAATTCAGCCGTGCTAATGTTCGCCATAATTTCCTTCAAATGCCTATTAGTGTTAATCCCTGTGGCCGTATTAGGGAACGTGCCCTGGGGCCGCAACAGGCATGTGCGCCACCGGTTCACTTGTGCATTACAGAAAGGACCACAGAACTTGTGCGGCCCTTTCTGTAATACAGATGGAGCCAGCGCTATCACCAGAGGCTCTGCACCCGCACCATATTATAGACGTGGGTGCATAGACAAGGAAGCTGTCAGGAGGCGCACTGACAGTGCGCAACCTAAAAGGTGGTGCACCCCCTAAGAGCAGTTCACTTGAGGGGGGAAAGCTTTATTCAAGGGACAACCAAGGAGTAGGCCTCCAGCTTATTTCTTAAGGGATATCTCCCTACAGTCTGACAACATTCTGCCCCGCTCCTCACAAGATGATTTGCGTTCCATTAGTTAGAATGGGATAAGAACATTATAGTCCTGCTTCCTCCGCTATTGCTAGAGGCTCACAATGGTATCTGTGTTACTCAGTCTCTGGATGTTAAGGCAAGCCCCTTGTATCCATTCTCGTGTGAGAGTTGTCATGTGGAGTGTTGCCTGATACTAGATCATTAACGGTAAGGATTAAGGTTAGTGAGGTTAGTGAGGTATAATCATTGTTTAATTGAAAGTAGGGTAAGTGTGGGTGGGGCAAATGCATTCCTCTCTCGCCCAGCAAGGATGCGATATCATGCATGACATAGTGGCATGGAATGTATTAGCACACAACAATTTGTGTTGTGGTTGTGGCTATAAGATATGTATTGGAGTAGTCATGGTTGCTTGCTTAGAATAACATAGTAATGTTGGGGTATTTTTAAAAGTTTTGGGTCATCACCATACCATCCATTAGACGGATAATTTTTTGTGCGTGTGGTGGAGTTCTGAAATATGATGGCTTGATTCATTCACGTTTTCATGTGAGGGGGTGGAGAGTGATGAGCATCTCTACCCTACTGTGGTTCATTATAATCACTGTTTTTCTCACTATCCACTCCTCCTGCCAAGCTCAGAAGCATATGATTCATTGTAAGAGCCCCTATCCCTCTTAAGTGGAATAACTCAGAGATATGTTTTTACGAGTTTGTAAAAGATGTAGTTACGCATGTGAAGAAATAACATTTTGGTGTATAAACAATGTTTTGGGGTTTCCTAAAATAGATTATAAAATGATATAATTGGGCTGAACAGCATGTCTTTGTAATTAGGGATCACTTTTGAAGAATCCTTAAGCCAAGTATACAAATATATAGATCCCAGAGGGAATGAATAACTACTTGAAAATGCCCTCATTTTTAAAATCAACAGGCAAAGCTTATGTATGAAATAATGGACCCCATGTCATCCACATTAGAAAACTAGAACAAAGATGGTCTACTAGAGGCAATGGATATGGAAAACCACCCTGACTAGTCACCACTTTATTTACTAAACCTAATCCGTGCAGGATAGTTGATTCCTCTAACAGTGTGTCTCTTCTCTTCTCTTTTTGTTCACAGGCACTGGCAAGACAATGGTTATGGATATGTTTTACTCTCATGTGGAGGTGGAGAGGAAGAATAGGGTGCATTTTCATGGTTTTATGCTAGACGTACACAAAAGTAAGTTGCGCGCTTGCACATATGTTTAAGCTGTGTTTAGTCACTATGTAAACCAGATGTCTTTTATCTTCTACATGCTAATTGACATGTTAAAAATGATTTGTGGTTTCTGAGATTGAGTTGAAATGGTTTTTGGGATGCACCCATATCATGTATGGCTACATTATGGACACACTCGGATGGTTCTAATGTAACCATGCAATATTAAATGTTTTTTCTTTATGTCTATGATGAGTGACTGTAATTAATCTAATTACCTAGTATGTCTTTAGGATATGGATGACTGCACATACTTTATATGACAATTGCAGTGTTGGTGGTTATAGACCTTTTTCAGCAAATTTACTGGATGTTTTGAACACACTGTATCCATACAAGCACCAGTTTCCCCTTGACTACATAAAAAGTATTTGTTGCTAATGGTATCCCGAAGGCAAAGTTCAGAACTCACCAAATAGCCTTTCTGACCTTGTCCACCAGAGGCCATGGTTGCAGAAATTCACAATCTCTGTGCAAGGATTTACACTAAAATATATAATCTTACTGGCCTCTGTGGAATCCTTGGTAATTACCTTTTCAGTCCTTTGGCATGCATGAGGTGATTTCAGTTGCAGAGAGCTGCGTAGCTTTACAGACATTGTGTGTCAGAAAGTGCAGTTAGAGATTTGGTATTGAGAACAATCATGCCATTATTAGGTCTTGTCTAGGCAGCGCATCTGCTGTCGCTTCGAGACATGCTGCACCTACTCTGTGGGCTTAAAGCCTGCCCATCGCTTTTAATTTGTTGCTTTGCTTCACAAAGACTTACTTCTCTGTGGTCAATGTTGTTTATATGTCCCTTCCTTCTTTTTGTATGTCGACCCCCCCTCCCCCCAATGGAGCTTGCTCCTTTTACTTGTAGGTTTACACTTTTGTGCATGTAGCTTTGTGGAAGCGCACTATTTTGTTATTTTGTTTCTGCCCGTGTTGGAAATGTCTGCTTATCTTCCTGTACCCATTCACCTCACCAGTTCCAATTGCCGTACAGATCATCATTTGTCATTTTCGTTCCGTATGTAGTATACAAACAGCATTTTGTTGGCTTTCGCCATTCTTTCATTTACATTTTTCACATTGGCATGTCTCTGCATTTTTTTTTTTTTGTAGGCACGGGGAGAGCTGACACCGAGACACGAACCTGGTTCCCCAGTTCCAAAGTCGGCAGCTCTGGATGATATGCCACATCGTCTCTCCAAAATAATCTACATTATTTGGGGGGTTTGTCTGCGTTTCTCTCACTGAGTTACCCTTCCACTGTGCATCCAGGGCTTTTCCCATTCCTCCCTTTTGTTCTCTCGAGCGCCTTTGGATCTCTATAAGTGCTATGTAAAACGGTCTGCCTCCCAGGTTAAAGCCTGCCAGACCTGCGTCCAATGGGAGTAGAGCAAACGTGGGCCAAGCTGAGTCCACGCTGCCTGAGGGAGCAAGTGAAGGCAAAAAAATGGTGGGCTGCTTTAGTTTGCTACAGGAAGTGACACACATTGTCTCCTTCTGAGCATGTGCATGAGAGTGCAGGGGGAGCTCACACTAGCACTGTATATGCATGGAAAGAGCAAAGGGGCGCCTCGCATCAGGAACCGTGAGCACATGGGAAGGGCGTTCCCTTGATTACATAAAAGTGTGCTGTTAGGAGTTGAGCGCTGGTGATGTGGCTAGCGCTTTACTCCCATTTCAAGGCCCCAAAGCGAGGAGAGCGCTGGCCTAAATACAGAGCGTATCGGTGACATACTGTCTTCATAAATATTGCTTCATTTAATTATTCCTGAGTCTGTAGTAAATCTAGTCACTTTGAAAAGGCATCCGCAACAGAACAAGCTCTTTCACTTTAAACAATAGAGATTTGGATCCTGCGTATCTCTTCTGGGGGCCCCTTCCTGTCAGCCTTCACAACATCTGCACGCCGTGCATGGCTTAGGTCTTGTCTACCTCATTGGGGCCATACATCTTCTAAGACTGCTTGGTTTTCTACAAAAGGCTATTCGTACGAATATCTTCACCGCTTTACCGTACTGATATAATTTGTCACTCGATTTAAGATCTACCAGTCAACCTCTGGAATCGCTTGCACTGCATCTTTAAAAAGACATGCTGGCAACTCAAACGTGGCTCATGCACATGGCTAGTACAGTACTTAGAAACTGCTGCCTCTCTTGTATCTTGCTTGGGTCAAGTAGGTCGGGTGTATTTGGGTTGTGTTTTTGGGCTGTAACCCCCGAGAGGGATCTTTGCGGATTTGGTTGCAGAGACAGAATTGTCATAATGCTGTGCGTGAATTTCGTCATTCTCCAGCACTTTACTTTAGTCCTTTTGACAAGCAGTCTCCTGAATCCGACTGCAATCGGCAGTCTGGCATCCAGGAACTAGCTGCGTGCCACGGCATGGTGCACTGGACTTTAAAACTTCCCCAGTTGAGAGTTTGCAGGTAGGACCTGAGTTTGGCAGCAACCCGTAAGAATCCAAGGCTCTGCAAGTTTGTGTAACTGTTGTCATCTTTTAGAAGCCTTCCCGAGTTTTGCCAGTCTAGGGGCTACTAGATTGAGTTTTAGAATCACCCAGATTGGCAAGCAAGAATGTAAACTTGCCATTATGTGCTGACTCCAGAGTTCTCTTTAAGATTCCGAGCTCTTCTCTAAAGAATGTTCTAGTAATGCTGTCATAATTTCCTTTGCATTAAGAAGTTAGATAGATCAGTCATTTAGGCAGCTGCTTCTGAGACCCGTGTGCGAACTGCAAGTCAGGCTTGTATAGCGATGGGTTTCCTCGCCCATTCATTCTTCCCCTATTAGTAAGGTGAATAGTACCCTGGTGGGGCAGTATCGGGTTGGGGCCAAGATACTACCCCATCATTGAGTGATAGCGAATCCATATCTGATGGTAAATAAAACAATTTGCAATATTTTACATTTCCTTCAGACCAAACGAAGAGTTAATCCTTCTTGTTTGCTTCTGTTGATACTGCCGTAGATGATTCTTGACTCAGGCGTGTTACGACTGGATTTCTAAAAAGTGTTGACAACATCTATAGAAGAGTGATAGTGGCACTATAAGAACATAATTAATAAATTAATACATTGAAAAATAATTCGAATACCAATACCACTGCCTTTTTATGTTTTTGTAAGAGGTCTTTGCCTGCACACAGCTTAGGCGGACCCAACCACTTTTGTAGCTATTGTCATTACAGGTGCTCCGCTCCTCTGCGTCACTTTCATATGGGTCAGTTAAAGACCACTGTGTCTTAATATGCATCTCTGTTCCACTCCCACTAGGCCTGCTGCGCCATCTGCGTATTGGGGTGTCTCTAACGGGTGCAGGACTTTCCCATTGTTTCTGATGCCTAAGGTTACCAAATGAATCCACACAACAAAGAACACAATGCTCCAGCACTACAATTACCAAAATAGAATAAATGCAGTCTTAAATAGAAAACTAGAGCAGGAGACGTATCCTTAGTGGCATGGAGTCATCTGGCGACCTTACTGATGCTGGTCATTACTTGCCTGGTTTCTCTGGTCGCTATAATTAGACAGCAGTAGCTCTCCTCTATAAACCAGAATGGGTGGTCACTCAATCTCATCAACCCTCCAGCAGGAAGAAGGCATCACTCCTCAGCAATTGGACATTTGCATAGGCAGCAGTGCTGACAAGATTGGAGCAAGGCTATGTCATCATGCAGTCAGATGATAGCCCTTATGACTTCTCGCTGTCAGAGGGATTAGGCACCCTTGCCCTCATCTATTTCATCAGATTCTTGAAGGGGTGAACATATTAGAAAACTAAAGTTGGCCTGTGATAATATGTAAGAACTTGGTGACTGTTTGAAGGCCTAGTCTCTACCATGAGATTGGACAAAAGAGGTACATGTCTGAAACGGATCGCCTTGCTAGGGTAAAAAGTGCCTTAGTCTAGTATCTCTTAAAGTGTCAGACATGGCATTTAATCCTTTACATATAAAAACACTGAACAACTGAAAATGTCATACATATACAGAGTAAAAACTTGGCAGCTATGTGGTAACTGGGCATGGGGAGCATTTGAAAGCTGTGTGGACTTTCTATCCCTGCTCAGTGAGTTGTTTCCTGGCTGTCAACGCGAGAAGCTGTCTGCTTTTCTTTTATTAATTTCGAATGCCTAGCAACATATGCCTGATGCTATGATGATACCAAGGGAAGGCAAGGCATGTGATTCTTTTTTAAACAAGCTATAGATATTAATAAAGGGTTGTTTTTGTAGGGTCATTCTTCTGCCCAGCACAGTTCCACTTGCATCATCAGCATCATCTCGCAGCAAATGCTTTCGTAATACACTGGGTACCAGTCACTCTTGACTCCTTTTCGCCCCAATTCTACACTCTTCCGTGTTGACCTTTAGAAGTGTGTGTCACTCTGTGATTGGCCACGCCATTGTATGTTCATGATGTTATCAGTCTTTCTCAATTGCAGATACTTATTTGGCATAAACAAGGATAGCTTATTGGTCCTCTCTCGAATTTTCCATAACTAAATCCTGGTTTCCATGGTAAAGGTGCCGGCCAGTCGAGACTATGGAGTACAGGAGAAGGCAGTTTGAGGAACACCAATGCAAAATACAGGCGTGGCTGGCATTGTGTTGCAATGCATCATGGCTCGTCAGTGTTGTCCTTTAAGAAAAGACTATCTTTCTCCTTATTGGTGTCTGATCGCAATTGGCACTCGTGCATTTTCGCATTCAGAGAGATTCAATGTAGTAACTACTTTAGGATTTTTGGGAAGAAAAGAGTACTGCGTTGTTAATTTGGACACTGCCTAACTTCTTCACTCCTCGGTAACGCTTTCTTCCAGTTTGAAGCGCACTCAGCATCTGGTTGCTCTTGTTACTTTTTGCTGCGAAGTATTGATACATGCTCAAATTTTGGAACATTTATCAATGTAACCACTTCAAGATGGCTGCACACAATGTGATAACAGGTGTATTTGTAAAGAGCACGATTACCCGTAGGTGTCCTGGCGCTGAATAACAGATGTTTATTGTTAACTCAATGGTACTCATTTTATCGACCTCAGATGGATGAAAGGCTGAGTGGACCCGCCGGGATTTGAACCTGTGACCATGAGGTCGAACACAGGCCCCTGCAGTGGCTGCTTTAGTCCACTGAGCCACCAGACTCGTGCTGTTGACTTGCATTGAGGCACTTGTCTTTCTTTCTGTGCGTTAAAAAGCCTTGGAATGTGTTCATAAATGTTTCCTTAGGCAAGCATGTATTCCTGACTCTCACTGCACGACCCAGTGTGTAGTAATTATATAGCTTTTCAATCCCAGGCAGCACAGCTCCCAGGTTAATGTGCTGCATGGCTAAACACTTATAAGGTCCCAAAGGCGAAACCTATTGGCTATGCCAATACTTGTTTCCCCTTGAAATGAAGATGACTCTGACCAGCTCTATCAAAGCCTGTCGTCCTTTCGTCCCTCTCACCAGCAGTATTAAAAAGGGTCTTCATGCAACATTGGTCCGGCTACTATTTTTAAGTTATTACACACAACACCGTAATGGCTGCCTTACTCTATTGCTTTTTTTTTCTCTGTCACCCAACATATTCTTTTGAAACCGCATTGGGCAAATACTCTCCAGATTAACGTTTCTGGGATTTTTGCTAAAGAAACTGATCTTTGTACTGCTGCACTTTTGAGCAATTTGATGTTTTTGCAGCAGTCCGATTTTGGAGCCTAGAATAGGATAGAGGGCAAGTTAATATAAGTCATGAATTAACTTCTTGTACCAATGGAAAGAGGGATTTCATTAAGGCCTGTTCATGATAGATGTACACTGAACTTTGACACAGTTACACACGAGGTGTTCTTGTTTCACAAATTAAACATGCAAGAGTTGAATTAATGTATTTAAAATGCGCGCATTATTGTAATTAAACAGTTGAGGTGTTGAGAATCGTCTTTTTTGACCCATCCTTTTGGCCTTCAACATTGTTCTGCTCTACAGAATGAATGGGTCAATGTGCAAGCAAGTGTGCTAAGCAATATCATCTTAACACTTTTGCTGCTATGCCTTTCCCCCCCAGAATGCTAAGCCCTTTTTTGACTGTTTGGGTAGTTTTGCGCTTAGGCCTCTATAGACTTTTTTCACCACAAGCTATCCAGACAAAAGGTTTGTAATTTTTTTCCAACATCCAGGGGATTGCAAAGGTACCCAGGGTTTGTGGATTCCCCTGGATGGGAATGAAAAAAATAGCCAAAATATAGCTAAAGTTTGAGTTTTGGGAAAAAATAGGAAAGAAGTGCTCCGCAAAAATGTTGACTAAAAACATTTGTTTCCCATTTCTGTTATGGAATGTTCTGGAATCTGTAAAAAGCCACAAATTCCTACCACCTAGCATTCCCCCAATTCTCCCAATAAAAATGGTATGTCAGTTGTGGGGGTAGGCCTAGTGCCTGTAACAAGAAAGGACCAAAACCACAATATGGAGTCATCAACATTTGCTGTCACAGAAATTACCTGATTTGGCAATGGGGTAGTTGCGATTTTGAGGCCAGGGCTCGGCTTTTTAGGCTAGTGTTCAGCGGCTACCCTGGATAAACTTACCAGAGCCAGATATTTCTGAAAACTAGACAACTAGCGGAGTCCAGGGTGGTGTGCCTAGCATGGATTCTACAATCTTCCTGGCCCTCCAAACCTCAAACTTCACCTAAAATTGTGCATTTTCCTTGCATTTCTGAGACGTAAACTTGCGTAATCAGCAGGAATCCACAATCTTCTTATCAGCCAGCGTTTCCCCACTTGTTCAGATAAAAATTCTACCCCCCTCTTGTGTCCCTGGGCCTAGAGTGAGTGACATGCATACATCAAACCAAGGTCAATGGGAGTCCCTCATGGCCACTCTCTTTGATCCTGGTTTGATGTGTGCCTGTTGTGGGCACTAGGCCCAGCCATAATGCAGCCATTGTTGCTTTATCCAGGCACCTATTTAGATAGAACCCTTAAACACCACAGATCATTATTAAAGGGCTCTTATTTGGTGCCGAAAATTGTAGTCTGAAGCTTTGCTTATTAGACAATCTTAGCATCTGTTTATGCTAGAGGTGTTTAACATGCAGGTTAATACTGTTTGTAGCCTAAGGTCTGATTACAGGTAGTAAACAAAGGAAAAAAAGGTTAACGTATTACTTCCGTTTTTTATAAGCTCAACATTAAGGATCTATTAGCCATACAGTTTTTAGTGGGTAGCTTATTATTTTTAGGGGTCGTGTTTGAAGGAAGGCAATTTGAAGATTATTTATATATTGGCACAAAGATGAAACAAGAAGCCATAAAGGGAAATATTGTCACTGTGAGAATTTGTGTAGAGGGATAATACTTGTAAGCACAGTACCGATCCTTGGTGAATGCTAACTGTAAGGGGTGAGCTTCTATGCAAGTTGTGAACACCAGGAAATTGAGAAAGATTGTTTAGACAGCTAAGAGAAGTGCTGCGTCACTAGTGCCGGTTGAGTAGTACTGTGGGTGATAATGTTGAAAAAATAGAGAGGTCTTAGAAGGACAAGGATGGGAAAGCCATGGTTCTGATGGACTGCAATAAGAAAGTTAAATAAGAAAGAACCCAATGCGGACTTTCCAGCTTGCACCTCGCGCTTAGTTTTGAAGATTCAGAAGTCCTGTGCACAAAACCTCTGGCACCTGCCGTTGTTCAGTGCCCCTGTGTACCAGATCCTTGGTCAGCAAAGCATATGAAGGTGCACCAGGTGAAGTCCAATCATGTTTATTGTATCAAAACCTTTATTTTTTCATAGTCTTTTCTTTATTTACATACACTGTCCAGCCAACGCGTTTCGTTCCATAAACAGTAGGAACTTCATCAGGGCTTTATCTCCTTTGACAGTACGTAGAGTTGCAAGCAACGTTCAGTATCATTGTTCCAGCTAGGTACACTGGCAACTTGGGAATCTCCCCAGGGCATCACCATGCCCCCGTTTGATACCCTGCTAAGTATCCGCCTCTTCAGTCCAATAAAATCCTGTAAAGCTTAGATAAGATATAAGAAAGTTTGTTAGTTGTTGGGCTGTCTCTGTGGATTTCTGGGCACAATTTGAAAACTTTGTGAATTTCTGTCCCGTAGTTGGGTGTGGGGGGCTGAGAATTTTCCAAAGAATGGGATTGACAGTGTCCCATGTAAAGATTCAGATAAGGTTGAAGCTGATTCGAAATCCTACGTCTGACAGAGTTTAAGGGTAAATCTAAACCCTTCTAATACTTGCATTTCTTTTCAGAAAATTTTGAATTATGCCAGGGAGTTTGTTGAGATTCAGACTTTTTTAAACTTCTTCCTGAAGTTTTCTTCCTTTATGGTTTTGGCTAAGGAGGTGTCGACTGCAAGACTTTCTTACAGATAGAGATGAAAGTGTATGGGGCGGAGTGGGAGAGAGCATGGATGAGACAATGCAGGGGGAGAACAGACTAGGGAAAGTAGAGTGTTTTTGAAGCATTCAGGGCAGTTGAGTTTGGGTGTTCTGTGTTTTTCAGTTTTAATTTAATTTGTATTTCCTTTTCCTTAATTTATGATTTTCAGTTTTTTGATATTCAGTAAATTATGATCAGGCAAGAGTAGGTAACAATATCTCCAGTAACGTCAGCCATAGTTAGGAAGGCAAGGTACTAACTGATAATCTCCTCTTTGTCAGCAAAAGCCAGAGCGGGATATAGAAAAGGAAGTTGTGCTTGGTTATCTGGTCACATAAGTATGGTGGTGTTGCCTGAAGAGCACAACATAAACCATTGGATTGTTCGTAGTCGAGAGAGATACCAGTGGTGGTGGTGGTGGTGGTGGTGGAGGAGGTAGGGGTTGGTTAGTGAAGATTGGGGGACTTTGGAACATGGCAGCTGCAAGTGCCCCCAGAGAAGTTCCAATGTAGCTGAGCTAGTAACCAACTGTCATACACCCACAAGGCTGTGGATTTTGTTCATTTTCAATTGCAGCGAAGGGGAGAGGAATGCATCAGTCATGGCCATAGAGTTAGCATTCTATGAATCCGTTATGTCAAGTGGGGCACGACTACCCTGTTTATGAATTGGTTCCAACATCCTTAATCACCTGCTCTGACACATGAACATATTTGTTTGGTATCAATCACTTTGCCTCCGTTCCTCTAAGAGGTCAAAAGTAGTAAATAAGGACTGTCACCTAACCTTTGCATACATATTTGTTCTGCTTCTTATGCACTTGCTGATGGCCATATGGTAGATCCAGAAAAGGCAACTTCTATCCCCACCAAGTTTTTGGGTGTAAGGACAATCGGATCCCCAGTATGAGGATATGGAGCCAGACAGAGAGTACCCCTTGTGTAGAGATATATTATCTGAGATGAAATGATGGCGCAGAAGCGGCTAGGTTAAACCTATGAGCACTTTCTGCAATGCCTCTTCATTATCATTCCCGACATTGCTGCTCCAGCATGGCCCGAAGCAATGTTAACTCACTTCCTGACACATGCAGGTTCCTGCATGTGTGGATAAAAAGTGTATCATGTGTGGATTACATGTAGATCTGAGCATGTGACTGCTAGAAAGGTGCTTCAGTAGTCCAACTGTATTGCTGAATGAATATAGCAGCTTAGCAGTGTAGCTGTATGTAATAGAAATGAAATTAATATAGGCACTGAGAACATTAGCATGATCATGGGTTTTCGAGATGTATACTCCAGTGATATGCCGGATCAGGCCACTTTAGAGGGGTCACTACTCAGGCAAATGAGCTTTTATAGTGGAAAGTTGTGTGTTGATGTGGGTGCTGTTCATGTGGACTAGACGTGTGATGATGCTGGTGCATTGAGCACAGTTAAGTCGAGAGAGGAGTATTTATATTTGTACCAATTAATTAATTAACCGCAGTATAGCTTTGCTCTTCCCAGGGCTTACAGACAGTGGGTGACTGAAGGCCATTTTTTTTTTTTTTTTAGAACAATGATGACCTAATAACATGCCTGTGTCGCGTAATGCGGATAGTAAGAAGGACCGTATGCATATCTGATGGCAACTAGAAGCAAGAAATCCGCTATCCACAGATGGTATTTAGACGATACGCAGGTGTGGAGGGGAGGTTGTTCAACGGATGCAACAAGGTAGAGGAACCATCAACAAGGAATCTGTCTGGGACCAAGAGACATGCAGATTGACATATAGATAGGGATCTTGCAATTCACAAGTCATTGTGCAGGCTGTAACCAGAGTAAAATAGTTTACTGGAGGCATCAAGGTGGACTAGACCAATAAGTACGTGGAAATTAGCAAAGCATGATACAGGCTTTACCTAGGTATAGTTTGCAAGGTACATTTGTTGAAGCCAGGATATATTGTGCCATGGTATGGAGAGGTAAATCACTAGAGCACACAATATGACAGG
This sequence comes from Triturus cristatus, assembly GCF_964204655.1. NCBI lineage: Eukaryota > Metazoa > Chordata > Amphibia > Caudata > Salamandridae > Triturus > Triturus cristatus. The sequence goes on along the minus strand of NC_140589.1, from coordinate 714,908,135 downwards.
TATCTAGGCAGGACTTGAGTGAAGAGGGGTGGTCATGGAAGGAGAGACAATGTGAAAGGATCCCGTTGCTCACCCACTTACTCATTCACTCTCATCTACTGACTCACTCATCCATTCACTCTCATCTACTGACTCACTCACTCATCCAGCAATCCTCTCACTCATCCGCCCATCTGGTCACTCATCAGCTTAATCACTCATGGATCCAATAAAAGGCTTATTTTGTCTGTGAGGCAGCACTTTTTTTCAAAAGCCTTCCTGAGAGAATTATCACTATTTTTTAGAAATGCGAAGGTGTTCATCACAATTTAGAGCAGTCTGACAGTTAAGATTTACTCTAAACAAAATATTTGCTGTCTCCATAGTTTATTTATTTTCTCATAGTACTACTTTGTTTAATGCTCTGCACAAGAATATCATGCAGATGTTGTCAAAGATCTTTTCCTCATGTATTGTAACCTTAGACAAAGACCTTCGAATTCAGTTTGCATGGACAAGTAGCCCTTCAGCTACTGGTACCTCTCCTATGCGTAGCCAACACGACTACATTAGAAGCTTTTGCTGGTTAAATTAATTTATGCATACCAAAATTGAGAGTCTCCATTTGAGACAAAAATGTGTGTATTTTCAGAACTCATTAGGTAATAGTTGGTGAAAAATTGATGAATTTCCATAATATGTTTAAAGCTGCTGATTTAGTAATGAATAGTGGAGTTTCAGAGACTTATTACTAACATCATTACCTTGGAGCCAACAGCACTACTGCTATGGATGTAAAGTATTACCCATGTAAAGCCATTCAGAATTGTCAAAGCCTTTTTTACGTTATTGCTGGCAACTCTGCCTGACGCTCTAAAGTGATCCCTATTAGTCATCTTGTATATGGTGGCCACTAATGTAATCTTGTCTAATGTGGTTACTATTACAAAACGAATATTACTAGCTTGGGATGATTTTCAATGAACATAAGTAAATGTTTTTACACAAACGTTTGCAGACCCTTTCTAATTGTTTCTGCCAAATCGATTATATGAGGTGGACTATGTCATGTGTGATAAATAGCTAAGATATCTTTGTCAATCTTCATTTACTTAATCTTTCCAGATAAAGCAAGAACTTGATTCTGATATTCCCCCTGTACAAACTGACTCTGATCGGTACTGAGCCACCTACAAGTCACAAATTACACAGTTTATATATGTACTGAGGGAGAACGTATTCTATTATATTTTGCAATCTTGTCTTGCGCCATTGCTGCCATTTTCTCCATTGCATTTAAGAGGCACATCTTCGTCAATCATTATCTAATTGGGTGAGAGTCTGAAGACCTCTAGACCTGCCCTTTGGTTAACCTGCCAGCTAAAAGTATGAATTGTGATCATCTTTCCCAGATGTGACATCAATGGATAATCTCCCTCATAGCTGGTATCTGAACAGTAGACTCAGGGAATCGAGTGAAATAAAGACCAGTTATGCCAGTAACAAGCTTCGGAATTTTTGGCTAAAAGCTTATACTTGAGGGCAAAACCACCACATGTGGGCCAGAGTACTTCTGCATCTACACTCTTTCCCCCAGTTTCTCAAACTTCCTGCATTACCTTCAGGTGAAATGAAGCTATAAACTATTGTATTATTCTTTTATAATTGTTTTGCTTATATTTCACACGTGTATTGCTCAAATAATACACAAAGTGTCTTCTGGAATTTGACAAGTAACTTCTGTCTCTTAATTATCTCAACATTGTGGGAGGGTCTATAGATCTCTTCTATAAGGAAAAATGCCCTTATATAAGTGGGAGACCTCTTTCACCAGTGATCCCTTTTTAAAAGTGTCTCTTGACCCTTGCAGTAAATTCCTGACTCCCAGTCCAACAGTGAAGATGGGACAATTGCAATTATTCACCCTGTTATAAGTAGAAAAGATATCTACAGTTACTACAGTCTCTAAGTTGGCCTTTTTCATAAAGGTATTACATTACCAATAGACCATCCCTGCAGTGCAATTTAATCCTCCTGTGCTGGATCCTAAGATAGAACTCTGGGTTCTCCACCCTTGGATCTTTTTATACATTTACATGCTCGAATCCGAATAGCAGACAGTACATTGAATATGAATAAGGTTGGTTACTGAAAATAGTGTTGTCGTCTTAAGAGGATGATGTAATCATTTGCAATATTTTTAGGACATATGAGAAATAAATATTGAGCATTCCTGTTACATAAGAGTTCTTGGGCTCTGCATGGGTATGGAGAACTATTCTAACACTGGTAATTATCTAGGATGCACATATGTAATATTCAAGTGGGGAAAGCCCAGTCTCTCGTGAACCCCCCCCCCCCCCCCCCCCATCACCCACTATTTGATAAAGTCTCTCTCTCCTGGCTCTTTGTTTCTTCCCTTGCCAGAGAAAGGCTTCTAGTTTTTGCCCTACTACAAGCCTAAATGTTATTAGACTGAAGCAGAGTGTTCGGAATCATGGGTCTGCTGTTCCTTCACAACGATATTCAGGGTCGAGACTTCTTATATCACCGGAAGATGCCGGGCATAGATAATATGGATGGCGGAGAAAAGGACGCTAGTATTGAGCTGCATGTCCTTCACTTCTGGCATAGGGGTGGGGCTTCCAGGGCCTACTGCTCCTATCTTCGAACCTGGTAAGTCCTGAACTGGAGTAGGGTACTAGATGGAGGTGGGTTTGCTGTGTATTAACTGCCACCTGTATCCTTATATCTAAACTATATTAGTAGGTTATGTACTCCTAAACATTGGTCTGTAAAACCACTAATCCATACGAAAATGCCTTCCTCAAATCGAAAGGGCTTACTCAAAGTTCCTGTCACTCAGAACAATGTTTCTCTTAGTGGGCGATGTCTCGGGCATTCGCATCAGAGTCCACCAAATATATTGTCTTAAGATCATTATTTCATCCAAATCCAAGGTATTTTCAGATGTCCCCACCTCTAAAAGTCTTTAAAAAGTTTGTTCAACAGACCCAAAAAGTTAGAATTGTTTATTTCTTTCGTACATCTAGGTAGGTTAATGCCCAAGTATTTAATCAGGTCTTTGGTCCAAAGTAAACCACGATTTGACAACAGTTGAGAACTTCTTATTATCGGTAAGTCCCATACCCACTGACTTAGTATAATTAGTTTGATATCCTCTAATTCAACCAGAATGGCTGGTAGGAAAACATTTAGTTTTGAGAATGTTAAGGTGAAGGGATGTCTAATCATCGCAGGCCCCAATATGCTAATAAAGCATTGAATGATCCCCACTGGCTTCCAGTGGAGCAGCGTGTTTAATTTAAGGCTCTCTACATCTTGCATAGGTCCTATCATGAGAGAGGTCCCACTCTGTTAAGATCGCCAACCAGCCCTTACATAACAGGAAAGTCATTAAGATCCTCCTCTGCCCACCTGCTGCAGGTCCCCAGAGTCAGAAGATCTTGCTGGGGAGGCTGGTCTTTCGCCTATCGGGCCTCCAAGCGTTGAAATTCTTTCCCTTTGGAACTATGCCAGCTGTCCTTTCATAAGACCATGAAAATCTGCCTCTACATTTTTTGTATTATTGGCTAGCTGGCATTAGGATGACCTGTTCTAGCACTGAGAGGCCTCCTGGTAGCTATGCACTCACTAAATAAGAACCATAGAAAAGAATAGAATAGGGAAAACAAAATATCATCAGCAAATAAGACTCGCCATGTCTGGTTCCACAAGTTAACTCTATTGAGGGGAACAGACACAATTTAGCCCGAAACCGGTCCCAGAATGCTTGTTTCCAGTCCAGGGAAGACATGGCGTGGCAGTTCAGGCTGGACTGTTCCCATGAGGCACAGGGCCAGACTGATTTGCAAATAGCTGTGTCTGAACTGGGGTGACGAAGTGAGCTAAAGAACGAGGATGGATTCAACCCAGATCTGTGACTGGAGGTGAACGTCTGAAAGGTTTCAGCGCTCCGTCCATCATCTCCTTGTGTTTGCTTTGTTCGCCCTAAGTTGGCTGGGTATGCCCAGACGTGGGTCCCTTGCTCACTTTGCCACTGGATTCAAGCTAGCTTGGCTGATGAGGGCTGTTAGCCCGAAACCGGTCCCAAGATGCTTGTTTCTGGTCCAGGGAAGACATGGCTTCTCAGTTCGGGCTGGACTGTTCCCATGAGGTCACAGGGTCAAGACTGATTTGCATATAGCTGTGTCTGAACTGGGGTGGCGAAGTGAGCCAAAGAACGAGGATGGATTCAACCCAGATCTGTGACTGGGGGTGAGTGTCTGAAAAGTTTCAGCGCTCCGTCCATCATCTCCTTGTGTGTGCACTATTTATTGTTTGTCAAACCAAGGGGTAAACAACATTTGCCTTGATGAAATCGGTGTTTTTTCTATTTGTTAGATTATGTTCCAATGGATTGAGCCCATTTCTGCATCCAGGACTGGACAACAATGATTACTTCATGTATTTTCTCACTGGGCAACAGTGTCTAATTGTTTTGTTTGTTCATTTATTTATTATTACTGTTTCAGCAAATAACTCTTTACTTTGTCTTGCATTGTTCCACCAGCTGCATTTTTACCTTCATCTGGTGAGCCTGTAGTGAATTAGAAAACTTGGGAAGCTGTTTTCCGTGCATTTGTGGAAGTATTGGAAGATGATACTTGTTCAGCTGAAAGGAAGTTATCCTTGTTACAATATTGTTTGGGAGGATATGGTTTAAAGGAATGTTGTTATTTATCCCCATTAGTACCACCTGGGGATGTTGATGTCTGTCTGCATGCTTCTAAGAAGATGCTCATGCATTATGTAAGGAAAACTAATACTGTTATGGTGTGCTGCAAGTTTTATTAACACAAGCAGGGTACTGATGTGACAATTGAAGAATAGGTTTCAGCATTAAAATGGTTAGCATTTTCATGTAAGTCTGAACATATTAACTATGAGCAGATCTTACTAGATCAGATTCTTATGAAAAATAATAGCAAGGTTCAAGAAAGACTATGGGTTTCTGCTGACATGTATTTAATTGCAGGTGTTGTAATGGCTAAAAAAATTGAACTTTCTAAACGATTAATTCAGGAGCTAAGGGGGGTTCAAAATTACAAGTTAATATTGTACAAAAGAAATGTAATGAGGTTAAAATCAGGAACGTTAAGGGCACATGGGAAGGATGGCGAGGAGCTAATGCCTTTTGTTACAGATGTGGTAGCTAATGTTACAGAAGTGGTAGTTAAACACATATTGTCAATTTTAAAAATTTCCCAGCAATAGATCAAATCTGTGCCAAGTGCAAAAAGGCATTTCACTAAAGTATGCACAAGTTCTGACTAGAGGAAAATGCACTTGGTGACAGTAGATAATGATAACAATGACAATATATATATAGTTTTGCCATGACCCTGGGGCTGTGCTAATTGTAGATGATGGTAATGGGGCAGGATCTCTCTATTTATGTACATGGTTCACCATATTATATAAGACTGTGTTTGAAAAAAACTGACCCAAGAAGAAACTGTGTCTGCAAGATGTTGCTCCTGGTGGATATACTGGTTAAAAGATTAAGTTGATTGAGTACTTTTTGTCAGATATGGAATTTTCATGTAGACATACTAGGGTGAAAGGATAGTCTTTAATGGGTTAGCCCCAACAGAAGGAGATGGGAAACAAACTAGATCCCCAAGCTCATCCGCCAGTGTTTCTCTTCTGCCGAAATTGATAAATTGGATAATTTGTCCACGTTCTGTAAGGATGACAATTATTAGTATTATTATTATTTTTTTTTTAAATGTAACCCAGTTTTTGTGTGTGCATTGGGGAATGCAAAGGCTTTAAATACAGGATTATTCTAAAAAACAATGTTTCTTCTATCCAACTTTAAGTGAGGGATATTCCTTTAGCATATAGAAGCAGACTGAGAGAAATGTTGAATGAACTTGATACTAAGTAGATTATTGAGCCAGTTGAATCATCTTCTTGGGTTTCTCATGTGGTAATATCATTCGAAAATTTAGGAGAAGTTGAGGTTATGCATAGATATCTGTAGCTAAATTGATGAAATTCGGTTAGACTCGCACCCTCTCCGCCTTAGCAGAAACTTCTGTTTTCTTTACATTAGATTTGTCCTGTGCATATCCTCAGGTTGTCTTAGATGATGAATTCAAGTATTCTATGACATTCATCACCCTGAAGGGATGTTTTGTTATCCTAGAATGCTATTTGGTGTTGTCAATGCGGCTTTGGTCTTTCAGAGACATTTTAGTCTTTGGTGAAAGTATCAGGGAACATAACAAGAATTTATTCAGGATATTGACTGCAGTACAGGAGAAGTGAGTTATTCTGAAGGTATCCAAGTGTAAATTTAGGAAACAAGAAGTAGATTTCTAGGACATTCGATTTCTAGTTTTGGGATTAAATCTAAAACTTGTCTTATTGAGTCTATAGAGAGAGCGCCATATCCTACGATAAAATTCGTGGCATTTTCGGGCCTACCTGACTTTTACTCAGTGTTCATCCAAAATTATGCTTCTAACATAGGGTCATTAAGATGTCTTCTTAACAAAAAAAGTTACATTTTTTGGGGGCAAAGCACAAGAGGATATTTTAGAGTTGCTAAATAAAGCAATAGTCACCACTCTATAACTAAAACGTTTTGTTGAAGGGAAGGAATGCATAGTTGCTGTTGATGCCAGCAATCGTAATTTGGTGGCAGTTCTGTTACAGAAAGATGGCAGGAATTGGTGGATTTGTCCTATTGTTCTCAGATTCTGTGTGATTGGGAAGCGCATTTTGTTGGTGAGAGGGAACCTCTGGCTTATGTTTGGGGTTCAGAACATTTAAGGATGTTTTTGTGGGAGACAAAGAGTTTGTGAGACATCATAAGCCCCTGGTTAATATGTTGTCACCAGGTAGAGGTAGGACCAGTGGTGGATGGTGACATTTGAAAGTAGTGAGGCGTAAAACAATTGTCGTACTTCACTACGGGGGGTTCTCCCCCTAGAATATTTTGAAAAAAGAGTGGGCAAATGGTGCCCCAAAATAACTGGCTGACTGTTCACATGCGGTGTACAGAGCAGGTGGAATTTAAGATTAAGAGAGCTGGAGAGCAGAGGCCCGGACTCATGCCTAGCTCGCACTCAAAACGCTGACTTCCTGGTAAAAGAGCTGAGCATGAAAAGTTATTAAACTTTTACCTAAATCTCTCCTTACCGCCTCTCTTCTAGTCTGCATCTCTCCCAGCCTGTATTTCTCCTTGTACACATGACATCTCTCCCTGCTGCCTCTCTTCCAGTCTGTGTCTCTCGCTGTACACCTCTCTCCCTAGTAGGAAGGAAGAGAGAAGGTGAGTGGGAATAGGCCTTTCTGTTTCTCCATGGAAATCAGCCGTCCCACTTATTTCGCCTACTGTTTCATCACAAAAGGTATTTGTAATCATTCAAGTGTAACCGCAAATGGCAAGTGTATTAAATAGAATTGCAAACCACATGTATGTAGAGTTGTTCTGATATTTGCACACAAAACATCCCTTATTACAAAAGTCATGCAGGTTTATGAACATTCACGTTAGTACTCCTGGGCTCAGCTTCTGTACCCCCGTGACCTCAAATACCGCCGCCAGTCTTGACGAAGGAGGTAAGGCAGGCAAGCCTTGAGAGTGGGCAGGCCAAAAGAGGGCCTTACTAACCTTAGGAAACATCAAGGGTGCCGCTAAGAAGCAGTTTTAGGCGTCCTTGGGGATCGGGGAACCAAAAGCTAAGATATAAAGGGTAACACTGCAGGGGGACTTCAGGATAAAGGAATGATGAGGATGCAATGCAATGGGTGCCCAGATGGTCGGAGATATTGGTTCTTACAACTTTCACTAACAATTTTTTTTGTGACTTTTACATCCCAGTTAAATACCTTCTGCTCCTAAAAACAAGCCTCCTCAATGCTAAACATGTTGTCCAGAAAGACTCTTCTCGCACAGATATGCAGAAAAAAGTACCAAGTCTGTAGCACGCACTAAGTTGAGACTCTACACTGCTTGCTTCATATGTGCAGGAGACTGAAAGTTTGACTTTTACGAGTGCAACAGAGCAGCCAGGTTGTCTTCCTCGGACTCAGCCGCCAAAATCATTGGGGTTTCCCGTGTTATTTTCACGCGGACCGTTGTGTTCTGCTCCACTTGGTCCCTGCTTTTGGAACTTTTCTCTTGAGCAGTCACTGCCTGCAGGCCAGCTATGACCAGGTGTTCTGGGCTTCCGTGCAGAAACCCGAAAACCTATGGAGCGAGGCAGCTGGTAATATTTCTTGGTTTAAGCCATGGACTAAAACAATGGATAACTCCAGCCCGCCTTGCACCAACTGGTGAGTGTAATTATGTCTATAGTGCATTTGTGCATATTAACACCTTGTCAAATAAATGTCCAGCGGCAGTTCGGGGGTGGGGGTATTCTTTGTGCAATAATCGACTGTGCAATGCCGCATTATATAAACTCTTAACTCTTCTCCCTTCCTGATCGGCAACCAATAAACTACATATGTTACTACAATCTATCCAGGGATTGTATGCCACGTAATGAACAAAGTACATCGCCCTGTCAATATCACCCGCAGGCAGCGTGTTCAGGGAGAGAGATCCGAGCCGCCGGAGACAGGACTGCTTGACGAAGCGAGCGCCTCTGAAGAGGTATTGAGATCAAAAGCGTGCGCTAACCCTGTAGCTGCAGGTTCGGACCAACGTTAATTTTTTGTTAAACTAGGAGTTTGAGCCGCGCGCCAGCACGAGCCCCGCTCAGGTTAGGTCAGTGTCGAATCTCCCACTGGACCCAGACCGGGCCTGAAGCCCCTCGGACCATCTGCTCTTCCCTTCCATTTTCTCCGCATTTGGCTCGAATTAGTAGCCTTCCCCGGGCACATGGGCAGTCGCTCGCAATGGTCGCATGGGGGTGGGGGCCGGAGAGGGGTTTAAAAATAAAGTTAATTAAAAAACAAACTTAAACTTACCTGAACAGGCGGGTCCGCGCCGCCTCTGCTGTCTGCTCCTGGGCCGGGGTCCGGTGTGTTGGAATGGGAATGGCGCCTTCCCAGCGTCTTTCGTGAGTGGCTGGCAACCCCTGACTCTCAGCCAATCCAGATGCTGCTCCAGCAGCGCCGCCGCCAGGATTGGCTGAGGGCAGGGAGGGCAAGGATACTCCCTGCCCGTTAGGAGACCGGGGGCTGCGCATGAAGCAACCCTCGGTCTCTTAAGGGGAAGACTAGAGCGCATGTTCGGGCTGATCGTAAAAATGATCAGCCCAAAAACGAACATGCGCCCTATTGCGCTGTCCGCTGTCACTCAACCCAAAGAGTGCTGCCGCAGCCCCACCCCCTTCAGCGTCCGTGTTCTACTTCTGATGCTAATGCCAATTAGCGTCAGAAGTAGAACGATGGGGCCGTAGCATTAGTGGGGCAACGCCCCCCCTTAGGACGCACCGCCACTGGGTAGGACGTTGACATCGAGATTTACCAGGCTTTCCTCTAAACTTCAGGAATTTCAATTTCATTACTAAGGTACGTTTAAATATATATGTGTGTGTGTATATTTTTATTTTTTATCTTTTTGGGTGGAGACCCCTCTAGCCCCCCATACTTACCTTAAGTAAAGAAATGCGTGGTAAAGGCCTATATGTGCTAAACAAATACAAGGTAACAAATGTGTGGTGAAGGCACTGCGATATAAAAATCGCGTTGCAAAGACTGTTTCCCCCAACAAGGCTGTCAAAAGAAATTTGACATGTTTCGTTTGTTTTTATGGTTGTATTTATGGCACAATGCTTGTTCTTTTTACTCACCTTTCTATACGTTTGTTATAGGGTTGGGCCACACTAATTTTTTCTTACTTCAAATAAGGTGTGTGTTTTCTCCTTCACATTTCCAGGAATACATCGTCTGAAACAGACCTTGCCGAAGAGGAAAGCAGGATTTATGGCCAAATCGTATGACCCAATAGCACCGATAGCCGAAGAAATTAGTGAGGAAGCCTGCCTTTTGTGCTTTGATGAATTTCAGGTAATCTTTATCTTGTATCCAGTGCTATCCATGTGTACACCTTTTGTCTAAAACTGTGATTCTTTTGGGTTTTAACATTGGCGATTTGTGATTTGAGTTTTCCATACAACAGTTGCAAATTATCAACCAAAGTATAATCAGATATCGTGAAAAAAACAGAAATTTTTAAAAAAGTGTTGAAAGTGATTATTACGTAAAAACCTCAGCTGGTTATAAGAATATTAGATTGTTATTTTGTAGTGCAAGTGAGAATTAAGTTTAAGTAGAACGAATAAAAATGGGTGGGAGCGTCCTTAAGGAAAGGAGGGCAGTGGAAAAGACTCCCATGTTTCATTAGTACATTTATAAGACCCCGTTGGGGTAATAGAGCGCCGGTTTCCTCCTCTTATTCTGTTTGACTCCTGATTGTAACTCCTCCCTGTAGTTGGAGCAGATTCTGGTTTAATTTGGCAGTGTCAACATCTTTATCAGTTGTGACCATCCCACTTAAGCATCATCTGTTTGCTTCTATTTGTGACTAATTAGTTTACTGTATTTTGGGTCCTTACTTTCAAAAATCTCTGTGATGACTCTTCATCATGCCTTGGTGTTGATCCAGCAATAGATGGATCATCATCTCATCCTCCTACCTGGTGATGCCAGAGCTTCTCATTAGCTGCTGCAGTTTGTTGGTCAGGAAAGCCTTGCTGAGTGGCCACAGGAGAATGATGTCTCCAATGATTCAGTTGTTGGTTGATGGTGTTGAACGCCAAACTATAATCGGTGAATGCCAAATACAAGTTTTATCCGATAACTTGAGTTGCCACTTCAATCAGGTGCATTGGTTAGTTTTTTAGAAGGGGATGTTGGTGGTTTAGTAGTATTTGCATCATTAGACAGTTTATCTGCTTCAAGTGTCCTTGCTTTCCGGTTAGTTGTAGGGTGGGTGTGAGGTTTGTTGGAATTCTGTTTAATATTGGAAGTAGCTGTGGTTTGTATGAGAATTTAAGGATTATGATTAATTATTTTACTATAATAACCATGGTATCTTTCTTCTTTGGAAAAGATGGGCACTTTAAACAGTAATAGGTTTCTGCTCGTCCTTCATTTAAACCTTGTACAAGAATCTTTTTCAGCCTCTATTAGAGTATCCCCCCTCCCTCCTTTTGAAGTCCATTCTTGCTCACTCTCAGCACTGAGACAGCCAAAATGGAACCTTTTGTGTTTTTTAAATATTCAGTTGTTGAAATATAACTAAGGCTATGAGATCTTGGGCATGCTTATATTAGGATAGAAGATGGATTAATACCTTTTAATTCATAATATATGAGCGTGGTTGAGTCAGCCTAGCTCTGAACACAGCTAAGGAACTTGCAAATACATTTTTTTTAAATAACATTATCTTCATATGGAGAGGAAGGGTATTGTTTTGTTTCTAGTAATTGTAGAACAGGTGGTGAAAATAGAATATATGTAGGACTTGTAAAGGGTCATCTTCTACTCACAGCCGTGTCTCGAGGGATAAGGGTCAAATAGTGGTGGAAGTGTTTCTGTTTCAAACATGAATGCATTTGAGTGAATCATAAGCACTATTACATGTATGTTTATGTAGCAGTATGCTTTATACCAACAAACCGAGCAGGATTAATGGATTCAGATTATTTTAAGACCAAGATCAGGAAAGCGGCAAAGTTTTCCCCTCATTGAAGCTTACACAGTTTCTCCCACATGCAGTAGGAAAAATGAAAAAGGGCCAAGGCAGTGTTAAATGCAAAGTCTAAATTTTCTCTGTAATCGGAAGATGATCTCGGGAGGCACTGAATGCTTTGAAATGCTTTAAGTCTTGCTTATTAGTGAGATTAAGGAAAATCCCCAAGTCGATGGGGTTTCCAGTGTGCTGACAAGGCTTGAAGGTGTCTCATAAACCTGGTTGGGTGAGGCCCATTTGTTGAGTGAAATGTTTTCTTCAGAGCCTTTCAGTGTGCTCTCTGCATTTACCCAATTGAGACACAGCTAGTTTTGACTCTTCCATTGTTGTTAATGGGAGAGGCAGCCTTTGACAGTGCATTTATCACCCAGATCCTTAAGTATGTTCATATGAATCTGGGAATTACTCTGTGTACATATGTAAATGTATTGTGGCCGCCTTATGATAGTTGTTAAATGAGCCAAGTACTAGGTGTTCTAGAGGACAACCGATGGAACCACATTCCTTGCTCCCATCATGTGTCTCTTCAGCAGATTCAGCGAAGAAGAAATTTTGTTACATCTGCTGATGTGCTTTTGTAGGAGAGGGTATAAAAAGAGAGGTGGCCCGACTTATGCTAGGGAACAGGGCACTTCAAATCAGTAAAAAGAGGAAGAATCCCTGGAAGGTTCTCATTCATTTATCACTCTGCAGACAATCGCTCAGTAGCTTCTATATAAAAGGTTTTTACAAAATGTTGGCGCACAAATTCAACCTCAAACAGAAATATAATGCTATTATTGTTTTATTAAAAAGAGTTTTACTCTCTCTTTTATCTTAAAAAAACCCCACCAGGGTCTAAATTATAAACATCAGTGCAATAAAAAAATGTTGTTTCATAGAATTACAGTATCACATTACATACAGTACAATATCTTATATCAACATACTAAATCATTAAAAAGCATGGACCCAAAGAGAGAACAGAAACAGTCAGAAATATCTGTTTACAAATGATCCAAAAACAATACACAGTATATAAGGGGTCTTTAGTGAAAGGATTTCATTCTTATCTAAAGTGTTCCCTGTTTGTTTGGATTCTTGCTTAACAAAGGTTTTGTAGGAGAGTTCTAAACTGCTGAAGTACTCTCCTAGACTCCCAATTGCATAGGAAGTGTTAAGCTAAGTTTCAAGCATCTGCTGGTGAAATGTTGTGGATATGTCAAGGAAATTTGAAGCCCAGTCCTGGCCCTGATCTCTGACAGTCAGCAAGCAACTCTTTCCTGTGGTTGCTCTGGTTTTGCTATCACTGCATCATCTAGTGACAGAGTGAAAATCAATGATGAGTTTATTTGATTGAAGATGTGCCGAGATATGAGTTAACAATAGGCTCAAGGAACTTTCTAGATGGTAGTCACAGGAGTGGTACAGTGTTTCAGAGCTCCCATACCACATATTCGACTTCTTTAATAATGGAGTTACGATAGTAGACTATAGTTTCTGACTGGCTGCCTCTAGTCTTTTTCAATTGTATAGATTTATTTTGAATTTAAAGCTATGCAAAAAATAATCACATAATGTACAAACTATATTAGTTATAGTTAACATAAGAAGAAAATTAAATACCATTAAAACCAATTTGATCTTGTTATGTTATGACTATTTGTATGGTGCTCTAATCACCTGTGAGGTCATCCAGGCACTTGAGCAGGTGTGTAGGCATGTAGCGCCACGTTGTTATACGATGAGCCAGGTCTTCAGCCTCCTGCGGAGCTCAAGAAGTGAGGAGGAATCTCTAATGTGTTGAGGGAGGTCGTTCCATGTTTTGGGTGCGATCAAGGAGAATGAGCGACCTCCTGCTCTGCATTTGTGAATGTGGGGGTTGTGTGTGAGTGAGAGGCACAGCGTTGGTGTCTGGTCAGTTTGTGAACGTTTATGTGGCTGTTCAGGTATGCTGGTCCATTCAATCAGTCTATCAATCAATCAGGGGAATTGTAAGCGCGCTACTCACCCGTGAGGGTCTTAAGGCGCTGGGGAGGGGAGGATAAGCAGCTCCGTTCAGTCGAAAAGCCAGGTCTTGAGCGTCTTCCTGAAGATGTTCATGGAGGGGGCGGAGGGGGCGTGTCTGATGTTGAGCGGGAGCTGGTTCCAGGTCGTGGCTGCGATGTAGGAGAAGGTTCTTCCACCTGTTCTGGCTCTACGGATGCGCTGGGTTTTGGCGAGGTTTCTCTTGGGTACTTGGAAGGAGATTCTCTCATTGAGGTTTTCGTGTCCGTTGTTGTGAAGTCATTTGTAGGCATGGGTGAGTATCTTGAAAGTGACTCTTCTCAAAGGGGAGTCAGTGGAGGTTCCGTAGGGGTTGGGTGGTGCTTTCGTGTCAAGGAATGCCGAGGCTGAGTCTGGCTGCGGTGTTCTGTATGGTCTGGAGCTTGCGGAGCAGAGACTTGTTGATCCCGGCGTAGATGGCGTGTCTGTACTCCAATCTGCTGGTTATGAGTGCATGGGTGACGGCCTTCCTTGATTCGGGGGAATCCACTTGAAGGTCTTTCGGAGGATTCGGAGGGTGTTGAAACAGCTGGAGGCGATGGTGTGGACCTGTCGTGTCATGGAGAGAGAGGAGTCGAGTACGATGCCGAGGTTTTGGGTGTGGTTCGTGGGTGTGGGGGGATGCCGTGGGCGGTAGGCCACCAGGTGTTGTCTCATGCCGAGGGGGAGGGTCCGAGGACCTCTGTCTTCTCCAAGTTGACCTTCAGGCAGTTTCTGCTCATCCAGGATGCGACGTCCTTCATTCCTTCCAGAATATTGAGTCTGGTGGTGATTGGGTCCCTGGTGAGGGAGAGGATGAGCTGGGTGTCGTTGGCGTAGGATACTATGTTGAGTCCGTGCTGCCTGATGATGATGGCGAGGGGGGCCATGTAGATGTTGATGAGCGTGGGGCTGAGCGATGATCATTGGGGCACTCCGCAGTTGATTCCCATGGGTTCGGAGAGAAAAGGTTGTAGTCTTATTCTTTGGGTTCTGCCGGTGAGGAACGAGCTGATCCAGTCGAGGGCGGTTCCTTGTATGCCGGCGTGATAGTCTGGCGGTGAGTGTACGGTGGGAGACGTTGTCAAACGCTGCAGAGAGGTATAGTAGTTAAAGGGCCGCGGCGTATCCTTGGTCGAGGAGGGTGTGGATATCGTCTGTGGCGGCGAGTAGAGCGGTTTCGGTGCTGTGATTGCTGCGGAATCCGGATTGGGAGGGGTCGAGGATGGAGTTTTCTTCGATGAATTTGGTTAGTTGTGCATTGCCGGCCTTCTCGGTGACTTTGGCCACAAAGGGGAGGAGGGAGATGGGTCCGTAGTTCTTGAGGTCAGTGGGGTCTGCTGAGGGCTTCTTGAGCAGGGGTCTGACTTCAGCACGTTTCCAGTCATCGGGAAAGATGCCGGTCTTGAAGGTGGTGTTGATGGTGTGTCATAGTTCGGAAGCGGTGGCGGTTCTGTGGAAAATGTCCTGGGTCCAGGAGGAGATGGTGGGCTGGATGGCTTTCTGGAGCAGGAAGCGGTTTCGGAGTTGGGCGTCAGGTTGTTGAAGTTGTCGTAGAATGCCTTGATTTTTAGATGGAAGTAGGATCCAAGCTTGTCTCAGAGGTCCTGGGAAGGGGTGATGTCCGTGTTTTCACTGGAGGGCTTGGTGAATTCCTGGATGACGCTGAAGAGTTGCTTGTAGTCCATTGTTGTGTAAGTATTTGTATGTGTTTGTGAGATGTTTGAATTGGCTGCTGTTGTGTATAGGGAGCCAGTGAAGGTGCAGTGTGATGTGTGTGCGACATGGGGAGGTTCAGTATGAGTCTTGTTGCAGTGTTCTATATAGTCTGAAGTCAGTTTAGGAGTTGCAGGAGATTCCGGCATTGAGTGATATGAGATTACCAAAATTCATAAAAGCGCAACAAATGTCCTTGCTCTCCTGGGTGCTTTAGTCTTGCTATGCCGCTCAATAAGAACTGGTACTACAAACTTCCAGTGATACTATGACTTCCTAAAGGGTAAACAACTAGATTTTAATGCCTTCCTGAAGGGGAAATGCAGCTTCAGGCACATGAGATGACGGGAAAGACTATTCCAAAACTTTTCTGTCGCGACTGAGAAAGCTTTGCCTCCCCATCTCTTCTTCCGAACTCTTGGAACTGTCAACCAGTAATGATGTGGTGGGCGAAGAATTCGAATAGGAACATACCATTTAGAACATGGCTTTAGTTCCAGCTGGAAGTACAGCATAGAGAGTTTTATGTACAATACAGAGTGCCTTGCACCTAATGCGCTTCTCCATTGGAAGCCAGTGCAGTGTGAGTAGACCTTCAACACCAACTGCCACTTGGGTATATCCAAGGTAAGCCTTGCTATTGCATTCTGCACAAGTAACAGCTTTGCCTGGGGTGTTTTGTTGGTCTCAAGTTTCAACGGATTACAGTAGTCTATACTTGAGGAGACCAATGCAAGAGCTACATGTTTATGTGCTGGGAGGGCCATAAACGGGAAGGTTTTCCTCAACATTCTAATAGTCCAGAAGCAGGTGATGCTGTAGAGTTGGCCTGGCTGTCCAGTGACAGCTTGCTATCTAGGATGACACCTAGATTCTTAGCTGTGTCCGTTGGGGTGGGTAATGCACAGAGCATGTATGGCCATCAGTTGCTGTTCCAGATCGTAGGTTGACATCCAAAGAACAGTACCTCCGTCTTGCCTCTGTTTAACTTCAAATAGTTCTTCCCCATCCATAAAGCCTCTGCCATCATACAGTGATTGAAGCTGGCTGCGATGTCCTCAGTGTCTTTAGAAATAGACACAATTATCTGGTTGTCATCAGCATTTGACACAGCCTTTAGCCCACAGGAACGTGTGAGCTTGGCAAGTGGGGAGACCGAGATTAAATAATGTGGAGCTCAAGAATAAACCCAGTGGTAGCCCACATGGCAAAGAAAAAGGGTCTGATTGAAACTGATTCATGGTTACCCTCTGAGATCTGTAAGTAAGAAAAGAGGACAGCAGTTTCAGAGCTCTATCTTTAATTCTCAGTTCCTGCAAATGCTACATCAGCAGGGTTGGGGAGATGGTGTCAAAGGCCACGGAAAGATCTAAAACGATTAGAGCCGTGGCCTGCCCAGCATTGACTAATTGTCTGATGCTGTTCGTCGCAGATACCAAAGCTATTTCTGATTACTTCGACAACCATACTGCTATACATCCAGCAGACCCTGTTCCTCAACATACCCCATCAGATGATGATCAATGTGTTTATCTAGGATCTTTGCTGGGACTGGAAGTAAAGAGCTAGGACAATAGTTCTTGAGGCCGTTGGGATGAAGTTTGGGCTTCTTAAGTAATGGTCTTATCATGGCCTCCTTCCACAGACATGGATTGCACCCTGACTTAATAGCTGTGTTCTTGACTGAACTTAGAGTACGAAATACTGTGCCAGCTACCAGTTGCACAGTTTCTGGAGCACATGGTTCAAAAAGGGATCTCGATTTAGTGTTGAGGATGCGACTCAGTTCTAGTGTCAGAAGAGGGAATCCCAAAGCATCCACCCATGCTTCTTATCCTCCATGGAAACTGACGGACTTCATCCCTGCTAAGACTCAGGGGACCTTGGTCTGCTGTATTAGGGGCGCATCAAGCTCCTTGTAGATATTTGAAATTTTATGCTGAAGGAAGTCTGCTAGCTTGTTGCAGAGTACTTGTGAACCATCTATTTCTGAATGGGCCAGGGGTGAAGATAGCTGATGAATACATTTAAAGAGCTCTTCTGTGGAGTTGGTAGACTCAAATTTGTTATTATAGTAGAGTGCTTTTTCTTCTCTAGTAGCAAGTTTGTAATCTCTGAGGACTGTCTTATATAAGGATCTCTCCTACTCCCGATAGTTTCCTCCAGGCACATTCCTGACGGCGGCAAGCCTGTCTAAGAAGCCTTAGACGCTCTGTAAACCATGCGACAGTCTGCACTTTCCTCCGAAGTTTGGATTTCCATAAAAGAGCTGCAGTATCAGCTGCCGAACACAGCCAGGCTGAAAAGTATTTTGCCCCTCTATCCACATCGTCATGGACCTTGCAATATCTGCTATTAGAGGCACTGGAGAAGGACTCGGCTGAGACCCTCTTCCTGTTCCTGCTGAGGGTTCGTTGCGGTAGTCGAGCCTGCTTGGGATGAAAGCTTGTGTGGTAGTCCGTCTAGTGTTCTGTGGCAGTCACTTGAAGATCTTTCGTAGCATGCGTAGGATGTGGAAGCATAAGGTGTTCCCTGCATTGACTTGTGTCATCTTGTTGAGCTTGTTGTCTAGGATGAACACCAGATTTATTGTATGGTCAGTGGTTGTTGGTCCTAGCTCCTCCGAGCACTTGTGGAAGGGCTTATTTCTGAAGACCAGTACTTCCATTGTGTCGAAATTGAGCTTCAAGTAGTTGGTTGTCATCCACTCTGCCACCATGGTCATGTAGTTCTGGTGGTGGTTGTCTTGTCCATCAGGGAGAGAATGAGTTTGGTGTTGTCTGCACAGGAGATGATGGTGATGTCTTGGGTTCTGATGATGATGAACAGTGTCATGTACACGTTGAACAGGGTAGGGCAGAGGGATGATCCCTGGGAGACTCCACAGATCAGGTTCTTGGTCTCTGACATGAAGGGTGGCAATCTGACCCTTTGGGATCTTCCAAAAAGGGAGGAGCAGATCCAATTGAGTTTGGATCCGTGCAGGTCAATTATGTGGAGTCTTCTGAGAGATTTTTGGGAGAGAGTGTCAAAATCCACTGAGAGGTCGAGCAGAATTAGAGCTGCTGTTTCTCCTTGGTTCAGGATGGTCCAGATGTTGGTGGCTGTGATGAGTCTGTTTCGATGCTCCTGCTCCTTTCTGAAATCTGATTGGGTGTTGTCCAACCGGTGGTGGAACTCGAAGTGGGTTTAGAGCTGCTTGTTGAGGCCTTCTCAGTCACCTTGGCTAGGTAGGGGAGCAGAGAGATGGGTTGGAATTTGCTCAGTCTGTTTGGGCCGACTGATGGTTTATGGAGGAGGATGTTGAATGTTGCATGTTCCCAGTCATCTGGGAATATGACGGACATGATGGAGGTTTTGATGACGTGGGTGAGGGCAGTGCTAATAGGTGGTTTTCCCAGGTTGTAGACGTGATGGGGACACCGATCCATTGGGGCTCCTGAGTGGATGGTCCACATGATTGGGGCGGAGATGGCCTGACACATGTGGTGAGAAAGCCTAAAAGTGTGAGAAAAAGCCCAAAAGCGAATGCCACAAAGTTGACCGGCACACAGGGAAAACCACCTTATCTTCAGAAAACTACTTAAGAATTGTCTCTTTCCTACATAACCACCATATGCAAACAGAAATATACAGCATATTCCACTGTATATAAGCATTTATT
Organism: Triturus cristatus; assembly: GCF_964204655.1. Lineage (NCBI taxonomy): Eukaryota > Metazoa > Chordata > Amphibia > Caudata > Salamandridae > Triturus > Triturus cristatus. Next base: position 714,889,050 of record NC_140589.1, on the reverse strand, counting down.
TGGACTATAGATTTGTACCCACATGTGTATTTCTTTGTATAAACGTGTACAATAATTGTTTTTAAAAAAATAGATATTGGTTAGTTCTGCTTAACAAATGTACATATTACTTATAGTTACATTATTCTGTGTTTTTAACATGTATATATGTGACTACATAAATAAGTACTTTTTTATCATAACTATGTATCTACAATTGCTTCACTATTACATTACAAAAAATAAAAACAAATTAATGTATTTAAAGTATAACAACACTTGAAAGCCGGAGTTTATTAAGTGCATCTTCAATCTACATATACCACCTTCCATATGCATATATATACTTTCCATGTACTTATGTATCTATATATTTATTACTTTTCTTCTAATTCAGCATATCCAATGTGCTACCCTATTTCTCACCCTATACCGCCATCAATATGTCCTCTACCTCAACTCTGACTCATCTCAAACCTCATTCTTCTACTCTTTCCAATTCACTACCCTATTTCTCACCCTTTACTTCTCTCAATATATCCTCTGCCTCCACTCTGCCATTCATCCCAAAAGCCATACCACTAATGTGACCCCCAAAATAACCCTTTCTAGGCTCTTCCCTACTCTACCCCTCCTTGCTTCATCTCATACCTCTTTTACTATTCAGATCTCCCAAACAAACCTTTCTAAACCCGTACCTCTGACACTTCCCCCTCCCCCTCCCATTTACTCATGCCAAACCTCCTCCTACTGCTATGAACTCACAAAAAACTGAAGAAAAACACATTCTAGACCCTTCCCTCTTCTATTCCCCCTTCCCACTTCTATCCCTCCTTCCCTCTTCTATCCCTCCACTATTCCTGTTCAATCGAAATAACAGACTAACATGTCCACCACTCAAATTCATTTCATATTTCCCTACACTAACTCCCCTCCACCTCCCCTTTACTCATCCCAAACCCCTACTACAGCTGTAGACCCTTCCCTCTTTAATGCTTCCACTATTTCTTTTCAATCCAAATAACAGACTAACATGTCCACCACTCAAATTAATTGCATTTTTCCCTAAACTAATTCCTACTAATCCTGTTTGGATTTCGGAGTAGCCTGGTACTCACCGAAAAGCGCTTCAACACTTCAAGGGCTATATAAATGCAAACCTTTTCCCTCCACTATCTTTCTTGATCCAATTAACAGACTGACGTATCCACCGTTCAAATTACTTCATATTTCATTATACTAATTCACCACTAATCCTTTATGGGTTCCAGAGTAGCATGCTACTCGCCGAAAATGCACTTCAGTACCTCATCAGGGGTAGCAAGCGCTATACAAATGCAAAACTTTTCCCTCTTCTATCCCTCCACTGTCGTTCTCAAGCCAAATAACAGACTAACATATCCACCACTCAAATTACTTTCATATTTCACTATACTAATTCACCACTAATCCTTTATGGGTCCTGGAGTAGCGTGCTACTCAACGAAAAAGCGCTTCAACGCCTCGTCAGGTGTAGTAAGCACTATATAAATGCAATTTCAATACAATATATGAAATCACGCTTGCACTGATGATAGTGATAATGTATCTGTTGCGTGTGGGTGTGTTTGACTAATAGAGAGGGTAGCTTGTGTTGCTGCGGTTTGTACATTGTAATGGTACTACTATAGGCAATACTTGTTCTGTGTGGAAAGCAACCGTACTGTGCTAGTGCAGGCTGCATCCGTTCAGTGTGAGGTAAGCTGGCACTTTCACTGCACGCGCCTGCAGTATATCTTGTGGGAGGTCAGGATTGGGGCAGGTGTTGCGCATGTCTTGCACATAAATGCATTGTCGGGTGCGTCTTATGAAGCTTTACAAAGCTTCTTCGCAAATAAAAAAAGCCAGAATGGTAGAAGATTCAAATTACCAGTGCTTATTACATCAAATTTCTCAGCAGTGAATCTTAAAATGCCATCGCAGCAGGAAAACAATAGTGCAGTTTCTCATTAAAGTTTTTGAAAAAATGATGACAGCTGCCAGCACTATGGTGGTCTCTGGCTGCTTGGAGTTTTATCGACTCCAATATTGAGGTGCTTGGTGGTATTTGTTAATGTTTAATTCTTGTATTATAAAAATACTAAACAATAATATGGTTTAAAAGGGCATGTTTAGAAAATCCCATTCATCAGTGACACAGGGTTATCCAAGACTTTGTCCCGAGTCACACAAAAAAACTCAAAATCCAAACTTTTTTTCAGGATATTGACATACATTTATTTTCTAGTCTTCAACTACAAATAAGAGAAATTAATTTATCTTAAATGCGCACCTCGTCATGGATAGTAAGCCCTATGTAAATGCAATTTAAAGATACTCCAATTTGTGTAAGTAAGTATATGACTCACCAAGTACAGTATCGTTTTTTTTAATTGTTACCATTCGGTTATTTATTGATTAATGTATCAATTTAACGACATTCATAGGCCCTAGGATATAATGAGCCTAGCCCAGTATCAGAACTTCAAAAGTATTTTGGGTTTTCATAACTATCACGTGGCCCATGTCATGTGTGACGTCGTCAGCCAGTCCTGCCTTTATAGCGAACTGAACTTCTCCGCTCTGCCACTTGAAGTTTTGTGTTTCACATTTAAACAATGGGCTTAAAATCACAACCCGCAAAATTCGTTTAGCCAGAAACAAAGAACTGCTGAAGGTGTCGCACTTGGCAGGCGGCAGCAGCAGGTTCCTCTTGACACGTGGGCGTTGCAGACACTAATGCGGAAGCTCAAAGTTACTTAAAACGTTTCATGTTCGCTAACGTGTGTTAAAGAGCTTTTTTTTTGTCAAACGTTTTTGGTATTTTGCATTTGGTGCCCCTACAAAAGTGCGGACATTTTGACGTATTTGCCATTTAGATAATTGTATTCAGAGCACAAGGTGGTGACCTGTTTGTACTTGAAATGCAGGTATTCACTCAGCCCAAAGGTTCCGCGACTTCATTGCTGAGATTTGCAGCAGCCTTACATAAGAGATTCATCAGCCTAAGACATTAGAGCACTCAAGCACAGCTTCAGAGCTACAATTATATAGCAACGGCCCTTAATGCCCATCTTGTCTGATATAGTGGGCGTAAGGAAGGCCCCCTGCTCATTTCATGGAATTTGGCATTGCGTTCTGAACATTTTCTGATAGCATTCCTTTTTTAGTTAATCAAAGCATTAGCAATCTCAAATACCACCGATGTCTGTTCTAAAGAAAATGCTTAGAATCAAGGTTCAGGAAAGGCATTGAACAAATCTGATAGAGACATCTAGCCGCAGATTCCTTAACTTGTGAATTCTCCCCAGGTGTCAGACTGGATCTGCAAAACCTTTTCTCAGCAGTACCTCTGCGCGCCAGGGGGCTGCACTGAATGGCTCCGTATGACGTTGACTCCGGATATGACGTGAGTGGAGCCATATAAGTCCCCTCCACGCGCTGACGTCAGTTTCTTCTTTTTCCGCACTGCACGCGGATCCGAAGTAGCGTATCTCTACCTGTTTTCGGCCTGGTGTGACGAGCTTTTCTCATCTGCAAAAGTGTGCTAAATTTCTATGCTCTCTGGGTTTAAGTTCAGTGGGTCCTGTGCTCGCCAAATGTCTGGTACGGACCCACTCTGTATGTGGTGCTTGGGCGAGCAACACAACGCTGAAGAGTGTGACACCTGCCAGCAGTTGAAGCCGAAGGCTCTGCAGGTGCGGCGCATGAAACTTCTGACGATGCGGCTGTCACGGGCCTCCAGCTCCTCGAGGCGTCGGTCATCCTCCCGATCCAGAGGTTGTTTATGTGAGCGCTGTTCTTCTCCTGGTCAACGGCAGCAGTTCCAGTATCTGACTACCTCTCATGTTACGCGGCGTCCTAAGAAATCAAAGTCCCGGCCTCTGTGGCTCCATTGACTAGCAGGGTGGATCGTGGTGACTCTTCTACTTTGCTCCGGCTTCGCTCCTGCACCTCCCACCTTTTCCTTGAGCCAGGCGGATCTGGAACCAGATGCAGGAGTACTCAAGGCTCCCCATCTTGTATTAGAGCCCTTGTCCTCCTCTGGAGCTCCTGCGGGCCCCAAGGAAGTCATAGGTGCAGTAACTGTCCTCATCGATGGGTTTGCCCTCAGTGGCAATTCCAGTCTAGGATACAGGGGCGTCGGTGCACCATCCTTCGGGACCTCCACTAGTGACGTCAGTCGACTCCGACGCGACGTCGGTTGCCCCGCTGGTGCCTATTTCCACAGAGCCGGAAGACGCTGATTCCGAGTCAGTGCACGACACAGCTGTGTGCTTCGTAGGGTTGGCTTTGCCTTGGTTCCTCTGCGTCGACATGACTGACATTTTTCCCCCTTCCTATTTGGACGTCGGTACGGTGCCAGGTCGGGGCCGTCCGACGCTGGTTATGGAGCATTGTTCCGCGCCGCTGGTTTCTGTGGAGGTTTCACAAGACCACTTGGGGGAAGGATGTGAGGGGATAGACCCATTGGAGCAGCCAACGCTTGTGGCTCCTACCATGTTTGACAGCTGGATTGCTGAGCTGGGTGAAGCCAGATGGCCAGATTCATCCCCCACTTCCTCTTTCATCACCCCCTGGCCTTGCCTTGGAAGCTAGTTCTTCTTTGGCAGAAGGTATGAAAAAAGTGGCTGATGTCTTACATCTCACTCTACCTACAGTGGAAAAGCTATGGACCCTCTTATTGAGGTCGTTCATCCCGGCCAGTACTCCCCTTTTGTGAGGCACTGTCTGACATTTTATTGGGGTATGGACAAAACCGGAGTCGGGTGTACCAGTGGACCGTGCTATTGCTTATAAATACCGCCCTGCCCCTGGGGACCCCGCTTGCCTTATCTGACAGCCGACCCCCCGCAGCTTCGTCGTCCAGGCCATTACTGCGTCCCCTGAAATGGGGAACCTTTCCCATTCCCCCTTGACAAAGAGTGCAGGAAGCAGGATTCTTGCAGGAAACGCATTTTGTCCTCCTATACTGCAGCATTATGCTCCATCAACACGATTTGCATCCTAGGACGCTTTGTCCATGCCTTGTGTAACTCCTTGGCACAGCTTTTACCTTTGCTCCCAGAGGCCAACAAGGATGAGTTGACCCAGTTGATTTTTGATGGTCGCCAGGCGGTGAAGCTGCTCATCAGGTGTGGAATGGACTCCACTGATTCAATTGGTCGAGCCATGGTGTCTGCTGTGGCATTGCGTCGGTACGCCTGGCTCTGGACGTCTGAATTTTCAGAAGCTGTCCAGACAGCCTTGCTTGACATGTCATTTGATGGGGTTCATCTTTTTGGCACCTTACGGAGGTTTCGGGCTAGTCTGGGAGGGCCAGATCAAAAGGTTGCCAACTCCCAATTTTTCCCTTGTTATAACTACGCGTTGTGTGTTTTATGGCGTCGTTAACCAGATCAAGATCAGTGTCTTTACCCTGGTCTCTGGTGCTGCTGGCTAGCCTCCTGAGTTCAGACTCTGCAGAGGGTCTTACTCTACTGGCCGGTGTGGTTCTTTGGATGGGAATGTGATGTGAATCCCTTATCACATGATTCTTTTTAGCATATTGTGAGATGTGTGATATTGGCCACTCTGGCTTATTGCCCTTTCTTCTGTTCCTGGGCTGTAGTTCAGGAATTGTAATCCGGTCGTGTGATTGCGTTGGAAACCTTGTTTCCTGATTCAGTTCCTTATGCAACCTCTTATCCCACTTGGGGTTTCTATCGCGTATCAATGTTATGCAGTTTTGCTCTACACTCCCTGGGAGTTGTCTCTTTCTTTCCTTCAATTATTACAATGGTGACATGTTTTCTTATGGAGCTTTTCTACATATTACCTCCGGTAGATCTTTTTTTCCTCGTTGCCTGTTTCCACCTTGTGGACTTGGTCACGCACGCCAGTGTTGCGCTATGCCACCTCTCCTGGCTAGATGTAGGATTGGTGAGTTTCATCGAGACTTGTTGTCCCTAAGCTTGGGATTTGAAAGTGCCGCCTTGTGTCTCTGGTGGTACAGGCCTCCCCAAGCCAGGCGCTTAAATTCCTCTGATGTTTGGGAATATACGGCATACCCCAGGTATTGGCCGTCCGCACCGCTGCGGATGCTCAGCAGGGTCGTTGCATGACCTGTTGTCTTTTCCTTTCGGCAGTTATGTGATGTGGTCTCCTTTCCTCACGGCTGTTCGTTTATTGCATGAACCTATGTTCTATATAGATATTATATTCCATTGTAATCCATCCAATGGGACTTGTTTCCTCATCTGTCTTGTAGGAGTTTTTCTTCTAGATATTCCGTTGGGTTATTCTGGTATACTCATTCATGCCTCCTTCTTGTCTGTGTCTAATTATCGGTACGCTCTTTTGGACAAGCGCACTCTTTCATGTTTTCCCCTTTGGAAGTATGTGCCTGTTGAGATTCATCTAGCAGGCAATGTTGTCTTGTGCTCTAGCTGCACTCTGTTCATAGAGGGGTTTTGCACCCCCTTCCCTTTTTTCCCTTTTATGGTTGGTACTCTGGGCGCTGTCGGTGCGCCTTGGGCATTGCTGTATATTTTCAGACTGTGGCATGTATTACCTGCATAGGTGTGTTGCTACGCCAGTGTCCAGTTTTTTCATATGTCCAATTATGCCTTTGGATATGTTTTGTTACACGGGTCTTTCGACCACAAGGTCGGTGTCCACACTTTCAGTCTCGCAAAAAAAAAACAAGCACTGGCATAGCCAATAGGTCTCGCTTTTTGGACCTTATAAGTATTTAGTTATGCAGCACAATATCCTTGGTGCAACGACATCAACCGTTGCATGGCTGAACACTTATAAGGTCCCAAAGGCGAGACCTATTGGCTATGCCAATGCTTGTTTAAAAATGTCACAATATCTCTACATCACTCAAGCGGCACAAGGTTGATTATTCAGCACAGCACTAGTGATGACTTTCCCTGGGGAGCAGAAAAAATCCGGGCTAAAGTGCGCTATTCCAATATTTTACACGACAATCAACAAATTCAGGCAAATACAACCATGAATGGTGCCAATTAAAAAGAAGTAAACATGGTCAGGAAATACTTCTGAAAGGTGTCTTTTTTTCTGAAGAACAGCAAAACTGGGGAAAATTAGGAGATTAAGGATCGGAAGATCATAATGGATTTCAGTACTAGGGGAAAGTAAGAGCAGTGTTGAATAACAAGTATTGGTAAATGCCTTAGGTTTCGCATGTGTGATTATCAATAAAACAATTGTTGTAATTTGTAGTTTTGTGAGTGGTTGCACAACCTAAGTTACTGAAACTCCATTAAAGTGTTAGGAGTTATTTCTTAATAAAGTCAATATATTGTGCTTTTACTGGTGGTATTATAAAATGGAGATATTAGGTAAAGGGGAGAGGTGAAATTTAAAACCAAGGTACCTTATAAGGAGGGTCTTGGAGACAGAAATATTGAAAAAAGCACACAAAGCAAGCTGTAGATGCACGCAGCCAAGCCTCCTGTGTGTATGGTTGGGGGGGGGGGGGGGGGGTAGAAAAGGGTTGTTGGGATGAAAAAGATTGGGGGCACGTGCAGGTGCTGAGCAGAGATCTGCTGCGCGTGGACAGGTGAGTGTCTTGCGAGGCCTACAGGTGCTCGAAACATCTTTAGTCTTATTTTCAGACGCATGGGTCAGCTGAAAACTTAAGGTGGCTCTTTTTAGCTGGCTTTCCAAGTCGCTTTCTCTGCCTTAAGTTTTTTTCTGTACATCTTGAGTCTAACCCCGTCGCCGCCCGTTGTAGATGGAGACACTAAGAAGTAGAGTATAAAATACAAAAAAGTGGGGGAGACCAGAAGAGCCACGTAATTTCCAAAGCGTTGTAACAGCCTCCTTGAACTTTTATTCGGCCATTTTATTAAACAACATATCTAGAACAATAGTGTACTCTGGCTGTGTTTGTTTAACTGTAATTTTGAAAAACACTACGATGTCTCCGGATCATGTTCGTTATATAGAATGACAAAAAAAAAAATAATAATGAAAGGGCACTGCAGAGACTGACAAAGCAAAAACAACTGTCAACGCGGCATTGAGCGAATACACCTTGAGCCACAGAAAATAAACAATCACTAGTAAGAGAAAACGAAAGTCAGTTTGCAGCACTTCGCCGCTTTTATGCTTCGAAAGAGCGCAAATACGTTTTGCCCCTTTCCATGGTGGCTATTTGTGTACCACGGCGAACATGGAGCAAACATGCCTTTTTATATAAATTATTGCACGCTGGTCATGGAGGTTTCAAGAAAGAATTACTACTCTACCAACACTTTTTTATTAAAATAAACACACTTATCTTACTCTACGTTTGCTCCTCGTGTGGGATGAACCCAGCTGATTTCTCTCGAGCTTTTTTCGCATTACAAAACCAGGGAAATGCACTCTCTCCATATTTTACCGTATTTAAAGAAAACTGTAAAATAGTACTCTATGTACTTGGCTCCATATTTTGACGAAGTGCAAATAGCATTTGCCCCATTTCCGATTACAGAAAGAAAATAGTGCAATGGATTTTACTCTTCTTAATTTTATTATTGGGCAGATTTGCAAACTTTCTGTAAACATCTTTCTTCGTATTAAGCACGTAATATACTGCACTCTTGCCGTTTCCAAGCACTGTAAACCAAAGATGTTAGTAAAAGACAATATAATGCTACTTAATGAAAAAGTGGTAGCATTAAACTACCAAGGAGGCACTCTATTGGGCAAAGGAAAATAATTCAGACCAGTTGCCCGTCCTTCTGGCATCATCGCAACAGAAGCACGACACACTGCAACTCTATTGGCTGGAAATTCTATGTTATATTTACCGCCCACAGAAAAGTTAAGAAATTAAAGGTTGATTAGCTGAATTCGGCTTATTTCTCTGAAAAGAACCCCGGGGGCACACGCGGCGGTGTGAAATGGCGTGCTCGCATTCTACAAGTTTTCAAGGTCGAGTTTTCCGACCGGTGCAACCCCCTGCTTTAAACTGACGGACTAGCTGGAAGACCGACACCGAGGCCGGGCAACCAGTCGGCGAATAACAATCCAAAAATACTAACAACAAGTGTACAGCGAAACAGCACAAAACTCACAAACGTGCAGCACACCAAGGCTCCCTCGGAGAGCACGTCAGGAGCCGCGAACGCGTGTGCGGTAATGGCATGGCAGAAGGAGTGGAGTCTCGCCACGCCTGGCTGAGCTGCTAAGGCACGGTCTCCTTCGCAAGCTTTCTTGTCTTTATGAGGCCATATGTTTGAAACACATGGCCCCATAAAGATAAGAAAACCTTTTACCACAGACGTAAAGCAACCGAGCCAGTCCAACTGGGACGGCTCTAAAAGAGAAAAGTGTACGTCACTAGACGCTCTTTTCCAATGGCTGGCCACCGTTTAGCATAAACGGTGACGCCAGCCAATGGAAAAGAGGGGCAGGGCTTAAAGCCCACTACAGTAATCTACCCTAACTCATTAAATCTCGCCAGCGAGACTGAGCATGTCTGCGCAGTCTACGCCAGGCGAGACCTAAAAAACAGTGAGGTGAAAGGAGGAAAAGGAAGAGAAAGACAAAGAATGAAATGTTCTCAGTGTTAGAACTCCTTCGTTTGCTGTCTGCCTCGTTTTTCTAGTCCCTTACCCGCTTGGGGTGAGGGGGTTTGTGTCTGGTAGCCCTTCTTTTATTGCTCTTATTAGGGCAGGAGCCTCATGTGTTCTTTCATACCCATTCTTAGTGTACTTGGGGTTCACATACGGCATCCTGACTGTCAGGTGATTTTGTATAGGATTTCGTCCGTCCCCCCCTTTTTTCCCCAGACTGTTTTTCTTGCGGGGGTTGCCTGATCCTCTTCTTGGGCCAGGCGCTGCAGCTCAGGGACAGTGTCCTGTGCTAATGATGTATCTCTTTCCCATCTGGCTTTGGAGACTTAATTCATTTTTTGGTGCTTAGAAGGCTTCCATTCGCACTTTTACTCATATCTTAGTTTCTTCTTTACGCTTAGCGGTTTGCTTGGCTTCTCTAGTGACCACGTTCTTCACCTTCATAGATACCGTCCTCTGGTTAGTCGATCTGGTGTCTGTCCTCTATTATACATATTTCAGACCCCTCTGCCCCTTCTAGTTGGTCGCACCCACATTCCAGTGGAGCCATTTAACCTTTGTTTAATTGGATCCATGCCTATCTTCCTTGGAGTCGGGTTACAACAAGCGTCTGTACTTCGGTACCACTATGCCTGAGGGAACATGCTCCTTTTGCTTGGTGCTTATTCCTTGCTTGCATTTTTGGTGTGGTTGTTACCACTTCTAGAAGAGAGCTCTCTCTCTTCCTCATCTTTTCCAACTGAGGTGTGGCCGATCTTTATTTCGGTCAGCCGGTCCTCCTGGACCTATTGTGGGTTTAGTTTACAGACCCTCCTCCTAAATATTATGGCTGTGGTATCTAATTCACAAATTAAGGAATCTGCAGCTAGATGTCTCCATCAGATGAACAAGTTACTTAACTTCGGTAACAGTGTATCTGTTAGAGACACAGTCTAGCCGCAGTCTCCTTAACACCCCGCCCATTCTCCCCAATCTGCGAATGACCTTTAGGTCTGCTCTTGGTGTTTTTTAGTTCACTTACTTCCTGATTATATGACCTTTGGTGTGGGAGTAGTCTCCCCCCTTTTTAGGTCTCGCCCATACAGCGTGCATGCGCTGCATTGGAGTGACCTCTTGGAATCCCTCCGGGCTTTTGTGGAAACTCATGCATGTTCCGCACTGTTTCCAAACAGCCCTCGTGCATGTACGGCGTTGACCTTGCGGGAGCGAGCAGCGGCGCCATCTGTTAGCAATTATCGCACCCGACGCTGCTCGCTCCAGTAAGGTAAACGCTAGTTGATGTTATCTGAGGGGGCATGCATGGTGTCTTCAACCCTGTGACTGTATCCTTCGTGTGAGGGAACTGGTGGGGTATTGGCCCTGTGAGTGCATCTATGCCTGACGAATGCATTCTGTTTTCTTTTCTGTTGCGAAAAACACTTTTGAAAATATATGTAAATATGTCGGACCGCGCTTGTCTTTCAGCGCTTGTTTTCTTAGTCGAGTTTGTTGTGTGCTTCTTACGCGGTGAAAGCTGAGGTTCGGGGAAAGTGAAGAACATGGGCACTTGAATGATTTAACGGTTCAGCTCCCATTTAGCCTTTGTGCTTAAGCAGTTGCACAGAGCTCCTTAAGCATTTGGCTTGAGAACATTCAGCGCTAATGCAATGAGCACAAATGCGTTCCGTTTTCTTTTCTGTTGCGAAAAACACTTTTGAAGATATATTTAAATATGCCCCAACATGGGTGAGAATCATGCCTTGCGTTTGTGAATGGAATCCGTGTCCTGCTTTCATCCGAGTTTCCTCCTGCCCTGCACCCTTATTACCATGCATCAAAACACTTCATGCCCTGCAGCTCCTGCTGGCTAGGGGGGAAAGTCACTGTTAGACGATCAGCATTCGGTGGCAAGCAGCTCTGGGCTCCGCATTACTCTGCCAAACACTCCCTGCTGCCTCTGATTTTTGATTTAGTTTTTTCTGAGTTTTGATCTCAAGGAATGCCACCAATTCCTGTCACCAGAGATTGTTTATATTTTGTGATAGCCATCTATGTCAACTGACAACGGTTTCTGCGAATACTTTTGTACTTATTACAGCTACTCTAGCTTCTAAGCACTTTCCGCTAGCAGCGGAGGCTCACTGGGAGGTCAGGGCTTGCTTAACAGCTGAAAAAGAACATCTCTCTGCTCACTGGCACAGTAACCACCAGCTCCAGCAGGAGGCGCTCATGGGGCTCTTGCACATGGTGGTCTGGAGTTTGGGACAGTTAAAGGGCATTGGTTGTACTCAAGCATATATGGTCAACAACTGAAGTTGGATTAGTGGAGGAGAGCATTGAGGGAAAGGATATTTCAAGCAGAAAGAACATTTCTAATCTGTACTGGTGAACTGGGAAGCCACAGGTGTTATGGTAAGGACAGTGGAGTTCCTGACCATTGACAGTATGGTACAATATATAATCTCTTTGAAAAGCAATATGCTCAGTAGAGGCTGCTTTCCCTTCCAAAACAAGCAGTTATTATTAAGGTTTTTTTGGACCCCTTTTGGGAGTAGGGGATTGAACAGAGTAGGCAGGGGCTACAGCCGTGGTGATTGGGGTTGCTTCCCTCTGGTATCCTGGGGTCTTTCCTGCTATGGCTTTGCAAACTGGGCCAAATAGCCCCTTCACTTGACTCTGGATAGGGAAGGCAAGCCTTCAAAGGCTTCTGAAAAAGGTTGTGTAGGGTGTAGAGACACAGAATTAACAGTAAAACAGGCTTTCATTCACTGTCTAGCCCAGCACTTATCTCTAGTAAAAAGAGAAGTTCTTAAATCTTGCATAGTAAAAGACAGCAAACTGTAATGGCTGTTCACCCACAGGATCCTACAGTCTACAAGTATGGGATCCTAGCCTGTCTCAACAGTTCTTGCACCCACTACAGAGATCTAGTAGCAGTGAAAAGGTAGAGGCATGAATTGGGTCTTGTTAACAGCCCACAATTAGGCTTGAGCAAGCAGCCATTCTTGAGGTGGGCAGTAATTGGGTACCTGCTGTAAATTGGTGGATTTATAGCCCATGCCCCATTCTACCCATCCTTTGGTTCCCAGGACCACCACCTTATTTAGAGTCCGTACACAAAATCCTATAGCAGAATCCAGGATCTCCAAACCTTGTGGCTGTTGCCTAGGGCTGGTGGAGATGGTGTATGGTACCCCAGCTGCTTGGTGGCCAACACCGAAACCCTAGATCGGCCCCTAGTATATCAGTAGTCTGTATTTATGAGCAGTTAAGCTGAGGCGCTCTGAAAGATTTAAAGTCAGCTGTATGATAAGCAGATGATTGAAGATGACCCAAGTATTGCAAAATGTTTCTTCTACCGAAGCTGCAAATTCTAATACATAGTTAATCTACCTTCTTTATTATCACAGCTTAAGCATGTAACAGTAGAATGGATAATGAAGTTGCAGAAATGTTCCTCATCGTCACCAGGTCCTTGCCTGTCCTATAAGCCTATGCTACTACTTTTTTAGTAAAAACTCAGCAGATTCTCAAAAGATTCATTTGTTCAATCAAAACCGATGACAGACTCCCAATACTTTTTCTAAAAACCTGAAAAAGCTAAATTATGAACCAATATTTAGTTATTTTAATTGTTTTTTTCAGCACAAACAACTCGCCTTCCTGCAATCGCTATGTTAGTGTCAAACCAATTACCATTCGCACACGCTTACAGAGCTGTTTCTTGTCTGCGCTGTCATTTTTCTACCTTCCCACAACTGGTTTTAGTGGCCCCACCTCTCAATTTGTCCATGAAGATAGACCAGGGACCTGACATTTCCCAATCTACTTCAGAAATGTTTAGCTTCTGCCTCACTAATGCCACAATTCTTCCAAAACACTCTTTTGATATCTTTAATTATCTCAATACTGCTAATGTGGATGTTACCTTTGTCTCTGAAACTTGGCTAACTGAATCAGATGGGCTTAATACTGCTCTCACTATTCCTAGTGCCTATTATCTTATCTACTTTCGAACATAAGGGGTGTCACATTGCTATTATTCGCCACTGCAACTGTGATTGCGCAGTGTAGAGCATTGGTAAACTTCAAAATGGTGAAGTGTTAATTAGTCATCTTAAAACTCATTCCACCTTTTCGATTTCAGACACCCTATTCTATCACTGAACAGGTTATCCTATGACATTCATTCACTCTTTAGCTGAGACACTTGTTTTTTAATTTCAGCATTTTAGGTCATTTTAATGATCATTCCATGGTTCTGTCTCACCCTCACTCTATTGTTATTAAGACTATCTACTAGTCCTGAACTTTTACCAACTTGTGACCCAGCCCCCACATATCACTGGACACAAGATTGATCTTATCTTTGCTAACATCTCAACTTTAAAGGTCCGTTTCACGTGGACAGACCATTTTGTGGTAACTTTTGATCTGTCTCCTCCTATATCTGAGCCACTTCCTATATCTCAACCTAAGAACATGCTGGCCTGGCCTAAGATCACTCAAGTCAACCTAAAGATTGCTGTCAACTATGTACCATTATGTCTCAAGAGACACATCTCTAATTCAACTCCTGGCTTACAGCAGCACTAAGCAAGATTGCACCTCTTAAATCTAGGGGATATTGTCACACCTGACCTTTGGCTCTGTGGTTCCCAGACTCACCAAAAATGGCCAAGTGCACTTGCAGGATCTTGGAAAGAAACTGGAGACCGAACTATGATACAGATTACAAAAAAATCTATAGCTCACCATCAAAAGTTACAATAAAACCATCAATTCGGCCTGAGCCACCTACAATTCCAAGTGAATCAAAGGTGCTGAAAATATTCTCAAGGAACATTTTCACTATTGTGATTTATTTTTCTACACTGAGACTGGCTGTCACTGCATTGCCAATTCAAATGACTTTGTGAAAATGTGGCTTTTTGTTCTCAAGAAAGAATTGTTAATGATCATCTCAACTTTCAATCAATCAAAAAACTTTTTTTGGCTGCCATGCAACCACAAAAGTACAGAATTAACAATAATGCATATAAAACCCAAAGACAAATTATACAAATATCTCATACACCCACAGTTATAATATTCATATACAACTTAAAAGAATAGAAAGCAATAACATATGTATTAAAGAGCCTACTTAAAGTGCTATGTGCTTCAAGACTCTGCAACAGTACGTTGTTCTGAGTTTGCACCCAAACAGATAGAAAACAGCTGCTTAATCAAGGTGCATTGAGTTTCTAGAGTGTAGGACGGACAGGCAGTAAAAAGTAAAAAAACAAAAAACGTTTTTCGTTGTCATTAAGGTGTTTTAAAAAAAAAAAAAGACTGAGCGCACTGCGTCAGATTTCTGAACTTAGTAAAAGGCATTAAAAACATTTTAGTATATTTCTGGTAAAAACTTCAAAAAAAGAAAAGTTTAATATCAACTGTTTAAAATTGTTATTACATGGACATACAAGCGGTTCTAAATTGTGCTGAAAACGAAAAGGGATGCAAAGTAGGTATTTTATTTTGTCTGGCCGAAAGTGGAACAATAAAGAGTTTTCCCATCTTCTTCTCCCAGAGCATACATATTTGTTGAGGATATTTTCATGGCTCATTAACAGATAAGTCAAAATGGAAGTTTTTTACATTTCTATGCTTAACCTTTTTTCCTGAAGCAAAAGGAATAATTGATGGACGAAATGCTGAACAAAGAAAACATTCACCCCCATTCACAAACTTCTGGCTTTAATCCATTGTTCTTTTGCTCACCATGCCACCGTAGTTTGGACCCAGCCATTTGAAAATCAGTCTTGACCCTGTTCCTTGTGGGTACAGTCCAGCCTGAACTGCCAAGCCAGGTCCTCCCTGGACCGGAAGCAAGCATCCTAGGACCGGTTTCGGGGTATCACCCCATATCAGCCAGGCTAGCTTGAATCTAATGGCGCAGTGAGCATAAGACCCACCTCTGGGCTTACCCTTCCCACTTAGGGTGGCAAAAGCAAAAGGAACAATTGATGGATGGAATGCTGAACAATGCAAACATTCACCCCCAGTCACAAAGATCTTGGTTTAATCCATCGATCTTTTGCTCACCACGCCACCCCTGTTTGGACCCAGCCATGTGCAAATCAGTCTTGAACATGTTCCTCATGGGAGCAGTCCAGCCCGCACTGCTAAGCCAGGTCCTCCCTGGAACTAAAACATCTCTGTGACTGGTAGAGATCAGGAACCAATCATACATTTATAGTATTGGACTTATCAACCAGGGTATTCCGGACCATGTTTTGAAACCACAGAAGTGAGTTTCTGACACAATTTTAAATCGGATTGATGCAGTGCCTTGTGAAGGGACAGAGGCAGCTGGTTTATTTATTTATAACATTGATAGAGTGCACTGTCACCATTCCTGTATCCTGGCTCGAAGCCTCAATATAGAAACACAACAGCTGCAATTGCGAGGACAAAGCTCAAGGATAATAGATCAGGCAGGATAGAGCCCGGTCTTCAAAGCCTTACTAACGTGCAGTAGGTCAGAGTAAGATCTCAAGGCGGGTGGTAAGTTATTCCATAGCTGAGCTGCTCTGATCATAAAGGTTCTCCCACCCTGTCTTGCCGTTCGCAATTTTCAATGCAGCTCAAATTGGCTGTTGCTGAACGAAGACATCTCTTTGGGGGCATATCCTGCTAATCTTTTTTTGTAGGGTTAGTGGGCCCTTGCCATGAAGTGCTTTAAAAACTATTCACACGGACTTGAAGGCTGTCCTCTGTTTAGTAGGTAGCCAATGAGGTTCCTTCATAGCGTTTGAAGTAAACAATCTTTTAGGTCTGTCTAGAGCCAGTTTTGTGGCTGATGCTTGGACTTCGTACAGCCTATTTGCTAGATATTCCAGAGCTCCTAGCAGTAACGCATTGCAGTAGTTGAGGCTACTTTACACTACACTCCGACCAATCAGAGGTTTTGCATATGGAGGCAGCATAGGTAGGAGTTTCTTTAGTCCATGAAGTACTGCAAAGCAAATGCCTGCAACTTTGTTTACATGACACTTCATGGATAGTTTGCTGTCAAAGGTGACCCCCATAATTGTGCACAGTTTCAGAGTGCTTCAACTCCTCACCCATTGATAACGGCCTAAAATTAGGGGGGAGGTTCATGGGAATTTTGATCCCTGGGTAACACAAGAACTTTGTTTTATCTCCAATTATTTTCAGTGAGTGTGTATCCAGCCATTTAACAATGTCACTTATGCAGTTATGGAAAGCGTCCAGAGTGTCCTGCCTATTGCTTTCAATACACGGGATTGGTTGTGCCTCGTCAGCATAATTGACAAGTTTAATGTAAGATTTGATGGCTTTTATTAGTGGCCTCATATAGGTATTAAAGAGGATTTGTCTAATTGCTGAGCCCTGTGGAACTATATGTTCAATGGTTTTTGTAGTCAGAACAGTATGGTGGCAAAGTAACCGATTGGCAGCCTCATCAGCAACGTTAGCTTGGAAAGTTTTACATTTGAGAGGGTTGAAAATGTTGATAGATGGCACGAAGTTCAGCACTCTCCATTATTTTCTTTAACACACTGCCTGTTCGAGCACATTCAAGGAAATATGCTGCAGTGTCATTGCCAAATTAATGCCAAAATCGTGGATGCGTTCAACCCAGCCTAGCAATATTATCATGGAGTGCTTTTGGTGCAGAGTAACTAGTACGTCCTGTTTGAAGCTATTTGGCTACATAGCGTCCATGGTGGTCCAATGAACCACTGCCTACTCTAAAAAAAAATAAAAAAAAAAAAAAATTGTAAAACATTTTTTTTTCTTCTGCTCATCCTGTATTCCTCTAGGAAATGGACTGCATTTTTTGTATTGCTTCTTCTAAAAGTAATCACGGACCTGTTGGTCCGCTGACTCTAGCAGGGCACCATCCCTGTGATAGCAACACATCGTAGTGGGCCTCAAATTGCAACTTAGTTCATTAACATTCATATTTGTGACCTCTGCAATTAAGTATTTTGGAAACCGACCTTTTTATTCAGAAGTCGTTTTGCAAAATCCCACATTGGTCGTAAGACTACTAGTCATAAATTGCGACCAGTATTTTGCTACTAGTATTTAGTACAGCTTTCCCGAATTGAAGTTTTGGCTGTTTCGATATGCAGTTGGTAAAAGCACCAAAAAACCTTTGGTTGGTATATAAATATGAAATTCATGTGCCATGTCACAATACAGATAATTTAAAATTTAAATATTAGCTCATGCTTGCGCTGTAAAGTGCTCCCACCTATGACTTTTTTTTTAACAGTACTGATTTCAGTTGTCTCCAAGTTGCAATTGTTGATTTTACTCTATTTTATCTTGTGTGTTTAATATATCTGTACTATTTGTGACTGCATTTTGTGTGTTGGGGCAGTGATGTACCCACTTTTTGCTCTGCAGACAACCTCACTTAAAATGTAACTTTGTTTGATGTACAGCGTGTTATAAATGAAAAAAAATAGAACAGGCATATGTCTTATATTTTCATGTGGTATTATGAAATGCAGTGTATCCTTCGGTATATTAAATGCCCCTTAAACTTTTATATAGAGTAAATCCCCTTTTGTTTGTGGTTTGTAATTGGGATGAACATTTTTATCCATTTCTCGGTTGTTATTCACAATTTAAAATACCACCCCGGTACTACTAAATATTATTTTCCTGTCTACCAGTTGGAAGTATTTCTTTACACTAGGGCCTCTGTTTGTTGCAAAATGTATTAACTTTTAGCAAAGCGTAACCTGCGGCATCTGGACTGTAGTTGGAGCCTGTTGGAGCCAAAGGGCAGCCTAGGTAAAGCCTATGACTTAACTATTATAGGAATGTTAAACAGCGCCAACCATTGGTCATGTCTTATGCTGTTGCTTGCTAATAAGGTACCAAGCATGAAGATTTCTTCGTGATTTTGCAAGATTCAAATGTTGGATTACGAACAGTTGTGCCATGAGTGGTCAAATGTTATCCCGAGCACGCTTTCAATCTTTCCAGAGTCACATTAACAATTTAAGAAAGTCACAATCTTCCCTGCTTTGTAGTCCCTTTGTCTTGTAATGATCTTGTGGGCCCCCCCAAGAGCTGAAGGGATTTAATTTCGAATTACGTGGTGCAAGGTCTTAGTTCACTGCCCTAACATGACTTGGAAATCCAGTTGGATGGTGACCCATCCACAATCCCAGTAAGCGGTACCGTGCAGGTGGAAATTTCTGGTCAAGATTAGTCCCTCTAGCTGAAATCAGACACACAGTGGAACTCTAAACCTTCTTTTGTAAATGAATAACAAAACTCGAAATAGCATTAAAAGGCAAGGGAGAACACTTTAAAATGTTTATTTTAAAAACCTAAGTCTATATTTTAAAAACCTAAGTCTAGTGCATAAAATATGAACGGTAACCACACAGAATGAGAAAATAAATACAGCAATGCAGGACCTGGCTAACGAAAACAATATCAACATTCCTAATATGATAAGCAAGTTCCTAGTTTCCTAACTCCCTATTGCTACTTCTAAGCGCTATGTTAACATTTAGCAGGAATAGAATATAGCACGCCTATAAACAGAGTTTAAGATGGATTGTATAGCATACCTACTCTCTCTCAGAGAAGGTCACTTCTCTGCACTGCTCTCAGAGCCCTGGAGCAACCCTGACTGTGGTTGGTTTGTCCCAGCAAACCGGTGTGATCTCTGGCCTGACAGGTCAACAAGTCTCTCCAATTAATTGCTAGTTACTAGAAGTTTTAAAGTATCGTATTGGCAATTTTATCTCATGTTTATAAGTTTGGTGACACTAAAGTCCAAACAGGCCAAAATAAGTATGGCAGTAAATGTGTTAGCCTTCACTGTATGCATCCATATTAGCATGGCAGCTATCTTAACAACGAGAATATGTCAGCTTAGGTAGGAGGCGGACATGATACAAACACTTCTGTGCATGTCTAAAACTTCCAACTTTTTTCATAGAAAGAGATAGGAGTCTGCAAGCAATCACATGATAAAATAGAAGAGGTCTAAAGGGCCATGGTCACAGTGTTAACAACAGTCTTTCAATTCTTTCAAACCCTTCCAGCTTCAAATTCCCTCAAGCCTGAGCAGGGGCAATGGAACACTGGCCTGTTGCAGCACCTGAAATAATAATGCAGTGCTGGGGAGGGGCTATTTTGTCAAAATCTTCTAGTTTGACGAACTGCACCTCCAAAAACCCCTCAGTTTGAACCCAAGTATATACTTGATTTTTTGTAAGGTGAGTATCAGGAATACAAGAAATGATATTTCCTGTCCAACTTGGAAGGAGCAATTTCTTTTGGCAAACCTAATCAGTGAACATGTAGAGACTGGAGTCCTGCAATAAAGGGTGGGTTAGAACATTTGAAATTTCCCAATGCAAGTGGAAGGAACCTTAATACCTTCCTTAATTGACGTGCATATGCGCTACAACCCTCTTTTCCTCCAGATACTGTCAAGAATTCCTGTCATGCGAGGGGAGGAAAACGGTAACCAGCGAAAACGGACTACATCTCCCAGGATGCTTAGCGGTTGAGAGGTTATGTAAACAGGAGAGCTGTTACATAACTCAAGGAAAACACGCCCTTATGTAAACAGGAGAGCTGTTACATAACTCAAGGAAAACACGCCCTTATGTAAACAGGAGAGCTGTTACATAACTCAAGGAAAACACGCCCTTATGTAAACAGGAGAGCTGTTACATAACTCAAGGAAAACACGCCCTATAAAGGGAGGAACCGGGAGGTACAACGCTGTCGGATATTGTGTTTACACCGACGTACCTGCTTAGTGAAGAGCAGTGTTCCGGAGTGGTGCTCCAGTAAGGCAAGAACGGAGGTAGGTCGAGTCGTTACTCCCTGGGCCGTGTCTTGCCCCATCGTCACCTGTGAAGGACCCGGAAGCTCTACCGGATAACCATTGAGCTTCGCTTTTTGACTCGGCTGAGTCAAAGCGCAGTGGCGCTTTTGCTGGTTGGAGTCGTAACTCCCAGCCCGACCAGAGATACAGGGACTGCCAGCTGTAACGCACACCAGTAGGTGTTTGCCGCGTTACAGACTCGGAAGTCCACAGGATCGATCGAGCGGCTGCTCTCGGTTCAGTCTTCTTTGCTTGTGATTGGGGTATCGGTGACGCATCACCAGGAGGTGACTCCGCGTCCCGGTGCAGTCTGAGGAAGAGGTTGAGCGGCTGCTCCCTTCAGGTAGAGACCCCGGCTGGGTGTTTCCCTGACTCCTCGATTCTCCCCAACACTCTTCGTGCCCCTCACAGCCTACCGATTGGCATTGTCGGCCATTTCATTTCTGCCCTCTGTTGGCATACGCCGGGATCGGCGTATATGCAGAGGACGGTTAGGACCATCCGTGCTGTGGGCTGGTAACGTACTTAGCCTGGAGGATTCCAGTGACTATAAGCTTTGTTTATTCCTTGTATTATTTTTGCCTTCATTAAATAACTAAACCTTCACAAGTGGTTGCGTTCTCATTATCGTGTCTGTTAAACGATCCTGAGACGTTCAGGGCGTTACAAAATATCCGACCTTAATAACACTAACTGTCTCCCGGTCGATAACAGACATGGCAACACTTGATGATGTGCTGGCTGCTTTAGCGACCGTGCAAATTGAATTGGCTGCCTCCAGGCAAGAAACAGCCGATGTAAAAGCCAGACTGGATGCTATCCAATTGGACCCGCTCACGCCCAGCACCTCCCTCACGAACCAGACCCCTGCGGTAGTAGTGGAAATGCCGGTAGCCGTCCCCTTGGCAACACCAGAGAGGTACAGTGGGGATCCCAACACAGTGCAGGTATTCCTCACACAAGTGGCGCTACATTTATCGTGCAAACCAAGGGCGTTCCCCACGAGTCAGGCTCGTGTGGCTTTCCTTATATCCTATTTGGCTGGAAACGCGGCACAATGGGCCGTACCTCTGGTGAGCAGGGACGACCCCATCTTATGTGATTGGGGTGCTTTTCGCGAGGAATTCCTGAAGGTCTTCGACAGAAGGGCTGACTCGTACACGGCTGACCGTGAAATGCTTGAGTTGAGACAGGGATCCAACGACCTGGTGCAGTATCTCAACGCGTTCCGAAGGCTGGTTGCGGAAACCAAGTGGCCTGTTGCTAAACAGACGGCGCTCTTCCATCACGGGCTGTGCGATGAGCTCAAGGACGCCGTGGCTCATATTGACCCACAACCCAAGACATGTGAGGGCCTTATCAACCTGGTATTACCGCTGGAACATAGGCTAAGTGAAAGAAAGGGGGATCATGGGAGAAAAGGAACATCCCTTCCATCCTATGTGACAGTGGGAAGTCCTGAAACTTCCACCGCATCCAAGGGAGAACCCATGGACATCGGCGCAATACGAGCGAGCCTCACAGCCACGGAGAAAGAGTCACGCCGTAAACAAGGATTGTGCCTATATTGTGGCAAAAAAGGCCACTACGTACGTGAATGCCCTGCCAAACCGAAGACGTCACGTTATCGGGCCAACCGGTCGGTAACAGCCGTGGTGGACGTACCGGCGGAAAACTAGAGGACTCCCAGACCAAAGAAGGGGCATCTCGGAGTCACTCATCCATCCCTTCACTTTCCAACTCGGTCACTAAGGGACAACGACACCTGTTTCTCACGGTGCACGTGGGAGTGCATGACCAGTGGATACCCGTTGTGGCCATGGTGGATTCAGGGGCCACTGGCATGTTTATGGACCACAACGAGGCATGCAGGCTAGGGCTAGTGCTTCTTCCCAAAGCTGTACCCGAAGACGTCTATGCTGTAGACGGAAGGCGATTGGTGACGGGGCCCATCGGGCAGCACACGGGGGTCCTTCCGATGAGATGTGGGAGGAACCATTTGGAACAAATCGATTTTAACATCATCCGAGCGCCCCAATATGGCGTCATATTGGGATTGCCGTGGCTACAGAAACACAACCCCTCTGTGGATTGGCCAACACATCGCATCGAACTGACGTCACCGTATTGCATCCTGCATTGTGGAATAAGAACGGAATCCCTTGACGCAGATGAGAGCGGGAGTCAGACGGTGGCTACAGCGGCAGAAAAAGATGTGGCTCTCCCCCAGGCTTATCACAGTTTTGAGGATGTATTTGATGAGGTGAAGGCGGAA
Source organism: Triturus cristatus (assembly GCF_964204655.1). Classification (NCBI taxonomy): domain Eukaryota; kingdom Metazoa; phylum Chordata; class Amphibia; order Caudata; family Salamandridae; genus Triturus; species Triturus cristatus. The sequence goes on along the minus strand of NC_140589.1, from coordinate 714,866,342 downwards.
GTGCTACCACCACATAGACAGTTTGACTGCCAGATCGACCTGGTGCCAGGGGCCAGCGTTCCCAGCGGCAGGCTGTATGCCCTGACGGAGCCTGAAAACGTGCATCTCCGGGGGTACCTGGATAAACTCCTCAAGCTAGGATTCATCCGCCCGTCCAAGTCTCCGGCCGCCTCGCCACTCTTCTTCATCCCGAAGGCTAATGGGGAGCTGAGAGCCTGTGTGGACTTTAGGGCATTGAATGCGATAACCGTAAAGAATCGGTACCCCTTGCCTCTCATCAGTGTACTTCTGGAACAGGTCAAGAAAGCTCGTATCTACACCAAGTTGGATTTGAAAGGGGCATACCATCTGGTGCGCATGAGGGACGGAGACGAGTGGAAGACCGCCTTTAAGACCAGGTTCGGCCTTTTTGAGTACCTCGTCATGCCGTTCGGTCTGTGCAACGCCCCGGCAGCCTTTCAGTACTTTTTGAATGAGGTATTCAGAGAGGAGTTGGATATCTACGTGGTCGTATATATCGACGACATCCTCATCTATTCGTCCAGTGTGGAGGAGCACGTACACCACGTCAAAGCTGTGCTCCAAAAGCTGAGGGAAAACATGCTGTTTTGTAAACTCAGCAAGTGTGACTTCCACGTCACATCCGTGGAATTCCTCGGAGTGATGCTGAGTCCAGAGGGACAGGAGATGGCAGAACGAAAGATCAAGGCGGTGAAAGAATGGCCGGTGCCCCAAAGCGTGAAGGACGTCCAAAGTTTCATTGGCTTCGCCAACTTTTACAGGCGGTTTATAGATGGATTTTCAGGATTGGTGGCCCCAATCACACAGCTACTGAGGAAGTCCAAGGAGTTTGTCTGGTCCCCTGAAGCGAACAAAGCCTTTGAGGCCCTGAAAAGCGCCTTTGGTAAGGCGCCGGTGTTGGCTCACCCCGATCCGGATCTCCCCTACGTGGTGGAAGCGGACGCATCGGATGTGGCGCTGGGGGCTATCTTGTCCCAACGCAACCACGACACAGGGGTGCTTCATCCCGTTGCGTACATGTCCCGGAAACTCAACGACGCCGAACGCAACTACCATATTGCGGAGAAGGAGCTTCTCGCAATCAAGGACGCCTTCACCGAATGGAGGCATTGGTTGATGGGGGCAAGACATGTGGTATCGGTGTACACGGACCATCGGAACCTACAGTTCATGACGGCCACAAGACACCTTTCTCCCAGACAGCTGCGGTGGATGATCTTCTTTGCGGGGTTCAACTTCCGCATCACATATCGGCCGGGGACGGAAAACCGGAAGGCGGACGCACTGTCCCGTCAATCTGCAGTTAAGGAACCATTGCCTGCGACCGAGCATTCCATCATTTCCCCGAGGATGGTATTGGGGGTTATCCAACCGGATACTTTCCTGAGGGGAATAAAGACAGGGATCAGGTCATTCGCATGGCGGAGGTGGCTCCTCAGTCACAGAGAATGGCAGCTGAAGGACGGGATACCCCTGAAGGGCAGGTGCCTATTGATACCCACGCCTAGGCTAAGGAAACAAGCATTCATCTGGTGCCATGACTCTCCATGCGCAGGTCATTTGGGCTTTGAAAAAACGGTGGCTAGCATGGGACGGCATTTCTGGTGGCCAACCATGAGAGTGGATGTCAGGAGGTGGGGACAGGAGTGTCCTACGTGTGCTACCATGAAGGCCGACCATGGCCGAACCCAAGGGCTCTTACATCCACTTCCGACCCCGGATAGACCATGGGATAGCATATCACTGGACTTCGTGGTGGGCCTACCGGTAGACCAGGGGATGACGGCAATACTGGTGGTGGTGGATTACTTGACGAAAATGGGGCACTTCATCCCCTGCAAGAGAGTCCCTACGGCCGGGGAATTGGCGTCACTACTCCTAAGCAATGTGGTACGACTGCATGGATTACCTGGGGTGATCGTGTCGGACCGGGGGTCGCAGTTTACTGCGCAATTCTGGGAGACTTGGTGCACTGCGCTGCATGTTAAGACCGCCCTGTCCACCAGCTACCACCCTCAAACGGACGGCCAAACCGAGCGCCTGAACCAAACGCTCAAACAGTATCTGCGATGTTTGTGGACCAGGGCAGGGAAGAATGGGTCGACTTGCTATGGGTTGCAGAGATAGCCTATAACAACGCCACTCACAGCTCCACACAGTCATCTCCGTTCTATAGCAACTATGGCCAACATCCCAGGTTCTTGCCATTTCTACATCCGTTCAGAGAGGACAGGATTCCCGCCACAGCGGACAGGGTGGCACACATAAAAGACACGTTGATGCGCTCAAGGGCTGTCCTAATAGAGGCCAAGAGAAGATACAAGGCTGCGGCAGACAGGAAGAGAAGGCCCGGGCCACTGTACCGCACTGGAGACTACGTCTGGATATCCACAAGAAACATGAGGTTTCGAAAGAACAGTGTGTTCCATCCCAAGTACATGGGCCCCTATCGAATTACCAAGTGTATGGGTCCCGTGAACGTGAAGGTGTGCTTGCCCCAGTCATTGCGGATACACCCTGTCTTTCATGTATCATTGCTCAAACCAGCACCCTCCAAGCCGTCTGGGACACCTAGGCCGGTATGCGTGGAGTCGGAGGTGGAGTATGAAGTGTCGGGCATACGGGCGTCCAAATGGCGCAGGGGGAAGCTGTGGTACCTGGTTGCGTGGAAAGGCTATGGCCCGGAGGAGCAGTCATGGGAACCGGCTGAAGGGGTTCATGCTCCGCGCTTGGTCTCCTTGTTCCATCGGCGTTTTCCTGCCAGCGCTGGACCCGTGGGGAGCCGCTGAGAGGGAGGATGTACTGTCAAGAATTCCTGTCATGCGAGGGGAGGAAAACGGTAACCAGCGAAAACGGACTACATCTCCCAGGATGCTTAGCGGTTGAGAGGTTATGTAAACAGGAGAGCTGTTACATAACTCAAGGAAAACACGCCCTTATGTAAACAGGAGAGCTGTTACATAACTCAAGGAAAACACGCCCTTATGTAAACAGGAGAGCTGTTACATAACTCAAGGAAAACACGCCCTTATGTAAACAGGAGAGCTGTTACATAACTCAAGGAAAACACGCCCTATAAAGGGAGGAACCGGGAGGTACAACGCTGTCGGATATTGTGTTTACACCGACGTACCTGCTTAGTGAAGAGCAGTGTTCCGGAGTGGTGCTCCAGTAAGGCAAGAACGGAGGTAGGTCGAGTCGTTACTCCCTGGGCCGTGTCTTGCCCCATCGTCACCTGTGAAGGACCCGGAAGCTCTACCGGATAACCATTGAGCTTCGCTTTTTGACTCGGCTGAGTCAAAGCGCAGTGGCGCTTTTGCTGGTTGGAGTCGTAACTCCCAGCCCGACCAGAGATACAGGGACTGCCAGCTGTAACGCACACCAGGAGGTGTTTGCCGCGTTACAGACTCGGAAGTCCACAGGATCGATCGAGCGGCTGCTCTCGGTTCAGTCTTCTTTGCTTGTGATTGGGGTATCGGTGACGCATCACCAGGAGGTGACTCCGCGTCCCGGTGCAGTCTGAGGAAGAGGTTGAGCGGCTGCTCCCTTCAGGTAGAGACCCCGGCTGGGTGTTTCCCTGACTCCTCGATTCTCCCCAACACTCTTCGTGCCCCTCACAGCCTACCGATTGGCATTGTCGGCCATTTCATTTCTGCCCTCTGTTGGCATACGCCGGGATCGGCGTATATGCAGAGGACGGTTAGGACCATCCGTGCTGTGGGCTGGTAACGTACTTAGCCTGGAGGATTCCAGTGACTATAACCTTTGTTTATTCCTTGTATTATTTTTGCCTTCATTAAATAACTAAACCTTCACAAGTGGTTGCGTTCTCATTATCGTGTCTGTTAAACGATCCTGAGACGTTCAGGGCGTTACAGATACTGATCAAAAGACCTAATTTCATGTCTCTGGTTAACTGGTGTTGGGTAATTTGCGAAACGGTGTGATGTGTTGCTAAACCAAGTCTATCCACTCATTTTGTATATTGTACATCTTCCACAACATACAGATATAAGGCACATACTGGAAGTACAAAATATTCCTACATTGCATGCGTTTTTCACAACTACCCTTTTAATTAATTTGTATGACCATAGTTGGACTGACCAACTTGTATTAAGAGCAAACCATATCTAACAATTGTTCTCATTTTCTTGTCTACTTTTATTTGCTATAGTTTGATGTGAGCCTTAAATTGTTTACTCTTTTGTAACTTTATTACTTTTTGAATTTGAGTTTCTTTCACACACCTTTCTGTTCTCTAAGAGCAAGCCAAGAGCTTGTCTCATGGTGCTGCCGGTTGAGGCTAACGTACTTGAAGGAAATCTTTGGTTTGCTTTTGTGGAGAATTTCTGGCCAGTTTTGTGATCTCAGCTAAAGTAGAAATATACATGCATATACAATATACATCACAAGACGTTTATTATATCGCTCTGCCAATAAAATGCCTTAGTTAATATTTTCAGTTGGTTGAAATAACATTGCAAGTAGATTTGATCTCTTGCACCGTCTGTGCAAATGATCATGTGGGCTTCTGTTTTACATAACCAGTGTAGTGGTGCCCTGGAGCTGGCTTGTGTGTTATTGCTTTCTTTCATCTTCTGCACAGGTCTTCATGGTAGGTTTGGGCCGGTTGGGATGGTGGTTGCATTGCCTTTTGACCTTCCTAGTCATTTACACATTAAACGCCAGTCTTTTAGTTATCCAATTCTTTTCCCAAAAAGTGTATTTTGAATTTGGCAGTCCATTAAATGAATTTGTGGAAGGTGCCATAAATAAAGGTTTGCACATGGTCGTTCTGCATCTGATACCGCTAACAATGGAATTGATAAAAGAGCTCCATGTTTAGTATTTTTTAAATGTTCTTTCTTCCAGTTTATACCTATGATTTGCAGGTCCTATCACAATATTATTTTTCGATGAAATACAATTTGGGCAGATTTTTTTTTTCTAAACCGCAACAACTATTTAGAAGTCTGAAATAAAAACGAAGCTTTCAGTTTTTGTTGAAATTAATTGCCTGTAATACATGCTTTTATTTGTCATTCATATTATGGAGCTGTACCAATCAGTAGATGACTGAGTCTCAGCCACTTACACATGTAAATTAACCATTCATTTTTTTCGGTTTCTTTTTTTTTTTTTACTTAAGTGAGTCATAATGGAAAGCAACTCGGGGTCATAAGAAATCTTTTCTCTTAAATGCTAATGAAATGCCTCTATTCTCTTCATTAGCAGACTACCATTACTGGTAATTTGAAGCTCTCTCTTTTGTTCCTGGTTGTTTAATGAATGCAGGGCTTTGAAATATACGCCTGGGCTAGGAGAATGGTTCGGCTATTGTTTCTCGGGGTACTTGGTCCGTAAAAATTTTTTTTTTTATGTTGCGCAACACAAGCAAGGCTGGGAGATCAGAGGACCGAAAATTGCCATCTAAGTAGGCAGAGTGACTCTTGCTTTCTCTGTTGGTTAGCTCTTTATAGGTTAATTTATTCTAGAAAGGCAGAATCATTAAAATTCTGAAAAATCAAAACACGAAATTGTTAATCAAGTGTCACCTCTTTATTTCAAGCTTTTAAACATTTATAGGGTAGCATTAGCTAAATGTTGCTTCAGTGTTTCTCAAACATGCTTTGAATTGCACACAGCTTTTAGATTAAATGAGAACACTCACTCGTTCGCCAGAAGCACTACCTTTTTGTTCAGGGTAAGGTAAACAGTAGATTAATGGAATCATCGCCCTTCTTATGTTGCCGATGATGTGGAATTATTATTCGATTAAACAAAATAAGCATGTGTATTTTGTTAAAAGGTGGAAACCTCCCTGACCGTTTCGGTCCTACAAAAAGACCATGTCTGATCATACTGTTGGCCCCACGGAGAGTCCACGTTTCCATTGGATTTGCTGTTTTTATGTTGCAGTGTGGAACTTGAAATTTTTCTAGTCTATTGGCCAATTGTACGTATTAAAACAGTGGCCTTGGCTCTTGTTGAACTTTGAACGTGGCTTCTGATTGGTAAGCAGTCCTCCTCCAACGTCCTCCTTCGAGGGCAACTTCTTCACCTTATCTCACCTGAGGAGGTTTTTGAGATTAGAGAAATCAAAATGAGTAATTTTTTTGTGTATATGTTAACAATAATTGAGTAAAAATCCACTTGTTCTGAAGGGGGCCTATTGAAATATTCCAGTGTTTTCATATGGTATGCCAGGCGCACCTTACCCTTCCCAGTGGTGCTGGGTTCACTCTCCCAGAAATACACTTGGGGGATCTGGTGGCAAGATCGTGTCTTTTATAGCTAAATTTTCGTAAAATTTAGCTGAAGTTCTGTTGTAAAACCAAACATTTGCAAGTGTCCTCTGGTCCTGAGGTCATCTATGTGTCCCAAACTCAACAAGAATTAATACTTGAATATCAGCTTCAAACCTATTTTGTAAAATCAATCATTTTGACCACCAGTAATCAGCTTGAGGGACATTTTTGGAAAGTACACACATTTGGCTTTGGAAGACGTTTTATTTTGGATAAATGAGCTCAATGCTCCTCAATAAATGTTTTCTTGTTCATATAAAAAGTAATTTCCCATCAGAATACTAGATTTTCCTTTTTTGTGGCAGTGCAGATTTCATCTCTAACACCTGTTTATCATTTTCATCAAGCACTCTCATATGGCACTGCCACACTTCAACAAAAATCTTCCTTGTATGTTCATTAATCATCATCGACAGTACCATGGACACCTATCACATAGAAAGGATTTTCTTCACTTTGTTTTAGGATTAACCACAAACATATCACAAATGCCCTCAATATGTCAAAATTGCCACAGGAATACACACAATGACGACAAGAATGTCCATAATATGTCCAGAATGGGTACCATTATTCCGAGACCACCCTTATGCCAGGGATAGCGACAGTATCGAAGGTGGAAGGATGCACTTTATGCCATGGCAACTCCTCCAAAATGCACACAGATATTGCAGACACATGATCTCACACACTCTAACACAGATACAAACAAACGCTCAAATGCCCACACACTGATTTCTGACACTGTCCCATCCTGACTTACCTTCCAACACCAGCCGTAGTGCAGGCGATATTCCCTGGATAGTGACAAACGAATATGACAGATTTTGTTTTCATATTTGCTAGAACACTGACATAACTTTAGTAGAACAAAATTAATGTGATATCTGCAACATAACTGAGCAGATTAGTAGGCTCCATTGATCATTGTGGAGTATGTGCTGTGTACTAAGAGACCACAAATTGATTATCTACCTCCTAAAACGTAGAATTGGGTTGTGGGAATCATCACTTCACTAAATCAGGGTTTGTTCTTTAGAAAGGTCTTCTGAAAATCTTTGTCAGGGTCAAGGAAAGCTGCTAGGAAGAAGTCCAGAAGCCAAAAAGGCTAGTCTTCATTTGCTTAAATGTGGTGACTAGAATGAGTGTGACTGTTATAAATGTGATGCTTGTCCATTCCAAATAGAAACACCCAATCTAAAATATTATCACAGGCATATTAACAAAAAAACATAAAAAGGACTTCTGCTTGCAGCTGTGGCAATGTTCTGCATCTAATTGCACATGTGAAGGTCGCCGGTGGGACTTGGAGTCCAAAATTGTTTATCACTCTTTACAATTGTGTGAAATGTTAACTTAGGGAAACTGATAAATTGAAGTGTCCAACTTTGAGATATATCTACTTTGCCGGGCTTTAGGATTGAAATTCATTACTTTCATTTTACTCCCCTCTTAAGTTGCACTGAGTTTAAAACTGAAGTTTTCATTGCCACAACCTTACCCAAGCCAACAGATTTATTGAAAATTAGACATTTCTCTGCTTTTATCCCAAATATTGCGAGTACTAAATAAAACTCATGTTTTATTTTATGCAAACTTCCAAGTGAACCAACTTCTCATTTTAATCTAAGTAAAAATTTCAGTCAAAGACACTTCACAGTATTAGAGGATTTCTGCTCTTGACCTTATGTAACATCTGCAAGGGGAATTAACCCTCTAGATCAGCTAAATATCCTAGGCGAATAAAAACTTACAAAATCTGTTAGCCAAATCATCAGTATTGTAATTAAAGATATCTGGTGTGCTGCCAAGCAATAGAAAGTGAAAGTGGTGCAGTCAATATCCATCTGACCTATGAAGTCACTTGACCCTTCCTACACATGCCCTAGGCTTCGGTTTCTAACATCAGTACAGAACTAAGATTAATAAAGAATGCGCATTATTGCCTTAATCTGAACAGACATGTATGGTGACACTGACCACTGAAACTTGATGCGAAAGGAAACATGAATTTCTTAGCATTCTTTACATGGAAAAAGAAATGCAGGGCAAATTATCATTCCAGGTTGTTATGGCCAACTTGGCATCAAATAAAACACATAGGCTCAGATGTACGAAGCCATTTAGCATTTCTTAACGGGCAGATTCGCTATTTCGGCCCGTTAAGAAATGCTAAATGGCCGTTTCAGATGACAGAGGGCCAAAACCGATAGCAATTTATGATTTCTACACTGTAGAAATCGCAAATTGCGACCGCGATTTAAGAATCACAAATACAAATTACCTATTTGCGATTAAAACAGCACATGTACAAATTATTTCCCAAATGAGAATTGGGTACTTAGGAAATGCAATTGCCATCAATGGTAACCAAGTGCAAAATAAAAAAAAATGCCCGTTTCTATATTGTGACCTGAGGCGCGCTTATGCCCTGCCTGTGGCATATGTGCAATTTACATGTGCGCTAAGAAATTCGGGGTGCCTTCAGGGGGGTCAGTCAGCCCTAATTTTGTACCTATCCTTTGCGTTCCTTAAATAGCGAAACCTGCAAGCAGGAACCTTAATACATCAGGCCCATAATCTGCTCACTTTTAATAGTGCAGTAGGACAAGCTCCCAGAGCTAAATACCACTTGGCCATAGATGAACTTGCTAACCAAGGGTGCTCTGTTTAAACCTGTGGCACTGCATTCACCCATAAATAAGGTACCAAAAGAAGGAACCTTGACTTGCAGAGACAATGCTAGGGCTTGATTGTCTAGTTGGAACAAAATCAGAGTATCATCAGAATAGATGTACAATCGAAATCCATATAATCTTAGAAGAGATGCTGAAGGTTAAAAATGTGTTAAATAGAATTAGACAGGGGGCAACCTAGGCGGATACCTGTCTTGGCTGCTTGCCTGTTTCCAACATAGTACCTAGAACAAGTGGGATATAATGCCCAGAAATTGAATAAGATGCAAGGCAACAGGTGAGGGAACCCATAAAGGAGAAAAATCGTCACTTGCAAGACTGATGCACATGAATTGCTGCTGCAAGCATGGATATCCTCTGATACAACCAAGATGGTGGCAGAGGCTCTCCAGAAGGAGAAGAGGTGCTGAAGCTGTGTTGGCAACTCTGACACAGAGCTGAGACGGAAGAAGCTCACAGAGAGCAGCGACAGTCAGAGCAGCAAAGGGCAGCTCTGGGCCACTATTTGAGCGAAAGGGGACTTCACACTCAAAACCTACCATAGGACCATAGTTGGAGAAAAAGATGAGAAACCGTGCAGCCATCCAGAAGATGAGTGGAAATCAGATACCACTGGAGGTAGCAACAAAAAGAATGCAGGTGGCCCTGGAGTGGCAGAGGAAAGGGGACAAGTACAGAACAGAGGACATTGTGTATTGAAATTCCTTATAAGAGCAGAGTTGGTGAAGGGGGCATTTAGACACCTAGTGATACTTAAGCTGGGGAGAGAATGTGGCCTAAAGGCTAGGGCGGTCGATCTACTTAGGTCATATCAGTGAGGTAAAGCTTGAGATCTACAGGACAGTGAGCACGGTACTCCTGTCTGGGCATACCTGTTGCACTAGGAGCGTAAACTGCAACAACAACGTGACAGCTGCAATGCTTGAATTAATCTCAGCCACTGGCAATTGCTCAGTACAAACCTTTCTACTAACGGGAACAGGGATAAACTGGTCTTGGGTTACTTTTGTTCCAATTTAGGGAGGACCTGATGTGGCAATTCGGGCTGGACTGTTCCTATTAGAGCAGGGGGGGGGGAGACTGATTTATGTATGGCTGAGGTGGCATGGTGTGAAAAATAACAATGGACTTGGATGCGGCCCAGAGTAATTACAAGAGGCTGAGATTAATTCAAGCATTCTAATCATCACTTTTTTGTACACTTCAGAGTGGTACCTAAGCTGCACCAGAAAGAAGGGTAAGAGACTGCTGGGTAGTCTGGAGTTGAGAGGGGAAAGGGGCAAGAATGGATGCTATTGAATGCACTGCCAGCCGGACAGGCAGCACAGTATCAATTATTTACTTGTGCCGATATAAAATATTTTCAGGCCCCCAATCATGGCCACCTAAATCATTAAGCTAGTGAACACTTGTTAAGCTCATAAATAACCTGCTGGGAAGGAAAACCAAACTGACAGGCTCTGGTGCCACAGCAACCAACATATTTTGACTTTGAAGGTGGATGCCATTTAACACAGTTGCATGCCACCTAAGACAGAGACACAAAGAGGCCTTATATCATACCTTCGCAACTGACTACCATCCAAGGTGCAGTTGATGACGATGGATGGAACCATGTCTATCGTCAAAGCAGATGTGTTTGTCTCAATGCAAATGCTCTGGTAAGAACGTAAAGAAGGCATCAAAACAGAAACTAATTGGAACATTGAAGGATTAAAAGTGACTCTGGGGTGTAACATAGATTAACTATCCCAGGATGAAGGGGTGGTAGGTTTAAATGTAGGCTTAAAGGTCTTACTATTGGAGGTGTAATTTTAAATCTGAATCTAGAACTGGCTGAAGATCGCTTAAATAATGCTCTCTTGAAAACAGAAGACTTGTAAAACAGGTCCAGGAGAGAAAATCTCAGCATCAGAGGGCTTCCTCAAGAGGCCAAAGAAGAGGACATTGCTGCCTTTATGTCAAGCTTATTTTCGTCGATACTTGAAAAAAACTGAACTGAGGTTCACTTAGACCTGGAACACCAAATGGGTCCAAGAAGCCCCAACAAAATTCCTGCCGACGTACATTCTGGTGAAACTTAACTACTACACCAAAAAGAAAGAAGTACTTCAAGCAGCTTGAAAGAATCCAGAAATCTACTTCCAGTGACATACAATGTTCAATATTGCAAGCCCTATCACCGGCCACTCTTCAACGCTGTTCATTCTTTCGTATAGTGATTGACAAACTACGCTCCGATAACATGCGATAGAGGTGAAAACATCCCCTCTGGAATCACCTTCGATTACACAGGGGCAACACACCAAATTGTCGACCGTTTTTTACGGCTAACTGCTAATCAAACGGATTCAAAACAGGCAGGCATGATAGAACTTTCTCTCTGAAGCTTAATACTTTTATTATACTAACTTGGCTTACTGCAGACATGGAGGGAACAACATCTACAAGACAGTGCATACAAGTCCTTCACACTTACTGCTTGATTGATCTTATTTTAATAAATAACCCCCTAACAGTGCTGGTAGATAATAATAATAATAAAACTAAATAAACATTTATAAAGAGCGTAGCCACCCTGAGGCATCCCAGCGCTGTTTGCAGACATGGACCACAGAGATTCAGTTGTCATTGGATTGATGGCAGTTTCATACCATGCACTGGCTATAGCTAGCCTAAATATAAATCATAACCATTGGACGGTCTGCCCCCCCCCCCCCCTCCCCCCCCCGGCCCCTCTGGCCCCCTCCTGCTAACAGACCCAGTCCGTAGGTCTGAGCTAGCTTAAAATATAGAAGAATACCTATTGAAAATGGTGAGGCCATTCCCGGGCTTTTGGGTGCGTTTATAGCAGTACATTGAGGTGGCAGAAAATGGATTTCAAAACAATCCATCCATCGCAAAACTATCTAAACTGACACTCCTCAGAGGTCAACTCGGAACCATAGTTATCAGCAAAGCAGAATTATCTCTGCAACATCTCAAGAACAGTTCATAAATAGCAGAAATAATGTGGACTTTGCTTAACTAGACTATTGAAGAGAAATATGGAGAAAGAATATATTAAAATTGTTAAATTTACTAAGTGGGAACTGATCCTAAAAGACAAAGTAAAGCTGGATGAGTTAGGAAACGTTTACAAAGCACTGAATACCATGAGTATTGTCCCCAAACCCAACAAACACAATACCTAGCTGATTTAAGCTCCCCTTAATATCCAAACGATATAGAAACACATCAGAAGTCCTAATAACCAGTGATAAAAGTTGACAAATAAAATCAAAAGAAAAGCAAAGGCACAGGGTCTGATGACTTCACCACAATTTTTATAGTAATGTACATGACCATACTGGCTCTTAAGCTTGAATCTCACTTTCAACTGTATAGATAACCAACACAAAACTGCACACTTCGTGGGGGTAGCAATAATTGCAGTAATTTCCAAGCAATTCTACTTTAAAATTCTTGCAGACAGATTTAAGAAGATTGTACCGACCTTAATTCATTCTGACCAAGCAGCCACCAGACAAACCCATGACAACATCTGACAAACAACCCACCTGATTAGGAAAGTGCAGCAAAAAGATTCCTTTGACACTGGTGTCTGTAAAAACAGAGAAATATTTTGAATGAGTGGATATATGCTTTCTGATGCAAGTGATAGGAAAAATTGATTTTGGATCCTGCTATGTATCCATGGTCTTGCCGCTCTATGACAGATTATCAGCAAAAACACGTTTGAAAAGGATATTATCTAGGCCATCCTGATTGGCTGAATTTACCCCCTTTGTTGGCAGAACTCAAAAAAGAGCTTGAATCATGAACCTGCTCATACTTGTCCTGGACAGGCCCCATAAACACAATCAAAATGAATATCCTGCTGAGGATAATTTCTATTTCAGCCTCCTTCACTACTGCTTGATCACTCCTTTTTCAATCAAATATGTAAAGTTGTGATGAGATTCATTTGGAACAAAGGCCAGACCTAGAACTCTCCAAGTGGTCTTCCACAAGTGTACGTCAATAGTGGCTTGGCATTCCCAATTTTCAAAATAACTTCAATTAGAATTATTATGGATGGTCAAGGTCAGAGCCTGGTAAACCATGGGTGGCCATCAATCACGCCATAGTGGGGAGACCCCTGTGGGGTGTTATTTGGCTTAAAAAACGCACACAACCCAAAAAAATCTACAACTCTGTACCATGGTTAATACAACACTTACAATCTAAGACACAATGACGGAGAAGTTGGGACTATGTTCCCCTCTTCTCTAACCCCTAAATATTACAATAGGGATTTCACATTTTCATCGTGCCCAGGCCATTTCAATCTCTGATTGGACAGAGGTTGTTGGATGATCAAAGAAACCTTTCAAGGCTTACTTATAAATTCCAGTTTTGAGAAAACGATAGAAGAATTTATAGGAACAAATTCGATAATTTCTAAATTCTACCTTAATGTGTCTTGAAAGTTCCCAAACCAAGAACTGACCTCATGTGATTGGATGGGCAAAATACTTAGGCAAGACAATCGACAATAGAGACTGGGAAATCGTTCATAGAGACATTCATAAACATTAGTTTGAAAAATAGTGAAATCCATCTTAAGACTGCTTACGCATTCAACCTTATACCCTAGCAAAAATCCACCTCATGTTCCCAACAATTTCTCAGTTATGTTGGCGAGGATGCGGACAGAAAAGAGACACAGTTGATATATAATGAAAATGCCCTAAGCTTGCGACATTCTGTACAGAGATAGCCGCATCGTTGCTGGAGGTGGTTGGTTTTTCTTTGCCTGTTGACCCAGGGATCTTTGTTCTGGGAATGAGGCCAGCTAGATAGAACCATATTCCAAAACTAGAACAGTAAGCCATAGTGCAATGTCAGGTATCCGCAAAGCTTTCAAGAGAATATCAGTGGAAGAAACCGGACGCTCCAACGTCCCCTCAATTGTGCCAAAGACTATGGCCAATTCTTGCAATTGAGAAATTGGTTAAAAATCTGGGCAGTTCACACCTTCCTTTTGAAGGACAGTGGGAATCTTTGATGAAGTACCTGTCTTACAGGCTTTCCAACTCTGGAGCTTCCACCGAGATGGGGAGCACTGGGTCTCTTTTTGTAAAACCAAAGAAGAAAAACGATGGATAAATTTATCTCACAGGTAACTGAGCTTCGTAGAACATTTTTGATGAGCAAGAAGAAATGTATATTAGAATTTCTGACCATCCTGTGGGAGATGGAGGAGGGGGTGAAGGGGGAAATTTGGGAGGGTGGAAAGTTTGAGCATATTTCATAAGCAGTTGTACTTCTCAATACCTTGGTTGTACACGTCATTTCTGAAACTGTAATAATGTTGAAAAATCTGTAAAAAAAAAATAAAAATTTGAATTAAAAGAATTGGAAAGCGGGTGTTACCCTATGGCATAATGTAAGAAAAAGTGGGATTGGAAAACTAAAGGCCACTACTTTGAGTTTGATGCATGTGCAGGGGGCTAAGAAGTAGTACAGTGGAATGAAAACAAGCTGAAAAATGTACTACTGACACAATCTGCTGCCTCCATGAGGAACAGTAATAAATATGTTGTCCACCTTAAAAAAAGAAATGCACTTGAAAGTGAAATTGTTAGACTAGGTAAATAGGCAAAACATCAGGTTTCAAAATAGTGGTTACATCATTTCTTTTGGAACTGTGAGGTATACTTCACCTGATGGACCCAAGAAGTCGATAGCACTCAGAAATTAGAGACAGTACCAATTATATTCAGCAGATTACATTTTGCCATTTGTAGAGTTTCTCGGTTGCATGTGATTTCATGGAAAAGCAATTTCATTACTGAGAAACCATTACACCTAAAATGTTTAAGCGAAATTTGCAGAATAAATGTCATTTACCTTCTCATAGAAATCTTTTCATAGAATGTATTTATTTCAAAATTGGATTTTGCATGCTTATTTTTTGCTATACAAATGCAATAGTTGCAGAACCTTTAGAAATTTAAAAAAAAAAAAAATCTTTATTATTTCAACAGAAAAGTCACATACATTATCAAATTGACAGTTCAAATGATTACAGTGCTGCTTCATCACAACCGGGGAGAAAGCGGTTGCAAACATTATATCTCATCATCACGTTCTTCCCTTCTTTGCATTTCTAGCTCTACTGTTGGGGATACACAGAGGTAGCCCCGGTAAGCATTCCATTTGCCCCATTTCTTATCCCACTTCCTCGGACACCCCCGTGATTTGAATACTTCCGTTTCAGCACTTTAGAAACATTTTTGTCTGAATTATTTATTTCAGTGCTTTACATCAGGGAATGTTATTTCAGATTTATATCTTTTACACTGTCAAACAGTGATTTTGGATGGTTTTAATTCGCTTATCCCTCACCACCGTAGACACCATCCATCTCTGAGTCCCCCTTGCAATACCTCACCATGCTTAAACTTCTCCTATCGCTAAAGCCTAAAAACCCTTTCTATTCCTAAACTCTGTCCATCCCTGAACCCTAAAACCCCTCCCTATACCTAAACTCCCACCATTGTTAATCCCTAAAATCCTTCACCACTCCTAAACTCTACCCATCAATGAACCTTTAAAACCTTCACCAGCCTTAAACTACACTCAGTCCTGAACCCTGAAAACCCCTTTCTTTGTCTGAACTCATCCATCCCTCACACCTAAAAAAAAAAAAAAAAAAAAAAACCTCCATCACCCTCTCCATCACCCATCCCTGAACCAAAAACATCACTCACTTCCCCTACAACCCACCCCTGTTTAATGTCATTTTGAATTTTCCTTAAAATTATCTTCATTTATTATGTTTCCTAATAATTTTATATTTGTGTTTTTTCTTAAAATTGTTTTTCTGTAATTTGGGTTCTTTGAGTGTGGTTTTTCAATTTCCTTATTTCCATGAATTCACGTTCCACTTCTCCTGTACACCAGCAATAATAACGTGGTAGGAAGAGCCTGGCTGTCTCCTGCTGACGTAGTAGTACCCTCAATCAACCAGTAGGTTGTAGGGTGCTTCTTGTCACCCGTGATGGGTCTCCAGGCGCTGGAAGGGTTCAGTTGATTAGCCAAATAGCCAGGTCTTCAAGGACTTTCCATACTCTGAAAGAGATGGGGAAGTCCATAGATGTCCATCTGCTACGTCGGATGAAGAGGTGAGTGTTGGAGAAAGGGACGCTGAGAGGGGGTGTCTGGTGGGCTAATGGAAGTTTAGGCGGAAGTTCAAGTAGGCGGGTCTGCAGTTCTGCAGGGCCTTGTATGCATGGGTCAGGAGCTTGAACTGGCATCTTTTCTGTTCAGGGAGACAGTGGAGTTCCCTGAGGTAGGGGGTGATGTGGGTTTGTCTAGGGAGATTCAGGATGAGTCTAGCTGTGGTGTTCTATATGGTCTGCAGTCGGAGGTGAGCTATGATCCCTGCGTAGAGAGCGTTGCCCTTGTCCAGTCAGCTGGAGATGAGGGCCTGGGTGATGGTGTGCCTTGAGCTTTGTGGTAGCCATTTGAATATATTACGAGGCATGCAGTGGATGAATAAGCAGGAGAAGGAGACGGAGTTGACCTTTGTCATTGTGGTTAGCTAGTCTGGAATGATGCCTAGGTTCCGAGCGTGGTCGGGGGGTAGTGTTCTGAAGGCCACCAGGGGGAGCTTTTGTTTCCCAAAATCAGTACCTCTGTCTTGTCCAAGTTGAGCTTCAGGCAGTTATTTATTTATTTTACAGATTTGTAGAGCGCATGGCTGCCGGTAAGCGTCCCAGCGCTAATGATAAAGAAACCAGGCGCGGGGGAGCCTTAGGGGAACAGCCAGGTCTTGAGTGCCCTGCGAAATGAAAGAAGGTTGGGCTGGACTCTAATGTCCAGGGGCAGTGAGTTCCATAGTTTGGACGAGTTGTATGCAAAGAGTCGACCTCCAGAACGGGCCTTCTTTATTCTTGGAACGAATGCCAAGTTACAGTGTGAAGAGCGTAGCGTTCTCTTAGTGCTATAAGGGGTGATAATATCTTTTAAAATAGGTGGGCCTTGCCTTGCAGAATTGTATATGTCGTGCAAAGTGCCTTAAATTGTATCCTTTCTTGGATAGGCAACCAGTGCAGGGCCTTCAAAGCAGGTTTAGCTGAACAGCGAGGATGGGTTCCTGTGAGAAGACGAGCGGCGGTATTCTGTACTCTCTGAAGTTTTGAGAGAACCTTCTTGGGGGCACCTAGATAGAGGGCATTGCCATAGTCCAGGCGAGACAGCACTAGGCCATGAATCAGGAGTTTTTGTGATTGCATTGGGAGTAGTGGCAGGATTTTTCTAGCGGTACGTAGAAGGCCATGGCACACACTAGCCGTTTTTCTTGCGTGGGTGAAAAAGTTAAGGCCTTCGTCTAGCCAAATTCCTAAACTCTTGATTTCCTTTTGTGGGTTAGGTGGCGAGCCCATACAGGGTGGCCATAAGGATTTAGGTTGGTAAAGTGACTGATTGCCTAAGATCATCATTTCAGTCTTATCATTGTTGAGTTTAAGATGTGAGGTGTTCATCCATTTGGCTATATCACTAAGACAGTTGTGAAGGTTAGTGAAGGATTGGTCATGCTGACTTAGGGAGACTACCAATTGGGTGTCGTAAGCATACGTTAAGAGCTTAATCCCAAAAGGGGTTACGATTTTCTCCAAGGGGGACATGTAAACATTACAAAGGGTCGGACTCAGGGACGAACCCTGAGGGACCCCACAGCTGACAGCAGTGGACCTTGAGGTAAAATTACCCTTTGCTAACTGGAAGGATCTGTCGCTAAGGAAGGATTCTAGCCAGGACAAGGCCGTTCCTGCAACTCCAAGATCTCTAAGCCTGTGGACCAGTATAGGATGGTTGACGGTGTCGAAGGCTGCGCTCAGATCTAGGAGGATCACTGCCACTGATCCCCCTGAGTCGATGATTTTTTTTGCCTCTTCGACAACCGCCAACATCGCAGTTTCAGTACTCTGGCCGGGCCTAAATCCCGTCTGGGACTGCTCCAGAAGACCATTCGATTCTAGGTATTTTGAAAGTTGGTAATTAACATATTTTTCGGCTATCTTACTGTTGCCTGGGAGCAAGGAGATCGGCCGGAAGTTGCCTTGTTCAAGGGGGTCAAGGTAAGATTTCTTAATAAGGGCTTTGACAATTGCTTTTTTCCAACTTGGTGGGACGACGCCGTGTATAAGCGAGATATTGATCAGATTTGTCAAATAAGGAAGAATGGTAGGCGCAACTAACTTCAGGATATTGAATGGTACGGGATCAAGTGGGGATCCACTTTTGATTGAATGTAATATTGGGGAGAGAGTTTCTACTGTCAAGGGAGTGAAGTGGGACAGTTGATGAGTTGTAACATGGGGAATAAGAGTAGGCAAGTTAGAGATTAAGGGGGCGTCAGATGATTGTGACGGAAGAGAGTTGAGAATGTTTCTAATCTTGGAATAAAAAAATTCCGCGAGTTCATTGCATCGGTTGGCTGATAGCTCTACTAGAGGGGGAGGGTCCAGTGTTTTAAGAAGTTTTTTAGCAATTTGGAATGTCTCCCTAGATGAATTGGAAGAAGATTTGATTTTTTCCTCAAAGTGTTTAACTTGGGCGGTTTTAAGTGCTTTTTTGTAGGTAAGGATGGCCAGTTTGTATTCAGCTTTTTTAGTGAGATCAAAATTTTTCCTCCACTCTTTCCGATTTCTTACAGATTTTTTTAAGAGTTCGCATTTCCTGAGTAAACCTTGGGGAGGAAATTTTAGCTCGGGGTTTACAGGAAAGTTTTTTGGGGAGGGTTATGTCAAGTGCCTCTCCTATCCATTTTGAAAACTCTATGTCTGCAAGCGTAGGGTTAGAGGTAAGATTAGGGGGGGAGCGCTCTAGGTTTGCCCTCCATTTTTCTGGATCTAGAGCCGCCCAGGAACGAGTGGGTTTTTTAGATGCAGGCTTGGAACGTAAGGTGTTAAATAATTGCCAATTTAGCGATATTAAGAAATGATCAGACCATGGTACCGGGGTAGGGTCTGAGATAGTGAGATCATTGATGTTAGAAAAGATAGGATCTAACAGGTGGCCCAATGAGTGGGTTGGTTGTCTGCTTTGTAGCCTAAGCTGAAGGGTTTCAAGGTCTGCTATCAAGTCGGAGGCTGATTTAAGTTCCTCTTTATCAAAATGTATTTTCAGGTCTCCTAGGATCATGAAAGTGGAATGGGTAGCGGAAAGTGTGCAAGCATGTTCCATGAGAGATTCACTGAACTGGCCCATGGGTCCTGGGGGGCGATAGATGAGAATTCCAGATAGAGATCTACATGGGGAAACTTGAATGGAAAATAAGATATTTTCACAGTCACGGAGGGGGCTGCCCTGTATTCGGCAAGACAGGTGGTCTTTATAAATTATGGCAATACCCCCTCCCTTCCCTTTAGAACGGTCCACGTGTTGTATTAGGAAGCCAGGGGGAAGGGAAATGACGATGTCTGGGTCAGAGTCTGGTCCCAGCCAAGTTTCTGTTAGGAAAAGAACGTCTAACTTACGATTTTCTAAGGTATGGTAGATTTCTATTGAGTGCTTGGGGAGTGATCTGCAATTAATCAAGGCCAAGTGCATATTGGTGGATGGGCAGAGTTGAGAAACGGTGGGTGTACATTTATACGGACAATGATGGCAGTAGTTAGAGGAACTATCTCGATTAGAGAGTGTTGACATGAGCTTTTTACCTCTTTGTTCAGGCGTAGCAAAGTATCCCTTGAGTATCTGTGTATAAAGGGGATGCCATTATTTATAGCGTCTGGCTCTGTGCTCTGCCTAGCGCGGACGAGCTCAGACGAGCTTGCCTTAAGCGCGCCTTCGGCGCGCCATCGGCGCGCCCGCTGCGCTCGTCCGCTGCGCTTCCGGCAGAGGCACATGCTTTATGGAGTTGCTGGGATGTGAAGGGGGGGCGTGGCCAACACAGGTAGGCGTGTCACGTGGCCCAATGAGCTCGACTGCAATGCAATGGCGTCAACAGAGAGGCGTTGCCCGTGTCAGCGTTGACTCCGCTGTGCGGGGATGCCTGGGTCCGAAGCGTACTGCCAAGAATCGGTGAGAAATTTAAAAGTACAATGTCACACAGTTAAAAAATGCTATCGCTAGTGCAACTCCCGGCTTTCCGCCTCAGGAGGTTTCAGAATCAGTGCGGCGTTTTAAGTCAGCGCGCGCTTTATCCGAGTGGGGGGCGTGGCCAAAACAGGTAGGCGTGTCACGTGGCCCAATGAGCTCGACTGCAATGCAATGGCGTCAACAGAGAGGCGTTGCCCGTGTCAGCGTTGACTCCGCTGTGCGGGTATGCCTGGGTCCGAAGCGTACTGCCAAGAATCGGTGAGCAATTTAAAACTGCAATGTGACACAGTTAAAAAATGCTATCGCTAGTGCTACTCCCGGCTTTCCGCCTCAGGAGGTTTCAGAATCAGTTCTCCTTCATCCAGTTGGCAACGTCTGTCTTGCAGTTGTAGAAGTTGGTCTTCGTGTTGTCTTCAGAGAACGAGAGGATCAGTTGTGTGTTGTCGGGGTAGCATATGATGTTGAGTCTGTGGATTTTAGCGATGCTGGCCAGAGGTCCGATATAAGTGTTGAAGTAGGTGGTGCTGAGCAATGATCCTTGGGTTGCTTCACAGATGGTTTGCTTGGATCCAGAGGTGAAGGAGAGAAGACAGACTTTCTGCGTCCTCCTGGGGAGGAAAGAGGCGATTCATCTGAGAGCAGCTCCGTGGATGCCTATGTTGTGCAGCCTTGTGATAAGTGTGTGGTAGGAGACTGTAACAAAGGCTGTCGTGGGGTCTATTAGGATCAGAGCCACCGCCTCTCCTCTGTCGAGCACAGCTTGGATGTCGTTGGTAGCCGCAATTAGGGCTGTCTCGCTACTGTTGTTGCTGCGGAATTTGGTTCAGGAGGAGTTGTTTGTGGATGGCATTTATTAATACTTTGGCCAGGAAGAGTTCTTTGCTGTTATTGGAGTGTGATTCGATGTGTGAGGCTAAGGCCTTTTTCTTTGATTCTCTCAACTGTCTGTGATCGATATTGAGGGCTGTCTTGAAGGTGGTCTTGTAGATCGTCCTTGCTGGTGCACCATCTCCTTTTCAGTTTTTTACAGTGTCGTTTAGTGATTCTGAGGTCTTCAGTGTATCAGCTAGCCTGCTTGGTGGACCTTCTGTGGGTGCTATTCCCGGCGGGAGTGACGCTGTCATCGCAGTTAGTGATCCAATTGTTGACGTTTGATCTGGTTTAGGTTGTTGGAGGAGATAGGGTGTGTAGTGGGTGTTGAGTGCATTGATCCATGTGTCCTTTGAGACTTTGCCACAGCTGAGGTGGGGGTATTGGACAGACTAGGGTTGAGGCCCAGGAGCTGATGATGTTGAAGTGAACGATGGAGTGGTTGGTCCAGGTGCGTTCTGTGGTGTGGCTGTACCCGATTTGGTCGCTCGAGGTGAAAATGGAGTCCAGTGTGTGGCCTGTGATGTGCGTGGGGTCGTGGACGAGTTGTGTGAGTCTGATGATGTTCATGCTGTCGAGGAGGATGGAAGTGTTGATGCCATTGTGTTAGTCGAGAAGGGAGTTGAGGTTGCAAAGAAAAATGTAGTGTTGGAGTCTATGGAGTGGGGGAGATGAAGTTGCAGAAGGCTCAGGCCAGGGTGTCCCTGATGGTGGTTTTTCTGTCGGTTTTGAGTCTGAAGTTGTGGTGTTCCATGGCTGGTGTGATGTCGTCATTTGTGGTGGTGCATTTGAGGAATTCCTTATGTATGATCGCAATCCCTCTGCCAGGCTGGTTGATGCAGTCATGGTGTGGGTGATCTTGTATCCTTTGTGTATCACGGTGGCGATGTTCGGTACGAAAGTGGGCTTGAACCAGGTTTCAGTGAGAAGAGGACATCAGGTGTGAGGCTGGAGATGAAGTCCTAAATCTA
The DNA here is from genome assembly GCF_964204655.1 of Triturus cristatus. Lineage (NCBI taxonomy): Eukaryota > Metazoa > Chordata > Amphibia > Caudata > Salamandridae > Triturus > Triturus cristatus. The sequence continues at coordinate 714,844,376 of NC_140589.1, read as the reverse complement.
TGCTAAGTACTTCAGCCTTGGTGGCCACATATGGTGTGGGTCTTACAGGAGTTGAGGCTATTTAATACCCTAGACATTGCTTTTTGATGGATTTCTTTTGAGACTGAGATTCATGGAAGTATTGCACCCTTCACTGTTGTTTACAGGCACATTTATGAATGCTTTTTAGCTCATGATGAGTTCAAGTATACTTAATTGTAAATCCGACAGTTGTGCACTAACAAAATGCTGTATGTTGATTGCCCTGTAGCTGGTTGATATCTACCCAGAAGATTCATAGCTAGTACTGGAGAAAAGGCTTGTTCCAGCATCAGCCTAAATATCATTGTCTTTTTTTCCCTACCACCTACATTGGATAATCACTGAGTTCTAATAAAAAAAATGGATTATTCACCTAGCTCATATTATGTGTCTGTAGTGGTAGGTATGCTGCCGGAGAAGACCGCTTTAGAAACATTTACTTTCCTGTACAGAAGAATACATAAGGACATGAAAATGGTGTTTGTGCCTGCTACTTCAACTCCCTGCATTAAATGAGCCCTCGAATACATTCCTTTCCATTTGCTCATATATATTTTGAGTGTTCCAAGTCTTGTGTGGTCAATGACAATAGTTAACTCACAATGAAAATTAGTTTAAAGCCAGTGTACACTCCTGCTGGGAGATTTAATTACCGTCAAAAGGAAGTGGAGAAAATTTAAAAAGAAAAATTAACTACCCAGATAGCAACTCATTTGAGTGGTCTCACCACCCTCAGGAACACAACTCTTTGCATTTTAACCCCTTCGCTGCCAGGCCTTTTCCCCCTCCTGTGCCACGCCCTTTTTTGGCTATTTGGGGTAGTGCGCGCTGAGGCCCCTGTAACTTTTTGACCACATAAGGTATCCACGCCAAATTAGCGTCCTTTTCTTCCAACATCATGGGGATTCTGAAGGTACTCAGGGTTTGTGGATTCCCCTGGAGGGGTCACAGAAATGAGCCAAAATACAGCAAAATTTAGGTTTTTTTGGGGGGGAAATGGGAACAACGGGCTGCAAATGAAAGCATCTGGGTTTTTCCCTGCAAATGTCTGAAATCACCATTTTCCCAGCTTTTAGGGGATACCAGACTTTTGTCAGAAACCCAAAATGTTTTACACAGTTTTGGCATTTTTCTGGGACATAGCCTATTTTTGCAATTGTTTCTGCTTTCAACCTCCTTCCAGTTAATGGTAGAAATGGGTACAAAAGCAATAATGGATCCTGGAAAGCTATACATTTTTGAGAAGTAGACACAATTCTGAATTTAGCAAGGGGTCATCTGTGTAGATCCATCAAGGTTTCTTTATAGAAACTAACAGTTAAATATAGGATAAATTGAAAATTTGTTGAAAAAAAGCGCCTTTTGTGTCAACGTTTTCACCTGTAACTTCTTCTAATTGTGACAGCTCTTTGAAAGCAATATACCGTTACATCCGCTGGACATTACTGGTTGTGGGGATATATAGGACTTGTAGGTTCACCAAGAACCCGACGAACCCAGAGCCAAAAACTGAGCAGCAACTTGCAATGTTTTTTTATTATGTACCGGGTATATAGTAATTATTCTGTAAAAATGTGTACATGGAAAAATCGGTATGAAAGACACCTATGTATTTCTGAAATGGGAACAAACTATAGAGTTAGAAACAGTAGATATTTGCACATTTCCGAAATTGGGATACTCATACTAGCATGAGAATTATCAGTCATTTTTTAGAAGGACTCCTTTTTTACACAATGTCTTTCATTTGGAAGGCAGACATGCATCGAAAGTCAATAGGTAATAACAGTTCCTTTACAAATCTGAATTACCCTAAGTCTCCCAATAAAAATGGTACCTCACTTGTAGGGGTAGGCATAGTGCCCACGACAGGAAATGGCTCAAAACCCAACGTGAACACACCACATTTTCACAATGCAAAATTACCCTTTTTTAGCAAAGTGCCTAGCTGTAGTTTTTTAACCCTAGCTCTGCCGGCACCTAGGGAAGCCTAGCAAACCTATACATTTTTGAAAACTAGACACCCAGGGGAATCCAGGATAGGGTGACTTGACTGCCTCCCACCAGGTTCTGTTACCCAGAATCCCTTCCAAACCTAAAAAATTGCCAAAAAAACACCTTTTCCCCACATTTCTGTGGTGGAAAGTTCTGGAATCTGCGTGGATCCACAAATTTCCACCCACCCCGCGTTCCCCAAGTCTTCCGAGAAAAATTGTACCTCACTTGTGTGGGTCAGCCTAGTGCCCGCGACAGGACACGGCGCAAAACGCATCGTGGACACACTTCAATTTCGCTGTGAAAAATGACCCTTTTTTGGCAAAGTGCCTAGCTGTAGTTTTTGAACCTTAGCTCTGACGGCACCTAGGGAAACTTACCAACCCACACATTTCTGAAAAATAGACACCCGGAGGATTCCAGGGAGGTATGGCTTGCGTGGATCCCCCAACGTTTCCTTACCCAGAATGCCCTGCAAACCTCAAATTAAGCTGAAAATATCACCTTTTTCTCACATTTTTGTGTGGGAAAGTTGTGGCATCACTGGGCTGACACAAATTTCCTACCACCCAGCGTTCCCCCGGGTCTCCCGATAAAAACGGTGCCTCACTCGTGTGGGAGGCCCAAGTACCCGCGACAGGCAAGGGTCCAAAACGTAGTGCGCCTCAACAGGCAAGGGTCCTAAACGTATTGCGCCTCACTACGTTTTGGGCCCTTGCCGGGTCCTTAGGCCTCCCACACGAGTGAGGCACTGTTTTTATCAGGAGACCCGGGGGAATGCTGGGTGGTAGGAAATTTGTGTCAGCCCGCATGGCATTCTGGGTAAGGAAACGTTGGGGGATCCACGCAAGCCATACCTCCCTGGAATCCCCCGGGTGTCTAGTTTTCAGAAATGTGTGGGTTTGGTAGGTTCCCCTAGGTGGCCGCCGAGCACCGGGCCAAAAACCCAGGTGACCCCCCCTTGCAAAACCAGGTCGTTTTGAGGTAGGCAATTTTCATGTCGCCTCAATACGTTTTGGGCCCTTGCCTGTCGCGGGTACTTGGGCCTCCCACACGAGTGATGCACCGTTTTTATCGGGAGACCCGGGGGAACGCTGGGTGGTAGGAAATTTGTGTCAGCCCGGTGATGCCACAACTTTCCCACACAAAAATTTGTGAAAAAGGTGATTTTTTTTCCAGCTACATTTGAGGTTTGTAGGGCATTCTGGGTAAGGAAACGTTGGGGGATCCACGCAAGCCATACCTCTCTGGAATCCCCCGGGTGTCTAGTTTTCAGAAATGTGTGGGTTTGGTAGGTTCCCTTAGGTGGCCGCCGAGCACCGGGCCAAAAACCCAGGTGACCCCCCTTGCAAAACCAGGTCGTTTTGAGGTAGGCAATTTTCATGTCGCCTCAATACGTTTTGGGCCCTTGCCTGTCATGGGTACTTGGGCCTCCCACACGAGTGAGGCACCGTTTTTATTGGGAGACCCGGGGGAACGCTGGGTGGTAGGAAATTTGTGTCAGCCCGGTGATGCCACAACTTTCCCTCACAAAAATGTGTGAAAAAGTTGATTTTTTTCAGCTAAATTTGAGGTTTGCAGGGCATTCTGGGTAAGGAAACGTTGGGGGAACCACGCAAGCCATACCTACCTGGAATCCCCTGGGTGTCTAGTTTTCAGAAATGTGTGGGTTTGGTAGGTTTCCCAAGATGGCCGCCAAGACCGGGGCCAAAAACTCATGGGACCCCCTTTGCAAAACTAGGTTGTTTTGTGATAGGTAATTTTGATGTCTCCTCAATAGGTTTTGGGCCCTTAACTGACGTGGGCACTAGGCCTACCCACGCGAGGTACCATTTTTTCTGAAGACTTTGGGGAACACAAGGTGGGTGGAATTTTGTGGACCCACGCAGATTCCAGAACTTTCCACCACAGAAATGTGAGGAAAATGTTATTTTGAACACATTTTTAGGTTTGCAATGGATTCTGGGTAACAGAACCTGGTGAGAGCCAGTGAAGTCACCCCATCCAGGATTGCCCTCGGTGTCTAGCTTTAAAAAATGTACAGGTTTGCCTACGTGCCAACTGCGCTAGGGCCCAAAATCCACAGGTATGCACATTGCTGTAAAAAAATTCGGAGCCCAGTGGGCTTTCTGCCGCCCTGGGGGGGAATCGGGGAAGGGGGTTTCATCCTGATATGCCCCTAAAGGGGCAGAAAGACTGTGGCTATTTTTTGTGGGGGTGGGGGCATTGGTATGACCATTTTGGGCAGACCCCACGCATAAAAAAAGCCTGCGTACTCGCTGGCGCCTAGTGGGCTTTCTGCCCCCCCCCCAGCGGGCAGATCAGGGGCCACTGCCACCATCTGCCCTCCCGGGGGGGGCAGAAAGACTGGAATTTCTCGTGGGGTGGGGTATTGTCATGCCCATTTTGGGGAGCCCCTACCCCTACACTAATAAAACAAAAAAATCTATGGTTTCTAGTGGGCATTCTGCGCTCCCAGGGGGGGCAAGATTGGGGGCTACAGCTCACATCTGCCTCCTGGGGGCAGAAAGACTATCATTTTTGTGGGGGGAGGGTGGGGGCATTGGCGTGCCCGTTTCGGGCTGCCCACACCCTAAAAACAATTGCGCAAAAAAAATCCCTGGTGTTTAGTGGGCTTTCTGCCAATGCCCCATCTGCCCCCCGGGGGGGCAGAAAGACTGTAATAATTGGGGGGTGGGGTGGGGGCATGGGCCTGCCCGTTTTGGGCAGCCTCCACCCCTATTTTTTTTTTTTTAATTCCCTGGTGTCTAGTGGGCTTTTTGCCCCCCCGGGGGGCAGATTGGGGGCCAATGCCCCATCTGCCCCCCAGGGGGGGCAGAAAGGCTGTAATGGTGGCGGGCGGGTGGGGGCATTGGCGTGCCCATATCGGGCAGCCCCCACCCTAAAAAAAAAAGAAAAGAAATCCCTGGTGTATAGTGGGCTGTCTGCCCCCCCGAAGGGGCAGATTAGGGGCCAATGTCCCATCTGCCCCCGGGGGGGGGGGGGCAGAAAGACTGTGATAATTGGGGGGGTGGGGTGGGGGCATGGGCCTGCCCGTTTTGGGCAGCCACCACCCCTATTTTTTTTTTTTTTTAAATTCCCTGGTGTCTAGTGGGCTTTTTGCCCCCTCGGGGGGCAGATTGGGGGCTGCTGCCCCCATCTGCCCCCCAGGGGGGTAAAAAGACTAAATTAGGCCAAAATTATTTGGGGGGAGCCCCCTGAGCACGTACAAAGTGAATCTGAAATGAGCCTCTTGGCTCATTTCAGTTTCAGTTTCAGTGTAATGACGTCGGCACGACGTGCGCGCCGATCGTCATTACACTGAAAGCAGGGGGGGGGGGGCCTCGGGAGCTGGGAAGCTCTTCCCCAGCTCCCAAGGCTATTTTCAGTAAAAGGGAATCCCTCTGGTGCCCGCACCAGAGGGATTCCCCAGGGAATGCCTCATGACGAGCTGGACTCGTCATGGCAACAGCGCGACTGTGCTCCATGACGAGTCCAGCTCGTCATGGGCACAGAAGGGGTTAAATATGAGATCAGTCTACAAGTGATATGCTGCCATACATTTAAATGGAAGTAAAAAATATTCTAGGTCTACTAATGTATTACTGTTTTGAAGTTAAGGTGGGGTTAAGTGTCTGACAGAGGATGGATAGCCTGAGGAAACAGAATTGGAAAGGAGATGCTGGACTTCGCGATCTCTCGTTAATGGTTTTTAGCCCTTGAAAAATACATTATGCCATAAATTATTACAAATCTATACTTGCACTCACATTTTATTAACAGCTGATTTCATATTGGAATTAGCAACCCGGTGTTTATTTACTTCAGCCTGCTCCATTAAATTCAACAGCTTTTATTCACCAACATGGCATCCAATTTGTCTTGAATAAAAAATGTTGGCACTCTACTTTTTTTTTTTTTTTTTTTTTTTTTTTTAAGAACTCTGTGGTTAATCTATAGTAGACACTGGGAAATCAGCTGACAGACTTATGCCGTTTTTAGTATTCATGTTTCACTCAGCCTGCCCGACTTTTTTCTAACCTAGATAAAGAAGATATTTGAGAATTTAGAGAAAATGAGACCTCATTTTAGCATGCAATAATATTACCCACAATTTCTTTGACTAAATGAAACCCCTCATTTTGTTCATTTATTTATTTACTATAGGAAATTATTTAAATTCTCCGCTCGTATTCCAGAAACGTGGCATTTAGGAGTGTCTCAGGGAAGTCATCAGTACTGAATGTTAGTGCTCTGTTTCTATATTAGATCTCCGTTTTAAAACTGCTGCTGTTGAAAGTTCATATTTACTTATGAAATCAGACTTTGGTACTCGCATGATTGAGGGAAGATATTTGTAAATTTGTAGAAAAAGCATCCTCATTTTAGCTTCTGGGGTACTTGCCACAATTCTCATTTGAAAATCAAGATAGAACTACAAACCTGCAGGTATTTAAAAAAATCCCTTATCTGGGGAAGAAAACAGGGGGTCCAAATGGGCTAGCCAGGGACTCAACGATTGATAATCTGAGGAATGAAGCTGGATGTACTCTTAGCAGAATTTACAGGGAGTTGATCGCCATCTAGAGAGACAGGCAGAAAAATGGGATCAAAGGCTCGGGATAAAAGGATCCGGTTTTCTTGATTCGTTAGATAAAAGACATAGTATACTCTGTTCATCAAAGTTACAGGCGCAGCACTTGAAAACGATTTTAAACTTGTATTGTACACCTGATAAAATAGCAAAATGGGACGGGTCTGTAGGTGTTAGTTGTCCACGATGTAAAACTGCTCGGGCAGATGTGGTACACATGTTTTCAACTTGTCTGCAGCTGGACACTCTTAGAAAAAGTATAGAACAGTTTTTAGAGCTAACCCTGAAGGTTAATGTGCTCTTAACTCCGGAAGTGATGTTACTGGGGGTCAGTAGCATAGGATCTGATGGTACACAACCATACTTTATTTTTTTGGCAATGGCAGTGGTTAAGATCTGTATTGCTATAGCCTGGCTAGACCCGGTGGCTCCATCTTTTTCACAATGGCTTGCACGGCTTCTCTCCACTTTCAACCTGGAGAAAGGAATTTATGAAAGAAAAGGACGAAAGGCCAAAAAGATGGGGAAAAACAATATGGGCTCCAATTTATCGGTGGAAGGAGGAGGCTGGGGACCTCTGAAATAATAGCGAACTGAAATTATGTATATAAAAATGATGTCGCTATAGCATGCAGGGGTGGTTTCTCTATCTTTTTTCTGCTTCCTTTATTGTTTTTTTTTTTATCCTCCAATGTAATAATCACCTATCAAAAAGAGTAATACTGTACTGAAAAAAAAAAGTCTTGTATACACGAGAAGAATGATAGCACAAAATGTATACATTTTTATTCCTTTGCTTAGTTTTCCATAGAATCTCTCGGAACAATTATTTGAATATGAATTTAGTTATGTGCCAATATTAAAAAATATATATATATTTAAAAAAAATATATATATTTAAAAAAAAATAGAAAGGAAAGGGAGATTACGAATTCCCAGCATACTACAAATCCCAGAAGGCGATGTTGAAAATACGCACCTGTGTAGTCCACTGAGGGGAAGGATTAATTAGTATGCAGGTTAAACGATGCTGGGAAATATCTGCAGATTCACAGCCATGCCTATGAGTAAGGAGCAGGGGGCTCCGAAACAGGTCATGCGGCGAAGTAATCAAGAGGATTAATACCAGTTCCCCTTGAATAAAGAGATCGGAGGAATCAAAAAAAAAAATGACAATCCAGATATAAAAACATTTTGGCTAAAACATGGCTTATCAATTCCCAGTAAAGGGTCTACATTTTTCATGTGGTAAAAACACTTTAGAACTCACCATATAACTAACCACATTTCCCAAATGTAGCATGGCACCACCAACAAATGGCTTATATTACCACTAAAATCTTTTATCGCTTCTTTTTGCGTCTTTTTGTGACCCACAAAACCAGACTTTTGCTGTAGTGCTTTTTCGTGGGACAGAAATTGCAGAGCGTTATTGCCACCACACCCAAAAAAAAAAACTCCTGTGGTTCTTGTAACATTCCACCTGAACAGTACCCTGAAAAACTTACCACCAAACAAGCAGTTTTGTGATTTTCTCCTCAGATTTTAAGGTTTTATTTACATAAGCAATATTTGAAGGATGGAGGGCACTCCCAGGTGATTACTGATCAGGCGCAGTTGTACCAGAAGTGAAGACACCACCCCTGTCAATAACTACCTGCCAGTGCCTACTCACCTTGGATAATGCTGAATTAGAACACTGGGATGTTGGGAGCTACATTGAAGGCAATCAAGTGACTTGGACCAAAAATGGTACAGACTTTCTTCTGCCATGTTCCAATGTTTCACTTTAGTTTTCTCCCCATTTTCTCCTCAGTGGGTGGAATGTTCTAATAGCATTGTGGCCCTTATGCTCAGGTCTGTACTGGTTGCAAAAGGCCCTTCCTCTGAGTTTAGGCCCTCTCTTGTGACTTAGGCTTATAACGTCGGTTGATGGCTTTTAACTACTTATAGAGCATCTCAGTAGCGTGCTATAATGCTGTAGTATTTCTTAGTTCTAATGGAATCTGATCAAGGAATGAAAAAAGATTCTGTCACAAACCGGGACAATTTCATTCTCTTGCAGAATAGCTGGAAATTGTCTTTCAGATATAGATAGAACAAGAGACTTCCATCATAGGAAGACAAGAAGAAAGAAGCAGCGTATGTTTGCATTGAGTAGCAGAGTACACACATTTTCTGGCAAATAACAGGCAGTTTGTGCTATAGAAAATAAGGCCGGCCCCAATGTATTGATTGATGATCATTACACAGTACTGTAGATTGCATCCTACTGGCAACAAGCAGAAAGTATAGCAGAGGCATATTTGTGGGCCTCACAAAGAAGGTGGACAGTAGCATTTGGAACACAATACTGTAGATTGCTATACTTTCTGCTTGGTGCCAATAGGATGCAGAGGCATATTTGTGGGCCTCACAAAAAAGGTGGACAGTAGCATTTTGAACAGGCTGAGCTCCAATGATGTGCAATGTTGCAGGTAAAGTACATTGCTGTTGAGACGAGAAACAATAATTGTAATTTTGGCTGATGAGAGACCACTGTCTGCGCATAGCACCAATACCTTTTAAATCGTCTGACAGCAATATTGGGGCAGTGGGGGTCCCATAGGACGAGGGCCCTAGGCAAATAAAGAAAACCTTTGCAAGACAATATTCAAAGTCAAAATATAGACAAGCAGGGTGGCACAGACGCCGATGTCCAGGCAAAAATCGGCAAAGCAAGGGCCACCTTCATCCAGTTAGGGGAGATCGGAGGCGCCAAGGACCTAACGCTGAAGATCAAGATTAGGATTCTTAATACCTCCAAATCTGCTGGCCAAACACCATCAGCAAAATTGGACATATGGAGGCAGATTTTACAACTTCCTGCTCATGATGAAATCATGAAAAGACGCTGGGTCAGTTAGGTCTTGCAGTTGCCTTCCAAATTGAAGATGTGTTGTCCTATGTACTAATTAACATCTGGAAAATATTGGATCACTGTCATAATCTTTAGGTTTCCAATACCTTCAGTTATGAAATCTTACTAGTCCCTCAGGAAATTCTGGGTATATTCTCATGGAAGCCCTCAGATTATTTAATTCCTGTCTTGTCCTAAGAGCAAATGTGGTAAAACCCAGATACTTTCATCCTACTAGTCATGGCAATATCCTGGAAATTATCCTCCTCCATAGCATTAAGAGTATAGCTTATGAATGTGACTAGAGTCCAGGCTGCCAATCTGCTGTTTATGCTCATGATGCAGAAAGGTACTGATGAGCAGCAGGTAGCTTCAACAGAAATTGCTACTTCCTTTCTGATTTACAACTTTAATTGACCTCACGTTGCCCTAACTCTGCCCTCCTGCTTTATGAAAGTCCAAGAGCAAGAGTACACAGTCGTACCCCATTCAAAACAAGCAACTCAAGAAAATTCTGTGGTAAGGGTCTCAATACTGTCGTGCCTAGACTAAGGCAACTCCTTCTATCTAGGTCTTCCAGGTATGCTGTTACATCACCTACACCTGATGTAAAGAGCTGGAGCACGTTTCATAACAAGTTCCAGATGTCTTCTTCATATCACCCCATCCTTTTTCACCTGCATTGGTTACTTATTAGGAGGAAAGCGGTATTGAAATCAGTGCATCATTGATACTTCTTTCAATTAAAACAGCCTTTAGGTTTAGCTGGTCAATTCTTAGCTGTTGCTCCCAAGATCAGACCTGTTTAATTTATGGCAATGCTTTCTTTGTGACTGCAGCAAGCGAGTGGAACAAAATCCCATTCCAACTTTGCATGCTCCCCTAGTAGCACACCATCCGCAGAAGCCTCAGGACTTTACTTTTTAATAAATACAATTATTTAAAATGTTATTTCTGTTTGATCCTTTACTCCTGTTGTGTTGTTTCTATGGCGCCAAGAAGCCTTGTTGTAAATAAAGTGATACATAATTTTAACCCCACTTGTGTTATAGTAACTCCTCCTCATCGCTACCAAGAAAACGTTGTAACTTCCCTTTCAGTATTTTCAACGGTAGAATACACAAACATAATGTATTTGGGCTTGCAGAAGAAAACCTGCAAGATCCAAAGTTGTGTATCTAGAGTTTGATCGAGGAAAAGCTGTGGCAACCATGAAAGGTACATAAAGGAAACTTTATTAACTTATCTCTTTCCAGTCATCCCCTCTGAGCATCAGCTTCCACTTTAAAGTATCCGAATAGGGCTTTATAGCAACCAATGCAGGCGATGTCTTGGATTCACATAGGATGCCATACAAAGTTATTTAATATTAAAGTCTACCTAGCTTTCCGAAAAGTCTTAAAAAGTGAACCTTACCAGAATCATGATCCCTAATGTGCGGACAGGGGCATGGTTCATATCACGCAATTCTATTTGCTCCAGTGCATTTACCAAAAAGTATCTATCCTGGTATATTTTATGAGCTTTCTCTTGTTCCTTGAGCTCCAGGGAACTCACAGCCTATTCTGGAGTATTGCTCACTGTCCTGATTGCTTTAAAATTATTTGCATAGCTGCAGGAGTACTGTTTACGTTTTGTAACTCGTCGCTCTTTTATTTTAAAATAGTCATATACCAGCAAAAAAAAGGTTAAGGGAGGGACCGGTAGGTCAAAGGGTGTATGTCCTCATTTATGCTCTAGCTGCCATTTTTTTTAATTAAAAACAAAAATAAAAAATGTATTAAAGTGTTTAATACAACACTACAGATCTGCATGTGTTATTGTACAGTCGCAATGTCATTTCTCTACAGTCACTTGATAAACAATTCTGCTTTGATGCATATTCAATTTCCACAACATTACAGGTCTTTACCCCAATCACTATCATCTTCTGGGGCGAACAGATGTTTCCTCTGCGCGTGTTCCACTTTCCCCACACCTTAGTCCATTTGCGAGGGCATTTCCTATTTATAGCAGTGGCCTTCTCCGCCACCATGATCATATCCATGTCCCTACACCACTACATTATCGTTGGTACTATACCCGCTCCCCACTTTTGCGCTATGTTCCGTTTGGCTAGTGTCATGCCAGTCATGGCCCATAGGCGTTCGGCGTGGGTAAGATGTGTCGGACCCCAGACATTAAGAAGGCATCTAGCTGACATTTTGATGAATTAATCCTCCTATATGTTAGGAAGAACCTTTCTTGGATTACTGAAACAAAAATGTGGTTTCGGTGTAAATCTGTACACACAAAACCTCCTCTAATTGCTTGATTCTGGGGTGAGATTTCCAGATAATTATCTACCAAGAGTCTGTAGAGTTTGCATGATCCTAGGGTTTCTTTTCTTCATTACTCTACCGTTGGTGTCTTTTTTCCTAGCATTATTAAGCCCCTTAATATTATATCAGTAAGGGAAAGGGCGGACATATTGATTGTATGGTTTGGTCTCTCCTGCTTGCAGATCTATTTCTGTTGGGGACGTTGTGCGTAAGCGATTTCCTCTTGGCCCTCCCCCACTCTTCTTTCTTTGGAGTTAATATTTGTGAAGATAATAGGGTGCTCGCCATGAGCACAGTGACTGCAGTGCCTCTGATTATTCATGGACCCTAATAGAAAACACTCCAAACACAATAAAAGGTATTTTTGTGCGCGATAGGCCATCTGTTGAATTGTTTCCTGCAACAACCCTGCAGTAGTGTCTATATCCTATCATTCAATGTTCAACAACAGCTTATTATTGCTTGTCCGCCACTCGGCCTCCTTTCTAAAGTCTCTTGGCCAACCACCATCACCCCTTGCGGCAACTTAGCCCGCGATGCCATAGAGATGTAAAACAGCAACACGCGCTTTATTAATTTGTTTTTGTTTTGCTCGCCCTCTCACTTTGAATTAATTAGAGTGCCCTACAGTAAATGCCAGGCGCCTTCCTTTGAGACGCCTGCTTGTAGGAGAATAATGTGGAATTTGTTTTAGATGCATTTGGTTGTTACCCAATTTAACTGGAATTAGTAAACATTAAACCTACTTCAGAAGGATCGAACACCAGATCAGTGCCAGTGCAAACATGTTGAATGAACTGGCAAACGTGGCTTCATTTTCCTTTGTATTACACCTCTAACTGTTTCTCTTGTATTCTGGACCTGTGCACTCTAACTATGACCGAATAGACCATCACCATCATAGGATATTATCTAGCACTCCTCAAGTAAGTACATAAATATATATTGGCAGTGGCATCACTTTTTCACTGTATACATAGCACAAACTCAGTAAAGCACAAAAACAAAAAGTGTCCTGTATGTTGAAAATCTAAGGAAGGGAATAAAGTGATAGTACCCAAACAAGTAAATGCTTGTAATAAAAAAAATGTGTTTCAAACTTACAGAATACACAGTTATGGTGTTGTTGGTATCTCCTTGATCTGCTGAGAGTTGGGTTGAATAATGCACAGTGCATCCAGTACTCCATTCCCTGGATCCATTTATAGTTTACTGAATGGATCATTTTCTCGTCTGCAGGTAACAGACATCGCTGATGCCATGATCCTGAAACAACTCTTTGAAAATTTGTTTCAAAATGGGGTGGTAGTCGTGGCCACATCCAACAGGCCACCGGAAGGTAAGAAAAAAGTATATTTTCATTTCCAGGTCAGAATCCTCCACCTAATCTAAAACTGCATCACAACAATAAATAAAAAATATTATTTTTTTATTGGATTGATAAATAGATATTTATTTCTGCATCCACGATTCAGAGAGTTTGGGTTTGTTTATTGTGCACAGAGACCTTGCAGAACATTAATTTTAATAAAAAGGCCCTAAGCCAATTAATATACATAGAATGAATCTGTGCCCCAAGGCAATATTCAGCTAATGATGTATTCTTAATGTGTGAATCTTGACGTAACTATATCGACTTGCTCTGTGTTGTCAAGGTAAGTAGATGGGGAGCTAGAATAGCAAACATATATTTTTCTTATATGCGTTTTTCTTGATCATATAGTGGTAGCCAATACAGTGGAGACAATATATGTACAGCTCTATATTTTTGTAGTAGATATTGTGACATTTAATTGTACAGCCAGTTTCCCTCCTTCCATCAACCATTTAAATTTCTCTGTCTTCTCTAAGCAACAAAAGTGGTTACTTTTCGGGAGTACAGTCCATCTTTTGCGGCTCTTTGCCTTCTGCTTTGATAGACCCTCATGCCCTTCCTCAGCTTTGCTTTCTATATCTGAAAGGCAACCAATTCTTAACCCTACAAGAATATATTCTTATCTTTACAATTAAGAGTTCTTTAGTAAGGTGTTATTGTGTATGTTTTCTTAGATTTGCAAATATTTTCTTTGTGTTGTGATCATCAAAACGTTCATGAAACATCTGGAGAAGTTTCTAAAATAACCTGAATATTGACACAGTGGAAGCATATTATTAGACTCGCAGGTTATGGATAAAATAATTAATCACTTCAAGTTGACCACGGCTCTCAGGAGAAATTCCCAAATGTGAAGCAAGGAAAATCATTCAAGAGTTTCTTCTTTGTGCTGTAGTGGCCATGGGATACTTTTTTCGGCCTCCTGGTTGCCAGGTGAAGTTCAAGTACTCAAACTATTCATTTTTATGATTGACTTCTTAATATCTCCTAGTATGTATTATAATGGTATAATAACGTTTAGGAACCTTTATCTCCACTAACATCCTCTGTGACAGGCACTAAATATGGAAAAACTGTACCTGTAACTTTCCATATAAATTCAATTTTCACCAGTCCCACGTTATGTTCCTGTGCTATTTCCAATTACAATATTGAGACAGAAATTGAGAAATGCAGCAAACTCTTAGAATACTTGGAGCAAATTAAGTTATTGAGTCCAGCTGGATGTATGGAAATATGAGCACACATGGTGCATAATTGCAGAAAGCAGCAGTTTATTCTAAGATGAACTCGGAGATAGATGTTGGCCAAGCACTCCATTGCCCCTCCTCTGGACCTACCCTCCGCCCACCCACACCTCTCCTCCGCAACCATTAAATTCAGTGCGGTCAACCCGATGACAGCTGAGAAAGCTCAGAAACAACATAGCATGGCATTAAGCGTTAAGTGTTTTTCAGCTCACCCTTTCAAGTGTCTTTGAAATCCATTTGGCAGTCCAGGGATGTCTCTGTCATCACAGTGATCAATGCAGCAGTATGCAAAAAGGCTTTTCCAATCTATCCTAGTGAAGTATTCCTGTGCCTACAAAAATTGTCTATGAAAACACAAAGGATCTGTAGCACTGCTACTCAATGTCAAGCCTTCCTTCTTGCAGTAAAGTAGTTTAATAGGTCCCCATGACTGACATACACTTGATACCTTACTATTATTATTTGGACCCGGATGAAAAACAAAATTTGGTCTGAGATTCTAGTGGACCTTCTGATTTCACTGCTTGAAGGCAAGAACCTGATGGTAAACGTCCTAGGCCAGTTGGACCTGATGGTAACCGACTGCACTGTAGAACACAGCACTCTTATTTAAGAGATTATTAAAATGTGTTTTTCACAAGCGTATCTCTAAAATGGGTTAAATCGGTTAAAGCAAACCATACTCAACAAATTAAATTAGAAAATTATGAATCAGAAGTGACTAATAAAATGTGCCGTCCTTCACGCCCTCTCACTTTAATCACCACATCTGAATAGGAACATGGTCTTCCCAGCAGATGGCATCAAGGGTCACAATGTACAATTTCAAATATTTACTGACTTTTAAGGTGGGTGAACAAACAGCCAAGCAACCAAATATTGCAGACTTGTCTATCAGATTTTCCCCACCGATCTCCAGCAATGGATATGGGCGACCTACTTATGTCTGACACGTACCTTAATAAAGGGTTGCAAAGGTCAGAACCATTGCACTGAAGTGATCCAGTTGATTTTGGATCCCACCATAGCCCAGCCAACTAATTGGTTACTTGAATAGGTAAAATAGGGATTATTATTATCCTTTGAGATTATTATTGTCCATACCTATTAGTATCACTCGCACCTTCCAGTGTGGTTAAGTCTCCTAACCCCAACATGCAAAGAAACTTCTTTCATTATGCCAGAGATTTGGCTGCCGGATCCAGCGGGAGACTAGGCAGAAACCGCTACAAAAGAACCTCTGTTTGCAACGTATCTATGGCACCGAAACCTAAAACGCTGTTGGCTGTGTGTTTTGAGCTCAATAGCATCACTTTCAGATCAGTAAGGTGCTAAAAATTGCGTTATTTCTTCAAACCTTTTGAATGAACTGACAAACATATGCCATAGTTTTCCTTTGTTTTACACCTCTTACTCTTTCTCTTGTACTCTTAACCTGTCTACTTTTAACCATGGACCGAATCAACCATCCGCATCATGGGGTATTATCTAGCACTCCTTAAATAAGTATATTCATATGTATTGACAGCGGAGTCTCCTTTCCACAATATACATAGCACAAGCTCAATAAAGGGCATTAAGTAAAAGTCTCCTGTTTGTTGACAATATAACAAGAGTAAAATGTGAGTACGAGTGAAGGACCGTAATAAGAAAATAATCCTTCAAACTATAATTAAATATTATTCAATGAAGGCAGATTGAAGAAGACTACACATGTAGATTAAGGGTATCCTCAGTCTACCAGTTTGCATGCATAGGCACCAGTTCTCAGAGTCCTATTCTCAAGAACCAGATTTGAAAAAAGGTGTCAAAAATAAACCATCCTAGGAATGTCTTTTCTGGAAGAGACGAGAGTGCACAACCTCGTGTTTGCTGTGAGTAAGGCTCTAGAGCATGCTAGATGAGGCAAGGGTGTACTCACTGCCGGTCAGGGATTTCTATGCAGCGCTTGTTTATTGAAAAATTGAGATAGATTTATTTCGAGCCAATATATGTATGGTGAAGATCTACAGTGTACTGCAGATTTCTGAGAGACCTGGGTGGTGCAGCAGAAGACAACATGGGAATGATCCGCCTCGAGGCTGCAGCATTCTATCAAAAATAAATAATTGTTAATGGCAGAACTTGGTGCACGTGACGCTTGCCTCCTTAGCGGCTGTGAATTTTCTCCTGCATATGTGTTTTTGGGAAGACCCAAAAAGAGTAATACTATTGAAGAAACAACATAAAGGACACTGTCGTGGTAAAATGCCTTGACGAGGAGCAGCTACCTCGTGCTTTATGTCCTGGTGAGCCAGTGTTCAAATCTGTTATGCTTCCACATACGCCCGTGTCTCCCTGAAGTAGCTATTGCCATCTCTACTCTTAAAACAGAGTAGACCTAAAAAGGCTCCAAAACATTTGAGGACCAATTATTTTATATTATAATTCCAGCCTTTGGGTATTAGGAAACCGTGTTTTTTGGGTGTCGTCCAGCCCTTACTCTAAGCTAGCATGATGCGTACAAAAATGAGCATGTTGGCGTGCATGTAATACCTCTGCGTCCTAAGTAACTGTGGAAGGGCTTTGAAATGCAGGTAGTTTCAACATGGCAACAAGGAAAACATTGCATTAGTAGACCGGTATTCAGTTTAAGAGTCCTGCTATTTTACGTTAAATCACTTAATGTGCGGTTAACTAGTAATATTAACCCTCAGTGAGCTAGGCCTTAAATGAATAATTTGTTCCCACCACAAACGCCTGCTAAGGAATCTCATTATTTAATTCAGAGTGATAATATGCACAATCCACATCTGGCTGCCCCCTAATCTTTTAAAACAATGAAGTACTGTATTAACGAAATCTGCATGAAAATTCGAGAATGCACCCCCTCAGTACAAGGGAGTTATTTATTATGCATACGTAATTTATTTGGAAATAGTTATTTTTACATGCATTTGTTCAGAGTACTAAAAAACATCATCTATGAGTGGTTCTGTTGCTAATTGATAAGCAGTATCAGTTATCCTCGTAGCCATTTTGATATTGTTTGATATCATGTGCCATTTTCTGATATAACTGTAGTGATTCATAACTGCAGGATAGGTTTCAAATTGCCAGGTCAGTCGGTGGCGGCTCCTCCGCTAAGGTGAAGAAGCGTCGCCCTACTGACCAATTAAAAGCAAAAAATAAAATGAAAGTAACTTAATGTTATGATCATTTTATTTAAACGTACTGTATTGGTTGGCAGCGGGGCTGTTTAGAGGCTAAAGGAGGAGAAGTTGGCACTTCCTAATTGCGCTTGACATTTTGGCCTTCCGTCTCGAGCCGGCCAAAATGTCATGCGCACTTTGCATGTTCTCCACCCAGTCTCCATTACACAGTTCATGCTTCTCCAGGGACTTAATTAACGCTCCAGTGAATCCTGTGGCGTGATTTGTGAGAAATTGGTCACAATAGCACTTTACACACTTTATGCTCCTTAGATATACCTGATGCCCACCATAACTAATGCATCCATCAGGCATTTTTCCGAGTCCATGCCTGGTTGAATACGCCTAATATGGACTGGACTATTCAGTGAGGTCCGTGAACTGTGCCTGTGATTGGTGAGGAATCCCTCATAACAGCACTTGAAATGCCTAGAGCTTCTCCGGGGGCTGAAATAACACTTCAGTGAATCCTGTGCCTGTGATTAGTGAGGAATCCGTCAGAATACCACTTTACAGACTTTATGCTTACCCGGGGTCTCAAATAACACCCCAGTCATTCCCTGTGCCCCACCCGACCACTTACATGCTAGTTTTTCACTAAATTGATAGAAGATGTGACTTGTGAGGACTCAATCAATAAAGCAATTTACACAACCACTTCATGCACTTTGTGGCCCCCTTTCCACTTTTTTAGAAAGATGTATGTGATAATATGTACCTCTCGACCTGCAGGCCATGATATAAATATTTTAAATATGTATGTTTTAGCATGTATGGATTTTGTATGCCAGTCGTCTTGCAATGTTTTTAGTATGAAGAATTTGAGAATTTTTTAATGGTTTTTATTGATCTTACAAATAAAGATATATGTGTTCCATAGTAGCTCGTCAATACCTCAGAGTTTGTCGTCTGAGCATTTATTACACTTTATATGTATTTTAGGAGGTAGACTATCTGGATGAGGTTATTTTATAATGGTATATCTTGTTCGAAAAGTGTTTTTTTAAATGTTTATATGATCTGTAATTAAGTCTATTGTGAATAAGGTAAATGTGATTGATGTATTTCAAAGTTTGTGCTGCCTATTTGGCATTAGATAAAAACAAATACATGAATGGAATAAAATAATGATTTTATATTGCTCCTTGAAAACATTAAGCCACTATTGTGTTGGAAAATTATAGAGTTTTGAAAAAAACGATAGGTACTTATGGAACAAGCCATGTTTGTCGTTCTAAAAAGTGGGCCATGGTTCTAAAAAGTTTGGGAACCGCTACTTTATGCAGTTACTGCAGTAAAACACCTGTGCTCTATTTCTTGAGCAACAATACCCTGGCCACAAGCTACTCCGCATGAAATTAAACAATTGATGGAGAACAAGGGTAATGATTTGTTAATGCGTGTAGAGCAGCAACTCTGGTTAGCATGCTGGGGACCAAACAGAAGAGGTGGATGGTGGCTGCGGACCTTTGCAGTGACTAGGCTCCAACTCAATGAGCCTAGAGTGAGATTTCCAATCACTGTAAAGGGATACAAGGATCTGTGACCAGGGGAAGTGGAGCAGAGCAGCTCACAGAGCACCCGTGCCAACAGAAAATGGAAGCGTAAGACCAGGAGATGTATGGGGCCTACGACACAGAAGCATGTGGGAGGAGAGAGCCCAGCATGTCATCCCAAACAGGGACGATCCTCATAGTGGGCTCCCGGATACAGGATTCTGCAGAGTGATGACGAGCAGACATGCTAGTGGACCGCTCCAGGAGAAAGACAGGTTCACAATGACCTCCATTGGCTGGTAGATGTAAAGAGTAACAGTGACAGACAGGAGTATTTTGATAGCGCACTCCGAGGCAGATGCATTAGAGCAAAATGCCATTCTGGGGAGAGATTATAGTCCATCATCCGAATGGGGACGCCCGAGGTTGTAGCTAGTGTGACGTGTGCTACTAACGCGTGTGGCTTGCTTGACTGGCAAGTTAGGAGAATCCTGGAAATGGGGACAATGGTGGATTTCCGTGACCCTGTGGGACCTAACTTGATTCCTTGCAATGGAGCACTAGCACTGGCAGGATGAGGCATATATAAACGTTGTAGTTTACATGCCTGTAAGGGTAGTGCTCCAGCAGTGTTATTTTATGAATTCATATGCTGTTTGAATATTCTTCGACCGGAAGCTGGAACTCCTCTGTCAAAAAAAACCACCAAAAAAATGGGAAAAAAGACGTCTTTATAAGAGCCTCGCAAGAAACCGTATTTTTAATATTTATTTGAGATTTTTCTCTCCCACACACTCCTAACACGATCCAACTCCCAAACATCTTCTTTTGCAGAGTTTGAAGACATAAATAATTTGCTACCATTACACATCACGTAGGTCTCAAATTTGTATCTATGAAATATACCAGTGCTGCCGAACTACCTTTATACATAAGTGACTTATTTTTCTGCAGCTTTTAATCTTTTATAGATTGCGATTACTGTGGGGGTTACCAAGAAGTTGTTTTCCTGTTATTCAATTTAAACTCCTCTGAATGCACCAGCTCTGAAGTTGCAGAAATCAGGCTGAAAGGATAGATAATCCTAGTGGGAACATTTGCAACAGTCCCTTCAGGAGTCTCCTGAAGGGACTGTTGCAAATGCAGGTTGCGTGAAAAGGATGCCAGGACCTGGTCTCTTTCTGTAATGCTGCATTGCTGCCAGATATTCTCACACTGATGCATAGTCCACGCCTGTTTTGATGATGCCCAACCGATATGGCAGCAACTCATACTGCCTGCCTCCAGTATGGTTAACTTCATCTTTACAAGCCATGTATATAAATCTCTAACCAGCAGTGAGACTAGACCACTGCCCCATCATTGTTTGCACACAACATGCAAACCTTTTTCATTTATGGCAGTAAGTCATACCCCTATGTAGACAAATGTGAGCAGTGGCGGCTGGTGACTTTTGAAAGTGGTAGGGCGTAAAATGAGTGGTGGAGTGCACCGCGGCGAGCGAGCGCGAAAAATATAAGGGGCGTTTCGAAAAAAGAGTGGGCACATGGTGCATTTTCAAGCCAATTTCCAATGTTCCACTTCATCTGGGAAAAAAGTTATACATGTGACGAATGGCAAAGGTAAATTAAATGCATAATTATTTACTGCCTGAAAAAGCCAGCCCAAGAGTATAAAGCAAGCCACCCATATCCCAGACCTTGCTGCACAAGGCGCTGTGCAAACCATATCACAAATTTCCCACACCAACACCCTGTGGACTGTTATGTCAGCGTTTCTAGATTCATTTATTTGAAATACGTTTTTTTTTTTTTTACTCGTGCACATGCACTAAAGGACTGAATATCTTGTTTGAAAATTCATGTTTTTTTTTCTTGTTATAATGCATGCAATATCTATTTCATTTTGAAAAAGTATCACACTCCCACCTCGCCCATGGTTGGAGCTCTCATTGATATAGATTTACAAAATTTCTATCATTTCTCTTTAGCAGTCCAGTACATAGTCTCATCACTCCCCCGCCTTTCCACCCCATTCCCGTCATACGCGTACACAAAAACATGGACAGTGGAGCAGGATAGTAAAGCACAAGAGGAAGAGAGGCACTGACAAAGCGACAATGAGGAATGAACATGGACCAGGGTGCATGCATGAACACACAGACAGAGAGACACAGAACCTGTCTGACACATGGACAATGAGACACAGACCAGGGTGCATGCACACACAGACAGAGACACAGAACCTGACCCGTAGACAATGAGACATAGACAAAGACCAGGGTGCATGGACACACAGACAGAGACCCTGACCCTGACACGTGGACAATGAGACATGGACACAGACCAGGGTGCATTAACACACACACAGAACCTGACACGTGGACAATGAGACAGGGACACAGACCAGGGTGCATGGACACTCAATGAGGCATGAACATGGACAGGGACAAGGATGCATGGGTACACAGACAGGGAAATACAGAACCTGAGACATGGACGGTGACTTACATAGAAACTCTCCTGAGTGACTGTGTACTTAGGGTACAAGCACGCCTTTCATTTAGAAATCCTCCTCTGTTGCATGCTAGATAAGTGGCCAGCTTGATCTCTAGAGCATGGTCCTGAAGGTTAGACGTGTCCACTGGAGCACTTCGCCTCGGGGTATAACTCACCTCAGCTGCCATCTTGTCCTTGCCAGATACCGCCCACCCTCCTCACTAGGCCCCTCCTGCCCAGCAGCTTGAGCTGACCCCACTTGTCTTTAGATTTGACAGTGGGCTGTCCCAAACCAATCTTCCGTTGCCACATGGCTATCTTTTTAGAACTAAAAAAAGGAAACCCGATTGCTGGCTTTTCGAAAAGTATTAAAAACTTAGCTTTTCAATCGTTAAACTTGTGGGTCGGCTTCTGCGGTCTTTTTCTCATTGAGCCAGCGCCTAGACACTCTTGGGCAGTAGCCGTCATATATAAATATCTTTTTAATTTCATTTCATACATTTAATTTCACGTCATCTTCCTTCTCATGACAGGCCTTTCTCCTCCCCCCACCCTTCCCCAACCTCCACCCGGGCCGGTCCAGCCGAATTGCCGAGGATGGTTTGTGTTCCCAGTCCAGCCCTGCAAAAAAGTCACACATTTCCATCAGTAGAAGTACTCCTACTCACAGATGTGTGTATGAAACTTTTGGAAATTCACAAACATTCCTACTAGTATGGCTGACAGCTGACATGCTATTGGAAATGTCATGGAACATCTGCTATTCACGCTGGGTACAACTCCTCATTGGAGAAATGCAGCCTGATGGCGCCAATGTATATAATGGGAAAAAAAATATAAAATAAAGCTTACCGTCCCGCGCCATCTTCTGGATGGTTCCCGACGTCCGGTCCTGACTCCTGGGTTTTCGAATTCCGGGCCCGCCGGCTGCAGCTCTCCTCGCGTCATCAGGTAAGGCACCTCCCCCCCCCCCCTTCCCTCCTCCAATCACAACTGTTGAGGCGACTCTGAGAGCGCCCCACCCGGGCCATTTTCTCTATGTAGGCTGCTGCATGCAGAGAAAATGGGAGAGTGGGCGTTCCTGCTCGAGGGCAGAGGGGGAGTGGCCTGCCCACTGTTGCTCATACTGACTGTTTGGTCAGCCCCAGGGCAGGCCACTCCCCCCCTGCCTTTGAGCAGGACCGCCCACCCCCAACCAGGCACTTCTGCTTTCTTGTAGTGCGAGAAGCAGAAACATAAATGGTAGTTATTACCATTTATGTTTCTGCCTTCTCGCACTGCGAGAAAGCAGTGCGGCGGCGCCCAAACGCCCCAATGGAGGAGCCGCCACTGAATGTCTATATCTGGAATATAGGACCTCTAGAGCAATGCTACTAGATTGAGGACTAAAAAGGGTAGTTATGGACATCTGGTTGGAGTCCCTGCAGAAAAATGTGGAATGTGTCCTATGCCGGGTCTGGTGGCTCAGTGGACTAAAGCAGCCACTGCAGGGGCCTGTGTTCGACCTCATGGTCACAGGTTCAAATCCCGGTGAGTCCACTCAGCCTTTCATCCATCTGAGGTCGATAAAATTAGTACCATTGAGTTGGGTAACAATAAACATCTGTTATTCAGCGCCAAGACACCTTATGTAAGAGGACAGAGTTCTAGAAGAAAATCGAGAGTTAGGCCAGAAACCGAGTTTACCACTTTCAGATGGATCATCTGGCACAGGCATTCTTGCAACCTTCTCTCTAGCTGCTGCACCAGGGGCAACATGGGGCCTGCATGCAGAAACTAGAGAACACCTCCCCAGGGAGCATTCCTCCAGATGCCTGGAGGTGAGAAGGGATGTTTTATTTTAGTTATGGTTACATTTGTACAAGGAGTGTACCACTGAGGAAACATGAGGTTCACTACTTCATGGTCTACCGCTAACCTGTAGGATTCTACAACCTAGGTCATGATTCTTTTATTCTTTGTGATTGTGTAGTCTAGGACTGTATTTCCCAAACTGTGGATTGCGACCCACTGGTGGGTAATAAGCCGAATTTGGATGGGTAACGAAAGACCAAGCAATAAAACATGCCTTTAATTCTGTATTTATCTTGACACATTTGCTGTGCTTCAAAGACAGAGGTCAAATGTTAGGCTATGACTTCTGACAAATTATGCCTAATGTTTTTGGGTCCTGCCTAGCGTTGCAGCGCATGCGCTGCACGCTCTTTGAGACATATTGTGGATGAGGACATTTCAGAAGGGGACTTGAAGTCCCGCCCCTCAATTTCATTGACTGGCGTCATCGTTTATGTAAAACGCTGGCCTCCGATTGGAACTGAGCCTTTTTGGTGGCCGCCCTTTCCCCTTTTCGTCCGGCCCATCCGGACTGGATCGTCTGCTTTTCGGCTGTCGTGAAGCAATTTCTTTTCTTTAGGGGGCCATCTGTTTCTAATTAGCGTGGCCTTAGCGCGGTCGCTTTCACTTTCGTGATTATTCACATAGGGCCCGGCGTGTTTCAGTGGGGATGAGTTTATAATGCTTTTAAAGTGTCTGGGGCTCCTTGGCCACTTCAGCTGCCAGTTCCTTCCTGGAACACGTGCGGCTCTCGGACAGGGCGAGGGCTGGCGGCAGCACAACCCCCCTCTGCGCGCAGGTCTCTGGTGACAGGCAGGAGCTGAGCATGGCTTTCACAGAGCCATGCTAGGGTCTGATTGGTGCAGGGTTCTGTCCCGGGATGAGCTTACGCATTTTAATGGTGGGATTCTTTCTGGGGTCTTTTGTGTCCTTTTCACTGGGTGAATCTGTCGCTGAAACTGGTGCTTGCCACAGTTATTGTTGCTGCACAAACACTGTGACTTAACAGCTACTTGTTTGTACCTAAAACAATTTTTTCGGCGTATCATTTGTAAGTAACGTTGACTTTTCAGTGGAGGGCGGGTCCTGGTGGCAGATGTCATAAAAACTTGAATGCCCGATTTAAATAGTGCCGCTGGATTCATATTGAATAGATTTAGAATAGGGGGGAGAGCCAAGGGCGGAATGGAAAACAGACAAAACATCCTTTTTTTTTTTTTTATAATGTGTTTGATTTTATGCAGAACAAACATGAGACAATTGCATAATTCACAGCGAATCAATGGCATTTCACAACCAGAAAGGAGACAGAAGATCAAAAGAAAAAGCAGTGCGGTACCAGACATGCAATTAGTTAGGAATGCATTTATCGCTTGAAGATCGGTAATCCCTCGGCAGCCCACCATACCGCACAACCATCCCAGCCCTTACTTAGTGCTAACCAAATCAATATTTGCGAGTCAAAGTGTACAGGCTCAGCTCAGCGGGGAGTTCTGAGGATCAGGGTGTGGGGGAGTCATGCACAGCAGGAGCAGCGCCCATATCGGGAGTATCCCTGCTCGCCATACAATTCTCATACATTGCCCAAATGTTCTTTGCTCTGTTGCGAGGCGGTAACATATCACTATCATTTTCAGTCTGGGTACAGCAAAACATCATATCTTTGGACCATTGAGCTAGTGTAGGTGTAGGACCGCGCATCCAGCAGATAGCCACGCACCTCTTTGCCAATAGTAAACCCATGTCTATCAACCGCCGCTTTGCCTTATGGATAGGTTTAGAGTACCCAAGCAGGGCAAGCAGCGGGTCAGGAACCAGCACCAACTCTGTAATTCGGTTTAGTTCGTCAAAAATCAGACCCCAGAACTGGGCAATCCGTGGGCACGTCCAAGCTAAATGTAAGAAGTCCGCAGACCATTCATTGCATCTATTGCATGTGGACTCTTCTCTTAGACCATATCGATGCAGGCGCTCTGGAGTGTAATAAACTCTGTTAAGAATTTTAAAATGCACCAACCTATGCCGGCCATTCAATGTTATACGCTTTGTGCTCATGCAGCAATAGGACCATATGTAGTCAGTGAGGTCGCTTTGCAAGTCACGCTGCCAGGCCAGTCTTGGTTTGGTGTATTTACTTCCCCTAGTGGCCATTGTAGTGTGATAGATCCTAGACACCATCTTAGCTGGTTATTGTGCTTTAAGAAGGGCAGTCAGAGCTGGCATCTCGGGAGGTTCTGCCTTATCCTCCCCCATTAAGTCATTGAGAGCATGTCTAACTCTGTGGAATTGGAATTTAGCAAGGAGTGTCGGAGTGTCTTCTATCCCTGTCATGTCACCCCATGTGCGTGCAACACCATCCATGAATAGATCACCTATGTGTAGAGCCTTGAGCGTTTGTAGAGCTGCTATAACCCCCCTGTCTTTACATGGTGCGAGCCAGTGGCACCACTCAAGGTGAGCCACTGGGGAGTACAAAATGTTGCCTGCCTGGAGAGTCAACAAATGATGCCAGGCGTGAGTAATTGAGTTAAGGGAATCCAATATGCCCGTACGTCTACAGACAAAACATTCTTACTTGACAGAATAGGGGGCATAGTTCGAGTCCCAGCATAGTCTCAACATCCTGTGATTCTGAGCAAATCACGTAATATCCACGTGACTGCGCCTTAAAATAAATCGAAGCTTGTGAGATGGATTTGGTATTTACGAAAAGCATTCCAATACCATTCAAGCTATACAGAAATGCAATCTATATATATGTCTGACGAGTGCGACTCAGTTGATAAAACAAGCCATTGACACAATGCACCGGGCTCACAAGGCTGGCCGCGCGCCATTTGGGCACGAGGGCATTGTCAGACTGGCCCGTCTTGCCAGTGCTGTGTAGCTCACTTAAAGGAACTTTATCGAGAAATTCAACAAAATGGGTGACAAACCCGGGATAGAAACATTATCAAAATAAGGGCCCCGCCATGGCCTCTTTGGGGTCTAGACCGCTTGTTCTGCTCACTCACTTGCGGAAAAGGCCACTTTCTTGGAAGCAAGCAGAGCTTCCGTTATTATAACCCTCAGTTTAGCAGCAACTCTAAGCATTCGAACATCAGATATAAAAATAACACCCTGACACCATTCCTAATCATTGCCTGCCCCACAGGGAGAGGATGTGGCTTAATGGCCAGAGCGGCGACTTTGAAGCTGCGGAACCCGGTTCGAGTCTAGCGAGAGGCTCAAACATCCTGTGATTCTGGGAAAATCACTTAATCTACCCGAGCCTAAAAAATGGATGCGTTTGTCTGTAACGTAACTGGTGCTCATGTAAAGCACTCTGATAGCTTCGGGCTGAGTTTGTGCTATATAAAACTGCAAAAAAAGTTTACTCTTCCGCCCCTTTTACAATGTAATATCACCTTAAATACATTTAAAAAACAAAACTTCCCACTCTGTTCAGTCTTGCAATGCACTTCTTTTCTTCTTTCCGCATGCTTGCACTGCCCATGTGGCCAGACACTGGTGTTCCTAAGAGATTTCTCCTTCCCTTTTCTCTTTTCTCACCTTCTCTGTTTTGTCCTGAGCTCTGTTTCTTTTACCAGAAGCCTCTCCCTGAGGTGCTCTCCCAATATTACCTTCTCTTCACCCCTTGCCATTCCACCATTCCTCCTAAACCCCCATCACCCCTACCAGGTGCGTCTTGTTCCCTAGTACCCTCAAGTGTACCCCATGAAACAACATAGGCTATACCCACAGGATCAAACCACTCCTATACCCTGCTCTACAGAATGTGGTTATTTCTCTGTGCGCCTCCTTCCTTACCTAGCGTCCTTGAACCCCTCCATTCCCTCTTTGGCAAGGACCATGCTCACATTCTGTGTCGACCCCCACCGGTCCTTCACCGGCAACAGGTCTTTTAAACCAGACATCATTTTTTTATTTTGCAAACACAAGCGATTGCAAATGCCTTATAGAAATGATAAGATTAGCCCCGGATAAAGTGCGGGGAGCCCCTGGCAGGGCGGCTTTGGCACTGACGTGCTGGGCGCAGCACTCAAGGCACTCTCCAGTGAATCACCACAGGGCTCTTCCCCCACCCCCCCACACTTTTTTTTTTCTTTAATAAGCGTGGCGCCGTCTTCACAGACACCGCGCTATGCAATGCAATAGGTGTTGCTTTTGGTATAGTAAATAACAATGCCTTTTAATTTTTTTAAAGGCACTGCCATTTACAATGTCAATAGGTCAAAATGTCATTGCGAGATTTATTGCATTGTAAATGCTTGTTCAACATGGGGCTTGGTGTTCTCAAAGACTTTTCGCTTTGCAGTCAGTGGGGAAAAAAGTAAAGTGAATTATGTGACAATCTTACTGGGATTTAGGGAGTGTGAAAGGAAAGGTTGTAGTATGCCATTTTTTGTGACAAACAACAAAATGTAAATACCCGCAAATGAAAAGTACACATTTAGCAGTTAGGAAAGCAAAAATGAAGCACATTTTTTGTAATTCTGAAGTGTGATGGAAGCAAAGATTTTAATAAGATCGTAAAAAATCAAGACCGCTAACTTGGTGATGCACACATGATAAATATTCACTAAAACACGATTTTAACACGTTATCGTTTGTGTGCAATATAGTTTTATCAGTAAAACCTTATGTGCAAATGTTTTACCCATGTCAATGGAGAATGTGCTGTCTGTAAATGACAATGCTCTACCACATCCTTAGTTACATTAAAAATAGCCTGCCTCATGTCCATTAAAGGTAAGTGTTTCGTAAAAGTTTGTCATCCTAAAAATTGGGTTGTGATTCTAAAAAGTTTGGGAATCACTGAGCTAGATAGAGAAAAGTGACATTGCACACAATTTACCATGATGGCATCACAGGAAATTTCATCTCAGGACTTTGATGCTGTTGACATAACTTAAGAGCCTACATCTCAGCCAAAATGTGTACCATAACTTCAAAATATAGCTGTGGAGATGAAAATACCCCAAAATGAATGTCATAGCCTCAAATTCCATGATCTGGTCCCCATATATAAATGTGTGGACAGCCGGCTTCCTAGAGCTGGTCCAAAAGTGCTTTGATTGCAATTTTATTGAAAGAACAGTGATGGCACAATCTATCAGAATCGTGATGACCATGCAGGAGTGATGATTAGGTCATTTGCAATCAATCAATCAATCAGTGATTGTTGTGCACTCACCTGTGAGTTTTCAAGCCGCTAGGGGGCGGGGGAGATTGCAGGTCCGACTGGGCGCTGTGGTTCATTCGAAGAGTCAGGTCTTGAGGTCCTTCCTTAATTGTGTCAGAGACGGGAGAGGCTGAGGTGGACAGGCAAAGCTGTCGGGTGGTAGATGCCACACACAAACGTTGACCAGGCACTGCTTCTTGCATCTCCACATTAGTCCATTACCCAGATGTTTGCCAAAGCACTGAAGTGCGAATCCGAGCATACATAAACAGATGTGTGTGGCTTGTGTGGTTTTGTATTGGTGTACTGCTTCACATTTGCATATGTTCGAATGCTGTACAAATGGGATCTATGACTGTAGTTCACACTGCAGCCATTTGAAAGGGATGAATTTTGTCTGTTCATCATCGCTACACCTTGGTTTGCTCTGCATATGTTTGACAAGTATCTGACAAGTGAATCCAATACTAACAACATGTCACTGTGGTTTGTGTTCCAAGGGCTTCAGTCAGCAGGTGTGTATTTTATACATATACAGGAGTGTGCCATTTGCTGCAGCAGTGTGTATTTGGTGATGTAATTTAGTGCAGGGTGTGATATACTTGGTAAGATGTGCATGCCAAAGGGCTCGAATGTTATGGAGATAATTTATATTTGAAAGTTGCAGAGTATTGAGGTGTATGTTCTATTGGGGGAAATGATGGGAGAAACGAAATGTTGTTTGGTTGCCCATTACATGCCCTGGTTGGTGCGGCATGTCTTCTACTCAAGGAATGATGTGCTTACAAGTGCCTGACTAATGTGTGGTAATATAGTATGTGTTGTAATGGGAGTGTGCGAATGCTGCCTGGATTGATTTGTATTAGTGGGGCTTGTGTGGTACTGAAGAGTGATGCACACGTAGAAACGTGTGAATGCTGCCCTGATGTGTATTTGGTTCATGTGAATGTGTGGTGGATTCTAGATGGTATACTAGCAGCAGTGACCGGATACTGTATGAATGCTTATGCAGAAGGCCTAGGTTAGTGCAATGGGAAGTGTTATGAAAATGTGCAGCCCAGATGTATGTTTATGTGGAAAGGATTAGTGAGATTATGCAAATATTGAACAGATGTTTGTTTTTTAGGCAACAGTTCAGCATTTATTGAATTTTAGAAGTGGTGGGCATGCAGGAGTGATTGGATGCTGAACAAATGCATATTAATTACCTGCCTGCGGGTTGTGAATGTGTGTGTATTGAGTGTATGGTTAAGTACATGAATTCCATTCAAATGTTATGTATTTGGTAGCTGTCTCTGTAGTTTGAGTGTGTAGTTTGTAAATGGTAAAGTTGTTTGACGCAGCTGTGCCTGCTCTCTTTTCCAGATATCTTCTGAACATCAGTTTGTTCTGCTGGACACAGTGTGCATATCCTAGTACATGAAAAAATCTGAACATTTTGCAGAGGCCAGATTTATAGACCAATCGAGAATTTACTTTCACAGGAAGTGCTAGATCATTTTTAGGTCTGAATTGAGCGAACCGCTGTCTGCACGACATATTGTTACCAGTCATTTCAAAAATATATTGAGTGGGCTGTGGCACCACCCAGAGGGCTATTAGTCTTTCAGCTCATAGGTGATTTGATGTATCACTCCCTCTTCCAGGAAGTGCTTCCATTGGACTTCATAAAGAACTATTTTACATTTAAAAAAATACATTCAGTAATCACACTGTTGGTCATATTTAGTTATTTAGCTCATATATACATTCTGTAAAGAAAAGTATATATATTTTTTTTTAATCTTTTCCCACCAGCATTGGCAATGCAAGTATGGACAGGCTTTCACGTGATAAGCAGCATTTTTGCATGCAAAATATGTAAACCGCTTTTGTGTTACATGCCTTTATGAGACTTATTGGCATCGTCACTGATTGTTCTCATTGTTTGTAGTGCTCCTGTGGTCTCATTGATTTCTAGACGGATGCCACATTTTGCGAAATTTGATGCAAACCGTTTTCTGTTATTTCACTCATGCTAATGTTAATGCACTCATTCCGTGCCCTTAAAAATGCTTTCCTCAACCAATGTTCACCAGACCTAGTATTTGAAATTAAGGAGTCTGTTTGACAAACTCTGCAATTTTTTCAGAAATTGGAAAAGTTATGGTTTTAAGCTGTTTTGTTTTGCTTTATCTGTGTAGAGTGCAGTGTAACCTTAACTGTTCTAAATAGATGTGGTAGCACTTGACTGGAAAGCAGTTGTCTGGGATGTTTATTGTAGTAAATGCAGCCTTTAGCACCAATTAGACTTACTTCTGGATTAAAATATTTTTAGTTCCTGCCACTGCTCACAAAGGTATGAATTTATTTCAGAGCTTTTCATGATCATTACCATTCTTATATACTATAGAATATTTTTCCAAAATGGGGGTTTCAAGTATGATGCCTCATATTTAGCTGTGCTCAAAGGCCTAGGAGTAGGTTTGTTTATGAATGGCTCAGTCATTGGCATGCACCTATTTAACAGGTGTGGCTTCACTTGACATATGCCTCCAGTGGTCCCAGCACGGCATTATACTAGATACAGGATTTTATATCGCTCTCACTCACTTTTTACTTCCAGTACACCTCTTAGTTTCATTCAGTGCTCTTAAAGTTCAGAAACACCATAATTGTACTTGTGCTATTCCGCATGCGTGCTACACAAATATATGTCTTAGAGTTGTCCAATAAGATTAGCTAACATTCATTTTAATTAAAAAAACTAAACCTAAAAGTACTGCCATGCCTTCAGTGCAAGAGTCATTATGGTTAGGATTTAAAACCAGCAATACACTGCAATGTGTCCTTGCTGATGGGATTTGTAGAGAGAAAAAATGCACTGCTCATGACCTTATGTCTGATCTCCTGGATTCACTAGTAACGTCACTGTGACGTTCGATGTCGTTGATAATATCCGATGTCATGTGAGTACCCAGAATAAAGGACGCTGCAGTCCACTCCCTCCAGCAGTACATGCACTGCACTGAGATTAATTGTAGTTGGAACTGAAGGCTGCAGACTACTTCTAACAGACAGATGTCACCTTTGTAAATGCTGTACTTCCGTTATCCGCTAACCGCGTGCACATAGCTACTATAGAAGAGCAGGTACAGTGACACCTGGAGCACAGGGTGTGAGGGTCCCACAGGACACCAGTTGTGAATGCTATTTTACAACCCAGCCAAGGTTTAAGGGGCCATTTTCTTGCTTGGGTAGGGCCCGCAGTACTCTTGCTGGGCCACTGGCAAATGTGGAAAAATAAATCATCAAGAGGATGTCACTGTCGATCCTATATGTGATGTTACCAGTAATGTTTACAAAAGATATCATTTGTGATGTCATGAGCAGTGTATTGGCAAAGCTGCAGTTGCATAGCTCTCCATAGCTGCTGAATCTTTGAAAAAAACAAAAAACCTAGCCATAAGGTCCATTGAACTGCCTAAGTGTATTAGGGAGAGAAAACCATAAATTCCTAAAATTCGTTTTTTTCCTGTGAATTTCTACAGGATTACAGTGATATTCCTTGACGATCAACTTGAACATCCAATTACCATGTCCCCAGAGCCCATTGGTTACCCAACTTAAACCATACCAGCTGGCTGGAGGTGCTGTGAGTGGATTTAGTCATGTCCTGTACCCAGCAACCCTACAATCATAAGGATCTTTATTCTGCAAGTGGGCTCTGTGCACAGGGTTGGCCTTCAGCCATGCATTGCTCCTAAGATGTCACTGGGCATAGTGTGTGGCATGCTGCCAGTACCAGCCGGCCGCAAGGTGTGACCATGCCCAACAAATTCTATGAACAAGGTTTGAACTTTGGCCACCATCGTGCCAGGTCCCAATCCCCGTAGCCTACTGGCCATGACTTGAAGTTGTGACTGTGGGTACAGAATGTTGCCGCTAGTCATGCCATGCACCAGGCTGTCCTCCCTCAGAGCCTGCTGTACTCAGTCTTTGACAGTTTTGATTACCCTCTTCCGATATCCGCATTAGGCTTTGTGTACATGAGGTGGCCTTCAGCTTCTTCCTCCCCCAACTCTGTAGACCCTTTGGCACTGCATATTGGTGCACAGCAGGTTCTGGTTCTGGACCAAGCTCTTCTGGCATGCAAGAATTCTGCAGGCGAAGCCCATGGGTACCAGCCTATATGTCTCATCTTTCCAAATCAAAGCAGAGAAGCAAAAGTGTTTGTGGCTTGACTGATGTCATAAGCGTATAAAAATTACGGCAGCTGGAATTCCAGTTACGGGCATTGCTCAGCAATAACATTAAATCGATATAACATCTTTCCAAGTTCATTAACTCTAGTTTCTACATCAATATGGCAATGTAATGGCTACATGTAGAAATAAGACGGTATTTCCATTGTTCGCAAGCATATGCAGAAGGGAATAAATGATAATGCTAATATAGACAATGATTTCATTTTTGATGTGGCTCTAGCTACCAAAGACTGCTGTCATTTTACTGAATAACAATACATATTCTCATTGCCATTAATTGCAGTTTGAAGACTGCAGCCAAAACTTCAACCTCTAGATATTCCTGCGGTGGATATATATGGAACACAATGGAGTGTCGAGTAAGATCAGACATCCAGAGAGGTATTTTTTCAAAACAAATTTATTTTATGTATTTACTTTTTTGGCAGATGCTTTTTTTTCTTGGCCCGTGGCTGAACTGGTCATTTGTGATATAAATTACATCATTTGTCATGAGCAGTGCTCTGCAGTGTAGTTATGCTTGCACAGCTCATCATAGCAGGCACATTTCTGTGGATAACATCCCCATACTAAAGTGCTTTAAATTAACTACAGAAGAGAAAGAGTCTCTCTTTAGTTGAGGTGGTGGCTGTATATGAAAATTGCCTTTAATTTTCGGTTATAACTTTTGAATCTGCAACAATTTTGGCGGTGGCTCAGTTAGCTTTAGAGCAAGATGTCGGTCAATTTTAAATATGTCCGTAATAACAATATTATTGTCCCACCTCCTGTTGTCTGCTTCCTTGATGATGGTACTGGGCTTCTCCTCGCAAGAGGAGAGGGAACCCTGTTTTTCGCTTGGTTTAAGATTATTGTATCCTATAATGAAGGTTTCTTCTTAAGGTCTTCAAGATCAAGATCATACATGTCACGGATAACCAGTTTATGGAAAAGGTCTAAATTGTTCCTGGTGTAAAATGGCTTTATGTACTTAGCCACTCATTCGCTCATTTCTGTTATTCTTCTGTATCTGATGGTATGGACTTATAACCGACACCCATTACTCCATATAGCAGTTACCATATGCCTCCCTTACCTAGGCACTCACTTACCCTTGCTTATGGACTCAAGAAATATATTATTCTGGCCATCCATAATGTGTACTATTTTATTTTGGGCCGCTAACTCTCATCGTTAATATACATACAGTTACTTGACACATTTTTGGAATTCTCTCACATCACGTCCAAAATGTGTCGTCTGGCTACAGATCGTTACTGGCTACATTTCCATGCATATGTCACCTCACATGTTTGCGGCATTGACAACCCACACTGCATTGGTAAACATCTGACTTTCTCTGCCCTAAATACTGTTCTTCAAATTTACACCAAACAACTCTTCATAGCCCAAGCAGTACTAAAGTCTTGAAGTCACAGACCCTAGCAACCTCGTTCAAGAGTCATGGATGGGCCCTTTGTGAGAAGTACCATGGGTTCCCTTGCCTGCACTCTAAGGATTTCCTAATCTAATCAAGAGTAGACCAGAAAGAAATTGTAATTAAGATCTTTTCACTTTTATTAGTTTAGTGCAAAATAACAGAAC
This sequence comes from Triturus cristatus, assembly GCF_964204655.1. Lineage (NCBI taxonomy): Eukaryota > Metazoa > Chordata > Amphibia > Caudata > Salamandridae > Triturus > Triturus cristatus. The sequence continues at coordinate 714,809,887 of NC_140589.1, read as the reverse complement.
TGCAATCAACCTTAGAGCAGTCAAAGGTACAAACTTGTTACAAGCTGTAATCAATGATGGGAGACCTTTGTGCTAATAATGTGGAATTTGTAATTATTGTTGTAGGTATTTCTGCTGCCACAGATGGTAAAGAATTTGCTCATCCTATATAACTGGTATCTTAAAATAGACTAAGAAACCTGGATAATTTCGGATGGATCTTTTTTTGTTAATTTCACAAAGATGTGGTGACTTTAGAAATTATTTTAAATTTTTTAAGCAGTTTCCTAATTTTTGCTTAACTAAGACAGTTATCCTTACAGAATCAGCACTGCTCCATCAAAAATGTCTTAGCAGAAATGGCGGCTACCTACCATGTGGCGTGAGGCCTTCAGGCATTCAGTTTGCCACATGTGAGTGGCTGGAGGTACATTATGGCTCATGTCAGCGTGATAATTTTCCCTGCAGGAGCTGCAGTGTTTTTCCACATCTGTCCTCTGGCATTTAAGCTCTTATGGGCCCTCCAGGCATTGTTGAGATTTCCCCGATTCTTGTGGGCAGGCTGTGGCAGGTGGTGGATCTATGCAAGTATGTTTTTCACACCTGAGATGGTGGAAATCTCTCTACTTCCCTATTCGTTACAGTAGGTGAAGTCGTTAAATTTTGGGGTCAGTACTAAACTAAGAGGGCCGTCCTTACAGTCTCTTCACATAAAGAATTCCCTATCTAAGATTAGATACTATTTGTCCCATTATCTTCCTGTTACTTATACAAGGTAATTAGAACCAGGTTTTACTGCTTTCACAATCTAGTTGAAATAGCTGTCGGTGGGTTCATCACCATATTCTTTTATTTTTGTCCATTGTAATTTTGATCATCTTCTGTACCCACTCTGTTGCAGTTGGATTCCGTCAATCTCTATTTGTATCAGTGCTGCTGTGTTCATTTCAGCCATCTGCAGTATTTGGAGGTTTAATATCCTTTCTAGCTTTTTCCTTAAGGTTTCTGTGGCCCTTCTCTGCAGACACCTGTCAAATGTATGTGCTGTTATATTGGTGTAAATGGCAAAAGTAATTACCAGCATGTGACACTTTTACCTGTAGCAACACAAAAAGGCAAATCGGGGCCTAGGCAGTCTTTCTTATTTCCACTTTTTCACAATTAGTTACTCAACCATCTCTTCTTGGGAGAGGTTCCATAATCATAAGTGTACAGTTGTATTTAAAAATAAAATAATGTCAGCCACATGGTAAAAGAGAATTAGAAGTTACTTAATGTATCTTTGCATCCCTAATCAATGTACGGTATAAAGGCCCACATTCTGCCCTTCCTACATTTCATATAAAGCTTTAAAATACCTGCATTTGCTATGGCTATTGTGTAAGAAAAGAAACCATTCAGTTTGAAGGCCTCTCATGTGTTCCTGTATTTTCCCAATAAGGGACTCTAACATATTGTTCTTACCCTGTACTGGGATGTCCTTGTCAGATTGATCAATTAAAGCGATTATGTTGTGCATACAGCACAAAGCTGAGCAATTCATAGATAAACATGAACATTCTTCAATTTTGAGTGACATCCATGCACCCAGACTGGGCCCAGGAGGACCAGACTGGAAACCAGAATCAGCTCAGGAAAAATGCCCAAACTATTCCCTAAACTGCAGGAGCCGTTGACGCATAATTGGGCCATGCCAGCCCATTCTGCTCTGAAAGCAGAACCCTAGCCTGCAGCCTACTTGGGACGTGCCAGAGTGGCAAACTGGCACAGCTTCCTAACCCCCGGTGGTAGGCGTTCTTAGTGCCATCATCCTGATGCGCATAAATTGTTACCTAAATATTTCTGAGATTGTGCTGCTCTCTGGATTACAGCATCTATCTCCATCTCTACAGGTAAAATTCTGTAAGTGGGGACCGTATGATGGATTACTAGGGGAGAGCGGGATTCTAGAGCCACCTTTTGCTTGCCCTAGCTTTTTGTTTTCAAAGAAATCCTCTACTCTTTGGAATGAGAGAATTTTTACACCAGTTAAAGAGAATTGTCCTAATAGTCCCAATTTATTATTTTTTTCATATAAATCTTTTTATTAAGAATGCTCATCACATAATACAAGAGTGGACAATACATAGCAGGTGCGGAGATACATTGCAGTATGACTTTACCGAAACGGTAAGTTCTCACTTTACATATAGGGTCTGGTGGATCCTTTATGATCAGAATACAAAAAAAGGTGGGTACACCTTTCATTTACTCCCTGTCACGCTAACAATGAAATCTATCATTAATCCAGGGGCAATTATCTATCTAGGTCTATCCCCACTATATTTGCCAAGAGCCCCATATTTTCTCCCACTTCTTGAGGCATCCCCTGCAGCGACACACCAGTTCCTAATCCCTCTGGCACCAGTCTAGGTCTTTTTCCCAATCTGCCACTGATGGCGGGAACCTTGTGCCCCATCTCCTTGCAAAATTCCATTTAGCCACCCCTGCTGCCAGTGCCAACCATATCTGGGCGTGTCTGGGCCAGTCTGCCTCTCTCTGTATCATCAACACCAGCCATTTTGCCTCGAGTGGGACTTCAACTGAGAGTACCTTTGACATAACAGTTGCAATATCTTTCCATTATCGGCATATCAGTGAGCATGCCCATAGGGAGTGGTAGAAGGGGCCTATCTGTCCACACTCCCTTATACATAGGGGCTCTCCCATTGCTCCCATTTTGTGAAGTAGAGTGCTGGAATAATCTGTTCTATGAAGAATCTTTTTTTTTTTTATATATCTTTTTATTAACATAGCTCACAGGACCATACAAAGACAGATAATATCCAAGAAGCATGACAGGGAATAGCCTAGCATTTAACCAATAGTGACACGAGGACACAAGTGGGATACACCATTATTGTAGTTACACCCCCGACACCCCCTCCGATTCTCTGTATTTCGACCAGGGCCCCCAAACTTTCCTCGATTTCTTGATACAGCCCCTACTTTTGTATATAGTCTCTTCGGCCCTTTGGTACCAATCGAGGTCTCGCCTCCACTGTTCCCATTGCGGAGGTACCTGTGAACCCAGTCCCCTGGCAATATTTATTTTTGCTACCCCCGCTGCCAATGCTAGCCAGAGCTCCACATATCTGGACCAGTCAGTGTCACCTTTAATCATGAGCAACAGCTACTTTGACTCCATCTGGACCATATTGCACACTACAGCAGACATAGTGTCTGTGACCCTGGTCCAGAAGGGAACTATCTCAGGGCATTCCCATAGTATGTGATAAAAGGAGCCCTCCCTTTGACAACCCCTCATGCAGAGGGCCGACTGACTTCTACCCCAAGCATAGAGCTGTGTGCGAGGATAGTAAATGCGATGTAGGATCTTTAGCTGCACTAGTCTGAACCTTGAGCGGATTGCTATTTCACGCGTACCCTGTATGGCGTCTTGCCAGTCGTCGTCATCTATGGTGCCTATGTCCCGGGCCCATGCTGCCCGAAGCGCCAACAGAGTGTCTGGCATATTGTTTATTCTATGAAGAATCTTGAGTTGTATTAACCTAAACCGTGCTCGAATCATTATGTCCTGAGGGCTTTGACTTTCCTCCACTCATTCCTCACCAGCTATATCTCCCCGATCATCTGCCCAAGTCGCCCTCAGGGGGCCCAGAGTTATTCATTAGATCACTGAGACACCCTTGTGTAGGATCAGGTCAGCTAACCACTGCTCTCCCAGGGTAGAGGAATCGGGCACGCTCGTTACTTCTTGGATGTGTACCCTAAGGGCGTGCCCCTGCTGGTGGTAATAGAGTGTCTGGGAGTCTGCTAAAGCAAATTCTTGCCTATGGGTCTCGAAAGAAATAAAGGCTCCATTCCTCCATATAGCCCCGAGATGTTCAATACCTATTTTTGCCCATCTTGTGAAGCCTGTCAGGTTGGAGACCTCAGCCAGTCTATCACTGTGCCAGAGAGAATCCATGGCCGTCAGTGCATCTTTTTCTCCCACACAAACCTGTGCTTCTGTCCAGCATTTCACCACAGTGGCAGTATGTATAGGGATCCCCTCCCTTCCCCTAAGAGTGTATAGAATGGTTTCGTAGTTTTTACTTGGCATCGCATCTCTATCTACCCTATAGGCTGGTTCATCTCAGCCTGTGTATATCCAGCCGTTAATCACCAGAAGTTGTGAGGCCCAATAGTAAATTTTGAGATCTGGAGTTGCTAAACCAACATCATAGAGCCCTCTCTGAAGTTTCTTGAGAGCAATTTAATGCGCGCATCCCTGCCATAGTGACGTACAGATCTCACAATCTACCTGTTTGAAGATCAGGGATGGGATAAGGCAAATTTTTCAAAACATAGAGAAACCTTGGGAGGGACATCATCTTATAAAGAGCCAATCTTCCCTGTAAGGATAGAGGGAGAGTACGCCAATGCGTCACATTCGATCAAAGCCGTTCTACTTGAGGGGTGAGGTTGCGTTCTAGAAATAGGGACTGATCTCTAGTCACGAATATTCCAAGATATCTAAAACCTACTAATTCAACCGGAGCCTCACATTGTGCTGGAAGCCTGGGGGGGACCCAACAGGGGGAAGACCACAGACTTAGCCCAATTAATTCTATAACTTGAGTATCTACCGAACAAGTAAAAAATATGTAGAATGCGGCCTATCCAGAAGTACGGCCGGGACACATACAACAGAATATCGTCGGCGCACAGGGAAATTCGCTCTTCCCAACCACCTTTCGAAGTGATCCCCCACACCATTGGATCAAACCTGATCCAGACCGCCAGAGGCTCTAGCGCTAGGGCAGAAATCGGAGGCAACAGCGGGTATCCCTGCTTGGTGCCTCGCCTTAGCAGAACGGGTCTAGATAGTGCTCCGTTTACCTTTACTCTTGCCGGTGGGGATTGATATAGTAGACTGATCCACGCGCAGAACCCCGGGCCGAACCCCAGTCTAGTCAGTACGGCAAAAAGGTACGGCCATTTTATACTGTCAAATGCCATCGACGTATCTAGCGCCATCAGTGCCGACTGTGATGTCTGCGACCGAGCAGTCATGTGCAGGACGCTGTACAGTCTCCGTAAATTTTGATGGGTTCTTCTGTGGGACATAAACACGGATTGGTCTATGTGAATAAGTGAGGAAAGGACAGTCTACTCGCCATGACCTTGGCCAAAAGCTTTGCCTCCACGTTAAGCAGATACATTGTTCTATGTGAATTACACTCTTCTGGGGGTTTGCCTGCCTTATGAATTACCACAATTATGGCTGTATGCTGGTTCTCCGGCAGTCACCCCAATCCCTTAGCAGCCCTAAACATCTCTAACATTGGATGCGTAACTGTCTCAGTCATGCTTTTAAAAAGCTGCACTGACAGCCCATTCGGCACCACCGCCTTCCCAGATTGTAGGGCTCTAAGGCCCACTGTCACCTCCTCGATCGTAAGGTCTGCATCTAGAGTCTCCACTAACTCATTAGGGAGAGTCCGCAGGAAGAAGTCTTTTAGAAACGTATCAGTCAGTTCCTGTTCTGGTACTGAATAGGGTGTGTAAGTCAGTGTAGTAGGAGGCAAAGGTGTTTGCTATATCAGCACTCGTTGTTTGTAGGACTCCGGTCCTGTCCCTGACTCCCATTATCATGTCCTGTCTCTATCCCTTTTCTCTAGCCAGGCCAGTAGTTTGGAGGCCTTGTCTCCAACATCGTAGAGTCAGCACTGTCGCCAGAGCGTAGGACTGTGCCGCATTGTGCGCAAGGGACAGAAGGTCATGCTGGCGCAATCTCAGTCTGTGTTGTACCTCTGGGCCTTTACTCCTTGTCACTTCTGTTTCAAGGGCAAGGATGTTGCGCTCAATGACACTACACTCAATCACAGCCTCCCTCTTCTCCCCCCTCCACCCCCCAAGGCCTGGGCTTGGCCATGAATCACGGTCTTAAATGCCTCCCAGAGTATAAATGGGGATGATACTGATCCCTGGTTTTCTAGAAAATATAATTCTGCAGATGTACATAACTTACCTCTTATCTCCATCTCGGAGGTGTCAAGTCTGGGAAATGTCTGGGCCCCTGACAGTAACTCCTGCAGGCGAATGGTCTGATAATCCTCTTGCGCAATGCCTAGCATCTGCAAACATCCCACCTGATCTTGGTGGGGAAAGAGGTAATCAAGATGTGAAAAGGAGCCATGGAGGGTGGGGGAGGGGCAGAAACTGTAATACTGGAACTGGTGAGGGTTATGGAATATCCAAAGATCAGTCATCACCATTGCTGACGCAAAGGTCTGAAGGCCCCCCCCATCTGAGCGGCCTCGTGACACCCACAATCTGCCTTGGGAGGGGTCCATTACGGCATTCGTATTACCTCTCAGCGGTTGTGTCCCAACCGGGAGAACCCCTAATTTGGGAAGGACCCCGGCATGAAGCTTGGGTGGGATATATACTGAACATAGGTTCAGGGTGCGACCCTTCCACACACCTGTTATGGCCACACAGCAGCCCTGGGCATCACACTACGTCTTAGACACTACTAATGGCAAGAAGGTTTTGACTAGAATGGCCACCCCTGTGAGTCCTTGGAGTAGCCCTCATGGGCCAGGAGTTTATATTCCAAACAGTCCAGTGCTTTATATTGATTTCCCCTCAGGTGTGTCTCTTTAAACAGAACAAAATCTGGGAGTGACGTTTAATATGCTGGAGCACTAGGGAATGTTTAGTCTTGTAGACCAGCCCATTTACGTTCGATGTCCATATGTGTACTCGGCTGAATCGTTCCGTTAATATTGGCATAACTCCGTTCCCTGAGCGTCAACGGAACACCTAAGTGGCAATGATCTCTCCACCCCCACTACCCTTGATCTCTATTTCAAATGAGCATAACCATATAACTTTACAGTAAATGCAAACTTCCCCAACAATTCCCCCCTCCATGCCTCTCTGCACAGTGAATTATAAATCTCCCACTTCCCCAACCTGCAGAGTGCTTGTCTGCCAAACTTGTGCATGGAACAGTAAGAGGGTGTTACCTCCGCCGCCAAAATATACAGATCAGAACTTTTCAATAATTATTATTGTTATTGACATTTTTAGAGCGCTACTGCTACCCGAAGGTGTCCTGGCGCTGTATGAAGTCCTGCTGAAACAATAAGAGAATGGAGGAAGTAACACCGATATTATTTAATGAAAAGCCATGTTTTAATGCTTTCCTAAAGGCCAGGAGATTGGTCATAGTTCTGAGGTATATTTGGAGATCGTTTCATGCCTTAGCAGCATTGGCTACAAAACTTCTGCCTCCCCAACTGGCTTTTTTCACACGAGGCACCCTCACCATTTTTGTATCCGATGACCTCAACGATCTTCTCGGTACATACCAGTATAATCTCTGTTGCAGGTAGTCTGGCACGGTTCCATGAAGGGCTTTGAAGACCAAACCCAAGGCTTTAAATCGGGTGCGTTTTCTAATCCAGCAGCCAGTGGAGTTTTTTTTAATCTTAGCGGAGATGGAGGCGTATTTGGGAATGCCAGTCAGGAATCTGGCTGCCGCATTCTGCAGAATCTGTAGTTTGTTCAATAGTCCTTCATGGATATTGAGATATAAGCTGTTACAATAGTCCAGTCTGGACATTGTTAACGCTGTAATGACTGTTTTTTGGGAGTCTTTGGGGAGCAGAGGCATTATTTTCCTGCAGGATCTCAAGATAAAGGAAATCTGCGATGCTACTGTGTTGACCTGATCCCTAAAACTGAGGTTATCAATCCATACTCCCAAATTTTTCACTTTCCTGCTTGGAGTAGATAGGGGCCCTGAAGTGTCCGGCCAACAATCAGATTTCCAAAAGTTGAAGTTATTGCCAAACAATACAACCTCCGTTTTACTGAGTTGAGTTTCAGACAATTTTGTGCCATCCAGACCCCTACGGCACTCATGTCAATCAATCATAGCATTTGTAGAGCACTTTACCAACCTGTGAGGGTCTCAAGGCGCTAGGGGGGGGCGTGTTGCTACTGTTTGAAGAGCCAGGTCTTGAGGAGTCTTCTGAAGGTCAGTAGGTCTTGAGTCTGCCGTAGGTGGATGGGGAGGGTGTTCCATGTCTTGGCGGCGAGGTGGGAGAATGATCTGCCACCGGCGATCACTCTTCGGATGCGGGGGACAGAGGCGAGGGCGCGGTCTCCGGAGCGGTCCTGGCGGGTGGGGGTGTAGAAGCTGAGTTGGCTGTTGAGGTACGCTGGTCCAATGTTGTGGAGTGCTTTGTGTGCGTGAGTGAGGAGTTTGAAGCTTATCCTTTTGTTGACAGGGAGCCTGTCCAGGTCTCTCAGGTGGGGTGTCCTGGAGTCGGGACGCAGTTCCTGGCATCTACTCAGGCCGTATAGACACCACTATTTGGGTGTCGTCCGCGTAGGAAGTCAGATTGAAACCAAAAGATTCAGCAAGGGGCGCCAATGAGGACACATAAATATTAAAAAGTGTCGGACTCAATGAAGAGACCTGCGGCACTCCACAGGGTAATGAAAATGAATCCGCCTTATATTCGCCCAGGACAACCGTTTGGGGTCTGTTGGATAGGAAGGAGTTTGACGCTTATCCTTTTGTTGACAGGGAGCCAGTGCAGGTCTCTCAGGTGGGGTGTCCTGGAGTCGGGACGCAGTTCCTGGCATCTACTCAGGCCGTATAGACACCACTATTTGGGTGTCGTCCGCGTAGGAAGTCAGATTGAAACCAAAAGATTCAACAAGGGGCGCCAATGAGGACACATAAATATTAAAAAGTGTCGGACTCAATGAAGAGACCTGCGGCACTCCACAGGGTAATGAAAATGAATCCGCCTTATATTCGCCCAGGACAACCGTTTGGGGTCTGTTGGATAGGAAGGAGTTGAAAAGTTTCCAGGCGGTGCCCTGGACTCCGATCTCGTGCAAACGGTACATCAGCAGAGCATGATGGACTGTATCGAAGCCTGCCGAGAGATCGAGCATGATCAATGCAGCCTTTCCTCCCTGATCCAGCATGGTCTTGATCTCCTCCTTGGATTTGAGTAGAGCTGTCTCCGTGCTATGCCCCTCTCTGAAACCGTACTGGGTTGGGTTTAACACCTGAGATTCTTGTAAAAACACCTTGAGCTGCGTGTTCATGTTTCTCTCTATAATTTTCGCCGGGAGTGGTAATCTGGATATGGGCCTAAAATTATTAGGGTCTTTGGTATCCAGACTTGTTTTTTTTTTAGCTGGTGGAGAATGGACGCCTGTTTCCAATCCCTGGGAAATTAGCCCTCTGAATACATTGTGTTTATGATACAGGTCAGGGTGCGTGAGACTGGCTCAGCTGCCAATTTTACTATGGATACTGGGCAGGGATCATACGGGGAGCCTGATTTAACTTTCATGAGGAGATTGAGTGTCTGGGACTGATAAAGTTTATTCAGTACAAAAACTCTATTAGTGTCTATCTTAAAACTAATTGTTTGATCGGTAGTATTCTTGATGGTTGAATCTGAGAAATTAAAAAAAAAAAAAAATAGCGTTGATTGAAGCCTCAGTAGGACTTCAGGACATTATCACCCCAATACATTGAAGCATTACCATTACACTTAATTCTGTGCAGGCCCATCGCTCGTCCCCCCCTTTCTCCAGGTGAGGTTGAACCACAGGCATCACTTGGGCAACATTGATCAGATGCTGCCCTGCTTTCTAATCTTTATCCCCTCCATACCCAGATAAACACCACCATGCATCAGGTACTGTTCATGATCAGTTCCGGTTAGAGCCCATTCTCTGTTCCAAAGCGCTGGACAGGGTTTCTAAGTTCTGCAATTCTGAGGTCTCTCCTGGTTCGAGGTCTTTCTTTTTGTTTTTCGTCTGCGCCCCACTCTGCTCCAGTCAGTCCCATGCTTCTTCTGGAGTCAGGAATAGGTTTGATTTGCCCTCAGCGACTATCCGCAATTTGACCGGGTACATCATCCTGTATTTTATAATTTTATCTCGAAGAGTTTGTTTTATAGAGTCAAATGTTCGGTGCTGGCACTGTACCTGGAGAGTGAAATCTGGAAGAACCTAATCGTTGCGTTTCCATACTGTAAGTCCCCATTTGACCTGACTGCATGCAGAATAGCGTAATTTACCCTAAAATTATTCATACAAGCTATGATGGTGTGCGGGGGCCCCAGGGCGCGGCGGTGGTCCCAGTGCCCGATGTGCTCTTTTCACTGAGAAAAGCTTTGACAGTCTTTTGGTACAGAGTGTGTTAAGTATCAGGTCTTCCATGAATAGGTCAGTAGACTGTCCCTCCGCCCCTTCGGGGACCCCCACCACTCGGATGTTGATCCGTTTCACTCTCCCTTCTTGAACTTCAAGTGCAGCCAATATTTCTCCCTACTGCTTGGTGAGTTTAGTTACTTGCTCTACTTGGCTTTTAAGTTTTGGATTATGGGCTACCTATGTTTGTTTCAGCCACGGCCACTTTCTCCGCCATTCCTCGAGAATCCTTTCGGAGTGGGTTTACCTCTTCAGTCACCACATCCAATTTAGGTACACTCGTATTTCTCAGGTCTCTTATTGCTTTCATAATGTCTCTTAATGTGGGATCCGATGCCTGACTCGTTCCTCCAGGCGCCCCAGTCTGTTTGGTGGTGTCTACAGTCTCTTCCGTGGCCCCCAGGGAGACTGTGTATTTGCCAATCTGGCTAGACTTTTGTACGCACAATGTTTCAAGCCCAGGCCTGTAGCACTTGGTTTAATGCTCCTCTGGACAGAACAACTCGACCGCACCGACCCCCTAAACTTCTCCTGCGCTTAGACTTGCAGCTTATTCCTGGTCTCCCGGGCCACACCAGACCAGTGTATGAATCACTTTTGTTGTATATCAAGCCTCCAGGGTCCTCCGGCCATCCATTTTGTTGTCAAGCCTCTATTACTTATGTGCCGGGTAGGTACGGTCCTGGCACACACTACTCCCTATGTAGTCCAGGCAGCTATGAGCCAAGTAGTCGAGAATATTATAGGGCAGCCTCACCACCTTAATATTTGTCTCCTCTGGATCCCGGGGGGGTGGGGTAGGAATGCGCACCCCCACACCCTCTGAACGGGCCTTGTCCGTGCAGCTCACCGGATGCGGGTGTGCGGCTGTCCCCCTCACCACAGTCACCGATCGCAGAGCTCCCTATGCTCAGCTCGGCCCAGCCTGGTGTCAGGAAACGGGCATTTTGTATCGTGACTGGGGAAACTGAGACAGGATTATGAGGACGCATGTCAATAAAGAGAAAGCCTGATCTTTTCAGACAATCCCTTACTCCACGAGAGGCGACAGTTGCTATAGACACTTTTGACTAGCTCCCTCAGGCGCATAAAGTGACGTGTCCAGAACAAGACGATGTTTGGCTTACTGAATTGCTTCCGTGACCACAGCCCTTTGGTGTTTGTTTCCAGACCCCTGAAAACGGGTTGCTTGTATCCTGCGCCTCGGCTAGAATTGGAATCCTGGTTGGGTTTCGAACGAGGCATTTTCGTTCCCATGTCATAGAGTCCTCTTCATTCCTATCCCTTCTTCAATTTCCTGGAATACTTACCTCCTCCTTCGCTCCCACTCAGCTGTGTCCGACCGCTGAGTCTGTTGCGTTCATTTATTCCTCTGATCTGCCTGTTTGCATTTTTTGTCCCTAGCACACACTCCTTACGCGGCAGTTCATTCCACCCGTGTGTAGGTTCCTTGACCTGCGCTCCTTTGAACAGCCGAGTCGGTTATCCCTGCGATTCCGCTGCTACTGCACGTGCGTTGAACTTTGCGGAATTCAAAGCACTTTCTCCGAGTGCTCCCTTCACCCAGCTCGAGTGAAATCTCCCTCGCTCCTTCCATGAAGTTAAGGAGACTTGAAGAACGCCTAGTGCTGCTTTGTTGACATAATCTACAGACCCTTCTCTTTTGGTTATCGTTTGGTCGCCACCCCCAAAGACTTGAAGCAGTCGTTTATTTTTGGAAACAGAAGGATTTCCTTTTGGGAGGGAGGGGTGGGGGGGGGGAAGCAGGCCACTGACAACCGACTTTGTGTGAAAAAGGCCGCTTTATTGGAACAGGTGCACATTACAATTTTAAAACCTTGGCAAACAGCCTTCCAAAACTAAACCTCACTAAATACAACATATACCTAACCCCACACCCCTCCCCTAAATTTCCTTCAAACCCGCCCCCGCCCGTACATTACATCAATATCAACATTACATTCCTGTATAACCCATCAACAATCTCTAAATCCAAACCTTCCGATAACCAAACTCCCCTGCCTGCCCCTTTACAGCTATCGATCAAACAAACTGTGGAACCGAGCTAAACTTACCCAACCTATCCTTTCCCTGCCGATAACCCAACTCAACAAATAAATCAACCAACCTCCGGCAAAAATGTCAAAATTCGCATAACCCCCGCACTGCACCTGCTCCAAGCGACAAATACATAGTATAAAACAAACCCTTGCGCACCTGTCCCAAACAAAACCACCTGAAAACTCTGAAAGAAAAACAAAAAGAAAATAGAAACTACAAAAAGTAGACACCGAATAGAAAAAATGTGTTTTTTGTGGGAGGGAGGGAGGGGGACAAAAAACACCCAGCTAAATCCCAGCCACCAGGTCACCACTAACTAAAATGGTGGCTGGGAAAAGGCGCCAAACTCCTTTATAAATTGGGCTATATTTGGGCTATATTTGGGCTACCAAATTAGTAGCCCAAACGCAAAATGGCCGTCGCAAGGCCAGCCACGCCCCCCCACACATCCCCTCCCAAACCGCCCGGGGGGGGGGGAACTCCCTGCGGTCGTCTACCCCCCCAAGCCCCCCTTGGGAGGGAGGGGTGGGGGGGGAAGCAGGCCACTGACAACCGACTTTGTGTGAAAAAGGCCGCTTTATTGGAACAGGTGCACATTACAATTTTAAAACCTTGGCAAACAGCCTTCCAAAACTAAACCTCACTAAATACAACATATACCTAACCCCACACCCCTCCCCTAAATTTTCTTCAAACCCGCCCCCGCCTGTACATTACATCAATATCAACATTACATTCCTGTATAACCCATCAACAATCTCTAAATCCAAACCTTCCGATAACCAAACTCCCCTGCCTGCCCCTTTACAGCTATCGATCAACCAAACTGTGGAACCGAGCTAAACTTACCCAACCTATCCTTTCCCTGCCGATAACCCAACTCAACAAATAAATCAACCAACCTCCGGCAAAAATGTCAAAATTCGCATAACCCCCGCCACCCAGAAAGACGGGGTGGTATATCCCCTAACCACCCCATCTTTCTGCCCCCCAACAAAGAAAACTTTTAGACCCCTAAAACCATGACTCTGCACGTGCACGCACCAAGACAGAACCTCCCTAATTGCAAGCAAATAAAGGTCCATGCCCAACCTAGACAAATGTACAACATCACCCCCAAAAAACTCCACCGCCTGAAAACGAATATCCCTGTGAGTCACTCTCCCACCACCCAGATTGCGGCAAAATCTGGAAATCTCTGCCTACAACTTCTTCCGAGACCTGTCAGTGGCTCCGGGGTTCAACGCCCCTCTCCAAACCCTCCGCGGGACCAATTCCGTCCAAAGTACAAGACAACCCGACCAATGCTCCTACAGCAAAACCAAATCCCTCTGCATTGCCCGCAACAAGACCACCCCTTTGACGCCACAAATATCATTCTCGCCCCAGTGTATCCACAGAATATCCGAACATTGACCTCTCGCCATGGCATTGTTCAAACACGGGATAAACTCCCTCCAAAGCATTCCCCCTTTACCTTTCCCTATCATCCTGAAAAGGCGCTCATTAAATCCCAACATTCCCCCAAAATAACTTTTGCACGCTTGTACATGTGCCCATATGATGAAGGAATGCCCCACCGTCCACACCGTCAATTCCCTCGCGTGGGGCCCAGCCACAGAACCTGAAAAGAGAAACAAGAATGAGACTCACAAAAAGGGGATTGACGCATGCTCTTCCGCTGCCTTAGCTCTCACATATTTATGGAAACAGTCTGATGACCAACGCCCTAGCCGCATGGCGTCACCCTGGGACCCACCCCGGTTATGCGCTGCAGATGCCGCCCTGATCCTAAAAGAATGAATCCCAAACCGAGCCCCATCCAAACCAATCCTCTGCAATCCTTTGCGAAAAACCATACGCAGCTGATAATCCGTGACACGAGCCATTCATATGCTTGAAAACCAGATCCCTCCCATCCCCCCCCCACCGCTAGGAACTTCCATTGCTTTGCCAAACGCAGCGGACAAGTACAACTAGGGTTTCCTGCCTCTAACCCCACCCCCTTACCAACACCCCACTGATCCGTTTTTGCACCGGACAACCAAATGTTCAAACCTGTGTCCATAAAGAACACCTCCTGCCAACAAAGCCCCGCTTTACTTTGGTCCCAAGGAGCTCTGAAACCCGGAAAGGCCCAAAAACATAAAAACCATAAGGGTAGCAAACAACGATGCCTCAAACTCATCCCTGCAGACTACAGGCAAAACTTCCAACAAACATGTTAACGTCTGCCAAGAACTAGGTGAACGAGACATAAGAGCCCCTCCCCGCTCCCTAGCCCAGCCCTCAAGCATCTTCCTTCCTAATTCCCCAGCAGAAGGGGAATATCCCCAAAACACCCATAAAGGAAATACCCGCCAACTTCCCAGCAATAGTAAATCTAGACCAACCTTTCTAAATGAGGTCCAAGATAAACTGCACAACATCTTCTGAACTGCGCCAAAACTCCTCCCTCTTATAAGCTCCCGACGCCAAAAATTCCCTCCACGCCAAAGAATAAGCAACACGAGTGGAAACAGACCGAGAACCTACCACCAGTTGAAATACCCTGCGTTGCTGACATGCCAAAGGTGCTCCTGCATCGGGGTCGGTGACTTGTCCGCCCCCTCGGCCAGCCCATGGAATCTCCCCCACTGTGAACGCGACAAAGTATCCACACTGTCATTGTCCACACCTGGTACGTGCAAAGCCCCGTATGAAATGTCGTAGCACAAACGGCCCAGCACAAACACTCTCAGCAATTTCAAAATCTGCTCATCCCTTGCTGACTGCCTGATGACTATATGCACCACTGCCATATTGTCTACACGGAAAAGCACCTTCTCATGCTCCAGCTCTGTGCCCCCAAATGGTCAATGCCACCAAGAGCGGAAAAAGCTCCAAAAAAGTAATGCTCCGCCCTCCATTCTTCCAATTCTGCGGCCACTTCTCTGCACACCACCGCCCTAGCCAATAAATACCAAAACCAAACCTGCCTGCCGCATCCGAAAACTTTTGCTCATCCCACTGTACACCCTCGTCCCTAGCCAGTGGTACTCCGTTAAGGGAGTGCAAGAAAACAGACCACATGCGCAGGTCCTACTTCACCCCTGCTGACAAGCGCACGTGATGGTGAGGCAAATGCTGACCCGCCAAAGCCCGGCCCAGGAGCCTGCAGAACATCCTACCTGCCCCGACCACCCTACAGGCAAAATTCAGATGACCTAACCACACTTGAATGTCTTGCACTGTCACTTTCCGCTTAGATAACATCCCGTCCAATAAAGCCAACATTCTGCATTTTCCATCCTCAGGCAGACTGGCCTGCATTGCCACTGAGTCAAGCTCAATACCCAAAAAAGGATATAACAGTATCGGGCCCTCTTGTCTTTTCCGGTGCTAGCGGCACCCCAGGCTCTTCCATAAGCTCATGAAAAGTGTCCAGCGCATGCTGGCACTCCGAGGAGCCCGGGAAACCCACAAAAAGAAATCATCCAAGTAGTGCCCATTGGTAAAGCCTTGTCCACATACCATTTGCCTTCAAAATGCATCCCCAGCAAATGCCCATCATCCGGATGAACCGGGAGCAGCTTAAAAGCCGACTTGATATCACACTTTTGCCATGCCTGCAGCTGCGCCCGCGGTCACTACAAGTGACATGGGTACATCAACTGAGGAATATGACACCGATGCAGCAACGTCATCAATAAAATCGTTGACTGATGACCCTTCAGGCCATGACAAATGTATCGGCCGAAAATGCCCTTCCTCCTTTTTAGGCACCACACCAATATGTGAAATGATTAAATTGCGAACTGTGAAAAGCACCCCCAATAATATGGGGTGTGTCCCCCAGGCACTGGCTGATTGCCGCAGGTGCGGTTCTTAATTTGTTAGGCGAAGATAGTTCATCACAAGTTGAAATATTTTCAAAGTAAAGTTTTTATTGTTTTCTATTCATTCATAGAAAAACGGACACATGTTTACTCCTTGACTGACGAAAGTTCCGTTGTAAATCACAATGAACATGATCATTCCCATAATTGTTCCCAATGCATTTCGGCAGAATTTGCCTTCATCAGGGGAGATCTACAAGCAATTATATACATAGTGAATATACAATATACGACATTCATACAAAACGAGGATGTAATGCAATGTATATGACTGGAAGAATAAACAGAGAAAGGTAAAGCGTGGGTTGTTAGAAAAGCGTCGAGTGACGATAGAAATATGACATGAAGAGATGGTGACGGTGAAGCTGAGTGATTTATGTGATGGTTGTGAAAAAGTATAAACGAGTGCCCGTGAGTAAACGGTAAAAGGTAACAAAAATGGGGTGTATCCAGCGCGTTTGTGGTGTTAACAAATAACAAAGAGAGTAAAGTGCCTTAGGTTGCGAATTCAAAATTATCGCGTCGTTGCAGGTTGTGCCGGTACTGATAATGAGGTGTCGTGCGGTTAATGCGAACTGGCCACACATCAAAAGGGGCCTGCCATCCTCCCCTCCCGCACTTCCTTGTTCGATTTCTCACGCACAACCAATTTATGCTCTGATGCAGATTTCAAATTATCCGCCAACTTCCAGAGCGGAGGCCCGTGATACCCCAAATGAAAACCCCCACCGAGAACATCCAAAGTGTCTGTCTTGCCTCCACATTCCCGTAACTGCTGCCCTTGCTGTCCGCCGGAGGGTCTGATGCCCCAACAGTTAACGAGAGGATATCTTTTCCCGCACCTAGAGCACTCGTGTCGGTATTTGCAAAACTCCTGTGTGCATAAACCCTTATTAAAATCCCAACATGCCCCAAATCCAGTTTGTGACGCGGCTGAGCCTCCCCCCCCCACCCTGGGTGGGCTTTCCCTGAAAGGGCCGATAAACTAGAGGCAGCCCACTAGCTGTAAAGAAGGTCTTACCCCCTGGCGCTGCCCCCATGGTATGTTGCCACAAATCCTTATCCAACTCACCCCATTTTGCCTCTGAGTCCCAAGCCATCTGAGCCCTGAACTCTCCGGCATACTGTGCCCATGCAAGACACTACCTGTAATTTGGGCCTTCCGTATGACATCCATATACTTAAATATAGCCACGCAGCGCTCAGGAAACTTCTCGCAGTAAACACTGGCAGAAAATAAAAATGCCGCTGTCCAATTGTCAACGGTACTTTAGGGCGCTTGGCCAATTCATATTCCTCCTCTTTAGGGCCCTCTTAAATCTCACCTCCCTGTGCAGACGCTTCAAAATCTCAACATATTCCCCTTTCCATATGCGCTCCTTTGTTGCGAGCCTTAGGTGTGCGCCTAAGGGCTTAGTCACCCCCATATAAAGGAGCTTTTTTAATTGTCAATTCTTTACTTACCAACGGCTCCTTGCCACCCACAGCCACTGTGTTAGACCCACTCTCCACTTTAGCGTCCAAAACCACTCCCCCATCCTCTGTGCCTACTCCCGTGTCCCTTACGTACCTACCCTTATATAATCTCCCTTCCGTCCCGCCCCCACTCCCCCCCCCCCCCGACCCCACAGACACCATAATAGGTTTGGCCCGTGTTAATACGCTCTCACCTGGCTCTAAAGAGGACGCTCGGACCGACTCCGATCTCCGTGCCGGTCTCTCATAAGATTCCCTTCCAGGAAGAGCCCTCGCCGATGGGCCGTGCTTTCCTTTGCCTGTCACCACCACCGGCTGCTTTAGGGGTACCGCTCCCTTGGAATCCTGCAAACAAACTACAAGAAACATGAGAGGGCCCCCCCCTCCTCATAATCTCGCACTTCCCCTTCCACAGGGGTATCCTCATCATCATCAAGCAAGAGTGGCTCTTCCACCTGCAACACCTCATCAAAATCCACCGTGCGGGCCTTACCAGACCCCACATGACCTGTATGACCACTTTGCGGGGGAGCCGACTGTACACGCCAGTCCTCCCCCCTCCGATGATTGGCATCACAAACCATTATATCTCAAAAAGCTGTCCACTTTGACTGTAGTGACGTTGGGGCCAGCGAGGTCGCGCCGGACCTTCGAGCGCTAGCCGCGACGGGATCCACCGTGCGGGCCTTACCAGACCCCACATGACCTGTATGACCACTTTACGGGGGAGCCGACTGTACACGCCGGTCCTCCCCCTCCTATGACTGGCATCACAAACCATTATATCTCAAAAAGCTGTCCACCTTGACTGTAGTGACGTTGGGGCCAGCGAGGTCGCGCCGGACCTTCGTGTGCTAGCCGCGACGGGATCCACCGCTGGTACGGATGTGCCGCGCCAGGCCTCACCCTCCCTTCTCCTCGGCGCAAATGGGCCGCACCTCGCCCTACCGAGTCTGCTGCGCTGCTACGCTTTTTGTCCTGTAAAGAAAATAGTGGACTGGTGTGCTGGGGCCCTGCGAGCTAACCAAACCACTTGCCCTACGACCACTTGGAAAAACCTCCCTATTCTGCCAACTTCCAGAACCCCCTGCGTAAAACACACCGCCCGAACACGGCGAAGCCCCACCTTCCTCATCCCCACTCCAAACTAAACATCGCCCGAACCACCGCAGACGCAGAGCCCATGTCCTTCGGAACCCCACGAACCCGCGAGCCTCCTGCCCCAACGCGATCCTGACCTCTAACACCAACCCCTGCCCGCACCCCTATATCCAAACCCTCGCCGCGCCCCTGAACGTGAGACAAGCCCAATGCCAACTCCCCGCCAAGGCCCCGAACACCTACAGACCAAAAAGGAAAATATGTCCAAACCTTCCCAAGCCCTGTCCCCCCCAGGCGGCTCCAACTCGCCAAAACCAAACCCTCATCCCCACTACCGCCCCCACCTGCCCCTGCCCGACCCTGACCCTCCCCAAATACCGTAGAATGCAAACCCCCCCACCCCAAGACACCGAAGCCTTAGAACCCCCGAGTTCCCTGGAAGAAAGTAAAACCTGCTGAGAACCCAACCCCCCTACCTGAGCCCACTCCCCCTCGCCCAAAGAGCTCGCTCCCACAGGCCCCAACCCTCCCCTCATAGATAGAGGGGAAGAAAACAATAAAGGACTCTCACAGCCCACCACCCCCTCCTCACCAGCACTGTCAGCCATGCCTAAAACCCCAAAATCCTGCTCCTCTCCCAAGTGCCCTGAGAAAATCCCCTGCAACAAACCAATACTGGACAGCTGGCGTCTTACACCCCCCACACGGCCGGTCCTGCCACCTGCCTCACTAAAAACAAACGCGCGAGGGGAAACTTCCCCCCGCTCCACAAAACTGCAGTCATGACACGCTCCACCGGCACCCTGCATTGTGACACCTCCCGCCTCCTTTTTAACGCGCAGAGGAGCCTCCGGCAAAGAAGAGGAACGCCTCTTTGACACACGCCCTCCCCCGCGCCTGACTCTCGCCGCAGGGGAGGAATACAATCGCACTGCTGAAGCCGGCTCAGACGCCACCAACTCCTCACCGCGCCAAACCTCCCGACCCTCCCCTCTCACTCCTCCCACCTCAACCACCGTCGCCTGCAACCGCGGCTGCATTACAAAAGCTGGGGCTGCCTTTTTAAAACGCTGGCGGCCCCGCTCACTCACCGGACAAAAAACACCCAGCTAAATCCCAGCCACCAGGTCACCACTAACTAAAATGGTGGCTGGGAAAAGGCGCCAAACTCCTTTATAAATTGGGCTATATTTGGGCTACCAAATTAGTAGCCCAAACGCAAAATGGCCGGCGCAAGGCCAGCCACGCCCCCCCACACACCCCCTCCCAAACCGCCCGGGGGGGGGGGGGGGGAACTCCCTGCGGTCGTCTACCCCCCCCAAGCCCCCCTTGCCTTTTTTCACCGCCCTTGGAATGGCTCTTAGCTGTCGTTCCTGCTCCTTAGTGAGGAGTAACTTTAACTCCTTTCTCAAGGCTCCATATTAACGCCTTGTACACTCGTTGGCTGGTAAGTGGAATTTTTTGTTTCTGGATTATTGACATGCAGTCTCATAAGAGTTAAGATTATACCTGTAGAATTAAGGGTAATAAGACTCCTTATTTTGCAGTTCTCTGTGTACCCTGGCGACTTCCAAAGGCGTTACCAGTCTTGCCAAGTGGAGAAGAGTGGGGTTCACTCTGGGTTTAATTCTCCCTACCTTTTGGAGGCAGTTATCTGTGACGGGGATATGTAGTTCCGCCAGACTCTGCCTTCGAGGGGTGAGGGGAAATCATCTTCGCTCCTGTGGAATTGCCTTGTTACACAGACTCCGCCAACGGGTTTGTGACGCGACACCTGGCCTCTTCCATGCAGGCCGGCGGTGGTGAACTCCTCTGCTCGATCGCTGCTTACTGGAGACCCTTTACCAAGCAGGCCGGCAGCATTTTACCTTCCGTTTTCCCCAGCGGGACTCTGCTTAAGCTTGGCAGTGGTGCGCCCTGCCGCTCGATCTTGCCACTGTCTGCTGGGCCTGAAACCTCTGCGGCCTCTGTCCATGCCCAGCAGAGAGCGGTCGCTGCCAGAGTACCTCAGGTGAGCATCCGGCTTAACTGAAGAACATCTGCCGGGCAGAGGCTCTTCGCACTCCTCCGCTTTGTTGGTTTCAACGTACTGTTCTGCCAAAAGGGCCAGGAGCGGGCACCGCCATGTTGTGTATGGCCGCAGTCCAAGCTGGCTGCACTGGTCTCGGTGTCTCCCTCCGTGCAGGTTGCCACCTCGACTCTGGACCAAGCCCAGCCAGAAGTAGCTACCGTCCGGGCACCCCAGGTGCGAGTCTGGCACTCACGGAGATCTTCTGATGGGTGGGGGCTCTTTGTCTGCCTCCGCTCCTCTGGTGTCAGTGTGTTGCTCGGCTAGGAAGGTTGAAAGTGGGTGTTGCCATTTTGCCTACGGCCGCCGCCCACTCGGGTCGCTCTGGTCTTCTTGCATGTGTACTATTTGCAGCAGCGGGACCCCACTCACACACTCACCTTCACCCTCCTCATGAACATCAAAGGGGGGGTGAGAGTTGAGATGGATAATGTTGGCTATAGCGGTGTTATTCTTTGGCGATCAGAGAAGCCGACTTAGTGTGTGCCCATTCCTCTCGTCAGCGGCCCAACTTACTCTTAGTGACAATCTTGGAAATGATGCTGCATGGTCTACACATTCAAAAAGTTTACATCCTATCATGATTACTTGGCTTGCTGGCCAGCATGGATAAGCACAGCTTCTACACAGCTTCTACATGGATCCAGCCTACATTTTTGCACTTAAGGTAATGGGCATATGCTCAACCTAATCGCCTTCTTATTGATTAGACCGTGCGGCCAACCAAATACTGTTTTAGAGGTAATTCACCAAATAGTCGAGACAGTTTTTTTTTTAGTAAAAATATATACTGTACATACTAACAGGGGCTTTCAGACAACCCTCTTCGTCCATTGGTCTGCTGTAGCATCTCTGCATTTTGATTTCACCCACTACAACATACAGCATGAAGGTCAGCCCATTTCAGACATTGGCTTACCTGACTGTGAGTGATTGAATTCCGCTCTTGCACCGTGTGCACATCCGCACCATAAGCAGTCCTCTTAAATGCCAGGAATGCTGGTGCAAAACGTGTATATATATATATATATAAGTTCCAGCCCCGCTCACATGTTCAAACTGGGATTTTCTGGCACGGACCTCTTTGCAGTCTCCTTCAAAAAGTAGAAATGAACCACAGCAGGATTGCAGTGTGCAGTGCAAATTTTTATTCCAGCATAATACATCCAGTAATCATCGGGCTTAGTGCCTGCCATGTATGTATGTATATGTAAATGTATATATATCCCGAATGGCTCCACGGCACACAGACAGGTACGCACCACTCAGGGGACGATGATAGTGAATGATGTGCTTTATTTAATTAGCATGACTCCAGCAACCAGTCAATCCTGGCCAGTGCCCCAGCATGACGCGTTTCGACAGAACAACTCTGTCTTGTTCACATAACGCGCTACAAACCAGTAAGCCAATAAATAGTGGGAGTGATCAAACAGTAAAAGGCAGAAACATAGCACCTGTGTAGAATTCAAAACCTGGTCACATGACAAATGAACATAGAAAACATACTGTGCACAGAGTTAAATAACTAAAAGTTATCAAATTCAATGTGGATTTAGAGTTTAAAAACATTTCATTGAACTATAAATAGATATTGCAAGATAAAACAATAAATATTCAAATGCCACATTATAAAACAGGAGGAACACAATTAATCATTCCATAGATGCATATATTACAAGATACAAGGTATTAATACCATCAAAAATTGCATCTGTTGAAAAACTTCTGCTTTAAATTGTGCAATGTAATGCATGTAAACTAAACTCTTGTGCAAATACGCGGCAGTCCTTAAAAACCTACATTAAGTCCAAAGGTTACAAGCCTGATTGTGCTGAATGCTTCTTAACACCAAAGTGCAAGCAAGTGAAAAGTGCAAATGTGCTTGTGTATGAAAACTCAAAAATACTCAAATTTATTTCAGCTGAACATGTCCCCGGGGGAGCCCTGAAATTTAAAAATTAAGTAATCTGGTTGACTAGCAGCATCACGAAAAAAAAGGGGGAATCTGTTATAACGGGCCAGTGCCCTTAACGTACCAAGACGATAATTACCCAACAATGAAGAATCTGTCCAATCATGGACAAAAAAATATAATAACAAACCAAAGAATGATGAAAAAAGATCTTATAGCCATAAGATCAAGATAGTACACAGTGTAAAAGAGAATAATGAACGAGAGGAAATCCAAAAAACATGATGCAGCTATAAATGTGTCTGTGCTTATATAGCGGGGTATTGCTAAAAGCAGTCATGTACTCTTTAGTATTGGTCCCAAATTTGCATGCCCAGCAAGAGTTACATTTAAAGAACCCACTTTTGGCCGAAAGCCATGTGCTGGAAACCATGACTTCAGGGCTGTTTCTAACCAAACTGTCTCTCATAGCAGATGACTTTCTAAATGTAAGAACAGGTGCAGTAGGTAAAATTTGAGAGAGTGTGAGGTCAGTTTGAATAATAGGCCAGTTTTTCTGCACAATCTGTCTAATCTGTTTGTGTTGTTTGGAATATGTGGTGATCAACCTTACTACTTGCATGTTAACAGCATGTCTGTAGTCTCAGTCAAAGGATTATCAATGCCAAGGCAACTGTCACAAGATAAAGCATTAGCTTTTGTACGGGCCAGGTTCAGATCTTGAAACTTGTAGCCACGTAAAAGGAATCGTTGTATTGCTTCATTTTGGCAGACTTCTAGATCCATATCATTACTACAGATACGGCGAATACGCTGAAATTCTCCATACGGGATGCTGCGGATCAGATGTCTAGGGTGGGAACTGGTCGCATGAAGAACCCAGTTCCCCGCCGTATCTTTCCTATGTAGTTTGGTGTGTAAGACATTGTCCTTGACATAAACTGAGAGGTCTAAAAATTCAACATTAGTGGGGCTAATGGTGGCTGTGAAATTAAGATTGAGCCTGTTGGTATTAATGATGTCGATGAAATGGAGTGCAGTTGTATGGGAACCCTTCAAAATTAAACACACCATCAATATAGCGCCACCAATGGCAAACATGCTTCTCAAACAATTCTTTGTGTTCACCCCTGAGGACATACTCCTTCCACCAGCCGACATGCAAGCATGTATAGCTGGGGGAGAAGCATGCCACACCCCGCAATTGCTGATAGACTTGTTTGTTGAATAAAAAGAAATTGCTAGTAAGACAAATCTTAATCATAGCTATTAACATTTTGTTGTGTTCCAAGTATCTAATGCCTCGATGTCCTAGGTAATAGGAAACTGCTTTAATACCATCATCATGATGGATACTTGTATATAAAGATGTTATGTCCATCACTACAAGTAAATAATCACTGTCCCATTTAACATTGTTCAATTTCCTTAAAAAATCCCCAGTGTCCTTTAAAAAAGATGGTAGATTAAACATGTGTTCCTGTAAAAAAGAATCAACAAACTTAGAAACAGGTTCCAGTAAACTTCTTTGTGCAGAGATCATCGGTCTTCCTGGAGTAGGAATTGTCTGTTTGCGAACTTTGGGAATAAAGTACAGGATGGGTGTAATCGGATGATCTTTTTTAAGGAAGAGAAACTCACTCTTACTGATAAGACCTTCTCTCTTCCATTGAAATAATTCTTTAAAGACCAAATCTTTGATTTTATTGAGGTCTGTAAACGATGCCAACTTGTAGCAATCAGGATCATTGAGATGTTTAATGGCTTCAGTCATATACATATCTCTAGGCCAAATTACAACATTGCCTCCTTTATCCGGTTTGTTAATGAGATCTTTCTTAGTTTTCATTTTTTGAATAAAGTTGTAATATTGCAATTCAACGTGTCTCATCCTATAATGTCTGTTTTTAACTGTTTTGTTTAATTGTTTTAAGTCTTCCGTCACCATGTCATTAAAAATGTCAATAGCATCTTTGGGCATGATGGGTACAAAGGTCGAAGGAGGACAAAATGGACTAATCGCTGGACTCCCAGAGAAAATGCCACTGTCTGAGAATTTCTTGGGTAGAACGAGGGTCTGAATCAGTATTGGTTGCTAAGCCATGTAGGGTTTTTACCATTTTTTTAAATTAATTTCAGTCAATTCGAGAGTATAGTTAAAATTGCTCTCGGGGCAAAAAGTCAGTCCCAGTGAGAGTAGTTGGGTTTCCGCTGTGGTTAATGTCATAGACAAGAGATTAATCACAGTGTTGTCATGAGGCTTGATGGGATTTACCATTTCTTGTTCTTTCTGCCTCTGCTTTTGGCGTTGCCTCTGAATCCTCCGCCTCTGCCTCCTTGACTCTGTTCTCCTTCCCCCTGCTTTTGTTGAGGAAGTCTCGGTCGCAGGGTTTGTCGACGGGCCTCCCTTAAAAAATTCAATTCCTCTGCGGGAGTACGTGACGTAATTGAGGCGGAGGATAAAGCAGTGCTATATATATATATATATATTCACTGAAAAAACCATAGGTTTCACACACGTTATAGTTAGGAATTAGCATTTAAAAAACCTTGCAAATTCACTGAAAAAACCATAGGTTTCACACGTTATAGTTACCTGTACATTTCACTCGTAAAAAACCAATGAAATTCCACGTTATAGTTAGATCAGGTAACTATAACTCGCGCACCCGCAATCCACTGCTGATGACGTCACATATTACATCACTCATGACATGGTCAGTGACATCACTCATCACATCAATGATGACATCTCAAATGACACATTGTGGCTTGCGGTCGCGCAAGTTATAGTTACCTGATCTAACTAGAACGTGGAATTTCATTGTTTTTTTACGAGTGAAATGTACAGCTAACTATAACATGTGTGAAACCTATGGTTTTTTCAGTGAATTTGCAAGGTTTTTTAAATGCTAATTCCTAACTATAACGTGTGTGAAACCTATGGTTTTTTCAGTGAATTTGTACGGTTTTTTAATTGCTAAGTTATGTATTTATTTTTAATTTTTGCGCGCACGGTGCGCTTCGCGCACCGTGCGCCCACGTTGCGCATTTCGTACCGTGCACGCCTCGCCATTTTTTACAAAATATCAATTGTTTTTTTCTCTCTTGGGGGTCCTTAGATTTATATATTAAATGTGATTGTTAATTCTTTTTTTTTTTTTTTTTTTTTTTTTTACCGTACGCGTACGGTAAGCTTACCGTACGCGCACCCCGCGATTTTTTTTTTAAAATTATTAAATTTATTTTTCATACTTTTTGGTCCTTCTTGAACCCCCTGACGAACGCTAGGGGGTCTGCAACTCTCTTCGTTGCCCCCTTTTCATGTTATCAACCTTTTTTTTTCAGTTGGAGAGACAGAAAATGGCAGCCGATACTTCCTGGTTTCGACCGATTCGAATGTTTACTTTGATCTAACAACCAATCAGAATCGCGCTCGCGCGGAGCGCGCTTACAGATATATATATTGATTTAAATGCTATTTTCTCAGGAACTACTGAACAGATTTACACCAGACCTGCAAAAGGCACTTCCTTGACCTTAGGGCTACCTCTCTGCCAAATTACAAGTAATTCTGTTCAGCCGTTCGGGCTGTAGCTGTGTCTAAAGGCCCTATGGAAAAATGCATGGGGAAAACGCGTTTTGGGACCCCCCTTTTTTCTCGGCCCCCGCTTGACGAATCACCCCGAGACTTTCAGGGTAGGAGCGGAGCGTAGCGCCCCATTAGTTTTGAAAATTTCGCGAGGATTCGTCAAGCGGTGCCAAAGTTATTCAAAATAGAATTTTCAGATTTCCTATGGAAACACGGTCCTAACTATAATTATCTACTGGCGACCGCCAGTAGATAATATATACACATATATATATATATATATATATACATGTTGTATAATTCGTCACCAGCTTCCACGTTGCTCAGGAAAAGACGAACACAGACCCAGGTATCAGTGCAAGAATTTTCTATTTATTTTCACCCAGCACTGCCGCCATCACGCGTTTCGGCCTACCAGATGCCTTGATCACATGACATGTGAGGAAAACAGCCACATTTTTAAAGTGCCAGTGCAGAATCCCGTGATGAATACTTAATGAAGCACCATAGACATAGAAACAATTTCTCAATCTTCTCTTGTTGTCGGTATGTCTTTTTTTATAAAAGTGTGTATATATGTATATATGTATTGCTATATTTATTTATATATGTATTTGTGCATATATATTTATTTCTGTAAATATAAATGTATTGGTGTATATATTTTTATATATGTATTTGTATATTGATATATGTATTTGTGAATATAGCTATATATTTATATATGTATTTGTGTATATGTGTGTATGTTGTCTTTTAGACCATGTTTGGTTTTTATACAGTGTGTTCCTTTACACTAAAACTATTTACAAACAAAAACATTAGCAAAGCCAAAAGATTAGCAGCCAATGCCAGAACTGTTGGCTTTAACAGAACTTATATACGTTATGGTTTGATTGAAATTGAATGGCTAAAAATGATAGCTAAATGTGTTTTTGATCTTCTACTATTCAAAAATTCTTGAACGTTTAGTAACGCATTTCCGCGATATCTACCCTAGAGGTCCAGTTTGAATGCACAAACAAAAACAAAACAAAAATGGCCAAGGAGTATTTAAGGACCCAAGAGTATTAATTCCATTCTAATCACAAAACAGACAGAGTCATCGGAGTCCGTTATACTAAGTGGTCAAGTGGTGCTCCCCTGAAGGGTAATTTTCTGTCTCTAGTGGTCAAACGTAGTGTTTGTCTCCATTACTTGATAGGAAGAGTAACTAGACTACAGGTCCTGACGAATGCCTCCACACTCATGAAAGGGCAACAAACAGGCTGAAACATGTTATTCTCTCTATATTTGGGTTGAAGATTTTCCCCTTTCACTTTTTAATCCTGTCCCTTGTGAATTTCACTCTTTAATCCTATCCCTTACGGACATAATAAAGCACATTTGGTTCCACCAAGAAATAGTTTTAATTCATATTCCCTCACTGTTGCACTCTGCGCCATCGCCCACACATCTAGCCCTCATAAGGACCTTTCTTCATTAGAGCTGGAGGGGGGAGTTGTACCCCACACCACTGTTATTGGTTGTGTTTTGAGGAGGAACCCTATGGTAAAGCATTCCACCTAAAATTGGGTGAGTTTTCTCCTAAACAAACCACTACAGTTGAGCATTAGAGATAGATAATTACTCTTGAGATGGGCACCACTTGGCCACCCTGTGTAATAGGCTGCGAGTACTCTGTGTTTTGTTTATTTTTAGAACATTCAATTCCATAAAAATATAACATTTTAATTGAATAACTCTTCAATGTGTAGCGTGTTGGGAGTTCTAATGTGTGTCTCACCTACACCGTGTATGCTATTCTTGAAAATGTAAATCTTAATCTATTTAATGTTGCCTATTCAACAATTCCTGGCACTTGAGCTATTCAGATCATTCGAAATCGAAGCCAGTCTTCTGTTACCTCTTTTAAGCTCTTTTCAAGAGGTTTCCGCGTTTTGTCAGAATGGCATCTTTCTGAGCAGTATTTGCAAGGTGAAATAAGGAAGTTAATAGGATTTTTCTCTTTCAGACCTTTATAAAAATGGACTACAGAGGGCTAACTTTGTGCCATTCATTGCTGTTTTGAAGGTAAGAAAAGTCAATTATTTATTAACTGTGTTTAGTTTGCTATAGCATCTTGTTAATCAAGCGTTTGAACAATGTTGTTTTGACTATGGCTTGTTGGAGAGTGCTTTTTTTTTATACTTAGCTCTTTAGAAGACTGGATCATAACGTATCATGAAAAATATGAAATGTGCAGAGTTTGGATGATAATGCTATTTAAGAAAGATTCATGGTTATCTAAAAATGCCTATCTAAGATGTTTGCTAGTTGTAGGTAATGTTATGTATTTATATGAAGGTTTTACACACTTAATTGCTTTTAATAAATTGCTTACAGTATACCAAATTTACTTTGTCTCTTGCTGTAACATACTATTTTGTATGATCAAAACATGTCCATCCGCCAGGAGAGGCACAGTGATCTTGGAACTTAAAGACCAAGATGGGGGCGGCGAGATATGAGCAGCGGTGCATCAGTGACCTGTTCCTGGCCTATTATACGGACCTCTACGGGAGTAAACTGACTCCAGCAGAGGAGAATTTGCACGAGTTCACACGTGACGTAGAACTACCAGCCCTAGATGGGGACAGTGCAGAGGCGCTAGGGCCGGAGATAGAGCTTGGAGAAGTGAGAAGAGCCATTAAGAACATTGCTCGCAATAAAACTCTGGGCACGGATGGCCTGGCAATTGAATTCTATCTAGCATACATTGATTTACTGGCTCTCAGGCTGGTACAGTTCTATAATGACACGAAGTGGGTTGGCCACCTCCCTGCGACCACTAGAGAGGCGATCATCATACCGTTACTCAAGCCGGGGAAGCCACCATGGGATAAGACTGCGTATCGCCCGTTGTCTATGATTATTATGGATTATAAAATACTAAGTAGGATTTTGGCTATTCACTTGCTCCCCCACATGACTGCCCTGAGTCACAAAGATCAATCCGGGTTTTTCCCCACCAGAAACACGGCGCTTAACATTTGGCACCTCATACGAGTTCTAGAAGCTGACTCTTATAATGTCGACGAGGCGACGATCTTCGCCGTTGATATAGAAAAAGCGTTTGACAGCTTGGAGTGACCTTATTTGTTCCATGTAATGCATAAAATGGGGCCGGGTGATGACTTTGTGGGTTGGACGACGCTCCTATATTCCGACTCTACCGCCAGAGTTAAAACTGGTGGCCTAGTATCGGACACCTGTAGTGTGGGAAGGGGGACACGTCGGAGGTGCCCCCTTTCTCCTCTGCTGTTTGCCCTGGCAATTGAGCCACTGGAAGCGCAAACCAGATCAGAGGGGGTTATCAGGGTCTCACAGTGCATGGGCAGACCATCACATTGCACTGCACGCTGATGACCTTCTGCTTTTTCTCGCTGATTCTGGTGAGGCCCTTGTGGGAGCGAAAAACTTGCTGCAGGACCCCAGCAGAGTCGCAGGGTTAAAAGTGAACTGGGCAAAGTCTTGCCTGTTTCCTGCCCGAGGAGGCAGTAGCAGGGGTGAGGTGGGAAGACAGGTGCCTGCCATACCTGGGTACACAAATATACCACACTCAAGAAGATATCCTAGAGGATAACATAGTAAAGGCTATTAGAGGAGCAAAAAGCAACTTCGACTTTTGGAGCTCATTGCCGCTCTCAGTGGCAGGCCGCGCAGCCCTGCTCAAAATGGTCACTCTCCCGAGATTACTGTACTACTTTGGGACCTTACCGATCTGGATCCCGACACAGACCGGCGCCGATCGATGATCACGGGTTTTCTCTGGGGTACTGGCAGACATAGAGTAGCACTTGCTACCCTTATGCGACCAAGAGCGGAGGGAGGACTAGCGGTTCCTGATTATGAGACCTATTATTTTGCAGCGCAGTTTCAATGGCTCACGCAGTGGGTAGCGAGCTGTGTTAGGGGAGAAGAAGAGCGGAGGGAGGATTTTACCTCCTTGAGGCTACTATCTCACATCATCTTGCGGCTTCCAATCAGGCCCTCAGCACTGAGCTCGATACGGCACGGAGATTTTGGAACAGGTACCTGTGAAGAGCTAAAATTAGATGCCCTTCTGCGCCGCAAATCCCGTTACTTATGTGTACCGCCTTACCGCATGGAGGCAACTGGCAGAGGTTGGAGCACTGGGTGCAACGGGGTCCGACTAGCATAGGAGACCTATACGAAGAGGGGGGCCATGGTCCTGTTTAAAGATCTACAGGTCCGCTATGACTTACCTGGGAGGGGGGGGGGGATTTCCTGCTGTACACAGCCCTCATGGCGGCCATTCGACAACACTGGAGAGGGGGATTCACAGAGCCCAAAACGTCACTGGGCTGTCAATACGTGGTCATCGCAGCAGGTACCTTCAAAGCAGTGACATGCTTATACCGGCGCATGACGACAGATGCTCTACTCCCCCCTGACTGAACTGCGGCTTAAGTGGGAAACTGACCTTGGGGAGGCTATCCCGGAGAAGGCCTGGGGGGACTTGGTAGAGAGGGCCTGGAAGAGCACCTGAAATGCCAGGTTCCAACTAGTAAATTTTGTATATCTTACACAGGGCATATCTTACCCCGGAAAAGCCCAATAAGTATTTCCCAGCCCAAATAGCGGCTTGCCCGCGCTGCAGTACAGAAGGTGCAGATTTCAAACATATGTTGTGGACTTGCCCATTCCTGGACAGTTACTGGGGGGAGATAACGACATTACTGACCGATCTCACCGACAGGGAAGTGGAGATGACCCAGAAATATCCCATTTTACACTGGTTCCCCCACACGTCCAAGAATAAGATCACTAGTAAGGTTCTAGACTTGGGTTTATTACTGGCCAAAAGGGAGATCACCATGCATTGGAAAGCTAAACAGGGCCCAAGCATAGCAAGATGGAAGGCAGAACTCCTTAAGTGGGCAGAGTGTGAAGGGGTCTTCAGACAGCAGATAACCAGGAGAACAGGGAGTGAGAGAACAGTAGAAGCGGGGAGAGCTTGGGAAGCGCTATTCGTGGTGCTCAAATCCCCGGAAGACGCTGAGGACGCAGACTCCGTCAGTGTCCCCCTAGCAGACTCATGTTAGGCTGTAAGAGGGGTAGGGTTTCTTGAGGCATGGAGGCAAACTGCTGTGGGCGGCACTCTGTTGCCTGGACGGAATGCGATCCCCTATAGTGCTACTTCAATCAGTGGTGGCACCCTGCTTGGGACGCTGGTCTACTATACATTCACAACCTAGATGTAAGTGAGACACCTGGGGGGTGGGGTGGGCGGGGGTAGTTGCGGGTTGGGAGCTTTCAGTCGGGGCTGAATGTCAGTATATGCATAGGACGGTGAATGAATGTCGAGAGACCAGAACATCCTGAACTGACTAATAAGCTGTACTAATATCCTAAATTGGGTGAATATAAGTTTGGTGGTTGATAGGGTTGTGGCATAACGACCCAATGCACCTTCTGTAAAATTCAATAAAATCTGTTTACAAAAATCGAAACATGTCCATCATTAGCAATTTTAGTGTGTAAGCACGAGATCATCAACAAAATAATCCACAGCATGAGCCAGCAATGAATTAATATTAAATTTGTTTCTGGATGTGTGGTATATAGTTTTTGTTTAGCGCCATAGACCATAGTGCAGTTTAGTGGTCATGCTGTACCACATGAGTAACAGGCAGGGTTACTTACTGTTTCAAGAATTTTGATATTTTCCCGGTGAGATTGACTTAAACCTGTGGAGGCTTAGAGGTAGGGCAAGGAGTGTGCCTACACCACCACATTGCACCTACCCTCCTTTTAACCTACATCATAACCCACACCCTATGTTGCCACACTGCCTACAGCGTTACACCATCACCATGGATCCTGTATTAACCCACCACTTCATCACCAACCCACACACTCACACCACCTAATAGTCAACATCTGAACCACCTAGACACTGCACTCCATACCGGCATCTACATCTCCCCCTAAGTCGTACACCTACAATCAACACTGCCATCTACACACTCACCCTATAGCATCTCCTAGAGTCGACATCACCAACACTCTCTCATCTGCACCAAACCACCACGTGCACCCTGCATCCTATATCACCATTTTCACTTTACACTACCTATTCACCCTACATTACTTGTATTCCTTATCACAGCAGGACCAAACAAATGTGTGTTGGACTTGGCCCTTTTTGCAGGGTCATCCCTGAACTTTTTGCCTTCCTCCTGTATTTTGTCCGACCTGTTGTTGGTTCTATGACTCTGGGCACTTTACCACTGCTGATCAGTGCTAAAGTTCATATGCTCTCCCTATGGTAAATTGATGTATTGATTAGTGACTCCATGATTGGCTTATTTGGTTTACTTGTCAGACCATAGTACAGTGCACTGCGTGTGCCCAGGGCTTGTAAATCAAATGCTGCTGGTGGGCTTGCAGGGCTGGTTGTGCCACCCACAGAAGCAGCCTGTGAAGTGTGTCTCAGGCCTGCCATTGCAGAGCCTGTGGGCAGTCTGGTACTTCCATGTTGACTGGGCATGTGCACCCACTTGCCAGTCCCTAAACCTTCCCTTTTCTGCATATTATTCACCCCTATGGTAGGCCCAAGGGCAGGGTGCATTGTTTGTAAAAGGTAGGACATGCCCTGATGTGTGTGGCATGTCCTGATAGTGAATTACAGCCATTTTCGTTTTTCACTATTGCAAGGCTACCTGTTCTCCATAGGCAAGAATGGGCAGTTTGATTATAACATCTTGTAATCCTAACTGACTCAGGGAACTAGGTAGGAATTAGAGTTTAGTATGCCTGAACTCAGAATGATAAAATACATATTTTAGTGAAGTTGGTTTTAACATTCTGGGTTTGAAAATACCACTTTTAGAAAGTAGGTATTTTCTTGCCTAACTATCCAAGCCTGCCTCTGCTAGGTTTGGTATTCCATGTCTGGAGTTTGAGTGACAGGGGCTGGGGATTCCAGGAGACAGGGTGAGTCAGCACAGGGCTGAAGAGAACTATCTGCATGTAGATGGGTGAGAGGAGTTGCACCTGGGTCTGACTAGGGCTGTGCCTGCCTTCCACAATGCTGGCTCCACCTCCTGTGGTGCGTCTGATGTCCCTGGATCACACTGTCAAAGGAAATAAGTAATCTTGTCAACAAAGTGCTCCAGGACTGCACAGAACTGGTTTGTACTGGGTAGAGGACCCTCTGCCTTCAGAGGACAAAGGATTTGCTAGTATAAATATGGGGAGGCAGACCCCAAGACTTTAGATCACTTTTGGGAAACCAGAAGAACCTTTGCTGAGGAGAGGAACCAGAGAGAAACTGAAGGAGGAGACTATCCCTAAGCTAAGTGCTGTTTGGGGGATTGGCCTGCAGTGGGTGCCTGACTGCCAAAGAAAGGAGAAAGGACTTTGTGCTACTTTCACATCAACTTGTAAAGGATCTCCAAGGCCTTGAGATAGAGCTTGCCTCCTGCTGATGTCTCAGGGAGAACAGACTTCACCAACCAGCTCCCCTGAGTTCTCTTGAAGTGCCTGCTGTTGTGACAGCATCACTGAAGAAGGGTGTCGCCGCTGTTGCTTCGCATCGCAGAAGCGCCTCACATCGCCGGAGAAGAGTGTTGCCGTTGCAGCAGACGCAGTTGCATCATCGGAGAAGCATGACGCCGCTGTCGCAGCATCACTGAAGAAGGGCGTTGTTGCGTCGCATCGCAGAAGCGCCTCGCATTACCGGAGAAGAGTGTCGCTGTCGCAGCAGACGCCGTCACATTACTGGAGAAGCGTGTCACGGGCCTGTCGCGGCTCAGAAGAATCGTTGAGTTGCCGCAGGGCCGTCTGGCATGCATGCATCATGTCCCATCAAGAAGAAGACGCCATTTTGTTTCATTGCACCGTATCTTCAACGCATCACGGCGCTGCTGGTCGCATCGCTACGGAAGCGCAGTAAGAAACCGACGCATCACCTCCCCACGCGCCAGAGAACCGACGCATCCCCTACGCAGCAGTAGGGATCCAACGCATCACCGTTCTTGCGTGTAAGTAACCGACCCATCACCTTCCCTGCAACACTTCCGTTGTATAGTGTTATGCATCCAAAGGTACATTGAACTCAAAGTGTCGCATTTTACCATCTAAAGAGAACTAAGCTATTTCTACCATTTTTATAGTACAGTATTGTGGATTTTTGTCGTTTGTGGTCTTGTGTTAAGTCTATATAAAAATACTTTTTTTATACTAAAACTTGTGTGGTGTCCATCTGTAGTGTTGTCACTGGGTTACTGTTGTGTTCACAAATGCTTTACACACTGTCTCTGAGATAAGCCTGTCTGTTCGTGCCAAGCTACCAAGGTGGTGAGCAGGGGTTATTTTAGGAGTGTACCCCCTTACCCTGACTAGATGCAAGGGTCCCTATTTGGTCAAAGGTACCTACCTCTGCCAACTAGAGACCCCCCAAATCTAACAATGTGCTATTTTGTTGGGTGCTGTTGCTTCCTCCCATTCACCACCCCATGGCAGTTTTGAGTAAGAAAATGTATAGAGAACCCACTGTGAACTAGACGGTGTCCTGGTGCTAATTGCCCATCTACCCCTACAAATTGTCCAGAATAGGAAGTTTTGCAGCTTGAAGCCTTTTCTGGATTCACATGCTGCACATCTATTCTGCCATTTAGTGGCTGGGTCCAGAAGCGTCTTTGTCTCTTCACGTCATTTCTTTTTGTTGTTGTGAGCATCGTTGACGCCATTTGGTGGTAAGTCCATCCCCCTGTGTGATGTCAGACGGTGCTCCGAAGTTCCTGTGCATAGTCGCTATTTTCAGATTCTTTTTTCTGCAGTTGCTTCTGGGAGCACGATGGAGGAACTCCAATGAATCTTTGGAAAGACCAGAGAAAAGCCAGTGGCTTAGCACAGAAAAACATTGAAGGGCATGGGATGAACGGAAGACTATAGAAGGGGACTTCGACAGAGGACCATGCCAGTGAAACCCATTAGGCCAAAGCATTAAGAGGATATTGGCAGCAGCTGGTCAAGGACAATACCCCTTTTAAGTTGTGCCCCAAGTTTCACCACAGGTTTGCGCTGTTGGATACACACAGGGTCTGCAATCTGTGCCTGCCGATAGATCATAAGCACATAGATTGTGAAGCTGCGCCAAATTTGTGCCAAAGTTGTGCTGAAGACACTCCAGATACAACTCCGACAAAGACTAGTGCCCATGCCTTGGCTAGCACCCACAAGACCCAAGAATCCCTGAAAAACCTTGCCCTATCCAGTGAAGACTAGGAGGGGAGGCGGACGCCGAAGACACCGCAGCTGATGCTAAAAAGATGGAAGTGTTGAAGAAGGTGGCGAAAGACGCTGATAGAAAATGACAGAAGGTAACAAAGCCACCGACAGGCTCAGACGTTATGTCCTTGGTCTCGGAAGTCCTCAAAAGCAGCCTCAGCGTTGAAATACCCGATGGCTGAAGGCCAGCACAAACATAAGCAGCCGCATGGGACCCGACCATAAAACACTGATGGGGCAAGTCTTTGACAAAAACCTTGACACAAGCGGGTGCTTGCGAGGGAGTGAAGGGAAAGAGCAAAGACACGAAGGCAAGGGAGCTGCCAAAGCCGAAAAGGAAGGTGCTTTCCACACTCCTCGCCAAACAAAGGGCGCTCAAGGTCGAACAGAAGCAACAAAGGCTCGAGGCAGAAAAGGCAGCCCTTCTCCAGAGAAAGGCCTTCAGGATCCACGGAAGATGAGCAGGCAGACATCAAGGTCTCCTCAACCCGGGAGCCGAACGAGGAAGAACAGGAGGATTTCTTCGTATTCAACGGCAAAGAGGCAGCAGCATTCGAGGAACACGATGAGTTTGAGGACACATTGCACGACCTGGATGCTGGGTCCTCCGAGGATGGCGACCAGGCCTTTGCTCCTGGACGACCTGTCCTTGTACAAAAGCCTCATCAAACAAGTATTGGCATAGCCAATAGGTCTCACTTTTGTGACCTTATAAGTATTTAGTTATGCAGCACAATATCCTTGGTGCAACAACATCAACTGTTGCATGGCTAAACCGTTATAAGGTCCCAAAGGCGAGACCTATTGGCTATGCCAATGCTTGTTGAAGACTTGTGCCCTGAATATACTTGTAGCCGGGTCAGAAGGAATGCGCAACATGCTACGTCGGGACAAAGAAGGTTTTATTTTAAGGTAGTCACGTCTTCTGTGTGCTGCCAGTTTGAAACAACAAACTTAACGAGTCCGAGGCTTGGAGAAGAGACAAAGAAACAAAACAAAAAAAAAAACGGTACACGACGACGAGTCCTCCTCTTCTTCCGGGCTGGAAGCTGTCCTCTAGGATGGGTTCCCTGTCCTCCCTTAATCGTCAGGCAGAGGTAGAGAGAGGTGCTCCGGAGTCCCCAAAAGAAACAACAGTAGAAAGGTTGGGGTCAATACCACGTCCTAATGGTCAAACCTCACGAGGGTAGGGAGTGAGGAAAACACTCTAGTGCACAAGTGATTTGATACGAGAAGAAACGGGTGGCGGTGAGGAGTGGCAGTGAGAGGAGGGGTATTTACTCTATACAACGAGGAGGCGGTGAGTGGCAACGTTGTTAACCCTCAGGCTTCTCCTGCCTCCCGACCCAGTCAGAGAATCTTTCCCGTACCTGAGTCCGCCACGCTCCTCCAGGGGCGTGGCTCGGCGATGCGTGTTCCCGGTGGCCTCCTGGCTTCGCCTTCCAGTCTCCGCACTCGTACTCTCCCTCCAGGCTGGATGTCTTCTCCGGGCATCTGGGATGATCTTCAGGGTCTCGGTTCCTCGCTCCTTAGCTCTCCTTCCACTCGAGCCTCTCTCCGGTGTCCGTGCACACCTGGTTCTGATATCTGGGACTCCTTATTGGGCGGCACTCGACGACGTCATCAGAGGGGGCGGGGCCTTCCCTTAGCGTGTCCCAGTTAAAGGGACCTGCATCGGAACCAGATAAGTCCGTTTGCGATGTCTGCCGCGAGTCCTCCTGGCGAGACGAAAGCATAGGCGCTGTGATTTCACAGGCTTCCCACCAGTCACCCCCTTGTCCGGCGCCTTCCCGCTGACCTTGTGACAGTACTGTTCAGCACTGGGCGTTAGCCTTTCAACCCTATGCAGGCAGTGTCCAAATGGCCCATAAGCATTAAGGAAAATTCAGCCAAAACATGTTTTGAATATTCACTAAAGACGTCCAAAAAAGTCAGTGGTAGCGAACAAGTCATGAAATGAAGAAGCTCAGGTTATTTGCTGGATAAGTGACCCAAGGGAACAAAAGAAGGTGTTCAGAGGCTGGTCCTAACTCTTGGCACAAAGCAAACATCTGTCAGTGGTAGCCAAAACATTGTGGTCACTGTCTTTTGGAAAAAAGGAGAAATCTGTCCACAGTGGTTAGAGCCAGTACCTCCCCCGCCCCCCCCCCCCCCATTTGTTATTTTTTACTTCCTCTCGGTGTAACCTTGATTTAATGGGTCACAGATGTACTCCTGCTCTATTGGTTATCTACATTGAACATGTTATTTGATGTAAAGCTATTGGATACCTTTGGGTCTTGCCAGCACTATATAAAACTCTTAAATAAAATACATAATAAATAAGATGGTTCTAGTGTTTCTTCGCGTCTGTTTTGGAACTAAGCCCGCGCTTTAAAACAACCCCAAATAAATAAATAAAAATGTATCTTACCCCAATAAGTAAGATAGCTTACTGCAACATCTATGACATTCATCCTAAACTGATGGACAACATGAGTACCATTCTGCTGCAAATCAGCAGGTAGTTAAAGTGCCTAGCGCCAGCCTTGTCAGTGGGGAGCGCTGTATGGTTATTAGGCATCAGTATTTATTGCATTTCAGCATTAAGCATGCCTACGGATGTAAAAGAAAATAAATCAAAAAGTACAATTTGGCGGCAACACTTCACAATCTCCTTAGTCCAGGACCCATAAAAGAGCCCAATTAGGTAGGGCGTTTAGTCTTTGTTAGATTAAAAGCTTTCAATTTATTGTATGGTTGCAAAATAACTAACAGAATGGTGCTGGGGCTACTGGACCAAAATGCATTACATTCACCTTGGTAAGAACCCATGATCAGGATGGAGTTCGTGGATTTAAAAGTGATTTAACACGTAACACATCTAAAACATGCCACTTCATACACAGCAAACTAGACGAGTTAAATGAACATAGCAAAACGTTTTTCAATACAACGAGGAACGACAGTAGTACACGGCTGGGACTTTAAGAAGCCGTCACCGTCCAATGCGTTACTAAGGCGGAAGTGAATACAGAGCTCCTTTTCAATGGCCTCACACGCCCATCACGATTGCTAATCGGCCAGCTACACTGAGTCATCAGTATCGGAAACCGCATCCGTCTTTAATCATACGTTTTACAGCATTTTTACACATACCCTCTAAACGGTGCTTCCGGATAAGTCAGTAAAAATAAAAAAAAGCAGAGGGGTTAAAATTGATAACGTTTCCGCAAAGGTGGAGGATAGATTTGTATTATTCGACAATTGCCTTTCACAAAATAAAAAACAAGCCCGGGAGTTGTGTGCACGCGCTAAAATGAAATAAACAAGCATTGGAGGGGATGCACTGCAGGGGAGCGGTAAGGTGCACGTAAATACCCGATTAGATGCCACATCTTGTCCTCACCTTGGTAAACCGCAATGTAGATGAAATAAACAATCGCTGCAGTCCATTCTCTGGGATAATTGCAACGGCAATAGGTGCTTATACTGTGGTGTATGCAAAAGCAAATAAAAGCAGATGGCCCCCTTCTGAAAGTGCGGTGCTTTGTCTACATAAGTAACTTGACCCATGAAAAAACAGTAACACCGGGAGTGTCTTTGCTGATTTAGTGTGCGCGCTTAAAGGGTGCCCGCGAGCGATGCGCTTAAGCAATGTGCTTGGCTGCGCGTGCACGCGCGCTTAACCGCATGCTTTAGGCCTTTGTGGTCAGATTTCTAAAGCCACACTCATAAATGTCTCCCCAGACCAGCGCATGCGCTGGCTCAGGTGAGACCAAAAAGGCGGCAGACACATATGGTATCCAATTTGAGGAAGAGAAGGTAGACTCCTGTTCCTACTGGAAACTCTTATCTCCCAGAACGCAAATCTTTATATGACCATGCTCGAACAACATGCCCACATCAACAGGGCTGCCACCAGGGAAGGAGAGTAAGAGACTGGATCTGGTGGAAAGGAAGATTGAGAGAGAGGCAGACACACAGTGGAGGATAGCCAACTCCAATGCACTCCTCAACCGCTATGGTCACAAGCAATGGTTCGAGATCGAAGGGCTGATGGAACACCTTCCAGAGGACTTCCATAAGCTACCCAAGGCTGTAGTCCAGAAGGGTAAGCCCATTACTAACTCCTGCCTCAAATTTGTGCTGGATGTGGCAGACAGAGCCAGCAGACAGATGTGCACGTGCATCACACTCGGGAGACACGTCTGGCTAAGGGTCTCAGGCTTCAAACTGGAGGTACAGGCATCAGTGATCAATATGCCTTTACCGGCTGAGACCCTTTTGGAAAGGCAGTGGACGAAGCACTGCAACAGATAAAGAAGGACAATGACACTGCAAAGGCGATGGGAGCACTGCTATTCAAAGAGTACTTTAGAAGAGGATGAACGGCTGCCAGAAGACCAACAGGCAGGGTGGGCTTTCCAGTCAACTAACAACACCAGCAGCAAAGCTTCGCTCATCAGATGACACAGCAGTCGGCACACCAGCAACACCCAGCAAGGCAGCCCTTTCGAAGAAGGGCAAGAGGAAGAGACCAGTCCCCCAAGAGAAAGGAGATCAACAAGCAAGTGATTCACTTACTTCACAGCCCCACTACAGGACACCAGTGGGGGCCCAGAATAGGAGGGTTCCTCCAGGAGTGTAGGTCAATCGCCTCAGACAATTGGATGTTAAATAAGACATGGATACTGCGTAGAACTCACCAGGCCACTGCTGCATGTTCCTCCAAGGGCAAGAGCTTTAAAGAAACAGGAACTCACACAATTGGTAAAAGAAGTCAAAGAACGTATCCAAAAACAAGCCATACAGAGTTTTCCTCCAAGGGAGGCAGGCAGACCTCGAATATCTGAATGAGTTCACACTGTCTCAACACTTTAAATTACTACGCTACAAGAGGTAATCCCACTTCTGAGGAAGAAGATTACATGGCCACCTTAGATCTAAATGATTCCTACCTGCACATGCCAATAAACCAGAGACCAAAGAAGTACCTCAGATTTGTCCTGGACATGGTACACTACCAATTCAGAGTACTACCATTTGGCATAAAATCCGCATCAAGAGTGTTTACAAAATGTCTTGTGGTAGTGACAGCACACTTGAGAAGACAGGGTATCCATGTTTACCCATACCTAGATGATTGGCTGCTAAAGTAAAAAAGTCAAAGCAAAAATGCCACCAAGACGTGCATGGAGTAATCGCCATGCTACGTCTCGGATTCACCATAAACTACAAGAAATCATCGCCGCACCTGGAACAGGTGAACGTATTCCTAGGAGCAACCCTGGATTCGACACAGGCATACAGACTCCCCAAGAGAACGACATCAATTGCTGACCAAATTCGGATCTACTAGAAGGGACAGTCTCTGACAGTGAGGACTTTCATGAAATTATGGTCATGATGGCATCATGCATTAACTTCATTCTGCTTTCGAGACTGCATGGTCAGAAGCCACAAAAAGCTGGAAGGATCTAGTGGTTGTCACAGCAAGGCTGCAAAAGAAAATAGAATGTTGGTACCAGGCCAAATGTAAGGATAGAGAGACCTTTCAGATCACCCGCCTCCACAGTGAATATAATAATAAACGCATTCCACAAGGACCGTGGAGAGCACATGGACAACCTTAAGGCAAAAGGACTCCAGTCCTATGGACACCACGAAACACGTAAATTATCTGGAACTAAAGTCAGTTTTTCTAGTATTGAAAGCATTCTAGGCTCACATTAAGGGACGGACAGTACTAGCCCAGACAGACAACACAACAACTATGTTCTACCTCAAGAAACAGGGAGAAATGATGTCCTTCCCGCTGTCATGACTGGCGCAGGATATATGGAAATGGACAATCCAAAGATACACAACTTTGGTAACAATTCACCTCCAGGGAAAGCATAACACAGAGGCAGACAGGTTGAGCAGGCAAGGAAACTACTCCCACGAATGGGAGATAGAGGTACTAGACCGCATATTCAGAAATTGGGGCAAACCAAGCATGGACCTATTCGCAAGCCCAGAAAATTCAAAATGGCAAGATTTTCCATCCAGGTTCCCATATCACCAATCCAGGGATGCTCTGTCAATAAATTGGTCCGGGAGATTTGTATACGCCTTTCTGACGGTGCCCTGATCCCACTGGTATTGGACAAAGCCAGACACCGGGAACATCACTCCTACTCATTGCCCGGCAGTGGGTCAGACAGACATGGTATTCAGACCTACTGTACATGTCCAGAAGACAGATGATTCCAATCGAAGCAACGCGGGACCTGTTAACTATGCAAAACATATGGATGTGCCATACGGAACCAGCCACATTCAACCTAGCAGTGTAGCTACTGAATACCTAGAATTTGGACACCTACTGCTACCCCCAGACAATGGATATCCTGAAGGTGGCTAGAAACTCAAGTACTAGGAAGTGCTACTTAGAGAAGTGGAGCAGTTACATCTCCTGCTGCAGTGACAACAAGAAGATGGAAACAAGGACGACGCATGGTACGGTGCTAACATACCTTCACCAGGAACCCTCCTCAAAGAAAAGGCAGAGGCCACGTTAGGGGACATCAAGGAGGATCTTTATTCCAGTATGCAACAGTGCGGCGAATGCATTTCGGCTGTGTAGCCTTCATCAGCGCCGGAAATAAACAGGGGGTTCAAACGCCTACACGACTATTTAAGTCCTGCCACCACCGGATTGGATTATAATCCGCTCCGCCCCAGAGTCTTCAAACGCTCACCTGAAGTAGTACTCAAATGTTCAGAAGAACTACCTGTCCCAGAATGCAGTGGTTTTAACCGGGTAAGTGATGCGAGGGTAACCAACTGGTTATGCGGGCTGCAGGGCGCCGTGATGCTTTGAAACCAATATCCTGTGTTGCGCGCAGAATATTGAAACCTCCATGAGTCCCCAGACCGCATGACCATTACATCCAGGTATATTCTTGGAGTCATATGACACCCACACCGCCTCCTCTCCTCCCGGATGCAGTGGGGGCATTGGTCCCTCCAATACCTTACGCATCT
Organism: Triturus cristatus; assembly: GCF_964204655.1. Classification (NCBI taxonomy): domain Eukaryota; kingdom Metazoa; phylum Chordata; class Amphibia; order Caudata; family Salamandridae; genus Triturus; species Triturus cristatus. The sequence continues at coordinate 714,767,264 of NC_140589.1, read as the reverse complement.
ACTGAACAGCAGCCTTACCCATGCATCACTAAAGGTCCACCTGACCGCAGTAGTAACCTACACTTTAAGTACAACAGGGCCTCTTCAGTCTCCTGGTTGTGAAAAGATTCCTTGAAAGATCGAAAGGAGTAAACCACCAAAGGCAGCACAAATCCATTGTGGAACCTGAACACGGTGCAAACACAACTAATGACTGAACCATTTGAACCAATGCACAAGACGGAGTTTACGTTTTTGACCCTAAAGAGAGCATTCCTGGTAGCAATCAGGTCTCTTCGCATAGTCCGCGAGCTGCAAGTGCGAACGATACAGGAACCATACAGTCAAATTCACAAGAACAAGGTTGTCCTGCAAACAAACACACAGTTCCTGCCAAAGGTGATATTGCAATTCCACCTACAACTTCCGGCCTTTTTCCAGGAGCCAAAGTCACAGGCTGAGAAGGTGATAAACAAATTGGATATGCGAAGAGCACTCGTATTACCTACAAGAGACAATGACAATTTGTAAAGGGAACCAACTCTTGTCTCCTTTGCCAGGGCAAACAAGGGAACACTGGTGAAGAAGGGGACGATCGCACGATGGATAGTGGAGCCTATACATACCTGCTACTCAAGGGCGGGAAAGGCTCTAGCCACACGCCCCAGGGCATACTCAACCAGGAAGAGGGGGTGCAACGCAGGCGTTGCTAGCAAATGTACCCTTTGGAGAGACTAGCTAATCCACACACACCTTTACGAAACACAACTGGATGGACATCCAGATAAAGAAGGAAGCACAGGTTGGACAGAGAGTACTACAACACCTGTTTGTCAGTGCATCCACATTTCAGCCCAGCCTACCCAAGAAACGAAATAACGCTACGTAATCAGATGCACAGCATGCAAGTCCAGAAAAGGCTTCATGCCGCAAAAGGAAATGTTTACTCACCAGTAGGAGTAATTTGGCAGCCTCAAGAGTTTTCTAGATTCACATGCTGCTCACCTGCCTCCCTGGAAATGTGAGAAGAATGTGGGAAGAAGCAAACCGGTACGCAGAGCAACATTTCAAAGCAAGAGAAATTCGCAACAAGTAAAAAAAAAAAAGAGGAAAAGAAAAAGAGGAAAATAAAGAATCTGAAGATGGCATCCATACAGGAACTTCCAGGGCGCCGTCTGATGTCTCATTGGAGATGGACTTACCACCAAATGGTGGTCGCGGACGCCCACTACAAAGAAAAGAAGGACAAACAAGTTGCCGGACCAACCCACTAGTTGGCGGAATTGCTGCCCAGCATGTGAATCCAGACAACTCTTCAGGCCACAAAACAGCTCCTACTGGTAAGTAACCATTTCGTTTTTGATGACATTTCAGAATTTTTGTTGATCTTGCTACAAAGCTCCTTGGGAAGAGAATGCCAAAACTGGGGACAGCTGAGTGACATATCTGGAATATTTGGAAGCACATTTCACTGGAGGCGAGCATGGAGGAGCAGAGTGGGCAGACTCACGGGAGGTGGCTATTTTATTTAATTTGAGACTAAAGCAGGATGTATTTGCTCTGTATCTCGTCTTCGTAAAATCTTTTAGGATAGCAAGGACATCTGTTCTAGGTGTGAGAGTAGCCCACACCTCGTCCTAGTTATGATTGTGTGTTTGTCAGTTCATTCCTTCTAGTTATTACCCATCTCTCCTAGGAAACATGTCAGATGGGGTGGGCCTAGAACACGGAAAACACTTTTATCCCTGGCCTTAAAGACAGTGGAAAGGGCCACTGTATTCCTCAGAGAGATTTGGATCTTGGTCTGAACCTATATGTATGTAGGCTTCTGGCAGCATCATTTTTGTTTGGAGCTGCAGGTCTAGTCACAGGTTGAGGAGTCTGGAGCTGGAACTGGAACCACAGGTGGAGCTCGCAATCTTGTCAGTTTGAATCACAGGTTGAGGTGCTGCACTTGTAGAGGCACAGAGACTCAGACCTCCCGCCCCCTCGGACCGTTTGTTTGCTATTGTTGTGCTGACCAGGCCTTTTTCGCCTTGTTGCCCTCTTGTTGAGGAGAAGAGACCATTTCCCTTCCCGCACGCTTCTCCAAACTGAAGGTACAAACTGTATGGAATTCTGTTTGGTAATCAGAAAAAAGGTTGTTTCCTTTGATGTGGTTATTTGGCAGAAGCTTGATCTTTCCATAGGTTTGCCAAGTAACAAGCCTTTCGATATTGGTTGATAATTAAAAGGATCATTAGCATTGTTTATTTACAATAGGCTTGAGGTAGAACATAATACACAGTGAATCTTCTACTGTGTCTTCAGTCAGTGCCTGTGAGCCTGATAGCAAAGGGAGTAGTAAAGGCTACATGACTATTGTTAGAGGAGATACATTTGTGGATAACAGCCTGACAAAACCAGTTCATATGTCTAAAGTCCTTGCTCTGTAGCTGAGGAGCAAAATGTTGCTCTTTATTCTGGCAAAAGTAGGGGCCTTGCAGAGAAGGAGGTCTAGCTATTACTGAGGACAGTATAGGCTTATATGAATTTAGATCATCACATTTTAACACCACACCCTGTGCATAAGGAGTGAAGGGCAGAACAATCTGTCCAAATGAGGTAGCAGTATAGCTTAGGGAAGTTTCTAAATTGAAGCTTGTAAAAAGTGGTAACTTAATGTTCGAGGCATATGAGCTGCAGATTATACACTGTGCATAGATCGCTATCTGGTGTTGGGCCCGGATGTTTGCAGTTTGTTTTTCCTCTTGGAAAGTCTTTGGAAGTCACGAGGTCGGTGACTCCTCCTTTGGTTCATATTGCGCATGGGCTTCGGCTCCATCCTCAGATTGTTTTTTTCCGCCATCGGGCTCGGATGTAATACTTCGCGCTCCGGTTCCGAACTTTTCCAGTTCAGCGATCGACGCAAAATCCTCGCTCATCGAGATCCTTCAGATAATAAATCATCTTAATCACCTTCTCTTCGGCACTTCTTCGATTCCGGTCGTCGACGGCGGCCTTCGGGCCTATTCCGGCTCCGGTCTCGGCTGATGGAAAGAACTCCCTTCAAGAAGTGCCCTCGATGTGGGTCCAAATTCCCCCACACCGATCTTCATGAGGTGTGCAACCTCTGCCTCTCCCCTGAACACGAGGCCCGAGACTGTCCCGCCTGCAAGTCTTTTCGATCTAAAAAGACTATTCGAGATCGAAGGGCCAGACGCAACATGGCGCACTCCTCGACCTCCGCTCCAGTCGACATCTTCTGGGACGACGTCGAAGCTCCGGGACAGCAGAACATCGAAGAAGAGGACGACGACCTCGTCAGTGCTTCTGAGGCCGACGACTCAGATGTGGAGGACATCACCCCAGCGCAGAGGGTCGTGAGTACTATACCCCCTCCCACACCCACGCCGATACCCAAAAAGGCTTTGGTCACGCCTTCGGGCCTAGGCAAGACCAAGGATACTGCTTCTCACACCCCACCTTCGGGCCCGGTAAAGAAGCCTGTTAAGCCTTCCGGCAGCTCGGGCTCGAGCCAGCCTACCAGCGGTACCGAAAGACACCCTTCGGCACCGAAGACAAAATCGGCCTCCACCTCCACATCGAGCCCAGCACCAAAGCCCTCGGTGTCGAAACCTGCCCTCCCGGTGCCGACCAAACATCACAATCCCTCGGCACCGACACTCCCGTGCCGAAGACTCTTTCGGCACCGAACAAAAAATCCGAGGTCCCGAAGAAGCACGGCTTAGACAAACCTAAAAAGCCGTCAGCCTCGGATCCTCTGCAAAAGACACTTACCAAGGATCCAAAAACTGGACATTTGACACTGTCTTCAAAAAAGAGACACTTGGACAAACCAGCTCCACCTCCACCTCCGAAGAGTAAGGACACTGCTACCTCCCCTTTCAGAGTGCCTTCCCCACCTCCTCCACCTCCTCCACCCTCCCCACCTCCACATTCTCCACCCCTGCCTCATCGCTCTCCAACCTTGTCTCCAGTCCAAGACGATCTAGGGGACCCTTACTATGATCCAGCAGATGTGCCACAAGACCCCACCCCTACTGGATCTCCAGACCCATGGAACGACTATAACAATCCGGACATCCCAGATGTCCCACAGGATGACCTTTACCCATCTAGGCCATCCCCACCATAAGATTCGTTAGGCTTTCACCACCTACTACAGAGGGCGGCACATTACCACGGGGTGGAGTTTACATACTGACCCAGTGGAGAAAGATTTTCTCCTAGACACCTTTGATAACCTATGTTAAAGGGAGTAATCAAACATGCACCGGAGGTTTTTAAAGACCCAATCAGGGCCAGGGTCCTAAACCCCCATATAGAGAAAAAATACAAAGCCGCCCCCACAGATCCTTCATACATTAAAGGCCCTGCACCATTGGATTCCTTAGTGGTATCTACAGCTAGGAAGCGTTCAAATTCTCAGGCGTCAGGCGAAGCACCACCACCTGACAAAGAGTCCAAGCTCCTAGACGCGTCAGGGAAGCGCACTGCGTCACAAGCCGCCAATATATGGCGTATCGCCAACACGCAAGCGCTATTGGCCAGATACGGCAGGGCGCATTATGATGAGTTAGAGACCATCATGCACCATCTCCCTGAAAAATACAGAAATAGGGCTAATGAATTGATCCAAGAGGGAAAAACAATAACTAATACCTCTATACGCTGTGCCCTAGATGCGGCAGATACAGCCTCCAGGGCCATAGACACCAGTGTCCTCCTCCGTCGCCATGCTTGGCTCAGAGTTTCAGGTTTTAAACCTGAGGTACAAGCCTCCATATTGAACCACCCATTCGACCAACATCATCTATTTGGCCCAAAAGTTGATGAAGCCCTCGAAAAGATGAAGAAAGCTACTGATACGGCGAAATCCATGGGAGCCCTACAGTCACACACTCCTAGGCGCTCTTTTCGCGCTCTTCCTTTCGGGGCACGGGTAGAGGCTACTCCTCGGATAGTGCATCCACGTCCTACAAATCCCCTCCTCAATCTACCTTCACAAAGGGTTATCAAAGAGGCGGATACAGAGGTAATAATAATAAAGGCAGAGGCAAGACAAATACCGCCCGCTCTGCCACACCGCCTACCCAATGACTTTCCCCCGCTCCCTCCAGACCATTCCACTCCGGTCGGGGGCAGAATACAACATTTCCTTCACGTCTGGGAGACAATCACCTCAGACAGATGGGTGACCCAAATTATTCATTCAGGGTATTGCCTAGAATTAACATCTACCCCCCCAAACATTCCACCCAGGCAACGCCCAATGTCTCAAGAACATGCCACGTTACTAAAACAGGAGGTAGTCTCCCTCCTGCAAAAACAAGCCATAGAGCAGGTCCCCATCAATCAACAAAATTTAGGGGTCTGCTCCCTGTACTTTCTGATTCCAAAGAGAGACGAGACTCTATGACCTATCCTACGATCTCAGGCCTCTAAATACTTACATGCATTCAGACCATTTTCACATGGTAACCCTTCAACAGGTTCTTCCACTCCTCTCCCAGAACGACTTTCTCACCACTCTGCACTTGAAAGACGCATACTTTCACATTCCAATACACCATGCTCACAGAAAGTACCTCAGATTTGTAGTGGATGGGCAACACTACCAGTTCAAGGTGCTCCCGTTCGGGGTAACAGCAGCACCAAGGGTATTCACCAAGTGCCTAGCAGTAGTGGCGGCACATCTCAGAAGACAGCACATTCACGTCTTCCCGTATTTGGACGACTGGCTAATAAAAGCCACATCCTACGAACAATATGTGCAACACACCGCCGCTACAATCCAACTACTTCCCCAGCTAGGTTTCACGGTGAACCACCAAAAGTCCCACCTGGTACCATCACACACAAAACAATACCTCGGTGCCACCATAGACACCTCAAAAGCCATAGCCTATCCCAGGATTGCAAATATACAGGCTCTGCGTCAAAAATTCATATGTCAACACTCTCTCCCAGCAAGGGTGTTTATGCAACTGATAGGGATGATGACCTCTTGCATCTTCATAGTGCCCCATGCAAGACTCCAGATACGTCCACTCCAAGAGTGTTTAGCGCGCCAGTGGAACCCGGCCCAGGGGCAACTGACAGATCTGGTGTTAGTAGACAGTCGCACCCATCACTCTCTGCCGTGGTGGAACACCACAAACCTTTCCAGAGGTCGACCGTTCCTGGACCCGGTCCCACAAATAATCCTAACAGACGCATCGCTCTCCGGCTGGGGAGCTCATCTGTTACATCTCACAGTACAGGGCACATGGACGCCGCAACAGAAGTTACTCCACATCAACCATCTGGAGTTACTGGCAATCTTCCTGGCCCTAAAATCCTTCCAGACGCAGATTTCAGGCAAGGCAGTCCTCATTCGCACAGACAACATGACTGCCATGTACTACATTCAAAAACAGGGGGGCACACACTCTCCACAGCTCTCTCAATTAGCACAGAGCATATGGAGATGGGCAATTCCACAGAAAATCTTTCTCCTGGCCCAACACGTCCCAAGAGTCCAAAACACTATGGCAGATCTGCTCAGCAGACAAACGCAACAGATTCACGAATGGGAACTTCACCCACCGGTTCTTCACCCGTTCTTTCAGATGTGGGGGCATCCACACATAGACCTATTCGCCACCCACGACAACAAAAAATGCCCAAGCTTCGCCGCCAGATATCCACACACATTGTCCAAAGGCAATGCGATATGGATGAACTGGTCAAACAAATTTGCATACGCTTTTCCACCTCTCCCACTAATTCCATTAGTGGTGCGAAAGCTACAACAGCATTCCCTAACACTGATCCTAGTAGCTCCAACATGGGCCAGACAACCGTGGTACAGCACACTGCTGGAACTCTCGGTAGTACCACACCAAAAGCTGCACCTCTCCCCATGCCTCCTAACCCAGAACCATGGAGAAATCAGGCATCCGGACCCAGCTCAGCTCAGCTCAACCTTGCGATCTAGCTCCTGAGGTCCTAGAATTCGGATACCTTAACCTTCCCCCTGATTGCATGAATATTATCAGGGAAGCTAGACGCCCTACTACTAGGGCATGCTTTGCTGCAAAGTGGAAAATATTTGTTGTTTACTGCCACAACAACACAATCAACCCTTTAAATGTGTCCATACAGCACATCATATGTTACAAATGTGTAACCTAGCATATACATCCATTCGGTTACACCTCGCAGCAATTGCTGCTTACTTACAGAACAGGCAGCACCTATCACTTTTCAGGGTGCCTGCCATCAAGGCCTTTATGGAAGGCCTCAAAAGAGTAATTCCACCCAGAGTACCACCCTCACCTGTCTGGAACTTGAATATAGTTCTCACAAGGCTAATGGGACCCCCTTTCGAACCATTACATAAATGTGAGCTGCAATTTCTCACATGGAAAACAGCTTTTCTAGTGGCCATCACTTCCCTTAGACGGGTTAGTGAAATACAAGCACTCGCTATACAGGAACCTTTTCTCCAGATGCATCAGAACAAGGTTGTACTCCGCACCAACCCAAAATTTCTACTTAAAGTCATTTCTCCATTCCATCTAAACCAGTCGGTAGAATTACCAGTCTTTTTCTCACAACCTCAAACCGTTGCGGAAAGGGCTTTACACACACTGGATGTTAAAAGGGCCTTACTTTACTACATCCAAAGAACACAACCTTTCAGAAAAACCAAACAGCTATTTGTCTCTTTCTCTCCACCACATAAAGGCAACCCTATTTCTAAATCAGGGATAGCTAGGTGGATTGTAAAATGCATACAGATTTGCTACCACAAAGCAAAACGAACGCTATCTGTTCCCCCTAAAGCCCACTCTACAAGGAAGATAGGGGCTTCTATGGCTTTTCTAGGAAACATACCACTAGATGACATCTGCAAAGCAGCGACATGGTCAACACCGCACACTTTCACAAAACATTACTGTGTAGATGTGCAAACCAAGCAACAAGCTAGTGTGGGCCAGGCTGTACTAAAAACACTGTTCCAAACAACTGCAACGGATGCCGGTGGTCGCCGCTAGGGTTGGGTACTGCTATATAATCTATGCACAGTGTATAATCTGCAGCTCATATGCCTTGAACGGAATATGCTACTTACCAGTATGCATCTGTTCTTGGCATGTAGAGCTGCAGATCTATACACGCCCACCCGCCTCCCCGGCTACCTGTATCCGTTCCAGTCTACAACACACATGGGTTTCTTTACTGTTACTACTACGCTCCATCTTTCCCTGCTGGCGAAAAACAATCTGAGGATGGAGCCGAAGCCCATGCGCAATACGAATCAAAGGAGGATTCACTGACCTCGTGACTTCCAAAGACTTCCCAAGAGGAAAAACAAACTTCAAACATCCGGGCCCAACACCAGATGGCGATCTACTTTTGCCCGCAGTGCTCACCAGCCGTGAGGGGACTGGCACAGCAGCGGGCTCCTTACCTCTTGACGCCATCCAGGTTCCACGCCGCCGTGAGGGGAACGGCCATCCTGCCTACAATTCCCAGCACCCTTCGCTCCTGCGCATGCCGCTGACGACACCTGGCAGCGCCAGGCTAGGTTAAAGGCCGCGCGCGCGGGCAGCGCACGGGCAGCGCCCGGGCGAAGCCCGTCCTTGCCTGTCAGGGACCGTTAGAGGCCGGGCAGGGCCACCCCACTTCCCAGCACCCTCAGCTCCTGCGCATGCCGCTGACGACACCTGGCAGCGCCGGGCTAGGTTAAAGGCCACCAGGCGCCCCCGCAGCGCGGGAAGCTCTACTTTTGCCCGCAGTACTCACCAGCCGTGAGGGGAACGGCACAGCAGCGGGCTCCTTACCTCTTGACGCCATCCAGGTTCCACGCCGCCGTGAGGGGAACGGCCATCCTGCCTACAATTCCCAGCACCCTTCGCTCCTGCGCATGCCGCTGACGACACCTGGCAGCGCCAGGCTAGGTTAAAGGCCGCGCGCGCGGGCAGCGCCCGGGCGAAGCCCGGACCAAGGGCGGGCCCGTCCTTGCCCGTCAGGGACCGTTAGAGGCCGGGCAGGGCCACCCCACTGACGTCCCCGTAGTCGGATACAGCAACATACAAGGTACTGTGTTATAAGTCTGATAGGTGGAATTGTGCACGTATTCCAAAACCTTGGCTCTCCTCATGTGTTTGAATCCATTGACATTTGGACTATACGCCTCCACATAGCCCTGTGTTACTTAACATTCAAGGGAAGTATTGCAATCAATTGCGCGATTGTGTGCTTTTACTCTTTTTCTGTAATCATGAAAAGAAATGGTAAAAATTCTAGTTTGTCTACCTCCCGTCCAACAACTAGACAACAGACTGCAACAACGCAACCTCTCGTAAGTCTGACAGCCATTGACAAAATGCTTCAGCAAACAATTGGAGTCGTGGCTTCAGCTATAGAAAGCACAGAGCGGCGTTTATCAATTACTCCTGTAATTCCTCTCTTTTCCCAACCAGTGGAGGATGTTTCAATTGCTACCACCAATCCCCCTGATCTTAATTCCTCCTTTATCTGTTCCTTTGCTGACCTCCCTTGTGCACAGCCCACTACTAGTGATACGCACGTTTTTGAGGTTCCTAACCCTCCCTCCCATCTTCCATCTAATAAGGTTTCTGTGACTCGTACTGTAGTCAAGAAACCTAGGGCCGGGAAGAGTAAAGCATCAAGGAAAAACAAGCCTCCAACCAATTCTTTCAAACCGATTGATACTTCCCCTACCTTGTCCCCCACGCAGGCTCCCCTCTGGGCCACCCACATGATATTAGATCTACAGGTTCATATTGAACAACTACTTGGCTCGCACTTTAAATCCCTGCTGTCTAGATTGGATAGACTGGTTTCCACTATTAATAATGCAGGCCTTGGTAAAGCCAAACCGACTACCTTTTCTGCAAATTCCCCTCTTGTTCTGCTCCTACTTATGATAATTCCCCCGCTGGCTCTGAGACTTTGCCTGTACCCTTCTAATTGGCCGTCAAGACTGTCCCTGATATAACTATTCCTTTGTCCAGGGACACAGACTCTGAAAGTTCCAAAGTACAGAGGGAGGCTACCGAAGTGGGGGAAAAATGTCTAGATAATCAAGCAAAAGAGAACAGAAACACTACTAGTGAGGGGTTTAACACCGCATTGCCTTGCATAGATTTGCCGCCAGAGTCTCTTCCATACGTTGTTGTGCTTGCTGGTGTTCCTCCCCTATCCCAAGGGAAGAATGAGGATTTTCTGGAATTGAAAAATAAATGTATGCACTGGTTCAATTCAAACAGCCCCCTCCCTTTTAACATTTCTGGAGAAATTCTGGGTGTAAGGAGATTAGACTGGATTGGGCCTACCCCTAAATCCATCGTAGGAAATTGTGTCATTGTCAACTTTAGGCACCCGCTTGCTGTAGACTATATCTGCAGTAGGATACTTCCTAGGCCTAATACCCAAATTATCCCATTGCATTTGTCATATTGCTATCCAGCACCCCAGCATAGAATAGGGCAGAATAGAGGCGTTAGCTGGGTGGGGGGGCAACACAAATTGTATGCTAGACTAGCCCAAGAAACTCAGAATATGCCCCTATTGTCACTTTTCCCCCCAAAAAATAGATTCAGTATCCTGGAGGAGGTTGATTGACCAGTCGTGATCCAGAGTCCTGTACTCCAACTTGACAAAATTATGGGCACCCAAATAGCTGTAGATAGGGGTAGATGTGAGAGTGGTATTTTAGAATATGTATCAGCATCCCCCTCCTTGAGCATAGGTCCGGAAGTAAGACAAACTATGGACAAAGATCTGGTTGTTCCCCCCGATGATTTCCTGCCCGGTGTTAACCTTGCGGACACCACAATAGTAACCATCCCCCAAATACCAGAAGTCTGCCCAAATCTTAAGGCTGGCGACCTACTAGATAGGAACAGAGTATCAGACGGGGAAATAAAAATGTTGTCATGGAACGTGGCTGGGATAAAAAATAAGCTATCCACCTTGGAGTGGAGCAATTTTATAGGTACCCATGACATCTGCTTCATGCAAGAAACTTGGGCCATGGAGGAGAATCCGAGGATCTGCTATGCCACTTTTGACATTTTGGCAACTTCAAGTGGTAGAGGGAGGCCTTCGGGTGCTCTTTCAATATGGGTGGGGACGCATTTGGGCGCTCTGGCAACCCAGATTCCAACTAATTCCCTAGACGTCCAATGTGTTCTCTTAACCCTAAAAGATAATCCACTGGTTGCTTTAATAAACGTCTATTCTAGACCAGTCAAGAATCTGGCACCATTGACGCATTAAAGCACTTCATACTGTCCCTAGACCCCCCACCCCCACTAATAGTAGGAGGCGACTTCAACTGCCAATTTGAACCCCTCGAGTCTCCTGATACGGGTGAATTAGACGATGAGGACCAGTTCTGGCATGTTTGTGAACCACAAATCTCTCCCGTCAGAGCTTGGACCCCTCTTGTCCTTCAAATTAAATCTTTATCCCTTGCACTGTCTCTAAGGGCCTGTAATGGGAGACTGAAACCTGATCGTCCAGGCCTCCCAACGTTTAACAGACCAGGTCAAAACTCTAATATTGATTATATATTAATGGAAATAAGACACTGGGATAACCTATTGGAGTTTGAAATTCATCCTAGGCAAGACAGTGATCATAATGCCCTTGTTTTAACCCTCAAACCGGGAAGCTTTGGTCTAACAAACCCTCCCCCTAATTCAAATAGCCCAACGCTCCCAGTACTCCTTTCTAACAACAGGAGGAGGGTAAAATGGCCCTACTTCCTGAAATCCCCTGCTAAATTTGCGGAAATATACCAGATAGCCCTGCCGTTTCTTTCCGCAATGGGGGATGTAAGTGTAGATAACCTGAGTGACCCCGTCAAGATTCATATTCACTTAGTTGATAAGCTGAGGGGCTTATTTAATCCTGTGAGAAACAAACAACAGCAGTCCAGGACTCACCCCTGGTATAAGGAATCCTGCAGAAAAGCAAAAAAGGACTTGCTTTTGGCAATAAAAGGCAAAGACAGGGCTAACATAAAGAAACTCCGCCTAGACTATAAGAAGGCTATTACCAGGGTAAAGAAGGACTGGGAGGAGCTAAGATTAACCCTCTCATGTAGAGACTCTAAGGCGTTCTGGGCTATTGTAAACCCTGGTGAGAGTAGGGCAGCTTCGCCCCCTACTGCAAACATATCTCCACAAGTGTGGGAAATGCATTTTGGGGAACTGTACGGGGACTCGGATGACCCCCTTTTTACTGATACACCTCTGGAGTGGAGACCAATGAGAGGAAGTGAACCTGTTATACGCGATATTGAGACTTGTCCCCCCCCCCTATCCCCGAGCCCCAACAAGAGCGCCAATTGTGTCCATCTTTGGTGGGTGTGGGCACTCCTTTGCCAGAACTCCCCGTGGCCATCACTCTCAAAGAAGTAGAGACTGCAATATCAAGGCTTCTGTTTAATAAAGCCCCTGGTTTAGACAAAATGCCTCCGGACTTATTCCGCTCTCAACCAAAAATCTGGGCCCCGTACTTGGTGGTGCTATTCAACTCAATTCTTAAGGGGGCTGATTTGCCAGACACTTGGTTGGGCGCGGAGATAGTCCCCATATTTAAGAAAGGCTGTCCGTTAAAGCCGGCTAATTATAGACCAATCCGCCTTATCGACACCACTCAGAAATTAATGGGCAGAATTATCTTAGATAGAATCCAGGGATGGATGGATGAAAATAAAATTTTGACTACACTGCAGGCAGGGTTCAGATCTAGGATCTCAACCATAGATCAGATCTTCCGGTTACAGGTCTTATACTGGAAAACGGTGAGAGTAGAGGGTGGCAGCCTCTACCTCATCTTTGTTGACCTGCGCGCTGCCTTCGACCTTGTCCCAAGAGGAAAATTATGGAAAGTTCTTGCAGATATGGGCCTTCCCCCCTATCTGCTGAATATTCTAACCAAATTCCATAACGGTAATTATGCCCAGGTTAGGTGTGGGAGGCATGGTGATCTCTCTCCACGCTTTCCCGTCAGAAAGGGCGTGCGCCAAGGGTGTGTCTTGGCCCCAACATTGTTCAGTCTCTACATTAATGGTCTCGTCTCCCACTTGGCGGACGTAGCTAATAACGATGCCCCTAGGTTGGCTACTGGTAGAGTGCCCGCTCTGATGTTTGCCGATGACACTTTGTTGTTATCGAAAACATCATCGGGCATTCAGCGCATCTTGGATGGTTTCCTGGCATTTTGTATTGCTCGAGGCTTGGAGATCAACCTAGATAAGACTAAGTTCATGATCTTCAATCCTCCCAAACAGACCCGTCCAAATCCCACCCTAAATGGCTCCCCTTTTGAGAAAGTCAGGACTTTTGTTTATCTTGGAATCACTTTGACCGAGAACCTTGATTGGGGATCACAAATCTCAAAATCATGGCTGAGGTTGTCCCAAATAGCAGGGGCCTCTGTAAGGTCCAGCGTGCCTCGGTCTACAAACCAGCAGCCCCGGTAGTTGAAATATACCGACTGCAAGCCAGAACTGCTACATTGTATGGGGTCGAATTATGGGGTCACAAAAACATTGCTAAATTAACCCTGGTCGAGCAGGGCTTCATGAGAAGTCTTGTGAGTTTGCCAGTAAGCACACCGCTCATTCCCCTACGTCTCGATCTGGGGATAGAACCTATTGAAGACTTAGCAACCCTTCGGCCCTTGCTCTATTGGAAAAAGCTCTGGACGGCGCCTGAACTGGCACCTTATAGAGAGGAATTCATGGAGGTCTGGGCCCTAATTAAAAACAAGAACATCCCATGGTTATCCCATATTAAGGATCTTAGCACAAAGATCGGTAGGACCGATCTTTGGGAATTTCCGGAGGTAGCCTGCAAAAGGACTTCCAAAACTGAATTAACAGGCCATATAAGGCAGCTGAGATTACTTACCCTTCATGGTTCAAGCTCCCTGGGGAAACTCACTAAAGAGTTTCTCCTAATAAAATCAGAAACAAGAGCAGAGGTCTTCCTTGATGTAATTTACCCATCTCTTGCTAGGAAGCTTTATTTGCAGTTAAGGCACGGAACCTTACCGCTCAGGGCATTTACCCACAAATGGGCAAGATCAAAAATGCAGCCTGCCCGGCTTGCAATCACAACCCATAAGATATATGCCATGTCCTGTTTTTCTGCCCCGCGTACCATTTAATAAGGAAAATGTGGCTCATCCCCTTATGCAATAACCTAGGGTTTAGACACTGCATGCAGGGTCTTAATATATGACACTCACCCCCCAATTGTCTTTGCTATGTCCCGTTTTTCCATGGTTTTTGGCGTAGAAGGAAAAGCTTTCTCTAAAAAATGTTGTCTTTTTATCAAAATCAGCTTTCTTGATAACATCAGTTTAATTCATTTTTAATTATTGTATTAACTTGATTCTATTTATTGTTTTAATGAAATGTGCAATTTTTCTTGTAATTTTATCTGTGCTTTTATGGTCTTCGACCGAAATAAAGTTATCAAATGAATGAATGATCTATGCACAGTGTATAGATCGGCAGCTCTACATGCCAAGAACAGATGCATACTGGTAAGTAGCATATTCCTTCTGATTAATCCTTCCAACTCCAGGTTCATCATCTTTTGAATATTCCCAAGGCGTCAGACTGGTTCCAGATATTTTTAAGCAGTATCCCTTGTGGTAAATATTTCATTACCGGTACTATTTTTTATGCGGTAAAGTCTAGTAAGAATAACTCAGTAAAAATAAGAGGCAGAATCCGTGGTATTAGAGGTTCTGAAAGGCTTTATTCCTCTACAAAGGAATTACAGTTCGAACCGTAGGCTTCAAATTCCATCACCACGAAGGTTCAGGAAGGGAAGGCAATACATTATTGACAAGTAAAGATATTTATATAAAAAGTATTACATTAAGACAGATGCAGGAGGCGTAACAGCTGATAATACAGATAATAAGACACATACGTAATGAAAAAAGGCGTACATATAGGCGTAACTAGAAACGTCATTAAACATGATGTCACAAGTGGGCGGATCCATAAGAGAATCCTGCAATGTCAGCAGAAATATTTGGCAGAGATGCGCGCGCAGCCGCATGACGTGGGATTGACGTGCAACTAGAGGGTGAAGGGGACTTGACATTTAGCTCTACATGTGGAGACAGAAGTCTGAGGGGTCATGTCAACCTAATCCCAAATCATATCTAATATCTTATGTTTAAAGAACTGTATTATCCAAAAGGAAAGGTCTCTAGGATGGAATCTATTCTATACTGACTGTTAGTGCGTGTACAAGCGTCTAAGTGTCTACATGAGATGCGAGGGGGCAGGAATCTTCCATGGTAACAGGGGCTATGAATTACTTGCATGAGGACAGTGAGGCCTGGCCCTTTGCTCGGTAGCTGGAAGAATGTTTACCTAAACTACTAGACAGGAATGCATCGGATGAGGAGCGGAGCAGATAATCTTGAAGGTGAAATACAGTTTTTGGCAGGCAATAGGCCGGATCAGGCACCGTTAGCCGCGCAGGGAGTAGGACAAAGTTCATGGATACAGATGCGGGCTTGGACTGGAGCTTTCAGAGGCAGAAGGCAGAAAAAGGCTTGATGACAGAATTCAGGGCCTACTCGCCTGGATCTGTAAAATGTGGAAAGTGAACCACATAAAGTCGGTGGCCTTTCGGAATATCTGACCCATTCATGGCGGATCTGAAAGAGGACATGTTGACGGTGGACGCACATGTATTTGCGTCTTCATAACTGGAACTGGAGGGAACATACATGTACTTGTAGCATGCACATGGAGCCGTTGGGGTCTACGATAGGGGACATAACTGATCACAAAATTCATATTTCCTCACTCCATCCCTGTAGGTGGTGCTGTGCAGCTCCACCAGACATCTTTCTGCTCCAGAAGTGGTGTGCGGAGGGGTATGTAGCACCAACCATGCGTACTGATGTCAGTTCCTTACTTTCCACGTCACGAGATGCGGATCCAGAGCTACTATTCATCTTTGAAGAAACTTTTTTCATGTAAAATTATTAGGCTATGAAAACCAATATGCAAGAGATATATCATCCCCCCAAAACTACAAGATTTTACCCTTGTGAGGACTGTTGTGACAGACCCCCATCAGGTATGTCTTTGGTACTTTTACATGATATTACCTGTTGCTCAGGATTACTCTTACAGGTATGTCTTTGCTGTCTGGTGTTGGAACACAAATCCAGGATCTGCAGCAAGAGGGAGCAGGTGAACCCTAAGGCCATATGGGACCATGAGGTGAAGCTTTGTCGCCAAGCACCGAAAGACTTTCACACTGTGACCAGACCTTTTTCCCACTCCTGAAGTCATTCCTGTGGAAGGTGATGTTGCGGTCAAAATCCTTGCCTAGGTCTAAAAAGAAACCTAAGAAATCCAAGTGAGATTCTGCCCCTTTCCACCACTCTCAAACTCCAGAAAAGTCTCAAGGGCATAAATGTGCTTCTGTCTCGCTTCCAAATCCGATCTCCTTCGAAGGCTTTTCAGAGTCTCGTCACAGTTGCGGACTGTATTTCTGGGCCCACTTGCCAGTTTGTAGCAGAGAGAAGAATTCCGTGAAGCCAAGCTGCGGATTTTTGGCACTGTACTGGCCTGCTCTTGTGTGCCTTCTGGCCCCAAGGAACTGCGAGGTCCTCCAGCTGGAACTCCACCGGTGGGTCCTCCCCCAGCACCTGTTGAACCCTTGGAAACTGCTTGAGATTCTGCACCAACTCGAGTTCTGACTTTGGTCCTGACACCAAGGCCTGCATCTGACTTTCGAGCATCGACACCGATGCCAAAAGCATGAAATCCAGATAAAGTTACACAGACGATAGTGCTTTTGGACTCCAAGCTGAACTCTTCTAGGCCGAGGCCGTGCCTCAATCACTCTGGGCATTAGCCTTACAGTTACCTATAGGACTCTGACACATTGCCTATACCTAGTGGCCAGACACAGGTTCTTCATAACCTATTCGGCATGGATTCAGGTAAAAACCAAAATGATGATGAGAATTAATTGGTGCCTCCGTGCATTTTATCACAATTTGTATGAAGGCTTACAATATGCCAGTAGTCTGGACACTTTGAGACACTGGATTGGTCTCTCCTCCTGGCCATGGCGCTGAGGAAAGAGCCTACTTTGCTGTAGTGATGAGGAGGGCAGCAGAGGTGCTTGTCTGCCAACCATGAAGGTGAGAACAAATGTTTTGACTAAGGTCTTCTATCGTCCTGCTTCAGGCCACACCGCCTTTCTAACCCAGCGTCGAAGGCCAAAGCTTAGTGATGCAGGCGTCCACCAGTGGCATCAGTCAAAACCCGTTCCCCACTACTTCACCGGACTGCGAGTCTAAGTGCAATGAAGATCTTCGGTAAGCGCATGCTTTCTTCACTCAGCCTTGCCTTCCGCTTGGCCAATGCAGGCTTCCTGTTTGCCCACTATTCCAATCCTCTTTGGGACTTAGTGGCCCAAGTCTTACCGGCTGTTCCTGAAGATATTAGACCTACTCTCATACATACCAGACATGGACTTGACACCATGACTGCCTAGGTAGGAAAATAGGCACCAGTGTGGCCCTCCAAAGGCACGCCTGAATGAGGTCTACGGGTTTCTCTGAAGATGTCCAGTCCTCTCCGTTGATGGCTCATGCCTATTTGTCGAGAAGGCAGACTCAGCCCTTCAGCTGTTCAAGAATAGCTGGGCCACACCTCGCTTCTTGGGTCTGTTTGCTCCAGTGAGACAGTTTCATCAGCAGTTTTGTCTCTGTGGTTACAGTAGGGAATACCAATGCCGTCAACATGAGCTGATGCAACCGGTCAAGCAGGCTTCCTATCAATTTCATAGTCGAGGCCATGGCTCCCACAAAATTGACAGCAGTGACGGCATGCGGCCCAGGCTCCCACTCTTCCAATCACTTCGGCCAAGTGGAACCTTCAAATTGTCCATCGGGCTACGTCCTCCCATTGATCTCCAGCCCTCACACCTTCCATCACCTTAGAATGACGAGAGGGGACTTTGCCCGCTTGGTCCTATAGGAATTTCTGGTGTGACCCTCCACCTGGGAGGTACTGCTTTGGCATCTGTTTGAGATACGGAATCTGCAATTAGATGTATCCATCAGAAGAACAAGTTACTTCTCTTCAGTAATACTCTTTCTGGTGTATATTCTATCTAACCACAGTTTCCTCACTGACCCTCCGACCTCCCCATTCTGTGGACCCGGCATTTTTTAGTTTGAAGCCTATAACCACTTCTTGTGGGCATTCTGAAAGCTTCCCCTGGCAATACATTCCGTTTAATGCTGACCATTGGCTTTGTGGTTTGTAACTTAGATTTGCTTGCTTTCTATTTCCTGGCTTTATTTGTTTTAGGCTGTCATTGAGTTTGTCCATTCGGTGGAGCATTGCTTGTTTACTGTATCCTTCTGAGTGTTCATTTTCTGTAAACAGACCTTTAAATCTTATTATATTGTCACATTTGCTGGGCATTCAAAGACAGACGTCAAATGTCAGGCTCTGTCTTCCGAGGGAGCTTGATGTGTACTTTTCTTTCTCTGACTTCTAAGTAAGAGCGTTTATGTGATAATCTTGCTGTGAAACAAGTCTTTTTTTTAGCACACAACAAAAATGAACTACGCTGATATTTCAGAATATATCAGGATTTGGAAAGTACAAATTAAGTTTATTTTTTGTCATTCTTAAGTGTTGTGGAAACAAATATTTGAATATGTTCAAAACACATCAGTACACTAGGTGATGAAATTTCCACACATTATCATTTGTGCACAGTAAAACTGTATGTCTGCGCAAATGTAATGGATGTTTTAATTGAAAATGTGTTGTCTGTAATGGCAGTGCATGCTCCACTCTACACTACTGTGCTCTACCTCACTCTACTCTACCTCACTCTACTCCACTCTATGACGCACCACTCCACTCTGACTCTCCACTCTACAGCGTCACTCCATTCTACGACATGCCATGTCTCTCCACTGTATGCCACTCTACTCTATGCTCCTCCACTGCTCCCCGCCCCAATCTAGCCCATTGCACTGCAGTATACCCCAGTTCAATCTACTCCACCCCAGTCTACTCCAATCTACCCCATGCACTCAACTCCACTCCAATCTACCCCAAACTACCCCACTCAACTTCACTGCAATCTACCCCCTCCACTAAATCTACCCCAATCTACCCGACTTTACTCAATCTACCTCACCCCACTCAATCTACCCCACCCCAATCTACTCCACACCACCCCACTCCAGTCCATCCCTATCCACTCCAAACTAACCCACTCCAGTCTACCTCAATCCACTCGACTTCATTCTACCTCCACATAACCCACTCCAATCTACCTCAATCTACCCCACTCAACCACAATCTACCCCACTCCACAACAATCTACTCCACCCCACCCTACCCCACTCACCTTTGCCCCATCCCCATCTAACCTGTTACACTCCAGTCTTCTCCACTCCACTCTTCCCTACTCCACTCAAACCTACCCGAGTCTACCCCACTCATTCCAATCTACCACACTTCAATCCACCCAATCTACCCCACTTCACCCCAATCTACTGCACTGCAACCTACCCCTATCTTCCCGACACTACTCAAATATAAGCCACTCAACTCCAATCTACCCCAGTCCACCCCACCCCAATCTGCCCCACTCTGCTCTACCCCACTGTAATCTACAGCACACCAATCCACTCAATCTACCACACTTCAGTCTACCACACTCCAGTCTACCCCACTTCTCTCCAATCTACCCCTATGCACCCCACTCTACCCCTTTACACACCAGTCTAACTCACTCCACTCCAGTCTATACCAATCTACTCAACTCTACCCTAATCCACCAAACACCAGTCTACCCCACTCTAGTGCACCTCACTCCAAACTTGCCCACTCCACCACAGTCTGCCCCACCCCACTCTAATCTACCCTATGCAAATCTACCCCACTTCACTCAAATCTACCCCACTCATTCTGGTCCACCACGCTCCAATCCACCCAGTCTTCCTGACTCCACTCCAATCTACCTGACTCCACTCCAGTCTACCCCTATCTACCCTACTCCACTCCAATCTACCCACTCCACGCCAGTCTACTCCACTCCATTCTACTCCACTCTACTCAAATCCACCCCAATCTACCCCACTCAAATTATCTCACTCTCCCACTTCAGGCTACCTCACTCAAATCTACCCCACCCCACAATACCCCAAACTATCTCACCCCAATCTACCCCACTCCAATGTTTTTCACTCCAGTTTACCACACTCCACTCTACCCCAGTCCACTACAATTTACCCCACACCACCACAATCTACCGCACTCCACCTCACTCTAATGCACCCCACTCCAATCTACCCCACACAACTCCAAACTACCCCACTCCAATCTACCGCACTCTACCCGACCCTACCCCTACTCCAATCTACCCCACTCTACTCCACTACAATATATCCCACTCTACCCCAGTCTACCCCACCCCACTCAACCCGAATCTACCCCACTCCACCAACTTTTAGCCATGCTGGACTGCAGCCACTCTGGTGTACAACATGGCTAAAATACATTGCCAAAGCCAATAGTTCTTGTATAGGTGCGGCCTATTGACTTTGGCAATGATTGTTTGATCTAAAGAGCTTTCAAGTCTACAGATCTGCACACTGGTCAGGACCAGTCTGCTGTTGGGCTCCTCGTTTGAGCTAGTGGACAACCTAGTTGCTTTAACTGACATCAGCGAGCTAGGGTAGTGCTTATATGCAACTTTGCATGTACTTTCCGGAGCAGAATGACATGGGTGCAAAGCTGCATGGCGCCACCTCCAGACACACAGAAGTACTGCTTTAAAATTTCCAGAACCAGTATAACACCTGGGGAATATTATAAAGGGGAGGAATCTGCGGTTAGATACGAGTATCCATAAAAAGGAGCCTTGTGGCTCGAGGCCGTCGCTTTGTTTACTAGACACATCGTCAGGATTGTTCCAAATCCATTGAGCTTTGAATTCAGGAAAACAAAAGCAAAAGAGGGAAAAGAGACAGAGATGGGAAGGCTCATGATAAATGATGGAGGTAAGAATCGTGCCAGTTTACTACACGGTTTGCATTTCAGGGAAGATGAGGTGAGCGTTCCCTGCCTGAGCACAGGCAGCGACTGATTCAGCCTAACTTTGACAGCACAATTTTTGATGGGATTGTCCCAAGATCAGGCTGAGCTTTGGCCCAATGTCCAGTGTAAGCTCAGCTCGAAAATCAGGCGCTATGGTTGGCAGAATGTTTGGCCATTCCCAGTTCTTTGTTCAAGTTTACCACCTGTAAAAGCTGCCAATCACAAATGTAGCCTCAGACCAACTCCAAAGCATTCCTTAATATCTGGGTGTAGTTCTCCTTCTTTTCTAACGTTTTACTTTCCTTAGCTCGCCTTCACGGCTCTATGCTGAGGTTCTTCCTTTCTGCGGCATTGGGCCTGGCCGACAACTAGATAACATTCTTGATATGGGTCCTCGGTGTGCACTTTTAAGCTTCCTGTTTTCTGGCAGTATCCTGCTGCAAATGCAGACGCAGGAGCATAGAAACGCATAGCAAACATGGAGGATCAGATGCGCCTTTTCCATGGAGGATAAGATGCGCCTGGTCAAAAGGTATGAAATGTAGCAGTGATGTCATTTTGAGGACACGATATATGCGTTTTATAAACTAGCAGAATGAATTTAGTACTAGGTAATGGCGTCTATTGTGCATAGTTAAAGTTGCCGAAATCCTATTTGTGCGCCTTGCTGACTTCTCAGATTTTATTCTCTGATCTTATAACTTTTCCAGTCCGTTTTTACCCATTGTTCTTTACAGTTCCGTATAAAGTACGCCAATGGCCCGGATCTATTGCATAAATCTTTAAATATATGAAACATAAATAAATAGGTGACTTTTACACTGTCATGGGAGCAGCCTTGAAATTATTTTTCGATTTGTCATCTTCCAGGCCATAGTTAAGTGCAGCTGACATACATTATTGGAAATAAATTCAGGCCACTAATAAAACATAAAATAGCTTGGAAAATAAACTTTTCTTTAAAGCACTGTTTGTTTCAAGTTACATTTTTATACCTGTCAACGTGAAGATACTAATTTGTACAGTATCCCGGGGTCTCAAATGTGATGTCACTCGCTCCCAGAAGAAATTTCAAGTGATGTGAGTAGGGTGTGTTATAATTTTTATAAAGCAAACGGCAGCTATTCTGAAGGAGGCGTCAAAATACTAAATAGATAAAGTGTTAACGTGGGATTCGTAATAGAAATTAAAACACAGATAAACTTGTAGTGGCAAAACCAGAAATTCTGGTGATGGCTTCCTGCCTCTTGCATTTGTCGTTACTTGTTTTCCCATGGATTTTGTAAAGCTTTATTGTTGGAGGAGCTATCGCACCTTGCCAATATATTAAAAAATGACTAAAAGCAAAAGTACTTTTAGGTATCTAAAAGCACATTTTGGCAGACTGAGAATCATCACATTCATCAGGGGGGCCATCACTTTGCATTATGCCACTGGTCGTGGTTAAAATCGGACCTAAAAAATTAGTATAGTCACATTCCTTACTCTGGTATTCTATAAATCTCCGCTGGAAGTGTGGACTCTCATTTAATGTAGGAGTCTAGCGGGATTCATAAAATTGGAAGTATAGACTCAGCACATAAAACGCTTCTGAAAAAGTGCTATAGAAACCTTGTGTAAACGTTAAGGAAAAAAATGAAACTATGTGCAGCGTGTGCGTATTTTTAAAAAAAATATATATTGGCGCCAACAGTCATGCTGGGCCCATCTCCAAAGATTTGTAATAACTAATGCATGAAAGTTATTTAACATCTCAGTGGAACTTTTTGTAGGTGTTTTTGCTTTCTTTCTCCCTCCATAACCATTAGCAGTTGGGCCAAAGGAGGTGTCAGTTTGAGGAATAAAAAAAAGAATTTCACAGAATAAAAAGGCATGTGATTTGGATCTACACAAAAGCTAAAGATGGCTAACTCTTAGCTCCGATGAGGGTCACTACCTCATTACACACAAGCGAACACTATTGATGCAGTCGGTTTCAAGAGAATCCCAAAGACCTGTGTGCGCAGCAGTCTGGGGGGTGCAGGGCCCATTCAGGCCTTCTGTATCACAACCATTCTGCGAGGAGTATAAAACACTGCCTTTATGCTGCCAAGTCACAATGACTCCTCCAACTTCAAAGCGGCCTCACCACTGGTCTTTTTGTCCACTAAATTTATTCAAGCTAGGGGCAGGGAGACAACAATTCATAAACCCTAATTACGCCTAATTATCTATTCCCTTTTTTCGCACCAAATTCGTCCAGTGTTATTCGCGACCAGCGTTTCTCACAACCTCCCCATGCCCTGACCGCCGAGATCCATAGGACATTCTTTGAAGGGTACCATTGCGGGCCGGCTCAAAATGTTCACAGCACAGGGTCCTCGCCACGCCACCCCCCCCAGATTAAATAATGATTCCATTCTCGCTTCTGACAGGTTTATGTGCTAGATATGAAGCTGTCCTGGTAGATGGGGCGACCTCCTTGGGCCCCCTGGGGCTGGAATCAGTGGCGGCACCCTCCCCCCTGCTGGAGCGTCCCCTCATGCCGCCCATTCAGGCTCTAAATGAAATGTTTATTGGATTAAAGTTCTTCCCTGCAGACCTCCATGATGGCCTGCGACAAAGACTCTAAAAGCCTTATTAATTGGCTTCGGCTTTTTTGCCTTGTTTTGGGGGCGAATAGTGAAGAAAACGCATTTCACATGACATCAGAGGCAATTGGGTCTGCCACATGGAATTAGACTTTTTTTTTTATCCCAGTGTACTATATATCAAGTGTCCCCCGTGCAACCCACTTTCAGTAATCTTTGCAATCAAAGAATAGTTTCTTTTAACCCTGTTGGAGGAAAAGGGCAAAAAAGATTTCTGGACCTGGAAAAAGTTGTTTAACAGTAGTGAAAAAAAGCCGGTGTTTCTTTGTGAGAGATGCGCGCCACAGAGCTACCTATTAGTAGGGCATTAGACGCAGTTTTTTTGGTAGAATGCTGTAGTTAGAGGATGCATTGAGTGACCAGTCACGGAAGACAGGTGATGGTTTAATAATAATTCGGTTCAGTCACTCATACTCGAAGCACGTGCCTCCCGACTCAAAACTAATGAAGAAATGAAGCAGCACACACCTTCAGGATCAGTATGCAACAAAATAAGCCCAACCAAGCATCCTGGATTTTGAAAAAAGCCCAACGGAGGTGTTCCCACAATGCAGTGCTTATCATACACAGGGAACTGTACACAAAGGATTTAGTTTAAAATCAGACCAAATTAATGAAGCAGCCATAATGGCTCGATTTTCTCGGGTGATAAAAGTCGTAGAAACATGACAGTTAACAGTGGGAAGCCAGCCTTTCCCACTGGGCTCCTGTAGATGTTTTCTGGTCGATTTGGCCAAGCAGATGAGTCATGCCTTGGAAGTGTGGTGTGCACCCGGAGCATGTTACCATGTTCCATCATATGCAGAACGCTATGCCAGTGCTCGCCGTGAAGAAGGCATCCCGACACTCCGCCTTTTTTAAATCTTCAAAGACACAAAGTTGGCAAATTTGATGTACAGTGAGGCCTTTAAAGGGCATGTGGCTCTTTTGAGTCATGTTCCCCATCCGGAATATTGTTAATGACTGTGCAAGCTTTGAAGAGCATTTTTAAAAGATGTCAAGTTGGGGATAAAAATAGCAGCATTTTAAAAAGAAAACATAAAAGCCTCGAATTTTGCTGAAATAAGAACTTTTTGTCCAAGACTCCTTGTAATGAAAATGTGATCGCTGCTAATACCCAAGGAAATGGGCTTCTAGGCACTATATTGTTGAGAGCATAAATTCGCAATACTCAAAAGCCAGAAACGTGGGTAGATATGACAAGCCTTATTTTGAGTTCCTTCAGGAAGCTGGAGAAAGGGTGAGCTGTTTTAAACCTTGAGCAGTTGGTGGATCCAGAATATTGCACTTAGGACTGCAAAAGAAAGGCCTCCCCGCCAGTTGGGACGGTGAAGGCGGAGGGATTGGGAGGATCTCTGCTCTGGCAGGTGTATAGGGAGTAATCAGCTTTTGAAGGCTGCTGGAACCTTTTTTTTTATATATATAGATGTATCTGTAGGTTAAAGAGAGGACATTAAATTTGATGCACTTTTCTATAGGCTGCCGGTGCATGTCTACTAATTTAGAAGTAGCTCAGCTCTGTTTAGGTATATTGAGCAGAAGTCGAGAAGATCTTTGCACAACTTGAAGTTTGCAGATTAGATTGTAAGGAACACTTTTATTGTGGAAGTTGGAGTTATCTAGATGTAATAAGTGCATGGAAACCCACTTATCTCTCTAAAGATTTTTCTTAGGATTTTGATAAGTCCAAAACATCGGATGGCTACAGATTATATATGCTGCCAGAAAGAGAGCTCGATCTCAACATTGACTCAAGATTTGTAACATCCCTTATATGGGGGTAGGATAGGCTCCCAGTTAAAGAGGTCACCAGTCTTGGGTCCATATCTGCCCTTCATTGCCCAGTAGGAGAATTTCTGTCTTGTCTGAATTAATTTTTCATCCAGGAGGGTACTGGATTAAGGCACTGTTTAAACGTTTCCCACCTCATACCCTTATCTTCCTTAAGAGACATGATCAGTTTGATATCGTGTGCATATGTTAATTCTTCAAAGTCAAAGCTTCTCATAAGAGAATTTAAGGAGATCATATATATGTTAAAGAGCTTAGGGCTCACTGATGATCCCCGTAGTACCCCCATGCTGGACTGAGTTTGCTACCGAGAAAAATGGTGGAAGGTGAATAAGCTGGACTTGATTAGATAGCAAGTTTTTAAACGATGCTTCCTCCCGATCTTGCTACCTGTTTTTGGCCAACATTCACAGCGGCTTCTCTTCTCCAGTCGTCTTGTGCTTATGGCTTGCTTATTGGAATTTCCTTTTGCCCTTGATTGCATGCTTGTCTCTTTCCTCTTCATTCAATCCTACTTGCTCCTCTGCTCAGGATCCTTCCTTCATGTGGCCTCTTGGCTCCCCATCTTCTCCATCCTACCACTCTGCCCATGGTCTCTTTTCACCCTTCCGCTCTATTCTTGTTCTCTTTCTGACCTCTTGCTGTGCTCAGCCTGTCCCTCTACTCCTGGTCTCCTCCCCCCTGCCTGCTCCTCTGGGCCTCATCCATGCCCTTTTTTCTCTCTAGCTGTACATCAGACTAGTTGGCTGTGAATAAGCAAATTATGTTAAAAATATGGAATCTTTAAAAGCCGGATTGTCAAGTCACCTACAAAAACAGAATGAGGAACACACCTGATGAAATGGAGTAAGGCTGCGCACTTAGATTATACGGTGTTGATGTATGTCTTGTTTTTAAGCGTTAGAATAACAGCCCTATAATTAGTAGTTAAGATCTTTGCTATCTGAGCAGATACTCTTCCTGTGTTCTGATAGGCTTACTCACATAAATCATGTGTTTGATAATGAAACAATAATGTATTTCTGTGTATGAAAATTTAAGAAGGCACTGTACGGTTACCAGTTGAGCAGCATTCCCTGACGGGTCTTGTTTGCGCTATATAAAACTCCTCAAATAAATAAACTTGTAGGGTACGTTCTGTTCATAACAGAATGCAATCCATTCCATTTACCATCACCCTGGATTGCCAGTTTACAGCCGAACATGAAGGATGGTTAGTTGCCATAATTTCCTGCAGCACATAAGACTGTGTTGGATTACCATGTTCTCGCTAACTAGCGTGCTTTTGAGTGCTATCTCTACCTTGAGCTTCTTGACAAGCTACAAATTCCAGCTGGGGAAGAGTCATTTCTGTACAGAATGGACCAAAAGCCCCGAGTCTCACTTCTGTGATCCCCATTACTACCAGTTCCCGGCAAGATAGGTTTTCAGAGACCCTGCTACCTGCTTCATAACCTTTTCAAGCCAATAAATCTCTGATGCATGTCAGTTCCTCAGCTGATCATGAAATGGGCCCGAAATACCCTTTGTTGGAGTGAGATATGAAGAGGAAACTGTCAATATTTGCGGACTGTAGCACAGACGATCTCATGATGAGATACAGGACAGGCCAACCTACTGCTAATGGGCGAACTCTACTTTTAGAGCTTGCATATTTCCCCTGTTTTCCACTGGAAATGGCTGGATATACTCTGTCATTTGGCCATTACATTTAGAGTTTAGATAAAATGTTAAATCAAGGGTAGTTGTTGTCCTGCTATTATGTACCGGCGCTCTCCATTTCGGTATGATCCCTTCATAATGGTAAGGGTGTATGTTATTTGTTCACCAGCTGTGACTGCACAAATAGAAGGGGTGGTGGGGTAGCCATGATTTTTAAAGCCACACTAAAAGAACAATTTGCTCCTATGAAGGTCCCCGGAAGCCCAGATTTGCTTTCTTTACTCGAGCTTTCAGTCAGCTTCTTCTCAGGGATACTGATATATCTTCCCCAGAATTCAGCCAAGCGCTCCCAGAATTAATAGTTGAACTGAGCTTGCAGATGTCTAATTTCACACTACTGGGTGACCTCAACCTACACTTTGACAACAATAGCAGTGACAACATAAAAACTTTACTCTTGACATGCAGCCATCCAGATGACTCAACTCTTAAAGCATATCCACCCACAAACTGGGCCACCTACTGGACCTCATCTTCTTTAATACCAAAGAGCTCACAACGGATACTCCTTTCCCAATATACTGGTCTGACCACCACTTAGTCCCCTTTTCCCTGCGCACATTCATGCACAAAGTTAATCGGCCCATTCCCAAAATGCTTAGGTGATACTGGTCGAAACCAGAGACCACAAGCTGGGAAAGCTTCCTAGCCAAACCCATACCAAGCATGGAAGAGGAAATCGATGAGCAATGTAACAAGTTCGAGAACTGACTCAGGTTCTCTGGACACCCTGGTCCCCTTGAAGCCCCAAGAGCCAAGTCATCCATCTGGATGTGTCCAGTGGTTCTCAGCAAATCTCTTGGAACTAAAAAAGAAAGCAAAAAAATAGAAAGAGAATGGAGAAAAGCGTATGCTGGGCTCAGCAAGGCATTATACAAGAAATCCATAAAAAAAGTCCCAATATGTGTTAAGGGAAGCAAGAGTCTCTTACTAAGGCGCCAAAATAGAAAATACCTAAAATTCCTTAAAAGAGCTATTCAAACTGGTAAATAGCCTTATGATGCCAATTAATCGAATCGGTCCCACCCCCTCAGAGGAGCTTTGTAATATATGTGCAAAGTTTCTCCTAGGAAAGGTGAACAACATTCTGCTAGCCTTACCCAAAGATGCCTTCCACAGCTTTGCACTGGTCGCAGTAACACCGGCCAAAATCAGACTGCTAGCCTTCCCAAAAATGAATAGGGAAGCAGCAGAGGAAATCCTCAGGACCATCAAATTAGGGTCGCTGCTTGACCCAGCCCCCCCCCATATATTAAGGAAAGGAGAAAACACAATCCTACACACAATGACAGATATATTCAATCACTCACTACAGAGTGGCACAGTCCCCTCTGGATAGAAACATGCTGTAGTTAAACCTCTCCTGAAGAAGCCTTCAGCAGACACCCTTCGTGCAGAGAATTATCCGTCCATTTCCCTACTTGTGGGGATCAGTAAAACCCTGGAGAAATATGTTAACAAACATCTGTCCGCTTTTTTTCCTACACCCAACTCAAATGGGGTTCAGGCTCGGCAGAACCACAGAAACTGCTCTACCGGACTCAACGGAAGAACTGAGCCATTCTAGACCAGAACAGCTCAGCGGCAATGATGTTGCTGAATCTGAGTGCTGCTTTCGATGCTGTGTCCCATCCTGTCCTAATTCAAAGGTTAGAAGAGGCAGGAATTGTCAGAGACGCTCTCAAATGGCTCGCAGCCTTCCTAGAACATAGGAGCTTTCAGGTTCAGGAGGACGTTTCTATCCCTGCAACATACGCACTGAAATGTGGAGTACCACACGGCTCTCCCTTAAGTCCCACTCTCTTCAATCTCTATGTACGCCCACTAGCAGAAATAGTGCAAGCTCATGGACTTGCTATAGTTCCCTAGGCAGATTACACACAGATAGTCATCTCACTCACTGCAGACACTTACAAAACCTCCAAACAGTTCAACTCTTGTCTTAAACAAGTAACAAACTGGACGTCGGACAGTAGTTTGAAACTGAACGGCCATAAAACCGAGGTTTAGTCGCAGGAAGCAACCCCTCCCGCTGGCTAGAACTTAACTGGCCTCATTGTCTCAGTCCACTTCCCTCGCCTTCCCCTACAGTCAAGAGTCTGGGATTCTGGATAGACGACGGGCTGCCCATGGAGATTCAAGCCAAGAAACTGTCTGCATTCTGTTTTTGACTACTTCGCACCCTGAGAAAACTGTTTAGCTGGATCCCGGCCCCACTCCGAAGAGTGGTTGTGGAGGGACTAATCAACTCGCGTCTGGATTACAGAAACTTCCTCTACCTAGGCAGTCCCAAATATATCACTAATCGACTGCAGGTAATTAAGAACGCTGCTGCTCGGATTCTCTATAAAATCCCCGAGCACATGTCAGCAGCCCCAGCATTGGCTGCCTTACACTGGCTGCCAATGCAGAAGAGAGTCCAGTTTAAATCTGGCTGGTCCACCGCGCCATCAACAAAACAGGTCCCCAGGTCATTCAACGCCTGGTGACTCCGCATACTCTGAGAAGATCCTTTCATTCGGAGGGTCGCAATCTTCTGCTGGTTCCAGGGGTTAAGAGAACGTATTTGGCCCATAAACTCTAGAATGCTCTCCCAACGCACATCATAATGGACAAATCAGAAATCGGCTTGAGAAAACAGCTAAAAACATACCTAGTCTAATCTCTAGGCATACAAGAAGTGCCGTTAGCAGAGGTTTATTTCCAGCGCTGGGGGGGCCCTTTGGGTAGCCATGCGCTATATAAATTCCAAAGAATAGAATGGAATATGTGATAATGCTGGCTCCTGAGACACACCACACCTGGTACCCTAGCATTGTGAAAGGCTTGGTAGGAAGTCTATAGTTTTTGTCAGAGGGAACTGTATCGCTTGCCACCAATGCTGTTACTAAAGTACTTGAAATATATTTATCAGTAAGATGTACAAGTGGTCCATACGTGGTTATCCTTTATGCTTAAAATATTCACCCTTCCTGGTAGGTGGTGGCGTAAAGCAGCAAGGCATCGGGCTGCCCGGTTTTTATCATCCGCAGGAATGTGCAGGGTACAGCAAGATGTAAGCTGGCATTTCCCTTCATTTCTATTACTTTTTTGGCAGGCAAATCTTTTAGGTGTATGTCTGTTTGGTGGATTCAGGACCATGAATGCCATTTGTTCTTCGCCCAATGTCAAATATAGGAAATGATTACAGCCTACAGGGAGTGAGATAGGTTGAACTAAAGCAGTGAAATACTTTCTCGTGGGATACCCAGAAGTGGAGAACTGAGAGAAATTTAATTTCTCACGTTCTCAAAACGAGTGAAAGTGTTCCCAAGAAACAGTTAAGCGAATTGTGTTTCATGTTTGAAAATAATCATAGAAAGCAAAATTACTGCAAGGCTTCTTTTCGAATTGTGATCAGGACAGACGCAAAATAAATCGTCAATCGCCCGTGCTTACCTGAGGAATATATTTTTATGTAGGCGGTTCTATTTGTGAACGACTTTTTGACATAAGCATCTGGAGATAAACTCATGTCAGAAACTGGAGAAAAAAAAAACAGGAATGTATATGAGGTACTTTATTTGTTAAGTCATTTTGGGTACTTTTATGATATTTCATACCAGTATATAGCCTGTGAAGTTTTCTTTGAAGGTCGAGATAATATTTTTCGTTTATGAAGCCAAACCTTTATCTATGGAAAAAATGTTTATCAATCCCGTGCAGACCTGTTATAGATTTTTAACAAACGTGTTGTTCCTCCTAAAAGAAGACGTTTATTTGCAAACCACGTCATCGTGCGTTTATTTTGAAACCTCTTCGCGTGCATGCACCTCTGGACAGGGGATTCATATTTGCCAGATCAGTGCACGATACATCCCCCCCCCCCCCCCCCCCTTCCCTTCCACAAGTTCCTCCTCGCCTAGGAGAGTGTGTTCTTCGGTAACAGAAAAGGAATGAAAAGGAATTTAGAAGCGGCCTTTGAGCCTGCGCCTCTTCTTTGTCTGGCCACCTGTCCCCCAATTCTGGCTCTCGGATTGGCCTAAACTCATGACTTGTCATCTCACGCACACAGCCCTCTGGTTTCCTTGATGACGATGATTTTTCAGATGTCTTCATTACGAGGCCTTGGCGGGCCCCCCGCTTTCAGTGCGCTGAATGGTCTGGCCCAGCTTTTGAGGGCGGCATGCCCTTTGACCTCTGGCTGCCGTCACCTGAGCCCCAGCCGTTGGGGATTAGTCCCTGCTAATGCAGTGTCTTCACTTATAAATTGACTTTTCAGGGCTGAGAAGGCAGGGGAACAAAGGGCATGAGTAAAGTAGGCGACTGGGCAAATCCTGACAAAACGGCGGTGCAGTGAGCGCAAGTGGTTTTAATGTGGATTGAGTTATCGGTACTAATTGAGTGTTAACATGCATTTCCCGCCTCGAATCTCTGTTAACAGATCACCATCTGCTTTCATTTCATTTTGTCTACTCCCATTCTGCTGTTTTGCCTATTTTATATTTAAATGTGTTTATTGAAGTTTTCAAAAACAAACCATAACGTACAGAGGCATCCAGTGAAAGACATTGCAATACTCAAAGCTGCCCACGAGCTCTTGCGTCTGGGGGAGACTAATCATAACCGGTGTGCTTACAATATAGTGATCATATATCCCCCTACGTATGGACTGTATCCTCAATAGACATACCCCTGTTGTAAGACAAAAACTATAACTCCTCTCCCCCCCACCCCGTCCGGTAGTACATGTGCCCTCAAGAAATTGCCCTGTTCTGGGTTCTGCTGCCTCAATGATTAAATGTTTTGCCTATTTTAACGGGCCCACCCAAGGAAGAGAAAAAATACGGTTTTATGTATCCAGTCCGCATCACTAACCCTCGCCAACTGTACGTAGTCCTTTTAGAATACTGTTTTGTTTGATGGCGTCTGCTGGGGATTTGAGACCTACCGTGACATCATTTCCTGGGCGGCGCCTTTAAATCAGCTGTTTCCCAGTAGGCACCAGTCATTGTTGGGTGTCAAAGGAGAATGCGGCGTAACGGCCAGAGCTGCCCACTTTGGAGCTGGATGCGGAACCAGGTTCGGTACTCGGGTCGACTCAACACCCTGTGATTCTGGGCAAATAACCAACTCTCCACGTGCCAACCAAAAATGAATGTGGCCTTGTGTAATGTAACTGGTGCACATGTAAAGCGCTCAAATACATTTAGTTCGAGTTCGCGCTATATAAAACTGCAAAAAAAAAAAAGTAACCGACTTCCAGCTCTTCGAAGAATTCCTCTTAGGCAGAAGGGTATGTATACCATACTATTTAGAAGCTGGCCGTGTCAACAACACGTGCCAAGCAAATTAGATGTTACGATACATTTTAGAGAGCCTGCCAAGCGGATGAACGTAATTCATTGACTGTTTTGCGAAAGACATAAAGAGCTCTTTTTATTTGGAATAGTTTCTCTGCATAAACGTACCAACCTTCTTCTACAGTTATGAAGTGCATATGAAGTGCAGCAGCTGATAAGAGGGACCCCTCGCTTATTGTGTTGCTGTGCGTGTTTTTGAAAGTAATTGCTCTGTTTAATGAGCATACCCAGACTCGGAAACTCTGAATTAGTATATTAGCTTAAGGCGCGCAGGGCTTCAGCACCATTCCCCCCCCCCCCCCCCCCACACACCCCCTAAATTTGTCTCTAGTTGCGCCTCTGGCTGCAGGTAGCTCAGCTCGAAAGCAATCATACCGCCGCAACAATCATACTTCCGAGCAGTGCTGTCGTTCAGCTCATGCACTAACTTATACAATCCGCCCAGTTTAACTGGAAACAGGCGTAATACAGTTCTCCAAAACACTACAGAAAACCTTCGGGTCTAGAAAAATAACAAAACCAATAGAAAGAATTACAGCAAAGTAACCCCTGGGGATATCCTTTTATTAGGACGACATCCCTCACCCACCAGAGGTGGCATGCTTCATCATTAGGATTCTCCAAGTGGCGGGAAATCCTACTCCTGCCACAGGCTACTACCCCATCTCTGAGAGGGAGGAGTTCAGGGATGTTTTTATTACTAATCTTGGATGTACTAAATCCATCAATGATGGGCAACAAACTAGGTAGGGTGTGGTGCGCAGTGCAAAAAAAAAACAACTTCAATAGTGAGGAGGTGAGATAAAACTAGCTACCAGATACGTAATGAAACTTTATTGGCTCGTCCTGGTGGCAGGATTAACAAGCATTGGCATAGCCAATAGGTCTCACTTTTGGAACCTTATAAGTATTTAGTTATGCAGTACAATATCCTTGGTGCAACAACATCAACTGTTGCATGGCTAAACACTTATAAGGTCCCAAAGGCGAGACCTACTGGCTATGCCAATGCTTGTTTAATTTAGAACATTCTACCCTTAGTGGGTTGAGTGAAAGGGAGGATGGACAGATGAATTGAAAGTGTGAGTGGATGGAAGGATGGATGAGGGAAAGGATGGATGAGTGAAAGGATAATTCGAATGGATGGATGAGAAACTGGTTGGTGAGTGAAAGGGAGGAGGGATGGATTAATGGATGAATGAAAAAGAACGGATGAGTGAAAGGGTGGATGGATGGTGGAGTGATTGGGTGGAAGAAAGAGCAAAAGTATGGATGAATGGATGGCTAAGTGAAAGAATGGGTGATGAAAGAGTGAAAAGAAAAATGGCTAGATTGAGTACAAGGATGGATGAGTGAAAGGGTGGATGAAGAGAAGGATGATTGAAAGGATGAACGGCTGGATGGATATAAATTCTTTAACAGTTTATTTCAAACAAGCACTGGTAAAGTCAAAGTGTCTGCTTTTGTGTCAGAGAAGCAAGTGTTATTCAGCAGTACGTGCTGCCAAAAGCTGTCCTAAAAAGATCTTCCCACAAAATATCTTGGGCCACAGTGCCCTAAGTAAGCTAAGAGGCAGAAGAACTCTCAAAGTAGTACTATAAAATCGAGTCAGAAGGTAACGTTTGCACTTTAACTGGTGTTCTTAAAAGGCACACACAGCAAAATATTATATTGTTAATACTTTGTACAAAGGGATTGTGTTTTTGTTGCATTTAAGCCTCTGTCCTAACAACATGTTGAATTTATGGCATTTGATACAACTATTGCGCTCAAAGTGAAAAAATGCATCCACGTGTGATCAATGAACAGTCTTTGACCCAGGCTGCACACACTTGCATGAAAATCAGCAAATAAAATGTTATCTTTACTGCAACGTAAATACATCAAAAGTAAATACATTGGGTCTCATCAGCAGGGTCTTATTTACAAGCCACACCTTGACTATTCAGTAAAAGTAAGGGACTACATAATTCCCCTTCACGACATGAGGAGGGAGTGAGCCGTGTGAGTGAGGAGTGCAGAATAGAGGAACAAGTGAGAAGAGAAGAAGACAGAAGTCAGAAGATAGACAGGAGAGTGGTCCTTGAAACAGCGTTTTTTGAGGACAAACATTAATGTGTTAAGCGGAATCAGAAAGTACAGTCCATATGGTGAGCGCCGGCATGGCAGCAGCCATAAATAACATGTTGTCATAAGCATAGAGGAACCTGGGAGAAAAAAACGGAAAGAAAAAGAAAAGGAAAAAGAAAAAATGGGAAGAGAGGGTAAGGCATTCGAAATAAAACACCATAATGCAGGGTTTGGCATATAACACAGCATTGCATGGATAATGTGTCACATCACAAAGACTAACGACATTACATAAGAAAAATATAATTTTACATTGTAAAAGCATATAGGAGCATAATGCATACGTGATCCAGAGTTACGATATCAAGGTTCCAGGGAGAGACGCGTATATCAGGGGAAATACACAGTGGTACGTTAGTATGCATAGGTCATGGTGCGCAAGACACGAGGGCCGATTCCTTAGTACTAACAATTTTAACTGGTGTTTATCCGTCCTGAGGCGCTTGGGATACATTATGTTTCCGTGATGCCACTATAGATTAGGCCTCTGTGGGTGCTCAAAAATACAGTGAGGTGAAAAGGCCTATCCAGAATAGATTCGAAGAGTAACTGTGTCCAAGTCATGAGGACTAGTGCGGGAGACATGTATTTATATAGTCAGTGCATGAGGGGAAGTGAGCAATGACTTTGCTGCCTCCCTAGATAGCCGCTTACCGTTTTACAGATAATAACTGGGGTAGGTCCTTTCCCAGTCGGCCGGAATGCGGCTGAACTAGAGGGTGGAGGGGGAAAAAAAAGAGAGAGAAGAAGCAGTCAGGTCAACTTCACTGGGAAGCGCTGGAGGTTACAGAGCGATCCAGGATTCTGTACCGAACAAATCTCTACGGGGGTCAGGATCAGTCCCCCTGAGTGGGTGGCACAAGTTGACACTTACTTGTCGTGCGGCGTGAAAGAACTGCGAAGGTCCGTGGTGATCTGTCGACATGGGCAACGGACCCTGGGGGCAGTGCGCTTTATAGAGCATGCACGCATATTTTAAACACCTCTATGGTGTCCCAAAGTGTTTGCCGTCCAAAGTAAGTACATTTTAACATTTTCAGGCGACATTCTTCGTGCTAAATTGGATTCAAAATAGTTGTCCCAGCAAATAGGATCCAACCTGTGATGACCATTGTTATTTTACAAGTAAATCACTGGCAGTATAGTTTGACAAATGCGGTGGAGAGTTGCAAATAAATTAATAGTCGCACGTTCGAATCTTGATAGGGCCTACTCTGAGTTAATCCATCCGAAGTTACATGAATGTTACTATTGTATTTTTGATTTATTCAATGGAGAGAGGTTTACTGAGGGGAGAGAGCGGAGACAAGACTTGTTGCAAACCCATGACATAGATGCTGCGTAGCTGCTGCGAAGCAGGCTTGTGCCTTGCTTATTTTTCAGCTTCCGCCCATCCTGACGTCATAGCCATGCATACTTTGCATTGTGAGCTGTTTTGAGGCCGTTCCTAATAACTCCATCGTACTGCATGGAATGGTTCCTTTCTGTAAGCTTTTTACATCACAAAGAGGTAAATGTTTTGTTCTACTTGTGATAAAGTGCCTCTCGGTGTCTCACACGTAAGGCATTGAAATGTCACTTATTATAAGCACCCTAAAAGCATACAAAATGTCGCACAAGCAAACCGAGAACTTGGCAGATACGCATTAAAAGATAATGGTGTGTCAGTACTCGTGAAATCAGTATCAGCTGACAAAAGACACTTTCTAGAAATAAGCAATTAAAAAAAAAAAACAATGCACAGTTCAACAAAATCACAGACACCACTTTCAGCCGTACCTGTGTGCTGCGTGGAAGAATGAAGTGCGCGTTTGTTATTGAGTTCTGTGGGTCGACACATGACACACAAAACACTAGAATGAGCATTTCACTACTCCAAAGATGGCGACCTAACACGTAAAGGGACAACAGTGAATACTTTAGAGGTGTGGTGGGCGGTGGAATGGGGCTGCAGCCTCTTCAACAAGGACGGACGCTTGCACTCCCACAGCTCGGCTCTGGTGAGAAACCCTCATGTCCCAATCGCGAAATAACTGCTGTAAGCCAGTATACTCTCGAATCAAGTACAGAAGAGAGGTTAAAAATATGATTTAACTGCAAAGAGTTCGACTTTTAAAATACTGTGGTGTGTCAGTAAACGTAGAATCAATAGAAATTGGTAAATGGCACTCTCTAGAAAAGCATTGGCTGCGTGGCCGTAAAAGCGAAAGTCATCGCGATCGTGGTGAAAGCAAAAGTGATCGCAAACGCGATGACGTGCTCTGTGCTAAGCACGTGAGGTATGCGCGCGCAGCAGTGATTGAAGAGGCGGAGCGAGGCGCCCGCGCTTGTGCGGGTAATCGCAAGCTGGTGGCCGGCAAAAGCCTTTGGTAGCGCTTCGAAAAGCCACTGACTAAATGTCTCGCAGGGCAGCGCATGCGCTGGCTCAGGCGAGACCTAAAAACGAATGGCACTAACAGGGATAATGTATGCCTGCTTGTCGGTGACAATGCAATAAGGTCTACATGTTTCAGCCTTTGTGTGGTGACGATGGAATAAGGTCTACATGTTTCAGCCTCTTGCCCCTCTTAGAGGTGTCTTGGCTTTCGTCAGGACCGGAATATGCTGCTACTAAATATACTAGTCTGTTTTCACACTAATATAAGTTGTGGGAAAGAAATGTGACATAAAATAATAAACTTCAAACAAGAAACAATACAAAATACCAAGTATAAGACCAGTGATCTTTGCTTGCTGTGAGGATTCAGTGGTAGTATCTAGCCAAAAGCAAGCAAAAGAGAGTAAACAATTCAGACATTGTCATTCTTTGATTCATTAATTTCATAGCAGTCCAAGAATGCTGCTTCATGCAAACCTTGTGAAATAACCACGTGAGTGCATGTAAACCCGAAAGAAAATCTTACCCATATATTACGGGGAATCGCCTCACCTTAACCTGGCATCCAGCTCAGGAAGGGGGCACTGCTCTGCAAGAACATATATAAGACAAATGTAATGAACTCTGTTATTTCATCATTTCTTATATGTTTTCATTATCAGAAATCAAGTATACTTGACAGTGGGCACGAAGCACAATAGAATGAAAATCAGAGGGTCCAACTAAAATATTCCCTAAAGGAGCCATGAGGTGAAGTATTCACCAACATGATTTACAATGGTGGCAATAACTGCTGCGTGCAAGGTCAGGGTAGCGGTTTGAGATAAAATCGTCGTGAACCGCTCCCGTTGTAATCTGAAATGTCCATCTTGGAAAAGGGACTGCAATCTGTAACTCAATGGCATTTAATATTATGAGACCAATAGCATTATTGACTATGACTAGGAAGATGTATGCACTCATTCACACAAGTCCGTTGATTAATGGACACTGCTCCGCACCCAAGCGAAAGTGCCCAAGCAATCCCATTTTGCCCAGAACTAATATTAGCTGAATAGCAGACACTGTTCATAGTGGGTGTGGCATGCCTAGTGTTGGTTGTGCGGTAAGACTAAAATCCCCATGCCACACAATAATACCTCGTAATGAGGATCGTAAATATATAAATCGAATCCTTGTTCCAGAGGAACCCTTCAAACCAGTCAATAGCCCTTTTACCTCGCAGTAGATACTCCAGACGCGAGGAGCTGCTGCCATCAGCTGAACTGTACTCTGCGTTGTGGTGCAATATCAAGCGGCGTGTCAATAGAGGGTGTGTCTCACCATTGCTAATCTGATGACATCATTAATGCAACTCAGACATCGGGATTTGTAGTCCAAACACTCAATGGAACTACAAATCGAGCGGTCTGTCTTTAAATGTAAAAATAACAAAATGACTTAAAGACTTTTATAGAAATAGATTATCCGGGTATTTATAATCTCGACTAGAATCCTTTGCCATGACACAGACTGTGTTCGTTCAGCTCATGCACTAACTTATACAACCCGCCCAGTTTAATTGAAAACAGGCATAATACAGTCTCTTCTGCTCTTGTGCACCTTGTTCATGCTGAAGCTCCAGGGGCCTTCGCTTGAACGCCTGCGCAGGTGCAGATCAGAACTGTGCACTTGTGTCTGAATGTAATCACACTGACTACAGCACTTGACCCGTCATGAGCTAATTGACAAATTTTCTAAGAAAGTGCAAGATTTGTCAGTTTGCTCATGAGGTGCAGAAAGCAAAACTTGGAAAAACAGTGGTAACCTCAGCTCAGTATTTCCAAGTTGTGTTGACTGAAGCTCATGCAGTAGTTTCTTTAGTTTTCGTAGCTGGTCTGATTTTGATCATAACAGGCGCACGGCTCCTTTCTGCCACTGTGTGCTGTGGTCATGATGACATGGCCTCGGATTCAGCACTCTAAATTGTTCGCTTCTTTAACGCATGATACATGTGTGCCTGTCTAGCCTTACTCTGTGTGTTTCTTGCACACTTTAGTGGCCGTGATGTCTTTAAAAGCGTTCTTGCTGTCGAAACTCAACAGCTCGCAAGCTGGACTAAAGCACTCACAGTCAGCGAAGTCTTTATTCCTGCATAACTTCGACCAGTGACTGGAGGATTCTGTTACTGTGACATTCTCCACATGTAACCCCACTAAGACCTGAGCCCCTAAATCCCAACTAGTTTCTGCTAATCCCTACGTCTTGAGCCCTTATTTTGATTTGAGCGCAGTTTTTGCTTAAGCCTTCATTACTATTTTTCCACAGAAGATATCCAGGATAAATGCTCATCCTTTTACCCGTGCAATGGGGTTTGTAATGATAAGGTTTGTGATTTTCGTCAGCGAGACCGGAGAGGAAAAAGCCAAATTATGGAAAAATGTGTGTTTTTTTAATTTAAAATGGCAAACAGTGTTCTGTACTAAATTCAAAGTTTTACAACTTTCGAAAAAAAAGGTAAAGTATGCAAAAACATGTTTTTCTTTGGTATTTACAGTTTTCTAAGTGGTGGTCTATATTAACTATTTTTTCTATTTCTGCCAACTTGCAATTTGTGGGAGGAAGATGGGCAAGCCTAGATGGGTCAAACAACAAAATGCCCACCCAGGACCACCTTGTTCCCCATAAGACATGGCGGCTACAAGTTCCTCAGTTGTCAAACTCTATGAAATACCTGAGGCTTAGCAGCCTCCAGGAAAGCCCAGGAGTCGAAAATTGACTTGGTGGATGTTGTGCTCCTCACAGACATTCAGATTAAATTTATAGACCCACTAAAGACTGCAAATATGGCGAACAAACTGCAACCTGCCACTGAAACACTGCAAAAAAGGAATTGGGTCTAACTGAACATGTGTACTTCTTGGAATACAGTGCTAAGAACTTGGAGGAATGGAACAGCTACAACAACCTGTGAGTGGTGGGTCTGCCTGAAAATATTGGCAACATCAATATGGTTGGTAACCTGTTGGACTAGGTGGCACAGAGCCACAGTGTCTCTCATGCTTCTGCACAATAAAAAATATACTCCTAGAGTACTAGTAAAACCACTACCTTCCGAGAACCACCAAGACCAATGTGGCCCAGAAACTTTCTTTCAGCGACAGGAATATGAGCCAGGAAGACGAGACGTAACACAGTTTAAAGCAATTAAGTCATGATTTTCCCGGGCTACACCGTTGCAATAGAGTAACCGAGGGCCACCTTCTTGCCAGTAAAACACAAACTACACTACATGAGAATGAGGTACATGCTTTTGTTCCATGCAAAACTTAGAGTTCGGGCAGATTGGCAAGCAACATTCTTCACTAATCTTAAAAAGCCTGGCACTGGGTTGAAGCTCACAGTTCTGACTGACACAAGTCTGACTGGAGAAAGAGGCTGTGATTGCCGCGTTCAATGCCATACAGGACAAAGTTGCTGAAGGACATCTCTTGATTTGATACCGACTCCACCAACAGAGACTTCTGCTCTGGGGTAGTAGCAGTCTCTCGCCCCTATTAAAGGGAGAGATGGCCCCTGCCAATGATGGCTGCCATCTACGGGGGGACTAGGGCGGGCGTTCGCACGCAAACATTTTAATAAAAAAAAAAAAAACTTACTTTAGCCGACGCCCTCTGACTTCTTCAGCTCCGGACCTCTTCTCAACCGAAACCAGATGCTGCAGTGCGAGCACCAATCCTGGCGCTGCTCTCACGCTGTGAGAGCAGCGGCCTGATTGGAGGGAGTGGTGGCACTCGCTGCTGTCAAGGACACTGGAGACCTGCACTTACTCTGACCCAGCTGTCTTTAGATAGGTGGGATAGAGCTTTCAAAGTGCGCATGTGTGGCTGGCTGTCGCAAGACGGCCGAACAAAAAGACATGCGCACATTGAAAAGTGCAGAAACACCCCACCCTCCTCCCTGCTGCTGTCATTCAGCAGCGGCCCTGACCTGACGTGAGCATCAGGACGGAAGTATGA
This sequence comes from Triturus cristatus, assembly GCF_964204655.1. NCBI lineage: Eukaryota > Metazoa > Chordata > Amphibia > Caudata > Salamandridae > Triturus > Triturus cristatus. The sequence goes on along the minus strand of NC_140589.1, from coordinate 714,726,138 downwards.
AAAATAAAATGGTTAAGTATTACCATTTTATTTTTCATTCTTTTTGGGGTAACTTAAGTGGGGTGACGCTCCTCCTCTCCAACAGAGGAGCCATCCCTGACCCCTGCCATACAAGAAAGTAAGTTCCTAACGTGGAATGTCCGAGGCATCAATAATGCCAACAAACGTTATCAAATTTACTCCTCTTAAAAATTGGTGCAGTTAATGTGGGCCTTTTATTGTGGAGTACTTTGATGCTCTGACATGAGATGTTTCAGTACACACTCTTCACTATGTTAAAAGGTTTATTCTAAAGTTGTTACAAACTTGTTTGCTGACAAGAACTGCTGCCATCAGCCTGGGAGCTCAACTAGTGCATTGTTTGTGTTGCAAATTCTTTTGGGAGCATGTGTCTCTTGTAGCACAATTTTAGATTGGCCAAAGGGTACTTCATTCCCAATATATAGGAAATGTAGCAAACACGTGTCATTTCCAATAAATTATCCTTCATTCTAGACCTGCATGGGGGGGCTATGTAAACCAAATGCAGTTGATCCATGAGGAAGAGCAACATTCCAAAATGCACGCGGGCTATGCTGTACAAATCTATGTATTTAATGAAACGCATTGATCAAAAACACAGAAAAAAACTATAATTTCCTGTAGAGAACAGTAGAAGCAACTTTGTTTTCAACATTCGCTATATATTATGAATGAAACGCCTTTTGACAAATCTGAAATTGTGCAGCAACTGAAAAGAATGAACTACATAATGAATCCTTTTACACAAGATGCATCTTACACTTGAGGAAGGTATCAAAGTGAGAAAGAGGTCCGTTATATGCCACGGAGTACCCAGCAGGCACGCCCTTGGTAGCCTACAAAACTCACTGCAAGGGCTGATACGCAGTTGTTGAAGGTAGGCTGGATTGCATGGACGTCCTGCTGGTTCTTATGTATGCAGAATGCAATTGATCATTGCAGCCTCACCTCAAATACACACATTGGTGGAAGAGGACTATAAAGCAGTATGTGATATGACCTTGGATCCTGCCCCATCAGCCCCTTCTTCCACTGAGATGTGAACCTCTCGGGCTCTCCTGGATTGGGGGTACCATTGAGTAATGGAGGGCACGTAATCCAACAAGCAAAGATTACTTCTTTTATTCACATGCTAGTGAACTGCCCAGGCTAATGAGAATAGCAAAATAATACTGGGTACATTGTGGACCAACACATTTGATGGATGAGCACTAGGGCTACAAATCAAAGGATCGAAACAAAAGCTCATCTGGTTTTGAAGTGAGGCAGATGAACCATCTAAACGAGGTTGGGATTATCAAGCCTTTTCAGACCTTTGTACCACCCTACCTTCAGACCAATTACTAACATACAGTAAGATGACACCCGTGATGCAAAAACATTGGCAAAACGGGGAACGAGAGCTAGCCACACAATCCTGTACCACACTTGAGGTTTATGTATGGGATAGCTAAATTGGTCACCCAGGAACTCCTGATTTAAGGTATAGGAATGAATACATTTGTTTTGCATTGGACATACTTAACACCCAGAGTGGAGACTTGTCTACTGGGTTTAAGGTCTTGACCAAGGAAAAAGTAAGTGTACAATAAGTCAATAGACGACCTGCTGGCAATGACTAGGAGAAGTACTACCATGTCCCTGGAAATCAAATAAAGCACCACATATGGCACATTGGGAGAAGCAAGCTCACCACAGGATGGAAATTACACTTGGAACTAAAGAGGAGCACTGGGCAGGCAGAGACTACTAAAGGGATATGATGAATTGTTACAGCTCTTTAATGTAACTGGCAATTACAGCACTTCATCTTAACATTAACCTGTAGAGGGGGTGGAAAAACAGTACTAGTGCTGGTGGATAAAACCCCAACATGACATAGTTGTTAATTGCTTGCAAACCCAGTCGAAGTGGTTCGAAGCTTGACGGACACTCACCAAGTGACCCCCATGATTCCATCATACATTGGAAATTGCACTTCATCTATACACAAGACATGCTTGAATGACCTTTCCTCTACCCTTTTTCATCTTTCTACCCCTCCTCAATCACAAATAAAACCTTAGGGTGGCCAGGTTATAGGCATGTACATACAGGAGTATAAAATACATTAACATAGATTTTATATATATATAGCAACCACAGACCCCATTAAGGTGCCGATTCGGATCCTGGAGAAACCGGGTACGAACCGTCGGTCGAAGCGTTTTCTCCGTCCGACTCGTAGCCGGGAAATAAACATTACAAACATGGAAGTACGATTCCCACGGAAACACCATTTCCGTACGAATCGTAAAAAACACCGACCGACGAAAATATACACACGAATGTGATCCGGGAATGCTCCGAAGTGACGTCGGGACGCATTCAGGCTGCGGTTCACGAACCAGGAAGTACGATCCGCACCGACGTCACCCCGCACGGATTATATTTTCCGACTGCCAAAAACTGCCGGGAAATCAGGACGACGCGCACAAGGAGCACCTGTACGCGACGGACAGCCATGGACCCGAACCTACGTGTCATCCCAGCCCTCATAGCAGTCCACCTGCTCTACAGGCACCGACGCAGACGCCGCAGAAGGTCAGAATAACACCCAGGGGCAAAGGGGGGGGCAGGGGCAGGACACATAACCCCCACACAAGTCACAAATTACACATGCCCTGGACATACCTGACCTGCAGGACCTGGTCACCTTGAGGGGGTGGGGGCGTGTCCAGCAACGCAAGCGTCCGCCACAACGGAAGTGGATGTTGACGCGAACCAGCAACACAACAATACCGGTACGTACCGTACCCACGCCTTAAGAGCGTGGGTACGGGCCGTACCACGCCCACCACTACGTCACCCCAACAATGGCGGTACGGCCCGTACCCACGTTCTAAAGGCCTGGGTACGGGCCGTACCAGCATTGTTGGGGTGACGTAGGGGTACGCGTGGTACGACCCGTACCCACGCTCTGAAGGGCTGGGTACGGTGCGTACCCCTACGGCACCCCATTGGGGGTCTGCACCGTACCCAGGCCCTCAGAGCGTTGGTACGGGTCGTACCACGCGTACCCCTACATCACCCCAACAATGTTGGTACGGCCCGTACCCAGGCCATTAGAACGTGGGTACGGGCCGTACCGCCATTGTTGGGGTGACGTAGTGGTGGGAGTGGTACGACTCGTACCCACGCTCTTAAGGCCTGGGTACGGTACGTACCCAGGCTTGCAAATCGTGGACACGGGAATGTACGGAGCGTACCCCCACCCGTGTATGAATGGAGCGTACCCCCACCCGTGTATGAATGGAGCGTACCCACACCCCACCAGTGTATGTACGGAGCGTACCCACACCCGTGTATGAATGGAGCGTACCCACACCCCACCAGTGTATGTACAGAGCGTACCCACACCCGTGTATGAATGGAGCGTACCCACACCCGTGTATGAATGGAGCGTACCCACACCCCACCAGTGTATGTACGGAGCGTACCCACACCCGTGTATGAATGGAGCGTACCCACACCCCACCAGTGTATGTACGGAGCGTACCCACACCCCACCAGTGTATGTACGGAGTGTAGCCACACCCGTGTATGAATGGAGCGTAACCCCACTCGTGTATGAATGGAGCGTAACCCCACTCGTGTATGAATGGAGCGTACCCACACCCCACCAGTGTATGTACGGAGCATACCCACACCCGTGTATGAATGGAGCGCACCCACACCCATGTATGAATGGAGCGCACCCACACCCATGTATGAATGGAGCGTACCCACACCTGTGTATGTCCCGACCGTACATGCCCAGACATAGGAGGGTTGTGTGCCCATCACTCCTAGCAGTGCACAGACACAGGAGGGGTGTGTGCAGAGTCCTCACAGCAGTGCCCAGACACAGGAGGGGTGTGTGCAGAGTCCTCCCAGCAGTGCCCAGACACAGGAGGGGTGTGTGCCTATCACTCCCAGCAGTGGCCAGACATAGGAGGGGTGTGTGCAGAGTCCTCCCAGCAGTGCCCAGACACAGGAGGGGTGTGTGCAGAGTCCTCCCAGCAGTGCCCAGACACAGGAGGGGTGTGTGCCTATCACTCCCAGCAGTGCCCAGACATAGGAGGGGTGTGTGCAGAGTCCTCCCAGCAGTGCCCAGACACAGGAGGGGTGTGTGCAGAGTCCTCCCAGCAGTGCCCAGACATAGGAGGGGTGTGTGCAGAGTCCTCCCAGCAGTGCCCAGACACAGGAGGGGTGTGTGCAGAGTCCTCCCAGCAGTGCCCAGACACAGGAGGGGTGGGTGCAGAGTCCCCCCAGCTGTGCCCATGGAAAGAAAGGGGTTGAGTACACACAGATACAATGGCCACAATTGTCAGTCAGGTGCTCAAAGACCCAGCAGAACACGAAACACATGTGTGCGAGGCTGGGAGTACACACATGCATAGTGCGGAAAAGGTAACATGTACACATGAAGTCCTGTCAATATACTCCAGTCACAAGTACAGTGACCCCCAAGGATGACACAAATGATGCAGGTGGAGACCTTGGCCAGCATGAATGGCCAAAGTTGAAGGGGTCCGTCACACACCCAGCAAATGTAGACACAGCACTGCACAAATGTCTTCACAACACCCTGCAGGGAAGATGTCAGGGTCCACAGAGGAAGGTACACACCTTGGGACAATGTCACCAGGCAGTAACAGCTTACATGAGCAAAGTTTGATAGCAAATACCGTGTGATGGCACACAGATAACAGGGTCCACCCCACGAACAGCACACTACAACATATCCCAGACACCTAACACATTATGGCCACCCCAAATCATGGAGCAGCACCACCAACAGCAATGCCAGAAAAGCAGTAGTGTGCCAAGGAAAATAAAATAGCTTTATTCAGCAAGGTTCTAAAAAGAATTGTATGAAGAGTTCCATATGCACAAGGCCCATAGGGCAGTCCATAGTTCCAATCCAGGTGGGGGACACATTGGGATGTGTGTCCCCTAGCTTGCCTGCACAGTTCAGACTACCTTGTCATCCACAGGGGGGGGGGCATCATGTGGGGGGGAAGGACCAGGCACCGCAGGGACAGGAGGGACAAGGGTAGGTGTTGTGGGTACAGGGACGGACGACTCCAACACAGGGGGTGGGGCAGCGCCAAAGGTGGATTCGAGCACGGCGCTGCACACTACTGCCAGGTCGCCCAGCGTCTCCCCTGCACCCGAAGGAACCACAGGCCCCAAGGAGGGGGGGGGGGGGGTCGCAGGGATGGGTCGCAGCGCTACCGGGGGAGGGTGTGGACAGGGGGGGGGGGGGGACACAACTACCCTGACCGGGGACTCCTTTGACCGCTTGCGGGGTGGTGTCACTTTGGGGCTCAGGGACAGAGCAGCCATGAAGGAGTCTCTGGTGGAATCCTGGCCAGGAGAGCTGAGGGGAGTGGATTTGGATTGTGGTGGTCGTGAGGAATGTGGACTCCCACTCTGGCTGCGTGTCTTCCGTTTCCTCCCCGACCCAGTGGGTGTGCCTACTTCACCCTGTGTGTGCGTGCCAGGAGGTGTGCGCTTTGCCTTCCCTGGTGGTGTGGTGCCTGTGTCTGGTGGTGTGCGTGCATGGGGACGTCTGGGTGTGCTTTGGACAGGCATGGGAGTGGGAAGTGTGGATGGTTCAGGGGTAGGGGGGGACGTAGCGCTGCAGGAGACCCACTGCTGCAGTCAGTGTCGAGTCTATGGACCTCAGCAAGTTGCGTTGGTCAGACTGCGCAGCTGAAATGCCCTCCATGTATGCCTCCATCTGGTTGAGCACTCGGCTGTGGCCATGGAGGACATTAAGCATTGCAGTCTGACCAACCTGCAACTGCCGCAGGATGTCCACAGACTCGGCATTGGTGGCAGCAGTGGAGACAGGGGGTGCGGTGCCTGGCAAGAAGGAGACACGTGGTGACCTAGCACGGCGGGAAGGGACACGAGCAAGTGGGAGGCCGGTGATCGGAATGTTGGGGGCGGGTAGTGATGGAGCGCTGGTGTCAGCTGTGGGAGCAGCCTCCGCCCCCTCGGAGTGCTCAGCCTCGGACCTGTCTGCGTCATAGTCGGTGGTGTTTTGACTGGACAGGTCCTCCGCTGCACTCCCGTCGGCCTCCGTGCCACTCGATGTGCCAGCCAACTCAGCACTGCTGGCACTGGTGCTCGCTCCCTCCTCACGGTCCGTGCCAGTGTCTCCCTCGTAGTCCCCCGACGATGCTGTGGGCAAGGTGAAGAGACAGGAGAAATCAGACACCTGTATACATATGTCACATGAGTCAACTCTACATAGGTCATAGTGCATATCCTGAAAAGCAACAAGAGTAACATCTACAATACAAGGTACATATGTAGTCCCTGCAACACACAGTTTGTTGACCCACCATGCCACTGTTAAAATATGGATAGCATGACACAATAGCAAATAACTTGATATCAAATTGTACAGAGGAGCCAGGCTCTGGGGACAATCTAGCACAGCATCAGCGACACACAGCGTAGCCAAGAAAGGGATGAGCAGGAACCATGTCTATCAACTCTTGGGACATGCTGCAAAGGTAATACTGAAAACCATGGCCAACATGACTGGGGCACTGCACCTTGAGGGTTTGGCCACACAAACATCACACACTGGCCAGACCGAGCAAGGAGACTTCAGGTTTGGACATGTAGGCCTTGCCCGCACCAACCCCCCCCCCCACCTGAGACAATGTGATTGAGACAGAGGAAGTACTTACACCTCTTAGTCTGGGATGAAAACACATGGCCTGCAATTAATCCTGATCACACACAAACTACCCCTGGTGCGCCTGTCCACATATATCACTGACAAACAACCATCATCAGATAGTTGTACCAAGACACACAGGCACTGGCCGCTGTGAGTATGCACCAGCTAAATTAGGTCACCCTGTACAGTGGACACATGTAGCACAGCATACGTGAATACAAATGATGCCAGGGTACTATGCCACAGGGCCCAAACTATGCTGAAGACACAGAGAATGTCCACATTGTCTGATGACACACATGATACCTAGGAAAAGGTGCCCCAGGGGACTGTAGTGGCCACACTACTCCATGGCCCTGGATGGATATGACTGGAACACAAGCCACCATCCCTGCACTATGCACATCTCACACTCAAGCACATCATGTCAGAGGGCACAACATTCGACATGCAGGCAGTAAGGCAGTACACATGAAACACACACTCCCATGTCGGGACTCAGCATCAGTGCCAACTAACATGGACCCCACAATGACAGAACTGGCCAGGGCACAGGCAACGTGCAAAAACCTGTTACACACCACCCCCACACATGATGCTGCAAGCATTGGGCACTTGGAGTAACTGCCAGCCTAGATGACCTTGTGCAAGAGTGACTACACACAGACCAGGGAACACATGGCAAGGAGGGGAAGGGAGGAAGAACAGCACCGCTTTACTTTGGGGAACAGGATATGCACTGCACATTTAAACCCTGGCAGTGTATCCATGCAACTGCACACTTCCAAAAGCTGGTCACACACAACAAACACACATGTACCTACCCCCTTCCTGCTGCTGCTTCTCCGCTATGCGCCTATCCAAGTCAGTGAAGACCACCGCCAGCACACGCTTATGGATGTGGGTCAGACGCCGGTGCCCACGGTTTTTGTGGCTCACAGGTGAGTCCCCCAGCAGGACCCGTGCGATCCTCCGCGTCCAGCACCGGATGTTCTGCTAGCGTTTCCTCACCTGGGCTAGGCACCGCTTCCGACCCTCCGTCCTCCTCACGGCACTGACGGCTTGCTTCCAGATCTCCCCCTTGGCACAGACGCCTACCTGTGAGGATGCAAAAGTGACAATACATCAATCCACCTTATCAATGATACAGAGACACACATTACAAATTATGCATGTTTGAACTGGCCATAGTATGCAGCCAACTCATTGCACCTTTGTCATAGTGACATCATCCTCCTGGGAATGGGCAAATGCAGTAGGTGCCATTGAAAGTACACAGGTGGCATGAGGGGTGCAACACAATCAATGATGCAGGCCAACACTGTGCATCCCAAGCTACAACAGGAATCTGAACAGTACCCCTAAGCAGTCACATGCCCCAGCCCACTTACGCTACCTCAGCAGAGTACACAGACACACACAGGCACTGAACAATCACCTGGCATTGGCAACTGCCGCTACAAACCTCACTCTGCACATGTGCCACTAGACTGGGGGTGTCACAGATGTGGGGCTGTCTCAGCACGGCAGACATCCAGCACAGCTCCCTGCTCACATCAGATGGGCAGGGTGTATCCATCCCACATGCAGCTGGGGTGCAACACTCCACATATGCACACACCCACATGACAGGGGACTCACACACACACACACACCAATGTCCAGGGGACGACCACGTCATTTGGACACTCTCACCACAGGTACACTGAACAGACACACATCTGTGGGTCCTGGCACCTGTCACCCTAGGGGGAGCACAGACTCACATCAGGACTGTAGAAACAACATTTCCAGGAGGATTAGGCAATCCGAAAGCGGCATGCACCATGCAGTGATCGTCACAGTAAGCACCATGCTAGTGCGTTGTGCACACAGGAACTACAGCATCCTCTGCATGGGAGACATGAGCCCTTCCCCCCCCCCCTGGGAACCACTATGAAGAACCCTGCATGTCTGTCACACCTGGACACAAAGCCAGAAGTCACAGTCACAAAAAGGGGCACAGTTTAAGCTAGTGGAGTCTGCACTCACCTGCTCCCCTGGTCGACCATACAGCATGGTGTACTGTGGGAGGATCACATCCACCAACGCCATATTCTCCTCCATGGTGAATGGCTGGGCCCTCTCCACAGACCTGGACATGGTGCCAGAGGAATCACAAGCAGCAGCAGTGTTGTGGAATGAAAGGATGTGCAGGCAAGTGCTCTCTCAAGGGACCTGGCTGCCTTATATCTTCCTTGCTGGCCTGTTTCATTTACAGGAGTACAGAGTGATTTGCTCAGTCACATTTGCATCCTACGTGTCCTCCAAAACTACCCCAGTGACAGGCTTTGCATGGTTTTAAAATTGAGCATGATGTAATGTCAACAACCACATTGCAACAAAGTATATTGTCTCCAACCGACTTCTGCTGGCCACATGATGCAAAATTCAAACCTGAAACTCAGTCTCCATGACAACCAGCATGCATTTAGGCCCCTATACTTGTCCCTCATGTGTCCCCTATGTCAATCCTATGTTACAACACCGGTACGGTGCGTTCCACAGCCCTAGGGCACCCCAAATGCATTGTAACGGACTGTACACGCGTGTGTACGGTCCCCATCACTATGGGAGTGCTGGCGTATGCGTACGCCACAGTGATACGGACCGTACACGCGTGTGTAGGGTCCCTATCACTATGGGAGTGCTGGCGTATGCGTACGCCATAGTGATACGGACCGACCCTACACACGCGTGTGTACGGTCCAAACTACTATGGCGTACACGTACGCGAGCACCCCCATAGTGATAGGGACCGTACACACGCGTGTGTACGGTCCGAACTACTATGGCGTACACGTACGCGAGCACAACCATAGTGATAGGGACCGTACACACACGTGTGTACGGTCCGGACTACTATGGCGTACGCATACGCCAGCACCACCATAGTGATAGGGACCGTACACACGCGTGTACGGTCCGTATCACTATGGCGTATGCATACGCCAGCACTCCCATAGTGATAGGGACCCTACACACACGTGTACGGTCCGTATCACTATGGCGTACGCATACGCCAGCACTCCCATAGTGATAGGGACCCTACACACGCCCTCAGAGCGTATGTACGGTGCGTTTCACACCTGACAGTGGTGACAGCCGGCACACAGGAAGGAATTGAGCTGTCATACATGGCCAAGGCTGGACATCAAGGCATTGTCTGTGCAGTACTACATGTGTCGGGCACAGGTGGGTCAGGCTGTGATGTGGCACCATACTCCTGAGGTGTGAAGCTAATTAAAGTATGATGAGCTGTGTACACATGTCACGTGTGATGGTGCCCTATGTGCCACACATCCCCTTCACTCCTTTGACATGTGTGCATGTAGTACAGACTTGGTGGGCCATGCGTCACTGGCATGGCACAGTCACCGACACCCGCAAATGTCCCCTGATGCCAGGTACACGGAATGTTACCCCTGACAAGTGAATGCCCGCGTTGCACGTTGTAGCTATGTCATGTGTGTGATGTGTTCCCATAGGTTTGCTGTAGGTGTTTGGTCAAATGCATCTGCAGTTGCTGCAACCAACATGTGTCTGTGTGTAGATGGGCATGGCTCACTGTTACGCACACCAGCACACATGTGTAATCCGACGTTAGGTGTGTATGAATGCATCCACACGGAGTTCCAAAACAAGGACATATCTGCATACTCTCAATGTATGTGTGATCAGTCTTGAAATGTAATCCTTCATGGCAAGGTGTGTGGTCTGTCCTTATTCTATGACATGTGACCTGTGCCTCTAGTGTTCCGCAACCTGTCTGTACAATAAACATCCTTCTTCTGCACATATTTGGATGTCTGTAACTCCTGTAATGCGTCTGCCTGCTCACTTACACTGGCTCACAGCTAGTTTCATGGCATGGCATATTGAGGTTGAGAATCAACGTTTGTAGCTGGCTCTTGGTAGGAGTGTCACATGCCTGGCATACGTGTCCAGGGCATATTGCACAGACCTGACTTTGTATGTAGCATATGTGTATTGGCTGTTGAGCATGTGCTGTGTACATTGACATTGGTGGTGTACTGTACTCACTCTTCGTTGTCCCTTCTAATTCACTGCAGGGCTCCGCCTCTCCCTCGAGCAATTCCGGACTTGGCTGACCTGAGGGAACATGACTGTATACGCCGCTACCGCTTCCCCCAACGTTTGATTGAGGACTTGACGACACGGCTGGCACCACACCTCCAACCGCTACACAGGTATCCTACTGCACTGACACCCAAGATGAAGGTGATGGCAGCCCTACATTTCTTGGCCACGGGTACCTTTCAACATACCATTGCCCATGTCGGTGGCATGTCCCAAACCATGTTCAGCCGTGTTCTGCATGATTTTTTAGAGGCCATGTTGGAGCACCTGGATGAGTTCATTATATTCCCAACTCCTGAGCAGTTGACAGCTGTCAAGCGTGAGTTCTATGCCCTGGGAGGGATGCCCCATGTCATTGGGTCCATAGATGGAACACATGTGGCTTTGGTACCACCACAGGCACAGGAGGTAGCCTTCCGTAACCGCAAGCATTACCACTCCATTAATTCCCTTGCGGTGTGTCTTGCCAACATGGTGATTTCACATGTCTGTGCTCGTTTTCCAGGATCAGCACACGATGCGTACATCATGAGGCGTAGCAGGGTGCCTGAAATGATGCTGCAGCTGCGCAACGAACGAGCATGTATTGTTGGTGGGTATTCTCTGGCAGTCCTGTATTTAACGTCATCTTCCTGTCTTACTGCTTCTCCTGACCCACTCTTGTCCATGATGTTTCCATGTAGGGGACGCTGGCTATCCCAACATGCCATGGCTGATCACGCATCTCCGCAACCCCAGCACGGCTGCCGATCACCGCTACAACAACGCCCATGGGTGGACCAGGCGAGTGATAGAGAGGACGTTTGGCCTCCTGAAGAGCCGATTCCGTTGCCTCCACAAGACCGGTGGTGCACTCTCATATGCACCGGTGAAGGTCTGCAAGATATTCCTCGTGTGCTGCATGCTGCACAACATGGCAGTGGAGAAAGCTGTGCCACTCATCCTGGATCCAGATGAGCAGGACCATCCACCCGTGGAGGATGAAGGGCTTGGTCACGAGGCAAGTGATGTGGAGGAGGAGGAGCCGGTAGAGGAGATGCGGAGTCGGCTCATACGCAACTTCTTTGCTTAGTGGTGAGTTCCAGTGTCTGAGTGTGTACGCCTTGGGCTGTGTGTGGCAAGTGTTGCAATCTGTGTGTCGATCTGCATGTCTTCCAAGTGAGTCAGAGGTGTGTTTGGATGTGTCACTCAAGTGATGGTGCAATAGAAGAATGTTTTTCCTGAGTCATCATTGTCACCTAGCATGTTGACAACCTAATACGTGTTGAGTACATGCACATGCATGCGGATGTGCTACTTTTGGCTGACTTCTGGTGTGTCTCCCATCCACAGGTACTTGCGCATGCTGTCTGCTGGTGGCATTGTTGTGATCCTGCTATTCCTCATGAACACAGCAACATGTGCTGAATCAGCGTTACATGCACGGACAAGTTCGAAAATCTCCTTCGGGTAAGGGATGCAGCACGGCTTTTTGGGAGTGGTATTTGTTTTGAATGTGTGTGCACTGCTCCTGTTCATGTTTGGATACTTTACATACATGTAGAATCACCATGGGGCACATGACATGGAGCAGAATTCACCTGAATTGATGGTCAGACTTGGTGAAAGTCATCTGTAATGGGATTGTGGATTGTGATGGAGCCATCAATGTGTGTAAAGCTGCCCTCGGAAACCTACGGGTTGCACCGAGTTGACATGGTGTGTGAATTCCCCTTTAGGGGCTCAATGGTGTATAGCAGCCTCTCCGTGAGCAGCAGGGTTTTTTTAGCTGTAACCCGTCACTTGTGTGCCAGTGCCATGGATTTCCAGCATCTGTGGTGGTAAGGGGGGTGCCAGTGTTGGCCCCACGTTTTCATCCACATGACCTGTGTATGTGTTGACAGAGTTGCATTAGCATTCCGACACATATGAGTAATAAAGGTGTCCCTCTGCCTCCAAGGTGCCTCATCTCTGTCAATGGTGGTCTGTTGCCACTGTGCATGCGGCATGTCTGGCATTGTTCTCAGAGATGGTGCATATGAGTCTATGTGTAGAGTAGCAAGATGCAAGCTGTTTGTCAGGGATTAGATTCTGTATTGTGCATGATGTCCATGGCTGTGTAGGTATTGTGGCATGTCAGTCTCCACGACGGCCACTGTGCTGCATGTGAATCCATTGTGTGTGTGTGTGTGTGCCATGTTGAACCAGACATTCCTTCCTTGACATACACCTTTTGCATAGTTCCTTCCTGAGATCCTTGTCTTTGTGTGCTACTTGTGGCATTGTTTCCTTGACATGGCGCATGCTGCTGCAGGCCCTGCAGCAAGGGCACCCAGTGTCCACGCAAACGAGCTGGTGTTCATCATGGATTGCTTGCTGACATGTGCTATGCTGATCAGCAGCATCTGTGCCTCATGCGGCAGCACACTCTGCATTATGCACAAGATCCTCAGTTCCATCAACCTCAAGGCAATAGGGAGACCATCCCCCAGGTCAACTACGACATCCGTGTCTAATCCTACCCTGCACTCTACGGACATGTGCGTTAGAAATCCCATGATACTTGTCCACATCCAGGGTGCATCTGCACAGCTCTGCTACTACATCCGGCGACCAGGCCACATCAACGTCCAACAGAGATGGGGGGAGTGGATCACTGCCAGCTGCCGGATGACCTTCTCAATCCACGCACACACTCAGGATGCAGCCCACAACCACAACACAACCTTGTGGCACTGTGATCCAACACCCAATTGTGCCATCTCCATGCATCCAACCTTGGCTGGCCCACCATTCTCCACATCCACCTGACTCAAGCATGCAGGACATGGTTCTGCCACGTGTCTACACATACCTGGGACTCCCACCCCAGGACACTCCACATGATCCCTGACCTCTGCGCATGACTGTTGCTCTTCTAAATAGGCCTGTAGGCACAGTTGTGCGGGCACCCCCTCAGCTGGTTGGGCCCATCACGGGTGCGTATGGTGCTCCATGTCTGTCTTGGATGGTACATTGTGACCCATGTGTGTCCTGTGCCAGACTCAGACCCCAGGGTATGGATGTTTGGAGTTACTTCTGAAATCAGGCATGGTTCGACTTTACAACACACACATGCATTGGAATAATGCAAACTGACGGCATCATCTTGTGATTGTGATGATTTTAATTGGTGCTAGGGTACGTGTTTGGGGGGGTGACAAGAGGTGCTTGGCGGGAGTGTAGAATCCAAAGTTCACAGGGGAGTTGGTATCCTGCCATTGAAAGTCATCAGAGTCTGTGCCACAGTCTTTGTCAACATTGGTCAGACAGTGACCAGCAAGGCCATGTGGCAGAGAATGTCAGTTGCTGCTGTGCTGCTGTTGGGCCAGAGGGCCAGGTGCCAGGCCAGGTGACCTGGGAGATGGTGATGTTCCGCTGACTCTCACGGTCTTTTGCGTGGACGACCCACCCTCCTGCGGGGACCCTCAGAAGCAGGTCGTGACGATGCGTTGGATGCTCCGTCGGATGAATCCTCCTCCTCCTGATCCCTCCCTGTGGGTGGTGATGTTCTTCGCCTGGTGGCACAGGGAGGGTTGCCCATGTTTTCGGCAATCCGACGGAGTACACGGGTCATTTCCGTTTGCACCGCCACAAGCTCAGCCTGTCTTGCCTCAATCTGTCCTTGGTGTCGCTGTTGACAGGCATGTTGCTCGGCCTGCAGGGTCTTCATCTCCTCGAGGGTCCCCTTGATGTCTGTGAGGGTGGACGCAATCTGGACCATGCCCCTGGCGTCACGCCGGTATGAGTCGAGGATGTTGCTGACGTGTGACATTACCGGTTCCTGAGCCAACTGGTCAGGTTCGCGCCTCCGCCGTCCTCCACTCCCACCACCCCTGCCCACTTGTGCCTGGCCTGCCGTTGTGGGCACATCGGGTCTCCGGGACCCCTGAAGGATGGCATTTGCGGTGTCGCCTGCCTCCTCCTGGGTGCCCGGAGAACCTTGTCCCTCCTGGACAGACTGGCTGTGTTGTTGTGTGCGGGCAGGGCTCCTGGGTGTCTCCTTGGATGTGGTAGGATTGGGGGTGGTGGTTGGCACAGTTGTACCTGACACAGGTGCTGCAGGTGGTTGGACACCAGAGGGGCCAGGTTGGTCTGGGTCATCCACGGAGTGGTGAGAGTCGTCGCTGCCGGTGGGGTCCTCTTCACGCAGAGCCTGGTCCTGTGAGTCTTCCCCCCCAGTGTTGGGGGGGGAGATCGACGACGTTGACCTGTGTGTGAGAGAGGCAGTGTTAATTGGGTTACATGCGACATCCATGTTTCATTCATTTTTGATTTGGCACAGTTCTCTGGGTGGTTGGATTTGGCTAGCATTCCTCTCACAGTGCACTTGTGCATGGGTATTTCCCTTGGCCACAGCTTTCGACACTTTACCTATGTGTGACACAATCTTAGTTGATGCATCTTTTGGGAACGCAGTCAGCAGTGTAGTGAGCGGGCGTAGCAAGCCATGCAGAGCCGCCTTACGTGTTGCACTGTACGTGGCCAAATGGTGTTTTTTCCATGCTATTTGAGAATGCAGGTAGGTAACTTAACAATTTGTGACAGGGTTCTGACAAACACAGTGGGTGGGTATACTGGGTGTAAGGTTGTGTTTGTGCCTGCAGCACGGATGTACTCGTGCACAGATTGACACATGGCCCAGTGTTTATCAAAGGTTGAAGGGGGGGTTCACGCAGTGCCAAACCTTGTCTACATGCACACAGTCCACCTGCTGACGAGCGGACATGGCCACACCACCCAAGGGTGATTTGGTCTCCCTCTGTCTCCCTTTCTCGCTCCCTCTGTCAGCCTCCTCCCTCTGTCCGTCTCCCTTTCTCCCTCCCTCTGTCAGCCTCCTCCCTCTGTCCGTCTTCCTTTCTCCCTCCCTCTTTCAGCCTCCTCTCTCTGTCCGTCTCCCTTTCTCCCTCCCTCTGTCAGCCTCCTCCCTCTGTCCGTCTCCCTCTATCTCCCTTTCTCCCTCCCTCTATCAGCCTCCTCCCTCTGTTCGTCTCCCTCTATCTCCCCTTCTCCCTCCCTCTGTCATCCTCCTCCCTCCCTCTGTCTGTCTCCCTGTGTCCACCTCTGTCTCTGTCCCTCTCTCTGCCCCTCTCCCTCCCTCTGTGTGTCACCCTCTGTCACCTCAGCCCAGCTTCCTGGGCACACACAGTTTGCAGGTCTTGCAAAGGCCATTGGCTTGTTCATGTGGGTTTGTTTCTTCTCTGCCGGCACCCATTGGGCGGAGTGTCTGAGTCTGCGCTGCTGCTGTGGCGGTGTGTGCTGACACTCTTTCAGTGTGCTGCGTCTTCATTAGCTGCTGTTATGTGCAAATTGTGCCTTCAAACCCATGTCGTCCTGCAACGCGGCCACCA
Organism: Triturus cristatus; assembly: GCF_964204655.1. Classification (NCBI taxonomy): domain Eukaryota; kingdom Metazoa; phylum Chordata; class Amphibia; order Caudata; family Salamandridae; genus Triturus; species Triturus cristatus. The sequence goes on along the minus strand of NC_140589.1, from coordinate 714,709,884 downwards.
TTAGCAGGCAAAACAGTACTGTGTGGGGACACAATGTTTGTATGGCTGTGCCCTAAGCCATATGGGCTGAGGGCATTGTTGTGTGCTTCAGAGTTGCTCTATGTTAGTTTTGAGGCCCACCCTCCCGGCATCGGGGACATCCTGTCTTGTGTTGGTGTTTTGTGTGGCCTGTGACTTGGCATGGCCTTGCTTGGGCCATGGGGCATGGAGGCGCTAGTGGCATGTGTGTGTTTTTGGAGTGTGGTTGTGTCCAGTGCTGGCTTTGGGGGGGTTGCGTGCATGATTGGTATTTGGGTTGTATATGGCGTTCCCCCCCCATGTGAGGTGAGTTGTTTGTGTACTCACCAGGCTCTCGGACTCCTTCTAGTCCGTCTACTGCCAACGGCGGCAGCGTGGCCATCACCTTCTCCTCCCAGGGATGGTAGTGCACCGGTCTGCGGGACGGACCTCCTCCAATGATGTTGGCCTGGTTGTGGTCGTCCGTCATTTTGCGGCGGACCGTCCTCCGCAGATCGTACCACCTGGCTTGGCACTCATGCCTGGTCCTTCTGGTGGCCCCAACAGCATTCACGGAATTGACTATCCTCTCCCACATGGCAGATTTTTCGGATATGCTGGTCCGTCTGAGCAATGTTCCAAAGAGCTGTGGCTCGACTGATGATTTCGTCGACAAGGGACTCCAGCTCGTCCTTTGTGAACTTTGGATTCTTGTTGGTGGGCATGGTGTGGGGTGTGGGTGTGGATGGTTGTGGGGGTGTAGGTGTGGGTGTGGATGGTTGTGGGTGTGTGAGTGTGGTTGTGCAGGTGTGTGTGTGTGAATGTGATGAGGGTGTGTTTGTGATGGTGGTTGTGTGAAGGAGTGCAAGTGTAAGGTGTATTGATGGTTGAAGGGTGCAGTGCGTTGTCTCTGGGGTCTGGCAGCAGTGGATCTGTTGCAAAGGATCATGGTTTGTGTGTGTTGGGCCTTTTTATTGGTCCATTTGTGGGTGTGGCTGTGTTTGAACTTTGGGTGGGTGTGTTATAAGGAGTGGTAGTGGTTTGGGCCTCTGTTTAGCTGTTTGTCAGTTGCAGGTCAGTGTATAGGATGTATTTGGCCTTGTTGGATATGTTTTGTGGTATTGTGTGCCTCGAATTGACTCTCCTTGTGTTTTTTTGGTTTGTCCTGGTTCAGTAGGAGTGTTTTTTGCGTCTGTACGGTGCGTACATGGGCCATGTTGTTGTACAGTGCAGTCCTTTGCTATGGCTTAGTACGACTCGTACATGCCCGATGTTGGGTGTGGGTGCTGGTGTGTGGGTCTGGGGTAGGGTGCGTACGAACACGGGCAGGGTGTTGGTCCGCACCGTCCATCGGTGGTGGTGTTTCGCACCGTACATACAGGGGGGGCTGGGTGTAGGGTCCGTACATACACGGGTGGGGAGTTGGTACGCTCCATGCATACACGGTTGGGGGTACGGTCCGTACATACACGGGTGGCGTACGGTCCGTACATACATGGGTGGGGAGTTGGTACGCTCCATGCATACACGGGTGGGGGTACGGTCCGTACATACACTGGTGGGCTGGGGGTACGGTCCGTACATACACTGCTGGGGTGGGGGTACGGTCCGTACATACACGGGTGGGGAGTTGGTATGCTCCATGCATACACGGGTGGGGGTACGGTCCGTGCATACAGGGGTGGGGAGTTGGTACGCTCCATGCATACACGGGTGGGGGTATGGTCCGTACATACACGGGTGGGGAGTTGGTACGCTCCATGCATACACGGGTGGGGGTATGGTCCGTACATACACTGGTGGGGTGGGGGTATGGTCCGTACATACACTGGTGGGGTGGGGGTACGGTCCGTACATACACGGGTGGGGGGTACGGTCCGTACATACACTGGTGGGGTGTTGGTATGCTCCATTCATACACGGGTGGGGGTACGGTCCGTACATGCACGGGTGGGGAGTTGGTACGCTCCATGCATACACGGGTGGGGGTACGGTCCGTACATACACGGGTGGGGAGTTGGTACACTCCATGCATACACGGGTGGGGGTACGGTCCGTACATACACGGGTGGGGTGGGGGTACGGTCCGTACATACACGGGTGGGGTGGGGGTACGGTCCGTACATACACGGGTGGGGAGTTGGTACGCTCCATGCATACATGGGTGGGGGTACGCTCCATGCATACACTGGTGGGGGTTCGGCGCGTACATCCGCGGCCGGGGGGGCGTTCTGCGCGTACATGCGGGGTCTGTGGTGGGGTGTTCGGCGCGTATGCGGGCACGTGTCTCCATGGTTGCTATGGGAGTTCGGTCCGTACGGTGTTTTTTCCATACAGTTGTGAAATCGAAAGGACGGGAGTGATCGTACTTGCGCGGTCGGACTTCATTTTTCCGATTCGTACGGTAAATCGTCCGGGGATGTGTCGGACACAATTTCCGACCCGAGGACGTGTGGGGAAATTTTCCCGTTGTGATTCGTATGGAGTTTTTCCCATGCGAATCGTACTTGGCAGTCTGTACGCTACTTGTACGATTCGGACGGAAAAAAGTCCAGATTCAATTCGGACGGGGGAAATTTTTCCAGGATCCGAATCGGCACCTAAGTTTCCATGTTATGTTTATTGTATATTGGGCACCTGCCTTGAATACATGTAAAATCACAGCAAACTTTCATAACAGTTTGACAAAGATGATACAGTAGACCCAGGAATGTCAAAATCGTATTACATTTACTGACACATCTGTATAGACTCCTGATGTTGAACATGTAAAACTCAATAACGCGTTTTTCTTTTCTTTTTTTTTTTATTGTCTTACAACGAATGGTCACCAGCATAAGTTCTTTTAGTATTTTGCTCATTTTGACATTTCTTTTTACCTACTGGCATATATTTATAACATATATGTGAATTACATTTGTGGCATCTTTGGATCTTTCAACTCCCTGGTACCTCACTGAGTCACTGAGATTTAAGATGGTTTGTAGACTGTCTGCTTTTTCTTAAAAGTAATTGGTGGGTCCCTGGTGATGTGTTTGGAGAAATTCATATTAATGCTTAAATTCTTGTAAATCTTATGGGGTTCTGATTTAAATTGTGTAATAAATGTGAGGCTTTTATAATGGTATTGGATACTTTTGCATTCATTCTTAAAATGTCCTCCCTTGTGTTGTCTCTAATTTTCCTTGCTTAAACATTCAGGGACGTATGTGGATTGTCCCTACACTTGAAATGGTTGTTCTTGTACCAGTTTGTAAACACCCTTATCACTGCCATTCTCTTTAAGCCTTGCAAGTTCTTCGTATGGGAAATGTATTTTCTGTTTGTAGTAATAGCAGGAATGAAAATGTAAGATGCTGTTAGCAGATGATTGCTTTCTAAAGGGTTTAGTTTGGATTTTCCCTTTTTCTTGAAGATCGCTAGATAAACATAGATGGACTTTGTACTGTAAACCATCATTGATGGGCGGCTTAACTTGCTGCCAGGTCCCGCGTCTCTACTCCTGCTTTCCTCGTCTTGACTCGAGGAACAGGAAGCACAGCCAGGCTTCCCTCACGAATCACAATGCTGCAATGAAGCATTGTTATTGGTAAGCACCCAGGCTCCCCTGACCAATCACAACGCTGCAATGCAGCATTGTGATTGGTTGAGCGTTCTGGTTTGACTCTCAGCCAGGGAATGGGGGCCTGGGCATGTTCCAGGCAGACTGTAATGCAGTCTGCATGGAGAACAGGGAAAGTGTGCATGACTGTTTTGGATGGCCCAAGAGGGCCAACCAAAAAGTCATTGATCACTTAGGAGTGGGCAAACCACTCCTCCCCTGCCCTGCTCCGAGAGCAGAGCAACCTCGCCCACCCGGAAACATAAAATGATAACTCAAAGTTATTATTTTATGTTTCCTTTATGTTCAATACGTTGCACTGCTTAAAAGCAGTGGGGCGACGCTCCTCCGCCATAGCGGAGGAGCCACCACATAGTTAAAGATACATTTTCCTAATTGTCATTAAAAAATGAATGATATTCATCGAGTTCTTTTTCTGTATTATCCAGTTTGGAAGAATATAATCTCTAAATGTGATCTGTAATACATCATGCCTGTATCCAGGGTGAGGGTCCTTATTCCAGGGTTTCACCTATTTGTGCTACCTGTTGGAAATAAACATATTTTGCGTGATATTCCCTCAGATTTTTGGCATGAACTGTTTTTGTTGGCTTTAGGGTTCTGCTCACTTTACTCCTGCTAACCCGTAGTAAAGTTCTGTGTACTCCCTTAAAATGTGCTGTAATTGGCATACACCTGATTGGCACATTTAATTTACTTGTAAGTACCTTTGGTATGGTACTATATGCACCAAGGGCCTGTAAATTAAATTCTACTAGTGGCCTGCAGCACTCATTGTGCCACCGACTACAGTAGCACTGTAAAGCATGTCTCCAGGCCTGCTACTGTAGTCTGGTTGTACATTTTTTAATCTGCCAATTTAACTTGTCAAAATCACCCGTTTGACAGGCCTAAACCTTTTTTTTAGCTATTGTTCGGTCACCCCTAAGGTAGGCCTTAAATATTACCCTTGTCCCTGTCCTGCACAACCAGTTTCCAGCGGATGGCGCTTAGTGCTTTTTGGGTCTATTTTTAAATACAAACTTAAAAAATTAATATCTTCCATTCTACTTATTGGATTTTTGATGTGGTGATGCCATTTTATTTTTTTAAATATTCTCAATTTTTAAAAATTGGTTTGGGTTTCTTCTTGTGTTGTGTTTTCATTTTGTTACTGTTTCAGTACTGCATAAATACTTTACACATTGCCTCTAAGTTAAGTCTGGCTATTCTGTGCGATAGCTCCCAGGGGGTTGAAGAGAGGTTTACTTAGTGAATTTTGTGATTCACCCTGACAAGGATTGTGAATATGATCGCACTCTCCTCGACCAATACTCCAATTTTTACACCAACCGTTAAATAAGTGAAAGCAAACATGGTACCCGTACTGGTGGTGCATGTTTGTTTTTGCGGGTCATTTTGATAAAGAAAATATTTGTCTGCATGCAAAGCCAGTCATTTGAAGGAGCATTTTCTGATGGTTTATATGGAGAGAAAGGTTATTTTTTGCTCTCAAACATTTGTCATGTTATAGCATTGTGTAAAAGATTTTGACATGAAATGAAACCAGAATGTAAATCTTTTCCCAGGTCATATCATGCAATTCATTGAGTACATCTTTGGTATCTTTAGTACAGAATGGAAGTTCGCTTTCCATTGGTGTCAGGAATAAATCAATATAATCAGATAGTCTTTCTGTAAGAGATCAATGCCGTCCTGTTCTGTTGATGCTGCTGGGTTTCATGTTTCTCTTTGCTTTGCCAGCCGTCTTCCATATATACTTATGTGGGTCAGATCTGGGGCTTCATGAAGAACCCTTCACCCGTCCAGGATACTTTCACTGGCCTTCCGTCAGTTGGCGAAACCTCTTGGTTTCTTTGAGGCACAGTGTCTAGTATTGCTCACTGTGCCCACATTAATATGTGGCAATTCTGTGATCTGTCCTCTCTTGCTGGGGCTCCCGTCTCTGACTCACCTGACATTTGCAGGCTCTTCTGCTTCTATCTTGGCACTCCCCCTTCTTGTGTTTCTGTCTGGGCAAATCATTTTGTTGGCCAGGGCCCTATAAAATGTGATTTTCAAAATCTGTTTCAAGGGTGAAATCATATTTTTGATAAATTGAGTGATAAAGCACCTTCATAAAACTCACGCGTGAACTAGAACAGGCTTGAAACCACTTGTGCCACTCATCACATCCTTAGAGCTGGAATACACATCCTTGAGTATGAGAGTTAACAACCTTGAGGGGCAGAGGGGTAGAATAAGTGTTGATTACATATCATTATGTACTGTAATTTTACAGACCCAAGCAGAAAAGTGATAACCGTAACAACTATATTGTTGGCTATATGAAAACCAATAAAATCTGTTTACAAAAAAAAAATGAGAATTAAAAATCTTGGTTCAAAGACAATACTCTTCCTCGGAGTCCAGGAAGGACATGATGGTGTTAACTACAGACCACATAGCAGGGATCAGCTATCTGAGATATATATAAATGCTGACAGAACAAAGGACAGCCTTAGCATTGCCTCTTTTGACTTGAAGATTCCAGGTATTACATAGGGAGGGCAATAAATCAGAGCGCCTTCAGGCATGGTTACTTAGAAGGCAATGGCCCTCCCGGTGATCCTCTCGCTGGGGCGCCATGACGGTTTGATCGGTGGGACACAGATGAGCATCAATCACCTTGGGAGCATCTGATGACTGTGTACAGGGAAGTGGAGAGGCACCGGTGGGCGGAGACCTGCCGTTTTTTGGATGACTTGGTAATTCCTCAGCTTACAAAGGAGCAGACGAGGTGACTGGAGGGGGCGCTCCAAGTGGAGGAACTTCAGGAAGTGATCCAGGAAATGGCATGCTATAAAGCGCAGTGCCCAGATGTGCTCCCCATTGGAGTACTATCAAATATTCTCTGAGCTACAGGTTCCCCGATTGTTGGAGACTCTACAGGAGGCGAAGATTTGCAGATTGTTACTGCAATCCATGCAAGAGACTCAGATAGTTAAGCACCCCAAGCCAGGTAGAGACCCTACGGACCCCAGATCCTATAGGCCTGTCTGTGTTCAGGGTCGACACTAAAATACTTGTGAAGGCTCTTGCGACCAGGCTTCAAGGTGTGGTGACCCACTTAGTGCACAGGGATCAATGTCGCTTCATGCCAGGGAGGGGGGCCCAGATGAATCATGTGTTGCATTTTGTAGTTGGCGGCCTCATTAGTAGGTTTAGATATAGAAAAAGTGTTTGACACAAAGTGTTTGACATGCTCAACTGGGAATACCTTTGGGAGGTATTGCGGAGAATGGGTCTGGGGCCAATTTTTCTATCCTGGGTGCAACTACTGTATGCCAGTCCTGTAGCGTGAGTTTCCACCGGACATGTAGTCAGAGTGCATACATATTGAAAGGGGTGTGATACAGGGTTGCCCCTTCTCCCCACTCCTCTTCGCATTGGCGATGGAGCCATTGGCGATTCGACTCCGCTGGGACGTGGCAGCGTGGGGTATTGTGGTGGGAGGCTACAAACATGTTGTCTCACTCTATGCAGATGATGCACTCATTTATGTTACCCACCAGGAGAGATCTACTGATGTGTTGCTGCGGATCATGACGAATTCAGTGCAGTGTCTGGCCTACGGGTCAACAAACAGAAAATAGTGCTATTCCCCCTAGCCGCACATGGAGCCTAACCTGCCTGTGGCTGAACTTGAATAGGAAAGGGACAATTTTCGCTATCTGGGAATATAGGTGGCTCATTCATCCGATGCTCGCTACCACCTCTCATTATGGGTAGAGTTTTTGAGGGCCTAGAAGCATTAATTGGGTTTGCCTGCCTCTGTCTGTGATGGGCAGGGTGGCCCTTTGTAGAAAAGTGTTGCTGTCTGTATTTCCTGAATGCCATATACGTAATCTCGAAGTCCACCATAGCCTTCTTGTAGCCCTCATGTGGGCTGGCAAGAGGAGCAGAGTGAAATTGGACATCCTAAAGTTGAACACAGAGCTAGGGGGCCTGGGGCGGCCAGACCTACAACCATATTATTTTGCGAGTCTCCTACAGGATGCAGTGCAGTGGTGCGCAGATGGCCGAAATGAGCATTAGACCCTACTGGGGCTATGGGGTGCTGGTAAGGAACTCTCATGTTATCTCATGCGTAGGGCTGGTATTCTGAGAGACTGCCCTATTATTATCCGACAAGTGATGGTGGGCTGGGAGCAGACGGTCATTTGAGTGTTGCGCAGGGCTCCATATGCTAGGTTACTTCTCCTATGATGGCTGTCAACCTTCAGGTCTATAAGTCAATGATGGCTCTGTCGCAGTAGTTCAAAGGGGGCTGCACCATGGCCGGCAGTCTATACCGGAAGTATACCTTCCTCACATTGGAGGAAGGTAGGGACACGTTTTAGCTGCTAGAGGGATAGTTTCTGCAATATGCGAAAACATCCTGAACAGACCGCAAGGTCTGGATGACCTTTCCTGCTAAGCTTGTGCACTCTCTGACATTGCGCCTACTGCTGGACTCCGGCTCCAATATGGGTTTGATAACTAGCATTTATAAAGCTCTTAAGGGAGATCCTCAGACCAACATGGGTGGGTCCAGAGTAGATGGGATGATGACCCCTCTCCGAGAGTGACTGGAGGAGAGCCTTTACCCAAGTCAAAGAGGTAGCCAGCAATGCGCGTTTTAAGCTTACCCAGTTTTATTATTTGCACCACACCTATTTAACCCCGCAGCAATTACACTGGATAAATGAGTCCCGATCTGCCAATTGTCCCTGATGTGGGTTCACCCCGGCGACTTCCGCCATATGATGTGGGAGTGCAGTAAACTACAGGAGTATTGAGGAGGGATCTTGCATGTTTTGTTTGGGATCACACACAATTAGATGTTTCATTCAAATGCTTCCTACAAGGGTTGCTTCCAGCTCCTAAGCGGGCGGCCAGATTAAAACATAGGTCCGCCCTCCTGGGTCTGGTTCTTGCGAGACGTCGTGTGGCTATCCGTTGGATTCCGCCCAGGTCACCGACTGCCCATAAATGGATGGTTGACAAGCAGGAGTGGGAAGTAGCGGAGGAGAGACAATTGCAGGCGGTACTTACTGATGATAATGCTGAGCGTGATTTGGAGGTGTTGAGTGATAAGTTAAGACAGTTGGCAGAAATGGAGCTGCCAGTGGATGGTCCCCCTGTTGCATTTCAAGATCAATTGCTGGGAACATCTGTTGCTGAGGTGTGAGGGCCTGGATTCCGCATTGAGTTGAAGAGAGTGTGTGTGCTGGTTTGTGGGGTTCTAGATAGTGTTGCCAGTTCCCAAAGGGAGATGGTGACAACTCGTTCCCCCTTGCTTTTTTGCCACCCCCTCCCTCTATTTTTTTTCTCACTCAGCATTCCCCTACCCCCAGTAGTGGTGCGAGTGGGGGCCCTTCAGAGGGCAATGTATGGTCATGTATGTATGGCCACTGCTCAGTTTTTTGCAGTTTTCCACTTTTTATCAAATTCTGTTTATTAGAATTTTTCTTTGAGATTGAAACAAAAAGCATTACACATGCAACATTGGTCAGAAAATCAGCCCAGAGTTACAGATCTCACATGTAGGTTACAGCTTCTTCACGAGGTCTGTGGCGTATAAACTTTATAAATCAGTACAATCATAACATGTTGCAGTCAGTCCATCGCTTCTGAGCGTCATCAGTTTTTCACTTTTATTTGATTTATTGTTTTGTCTTTTGCAACACATATATCACATGATGATGGGCAAACTTTACTGTTCTTGAACTGCTGTTCAGTAGAAACGGACACTGCTATATTCTGATTTTCTGTACTTGTGACTAGAGCGTGAATGGGGTTCAACCTATTGTCCACAATGGTAGGAAGTGGGTCTATTGCCTTTCCGGATACCTCCACCAGAGTCGAATGTACTGCCTTTTGTATGTTTTACTTAATAAAAACAAAGAAGATTCCAGGGATGGCATCTCTTGTTCATTCCCATGACTGTCCTAGGCAACCATGGGCTACTCAGTGGGAGAAAAAACAGTTTCAACCCAGCCAGGTGTAAGGAGAGTTCATCGATATAGGAGAGTGGCCAAGGAGCTGAAAAAAGGCCTGCATGGTGGGCGGGGAGTTCTTCCATATGGAAAGAGGGGCACCAGCCCAATTTTACACTAAGGCAAAGCGTAAGTGCTGGAAATGGAGGTGTGTGGCCTGTGAGAAAATAGGATTTGGTGGCAGAGTTCTTTCAATCACTGGCTCATGTTCTCGCTACGTTTAGCGCTTCAGCTGCCACCGCCTCTGAAAATTCCTGGAACGACTCCACCTGAAGTAGAAGGTCCCTTTGGAAGAAGATTGCCGAGTTTTGCTGGATGAAGAGGACTCAAGGACTCCTACCTCATGCTGGCATCCGGGACTGGAGCTGCTTGCCAAGAGTCAAGTAGTTGACTTGCTGTCTGCCTGCTTTCGGGTCACAAAAAGCAGGCCGACTCAATAAATCCAGGCTGACCACACAGGACGGGAGTTATCAGGAGAACTGGCTTGAGAGAGGCCAGGACCCTAGAAGCCTTCTCTGAGGTGGTACGGGATGCAAAACTGACCAGAGGCAACTTTGCTAGCAGTTGGGGAAAATTGGGACTCTTTTGCGCTGGAAGGTCGCACCTTAAGCAGTTACGAAAGCTGGGCTCTTCCTTCTTGTATTTTTTTGCTTCTTTGAAACATGCATTAGTGGGACCTTGTAAAGGTATATGGCCTTGTGGACCCCTGCCTGGCTACAAATTCCATTTTGGCTTACAGAAAAGTGACCAAGTCTGAAGGTAAAACGTTGGATTGGGGGCGAGGCAGCAGTTCTATTTCAGACTGGAAAACATCCATCCATGGCCACAAAAGTCAGCTTTGTGCTGCTGAGAGCTCCTGGCTTTGAAACCAACAGCTTCAGCGAGAGCTTGACAATGATGTATCTGACTTAAAGGGACCCTTTCTGCCAGAGTCTTGTACCTTGACGCCTGCAAATTTTTTACTTACTAAGCTGAAAACTTTACCTGAAAGACCCACTGTATGTATCCAACAGTTACTCCATTGTGGTCAGCTATCAAATGTTATTTTTTCAATGGCAGTTTACTTTTTCTAGACGCTTTTACCAAAATATTTCTGAAATTCATATCTCTGGTTCGCCTTAATCTATTTTAATGGTCTTGGTGTCATTTTGCTTATTACAGGTTTCTCTACATTTCTGAATTGGTTTGTGTTCTTTACCTTAAAATTGTTGGTACTTATGGCTGATGGTCTTTCCAGGTATTAATATACATGTTTTCATATTTGTAATATGATGTAAATATAATGTGCTTGAAAAAAATGTTGGTATACACATTTCTCTAGGAGTTTGCCTGCTGCTTGTGCCATACCTTTCAGGGGCTGAGCAAAGAGTCTCCGAAAACTTTGTTTTGACCTAAAGAGACTGTGTTTGTTAAGTTGGTAGGGTTTACTCCCTCCCAAATTAATAACCGTATTTTTGACACCATCATTTCACGGAGCTCGCAGAGTTCCGAAAAACTCCGCTCCACGGTGCGGAGTTGGTGAGCACAAGCGAGGAAGTTAAACGCTAGACTGCTTCACAGCGGGATTTCTAAATGCGGGCGGTTGCGGATGGTCTCGACTGCTCGCGTTGAGAAACCTTCCGTTCATGTTGAGGAAGCTGGCTCCCGAGTAGAACTTCTGCTCGAGTGGCTGAAAGAAGCAGCGCCCTCTTGCGCTGCGCATGATGCAATTCATGCTGAATTTACAGTGTGGGACAAACACCCAGCGCTAAAAATCAGTGCGAACGGCAAGAGGTAATGCACTCCGCTGCTTGCAGAACTCCTTGTAGCTTGGCGGAACTCCGCCCAGGCCTAGTCAAACTGCTAAGAGCAAGTAGTAGTAACCGCTCAATGCATGGCTTTTTAAATGTGAAATATGTTAAACACAAGCAATGCCTCAATGTGAAGCTTATTATTTATTGCTCATCAATTGTAAAAAAGTGACATTTTCCTAAACAGTTAATTTAAAAAAACAATTATGCTAGTGCCTGACAGAGGTTGCTGCCATTTCTCACTGCCCTGCTCCAGTCAGTGTTGTAAAGCGATGCACTGCAGCCACTGAACTAAAGCCCAGGGCCTGCTGGGTAAGCTGTCCCCCGAGTCAGAGGACTAAGGCAATGCTGACCAAAGGAACAATCTCTCTGGCATGTTTGCAAGGATGCTGTGCTCACGCTTTCAGTGCCGTTGCGTGGCCCCTTCTATAATATTGATCACGCTGGGGCTTAATACAAACATAATCCCATGGGTCATGCCCTCATTTGAATGGAGGCGTGGCTTCATGCAAATGAGGGAAACCTTTGTCTTTGCTCCTTTGCCATATTGCAGATGCGGCCAAGAGGCCATCAGGAGATGCACTGACTGCGTGCCACATATTGGAGGCACTCTGACTGTATGCCCCTCAAGGTTGGGAATGGGGCTCAGTGGTCCCAGGGCCCCCTGCCATGCAGACAGCTGCAGACACCCCCTGCGCACACCTGCAGGAAGATCTGTGCCCCGCCCCGCTGCTCTTTTAAACACTGGCCAGATTGCTTCATGCAAAGAAAGATTGACTGGTGGCATCAAACAGCCAGTCCACCTTGCACCAATGTGCTGTTCTCAGGTCAGGCCTGAGTTTTTATCTGCGCTGCCCTGTAACATGGCTCCCTCCTCCAGTCCATGCCCTGCGCACCCAGTTAGGGGTATGACCGAGAGTGGGACAGTGCACTGTATCTGTAGTGAGGCTTTTGACAATGCATTCTAGACGAGGCACAAGGTGTACTGAGTCAGTGCAACTAGACAAAATGATGGAATGGTGTAGCGAAGATATGGGCAGTCAGTGGTGGTCCATTGACCGCAGCATAGCCAACTGCCTTCTCTGAATGATACAGTGGATAGTTCAAAACGTCAGACCTAAAGGGGTGGGCAGTTTTTCAGTTACGAGGGCAGTTATTGCGACTTGGGACCAGGCTACCCTGGTGAGGGGACTTGACACTTTTTGTTGACCACAAAATGGAGCAACCGTGATTTCACACCAGCGCTGCTTGACAAGGAACTTGGGTGCTGGAGAAAAAAACAAGAAATGCATGCAGATCGGGCATTTTTCTAAAGTGATGTAATCATGAAGTAAAGACGTCACAGCAGTGAAAAAATTGATTTTGGTGCTGTTATTCACAGCACAGACTTCCAGTGGAAGCCACATATATCAAAATATTTTTCTGCCAAAGGGAAAATGATCCGTGTTGGTAAAAACCATTCCCTACGCTCCTTTGAATTAGGTTTCCTTTCCCTTCCTATCATGGAAACGCACTTTATCGTACCTTTTTTAATGAAGTACTTTTTTATACGTGTTTTCTGATAGAAATGGCGCTGCAAAATGATTGTGAATATCCAGGAATGTAAACATTTCTGATTCTCCCATGCTCTTCAGGTGGACACCTCCATGAAAAGCCACTTTTCCTTCCCCTGCATCTAAACTTAGTCCTCTGGAAAAAACGTATATGGGTTGTCAACATGTTCTAAATTGTTATATTCATACTAACTTTACTGTAAATTAATTTCTTGGCCAACGCAGAATTTTCGACTTAACTTTTTCAACATTATTATTTCTAAAAGTAGGATTAACTAGTCATGTTCGCTTGAGGTTGAGTCGATCAGGCGAAAGCAGAAACTGCACATCTCACCAACCCGAATAATTAAAAGCGATTGTGTTTCTTGCCAGGTATATGTCACCCAGCGTTTATTTCTGGTGCTCAAAGCTAAGTGAAATGCAGATATTCTGTTGTCGGATCTCGTCGAAATTATTTACAGTTAATACTTGCATAAAGGTTAGAAAGGTTGATGAAGCGAAATTTCGCTTTGTTTCACTATTCACGGCATGTCAGAATGTAATTATGACTGATTCATAAAAGTGTCGCGCCGAGGAGCGCGCTTTGTTCGAGCGCGGATCGTGATAAGGACTGACAGTATCAGAGAATAGAGCATTTTAGTCTTGTTACTTCTGAATGATTGCTAATTACCCCGGGGGTCATGCATTATGCTGGCAGGATTCATTGACATTACTGTTTTTATCATAATCTGCTTTTCCAAAAATGTCTTCGCATAAAACACTGAATATGTCGGGGACAGTAGTTTAGAAGAGGTTTCCTTTGCTGGGAAACATTTGACACCTAGGTCAACCTATTACCTTTTAAAAATAGTAACTATTTACCTGCTGATGCTAAATGATGTGGCACGCATACCTCAGCTCAATTTTATGATTGATTTTCCTTTTTAAAAAAAAAAAAATAGTGTGAAACAATATACAATATAAATTGATGTGGAGTCTGCCTTTGGGGAAATCCTTCTATCAAAATTCTTCCGAAAATTGCACATATGTTTCCCTAGATGTTTTTAACACAGGAAGACCTCCTCCTCTATTGGAAAAGGGTGCTGCACCCCCACCTTTTGTTTTATTGATCGCCCTTAGGTTTTTAAGAGCCGAGGTTGCTGCAGCGTCGTATAAGGCTTGTTCTTTTATTGTCCTGAACGGACTGCTTGGATTGTCAGCCCCTATGTTTTTTTCTCCAGGTTCCCATTACTTGTCACTGAGGCCCACTGTGCCAGACTGGGCCTGTGAATGTGTGAATCGGGGGAGTTTTGTAGATTTATTTGCCTACCATGTATGCCTTTGCAGCTTGTTTCTAATCCTTTCCCCCCTTCCAAATGTCCTCGTTATGTTACTGTAATTTGTATAGCGCACATACACCAGACGGTTTCTTGGCGCTTAGGTAACTAACACAGCTTGACCTCAGAGTATTAATTATAGGCTTGCTTGAAGAGCCATGTTTCTAACAACGATCTAAATTTGCCATAGTTGGGGGTGGTCTTAATTTCCTGTAGCAGGGAATTCCGGATGCAGGGGCAAGGACTGAGAATCTGTATCCACCAGTCCCTTTCTTGCTGAATTGAGGAATCAATAGATAATGTAAATGGGTAGATCTGAGATTTCTATTGGGGGGGGGGGGGGTGGTACTTATGGATACAGGATTTTTATAAAAGCTGAGCTTTTATTGTGAAGGGATTTGAATACAATGCAACATGTTTTGAGAATGGATCACTGTGCGCCAAAGGAGATTTTTCGTCAATTGAGAAATGTGGTAATGTCTAGGAGGTTGGTAGATCAGCTGTGCAGCCTGGTTTTGAATTAACTGGAGTCTATGGGTGGGGTAGCTGGGAAGGCCCAGTTAGAGAGAATTGGCATAGTCTATTCTTGACATGTCAATTATGACTTGAACCAGTGCATCTACAGTGACAAATGTCCAGATTTTCTTGATTCTGCAGAGTTGGAAGAAGCGGGATGATATTACTGAGCCAAGTTGTGGTTTCAGGGAGAGTTCCTCGTTGATGAGGATCCTGAGGCTTTTTACTGACTTCTTAGGAGGGGGTGGAGTACCCTTCGCAGTAGTCCAAAAGGAAGGACTCCAAAGTCTAAGCTTGTTTTTGGTGATAACTCTTTCTGTTTTATCAGGGTTTAGTTGCAGATGATTGTTGTTCAACCAATCCCGAATGAACAACACTGTGCTTGAAAATGCTTCTTAGATTCAGGGGTATTGTCAATTGTGAAGAGAAGTTGCATATATCGTCAGCATAATTATATATTTTGACCATCATATTTTTAAGATAGTGCACCAGAGGGCAAAGGTTTAGGTTGAGGAGGTGTGGAGAGAGAGAAGAGATTTGTGGCACCCCACAGTTCAGTTGCACTTTAGGAGAATTGAAGAGTGGGGGGTGACAGTCGAACCAATTGAGATCTGTCTTTGTGAGATAATGCTGTTGATTAAAGAGTCCTGTAGCCCTGCTGCCTGACAGGGTCCACCAGGAAATTATGGTTGTGTCAAAGGCCGCTGAGATCAAGTAGGACGAGGGCTTGGGTAATGTCTCTGTCCACCTCTTCCCACATGTCATCCATGCCCGAGAGGTTGACGTCTTCTGTGGCGTGGGCTCGGCAAAAGCTGACTAGGCAGAGGTCAAGGAAGTCTGAGTCCTTAAGGAAGGAGCAGAGATTACAAGCTACATGGGCCTCTAGTATTTCTGCCAGGTAGGGAAGTAGGGAAATCGGGCAATAGTATTTTAAATCAAGGGTGCCCTCGCGTGCTTTCTTTTGTAGGGGTACTACAATTTCCTCTTCAAAAGAACTAGGAACATTTCCTTGGTTAAGCCACAGATTGAGGGAGTATAACGCTGGGTCGGGAAAGAGTGTAAATACAGTTTTTAATACGTTCCGGGGCAGGTATCATTGGAGGATCCAGATTTAACTTTTATAAGAAGGTCCGATAGACCCTCCTTACTGATTTCGGGGAATTATGAGAGAGTACAAGTGTTCTTGTCTCTAGATGGCATAGTATTGTGCAGAGAACTGAAGGGAATGCTCTTTTTGATAGGCTCAATTTCGCCAATAAAAATGGAGTTAAAAGTATCACAAAACGTTTGAGAGGGTGTGATGGGCAAGGTAATCCTATCAGGGTTTGTGAGTTCTGTGACTATTTTGAATAGCTCTTTGGCCTTGTTGGAGTCCAGATTTTTATTAGTAAAGAAGGTAGCTTTGGCTTGCCCAAGCAGAAGTTTAACCTCTTTAAATTACCTTACATAGATTTTCTTGAGGTCAGGTGAGTATTTATCCCGCCATTTGTGTTCACAATGCAGCAGTTCCAATTTGGCTGCTTGTAACTCTTCTGAGAACCTTTTAGTGGTGTCATGTTGTCTAATCTGTTTAGTTTTTTGGAGGGGAGCATGCGTTTTGCTGGCCACCTTTTTTTAAAAATAACCTTTATTTTCGCTTTCCATGAACAGCACCACCAATAGAGGTAGAAATTAACAGTGGGGGGAGCACAGCTGGGGTGGACCTTTGTCTTTGCGTGTTGATGGCTGCTATGACTTGCTACTCGATTAACCCGTCATCACAACAGTCTCAATCTTACTTAGATGTTGGATGGGATTTTTCCAAGGATTTCCAAAATAACTGAAGGTCAAGGTCAGCTCGGGACCAATTCCTGGATCGGGTGCCAGGGCGAAAGGGCGATTTATTGAGGGTAAGGTCAGTTATAGAAAATGTAATCCGATGATGATCACACCATACTGGGGGGGGCGGGGGTGCAATGATCATATTTTTTGAGGAGAGGTTAGTGGTCCAGACTTGCTCGAGGGTGTGACCTTTAATATGCTTGGGCTGAAATACCTGCTGTTTCAAGTTTAGGTTGTTGAGGATGTCGGTAGGGTCAGCTGCTTGCCTCCCGCCATTTTCCTCATTTGCCCAATAAGTAAAATCACCTATGAGCAGTATATTGGCTTGACTAATGATCAATGGAGAGGTTGACTCAGCTAGGAATTCTGGGAAGTTTTGCATATAACTTGGTAGTCTGTACAAAAGAACACACATTAGCGAGGAAGTGGGGTAATCTAGTTTAATCACAAGATTTTCAACTAACGGGAGGTTTAATGAAGTTAATTTAGTGAATTTGATTTGTTTCCATATTGCTGTGGCTACCATTCCTGCGGCTCTTTTTGTTTGTAAAACATAGTAGTCAGCTGGAAGGGCGAATGAGATGTCTTGGGAATATTCGTCCGTGAGTCATGTTTCTGTCAGTAGCAGCATATCTGGGAGCTTTTGTATCCAATATATTGAATATTTCTGTCTGGTGTTTGCCCAAAGACCACGTGTTAAGTTATATCACCTAAGTTAGGGTGGAGTTCAACTTATGAGTAGGGGCAGTGGAACTATTTTGTCTGGGGGCTGACGAGGATTAAGATAAACAATTAGTCCATGGAGTAGCTCTACAGGTGTTTAACAGACCTAATTTGAGTAGTTTCACAGTAAGGGGAGGGGCTGTATTTAGGCATGTCGAGACATGGGAGCCCTTCTGCGGAGTAAGGGAGTATTTGGGCATAATGACTGGCCCCTGGCCCTGGCTGGACGCGAAAGGGCAGAGAGGGGCTTGTATGGGGACCAAGGTGAATGCATGGGGCCCTTTCTAGATAGGTCACATGACTCTTCTATCTAAGTTGCCTAGTCCAGACAAAGTTTAATTTCTCTTTGAGCCCTAGGCATGCTAGTTTGCAGACATGAGTCCTTTTGTTTCCCGTAAAAATAGTAGGACTCTTAGAAGACTTACCTGTGCGTCCGTATCTTGCCAGCAACAACACAAAGTTATTAACAGGACTTCTGGCAACTACCCCTGGTGAGGGGATATGCGGAGAACATTCAGGGCCTCATTCTGAGTTACCTGTTGTCTTCAGAAGTAATACTGCACCCAGTAAATACAGTTGCGGCCTTGTGTGGATTCAACCACATGCGGTAAATTAATGCATTCTGAGTTCCCCTCCTTGAAATGAGACATAATGCTGTAAACCTTATTGTTTTCATGCGTTCTGATCTCACTTATCTTGCAACGTTTTATGTGGCAAAACATGTGCAGAAACAACTGTGCCAACTTGTGTAGTTCCTAAAAATCTATATAGGATCTGCCCGTTTAGACAACATAAACTTAGGGGTTTGGTGTCCAGACTGATTCCAGGCACCCCCACAGGATATGTTAGTCAGTTAGTCCTGCTAGCTCACAGTGTCACTGTGAGCCCCTCTTACCAAGGAGCGAATAGCTTATGGCAACTAGTGAACATGAAAAGCCTGACCCCTCAGGGATTGTGGAAACAGTGCAAAACCTTTCGCTCAGTCACTCGTGCTCACTTTGTCTCAGAGAGTTACACAGAATAAACGGTGGGAACGTTTTCAATAAGCATTTATTGAACCAGCGTCATTCTAGTGTAAAATACGTGTGCGGCAACAACCATGAGTCAGAAACAAATATATACCGTTATAAGCACCAACAGAGTAAATAAACGGTAGAATTCTACCATAGTGCTAAAACAATGGATATATGCAGGCATATAGATACATGACAGTAGTAATGCGTACTCCTACGATGCAACCCTAACTAGATGTACCTAAGTGTACCTAGCATGTATGTAGGTGTGTAGCCAAGAATCATCCCCTTAGGATAAAGCCAACCCCATTACCTGATGTGAGAGAACGAAGGACCCCATCTTGCTCTCGAGATGGACACTCCACGAGGGATATCAGACCTTCGTGCTGGAGTGTCTGCGTGCAGGAACCTCAGCGTCCTGTGTCAGCATGGAAGTCTTTTTCTCCTCTGGTTTGCCCAGCTAAGATGTAGTGCCTATATACCCGAAAGGTACCCTCAGGAGTTCAACCTAGAAGTGTGCCATAGGCATGTCAGGAAACTGTGTGGTATTACTGCACAAGTTGTAATACCGATTCTGATAGATATTTCTAATTGCAGATTCCTCACCTTTACAATATCCCCAAGCACCAGACTTGATCCAGACGCTTTCACAGTAGTGCTCTAGTGTGTTGCTTGGTGGCACTGTGCAGCTCCGCATTGACTTTGTTCCGCCCTGGTTATGACAGAGCAAAGCCACATAAAATCACCATCCCTGTGTGCCAACATCATTTCCTCTCCTTCGAATGAAGGTCTGGGGCTCTGCTCACCTTTTATTGTCAATTTACAAATTCTTTTCTTCAAAAATCTAAATCCAGTGTGCAAGGGAGCAATGTTCCACCTACAAGTGCAGGGTTCAAACCATGCTGTACCTGTCGGAAACAGATGTTGGCTACTAACCCACTTGAGGTGCGCCTTTGGTGATGGAGCTGGGGCACAATCCCAAGTCCTGCGGGGAATGCATCCTTATGAAACCAAAGGTCATTCAGGACCGCAAAGCAGAGCTGTACATTGCAGAGTATTGGAAAAAGTCACGCAAGTCTTGCTTCCGCTCAAAGTTAAAGGAGGAGACTCCCTCTTGTAGGAAAACATTAGTTTGGGCATCTGCCTCGTCGGGCCATGATCTGGTGTTGGCAATCCCAGAGGGCTATACCCTACATAGACTGGATAGAGTGGGTCGGAGAGGGGGGGGGTTGGCAATTATTTGTAGGGCCCCACTCCTGTGCTCCACTAAAACACTGTCTGACCCTGAAGACGCATTCGAGGCCTTATACTTCTGTATAACTTGCTCTCCGACAGAGTCCTTTACGGGTATCCTGGTCTATAGACCACCGGGCCCTAGAACCAGCTTCTGCTCTGACCTGTTCCGTATCCTGGAACCTTACTTTGATAAACCTCATTTTTCTATTCTGGGGGATTTCAACTTTCATTTAGATGATGTGGTTTCCAGGGATTCTGCCCAGCTCATTGATGCGCTGGAAGCTTGCGAGTTTATTCAGCGTGTAAAACATCCGACGCACAGGGCTGGCCACACCTTGGACGGGGTGTTTACCAATGATCCCAGACTCTCTGTTGGCTCCCCCCTCCCCTTGGTCTGGTCGGACCACTTTGCGGTTCCCTTAGGTTTTTTATGCGCCACTAAGGATCTTCTCGCTGCCGCGCCTTGCAATAAAACTTTGAAAAGAGGTTATAGGAATATTAATAATTATGCCCTTGTTCCTTTCCTAAAAGACTGTGGTATTTCCGGCTCAAGAGATGCGGATGGGGCCGCTCAGGAGCTGGTTAACTCTATCACCGTTGCGGTTGATACGCTAGCTCCCGCCTCTCTACGCTATGTCGCGCGGCGGAAACCATCTGCACCATGGTTTACGGAGCCACTTAGACTCTTAAGACAATCCTGCAGGACTAAGGAGCGGAAATGGCGTAAGTCATGGGCGCCTTCTGACAGAGATGATCACAAACGGACACTGCGCGAATATAAATCTCAAGTTACCAAGGAGAAGCAGGAATATTTTGCCAAGTTGACAATGGCGCTTCCTTCATCTAAGGAGCTTTTTAAGATTGTGGACTCATTGTGCTCGCTTCAGACCCCTGACCCTGTGGTGGCTTCGCAGGAGCTCTGCAACAATCTTTCCGATTTTTTCTATAATAAAATCTCGGATATTCACTCGGCCCTTGACAATCAGAAGAAGTTGCTGAATGAGCATTCTCTGAATAACATTAAGGTCTCGGAATGCTGGGGGAAAGATCCACTCATCTCTCTTTCCTACTTTCCGCCTCTCTCTCTCGAGGATCTCAACCTACTGTTGGATCGGATTAAGTCAGCCTCCCCGGCCGATCCTTGCCCGTTGAAAGTTCTTAAGGACTGTCGGGAATCACTTCTGCCTCCACTACTGGCAGTCATGAACGCGGCCTTGACTCAGGGCAGCTTTCCAGTGGTCTGGAAAAAGGCCATAGTGAGACCCCTCTTAAAGAAATCCTCCTTGGATCCGGGAGTGATGAAGAATTTTAGGCCCATCTCCCTCTTGCCTGCTCCTGCAAAGATGCTTGAAGCCCATTTAAACTTTCACCTTTCTGCTTTCCTTGATTCCTCTGGGTTCTTAGATAGTTCACAGCATGGTTTCAGGAAACTTCACAGTACCGAATCTGCTCTGACTATGGTAGTGGATAACATCCGGCGTAAAGTTGATCTGGGTCAGTCTACGATTCTTGTTTTGCTGGATCTGACTGCAGCATTCGATACCCTGTCTCCCTCCACCCTTACATCTCGGTTGAGAGAGGCAGGGGTCGCAGGACAGGCTCTCAGCCTTTTGGACTCCTTCCTGCACCAGAGAGAGCAAAGAGTTCTGCTGGGGGATTACCTCTCCCCTCCCAAATCTTTGCAATGTGGAGTGCCCCAGGGCTCGGCCTTGAGCCCTACCCTATTTAATCTGTACGTGGCCCCCCTTGCAAGATTAGTTAGATCGCAGGGGATGGAGGTTGTATCCTATGCAGATGACACTCAGATTATGGTGTCTCTTAACCATTCTCTGAGTGTCTCTGCCGCGAACTTTAGGGCCTGTATGCAGATGGTGGCTGAGTGGATGGTGCTTAACTCCCTAAAGCTGAATGCCGACAAAACGGAGGTCCTTGTGTTCGGCAAAGATCAAAACATCTGGTCCAATGAGTGGTGGCCTCCTTCCCTAGGAACTTGCCCTACTCCCTCCTCTACGGCTAGGAACCTTGGGGTCATTTTTGACACCTCACTTGCCATGAACAGCCAGACTAACAGAACCGTGGCTACTTGCTGGGGAATTATTAAAATTCTTAAACGCATTATTCATTATCTGTCCCCGCAGGCACGAAAACAGACAGTCACGGCCCTCGTGGGCTCCAGATTAGACTACTGCAATGCACTATATGCGGAGTCTAATAAATATCTGATACAACGTCTGCAGGTAGTACAGAACGCTGCCGCTAGATTTGTTCTAGGACTCCCCAGGGACTCTTCGGCGACGATGGCCAGGAGGAACCTGCATTGGCTCCCTGTCAGATTCAGAATCTCTTTCAAACTTCTCTGTCTCACTTACAGGGCCGTGCAGGCTGGCCCCTCAAATGCGTTGGGGTCTCTACTTACACGATATGTCCCTGGCCGGTCTTTGCGTTCTGCAATCGCTAACAAGCTTGTGGTCCCCCGCTCTAAAAAAGCCAGATGGGGGAGCAGAGCTTTCTCCACCGTTGCGCCTCTACTCTGGAATGGCCTTCCTCTAGAGATTAAGGCGCTTCCCTCTTTGGCCTTGTTTAGAAAAGCTCTTAAAACCTGGTTTTTTATAAAGGCATATCAGTAAGCTCTCATGTGTGTTTTCCAGTCAGCTTTTATGTTAGGCGCCTTGACGCCCATTGGGCTAAGTCTGCGCGTTATAAGTTCCGTTTCATTCATTCATTCAGTTTGTCAAAGGATAGTTTATTGGAATTTAAAATGGTGCCATTGTTTCCTGATTATATTCTGTACTTGCTTCAAATTGTTGCTAGAAGTTCTAAAGCATATTAGTAGTTTTGAATCTTCTTTTGTTTTTTCCTCTAAAACCCTTTCCTGGTGATTGTGTTTGGCTAGTCTTTTGGGTACTGGTCTCGGAAATAGGGACTGATTATTTCTCCCAGTTGCTGATGAAGGGCTGAGGCCTTCATCCTATATTAGATCTTTGAAAACCTTCCTGCAGAAGAACAAATTCAAAATTATTACACTAGCCCAGTTTCTGTCTGCCCTGGATCCAGGCAACTCCAGGACACGTATTTTCATATGTCCATCCTGCAGTCTCACCGGTGTTACCTGCGGTTCAAGGTAGACCAGGACCATTCTTAATTTGCTGTGCTCCCTGTCAGCCTCCAGGTTATTCTCAAATGTGTTGGCAGTGGTCGCAGCACACCTTGGAGGTTGGAGATACCAGTCTTCCCCCAACCTCTGCTCTGGCTGTTGAAAGCAGGCTTGCTACAGTCAGTTGTAGACCACCTCCAGATGACTGTGAACCTCCTGACAACATTGGGGTTCATGTCCAACTTGCTGAAGCTGCACCTGGCTCCTTTGCAGAGGCTTCCTTCCTTAGGAGCAGTCTTGGATACAGCGCTGTCCCAGGCCTTTAGGTCACAACAAGTCCAGGACATTTGGCGTATGATCCCGGTTTTTCAACTTAGATTCTGGATCTCAGTGAGGATGGTTCTGAGACTTCTTGGCCTATTAGACTTCTGCTTATTTACTATGCTAGGTGGCATATGCAAGCTTTGCAGTGGAATCTCAAGTCTCATTGGGCCCAGCTCCATGGGAGCCTCTTAGATTCTATTCAGGTTTTGACGGAGACTGGAAACAATTTGCAATCGTAGCTGCTCAGTGCCAATTGGACCAGTGGCAGACCCCTCTTCCTTCCCCATCCAGAGCTGATGGTGGTGATGAATGAATTGCTGCTGGCTTTGGGTGGTCATCTGGGAGGGGTGTAGAGCAGAGAACTCTAATCTCTGGCGGAAAGTTGATTCTGCTTCTGTTACAGTTGTAGGCTGTTTGCCTGGCATTTGTGGCCTTCCTGCCATCCATCTAGCAAAGGTTGGTACAGGTTATCATGGACAATATCACCGCCATGTGGTAATGCATAAGCAGTGTGGATTGGGTCCTGGGTGTAGTGCCCAGTGGGTCTCTGCCTATGGAGTTGCCCGGGGTGTTAGGGCCTCTTGCTGATCGAGAACCACCTGGTGGGATATTTGAACAGCAGGAAAGAAAAGCTCAACTGGCAGTGCCTGGTGAATCACGAATGACACTTACCCCCCAAGGTGTCACAGGGCATTTTTCAATAATGGGGAGATCTTCGACTATTTTCGCCAATGTTGAACACGCAGTGTCCTTTGCGTGGTGGAGTTTCCAAACAAGCTTTCTCTGGGAGAAACATTCTGGCTACAGTGGAGCACAGGACTCTTGTACGCCTTTCCGCCTGCTGCCCTGAGTTGTGAAGAAGATCTGGAACGACTGGGCCCAGCTCATTTTAGTGGCTCCTGATTGGGCAGGAGAGTGTGGTACCCGGAAAATCTGTGCACGAGCATCTGTTCGCTAAACAGGTTAGTCCTTCGGGAGAACCTTATGTCGCAGCAGCAGGGCAAAGTTCTGCATACAGTCCTGCGCAATCTGGACCACAATGCATTGAGATGGAGCAGCTGAATGCGTTCAATCATCCTCCTGGGGTTGTGGATATTATCCTTGCTGAGTGGCATTCCTCTACTGCTGTGAAAGCTTCTCGATCCAGTCTGGCACCTGGGTATATTGTAAAGGTGATGAATCGGCACATCTAATACCACAGGCTCTAATTAGTGGAACTAAAAACCTTTTGGAATAAGCCTTGTAGTATTTACAGAAGAAAGTGAAGTGGGGCATGCTCTAGGGGGAGGACTCTTCGCTGGGGCAGATGAACTCATTGGTAGAGGCAAAGTGGCCCATCAGAAAACTTAATTGGCACCTCATAATACCAAACCTGAATATGGTTAGCAGAACTGTTCCATGTGGCATTCATCCAAGATAGATCCGGTTCCATATTAGGGGTGGTTTGCAAGTTAACATACTCCCTGAGAAAACCTGGAGGGACAAGACAATAGACGATGCCTGTGCACATGGCAGATCCCCCGTGCTACTGCCTGCGGCAGCTTCGTCTGGTTGGGAAATAGGAACCAGGGGGAGAATCAAATATAGTAACTTCATCAATGCTGGTAATGACTGGTGCAAGAGTGAGCCTTCTTTCAACACACTGAATTTCTTTGTCAATTTTACCCGCAACCTTTTCTATATAACCCAGTTTAGCCCTGGAGCATACTATTCTTTCTTTTGGCCAGGGAGCCCCCCATTTTAGGGTGTAATTTCTGCTTGGACAGCTTCCCGGGATCGGCGTGCACACACGAAGGGGCTTGCAAAGTTACAGAAAGACCCAGGTCACAATGCAGTAACATGTTTTTTTAAATTTTCCGTGCTTGAATGTCCTACTCTAAAGTCTGAGCATTTGAAATCAAATCAAATTTCCCTATAAAACATTGTAAAAATCATTGTCCATAAAAAGTACCACTCCATGCGTTTACAGGCTTTTCAGCATTTAAGCTGACTGGGGTTCTTTTGAACTGCAAAGTACAGCAATGTTATCACTATGTGTGCCTGGTCTCAATCCCAGTGGGCGGCTGGTAGGGAACAGGGGTGGCGGATGGGGGTTGAAAACAACAAAATCTATATTTTTTTACAACTACTTACCTCTTCTGCCATCCCTCCTCCCTCGTCCCTCTGCTTCGCTTACTGACTCTGAAGCAGGAAGCAAACAGGCTCGTGATTGGTCTGAGCACTGTGGTGCGGGCCTCAGACAGGGACCATGAGCCTGTGCATTTTCTCCACCATGGCTGTGTATTACAGCCCTGTGGAGAACATGCAAAGTGCGCATGACTGTTTGGCCGGCCCAAGACGACTGGCCAAACCGTCATGCGCACTTATTGTGCACAAGCCACTCCTCCTCTCTGTGACACCAGCCCCGCCCATGCTAACCTAGCCCCGTAGCTATGAAAAATAAAATAACTGTGTTATTATCATTTTATATTTCCTTTTTCCACTGCTCTGAGAGCAGTGGGGCGACTCTCCTCTGCCTTAGCAGAGGATCTGCTACTGCTCAATCCAACAGATGTCCATGTTGTTCACCTGCCACTATCTTTATATCACTTAATTATATTTTATAATATCTTGAACCAATTATATTCAGCAGAGCTATTTATAGTTCTTGACCTAATATCACATTACTTATCGGAGTATTGAAAGTCCAAAGACCATACTTTGCATCAAAGGAAAGAACATCATTGCCATTAGTAACTACACTATTCTCAATCAATCAATCAATCAAAGCATTTATATAGCGCACTACTCACCCAGAGGGTCTCAAGGCGCTGGGGGAGGGGGGTCCGCTACTGCTCGAACAGCCAGGTCTTGAGTTGCTTCCTGAAGGCGAGGTGGTCCTGGGTCAGGCGGAGGTGGGTCGGGAGGGAGTTCCATGTCTTGGCGGCGAGGTAGGAGAAGGACCGTCCCCCTGTGGTGGCTCTTCGGATGCGGGGGACGGCGGCGAGGGCGTGGCCGGTCGATCGAAGCTGGCGTTTGGGAGCGTAGAAGTTGAGGCGGCTGTTGAGGTATCCTGGGCCTTGGTTGTGTAGGGCTTTGTGTGCGTGGGTGAGGAGTCGGAAGGTGATTCTCTTGTTGACTGGTAGCCAGTGCAGGTCTCTCAGGTGTCCGGAGATTTGGCTGCGACGGGGGATGTCCAGGATGAGTCGTGCTGAGGCGTTCTGGATCCGCTGGAGTCTCTTCTGGAGTTTGGCGGTGGTTCCGGCGTAGAGGGAGTTGCCGTAGTCCAGACGGCTGGTGACGAGGGCCTGGGTGACCGTCTTCCTGGTCTCGGTGGGGATCCACCGGAAGATCTTACGTAGCATGCGCAGGATGTTGAAGCACGACGAGGAGACGGCGTTGACTTGTCTGGTCATGGAGAGGGAGGAGTCCAGGATGAAGCCCAGGTTGCGTGCGTGGTCTGTTGGTTTGGGTGCGCTGCCTAGGGCGGGGGGCCACCAGGAGTCGTCCCAGGCGGAGGGTGAGGATCCCAGGATGAGGACTTTCGTCTTGTCCGAGTTCAGTTTCAGGCGGCTGTTCTTCATCCATTCGGCTACCTCTTTCATCCCTTCGTGAAGGTTGGCTCTGGCGGTGGCGGGGTCGTTGGTGAGGGAGAGAATCAGCTGAGTGTCGTCGGCGTAGGAGATGATGTTGAGGTTGTGCTGGCGTGCGATGTCTGCGAGGAGGCTCATGTAGACGTTGAAGAGGGTTGGACTGAGCGAGGAGCCTTGAGGAACGCCGCAGATGACTTCGGTGGCTTCAGATCTGAACGGGGGGAGGCGGACTCTCTGTGTCCTTCCGGCGAGGAAGGAGATGATCCACTCGAGTGCCTTCTCCTGGATTCCGACGTTGCTGAGTCGCTGCACTAGTGTACGGTGGCAGACAGTGTCGAAGGCCGCGGAGAGGTCTAGGAGGATGAGGGCTGCTGTTTCTCCGTTGTCAAGCAGTGCTCGGATGTCATCGGTGGCTGCGATCAGGGCGGTCTCGGTGCTGTGGTTGGCCCGGAAGCCAGACTGCGAGAGGTCGAGGGAACCGTTCGTCTCGAGGAAGGCGGCCAGCTGCTTGTTGACGGTCTTCTCGATGACTTTTGCAGGAAACGGGAGCAGCGAGATGGGGCGGTAGTTCTTGAGGTCGGTGGGGTCGGCTGATGGCTTCTTTAGTAGAGCGCTGAGTTCGGCGTGCTTCCAGCTCTCCGGGAAGGTAGCGGTGTCGAAGGAGGTGTTGATGATGTCCCGCAGGTGGGGTGCGATGACAGCGTCGGCCTTGTTGAAGACGTGGTGAGGGCAGGGGTCGGTAGGAGATCCGGAGTGGATGGAGTTCATCGTGCGGACGGTGTCTTCGGTGCTGATCGGGGACCAGGTGCGGAGGGTGGTGGTGGAAATGAAAATAAATCTGTAAGCAACATGATATAATAGCCAGTCTATCTGTGTTAAGTTCGAGGAGTGTAGGAAAACAAATCACTCATCTCTATTTTGTTTAGATCTTAAAATTAGTTGCAGAATACAAAAATAGATTAATGTCTAATGGACTTGGAACCCAATTCCATTTTTGGCACTGGGGCTGTCCTCTGTCAGGGCGACGGGAAAATTACTCTGTCACCCTGGTGGAGGACCCGACTGTCAATTTTTGAAATGTCTGCCATCAAGGCGGTTCCTGCCAATGTATTGTAACTTTGCTGTACAGCTCCGTCAAACATAATAGAGCTGTTATCTGTTTTCCCTTCATTTTCAAAAAGAAAATCCCAAAGGAGGATTTTCTTTTTTGAAAAGATTTTAAAAATGCCCCCCTAGCCAGGGGCGCTGTCAACCATGGCGTGGGGGGCATTTTACAGTTGTCACTGCTTCTTACCGCCAGGGTTTTCCTGGCAGTGGCGAGCAGTGAAAACTGGTCCACCCATCTAAATTAGATGGGCAGACATACAGGCCAATCTCCGACAGCCCATACTCCATTAGGGGTTGTAACCAAGACAGAGTAGTCTCCGCTGTCGTTACACCAAAGGTCCGCCCACATTTAAATTGGGTAGGCGGACCATTATGTTGGCAGAGAGGGTATTCCATCGCCGTTGCAATGGAGTACCCTTTCCGCCAGCATATACATTAGGCCCTTAGAGTTTCCAGCTGTATGCCAAAACAATCCCCTCCGTATCTTACATTTTTATAGAAACAAAATATTCCTGGTCACCTGTCGAAGTTGAGTAGCTAAGAGTTTGTAAATCCTTTACCATTTTCAGGGCCTGTGCGACTAAAAGAGGCGCTAGGCAATCCCTGTGACAATTATTTTCGTTGTCCTAGAAGACATAAGAATCGGGTACTACTATGAGCTCACTGAAATGCCATGTACCTCCTCTTTCAGGAGATAGTGAGGTAATAACAGTCAAGGCTTACTTTTGGAGGGTAGTGTGAGGTAGGACGTTTAGCTCTGCTAGCAAATAAACTTCTCAATTAATACATTGAAATTGCCCAAGCAGTTTTAGTCTTTTTTATATAAAACGAATACGCCTTCATTCAAAATTAAGAAAGTATGCTTAGTAATTTCAGGTAGTTTTATGGCATACATCTGTACTTGGGTAATTATTGTAGTAAATAACCAATGTCTCAAGTCTTCGATGCGCTTAAAGGAGGAATACAACAGAATGAGCGGCAACTACAGTCTTAGATATAAGTGTGCATGATCTTACTATTAGATACCTTGCCTAGTTTGTGATCAGAATCACCCACAGTCTGTTACAGCGGCTCTGTGTTGAAGAGGCGGCTTTATTGCCCAGGGATCTTTTGTACCAACAGTGTTTGTGTTTTTTTTTCTGAATGGTTCACAGGATTCAGCAGTCACAGTCTGCAGAATAAAAACTTGGAGGATGGCGACAGTGAAGGCATATGGGCGCTCATGCTGGACTGAAGTCAATGAATGGGAATACTGTGATTTCAAGTAGTGGCAAAGGCACCCTCCCACTGGAGAAGTGCTACTTGTAAATGGAACCTCTGTGTAGCTGCCCAATGAATAACACATGGACCTCACTCTAGCATTACAGCTCCCCACAATATTCAGGTGGTGGATGCACACAAAGACTTTTGCAGGTGGCTCTTAAAGAGCAACGGCATGTACAGAGGCATGCAAGGCATACCCAGTGTCTCACATGCGCTCAGACTTGTCTCACATGCAGTGGACTAGAGGCACACATGTAGTGGAGTAATCACTCGAAGTCTCACAGAAGCAACGGGTGCTTAGAAACATGTGCCGTCGTGCAACAGGTTATAGAGAGTGGGAGTTTGTGGGCGCAGGACTCCAGGCTCAACAGTCTCAGACTCCTCATGGAAGTGCACTACTTGCTCGACTTTGACTCTGATCCATGGAAAGGCCCAGTCTTTACATTTGACAATCTAACTCCTTCTCTCTCTTGACTTGCCGTAGTGCAGTCTTCTTTTTCTAGATGGACTACCAAAGATTCTACCTCTGGTTTTAGCCTTCCTCCACGCAGATATGTTGACCTCTCACAAGTAAAATGTTAAATACTGAATAAGCCTAAGGGCACAGCTTGTATCCAGCGTGGTAGCACTTGGACACCAACAAGCTGGCCACCCAAATTAAAAGTTGACTTCCACCATTTGGAGAGAGACGAGACTAACAACGCGTATTTCTTTCAGGTGTGAAACATCTCTTTGACAACCTAGCCATAGAGGACATGTCACTCTGATTTTGCACTTTCAGTAGCTGACAGTTGACCAGTCACAAGCTGTTATTGGCTCTTGCCTCTCCGGCAGAACAGGGTGCGGACGATGAGCCAGAGTCCTATCTGTTTGTACAAGTTTGTAGCTTTGACCATGCTCCTGGCCAATCATTGCCCAAATATTTGCTAATCTTACGTCATATGCTGACCTTCGCCAACTATTTTAGCCCAGGGCCAATGTGCATAAAGGATCCTTCATACTCCATTCAGTGGGTGTGACTTCAAATCCCACAGGGAGTTCTTGGCTTTACACTTTTTTTTGCGGAGAGGGGCAGAGAGGGGAGCAAAGTTAAGAGCAGTGTAAGAGGGCAGACACGGAAGAGGGGTAGAGCGCAGGTCATTTGACCTGTTACCTCTTCCCCATTACTTTACAATGGAGCACTCTACAACCGTAGTGGCTCAGTGAACAAGCGTGGGCCAGTAATCGATACTCCACTCATCTTCTCAAGCATTCTCATTCACACCACCTACAATCACCCAGTCATGACATACTAGAAATATACAATAAAATAAAGTAGAGAAAACCCACACAAATGAGGGTTAAAATTGTCCATGACACCCTAATACTAATTTAATAGAAGAGTTCATTGACAAGGTTAAAAAGTGGTGGCAACACTATTTTAGAGCTTAAGTATCTCCACCGTGCGCAGGTCAACATGTTTCAGCCAATACATCTTGCCCTTAAGGGTCTGTTGGCTTTCTTCTGTGCCAAAATTAGATCTGTTTGGCTCAGATTTTTGATAGCTCCATATTTGTGATTTTGTTTTCGTGCCATTCATTCATTCAAGTGTGCCATACATACAAACCCAATGGTAATACTTTTCCATGTTGTACCTGTGGGCCAAGTGAGTCCTTTTTAAAAAGGTCTAGGGTTTCCTTGCCAGTGAGGAAAAAAGAGAACCAAAAGAATGCTGACCTGAAGGTCTCCTCTACTTTGATTTACTACATTAAGTACTGGTAAGCTGAGGGTGACCGTCGCAGCTTCTTCTCACTCCCTCGGTTTTATCTAGGATACTACCAGTATATACGCAGGGACCGCGTAACTAGCCTTCTCATATGGGCACAGATAAAAAGGCTTTTACCACATTACAGTTAGTCATATGCCACCAACCACTAATAGTGTCATTACTTTTTTATAGGGACAGTAACCACCCATGTGAAAAGTAGTACCACTTTGGGTGCTCCCTACATTGGTGAGCAAGTACTAAATCATGTAGAGCTCTTGCAGGGTACTCTACGTGGGACCCCGCCACAAGAAGTCATATATTGGTCAGGAAGTGAAATCCAGAAGCATGTTGTTGCATAAACACTGTGTAGGTGACTTTCAGCCTTACACCTTTCGTGTTTAGCCCTGAGGTATCAATAATGTTACCCATAATACTCATCTTATTTAACACAATTCAACATTGTTCAAGTACAAGAACGTAAAATAGATCTATAATCATCATGTCTTATCACAAACAGCTCTTCTCCATGTATTGGTGTGTTCCAACTAGCAGCATACCACTGGGCGTCATTTAGAATACGGTCTTCTGTCTGGACCCAAGCAAAAGCATCATGTCTTAGACTGTCTGCCAGTTTATTAGGGTGCTGGCTGGTGGTATCCATAGGGTGGTGGAAGCACTAGGTTCCTCATTACACCAACTAATACAACCGCTAACCTTAGAGGCAGAACCCACACAAAGTTCCTGCCCTCTCCACTAACAGCGGAGCCATCAATCAGTGGACACACTATAGTATCAAGTAGAGCACAATAAGTGGACGCAAAATCCAGGACGGCAAGACAAACCAGGCCAGCACTGCAGAAACACAACAGAACCCTCAACAAGAACCAAAGCCATCTCTGGTGTTCATAGAGGAACAAATGTAATCCAGCGGGTCCTCATCCTTCTGCGGTTTCTCCGCATCCTCCCATGAAAGTTGACACTCTTGCGGGGGCTCGTGGCCATCTTGAGTGTTGTATTGATTTGTTAGAACTCCATCCACACGCTGCAGGCTGGACTGTACCCCAAATGAGGCCTTTCTTCCCCTAGCAGTGGACCAAACTTGCTGCTGAACTTGAAACAGCCATAGCATAAACACTGCAACTGTCAGATCGATCTGGTGTTGGGAGCCGCTAGTCAAATACACACTCACGCACACCCTCCTCTTTTTTCCCCCTCTCTTTTAATTTTTTTTTATTTTTTATACTCGTATTCCATGTCGTTCAATTTGTGTCTGGATCTCATCACACAACACATTTCATAACAAGAAACACCAAGTTAGCATTAGTTGCATTATAGCGCATGTAGAGCATTTTGCATTAAATGAAAATACACTGTTCTAATTGTGCATTTCCTCTTAGGCAATGTTAACATAGATGTACCTGTTCTAAATATTACATCTTATTTTATACATAGTTGGTGAAGGTCAGCCTAAGACCGTTTTCAGCTCCTAGAGTGCAAAAACAATGTGATTTCTGCAGAGGATTTTAGGAGGCTGCATACTAATCGATTGACTGAAGCATGTCTCATGCAGAGGTTCACTTTTCATTTCCCCCTTGCTTAGAAGACCTAGATAGTGAAGCACTCCTAATATGCACCATGTGTTTGAGTGCACTAAACGCTACATCCTAGTATTTTAATTGTACCATTAACAAATATATTGTCTTGAGTGTGGCACCAGTCCTAATTTTACTGAAAGAGAGCGCGGCTAAAAGCAAGAGTGGACTGCACCTTTTTGCTTCGCGATGTGCTGGACCATGTTTGTATGCAAAACAACATGTAAGCAAAAATGCATGTATGTAGGCAGTTCCCTCAGGAAGGTTGGTGGGAGGTGAGGGCGTTAGGGGAGGTGCTTACAGGAGAAAAACCCTACATGAAGAACATCATCCTGTCAGTGAGAAATGTGGTGGGCTAACAGAAGATGTTCTGATGCAACCCTTCTTGTCCACATTGGCAGGTGGGGCTATAAGAGTTATCCATAAGATGTTTGGGTCTGGGACAAGGGGGGCTAACTGACCATAGATGGCATTGGGGCAGGCAGGGCACAAGGACCCAGCCAACACGGATTACTTGAAACAAAGAGAAATGTTATTTAATATCAACTCAACGTTCACAGGTGGACACATTCAGTCTTTATAAGACAAACACCAGGGATCCGCTTAGCTCATTATCCCTGCAAGGGCACTCTGTGAGGATGGAGTCACGGCCCAAGAAAAATCATGCGCACTAGAGACAGGGCTATAAGATCAGGATCACTGGCAGGTCAGTCCACCCTCTAACCAGCCATATACCCGAAGAACCTCTCTGGCAGAAGGTTTTGATAATAAACTCAAGGTAGGGCACTGTAGCATTTGAGCACTGTTCTTTGGTATTTTCGACCACTGGTCGTGACGGTCACTGCCGTTTCCACCCTCCCCTGCCAAAGACTTCCTTGCTCAACAGTTGTCCTCAGCAGCAGCACTGCCCCTTGAAGGGACATCTTAAGGATTTTGGGGGCCCCTGTTCGGAACATCTTTTAATTTGTTTCAATTTCAACCCTTTCATTCCCTGTTTGGCCAAGACTCTGTTTACATCTAATATTCACGGATAGTATTCAATATTGCTCCACAGCAACAGCTCAGTAATATTACTGCCAATAATCTTTGCGACGCCCCTCCCATTTCTCATATGTGAGGTCCTATTGTGACTTCAAATAAACTTTATTTTTGGATGTTGCATGAAACATAAACGCCACATTTCTATGGAAAACATCTGTAATAAACACGCACACATCACCCACATTAAAAATAAATGAAACAAAACGATATTTAAAACAATCTGTTTAATAATTATCGAAGGTCATCAGGACAAGTCTCTCTGCAGATCGGAACTGGCTCTATCAGGGGGCCCCCTGAAAGGCTAGGGTCCTGGGCCAGAGCCCATTTTACCAGTAGCAGCCGGCATGAAACACGTGTGGGTGGAGGGGGTCGCGCGGGGAGGGGTGGGGGTGTAATTAAATAAAATGTAATATATAAAAATAAACATGCCTTCCCCTCTGGTCCCGGACTCCCGCGTTGCGTCTCCTACTTTCTGCTCAAAGGAAGCAGAAGCAGGCAGCCTCCCTCTCGTTCCCTAAGCCAATCACAAAGCTGCAATGGCAGCATTGTGATTGGCTAGGACGCTGTCCTTACAGGCGTCTATGGAGAGGCCTTGTTCTTCATGCAGGCTGCGCAGCAGCCTACATGAAGAAAACTGAGAGTGCCCTGGGGCCGACCAAAAAGTCAGCGCCCATAACATTGGGCTAGCCACTCCTCCCAAACCCGTCCACCCACCCGCCCCCAACCAGGCATACCCTTCTTCTGCTTTCTCGCAGTGCGAGAAGCAGAAACGTAAAATGGTATTTATATCAGTTTACGTTTCTGCTTCTCGCACTGCGAGAAAGCAGTGGGCAATGCTCCGACGCCCACGTGGAGGAGCCGCCCCTGCATTTTGTCCATGCCTTAAAACATCTCTTCTCGTTTGCTGTGTGCACAACACACCCAACTCACATCAGAGTAAACTCGACCCAGCCATGGATCCCATAACCTTCCAGTGGACACACCTAGCTCTGGTCCTGGGTGCTCCATAGTTGCACTGACCGCTCCAGCGGTAGCTCAGAGCCAGAACATCTAATTTGCCGTGTGCCTCTCACACACCCTGTGCCAGTCACAAAGATTAGAACTAATGCAGTCTCTATTGAGAGGGGCAAAAGTTCAGTTTCTATCATCTATTGGTTGTTATGCGTGCTATACACCTACTGATCTGCTCACTCTCATCTACCACTAGCTGACTGTATCTGCAGTTCACGATATGTAACATTTCACCAAAATGGAGGCCTGCAGCCATTTTACAAGTGCAATAAACAGACTAGCCTGGAGAGGGAGAGGCATCCCCTGGAGTGTCAGTTGACATTTACTTCCTACTCAAGCAGGACCGTTGATGCACAAATCCGCGCCTATATAGTAATTCTTCTCTGGGACGTGTGCACTTGTTTTTTGGGGGGAACAAGCTTTGCCTACAGCATATACACTAACTCAGTGAGTTAGTACTTGTGTGAGTTAGTACTTGTGCTCTTGACATCACCACTCAAACACAGAGCGCCAGCCTCTTCTCCTCGGCTTCAGCTCTACTCTGTACCCATGCTTATGTTACCGTCCTTGTGCATGCTAGAAAAATGCTGTTGCGTGAATCAAGACGAGGACGTGTTAATTTAAAGAAACCTGGCATTCTCCTGACAAGTGCATGAAGGTACATTGAGATTCTCAGACATAACCTGTCATCAGCCCATCATAAAATGCTTACGTGATCGCATGCTGTTACCCAGGGCACAAGTCCTAAAAAAAGAAGTGGGGGGACAAACCAAGTTAGGCAGTATGCAAGTAACATCATGGTGCATGACATCACGGCGCTGCATCACAGGAAGTGGCATCACAACCCATGACCTCAGAAGGAATTGAAATCACAGGGAGTGACCTCAGATCTTAACACCTCACAAATATGTTTCGCAGGTCTATCATTTGTACACTTGAGTGCATTACGAGATTTAACAAATGAGAGTTTGCCAAAAAAGTGACGCACAATGTGGGCCTCAGCTTACACATTTATTTTGTAAAAACTCTGACACAAAGAAATTGACAATGAGAAATGAGGCAGTAAATATATTCTGTTTAATTGGCTGCAAAGTCTGCATTTTTAAATAGCTTATGGGGTTAATCACCTGCTGCAGAGATCTTTGTGTGCCCAGTAAATCCCAAAGAACAAAAATAATGGTAAGGTAATTTTGGAGGGTAACGCGTTTGCTGGCGCGATGTGTGTTTTCTCTAGTCCCAGTTTTGAATCAAAGTAGCATTGTGGGTTAGTGTGTCTCCTGCAAAGCACATCATCCAACATGCGGATGACAGATTTTTATTTTATGTAGCTGGGTAAGTAGATTACTGTTTCTAACACAGAGATCATTTTGTTCCTTGCAGTTCATAAATTGTAATCCTTCTAATATAGCACAGTGAGCTATAAAGGACATGTGACTCCTATGCCTTGTAATCCTAACTGTTTTATGTAACACATCATCTACATTGATCTACAAATGTATACAATTTATTGTCAGTGTATAATGTGCATGGGTGATATCAATCAATCAATTGGAATTATAAGCTCACTACTCACCCGTGAGGGTCTCAAAGCTCTGGGGAGGGGTGGGGGGCAGCTGCTCTGTTCAGTCAAAAAGCCAGGTCTTGAGCACCTTCCTGAAGGTGTTCAGGGAGGGGGTGCATCTGATGTTGATAGGGGGCTCGTTCCAGGTCTTGGCCGCGATGTGGGAGAAGGCTCTTCCCCCTGTTATGGCTCTGCAGATGCGGGGGTTTCGGCAAGCGTGAGGTTGGTGGATCAGAGGTTTCGTTTGGGTACGTGGGAGGCGAGTCTCTCGTTGAGGTATTGAGGTCCTGTGTTGTGGAGGCATTTGTAGGTGTGGGTGAGTATCTTGAATGTGACTCTCTTCTCAACGGGGAGCCAGTGGAGGTTCCATAGTTGTTGGCTGATGTGCTTGTGTCGGGGGATGCCATGGACGAGTCTGGCTGCGATGTTATGTATCGTCTGGCGCTTGCGGAGTAGAGACTTATTGATGCCGGCGTAGAGGGTGCTTCCGTAGTCCAGTCTGCTGGTTATGAGTGTATGGGTGACTGTCTTTCTTGACTCAGGGGCGGGGATCCATTTGAAGGTCTTTCGGAGGATGTGGAGGGTGTTGAAACAGCTGGACGCGACGGCGTTGACCTGCTTGTTCATGGAGAGGGAGGTGTTGAGTACGATGCAGAGGTTTCTGGCATGGTCCGTGGGGGTTGGAGGGCTGCGGAGTACGGTGGGCCACCAGGTGTTGTTCCATGCTGATGGGGTGGTTCCGAGCACGAGGACTTCTGTCTTCTCCAGATGAGCTTCAGGCAGCTGTTGCTCATCCAGGATGCAACGTCATGCATTCCTTCCTGGAAGTTGAGTCTGGTGATGGTGGTGTCCTTGGTGAGGGAGAAGATGAGCTGGGTGTCGTCGACGTAGGATACTATGCTGAGGCCGTGCTGTCTGACGATGGCGGCGAGGGGGGCCATGTAGACTTTGAAGAGGGTTGGCCTGAGTGATGATCCCTGGGGTACTCCGCAATTGATTTCCGTGGGTTCGGAGAGGAAGGGTAGCAGTCTGATTCGTTGGCTTCTGCCAGTGAGGTACCAGCTGATCCAGTCGAGGGCGGTTCCTTGTATGCCGGCGTCGTGTAGTCTGGAGGCGAGTATGCGGCGGGAGACTGTCGAAAGCTGCTGACAGGTCGAGTTGGATCAGTGCTGCGGTAAGGCCTTGGTCGAGGAGGGTGCGGATGTCGTCTGTGGCGGCGAGTAGGGTGTTCTTTGGTGCTGTGGTTGCTGCGGAATCCGGATTAGGAAGGGTCGAGGATGGAGTTGTATTCAATTAACTTTGTTAGCTGTGCATTGACGGTCTTCTGTGCGACTTTTGCTGTGAAGGGGAGGAGAGAGATGGACCGGTAGTTTTTGAGGTCCGTGGGATCTGCTGAGGGTTTCTTAAGCAGGGGTCGGACTTCTGCGCGTTTCCAGTTGTCGGGGAAGGTGCCGGTCGTGAAGGTGGTGTTGATGGTGTGTCGTAAATCTAGTGCGATGGCGGCTCTGTGGTAGATGTGCGGTGGGCAGGGGTCCATGGGGGCCCCCCGAGTGGAGGCCTTTCATGGTGGAGGCGGTCTCTTCGGTCGTGGCCAGTGTCCAGGAGTCGATGGTGGGCTGACTGGTGTTGCTGGAAGGCGCGGTGGTTGCGGCGTCAGGTGTTTGGTCGTTGAAGTTGTCTTAGAAGTTCTTGATTTTCATGTGGAAGAACGATTCAAGCTTGTCGCAGAGGTCCTGGGAGGGGGTGATATCTGTGGTTTTGCTGGGGGGTTTGGTGAATTCCTGGATGATGCAGAATAGCTCCTTGGAGTTGCTGGCTTTGGCGAGGATTTTGTTCTGGATGAATGTTCGTTTGGTGGTTGATGTGTTAGTGGTATTCCATTATTTTTTTTTTTTAAATATCTTTATTGACATTTTGTTATTTTTCCATTTTTCAATAAACAGCATATTCAGTAGCGAGCAAATGAATAAGTACATGGTATGGTACAACAGCATGGTTAACTAGTATGGCAGACCGTACAGGGCTTACATCAAATATTGCCGGAAGTGAGTGCAACAGGTATACCCAACGATTGACCAAGTGTTCATTTCCAAATATGCCCGTGATTTACCATGCAATGGATGTTAGTGGTATTCCATAATGGGGTCTTTGTAGGTGGTGTGGTTTTCGGGCGTCTTGTTGTTTCGCCAGTACTTCTCGAGGTGTCTTCTGGTGTGTCTGGCTTCTTGGAGGTCGGCGGTGAACCAGGTGGCTTTCCTGTGGTGCTGTCTGTCGGAGTTGCGTAGCGGAGCGAGTTTGTCTGCGCAGGTGGAGATCCAAGTGTGGACTCTTCTGGCTGCGAGGTTGGCGTTGGTTGTGGCGGTGGGGGTGTCATGGTTGAGGGTTGAGTTGAGCTGCTCCTCGGTGACTCTGCTCCATTTTCTTCGTGGAGGACGCGGAGCAGTCTTGGGTGGCTTGGGTTTTTTGACGGAGAAGTGTACGCAGTGGTGGTCAGTCCATGGGGGTTGCGTGCTGAGGCTAAAGTGGGTTCTGTTTCCCCCAGCGACTATGTGGTCGAGGGTGTGTCCTGCCTTGTGGGTGGGCGTGCTGACTAGTTGTTTCAGTCCGATGTTGGCGAGGAGGGTGGTGGAGTTGTGGTCGCTGGGGTTGTTGAGGTGGAATTTCAGGTATCCGATGGGTATGTAGTCCATTGAGGCGATGGCGTGGGGTGCGATGAGGTCGGTGATGGTGGAGGCGAAGGGGGCACGGGGTGGGGGGGTCTGTAGGGTGAGGGTGCAGCGGAGTGTGGAGTTGGGGCTGGTCTAGAACTGGAAGTGCAGGTGTTTGGCGACAGAGATATAAAGCGCTCTGACACCTTCATTAGGAGGATTAGTGCCTATACAAAAAAATAATGGTAATTAAAATGTTGTTTGTGCAAATACTGGGACAGACCAGCACATTTGACATTCTTACAGTGCATGCATAGCTCTTATATACAGGGATTAAACCAAGTGAAAAGCATGTCTCTCTTAAGTATTTGTGAAAAGGTAACAAGCTGTTTCCCTTTGTTCCCCCTCCCTTGCATCTAGGTGTGATGCTCAGATAGCTCCCAACTAGGATAGTGAACCAAAAGGAGTCCTGGTGGCTGCCTAAATTTGGCCTTTGGGCCTAGCTGGAGTCTGAAATACGATCTCCCCATCACCGTCTGCACGTTGCTGCTCTGAAAGAAAGCAGGCAAGGTGCCGGCGTGCTGCTGAATGTGTCCTGGTGCCTGAAAATGACGCCGGGACAAGTTCAGCATATTTCAGAGAGGCCCACTTCTTGCGGGGTGGAGGGCATCCTCCCTATGAAAATAGTGGGTGGACGCCGTGTACCCCCGACTTGTGCCTTGCTACTACCAGAAGCAGGCATACGCTATTGCACATCACCCTCCAGCTTTACCTAGTGCTTGCAAAGGTGCTTCAGCAACTGCAAAGGAGTGCTGGCTAGAATGTCTTGGTGGGTGCATTGCATGAGGCATGCTTTCTTCTCTGGGCCTGACATAGCACTGCTATACACATATAGAGGGCTTATATCAGAAGAGCCGGAGTGTGTAGTCCTAAAGGGGATGGCGTCTGCGGAGTGAGCAACAACACAGCACTGTGCACAAAGCATACACAGTGCCCCGCTGATGTACAGCACGTGATGTGCGACCAGTGCACAGAGTTGTCTTCACGCAGGAAGCACGCGTGCTGTGCATGTGAAACAGGAAGTCGAGGCTCTTAGGCAATTGCATGACAGGATGCAGAAACCGTGCAGCCCTCAGCCAATGGCAGCCGTTCAGCAGTATGAGGAACTAGCCAGCCAACCTCGAAAACTCTTCCACACAGTTCGTCAGTGGGCGCTGAGCACAGGGGAGGGGCACCAACCCTTCAGGGGGCCCCCCAACTCATGGGAGGCAGGGGGGAGGGAAGGAACAGACATTCAGCCTAATACCAATACATATCTGTGAGATATGGGATGGTCATGGGCCCCTCATCACAGTCTGCAAGGGCGCCCCATTGTTTTGCGTTATGGAGGTAGTCAAGCTTGAGACTTTCCATTGGGCCAGCTGATTTCAAAACTATTCAGTTGATAATATCTGAAATTGTATTAAAAATTATTAATTCGTTCATTTTTATGTTGATTGTCCGTGATCTCATGAGTACCTACAGTCCTACTGTGATGCCCTGCTTTTACCTTTTCAAGAAAAAATGCATGAAGGATAATCACTTGTCCAACCATCTATTCATTTGTGCATTCAGTGCTTTTATCCACTTTCTTACTGTCTCATCCATGCAGGCAATCTCATCCACCCATTCAGCCACTCGCGCAGCATTCATCTATCCATGCCGGGCACTCGCCCCATCACCAATCCCTGCACTCATGTCTGTTCAACCAACTCTCTAGTCATGTCTCCTTGCACTCCATCATCCATCGATTGTAAATGAAAATTGTTTTTATATAGCGCTTCTTATTTCTGCTGAGGCATTGAAACACTTTATGGCACGGAGCATGCTACTTCAGAACACAACGTTCGCTATAAATAGGTAGTAAATTAGCAATATGTGCTTCCTTTTTCTTTTAGGATTGTGTAAAGTTTGTGCTCTCGAGATCTCATGCATTTACTCTAATGTTGTGAATGGGGATAGATTAATTGAAGTGGATTAGTAAATGGGAGATTTGAGATGTTATTGGGAGAGATGGACATGTGCGCCTGGTAGTTGAATGGATAAAAGGAAGGAAGAGTCCGGAAAAGCATGTTTGGGAGTCCATAGTATATATGCATTGTCTCACACTCATCCATCCATTTATCCGTCGAGATGTATCCATCCTCCCACAAATGCATTCGATCGCGGATACATCCCCATGCCCTTCCACAAGCGTGCCTGA
Source organism: Triturus cristatus (assembly GCF_964204655.1). Classification (NCBI taxonomy): domain Eukaryota; kingdom Metazoa; phylum Chordata; class Amphibia; order Caudata; family Salamandridae; genus Triturus; species Triturus cristatus. Next base: position 714,669,075 of record NC_140589.1, on the reverse strand, counting down.
ACAAACTCTCTCGCACCTTGAATTAAACATCAAGGAAGAAGTACTTTCAGTTAAAAAAGCCTGGTTAGTGGATTTGTCAATGCTTGTAACTATTGGTATCACAGCTCTACAGAATCTTGCGTGTTTTAAAATTGGCCTTGGAAAGCAATGTTATATGTAGTAGTCTTTATTCTTCATTAGAAAAGTAAGTCCTGGTGCACGTAATATTTCCTGCTATGTACACTGAAGTCTGCGAAGCTACAAACTGGTGCACGGGCAGGGCGTTGGCAGTAAACCGGTGCATTTCTTTTCCATAGACATACTGTCATACCATCCAACTGGATTCCGGAATAGATTATAGAAAAAGATTGCTTGCTTCAGCAGGGAAACTTTACTTCCTGTAAGTATATTTTTACATTTGTTTCAATCTCTGTTGAAATGAATTTTGTTGTCAATTAATTCATATATATCTCAAAAGTACCCTAGGGCTTTGCCGTGCAGCGCTTTGTGTAAATTGCATACTGTATTTAATTTGTTGATCTGAAATATTTTTGAAAGCATGTTTACTGCTCTCATGTCAGTTTGTTGGCACAAAATTGCTGCATTATGGCAGAAGAAACACACATTTGCTACTATTAGTTATGAGCTAGCTCAGAAAGGTGACCACTCCATGTGAAGCTATAATATCTAAAAGAAATTTGGAATGGATTGTAGAAGAAAAAGCGCAGTGACAAAGTGCCTTGAAAGGTTGCACAGTGCGTCCCTTTTTAGGTCGAGCCTGGGCAGCGCACGCGCTGCTCTGCTAGGCATGCTGTATTCAGATAGGGACTTGAAGCTCCGCCCACTCTCCCCCCATTTTTAGGTCTCGCCTGAGACAGCGCTTTAGCGCTGCTCTCGCAAGAGCTTTTGTAAATGGGTTATCTGGAAGTGCAAACGAGTGCTTTCAGGTCTCCGAATACAGTGCATGTGCGCCGGGCACGCGCACCATTTGGCAGCCTGCACACCATTTGCTTTCACTTTCGCGGCCGCTTTGATGTGTTTGATCGCGATCCCGATCACTTTCACTTTCGCGGCCGACGGCCGCTTGTTTGCAATATTATTTCAGCTGGAACAATGTACTACGGGCAGCAACGTATCTCGTCTTTTCAAGTCTGGGAGCAGCAGCGAGTGTGGAGACATGGAAATGTCAGCCTCAATCCCCCCCCCCCCCCTCTTCCTTTCCCACATCTCACAAAGATGAGACCTCCTTCCTTCTCCCCCCCGTCCCCCGCCCTGCTTCCTATCAGCTCGGCGGCCTCCTCCCGATTACGCTCCTTGTCAGAAGTGATGCTGGAGATGGCCCCCGCCTGATAACATTGTATGCCAGATGGCGGTGTTTGCTCTGCACACAGTCATTGCCTCCCGATAATGCGGAATCGCGCCCGGGACGGCTGCAGCTCCCCGAGACAGACGTGACCCACAGGTGACATGCTGGCCTGCTCCCAGCCTCAGTGGTGTTCCCAGGGGCATAAAACAGACGGGAATGGACCCTACAGCTTCTGGCCAGGTTGTTGAAGAACCAGTTTGGATGGGGCGGGGCCTTACACTACACGACATTCCACGGTGCCTCTACAGGGCATTACTCCTCCAGCCCGGCACGAGGAATGCAGCAGGAGCCGGTTCTGGCTTTGGGGAGGGGGCGGGGCCCAGCTCTTCTTCACAGGAGGAAGTGTGAGTGGGGTAAACAGACACCAGGAAGGCAGACAAACCGAAAGCATTTCACCTTTCGCATCCTGCGTGCCTCATCCAAGCCCTGGAGGCAGCTTCATTCATGTCCTCTTGGTGACATGAATGATGTGCTGCCTTCTATTGCGCTGGGGTTTTTATGAAGTGTGTGTCCTGTACGGTGTAAGGCCTAAGGTAGGTCACCCCACCCAGGGGTTTCAGTATGCAGCACCGATGGGGAGGCTGAACCCAGCCAGCCTCCTCGGCCAGTACTAGGAATGGCTGTGAAGAGATGTTCTTCATGTGTCTGCTGTCTGCGCGCCGCCCCTCCCGTCTCCATCATCAATTCCTGTCTGCATCCATCTAGGGCTGTCGATACACACGTCTTTAAGGTATGAGAAATGTGTCCGGAATATGCTCACACACATCCCTAGCACTTCTGTTTCCTAAACACTTTCCAGGGGGGCTGAAGAACTCCGATGACCGGCTTGGAGGGGCGCGCCTGGAACTACTTAGGGCAGAGGCCGGACCTGACACAGGGTGCCAGTCACATCCAACAGTCCGAACACGCCTCCCTCAAAAGAAGTTTATCAGGCTTGCAGCAACCACAGCAGCCCATGGGGCACACATTTCACACGCTTAAACACACACATCGACATTTTAATATGTTAATAATCACGAGCACTAGGCTTGTGAAATTCCACCAGATTACCCCATCCATCAAAGCCAATTATATCATATGCGAATACGAGGAATGCCTGAGTTCTGAAGACATGCCAGGTGCTGCTCAGGGGTGGCGCACAATGCTATATCTGGGCAGAGCTAGCAGAAAGACACTAGAAAGACGAGTGGGGCATGCCGGGAAAACGGACATAGTGAAGATCTACGTGGTACACAGCTGCAAGGCCGGGTACACACTTTTGAGTTAGAGGGTGTTCGAATGGCAGAGCCTGACCCACACAGACCGTGGTGGTAGATGGCAGAGCCTGGCACACAATATAGAGTTGAATCCACCCAACTCAGTCGCAGACCTTGACGCACAAACGCGCCGTGGCATTTGGCTGTCCGCTGCTGCCAGGCGAATTTATAGAGTAGATTATATATCTGGGGGGTCGGACTGGGACAGAAAACAGTTCTGGGCACCAAAATGAACAAGCATTTGCAATGCAATAGGTCTTGCATTTACGCGACTTTAAGCTATTGGCATTGTAAATGACAATGCCTTTTATTTATGTTTTTAAAACCAAAACATTAATAAAAGGCATTGTCATTTACAATTCCAATATCTCAAACTCTCGTAAATGCGAGACCTATTGCAGTGTAAATGCTTGTTTCCATTGGTTTGTGTCATTGTCCACTGTAAACTGTGGCTGTTCATTGGCCAATAGGCCTAGAAGTCCCTCCTTAGTCTCATTTTGTAACCTCCCATGGCGGCACCCCTGTTATGTGTGTTGTTACTCGGTGGCTTTAATTACAGCCGCCAAGCACTATTTTCTCAAATAGATTTGTCCTGCCTAACGCTTTTTAAAAAAAATTATATCACAAACGCATTTGCAATTCAATAGGTCTCGCATTTGCGAGAGTTTAAGCTGTCGGCATTGTAATGACAATGTCTTTTATTTTTCTGTTTTAAAAACAACTCATAAATAAATGGCATTGTCATTTACAATGCCAATAGCTCAAAGTCTCGTAAATGTGAGACCTATTGCATTGCAAATGCTTGTTTAAAACAAGCATAGCCAAAGCCAGTAGATTTGTCTTCTGTGTGCTTTTGGCTTTGCATGTACTTGTTTGTGGACTGGCGCATAAGTTCATACATGAGCGTCTAAAAAAGGGACGCCACAGAGAAATGGGTTGCTTTCGTTTATTTTTATTTTCAAATGCGTTTGATAGCACTGAATCGCTTGTGCTGCTAGGTCGCTTGCAGATTCAAGGGAGGCGGAAGAACTCACCTAAACAACAAATTGAAAAATAGTGACACCAAAATACTCTTGGCGGGTCAAAGAGGTGATTGACAGTGTTGCAAGCTAATGGCTGACGTTTTGAAGACACAAGAATCCAAAGACTGAAGAAGACAGGTCCAACACCCTTTAATATAAGTATAGAATACAGGGTCCTGATTCCCAATGACTGGAGTATTACTAGTGTGTTTCAAGTGTAAGCCAGGAGTACTCTTGTAAGCCCTGAGTACATTACTGCAAAATCTCTGTGAATCAGGCCATATATATTCTCCATGAATGGTGCAAGTGCCATAGACATCAAAACTTCAAGGGTGTAATGGAAAATAACCCTACGCTCATCAAATTTATCATTAGTTGTGCAAACATCAGTGTACACCTCGTTATTGTTTTCAATTTTGTAATTGGCCACGAAGACACTGTCTTTTTTGATATAAGAAAAGCGTTATCATTCTTGTAAAGACATCGCCAGAAACACAAGTAGAAACAAAAGTCATTCCATCAATGCTAGTTCCTGTCTATGATTGACAAACAGTTTGTCAGTTTTGGGAACATTGACACATTGGTTTTTTTTAGAAGTTTGGTCTCTTTTCTCTCATGTCTGTCTTTCCAGATTTCTCGTCACTTCAACTCTTCTGATCGTTTAAGGCACAATGTTTAATGTCCCCAGCAGATATGTCCCAATGTCCATTGTCAGTAAATTTGCTTTATACTCTTGTGTACATCTTGATTTGGGAACTTATTGGCAGTGTCCAACCAGATTTGTATAGCGCAGGAAACCCATAAGAGTGATTGTGCTGAGCGGCCCAGAAAAGAACTGGGTGGCCAGGTCACTAAAAGATCTATGCGTAGATGCTTTCTTAAAAGGGGGCAGTAGTAGGGAGCATCTTAAGTCCTCCTTTTAGCTGTATACGGTAACGATTTGCCCCTGCATTATTCCTCACATACTTAACAGGAATTAGCATTTTTGCCTGAGGATCCAAAGGTTCTCCAAGTACAACACCAACATCAAATTATGCAAAAGTATTCTAGGGCTTTAACATACAGTGCTTTATATGTAAATGAAAGCACCTTGAAGGCTATTCTGGTTGCCACAGCAAGCCAGCCTCAGCCCCCTTTTAGAAGCAGATCTATGTTGTGATCTGGGAAGATCACAAATTGCTTATTTAATAGAGTTGTGCAGGTTGTTAACATTTCTCTTGACCATCCCTGCCATTAGTGCATTGCCATAATCAATCGGTAAGCCAGTTTTGGTTTTTGCTATAGTGGACCTGTGTTCCTGAGATAAATGATGACGTGTCTGTCTAAGCAGGGTAAGATAAGTCAATGACTGGATAACATGATTCAACTATTTATCAAACAAAAGCTGATCATCGTGAAAGACTCTCAAGGATTTCGCCTTTTGGTTAACCTTGAACACTACCTCTCCCATTGGAAAGGGGGATAACTAGTGTTATACTTCTTTAACCAGTTATCAGTGCCAACTGCCGAAAACCCTGTTTTAAGCATTCTACATAGAAGAAGAAATACATCTATTCAAATTATTCCTTTGTGATTAGAAATGTGGAAGTGGAACCCTGCACCCCAATAATTAGAATTGTAACCCAATAATCATAACACCACAAGATTTTCAGATCTCCACAATTTACCTTAGTAGGTTCCACTCTGGGTTCATCCTGCGTAAAAAGGTACCCCACCCAACAGTTTAGCAGAGTATCAAAAATAAGTACGTTGGACCACTCAATAAGTGTCCTAGATCAGGAAGAAGTTAAAACAATGTTTTATTACAGATATCTCAAAATCAGGTGATGCAGAATAAATGCCATGAAGGCTCAGGTGTGCACAGTTAATACAGAATAGTAAAAAATCATTTAATTTCCCAAATGAATAGCTAAATCAAAGAAAGGTCGGACAGTATCCCTAATAGAGCTGGGAAGTCTGCAAGGAAAATCTGTTTCACCCCCACAATCAAGGGGTTCTTCTACACAATTCCTTCATAGAAAAGTAGCTAAAAGAACAGATTCAGCATGGCATGATCCTATGTAATAATTCTTTGAATCAGAGTGATGCATGTCAGTGGCATTATGTCAGAGCAATCCCATTTCTAAGAAAGCATCCTTCCTTTCTGCGTCACTGATAGCCGGAGATGTTTTGAACAAACCATGCAACATTAAACAAAAGTGATTCATGAACGTGCAAAGCTGAACCGAGCTATGGAAACACAGCAGAATAAATCTTACATGTTTTAACCTATCTAGTACACTAAAGGTTTCATTAATAAGCTTTTGTATTTATCACTGTTAGAAAAATATTACATCAACTGTCTTTGCTTCTGCAGAACCTGTGGAGAGAGATGATGCGCAGGGAAACCTGATGGGAGGGGGTGAATGCAAGAGTGGAAAACAGAGACAGAAACTGAATCCATTTATTCCAACATGGTTTTTTCACCAAAATGTGGCATAACTAAATCATGTTATTAAACACAATTCTACATCTCATATTAAACTCATTTTATCTGCATGCATTTTAATTCATTATTTGTGTATTGGATCCAACCTAAAAATCATTAGCACTCCATATTCTCACACAGAAATTTGAATTCTGAAAAAGAAAATCTAACAAATGCCCCCTCTGATTATTTCATAATCACTAAAACCAATAAATAACGTTATTAGTCTGGAAATCAATCACTCAACATTACTCTTTGCTTCCTTCTGGAACCCTCCTCCGACTACTTTAGCTGGTTATAGACATATTTTTTCCGGTTCTGCGTTTCATCTTTCTTTTCACACTTTTCAAACAAACATCCCAGAACATTTCAGAAAAAGAAACAGAACTACTGCACAAATCATTATGATTATTACAGGGGTTATGATTGATTGTGAAGTACTTCCTCCTACACTATCTATCCAATCGCTAACTTTACTAAAACCCTTACCTAGCCCACTAAACCAGGAACCTAGTTTTCCATAAACTATAATCTTTAAAAGATTGAATTTTATGAGAAAGACTTATCAATAATCCTACTATTATCCGGGTATATATGTACAACACCTCTTAGCCTTTATTATCTTACAGACTCCGCCTACTTTTGCTGGTAGGATATCTAATGCTAAATGATTCTGCCTTACCATGGCTCTAATAGCCATCATCTCTATATTTACTTGCTTCAACGATCCTGCTGAATATGCTAACAGTTTATCTACAAGCAAATACAGACGTCTAATTTTCACACCATTAATTGCCACACCTACAGTTAAATGTATACCACCTAATATATCTAAAACTACTTTTTCATAACTCTGTTTTACCCATCTCGTACTAATTTCACTATCCACTTCAATAATATGGTAAACTCTAAGAAACACTACTGTTAAATACAAAGACCCATCCCAGTTCTGTGGTGAATTAAAATAAACAGTCTTCCCCCAAGCATAATGCAAGCAAAATGCATCCCTCTCGGAATTGTCTCTCCACCCATCAGACAGTTTGCCCTTATTTATTTCATAGGTTCTGTCACACTCACGTTCTCCTACAAATTCAGTATTTCTTCTTTCAAAGGACAACGCCGTACCATACACATTTCACCCCTTTGTTCCTTCCCTAACTTTAAACTAGGATGCAAGCATGACAACCAAATTTCTTCCTCTTTCTTTGTCTGCTCTACCACAACTTTTCCTTCTTCCCAGTTCCTCACAATCTTTACTCTTCTCTCATTTTATTCTCTAATAAAATTAGGCTCTTCACTACAAAAATGCATACATGACCTTGATTAGTAATTTTAGGTTTATACTTGTTTTGTGCAATCGGCCTCAAACATGTGTTATATTTAATTTCCTTATTGTCTTTTATCGGTAGATTTTCCAGTGACACATTGAAATCTGTCAAGTAGGGAGAAAGAAAGCACACACTTACACCCTATAAACTTCATTATATCTATAAACTCATGAATCATTTTAGTATACATATTATCCTGAAAACCTCTAACTAAATTCTCTTGATGCACTGGTACATCATGTTTTGTTTTATTTCTAACAGTAGTAAATTCAACATGACTAGAAGCATATCCTACTGAGTTAAATACGCACAACAACAGTCCCCCTAAAACTATTAATATTGCAAATATTATCACCAGCCCTTCAATTTTACGGCATTTGCTGTACTCTGAGACAAACAATTATTGTGATACTTAAAATTAAACAGGAGCAAAACGTTTCTTTAAAATAATACTAGATTTTTTCTTTTCTTAAATTTTCTTAAGAGTAACCAAAACAAAAAGTTCAAAAATCTTCTCAGGTTCTTCTGAAAGTAAATTTCAGTCAACGGTTCATTTTAGTTCTTAATTTCAATCTTTTATCTTTGATCAGCAGCAATCTAGATATTTTCTATCTCAAAAGTCACTTTTGCTAATTGAAAGTGGTTCCTCTGTTGTAATTTCACTTTCAAATTCACTGTCAAACTAAAACTGTTTGGAAACTGGATTTTAGACTTTTCAGGTTTTCATCAGAGTTTTTACTGACCTGAAACTTTGATTCCATGTCTTTTTTCACCAGTCTAAAAATGTTCACCCTCCAACCCCCGCTTTCCCCGAAGCCACACTGAAACCTTGAGCTTGAGTGTGAGCTTCACTTGCTGATGTTTGACTCTGTGGCTTTGTAGATTCAGTGGTTGTCTCTACCACTTCCCTTGGTATGGGCAGGGTGGATCCACTGCTGCACTCCAGCACATTGCACTGCTGTATTGGCTGTCAAAATCACTATCACTTGGTAGGGCTTGTGTAACCTTCTATCCAAACAGCTCTTTCTGACATGTTTTGGACAACTATACAGTCTACTGGGTTGAGGTTGTGACTAGGCCTGGGCGTAGTTCACGAAGTAGCACTTCACGAAGCTACGCAAAGTGAAGTTCGCACTACGCGAGCTACGCGTAGCACTTCGCGAACTGCGTAGTACCTTGTTCGCACTGTGCCAGATGTCGTTTTCAATGATTGCACAGTGCGGACAAGCAACCGGCACTGTGCAATCATTGAAAATGGCATCTTGCACAGTGCGAGCTGTAGTTTTCTGCTGCTCAAGTAGATTTTTACTCGAGCTTCAGCTTTCTCAACGCGAACTGGTAGTTTCTCATCGCGAGCGGTCGCGAGCATACGCGACCACTCGCAATGAGAAACCTGACCTCCTCGCGTTGGGAATCTCGCCGGGAGGTTTATATTCCATGCTCGCGATCGCCAACTTGAAGTTGCTGATCGCGAACAAGGAAAAAGTCTCGCCGGGATGTCATTTTGCTTGCTCGCGGTCGCCAACTTGACGTTGAGGACCGCGAGCAAGCAAAAAATGACCGCAGCACTACGCAATACTACGCTACGCGTGTTCGCACTGTGCTATGTGCAGTTCGCGTAGTGCGAAGTAGCGCGTACTTTGCAAACTACGCGAGCGTAGCGTAGTGCTTTGCCCAGGCTTAGTTGTGACAAGCAATGTCTTTTGTTTCTTCTGTTGCTAGACTCGCCTGATGAGAGGCTGATTTCTCCATATCAGCCAGATCTTTGCAGTACTCTTGCACAATGTCATCAGTTATTTAAACTAGTGCAGCTGAAGGAGAGCATGCTAGCCTCATTGCCCTACCCATAATCAACTCATGGGGCGATAAACTAGTCTCTTTGTCTGGAGTACTTTTCTTGCTCATCAGGACAACAGAAGGTGCATCAAACTATTTCAAACCAGTTGAAGCACACACTTTTGCCCGTTTGTTTTTGAGAGCAGCATTAGCTCTCTCAATTACTCCTGAAGATTGCTGCGATAACTATAATAGAATCTTTGCTTTATGTGAAATGCTGTACAGATGATTTCCAAATCTCCATTCTTAAAATGAGTACCACGATCTGTCTCAACATAACTTGGAAGGCCATATCTCTGAATCAACTTCCTCAACAAAAGTTTGCAATGGCAATGCTATCTGATCTCCAAGTGGTATGATCTTCAACCTGTTTCGAGAACAAGCAGACAATGTCCAAGGTGTACTTTAAACCATTGTATTGTGGAATCTTTACAAAGTCTGCTTGTAGTCTCGTAAATGGGCCCTCTGATTTTCCAATATGATTCATCACTTTGAGGGTCTTTTTTCAAGGATTATTTTTCTGACACATCACACCTACTCCATATGTCTTCATCTGCAGTTCTAAATCCAGTATTCTCCAATTATTTTATAAATGTGCACAAAATACTATCCCTAGCAGCATGGCTTTGGTTATGCAAATATTTACTCTTTGGATACAGCATTTCCTCAGGGAGAACGTACTTATTTTCAGCATTAACATACAAATCCTGGAAATTTTTCTTGCAACCCCGTTTTTCCCATTTCCTTTTTTCTTCTTCTGACACTTCCTCCTGCAACGTTCTCAGCTGATTCAAAGAAGTATGAATTACATTTATGAGAACAATTTACATTTTAGCATTTTATATGGTAGGGGCCACTGTCTCCTTTTACAATGCACCGTATTTTGTCACCTGATCTGCATATTAGTTACCAAGTGTAACTAAATCCTTTCCACACTTATGGGCAACATACTTGACCACCACAACTTCATGTGGCTGTTGTATTGCTTCTCACAAATCCAGTATACAAGCACTATTTTTAATGGGAGGTCCAGAAGATGCCTTAAAGCCCATCTGCAACCATAATTGACTGTAATCACTGCAAAACCATATTGACTATCTGTATAGAGCTTCAAGGTCAGTAATAGAATATACAGTATAGGCAGCTTTTAGTGCACCATACGGTCTATTTAACAAGAACCATCAATAGTGTCAGATCTGCCACTTCCAAGGGTGTTTCCTTGATGTCTGGCCTTGATTTAGTGCATAACTCAGTAACTGCTATACAATTATGCTCAGGTTCGTCATCAATTTCATCACGCTGTTTGAAATAGGAAACAGTGTTGCTGGATTCAATTAACTGTACCTCCTGATTGAAATATTCTTAGCTTCAAGAATGACTTGCTCCAAACCAAGAATGACTTGCTCCAAATGAGTCAGTAGACTATTTGTTAAATGCTATGTTCTTGTTCTCATCAAGAAGATCTCAACTGAGTGGGGATCATATATAATTAATGTATGTCCCATCACGAATCCTTCACGACAGCTGCAACCAATTTCAAACATCCTGGAAGACTTACAACTACGGGATCCCATGCGGCTGAAAGGTATGCAATTGGGCGAATCAACCCACCATGTCTTTAGGTCAGAAGTGTAAATTGAACATCCACTTCACTCATGACAATAGAGGAAAAATGTTAGATGATGGACTCACATTCCCATTACTGGTGCACAACACAGACTTTGGTTCAAAAATGTGAATGCTTCAGTGACGTCTTTGTCAAATGGTACCGGATATTGTATGTTACTGTGTGTCTGCTTTCTAAACGCTTTGCAATCAAGTAAAAGTTTGGAATCCTCTGACGACAATTCCAGGAAACACCCCTCTCGGTGAGTGGTGGGCTCATTTTCAGAATTTCAGAAATGCAATCTGAGACTTTCCTTGCACCTTTTTCAGTTTAGTTTCCAAGATAGAGCACTTCTTTTTTTACAGAACTGCATTTTTGTTGAGGAGACGTTATGTCCTCTGTCAGATTACTTAACTAGGCAATCGTATCAAGTTTACAGTCCTCCTTTGCCTTAAATGCAACGAGTAAATTATCAATGTATTGCGTTAAGGCTGAAACACAGGGCAACCGCAAAGTTTCTAGATCTTTATTCAGGATTTGACAAAAAATTGAAGGACTTTCTGTATACCTTTGTGGAATTTTACACCACATGAGAGCTTTATTCTGAAATTAAAATGTGAAGAGGTATTGGCCCTCTACATGCAAACTAATGGAAAAGAATGCTTGGCATAAGTCAGTGACTGTATACCTTTCTGCTTGTGATGGAATTTGGAACAAAATCACTGCTAGATTCTATACCACAGGACAATATGGGATGACAATTTTGTTTATCTTCGGAGGTCCTGAACTATTCTCCATTTACCACTAGGATTTTTTTCCGATCCCAAGAGCTACCAAGTGCTACCAAGTACCTCCCGGAGGATTCCCTGCTCAATAATGTTTTCAATCACCGGTAAAGATAATTGTAGACATTGACTGGTCCCCACCCCGCAACAGTCATCCCAGACGTTTTGGGTTGGGGACAAGGATCAAACAGACATTACTCAGGTCACCAGGGACTCCGTTCTTCTCAGTCCTGCTACCCTGCGGCATCTGCACTCAAGCCACTTTAGTATGCCCTAAGTGGCACATGATCATCCTGTGAGAAGCAAAGCCAATTTTTTTTTTCCAAGGGTGGCAATCTCTCACATCTGACAGACGGGTCCTCCAGAAGGTGCAATGGGGCAATTCCCTTACTTTACCTTCCCACCTGCTTCAGCTTTCGCCTACATCAGAGCAGTTTTCAGAGGAGCCCCGATTCATCCTATTTCAAGATGTGAGAGTTCTACTGTCCAAACAGGCCATAGAGAAAGTTCCAACTATCAAATAGTTGTGTTATTTCTTCTATTTCATTATGTTGAATAAGGATGGATGCCTTTTTCCTATTCTAGATATTCACCCTCTAAACACTTTCCTTTTGATGGGCAAATTCAGGATAATCACAAAGACCCAGGTTCTGTCTGCCTTCAATCCAGGCGACTGGGTGGTAGCCTTGGACCTGCAAGGCATGTACTTTCATGTGCCCGTTCTGCAGTCCCACAGACATTATCTGAAGTTCAAGTTTCACAGGACCATTTGCTGTTTGCTGTGCTCTCTTTCGGTCTTATCAGCCTCGATCAACAAGCCAAAGTCAAACTTGCCACGTTCACAGAGACTTGCTTGCATAGGAACTGTTTTGGACACTGTTCTGTTCAGGGCCTTTCCTTCACCAAAACAAGTCCCAGTGTTTCAGCCTCAGGAAGGATTCCCTGTTGCAGCAGCAGTGAAGAGTACTGCGTCCGAACCTGCGCAATAGACACCTCTATGCTTTAAGATTGATCAGTGGAAGTTGGCCCGCGTTTGATCTACCACCTGAGATGTATGTCATCCTCACTGCTAGTATTCCCTGTACAAGGTCCATTTATGGCAGGCACTGGACCAAATATGTGGCCTGGTGTGGAGACCACCAATTACAAGCCAAACTGTTGGATGTTTTATTGTTTTTCTTTTTTGCCCAGCAAACCTTCTTGTGTTTGCCCAACCAACTGTCCTTGTTTAAATCAACTGATGTTATGGGGTTTATAAATGTTTTGACACACATGTTCCATCCCGAACATTTAGTGATGTCACAGTGGGATCTTAATTTGGTCCTGATTTTATTCATGTACACCCTATCCAAGCCAATGCACAGCTGCTTGTTGCATCATTCTGACTCTCAAAGCTATCTTCCTCACTTGTGATCTCGTCGTTTGAATGCCCTCCAGGATCTCTTGATGCATCTCCTCTGTACATCTTTTTCCATGACCAACTGGTGTTGAGGACCAAGATAGCCATTTTGAAAATGTTGTGGCTCCTTATTCACATTTCATCATCCTCCCAATATTCTTTGCTCTGCCTCACCTCTCAAAAGAGGAAGAGGCACTCCATCAGTTAGGTCCTAGAAAAGCCTTAAGGTTTCACATCTTCAGGTGTATGTCCAGCTTTTTGTGGGCTTCTCTGGGGTGCAAAAGGTAAGGCGGCGCAGAAAACTATTTTGTCAAGGTGGATAGTCCTTTGCATTAAGAAGCAGCTTCTGGAAGCCCTGAGGGCTCATTCCATCATGGTCAAGGCTGCTTACACTGTGTTGGCCCACACAGTGCCTGTCATTGGCATCTGTCAGGACGCAACGTGGGCATCTATGCAAACGTTCACGAAGTACTACTGCCTTGAAAGCCAGGTCCAATGGAAAGGGCATTTTGTCCTTTTGGTCCTGCTGGACCTTTTGGTCCTAGTCTACTCCACAGACCCTCCATCTTAGGAAGATTCTGCGTTGGTATCTATTCTTAAAGTGAGGAGTTTGTGGTTAAAAGTGTCCCTCAGATGAACCATTTACTTACCCTGCGGTAACACTCAATCTGGTGAATACTCTAACCACAGATTCTTCAGATCTAAAAAGATCTGAAATTAGAGATCTGCACACTGGTACCTAAAATTGTTCATGTCCCACATCCATGGATGTAGAAAGAGTCAAGTAAGAAACTGATGTCGACGTGCCAGGGTGGCCTTTATATGCGCCTCTATTCTGTCACTTCCAAGGAGGATTGAGGCCAACTCAGAGCTGCACTGAGCCATCTAGAGGCACATAGGAGCACTTCTGTAAAAAACCTCCGATGTAGTCTGGTGCCTGTGTAATACTCTAAAGGTCAGGAATCTGTGGTTAGGTAGAATATCAACCAGAAAGAGCGTCACTGAAGGTAAGTAACTTCTTCATTGTGTATTTGCTTTTTTCATTCAATTGTGTTCAACGTGATTGGTATCGCAAGTGAAACCAAGATTTCATCTTAGTCAAAACCTGCTGTAATCTCTTTTGTCAGCTACCAAATATTTTGCTCATGTTAGGTATAAAGACGGGGATCTTTCTTGAGGCTTAGGTAAAGTATCTGTCCATAGGTGGATATATGCATCTTCCACTGGTCAATCAGGAGGACTCATGAAACACCATCTCATGTCTCCTCTCATACACGAAAACAGAAGAAATTATATTATTGAATTGCAGTGCTTACCTTGTTTGTAGTCCACGCATTATTGCGACCAGCGTACTTTAGGTACCACCTTGCCCATGTATGCCTATGAAATTGCTTACATTTGAAGTATGTTTTCCTTGCAAGGGGATTTATTTAGCTATATGACATTCTGATTCTACAAGCTTTATACTTTGAGAGGGAGAACGGTCAGAGTGTTGCCATTTAAGAAGGCATTTCATAGATTGCGTGTGGAGGGACATATCCCACTATTGTATAACGTGAAGGCCCCTGAGATCGCTGTGAATTGGCTGGTTAATCCAGTGTTGATGTCTGAGATCATAGCAGTGTGTTCTTTAATCCTGTGCTTTTTGTGCTTGAAACTAGGATCTTCAAGTGCAATGGTCACCAAACAAAAAAATTGACTGCAAGAATCTCCACCCTGTGGGAAATCTGTCCGGCATAGGGATTTTAGGTTGGACAGAATTCTCAGACCAGACTAAACATTTAAAAACATATTCCCAACACCACAGAAAATTACCAGCATGTCTATTCTAGAATAGGTTACATAAATAGTTGGGAATCAAACCAGTATGCTCTCTCGCTTGGGTTACAATGCCTCCAAACATCCACCAGCTCACAGTCCAAGCATATTGCCTGCAGAGTCAGTGTGGTTTTAGTGGTGTTCTGTTTTAAAATGTTGATCTGTCCAGTACTTGCTCTAGAAGATATTTAAAAATTCCTGATCACGAGAGGTTTAATCACTAATTCCTAAAAAACTCATCAGCTAAACAGAAGAGGGTAAAGTTTGGTGCCCTCGTATTATGAACCATAAATGTTAAGACTGTACACTGGCTTCACAGTTATCTTCGTTCCATCTGTGTCTTACCTGTGGGAGCTGCAAAAAGAACAATTGATGGACAGAAAGCAGAACAATGTGATACATTCACCCCAGTACAGAGATCTGGGCCTAAATCTATTGTTTTTTTGCTCCCCTTGCCATTCCAGTTTGAACCCAGCCATATGCAAATCAGCCTTGACCCTGTGCCCGAACTGCCTGGCCCGGTCCTCCCTGGACTGGAAACAAGCATCCTAGGACCTGTTTCGGGGGTTCACCCCTCTTCAGCCAGGATAGTTTGACTCAGGTGGCATGGAGAGCACAGGACCCACGTCTGGACATACCCGTCCCACTCGGGGTGCCAAACAGCAATTGATGACCAAATGCAGAACAATGTCATACATTCACCCCAGTACAGAGATCTGGGCCTAAATCCATCGTTTATTTTGCTCCCCATGCTATTCCTATAATGGCTATTCCTATAAAAGGCTATAAGCAGATTTGCCATGTTCTTGACGATAATAAGATTTCACTCTGGGTAGATGATTGAATTGTCAGAATTTACCTTCTTTGGATACATTTTAAATTGTTTCACACACTTAAACATTAGGTATTATAATAATACTTAGCTCAATGAGGCTTTTATTTTTGATCGAGGAAGTGGGATGATAGATTAGGTTTTCCCTTCTGGAAATCAAATGTAGATCCACTGAGCTATCTTTTTGACTCTATTTGTGTTATAATTTTTTATTGTACTAAATAAAAGACGTCTAGTTCTACCAAGAGTGCAGTTTATTTGGCCATGTTGGTATCCCAATCAGGCCTTGACATTGCGCCCAAAAAGAGCTTATCAGGGTAAATCCTCCAAGTCACAGAATTAACCTGAGCTCCACCTCCTGATAGCAATGGCACAGAGCAGACAGACTTAACTTAGGGCAATGTGTGAAGTACTTATGCAGTACCAAAACAAGAATGAAGTGAAAATACAAAATAAACAAAAAATCTGGAATCAAACGAAAACAATAAAGTGCAATTTAATAAACCAAATTACACCAAAATGTTCAGTAAGAGTAACCGAAGGTATGAATTTTTAAATGAAAGTTCATCCAAAAAACACAAAGTGGCAACGATATTCAGTGGTCGCGGTACACCAGATCCTGGGCGCAATTAGAAGCTGACCGCGTTGGAGCGCAGGCCAAATACACCAACCAGGTTTTTCCTCGTCAAAGATTTTACCTTCTTACTTAGTACTTTAATTCCCATTTCATCAAAGCAGTACACTACTGAAGCGCCTAAGAACCTCAGGGAAGGTACTTAAAGACTCACAGGTTGCCAGGCAGAGGTCAACATCAGGGTCCATTCCAGGAGCAGTGACTACTGATCGGCTGGGTAGTTCCAAACCTCTTGTAGCTTGTGTTTTAACCCTGTAGTCTAAGCTGGAGATCTGTCTTATGAGCCTAGGCGTCCACTTCTTTGTCCTGGGTACAAGAAGCAGGTCCGGTCCTTTAGGGCTCCTCTCAGAACACAGACAGCAGACCCAGTCCACTTCTAATCTTGCACAGGTCCAGAAAGTGTTTTGAAGGAGGTGCTTTAAGGTGCCACATTTATATCCTGCACTTGTTAGTGGGAGTGTATGACTTCTGAGAATGCCTTGACCAATGGGGTAAAAGTTCCGGGGGCTACCCCTACCCACTTTGGGCTTTTTCAATATTGCAAACATCCTTGGCCACAATAAACTTGGGCTGTGGTTGTGTGTGGGAAGTGTACTGTGGTAATCCCTCTGTTTTCCCACATCGAACACTAAAATCCAGTTGGAAGCAGCCACTGTGCCCACAATAAACCAAACGACAGAAGGCCGATAGGACAAAAGCAGAATCTTTATGCAACCAGACAGTGGATCCATAAGAATTGTCTTGGCATCCTGCCCTTCTACCTGTCAAGTGTGCCCCAAGGGTATAAGTAAACCCAGAGAGAGATGTGTGGTAGGACAAAAGCGGAGTCCTTCAGCAACCTGGTACAATAATTGTATTGGCATCCTAATCTCTTCCCTTTCAAGTGTGCCCCAAGTGTTATATGTAAACGAAGCAGACTTGGTAAACAGAATCTGACACTGAAGCAGATTTTGACTACAAATTATGTGAGGTTCAGAGTTATCTGTGCTCATTCAGGTCTGCCTATTGTTTAGCATCCAAGAACCTCAGGTAGGGAAAAGGTAACTTTCTGAAAGTTGCTTTTCCTTAATATTTACTAGAAATCTGACTTTACCATTGAATTGGGTTGCTAAAAGTAGTTGTTTAGTTCTTTGTCTACCTGCTTCCATTGCAGAGATAATGTATTAATATTTTAATTTGTACTCTGCATATATTACATAAGACAGGTAGGTTCTTTAAGAGCGAAAATAGCTTTTGGGTGCTAGTCATTGTAAGGACATGATAAGATTACATTTCTACCTGTCCAACTTTCACATATCATGCACCCTGCCTTGTGGGCTACAAGCCTATATAGGGGTGATTTATTATTATTTTAAAAGAAGGTTTTTACATGTCAAAAGGGTTTATTTTGAAAGACTGAATTGCAGTTTTTACACTGCTACAGTCCGGCTTCAATGGTAGGACTGAATGATGCCTTGTTTGCACTGCCACTGTAGAGTTTCTACTCTAGATTAGTAATGCCACATTTCTGATTTGCCCTACCCCTAGTCATTATCTTTGACTGAAGATAGTCTATCATGGTTGTGAACATAAATGGGATCTAAACAATACATTTTCCCTGTGAATATCCAGTAACTGTGGTTCATTTGTAGCTCTAAATACAATAAGGCAGGAGGTCAAATAATGCACTTGTCTTTCGATGCAATTCCAAAAGCAAGTAGTTAGGCTTCCAGAAGATCTCTAAATATGTAAACATTCCCGGGTGTGTGGGACCCTTCCTGTAGGATACAAAGGTAATCAGGTGAGTTTCTCTCAGTTATTGGTGCCACTCAAAGCTTGCAGCATTACTCTGGACAAAAGATTTTGTTTATCTGACCAGTCTGCAAAAAAACTTGCTATGACAGTTAAGAAAAACTTCATAATACTTAGGGCTTCATTTGAGCGTATGCATCTTTGAGATTCTCAAATTATAGTTCTGACACTGGTTCAGTTATTAAAGTCCAGTCTCTTTCATCTTCTTAAGCGAAACATTTTTCAGCAAAACGAAGGAGACCATTCATAAAGGAATTTATGTCTACTTTAGGTAGAAACCTGCAGTTCTGTACGATTAAATGCCTTTATGAATTGGCTTCATAACATCGAAAATTGGAATATTCAGGAATTAATCGGTGAATTTTCCATATGCAATTAGTACAAATAGAAAGCACTGTACCCTCCATGCACTTTTATTAACAAGGAGTTATTCTTTATGGGGCCAATTTTCAAATGTGATGCAGCACGTCTATAGTACTACTTCACATACTCCTGAATTCCATTGTAAATTGGCCTCAATGTGTTTCACTTGATCACTCCTTCAGTTTCCCTGTGGTCATTCTAGATTTCTACAAAAACCAGGAGATTTGTGCAGTATTTTTCAGGTGGGTTTACTCTAGTGCGGCTAACAAACGAGTTCAGAATCCAGATTGTAAATTGAGCTCTACAATTTGGTTTTGACACACCAAAGGAGTATGGACAATCTCCCACACTTGTCTCTCTAATACAACTCAAATGACAGTGACATGGAAGTGTCTCCGACTTCAATTGTCCACTGGCTTCCGTTGTGCATTGCATAGAGATAATTACCGCCGTAAAGAGAACCCTGTAAGGAATCACAGCATTTCAGGAAAGTAAGACATGCAGAAGATCTGTTAACCATCTGGTTTGCCCTTGATGTGTTATACATCCATTTCTCTGTGCATGGCAGTGCCTTTCAGATTCTGCCTTTGAATGGGCTGTAATTGGCAGCCTGTTCTCTTGACACTGTTATCCTGAGCTTTCTCCACTGTATAGTCCTTTTGTGCTTGGCCATTATTTCCTACTGTTCGAGAATGCGCTGGAACCAGACCTAAGAGAAATATTTTTTTTCTGCACTCTTTGGTCCCAAGTCTCAAAACGTTTCCACACAGAAGAAACTTGGAGCAGAAAAAATGTGAAGATGTTACTTTGGAATATGGATGTTCTGCTAAACATGCAGATTTTTCCTTCTTTGTGACACCTAGTGGATGCCAAGGGATTGGTGACTGGAGACTAGAGGACCAGCGACACAGGCTTAACTTTGTGGGCTTTAACAACAATTTGCACTGTCTTAACCCACATTTTTGTGCACTTTGAGAGGTTGCACTTCAATATAGGAGGCTTAAGTAGTACAAGTATGGGAAGGTGCATTTTCCCCTCGCACATTTTTACAAGGGTGGAGTGGTGACATCACTTTGAAGAAAGAAAATACATTTTTAGTTAAATGCTGCAATTTCTTACCCTAGATATGTGGTTTTTACACTGCATAGAAAGTTTAAACTCAGAGTTGCAGAAAACAGGCATGTGATAAAAGCAAGAAAAGGCAAACCTTTTTTGTAGCGTGTAATCATTGGTTTCGTGATTAAGGTAAAAATTTGTAGACTTCTTTATAACATAAAATTATAAAAGCAGAGATGTTTTTATGAATTGAGCCAAGACCTAGCACAAGGTTCATCACTGTGCCAGAGGCTTGCTGTCATTCACCTCATAGTTCTGGATATCATTGTTCAGTCTCACCTGCCGACAGGGAGGGGTATTGTTTACTGTAAAGGGCTTGAAGCTCCACATTGGCCGGTCTTCTTGTTTGCCTTCTAATTGGCCAGCGCATGCCAGGTGTCACTTTTCTTTGTGGAACATTAACCAAAATACAGATTGATTCATCTTAGACCCCATCTGCTGCTCGCACTGTGCTGCAGGTACACCACACCACTCCAACCCATTTCTCTCCACCCCAATCCACTCTACGCCACACCATTCTATTTGGCAAAACTCATTGTACGCCACTCCACGCCATGCCACTCTATGCCTCTCCACTTAACATCATTCTACTCCACTCTTTTACACACTCTACTCTATCTCTCTGTGCCACACCACTAGCTTTTAGCCATACTGACCATCAGGCACTCTGTTATACAACATGGCTAAAAGACACTGCTCTACGCCACTCTACTCTTCGCCATTCCACTCCCACTCTTCGCCATTCCACCCCCACTCTTCGCCATTCCACCCCCACTCTTCGCCATTCCACCCCCACTCTTCGCCATTCCACCCCCACTCTTCGCCTTTCCACCCTCACTCTTCGCAAATTCCACCCCGCTCTTCGCCATTCCATCCCACTCTAAGCCACCCCACACTATGCCATTCCATGCCACTCAGCACAGTCTACACTACACTCAATGCCACTGTACTCTACACCGCTCTGACTGTTAGACCGGGCATCCTTGGTGTATTTCCCCCCCCTAAGTTTTTTACTTCACCCCTCCTGTTTTGCTGGCTTCATTTTTCCTAGCATCAGGACTCTTTAGCACTTTACCAATGGTAACAATTGCTAAAGTGTTTGTGCTCCTCTCTCCCTAAAACCTGATGGAATTGACTTATACCCAATTGGCATATTTAATTTACTTTTAAGTCACTAGGAATGTGGCTCTACCTGTGGCCAGTGCCTGTAAATGAAATGCTACTTGTGGGCCTGCAGCACTGATTGTGCCACCCCCGCAACCTCCCACCCCCTAAGTTGCCCTTTAAACAGGTCTCAGGACTATCATTGGAACCTGTGTGTGCAGTTTGTAACTGCCATTACGACCACACAAGATAAACCTATTGCATGGTCCAAACTTTCCTTTTTAATACATATAAGTCACTGCCAGGTTAGGCCCTGGACTGCCCAAAGGTCAGGCTGCAGGATATTTTAAAAGTTGGAGAAGTACTTTTAAGTCTTATATATTCTGATAGTGAAAAACTACTAAATCTGTTTTTCACTACTGCAAGGCCTACCTCTCTCATTGGATAACATTTGAGTTACCTTAATACGTTTAATAAGCTATAGCTTCCGATTGGGAACAGGTAGACAGATTAAGCTTGGAGTCTAAATAAATGTAATTAAAAGCCCTCTTTAATGATAAAGTCAAATTTAAAATCACAATTCTGAAAATGCCACTTTTAGAAAGTAGTAATTGTTTTGTCCTAACCATTTGGTGCAGGCAACCTGATCCTGGGTCACATGACCTAGGTGTAGCTGACAGGCTTGGTGTATTCCTCCTAGACAGCCACACGCAATAGAGAGCGTAGGTATACCTAGATGGGCCATTACTGGCAGAATGGGAGGTCGAAGCTGGGCACAGCCCTACTTACATTTGAATGGGCTATGTCCTGCTTCCACACAAAGAGCTTTATACCCCTTTTAGTTAGTCTGGAGCCAAGGCAGATGAGGCAGGAAATGTGCACTTAAAAGGGAAACCCCTAGAAACTTCTCCCACTTCAATGGAAGACCCAGGTATAAATATTGTACCTCAGACACCAACACTTAAGTATACTTCTGGACCTGTGGAGACCTTGCCAGGAAGGACTATGGTGCCGCTCTGCTGGACTGCCGCTCTGCTGCTCTCCTGCTTGAGTCAGAGGGATTTGGACCTGCACCTGAATCCAGGACAGACTGACTGACTGCAATGGCTAGTCTGCTGGCCTCCTGTTTGGAGCCACAGGGACATAAAAGGCTCAAAACCACCTGGACCAGCACCGTGATCCACCTGGAGCAAGCCCCTGAACCCCAAGTGGTGCCCCAAAGGTCCTGAACCCTTGGTATGGCCTCGGAGGCTTAAAGATTTTACACTCTTCATGACTGCGAACAGACCTGTTGGTGCCGAAACCTTGTCAGTCGCACAGCCTGCCAACGTGAAGTCCTGTCAAACCGCCTCTTCGTACTACAGCACAGACTACTCGCGGGGAGCAACACTGCAACGTTCTGGCCTTCCCCCATGCGACAACAGCAAGATCTACATGCTACAGCGGTGACTATCTGCGAAGCTTCTCTTCTTCGTGCGACCCTCTTCACTGAGAACAGGACACTTTGTGCTGGACTGAGAAGGAAACTTTTTAGTGGACAAACGTTATCCTTGTATTTGACCCACGTTCTACTGCGCTCGGCCTGAACATTTGACTTTCTCTTGCCCATCCAGATAGCCGAGAGTGGTGCTTTGGGCTTTTTGGTGCTATTTTCACCTAATACTTTATTGCATATCTCTGCTTCTACGGATTGAATTTTTTTGTCATTTTGCTCTTGTTTAATTTATTACATTTTGCTCTATTTTTCTAAATTGATGTTGGATATCACTTGTCGGGTTTCATTTCATTACCGTTTGGAGTGCCAGACTCCTCTGTGTAAAGCTACCAGTGGGTTGAGCCCAGGTTAATTGGGGTTTGCTTGTGCCTCATTCTGACAAGGATTGTGGTTGTTGCTGGAGTTGAATTTCACCCCCCCCCTCAACCAGTAACCTAATTTCTCGCAATGACTATCTGCGCCACTCTACTTCACACCACTCCACACCGCTCTGCTCGACCTTATGCTACTCTGCACTGTACGCTGCTATACAACATGGCAAACCGACATTGGCAAAGCCAAAAGCTCTCGCTTAGCGAAGACCTATTGGCTTAGCCAATGTTTGTTTTTTCCTGGCTGGCTTCAGTCAGTCAGAACTGAGGGCACAGTGTGACATTTACTGGCTGTGCTTGAGGGCGTACTTGGAAAAACTGACCAGCAGTTTCTGCCCCCACCCATAAGAGTGAACGCTGCTACAAGCCTGGAAAGAAAGGAAGGCTAGGAGTTAAACAGTGTGAAACTCTGCACATCTAGGTTACATATAATCGCAACACACGTGTAAGGGAATCAGACGTAATGAGCGTACGGGTTTCCTCCATCAGTAACTTAACTATTGTAAGCATAATTGCAACGCGCGTTCTTTTAACTCGACCTCATTGATTGCGAGTGGACGGGGGCGATTTGCTGGAGAAGGGCTGGGTGAATATATTAACTTCATTTTTAGCCCTTTCTTTTGATTTGCTGATAGTGATTTGTCTCGTTGAAATAAAAAAATATCTATGCATCCTGCAGTTATTAGGGTAATACGAATGCCTGTACTGGAAAAAGAGGGCGCTTAAAAACTAAACCTTGTCTGTGGGTTTCAGAATCCAGATAACCTTTTTTTTTTTGCAGAGTTTTATATAGCGCGAACTTGACCCGAATCGGGTATCAGAGCGCTTTACGTAGGACCAGTTACGATACATGAGGACACATTCATTTTTGTTAGGCATGGGGAGATTAAGTGATTTGCCCAGAATCACAGGATGTTCAGCGTCATTACCCAGACTCGAAATCAGCTCCCCAGTTTCGAGGTCGACCGCCCTAGCCGTTAGGCCAACTCCTCTCCCCTAATCTGTATCAATTCTGATCTTTAAGTATTAACATTGTTCATGCTACAAGTTAATTGAAGAAAAAGGTGAAGAGAGTTTGCAGGTCTGTAAGGGGGCAATGCTATATTCTTTGGGGGACATTCCAGTCTGTAAGGCCAGATTTGTGTTCTTTGCTTGGAATGACACATCCCAAGTGGGTTATTTCACGGAGCCGCATTCTACACCGAAGAATCAGGGCCACAGTGTTGCTGGTGTATTGACATGGCCTCCTTTTAATACAAAAATGAGTTTGCTGGCAGGGAGCGCGGGCCCGGTGGAGGCTGTCCTATTTCTTGCTCCAAGATTTATGCAGTATTATTTTGGGGTGCACAGTGCTACTAACCAGACCTCCATTTGCTCGCCTGTGAAATGAGAAACTGAGGAGCATGAAGCACTCCAAAGTAGTTCAGGCTTTCCAAATCGAGCCCTATTTGTAAGATTTGTTTTAAATCTCTTACTTGGTTTTAACACAACCAGGTGGAAAGTGGTCACCCTGACCTTGACACCACCTTGTGCCTTGCTGGGCTAAGATACATAATTGAAAAACCCCACTTGTATGCTTGGTTGTAGTAAAATTGATTACATTTTTTTTTATGTTGTCAAATGCTTTACAACCGAACTACAGCAGCACTATGGGATAATAAATTGACATATTTGATATCAACTTTAACCTATCTATTCAAAGTGAAAGTGTTAATACATTTTCTAATAGTGTAGGCTGAGCTAGAAACGATGATGCTATAGATGGAGCCTTTTACTTTACTTTGGAATACCTAGGGTCTGTAGAGGGAACTGTATGGACTTTTGTCGCCTCTGGTTCTCGCAAACGAGCACGCAGTACTTCGTTTCATGGCCGTCCTCGGAGCGTCAACCCAACCTTGGGTGGCTGTTTGGCCGGCTTGTCTGTTTGCTTGTAATTGGGATGCAGGCGAGAGCGGGGTCCTTTCTTCCTCATTGTGTATGAGCGGGGCGAGTGGGTTTGCTTTGACTGCGCTGCTTCATTACTGCAAACAGCTTGGAGCGCAGAAGTCTTTCAGTGTATGCAAATAAGGCGGAATCATCTACCTGAGAGTTAATATTCTCCGCTTTAAGTGTATTCTAAATCTAATGTTTGTATTTAGACCATAACATCCTGTTCTCTTTTTTTATATGGGCAAAAAGCTAAGCGAGCCCAGGCAGCTGTTTGATGTTGGATTCAAGTGTTATTAATTTCATATTCTATTATTCTTTTCACTCTAGCACAAGTGAGGCTGATGTGGAGGCTGTCATGGATAAGTTGTTTGATGAGCTGGCTCAGAAACAAAATGATAGTACGTAAGTTAATTTCTCTTGAAAGGGAATACATTTAGAGCACAATGACCAATCTCCGCTGACCAATTAATAAGTTCCATTGCTCTATTCGGGGCTGATGCCACACTCAAGTGGCAGTCATTGTATCAGCATTTTGTCTAATTTATGTGTTGAATCATGTGCTATTATTCATCAAGCTTTGCATTTCCTAGCCGTAAGAGATGAATTTTATACTAATTATCCAGGCTAGGGCTGAGGCTTTGTTCCTGTTCCCATAGTAACTAGACCAAGGATCCTGAAAGTGCAAGGCAGAGAGCTGAGGCTGAGGAAGGCTTGTGGGACCATTGCAGACTGTACGTTTGAAGAGCTGTGCGACCGAGTGAGTACGCTGGCAACTCTTGCCGCTAAAGCCATGCCATTTGTTTCACATTTTCTTCCCACTTTATGTATGGTATAGTTTTTTTATGCTACATTAGTCATTTTAAAAAAATATAATTTAGTTTTGTTAAGTTCACACATGCAGGATGTAGAAATTTTCATCAACCTACTTGTTGAAAACACAATTTATACTGCCTTTTGTTACTTTCTTAAATTTATTTTGAAGAGGGCTTGTTTTTGAGCAAGGGAATGTTAGTTGTTCAAGTTGTCGTTTATAGAAGATCCATAGGAAAACCGCCCAAGGGTAGATAAAGTCCTTCCACTGTTCATCCAGTGGATGACTGCCAGTAGGCGTGTCCAGGATTTCAGAACCAGGAAGAGCGTCACACTTAGGCGCCCTGTATACCAAGTCATGGCAGTTTAATAATTCAACAGGTTAAAAAAGAACCTTAGTTCAGATCTGGGTATGTCTTCACAAACATGAGTTGCTATGAATCCCGGGAAGCGCAATTGGGACGTTCTCGAATAATTTTTTGCAGATGATTAAAAATTAGGAAATAATGTGAACTAATAAAATACAATAATCGAACTTATTTATGTTGCCTGAGCAGCATGCAGAAACATTTTTTTGGGAGACTGTTCTTGAGACGTTTTGTTACTCACTAAAATGTCCTGCCTTGAATTTGTATGTTTTTGTCCAGTAGCTATCCTTAACAAACATGCCATGTGACCTTTTCATTACTCTTTGTGGACTGACGTTTTCGGTCTGATCTTTTAGACAACTGTCTAGCCAGACTATTAGTTTTGTTTTCTCCATAAAGTCATACACATCATACATACATCGAGGGGGCTTTTGTCAGCAGGCTTCATCCATAAGTCTGGTAAACTGTCATTCACCTTTTACTTCTGATAGCAAAGGGAAGTTGGTCAGCCCCCTTCGCTTTGCGGGACGGCACACAGCCTGTTCACATTGTTCACATCCACCTAAAATATTGCTTTCACTTACATGACAAAGCTGGCTCAAAGTGAGTTTTA
The DNA here is from genome assembly GCF_964204655.1 of Triturus cristatus. Taxonomy (NCBI): domain Eukaryota; kingdom Metazoa; phylum Chordata; class Amphibia; order Caudata; family Salamandridae; genus Triturus; species Triturus cristatus. The sequence continues at coordinate 714,642,787 of NC_140589.1, read as the reverse complement.
AAAAAAAATGTTTACATTTTTTATATTAACTTAGAATACTGGTTATTTATTATGCCTGCAGTTCGTGTGCCTGATTTTATATATAGTGCTTAATTTCCCAGCTCTTTTTTTATTTATAGTTGCTGTTACAAAGTAATTTAAACACTTGAACACATTGCAGCTGCCTTCAATATGAAGCTTGGTTAGGTCGTGATTTAATCTATTCTCCTACACAAACAATAATAACAACATGCATGACGCACCTGAAAGGCTTTTAGTTATAAAAAATACATAACTAGTAAAACAGCCACCTCAGTGAAAGTTTTTAAAGTAAAATGTTTATTGCAAGCTCATGATGGCCACGTTATTTTTATTTTTCGGTCTTAGGTTTGCAATTAAAAAAATAATAAACCACAATAACCTTTGTTTACGTTTTCCGTGGCCAGACTTTGCTAGTGCTGGTTATTTTTTGCTCCCTTATACACGCAGTAGAGTATTAAAATGAAATCATTCTTTTCATAAAGATTCATTGTAACTACTCTTTAAAGAGGTGCATGTCCAATATTTGATTCAGAGACGTGATGTGTGCACAACCATAACGAGAGGCCAGCAGCAGCTTTCAAGATCAAAACTGGTGTGTTGGGCCCTCCCATAAATGTGATGGGTGTGGCTTATGTGATGCTTTGAATATTCAGCTTGGCAGCAGATAGCATCAGCTGCGGTGTGCAGAGCACAGTGCTCTCTGCAGGTAATACGGCACACATCGGTGTAGGAAGGGGGGTGCGGTGGGTGCTAGACGCCCTGGGTGTCATCACTGAGGGGGGTGACCAAATGGCAAAAATATGTTTTTAAAATATATATATATTTTACTTAATAGTTCAGTCAACAAACGCAACGAATGTGGGGAGGAGGGTGACAAAATGTTTCCGCACCGGGTACCACCTGACCTTGCTACGCCACTGACTGCACACCCTTGAAATACCATGGCTAGCTATTGTGCAGAAAAGTAACTTCGTACCACCTCATAAATTCTGTTTTTTTTAATTATTTTTTTACTTTCTGAGGTACTAGAAGGAAAAGGGTACCAGTTGGTCACGAGCACAGTCTATCATATATCCATAATTGTCTTTCTAGGACACTATAGAAATCTTCACCACCCAGCTCGGCATCCATTATTAAGATTGATGTCAGTCAATTTAAAGTAGAAATGTCTGGGTTATGACATGGTCCACCAGAGGAGGGGCATGTTGGCTGCCAGCCGCTGTCTATCTTTTCCTAAGAAACTTGAGTGACCCACTTAGATCTTTCACAAAGCATCGACCACAGAACTAGCCACCCACAAGCTGCTTACCTGGGTGGATTTTTTCTTTTTCATTTATGTTTGTTCCCTTGGAAAGGAACAATTTATGTATTTGTAATTTAGTGTCTGAAAGAGGATCACAACACTATACAAGTATGAAATTATAGCAGCAAATTTAATGACCAACGAGAAAGTAGAAATGGCTGAATATAGGCAGAAATGCGGTTCATATTTCAGTGTGAGCATTGGAAGTGGCAAAAAAGAGCTTTCAGAAACGAGACATTCAGTACTAAACCTCTTTTTCCTTGAAACTAGAAGCAAGTTAAGAATAAACCACTCCAGAAACATCTAAAGCCCCATCTCTCTGAGCCATCTGGCTGAGTCAAGGAGCAGTCAAAAACAGGGTTTAACATAAGGAACTTGGGAACTGCCACTTGCAGAGTTTCAGAAGCGGCTCTTTGTTATGTGGACATGACTAAAATTAGGAGCACTGCAGGATCTAAGGATTTAATAATGAAGTTCCCTTCAGAAGGTAACTCTCACTTTATTTAATTCTGCCCATAAGTAATGTTCACTTATTACATCATAACCGGGAAGTTTCCACCAGAGACTAGCTGCTTCAGGTATTTTAAAGGCAGAGGAGATCGCAAGAAAGAATTCCTGAAAAGCCAAGGGTTGCTGCTTTTTAAAAACTCGGATATGAGTTATCCAGTTTCCAAGTTGACCAAATCAAATATATAGTAGCCAGTTGTTAGTAATTAAGTTTCTTTCCTAGTTATTTAGCAGCATAACTATGAATCCTTTAACTCTGGATGATAGACTGTCTACAGTGCTAAATTTGTAAAAAAAAATAGCGCAGGGGCCAAAAACTTGTCTTAGGTGCCTGTCACTGTTGAACTCCAGGGTTGGCTAATGACGAGGCTGCCTGATTTTGATTCCACCACATGCCTCTTTCTTCCAAGACCCAAGTTTTCTAAATTCTTTTTGACATTCTTCTAGGCTATTACTCATCCCGCCTTTCTACCTTTTTCACTTTTTTCCAATTTTGCTTGTCCTCCTCCTCCTCCTTTCTGCCTTTCTCTTTGGGTTCCAAATTGCAGAGACCAGCTATCCTGCACTTACAATCTGTAGTATGATTTAGCCGTTGAAGGATTAGCCTGGCACTTCACACATACTATCCAAGAGTCTGCCAACCTTCTAGTGGACTTCCCGAGTACCAAACAAGGCACTGACTTTGCTTGCTTTCATGCCAAGGAAGTCATTATTTGATTTGAAAAAAGTAGCAGTATTTTTTTACCCCTCTGAAAGGTACCACTGTTGAAAAACCAGTTGTGACACTGTCTAGACTATTCTGAGTAGGTCATAGACCTATTCAATACTGAGCCTCTTTTTCCTTGAAACTAGAAGCAAGTTCAGAATAAACCACTCTAGAAGCATCCTAAAGCCCCACCTCTCTGATCCATATGGCTGAGTCAAGGCGCAGTCAAAAAGGGGGTTTACCATAAGGAACTTGGGAACTGCCACTTGCAGGGTTTCAGAAGCAGCTCTTTCTTATGCGGACATGACTAAAATTAGGAGCACTGCAGGATCTTAGAATTCAATAATGAAGTTCCCTTCAGAAGGTAACTCTCTTTATTTAATTCTGCCCATAGGTAATGATCACTTGAGCTAACTGTCCAATACAACTTTAGTTTTACTTCCTTCACTATAAAGGGCAATATCCACTGTGGGTCCTATTGTGACAATCTGTAGATTATCCAGGTTCATTGTGGTTAAGTCTCTAGCTTGAGTTTCATAGTTCCTCAATGATAAACTCTTGTTCTTGACTTTTATTTCTGCTGGAGATGTTGGTTTTGAATGCTGTTTCTCTTTTTATCTGGTTAACCGGCTTTAGGGAGCAAAATGTTTGAGGTTCTGGGTACTCTATCTCCTGAACTTTGGTGATCTTTTCAAATGGCTGATTTCCTGCTCTCCTTCAGGCCTGCAAATCTCTTCTATTTTGCAGTAGTTTATATATTCTTTGGAAAAACTGTCTTTGTTTCGTATTCCCTGCCTTAGTAGGCAATATCGCATTTGGTGCCCTTATGAATTGTTAGTATTCCCAATGTCTAACTCTGCACTTTTCATGAGCTGGTGAACACTCTTCCTTTTTGTTGTGTATTTATTTATCTTTTTTTGTAACATCGCTGGATGATATCTTTACTTCGGTCTTAGACTTTATTCGTGATAAAATAATATAGTTTTCAGAGATTTGTGGTAACCCCAGAAGACATAATTTTTTTTCTCACCTCTTTGAATTCTCTCTAGTAGTCTGATGTTCTGAGACAGTTTGATGAAGAAAGGGGAGGGTTACCTCTTTCTTCACTCACTTTCAGTTAAAGTATCTTCAAGAGCGCTAAGTCTCCTATGTTACCCTAGTGCCAGTCAGCTTTAGATGACTCTTCCATGTGGCGCTTGTGTTATCTATCTATCTATCTATCTATCTATCTATCTCTCTATCTCTCTATCTCTCTATCTCTCTATCTCTCTATCTCTCTATCCCTCTATCCCTCTATCTCTCTATCTCTCTATCTCTCTATCTCTCTATCTCTCTATCTCTCTATCTCTCTATCTCTCTCTATCTCTCTCTATCTCTCTATCTCTCTCTATCTCTCTCTATCTCTATCTCTCTCTATCTCTATCTCTCTCTATCTCTATCTATCTCTATCTATCTCTATCTATCTCTATCTATCTCTATCTATCTCTATCTATCTCTCTATCTCTCTATCTATCTATCTATCTATCTATCTATCTATCTATCTATCTATCTATCTATCTATCTATCTATCTCTCTATCTATCTATCTCTATCTATCTATCTCTCTATCTATCTATCTCTCTATCTATCTATCTCTCTATCTATCTCTCTATCTATCTATCTATCTATCTCTCTATCTATCTATCTCTCTATCTATCTCTCTATCTATCTCTCTATCTAGCTAGCTGTACAGACCATCAGAATTTACTGTTTGCAAAGCTGATACACAAGCTTTTGGAATACCATTAGTATGTCTTCTGGGTAGAACTACACAGAAGTGCGCTATCTCACATATAAACATCAATAACATAGCTCATTTTATTTTACACTACCTTTCTGTGGCATTTGATTCTGTTTTTCATCCCATCCTTCTGGAACATCTTTTAATTCTGCCACAGACTCTGCCCTTACTTGGCCCCACTCCTTCATGCCGGGTCGCACACAAACTGTATCACACTTGCTTTCAAACCTTCAGCTCACCATCTCACTTTCGGGGTACCTCAGGGCTTCTCAGTCTGCCCCAGCCTTTTCACAGTATGCACGACCCCTCTTGCCCAACTGGTACAATCCAAAGGCTTCTCTATTGTATGTTACACTGATGACACATAACTTAGTTTCCATTTCTGAAAATCGCTTCTCCACTCGGGATAAATCCAAAGCATGTCTCATTGGTGGCACCATGGATACGAAGCAGCTGCTCAAACTAAATTCTCAAAAAATGAAGTTTTGATCTTAGGTGAATCTGGCCTCTATTGGTCCCTAGCATGGTGGCCTGACTAAATCAGTCCTGGCCCTACTTCCACTAAGATGTATACAATCAAGAGGTCCCATGGTTCACAATGCAACAATACTTGCCGTTCAGTCGTGCAGCTGGTGCAAAGTGCAATAAAGTGCTCACTGCATGGCTTTATTTACATACATACACCAGAAGAACAAGGTGTCATAGAATATTTCATTCATGGAAACTTTATTGCAGCTATTACAGCCAAAAAAGCACATTAAAAAAAAACATACATCATATAAAATTCATAATAGATATAGGATCATAAAATAGATTAAAATATAAACATATTTGAATAAAATACCAATGCAATGGATAAAAACCATGAGACCATGAAAATCACTAAAAGCGGAAGATTAATTAAAGTGACAAGTGCAAAGAGGGAGACGGCTCAAGGTTACTTGTGGTCTGATCTAATTTGAGCAAATTCCTACGTGTTGACCACATGGAAAATAAGAATATCGAAATTGCGACCACATGGACCGGGTCAGTGTCGGATTATAGGATTCTAAAGAATTGATGCCCAGGTCTCTGCAGAGCTGGATGATCCATTTCAGCCTAATCTGTTTATATGCCACGCAGAAGAGCATAACATGGACTATTGTTTCTTCCTCCACATGGCATCCAGGGCATAGGCGACGGGATACTCCCGTCCACTTATTTGTTATTGCATGTAGTGGAAGTGTCCCATACCTAAATTGCAGGAAGAGTTTCTTAGCTATTAGAGGTTGTATGGAATCCAGCACCCGCTTGAATTCATAGTGGCACTTACAATCCAGAAACCCATAAGTTAAACTCATAGAATTGGCTGACTGCAGAATTTTTGTCAAATTATGCTCTTTCAATGCAGATGCCAAGATTTTTTTAGGAATGGCTGGGCAAGATTCTTCTGGATTGGTCCAAAGGTTCTCCCTTCCAATAGCACGAAAAGAGTGCCTTACGAATGATAGCCAGGGTATGCTGCCAGCCCCCAAGGATGTCATTACCGCTTTTAGTTCCTCCCTATAACATCCCAACTCCGGGGTGCTCCATAGCCGCCGCCAATAAAGCAGCGGACGTGACAAAATAAGATCCGCTATTGGAGGGATATTCAGGTCCATCCTTAGCGGTACAAGTGGAGTATTATTTGGTAAAGTCAGGAGTTGTCTGATAAAATTATTTTCAGTTAATGAGAGGGCTTTGGATGGGCGGTGCATTTGATAAATTTCAAGCGGTGGACTTATGGTCTTTAAAATGCAACTCTTCTGTACTTTTAAGATTCCCCCAGTAGCCTTAGTTAGCTTTAGATTAGCCTTATTGATTTGGGAACCCCATCCCATTTTATCGTTCAGGGTAAGACCCAAATAGTCAAATATGGAGACCCTCTCAAGGGGTCTGTCATCCATCATCGGATGTGGACAGTTGATGAAAGTGGCATTAAAGGCCATGTATTTAGTTTTATTGATGTTAACCATAAGGTTCCTCTTTTTACAGAACTGGCTAAACCCCTTTAACACGCACTGCAGTCCCATAGCTGACTTCGAGAGTAGTAGGGTGTCATCCGTAAACATTAATGCGGGAAGTTTGCGAAGCGCCAATTTCGGAGAGTCAATATCCTCAATATCCTTAATGGCAAGTAGGTCTTCAATTAGCCCGTTGAGGAAGAGGGAAAAAAGGGTCGGCGCAAGCACACAGCCCTGCCTCACCCCCTTGCCAACGGGGAACGGTACCGTCAACTGGCCGTTTTGACCATACCTAACTCTGGCATATGTACCTTCGTGGAGACGTTTAAACTGTGAGCATAGGTAGGGTGGAACGCCCATGTCCAGCAAAATACTCCACAGCTGGTTACGGTCCACCATATCAAATGCTGATCTCAGATCCACGAAGGTTAGGTACAGGCTCCCACCTTCCAAAACTACATGCTTCCAGTGGATTAACTGGAGCCTGAACAGCTGATCTATTGTGGAAGTTTTGGCGCTGAAGCCTGCTTGCAATGGGGTCAAGATGTCAAGATCTTGAATCCATTCCTGCAATCTTTCCAATAGTACCCTTGAAAAATATTTTGGTGATACGTCAATAAGGCTAATTGCCCTATAATTGTCCGGTTCGGTGGGGGACCCTTTTTTATAGATAGGAATAATCTCTGCCCCAGCCCACGTAGAAGGAGCTGGGAGGCCTTGAAGAATTGCATTAAAAAGTACTTGGAGGTAGGGAGCCCACACTACCTGTTCGTTTTTGTAAAAGTCCCCCAGAATTCTATCTAATCCTGGCGCTTTGTTCAGTTGTAGCTTGCCCAAGGCTGATAATACTTCCGTCAGAGTGCATGGTGGTATGTTCCAAAGGGGTTCAGGATGGAACAGCAGGCCGAGGGCTCACTCAGTTCAATTGGCAAGGTTGAATATAGCTCCTTGAAATGTAAGCGCCATGCTTCCTCGCCAATATTCGGTTCCATGTTGGTCTTGCCCTCTATTTTCCCGGTGTGGACCAAATTCCAAAAACCTCTCACATCTTTTGAATCTAGGGCACCCTTAATGGCCTGCCATCTATCCATTTCCCACTTAGACTTAGCTGTAAGGAGAAATTTTTTTAAAGCAGCCCTGGCTTCCCTAATACACGAATTGTCGCCTCCTTTAAGAGATGCTAGCAGATTTCACTTAGCCTCCCTGAACCCCCTACTAAACCAGGGGTTTCGATCTCCACGGTATTTACACTTGAGAGGCCTACTACTATGAAAAAAGCCCGCCAGGGTTGTGACCATTGCCTGGTGAATTTTCCCCATATCTTCATCGTGGCCTAGCTTAGTAGGATCATCTGATGCAAGGCTTGCCTTTTCTAAAAGGGGGATAATACTAATATACATTTTTGACATTAGTTCGGGGGATTGATTTATGGTAGCCCATCGGATGCGTCTCCCTCCATTAGTCACTATAAGATCTTTTCCAGGGCAATTTGCAAGGCTTTGGCCTAATTCAGTCATGTCGAAGTCTAGCAGTATAACCAATGGATTGTGGTCACTTTCAATACGTAAATCAACACTGAAATCTGCCACTTTGTTCCAAATTTCAACACTGAGTAGAAAGTAATCAATTACAGATTCCTGGTCTCTTAAAAGTAGAATGCCCTGGGTTGTCTCTCGGGAAACGTCCGTTACAAGCCCTCAAAGAAAAAGTAAGGGCAAGAGATGTCATTTGGAGGACTAGTGGGGTCCACCCCCTTATCGGGTATGTATTAGGCGTTGTGATTGATCAGATTGCGTCCTCATCACTAGTAATGGATTTCGTGAAACCATTAAGGGGTTCGTAGTGACAATTAAAATCCCCACCAATCAGAAAAAACACATTAGCCGAGAGGGAGTTTAGGAGGCAAGCCAAGGAGTCTAGAGTCGAAGATGTCCCTCCATAAGGAACTGGCCGAGAATAAACATTAATAATGGCCAGTTTTGGTAGATTCCTATGGGTCACAAGGATGCAAGTGATATTTGGAGTGTAGGTGTCAACTCTTTTTACCACACATTCGAGGTGGATCCCCACCCATATACATAGGCCCCCTGATGGTCTACCTCTAGGGCCTTTAACAGCTGGCTCACAGTAGGCCACAAACCCTACTCTATGGGGGGGCTTAGGGCCCAGGTTTCTTGAAAGAGGCAAATCTCATGTGAGTCAATATATTCACCCCAATTTGGGAGATCAAGTTTGGCAGCGAGGCCCGCAATATTCCATGATAATATTCTAGGTCCACCAGGTCGCGATACCGGACCACTCTCTACGTTTGACTCCAACACTTCACTTTCCGGCGATCCTGGGGGCTCGACACAGAAGGGGGGAGGGATCGCTGGGGCGGGGTCTGGTCTAACTATGTTAAATGGGATATATATATCTATTGGGAAGGGAGAATTCACATCCTCTGCATCGGAGACATCTAGAAGTGCTCTTTCTCTATCAGCTCGATTTATCTCTCCATCCACCTTTCCACTAAAAGGGTCCCTCAGCCTCTTGGGGATTATCACTGTGGGCTGGACGGAGGAAGGTAGTCAATCCACAAGATCCAGAACACTGAATCTATTACATACTGGAACACCTGGTGGATACGAATTACTACCCTCCTCGTCTCTGTGGCTCTGCCTAACCTGTTCGCCTCGCCATCCTCTGTTCCTACCATGGTTGACTAGGTTAGCACTGTAATTTGAAGAAGGGTAAAAATAGCTTAGATCCAAAGTCTGTATTCTGGATCTGGGATGTTTAGAGAAACCCATACAAACGTGCTCCACCGCCCCCTTCTGTCCTTAAAATTAACAACAATACAATCCCCTCTATATTTTTAGATCCTTTTCCTGCCCAACTCACTCTTCTGGCAAATAGGATTTGGCATTGGACATTAATCGGCGGTGGTCTATTGTAATTCAACCAATGAATGGATTTATTTTTCAATTTAACATAAGACTCAGGTCTACCATTTTCCAGTTCAGGGACCCCGGCCAAGACAACAACATAGGGTACACTTTCAGGGGGTAGATCAATGTATGGGAGAGTGGACTTTGGATCTTTGACGTTACATTTCCCCTTCGACTGTCTATTTAAGATTCCCGGCTGGCCCTCTCCCAATGGTTGACGTGTTTTGTTCGTTATCGGTTTGCAAACTGTGGTTAGATGATCCTCTTGTCCAATAATAATACTTGGGTCGTCTGCAGTTTCCCTAGACACCGTGGGGACCATAAGATTTGGTAGGCGACTTCGGGTCAGTGGGGAGTTAGTGACCAGGTGGCTAGGCCTAGAAAGTTCTTCGATCTTTGTAAGCCTTTTCTCGATTGACAGTAGTCTTTCCTCAAGGGGCTTTAACGCTGATATTAAGAGGTCACCTATTTTCGATAAAAGAGGCTCTTCTGCCGTAAGTTGTGGGCTCACAATATTGACCGCATGGGGAGGACTTATTGCGGGTGGAGTCTCCAACTGGCCTTCGGTAAAATTAGGGCCCACAACAACCGAGTCATTATTATTATTAAGTTTTGGGGTCTCGGGCTTTCTTCCTCGCTGCACAACTCCTTCCCGTTTTCTCTTAGGAACCACCTGGGAGTGCCCCTGCAGAAGTAAGGATATACCAGGGGCTTCCATATTGCAAGTTAGTAACCTGCCATTAGGGATTGTCAATACTCCATCCACATTTGTGTCAGAAAGACACGACTCTCTGGCCATAGAGTTTTGCCCAGTTCTTCTGGTAATTGGCAATTGGACCGAGTCGGGGACCCAGCAACAATAGCCCTTTGATGGAACCGCTCTGGTGTACGAGCATTCGACAGGGCCCCCAACGAGGACCTTTTCGTTAAAACTAGGTCCTGAGAGAGCCGACGCTCTGTTATGGCTATCTCATGCGCCAAAACCGACGTGGCCCTCATGATGAATTGGTCTAGTGACCCGGCTACATAACCCCCCTTCATCGCTTTCTTCCCCTTTCCATCGCGCCCCGTCATTATAGGTAATAGTACAGACACAAGCTGTTAACACGTTACGTAGGTGCCGATGCTGCAGGCTCAGGTGTGGGCTCTATCTCACGCCCTCTGGGACTTGTGGTTTTTAGGCTTTGCTGGTTCCCAAGTCCGTGAAACGGCTCCCACGCCAGCAGGAGCGGCGAGGCGTTACGTAGGTGCCGGTGCTGCAGGCTCAGGTGTGGGCTCTATAACACCTTATAGACACTTTTGCTTAAGAGGGGATTATGTAGCTACTGGCAATCTGTCAGGAATGTTCCAGCCAGCACGGTACTCTTAAAAGGTTCTGTAGAACAGCTCTCAAAAAAATAAAAAATAAAAAGTTCCTACTGTGTCTTACAAACTTGGTGGGAACGTGCAGTATAGCGCCTGGTAGTCCGTTGCTGCCCCTATTTCCACACTCGCCGTCCTTTCTCTCTTAGCTCTCTTAGCTTCACAGGCAATTTAAAAGCTGAATCCTCATCAGCGCGATCGTCAGCGCGATCCTCAAAACTTCCAGCTCCATGAGTCCCCCGCCTTGCGAGACCTCTGACGACCTCTGGTGACCTCTAGCTTCAGACTTGGCTCTGATATCCTGCGGGCACTTCGTATCTGCACTCCGGGGGAGGGGTGGGCGCAGCAAGGAACCACTACCTGGACGACTCAGAGCCGCTGTGCGCCCCGGTAATTTCCTTCCGAACGCCCAACTCCGAACGCCGATAACGTAGCGCTCACTATCACTGAAGCCTCATCACGCTGCAAGTTGCTACAGCTGTTACGGCCGCCTCATCCCAGAAGCCGTGGAAGAGGAAGCTCATATTGCTTGACAGTGTTGAATACGGACCTGAGAAATCCAAACCCACTTTGTTCCATGCACCATCAGGGAAAGAAACAGAGTGTAAAGGTGTCTCAGTGGTCTTCCAGTGTTTGTCTAACCTACTTGAATGGTGTGCGTTCTCGCTTAGGAGACTGGAAATGCTCCAATCAGCAAAATGTCATCACAGAATCCTAATTTGACATTGGTGTAGAAGACAACTCTTATTATGAAATTTGAATAATACAATATTTATAGAGATATGGGCCTTTGTATTTGACCAAGACATTTGACCACCCCAGTGTGATTGATTATCTAGGGTGTGTAGATAGTCGAATGAATTTAACACACAGGACCACTCAATTGTGTGTGTATATATATATATATATATATATATATATATATATATATGTATATATATATATGATTTGACCCAGGTTCCTCTGTGTTGAATGGTCTGTACATGTTGTTTGATATATCTACCCCCACTAAGACAATCAAAACTAGGGATCTAACTGAATCTTAAATCACAAATTGCTATTATCCCAACCACTTGTTTTACCCTACTCACATCTCATAGAAAAATCCTGTATTCCCTCCCAATGCATAACCACAATTCTGTGATGCTTGCTTTGATCACTGCAATATTTGACAATTGCAATGCTCTCTATAGGGCATCCTGAATATCTCACTTCACACCTGCAGAACATCCAAAACGCCGCAGTTAGTCTTATTCTCAATTTTCCTAGAGATCAGTCTGTTTCTCCGCACCTTAGGATCCTTCGCTTTCTTCCAGTCCATAAATTAATACAGATTTAAAGACCTGACATCACCTTCAGGGCTCTAGGAAACATGCGACCCATTTATCTTCAAAATATCTGCTATGGTAATAATGGTGCTCTGCTTTAACTAGGTCCCTCATTTAGCATCCTCTCCAGCCTGGAAACTCGCCAATGATTATGCCACACACGGAGCTTAGTATAACATGTCTTTATTCTTCTGTGTGTAACTGCAAGCTCAAAATTCTAAACCTGCGTTCACTTCACTATGCTCTAATGCTTTTGTCACAGTTCTACGGAGTCCATTAGGTGCCGCAAGGGTTCCGTCGTTACAAATTCACATAACACTACATCTCTCCCTAAAAAAACTGAATTTTTTGACAAATATATACACAATCATAGCTCTTTGGTCAGAGGCATAGCAAGTGAGGGTGGGTAGTATGGTCGGCCTCGGGCGGGATGAGTTTTTCGGGAGGCGGGTGGTGGCCTCACCACCCCCCCTGCTCTTACCTGCAGCCTTCGCTGGGCGGCAAAAGCATGCCAGCACCCCCCCTGCCCCCTTACCTGCAGCACTGTCTTCAGTGAGTCTTCGTGGCACTTAGATCACATGTCCCAACTTTGTCTTTTGTATGTCAACGCTAGTCTGCATAGGCTTTCATTTTCCTCTTGCGATCCATGTCTTTCATGTGGGAGTCTCTTCCTCACTGTATAACCTTCTGTTGGTCCATTGAGGCAACTTGGTAGTTCTTACTCTCCCGAACATCAAGGTTGCAGGACTTTCACCTGTGGTCGAGTGAGGGGTCAAACACTATGCTTGAATAGTCCAATTTAAGACAGTCTTTTTTTTTTTTTTTTAAATAACTGTTTATTAACATTAAAATCCGCAGCAGTTACAGCAGTCGTGACCATTAGGCAGTACGTAATTCTACAGGGTACATATAAGGGCACCATAAGCGATCATCATCACAACAAGGGTAAATTCGCTCAGAGACAAACCCAACATAAAGCATCGCACAGGCCCCCCACCGACCAGCCCGAGACCCGAGGGCTTCAACCCACATAGTATATGATTAGGGGTTTCCCAGAGCTCCGGACATTCCCCCCGTGCCCAAGTTGTCCATTAAGGCCTGTCTCTCTCGCCGGAGTTCTACCGTGGGAGATATACAAATGTCCTCCCGATACTTGTTCCACCGTCCCCATTTGTGGTCCCATTTTTGGGGGCACCCTCGACCTTTTATAGACCGTTTTCTCCACCACCATTGATAGATCCATATCTTTGGCCCAGGCGCTCAAGGACGGCAAAGCGGCCACCCCCCATTTCTGGGCAATATTTCTTTTAGCTAGGGCCCAACCCAGCGCCGCCCAATCCTGCTCCGCTTGGGTAAGGTCTGTGTCCTCCCACACGTTAAGGAGACACAACTGAGGGGAGGGGACCACCGACTTCCCGGTGGCCCGTGCCATCTGGCGGGTGACTTCTGTCCAATAGTGTTGTATGGGGGGGGCAGGCCCATAAAATATGTGTGAACGTGCCTACGTGAGAACAGTTCCGGATACAAAGCTCGTCAGGACGCCGACCTAGTTTGCACAATAGGACCGCATCAAAATATACACGGTGCAGAACTTTGAGTTGGACCAGGCGGAGCCGCATCGATATCGCCACCTCCCGAGGGGAGGCCAGCGCATCTCTCCACACCTCGTCAGACATCTCGCCCACATCCGATTCCCATCTGGCCCGTAGTTTCTGCATCGGGTCATCTCGGTTATTGATTAGCTTTTTATATGTTAGGGAAATCGCCCTGCGGTCCATTGGGTCAATCAACAATCTGTCTTCCAAGGGCGAGTAGGCTGGAAGAGGAGTCTCAGCGAGCAGGACGCCGTCGATTGCATGGCTAATTTGTAGCTAGCGGAACTGCTCAGAGGGAGCTCGTTGGTATTTAAGCTGCAGCTCTGCGAACGTCGCCCTTCTGCCTTTAACCCACATGTCCCCCACTGTAGAGATGCCAAAGAGATCCCACTTATCGAACCCCGCATAGGTGCTCAGCCGTCCCAGACAATCCGGTTCCCATAGCGGAGTGGCCTTAGTCAGCCGCCCATACCACCCCATTCGCTTCTGGAGAAGAAGCCAAATCTCCACCGTTCTGGCCGTGGGTCCAGTAAGACCTAGTTTCTGCGGGTTTGAGTATAGTGCCCTGTTATATCCACCCTTCCCCATGAGCCAGCGGTCGGTTCGGAAGCTAGGGTCATCATGCGCCCCGAACACCGACTGGTTGATCGCGATCAGTTGTGTGGCCGGATAATAAAGGCGTAGGTCCGGCAGACCAATCCCACCGTCGTACCAGCCCATAGTTAGTTTCTGCATTGCAATACACGGCTTTCCGGTATCCCACAACAATCCCCGCAGTGTTGCATCGATCTTTAAGAAATAGGCTTCCGGGACCGGGATAGGCGTATTCTGCAGGGCATAGAGGAAACTGGGGAGCGCTAACATTTTGAAGAGGGCTGCCCGGCCTAGGAGTGTAAGGGGCAACGTTTTCCAGTGGATCACATCAGATTTGAACCGCTGCAAAGGGCCCTCTAGGTTTTGCACATAGAATAATGTTGTATCCAATGTTATGAAAACTCCTAGATATTGGAAGCCCTGTAGTGCCACCGGTATAGTATACCCCCTAGGGCTAAGCGGCGGATCACCCCGAAGTGGGTACATCTGGGATTTGGACCAGTTGATCTGGTATCCTGAGTGGGCCCCAAAGATATGAAAAATATGCAGTACCCGACGAAGCGATCGCGTGGGGGAGGCCAAGTATAGCAAGATATCGTCCACGTATAGTTAAATGCGGTCTTCGTGATCTGCCGTCCATTTGAGGCCCCGAATTTCGGGGTCCTTTCGGATCCAGACCGCCAGGGGCTCCAGCGCCAGGGCAAACAGGAGCGGTGACAGGGGGCAGCCCTGCCTCGTGCCGCGACCCAGGGAGAAGGAGGTCGAGCGGTGATTATTGACTGATACACAGGCCGTAGGCAGGGAGTATAGTAGTCGGATCCATCCAATCAACCAAGGGCCCAGCCCCACCCGGGCCAAAACAGCAAATAGATACTCCCATGCCACCGTATCAAACGCCATCTTGGCATCTAGCGCTAGCAGCAGCGCATCTTCCTGGAGTGTCGCCGCCCGGCCCAGGGCACCATGGACTCGACGCAGATTTCGTGCGGTGTTACGGCCCGGCATGAAACCCGACTGGTCCGGGTGATTCAAGGCCGCGAGATATGGGAGCAGTCGGTTGGCCAGCAGCTTAGCCAGGATTTTGGCCTCCACTGCGATCAGGGAAATGGGCCTGTACGAAGCACATTTGTCCGCTGGTTTGCCGGGTTTGCGGATTACCACTATCGTGCGGATTTCGGCCGGAAGGGTGCCGGTCTCGTATCACTCCTTGTATAGGTTTAGCAGGTGGGGTGCCACCTTCAGAGCCATATTTTTCAGGAGTTCGATCGGGAATCCATTGGGACCCATGACCTTTCCGGAGCGTGTATCTCGGATGGCCGTCTGAATTTCCTCTAACGAGATGTCTGACTCAAGCGTCTCTCGGTCTTGCTGGGAGAGACATCGCACCTCAAGGGTTGCGAGGAGGTCTGTCGCCCAACCGGCCACAATCAGTGTTCCTCCACCGGGCCCAGGGCCCCAGAGTCAGAGCACGAAGGTGAATCTGCAGCCGAATCTGCTGCCGAGGGCTGCTTCTTTCTCCGACTGCCCACGGTACGCCACCCTTCCAACCAGTCCCATGCATCCTCCGGGCGCATGAAGAACCATGATTTTCCCTCAGCCTCCACCCGAAGCTTGGCCGGGAACAACATTGCGTACTTGACATCGTTCTCACGAAGTGCCTTCTTTACGTCCAGGAAGCTCCGTCTTTGTTTCTGGACTCGCAAGTTAAAGTCTGGAAAGAACGTGATGTTGCTATTCTCCACGACGACGGGTGGTGCCGCCCTCGCCGTTTGAAGGATTACATCTCGGTCACGGAAGTTAAATACTCGGGCCAAGATAGGTCTGGGAGGGGCCCCCGGCCGCGGGCGACCCCCCGGCACCCGATGGGCTCTCTCAATAGTAAAACACTTGGAGAGACCCCTAGGTTGCAGGTGATTGAGTATCAAGTCTTCAACAAAGAGGTCCGCCGCTTGCCCCTCCGCCCGTTCCGGAACACCAATAATGCCCACATTATTCCGACGCATCCTACCTTCATAGTCGTCCAGCTGTCGGGCCAGCACCTCTTGGGAGGCGCGCAGGTCACTGACCTCTTGTTTGAGGCAGCCGGTGTCGTTTGACAGTTCTTTGGTGATATTTTCTACCATCCCTACCCGGTCAGCGATCTTTCGCACATCTTCTCGGATCAGACCCACATCGGTGGCCACAGTGTCGATTCGCTGCTCGAGGGACGTCTTGACGGCCGTTATGGCGTCCAACAGGTCTTTGTTCGATGGGTCAGGCTTACCGTCCGAGGCCGGCATCCCAGCCCGGTCGCCGCTCAGCTGCTGGTGCCAAGCAAACTTCTCAAGTTTAGCCTGTGTCGTCGGTTTGCTGTTCCGCCCAGTTGGCATGGTTACCCTTAAGTGAGCACTCCCTAGCCAGAAGGCCCAGCCGCTAATCCCCGCCGCCTGCGGTGGAGACCTCCACCCGGCCTGTCGGTTTTCACTGACTGCACCCCCTTCGCCAGTGCACTCTACCCGGGGTCAGGGCACTACAAGAGAACGTGAGTACGGCCGGTCTCAATCCACGCCGACCCCTACTGCACTACGGTGGGAAGAGCACGCTCCCGCCAAAGCCCCCCACCCTGGGGAGTCCGGTGTCGCAGCTCAACTGGTAGCCCCTGGATCCAGCCACTCGGCAGGGTGTTATTCCAGCCTTCCCAACTTGGTCGTCGTTTGAGTCTAATAGACGGCCTAGACCCGCTCCGTTGCAGCCGTGGGAGAGCGGGGATCCCCCGGTGAGTTCTGTCGCACACTCTCAGGCAGATCTGCGGAGGCGGCCGGCGACCTCGTCGAGCTTTACCCCCGTCAAGCGATCTTTCTGTATTCCTCGCAGGCTATGGATTCCGGGGGGTCAGCGCCACCCCCAGCACAGCAGACCCAGCTGTTGTGTCTGTGTCAGTCCGGCCCAAGAACCTCTCCAGGGCCCTCTTCGTGGTAGCTCCGGTGCTGTGTGCGGACCGCAGGTATGGCTCCCCACTCGCAACAACACACATTCCACCAGCTCCGGAGCCGTCGATTTCACTGCCACCACCACTTCAAGCGCCCCGTCACCTCCGCCGCCACTCTGCCCTGCATGCCGGCATCAAGGCAAATCTCTTACCGGCAACGCGGCGGTCAGCCAGTCTGCACAGGAATCTGCAGCTCCCTTATCACCGGAATGTCACCGAGCCCGTGTCCTCAGCGCCGGGGAGGCCACCAGGCCCCACCGATTAAGGCCACACCACTGGGGCAGCGCCGCGCCCAAAGCCGTCTCTCATCAGGCGCCCCAGGCCGCCACAACGGCCTCACGTAGAATGTTTCCCGCCTGGGCCGCACTCCTCATCCGGTGATGTCTTCGACGCGTGGGGGTCTGGAGCTGGCGAACCTTTGATTTCTTCCGCCCCACGCTGCATGCATGAAGCTTGGCACCGCTTTCGTCGCCGCTACTGCCCGGTACTGGTCTCACGGCGGCCACACCACCTGGCCCGCCGCTCCGTCGGCGTCCTCCGGTATAGCGCCGGCCCCCAGTCCTCACTTCCTCCGGGGCCTCCACGATATCAGGCAGGCTGGGGGGTACGTCAAAACCAGCCCCCAAGTCGTCCGGGGTGCCGCGCCCCAGTCCGCTCCGCCCTCTTAGGCCGCAGCCGCGGCCTCCCGCATCTGTCGTGACCGGGCGGGTCGAAGCGAGGAGCAGCGCGGCGGCACACCAGCTCCCGGAGAGTGGATCTCGGAGTCAGTTCCACCTCCGATCGCCCCCAAACTTTGCCAGCGTGTCCGCGGGGGCCTCGGGACCACCAGCACCCTGTTATTGCACGGGCTGGGGCCGCGGGGCACAAATTATCCGGATATTTCGGGAGTGGCGCTGCAGAGCTTCGCTACTGCGCGGCCATTCCCAGCGGCAGCAAGCCACCCCCCCCCCCCCAATTTAAGACAGTCTTACGGTTGAGCTTTTCTAGTACAGCACGCCGGACAGCTTTCTTAAGAGTACTCATGAAACGTCCGACAAGGCCTGTGGCCAAAGAGCTGTGCTCTTTTGATGCTTCACATTAAAATGACTGAGAAAGTCTCTGAGTTCTCAACTGTTGTAAGGTTGGCCATTGTCGGACTTTAAGATCACAGGAACATCCCATGTTGTGTAGATGTTCTCTAATCTCTCAATAACTTGCTCTTAAGTGATAGATGAGAGATCTTCTATCAATGGAAAACGTGAGTATTCATCAACTATCGCCATCAGGCTATGTCTGTTCTCAAGAAGACCGAAGAAGTCTGAGGAAATTTTTACCCATGCATGTATTGGCAACTCTGACATGTTTAAGGGGTGTAGAGAGGCTTTCAATGACCGGCAATTGCATAGATGACCGGCTTTAATTCTCTTTCAACTCTCTCGTCAAGATGTGGGATCCAGACTCGGTCTCAGAGAGCTTGTTTGGTGGCTACAATTCCAAGATGTCCTTCGTGGACCTCTTCAATTATCTGTTGTCGCAGACACTCTGGAATGATGATTCTCTAACCTCTTTGAAGTATACCTTCCTGAGTAAAGGACAGTTAATCTTTGACATTTTTAAACTTCTGATAATCACTGTCACTAGTAAGCGGTCGAGGGAGGTGTTACCAAGACTGAGTTATAACAATATCTTGCAGTTCTAGCGTGTCACTATCTTGACTCGTGGCAGTGACAATTTGTTCCAGTGTAATGGCAGCTGGGGTGCTTGATTTCACTATGAAATTTACGTAAGCTTTAGCTGTCTTAGAATGGGTGCCAGGGCATTGTAGGGGCACTCGTGAGAAGTAGTCGGCAGGGTTCTGGTCTTTTCCTGGACGATGCCCAGTGGTATAGTTGTATTCATGAAATCGCAGACCCCAATGTCAAATGCAAGGAGGCATTTTTACCTTTGGATTGGCAAAGATAGTCAACATTGCTTGATGAACTGTCAAAAGCCTGAATGACTTACCATACAAGAATACGTGGATATGTTCACAAGCCCACACTGATGCTAAGCTTTCTTTCTCAGGTTGTGAATAAGCACATTTAGTTTGGGACAAACTTCAACTTGCATATGCCACAATATGTCTTCAAGCATTTGGATGTGCTGTACAAGAATGGAGCCTAACCCGATAGGGCTAGCGTCAACAGCAACCTCAGTATGAAGATTTGGATCAAAGTATGCTATTTCAGTAGTTTTCTCAATAACTTGTTTGATTTTCTGAAAGCTTTGTGTACGTACATGTGGCCAGAGAAAATAAACCTTTTTTTTTTCTTCCAAGTCTCTTAATGGCGCAATGACAGTGGCAAAGTCTTGTATGTATCTAGAATAATAGCTGTCCATGCCAAGGAATAATTGTAACACGGAAACATTTTGTCGGGGACTGGCAGTTAACAGCGCTTGCACTTTAGCTGGTTCAGGTATCATGCCCCCATCAGAAAAGATATGGCCAAAGAACTTTGTCTTATGGAACTCACAATTCTCAGCATTCAAAGTTAAACCAGCATGAGCAAGCAACTGACACACTTGCATGAGAGCCTTCTTGTGCTCCTTCTGTGTAGCTATGAAACCAATATGCCATCACTATAATCAAAAGCATTCATGACAGGCTGTATGATGCATCAAATGACATCTTGGAACAGCTCCGCAGCTGATGACGCTCCAAAACCTAGTCTTTTGTACCGGAACAGACCAACATGTGTAGAAAAGGTTGTAATGTACATGCAGTTCTTCTCGAGTTCCAACTGATGATATCCTTTATTCAGATCAAGGCAAGATAATACCTTCACACCATTCAATTGTGTTATGTCGGTAATGTGCTGACCTGGATGTCTTTCTCTTTTTTTTTAACAACACTTTTATTAATCAAGAAGGCAAAGGCTGCAGGCCCCTGTAGAACCAGGGGATCTGCCACATAGTAAATAGCAACAGCTCTTGATATTTTTACCATAACAAGGAACATTGGAGAGCTATTCATACATCATCTGTCAAGAAAGCCCCCTCCCTTCCCAACACCCTCCCCCACGACCGCACCACCGCCAGAGTCCACCAGCACCATCTCTATACAATTAGTACTCAGCGCCACACTTGACACTCAAATAGGCCCCAAGTCTCCATCCGTAGGGACCGGGTCAAGGAAAATGCCCCTATAATCAGCCCACCGCTTCCAGATCTTGAAGTGTTTCCGAGGACACCCACGCACTTTAAAGATCGGCAACTCCAGGCCTATATTGAAATCTAAACCTCGTTTCCAAACATTAATAGAGGGAGCCGTCGGGGCCTTCCATGCCCGGGCGAGATCCCGCTTGGCTGTCGTTAGGCCCAGAAGCAGCAAGTGACGCTTATAGATATTACCCCCAATATCGGCCATAATATGGAGCAACACCAATTTGGGGTCTACTGGAAGATCCCAGCCCAACACCTCCGATAGGCACCCTAACACTCCCCCCCCGAAAAACCGGCGCACTGCAGGGCAGTGCCAGACCGTGTGCACCAAAGACCCCACCTCTCGCCCACACCTAAGGCAGTCCGGGGAGGCTATAAGACCCGCCCGCCACAGCCGCTGCCGTGTGTAATAAGTCCTGTGTAGATACCGAAATTGGACGAGACGCAGTCGGATCGCTATACTAGCCTCACGGGGGGAGGCCTGCGCCTCCCTCCAATCCGTCTCGTCCAACGGCCCCACATCCGTCTCCCACCGCTCACGCAGACCCTGCAGGGACAGAGCACTATGAATCACCATAGACTGATTGATTTTAGAGACTTTCTTTTCTTGGAGATCCCCCATAAACACCTTTTCCTCAAGGGGACTGAATTCAGGGATGGATTGCATACCCTCCAGTCTAGGGGCGTGGGCGTGGCGCAGCTGGAGGTATTTAAAGAACTGCATCTGTGGTATTTGATACTCACGCTGTAAGTCCCCAAAGGATTTCAACAGCCCTTAACCACCGATCCCAACGTGGAGATACCAATTCTGTCTCAACCCCTATGTCCAGAGAGGGTCGCCAACTGAGGGAGCAGCCCGTTCTGCCACAACGGGGTCTCTCGGGTAAGCCTACCCCACCAGCCAATGTGACATAAAGCCCGGCTCCACACCTGAAACACCACCTGAGTGACTCTCGTAATGCAGTCGCGTAAAGTAGGGTATGTACCGTATGTGGGTCCATGAGACGCCTCTCCACCGCATACGCCGGGTCCCCCCTATCTCCATACCACCATTCGTTTAGGACCAATAAATGGGAGGCGTAATAATAGGATAAGATATCAGAGGTAGCCAGTCCCCCATCATATACCGACCGAAAGCAAACCCGCAGCGATACCCAGGCCAGACCCCCTTCCCACAGAAATTGGCTCAGCACCGCATTAACCTTCCGAAACCAACTGGGAGGAATCTCATATGGGTGGTTTTGGAGCTGGTAAAGAAGTCGAGGCAGTGCCACCATCTTAAAGATGGCAGAGCGGCCACAGATAGTAAGAGGCATACGCGCCCAGAGCTTAACATCTCGACATACTTTCTCCCATACCGGCACCACGTTGCGCTCCCAGGCGATCGTCGGCACGTCGGTCAGGAAGACCCCCAGATATTGCAGCCCCCCCGGCCGCAACCCGTACTGACGCCGTCCACTCACCCTGTACGTTCCGACCGCCCAGTACCCAAAGGGTGGATTTCCTCGGGTTCATTATAGTCCCGACGTCTTCCCCAAAGACCTGCATCATGCGGAGCAGCCACGGTCCCGTTTTATCCAGATCCGAAAGGAAGAACAACACGTCATCGGCATATAGGGCCATGCGATCCGAGAGTCCATGTTCCCACTCAAACCCTGTGTATTGCGCATCCATACGAACCCAGGAGGCCAGCGGTTCCATGGCTAAGGCAAATAGGTAAGGCGACAAGGGACAGCCCTGTCGTGCCCCCCGGTTCACCGGGAATCTTGCCGAGGTCGCCCCTGCCACCCAAACCGAGGCCGTAAGATCCGCATACAGAAGCGTTAAATAGGATAAGAAGCGTGGCCCCAGGTTTAGACGTTGCAGCAAGGCAAAGAGATAGCGCCAACTAAGAGAGTCAAAAGCTCCATCTATGTCGGCCAAACGGAGAACTGCCCGAGCCTCTCGCCGCTGGACTGCAGCAATCGCCACATGTGCACGCCGGATGTTGTGACGCGTTGCCCTATGTGGCATAAACCCAGCTTGGTCCGGGTGGACCAGGGTATAAATATATGGCAAGAGCCTGTTAGCCAGGGCCTTGGCCAGAATCTTCGCCTCCACATTAAGAAGGGAAATCGGCCAATAGGAGGCATGTTGTTCAGGAGGGCGGCCCGGCTTGTGGAATACGACGATCTCTGCATGTCGCCAGCCGGCTGGCAAAACCCCCCGCTCACAGGCATCCTCCACCACCGCATGATAATGGGGCCCCAGTTGCATAAAGTATTTTCTGAAGAACTCACTCAGGAACCCGTTCGGGCACGGGGCCTTCCCTAGGGACAAGCTCCCCAATGCCGTCCCCAACTCATCTACCGTCAGCGGTCGGTCCAAGTCTGCACGCGCCTCATCCGAGAGGGCTCTAGGGGGAAGATCATCGAGAAACCGATCTACCAGCCCCCCGGGTATGGTCTCCCGCAATCCGTACAACTCCGCATAATATGCTGCAAAGCTTTCCGCTAAGGCACCAGGGTCTGTGAGCACGCGCCCCTCTCGATCTGTGATCCCCGGGAGGGTCTGTGCTTGATGCTGCCCCTGACACAGCCTATAAAGCATTATGTCTTTCTCTTTTAATTGCTTTGTTCGCTTGACGCTTATCCTCGCAAATGCGTACATCTCCTTCACTGGCCTTTTTGGGTACTACCACTATGGGTGAAACGCATTGAGTTGGACTAGTGGAACGCTCAATGGTATCGTGTTTGAGTAAGGGTTCAAGTTCTTTTTTTTTTTATTTTGGGTCAAATCTTTATTGAAGTTTCCAGCACACCCAGCAGTACAATACGGCACATCACAATTCCTAAATTGCATAAAATACTTTCTATAGAACAGATCAGTTTCTTCTCATCTCGGAGTTGGTCCTTACATAAGGCACACATAAAAAGAAGTACAGCTGATGAACACCATTATGAACTTACAATCCCCACCCCCTGGCCCGCCCCACAAACCCCCAAACAAAGGTACACGTGGAAGCAGGCGAGGTGGATCCGATCACCAGGGAGCATAGGAATACTGGGGGGAAACAACCTCCCACCCCCCCATTGCAGCCCCCTAGAGGCATTTCTAGAATTGGAAGAGATGGAGTGCTCGTGGTCTGGTGAGACAGGTGCACAGAGGTAGACCTCTCGAAAGATACTCCACCATGGGACCCTATAAACTCGTAAAGGAGTCGGAGAGAATATCTGCCATGCGCTCCATCATGAGGGACTGCCATAGGCAAGAGTGCAGTTGCGTCAGAGACCGTGCTTCTTTCTGCTTCCATGCAGCAGCTGCCGCTGTTTTCGCTGCACCTAGGCATAACCATAGAATAGATTTTCCACCTATAGTCTGGCATTTGAGCGTTTCAGCACGCAAGCCTAGAAGCGCCTATCAGATAATACAGAATCTTCCACACAGTAGCCAACACCCGGCGCAGTCAAAACACTTTAAACACAGCACCTTTAGAAAAGGGTTTTATTTTGCAAAATGCAAGGACTCTCTCTCTTTTGAATAAGGCTTGGGGTTTATTTTACACAATACTCTCTAACAGAAAGGTTTTCCCAGATGCCAAATGCAGAAGGTTCAAATATACAAAGAGATATTACCTACTGGCGGTCGCCAGTAGGTAGTTATAGTTAGGACCAAGTTTCCATAGGAAGAGCATTTTTTGGTTTTGCTTATAACTTTGGCGTCGTTTGATGAATCTTTATGAAATTTTCCAAACTAATTCTTTGTTCATATCAGCTCCTATGTGGGAAGTTTGGGGGTGATTTATCAAGGGGGGGCCGAGAAAAAAGGGGGGTCCCAAAACGTGTTTTCTCCATCTTCATTTCCATAGGAAACTTTAGACAAAGCTACAGGTTGAACAGGTGAACGGAATTACCCCAAATTTGGCAGGGAAAAGGGTCTTGGTGTAGAAAGCACGCTTTTTTTTATTTGGTGTAAATCCATTCAGTAGCTTTCGGGAAATATAGAAATTTACAGATATCGATATTTGGGAATTCTGCCATCTGATTGGCTGAGGCGTTACGAGCACGAGCTTGCTGCTTATTGGTTGGGAGCGCTGCGAGCGGTTGGAACTAGGAAGTGTTGGCCGCCATATTGTGATTCCGTCAAAGCGATTAAGGAGAAAAAAGGGTGAAAAAAGTAGGAAAGAGGACGGTAGGAGCACTGTAACCTTTGTGGGGGTGTTTAGGGGGTGCTATAGAGGGGGTGCGAAACGAACTACTCATAGCTACCGGTCTGAAAGTGCTGGGTACGGAAATTAAGTGAGGTATTGCGTAGAGTCTGATGCTGCTGAGGTGAGCTGGTGCGGGAGTCGGGGATGAAAGCGTGAGCCTAAACTGTGTGTCTTATGGTGTGAAGTCATGTGCCCTGGCCGCTGTGCCACACCTGTCTAAGTAGTGTCAGTAATATTTTATACGTAGTAGGAGGAAGTTTTGTTTGGAACACGGTAATTTGTATATGGTGCTTAGGTGTTGTTATACAGGGAGTGTGAAGGTAAATCAATACGGTATTTGTAAAGTGCAAACTACACAGAAAACAATAATTGATTGGAAGATAAGAAGCATTGGGTACTAAAAGCTATGGTGCATATTAGTTGCACGAAAAAGCATGTTTGTCATTGGTTAATAAAGAGCAGTCTAAACGTGGAGTACATTCGATAGGATGAAATGTGCAAAGCTCAACCAGACGTGCTACTTGCATTTGGAAGGTACATTTGGAACTTAAAACAATGGTGAACTTTTAACCCGCAGGTGCTGTTAAATGTTCGAGAATATGCTGGAAAAAGTTACGTTTAAAAAACATCATTAACTTTAAACCTGCAGGTGTCGTAGAATGTTCCAGAAAGTGTGGTGATAAAATAGGTTGAACTTCTGACCTGTATGTGGCACGGAAAATTAAGTAGCTTTTCAGATGGAAAATTCAAAAATAACCAATGGAGATAAGTTTTGGAATGTCGATGAAGGAATGAAGTATTCTGATTTGTTCATTACATGTATTTATATGTGGAGCGACAGAGAAATTGTGCCATTACTGGTTCCATTCTTGATGAAAGCGGTGCATTACATGTACTGTGTGACAAAGAAAGAATTGCATGCGTGTGTGACATTTGAAATCTGCATACCAACTACAAAGGTGAGGTAGAAACGAACAAGGTGTGGTATGTGTTCTGTAGTAGTGATTAAGTATTTGAGGTGATATTTTTAAGTTTGAAAGTATTTTTTATTTGAAAATAATATCCTGTTAGTAAAGTGTGGTGTTTCATATTGGTTATAAAATATGCATAATGTTTGACCTGTTGTTATACAAGTACTTTATATATGTTTAGGAATTTTTTACGAAGAAGAAATGTAGTTTGTCATCTTGGACTGTATGGTTTTGAAAATGAGGTACAGCGTTAATTTGGGTTTGTTAATGTATTCAGGCGAGATAAACAAAATGTCGCACGTTTGCAAATGATACTTTTTGTGGAAGTAGTGGGGAAGGGGGGGGGTAGGAGATGTATGTGTTAAGTTAAAAGCGATAAAACCAAAGCCAGATATGTTATGTGGACAGGTTGTGGTCTCATTTTTGACAGTGAGAGGTAGATTTGAATATAAGTCTAGGGGCCATATTATGAAGGAACGGTGATAACATTATCGCTGCTTTAGCAGCAGGAAACTGCCGCTAAAGCGGCCATAATGGATTTGAGAATATGACCTTGTGAATTCCCATAGAAGCCCAGGTTCACACCAGAACCTGGGCTTCTATGGGAATTCACAAGGGTATGTTATCAAGCACATTATCGCCGCTTTAGCGGCAGTTTCCTGCCACTAAAGCGGCGATAATGTTATCGCCGTTCCTTCATAATATGGCCCTGGGTAGGTTGTTGTACTGTGAGGCCGTCTACAGTGTTTGGAGATTACACGGAGAGGAGATGGAGATAGTAAAAGTGATACGTTCCTTTTATATGTACGCATAGTTTGAATCATTTGAATATAGGTTGAGATATAATATGAACATGGTTTCTGGTTTGCATTTGTGTATAGTTAATAGTTTTAGTAGTTTGTGACTAGTGAATAATAAGGTAGATATACTAAAATATATGGTAGTAAACGTATTAATTGTCTGTTCTTATGAAATAGAAGTGGTTGGGGAGTGTTTTTTTAGAAGAGATGTTTTATAAATGTGTGATAGATAAAAAAAGAAATGAAAATGTTTGGTATATTTTCTGTATGACTTACTTGACATTAGTAAAGTACATGTCATTACAAGTGATAGTAATTGTCACGCTGTGTTCCTGTGATGAATATACGTAGGTGTTTAAGTGGTCCGGGTTTTACCGGTGCTCAGTTTCACTATCTCTTTTTAGACACTCATCCATTTTTTTATTCAATTTAATGTCCTTAATATACATACCGTAAAGGGACAGTATATCAAAAGTTTGGGAATTACAACTTTGTTTACTCTCCCCATCCTCTGCTATACACTGTACAGAACAACTTTATTAACATACAGATGTATAGCTAGTAATGGTGGTGTAGTGCCACTGGGCCCATTTATAAACCGTGCTATGGGATGGTTCATGTTTTACCCGCCAATTTGTATGTTTGAATACTTTTGGATGATAAGCATTACGGAAGACACCTTTAAAAATTAAGCCCGAGTATGGGTATAGTGCTGCTACTAGGAATGGTGGCAGTTTCTCTTTGATTTTGTACGGTTAAGCAATGGCGGGGGTGGTGTGGGGGAGGTGGGTATGTTGGTGATTAAAACACAGACTTAGTAACGTGCAGATGTCTAGCTACTAAAGGTGATGTAGTACCACTGGGACCATTTATAAAGCGCCCTATGGCATGGTATATGTTTTACTCGCAAATTTGCATGTTTTAGTACGTTTTGCTGATGAGTGTTTCGGGAGATATCTTTTGAAATTAAGCCTCTGTAGGTTTGCTGGGGCTCTTTGTTTTATTGCGTAAAGTTAAGCAAGGGCGGGTGTGGAGGTGGTGTAGTGGTAGTGGGACTATTTATAAACCGCCTTATGGTATGGTGTATGTTTTACTTGGAAAATTGCAGGTTTCAATACCTTCTGCTGATGAGCGTTCCGTCAGACACTTGTTGAAATTAAGGCTATGTATGGCTATAGTGGTGCTAACGGGAGCGCTGGGGCTTGTTGTTTTGATTTCGTAAGGTTAAGCAAGGGAAGGGGTGGGAGAGGTGGATATGTTGCTTATTATAACATGGACATTTGTAACGTGCATATGTGTAGCTAGTAAAGGTGATGTAGTGCCACTGGGTCAATTTATAAAGCGCTCTATGGCATGGTACATGTTTTATCCGTAAATTTGGCTGTTTTAATACCTTTTGTTGCTGGGCGTTCCTGCAGAGACTTGTTCAAATTAAGTCCCTGTATTGCTATAGTGGCTCTACCAGGTTTGCTGGGATCTTTCTTTGATTTCGTAAGGTTAAGCAAGAATGGGGATGAGGGTGATGTAGTGGCACTGGGCCCATTTATGAAGCGGTTTATGGTATGGTATACGGTTTTCTCGTAAATTTGCATCGTTTCATACCTTTTGGTGATGAGTGTTGCAGCAGACAGCTACGCAAATCACACAACATTTCTGTGGATAACAAATCTTCGTGCTGATAGACACTCTTGCACTGTGGTAGAAGGCTGCCAGTGTTGATGGCAAATTATGAAACTTGGTGCCATTGTACATTTAAATGGAAGCTTGGATCATTTCTTTGTTACTATGGTGCAGTGAGGGCTTTGTGGGAAAAAAACTGGGGGTGCTCTAAAAGGGGCAGGGCAACCCTGTTAAAGGGGTGTGGGCTATTCAAGTAGGGGCGTGGTCTACATGAAGATAACTAGCATTGTGTGCTTAAGAAAATCCCCTCGAATTATCCTACGTTCGGGAAACACGCTCTTTAAAGGATTGCCCTTCCTCCTACAATGTGGCTCACGTAGCATGATGTCTCCACTTCTCAGTAGTGAGCAGAATGAGCATGCGCACATCGATGTGCATGCTCTGACTGCAGTGCAGTAAAAAAAAAAAAAAAAAGAAAACTTGACTACCTTTGCGAGGGCCGAAAATAGAGCCCGATAGAGACCCGTTTCGAGTTTTTCTGAAAATAACTGCCGGTGCTCAGAGCCGGGCCCACTTAAAGCCCTGCATCCATTCATCCTAAGCATTGCGCCATCCAACCATCTTTCAATTCATTCAGACATTCCTACCTACATACATACATACATCTGTCCCTGCAGTTATTCCAAGTATCTATCAGCCCACTCGCCTATGGTAAGCACTGTGCCATCCATCCAGTTATACGCCCATATATTCATACATACATCTGACCCAGAACCAATCCTACGCGTCTATCAGCCCACCCGTGTATCCTAAGTACTGGTCCATGCATCCATTTATCCTTCCATTCATCCATATATCCATACATCCACCCATCTAGCTATCCATTCATCCATCTGGCCATCCATCTAGTCACCCTTTATTCAACTATTCATCCTTATTTTCGTGCACTCTCCACCGCCGATCCTAAATACTGCGTATTATACTCATCCACCCAGCCTCTTAAGGGGCCGAAAAGGCTGGCGATAAGCATTGAGAGGCAGATGAAGTTTCTGATAAAGAACAAGAAAGCTTTGAGTTGCTCTTTGTTCACCACCCTTCTCTGGTGGTGTTTTAAACAAAGGTTGATGTAGGGAAAGAAATGAAAAGCAGCTTTTCAGTGTAAGACGTTAATTTAGAAAGAAAAACGGGGCATATTATCAAGAACGGCGTTAAAATTATTACCGCTTTATACGGCAGGAAACTGCCGCTAAAGCGGCGATAATGGGCTTGATAATATGCCCTTGTCAATTCCCATAGCTGGCCAAGTTGTGGTGTGGAGCTGGGCTTCTGTGGGAATTCACTAGGGCATAATATCAAGCTCATTATCGCCGCTTTAGCGGCAGTTTCCTGCCGCTAAAGCAGCGATAATTTTAACGCCGTTTTTGATAATATGCCCTTAAGTGAGCCAGGCAAAGTGTGTGTTTTCGTAGCTCTACAACAACACCCTGTGAAAGGTGAGAGGGGTTGTGTTGGAGTTGGCTGCATGTGGTCGTCTCCAAAGGCACAAACCGAGCGAAATTTCGGGGGAGGCTAGTTCTTTCAGCAATAGGCAGAGTTTGGATGTAGGGCCTCTAAAAAGGGGTGGAAAAAAACAGAGCATCATTTACAAGCAAATGGTCTTTTGAAGACTTGTGAAGTACTCGGGTGCGGCTCTGTGTGTGCTATTGGGAAGCTGTCTCAGGGAGTCCGGGGCAATGGGCGTTGTGCGCCTGGTGGTCTCTCTGCTAATCGCACCACAATGATGTTCCTCCTGCGCTGCAAAAAGAGAAGGGAAATCGTGAGAGAAATTGGCTCTCTTTAAAGGATTTCTTTTCTCCTACAACGCGACTCACCTGGCATGATGTCTCCACTTCTTCGTAGTGGGCAATGTGCATGGTCTCGCTGTCTCACTACAGTCCAATAAAAAAAAATAAACAAAGGACTACCTTCGGGAGACCCGAAAATAGAGCCCCATAGAGATCCGTTTCGAGGCCCCCAAAAATAAACTGCCGGTGCTCAGACTTCCTCCCCTCCAATTAATGCTTTGGGTGCAGTGTTATGTTTGCGAAGTTGTAGATAAAATTGTTAGGCTAATAATGGTAATTTTTCTGTGTGCCGCTTGGTTGGCAATATTATCCTACGTATATAGATTACAATTTTTAAAAATATTATCTATAAAGTTGTCTGCGGTGGGTTGCGGAGGGAGTGTGTGGGATGGTGGAGTGCGGTGGAGAGGGGAAAAGTATGAGGTAGTGCAGTTACATGTAAATTGTAAAGGTGTATGTAAATAATTAAATAAATACTTGCTGTATGTTCTGTGGCACTACCCGTCGTCCTACTGCTCCCCTGCCGTGCTCCATCACGTTGCAGCACTGCCTCTGGAAGCCGTCAGTAGAATTTATGTAATTGTATGTTAATATTGTAATATATTGAACTGATGTAAAAAATAATTGAATCTATTTTTTTATTTTTTTCAGAAAATTATTTTGTTTGGATAAAAATGTTAAAATGCCTAGAAGAACTGAGAAAAAAAAGACAAAAGAAGCATTTATATTTTCAGAAAATATATGGAATTACAAAAAGAATGAGGGCGCTACACAAAAAGTTTTTTCTGGTAAAAACACTAGACAATTTCTGAAAAAAATATTACGAACATTTAATGAAAATAACATCACACAAAGGAAAAAGAAGAATTTTTCAAGTAAGGAGAAGGAGACTTCAATTTCAAATACAAGGAAAAGAAAACATGATAAAGAAACGGTATCTGTTACCCGGAGACAAAAACAGTTTCAAGAAATTCGTCAGAGACTTTATCGAAGTAGAGTGATTCAGAATTTAATGAGAACATGCTGCAAATATAAAAAGAAAGTTCTGCAATTCAAACAGAAGCAGCGTATCGAAAGTATAGTGGATACTGCTTTTACTTTAAAACAGAAGTTATTCATTGTGATTTTGAAGAGGTTCAAAGTATTAGCTAAAGTAATCAAAGTGTTGAAAGAGAAAAGTAGAAGAAAAAGACTTGTGAACAGAACCAACTTTTGCAAAATCTTTATTGGACATTGGAAACATACTTCTAGTAGTGAGCCTTTTTTTAATGAGGAAAGTTACTTCCAGGAAAATAGTTTACCATTTGCAGTTGATACTGGAGGTCGTTGCTATGAAGTTCAGGATGGTTGTCCCCTTCCAAAAGAGGAATTGGTTGGTAAAAGTGCAGAAGAGTTAATAGTTGAAGAAGTGCAAGGGTAACTTACACAAGCTCCTGTGTAAAAGGGAGGTTGTAGCAGTATTTTTAGTATTCAACAGGAATCTATTGATATAATGCGAAAATTGCTACGAGAATATACACAGAAAAGTATTAAACAGAAGATTAAGTTGTTGCAAGGACTAGATCCATGTAATGTAAGAAAATATACCGAGAAACATGGGCATTCTCTGGCTTGTCTTTCAAGAAAAGTGTGTAAAAGTGTTTTCATCACTTGAGGATGTTAGCAGTACACCATTCAGAAATGCGGATGTTTATTAGGAAACTGTACTATGTAAAAAGTCCTGCATTATGTTTAAGTGAACTGAATACAGCTCTTTTATATGGTTCTTTATCAGATGTTCAAAAAATGTGTGATGATATTGAAATGCGATATTTTGGTTCAGAAGAGCGGTCAATAGAAAGTGAAAGTTTGACAATTACAGATGTTGAAGGAGATGGGAAAGTGATTAGCACTGATCAGTTTGAAGAAGAAATTGGAAGGTTTAATGTAGTGTGCTCTGAGATACCAAACTATGTTTGTGTTTGTTGTCGATGTAGTCATTATAAAAGTCAAACTAGGAATGTTGATTTGTATTTGAAAAGTGAAAAGGAGAACAATGGTAAGTGGGAAGAATTTGCAACTTACTTGTTGGTGGAAGGTCGATTTGAGTTAGGTAGTGATCAACGTATTTGTAAATATTGTTACAACAAATTAGAAGAGAACAAAATGCCTGCTAGAGCAGTACATAATAACTTAGAATTAGTAGCTATTTCGGAGGAACTGGCAGAATTGAATACATATCAGTTGGTTCTAATTCAACCTGTTCATCCTTGTCAAACTATAATTCGGATGGAGCCTAAAAAAGGGAAAATGTCACCAACCGACTTGCAAAGAGGGCTGAAAGGAAGAGTGGTGTACTTACCTTTGGATTTTAAGAAAAATATTGAAACTATTGCTGGAGAGAAAGAGGAAAATGAGGCAGTAGTCATTCTAGTAAATGGTTTACCAACAAAGAGTCGGAAAATATGGCAAGAATTTGTGGATGTTAATAAAGTTGAAAAGGCTACCTTATATCTTATAGAGAACAATATTTATTATGAAACTGTAAATGTGGATGAACAGGTAATAAGTGTAGAAGATGAATGTGAAATTTCAAGTGGTCAAATAGAGAAAGTGGACAAGTCAAGGACTGAAGAGATTTATGAACATTACACAATATGTCCTTTGCATTCAAAAGAAGTAATAGGAAGCAGCCTTGAGTTATTTCAAATGAAAAAAGCACAGGGAACTCCAATGAGTGTATGGGAGAAGAGCTTGGAAGCTCGTTGTTTTCCACAGCTGTTTCCTACTGGAGAAGGTGGATGATATGATGACCGACCTGTACGTATTCCAGCTTCAGAATATCGGTCAACAAGGTTTTATTTTGAAGATCCTAGATTTCGACAGTGCATTCCATACATATTTCACCTTTTGTTTGAAAGTGATTTATCTTCTCTGTCATATGCAGTGAACCACATACTTAAAACTGGAGTTCATCAATCACTTCTTTCTGCGAAATAATTTGTGGAGAAAGTTGAAAAAACAGATGAAAATTTAGAAGCACAGTTAATCAATTTGATGGCATGTTAACGTGTAACAAATGAGTATTGGTATCGTCGTCATGGGGAACTCAAGTGTATGTTACGGAGCTTAGGTACACCAACATGGTTTGTCACACTTAGCTGTGCAGAGTATGCATGGGAAGATTTGCTTGAGAAGTGAATTTCAATATTAAAAATGTTGAAATAAAGACTCCTGGTGAACTGTGTTCATTGGATCCTGTAAATGTGTGCAGATATTTTAATCATAGGTTTCAAGCTAGGATGTCTTTTATCTGCAATAAAAAGAATCCACCTCTTGGAAAAGTTACCGATTTCTTTTGGAGAAAGGAGTACCAAGCAAGAGGTGCACCTCATTTACATATGCTACTATGGGTCAAGGATGCACCTAAATTTGGAAGTGATTCTGATGAAACAGTATTGTCTTTCATCGAACAGTATGTGACATGTGAGATTCCGAGAGAAGAAGGAGATAGAAGCTTGAGACGGCAAGTTTTACGTTTCCAAAGTCACCGTTGTGGAAAGTACTGCAGAAGAAAATACAAGTCTAAAGGAATATGTTACACCAAATGTCGGTTTGGTTTTCCACGTCCAGTCATTTGTAAAGGAAGAGTAAATTCTTTTTTTTCCTTCTGTAAGGCACACAATAACTCGGAAATCTCCAAAGAATACCTACAACTTAAAAAGAACAGAAGTGTCAAAGTATATCAATGACTACAATCCAGTCATTTTAAAAATGTGGAATGCGAACATGGACATCCAGTATGTTGCCGATAACTCAATTGCTGTTGCCCGTTATGTTACATCGTACAGAACAAAATCCGAAAAAACAGAGATGAAACAAATGTGGGAAGAAATGCCCAAGAGAAAAGCGTTAGCAAAAAATTGTACAGCTTTACTTTGAAAATGCTTTCCCACCGAGAAATTGGATCCTATGAATGTTCAGACCGCTTGTGCTCTTCAAGTTTATATTCAAAGTCTCGAGGAATGATTTGGGTGAGTTTAGGTCTTGCCTGCTCACGGAATAGAGTGTTGAAATCATTAGAAGAAATTGAATACTTAGCAGCAAATGAACCAGACAGTACAGACATTCTTAAAACTAATATGTTGGACACATACTATCCGAAAAGGAGTCGACATCTGGAACAGCTATGTCTGTATGAAGTACTTCAACATTACAGCTTCAAAAGAAATGTTAAACAGAATTTAAAAGAAGGAAAATAAGCAGTAGTTGGATGTCATGGTTGTTTAGTAAAACATGCAAAGGGTAATCTTATAAACCACAAGAAACTTAGTTGTGAAACTCCAGATAAGCGAGAATTTTACTATTTAGCACTTCTTCAACTCTTTAAACCATGGCGTAGCGAAAGTGCATTACTTGGAGGCTTTGACTGCTACAAAGATTCTTTTAATGCATGTAAAGATAGCATTGCATGTATAATTTTCCCTACATATTTAAAAATGTTGAATGATGAAGTTGAACAGGAAAAGATTATTACAGCTGAAAGTTCTCAAGATAGTCAAAGTAGTGGTCAATGTAGTCAAGATCCTCTTGGACAACCAATACTGGAAAATGAAGCAGCGATTGCTATGCATGAAGTCGAAATTGCAATGCAACAAGCACACGAGGAGAATATTTCATTGGAAAAGTTAGAAGAACAACTAAATGTTGAACAGAAAGAAATACATGTACAAGTGATAAAATAGATAGAACATGGTTTGTTGCATGAAAAAAAAGAATGTGTGTGTTCATCTTTTGAACCTCTTCTGATGTACATCAGTGGTCAAGCTGGGACAGGTAAAAGTTTTTTAATTAAAGTTTTGACCAGTTATCTTCAAAAAACTACTGGTTCACATTTGTTCTGTGGTAACAGCTCCAACTGGATTAGCTGCACACAATGTTAAAGGAGTTACTTTGCATAGATTACTGATGTTACCAGTTGAGCATGATAGTAAATTACAATATCAGAAGTTGTCTGGAGAAGCTTCTCATGAAGTGTCAAGAGTGTTGAAGAAAATGAAACTATTAATTATTGATGAGGTGAGCATGGTCTCAAACTTAATGCTTGCTTTTGTACACTTAAGATTGCAGCAGGTATTAAAAACAGATTATGACGTTCTCTTTGGAGGAAAACATGTAATTGTATTTGGAGATCTGCTACAACTAACACCTGCAAAAGGAGAATCAGTGTTTAAAACTCTTCTACATAACGACACAAAGAAATCTCTGGGAAGTATTGGAAATTGTGAATCTGTGGTTAAATTTTGAATATAAAGAACTCACTCAGAATATGCGACAAGCAAGAGCTGAAGATTATGGAAATATTCTAAAAGATGTAAGAATTGGTGTTCTAAGCAAACATGGTAAAGAAGCTTTTCAAAATAGTCTACTAAAGAACTTGTTTACAAATGAAAACCCACCAGCAGAAGTAATGTACAAGAAAATAAAAGGAAAAAAGTCTATAGTTTGCTTAATGCCTACAGTGGAAGGGTGTTATACATTTAATAAAGAGATTATGAAATTGGAAAATGAAGAAATAGTTCACATTGAAGCTATTGATAAAATCGAGCATCAAGGAATAACAATTCTTCTTTCATAAAAACTGCAAACTAAATTGGATTCTTTGGAAAAGTCTGTCAAAAACTGCTGGCTTAGATTTTTTTTTAGATGTATGTTTAAACTGTCGGGTAATTTTGAGGCGTAATCTGAATGTAGAAGAAGGTTTAGTGAATGGAGCAACGGGGAAAGTTGTTGATTTTGTGAAATATCAAAATAGAAATGGAATTGAATTCTTGAAAGTTAAATTTGATCAGATTACAGAGGTAAGACAGATTGCGCGCTGTGCTGTATGTTTTTTGCGTGTAAAAGAGTTTGTAGAAAACAGTTTCTCTTCTGTTTAGCATATGCAATAACTATTCAAAAATCTCAAGGTTTAAGTGTAGATAATGCTTTGATAAATGTAGGAAGAACTGTGTTTAATGAGGGAATGGTATAGGTTGCATTATCTCGAGTTAGAACGTTGTCTGGTTTGTATTTAATTGATTTTGATGAGAACAAGGTTAGTGCTGATATTAATTGTGTAAGAGAATATAATCGTTTGAGAAGGCTTTATGCTGCAAGTTTAGGTGAATATCCTATTTATGAGAAACGTGTTGTGTGTTCAAAACGCAAACATGTTGAAGAATCAACTATGGTTGGAAAGCAGAAACAAAATCAAGAGAAAAGAAAAGATGTAAAGATGCAGAAAATACAAACAAGTGATGATGTTGTCGGATTCCAATTAGAAAATGCTTCTGGTGCCAACTGCTCTGGTAATGTTATTCTAAACATTATATTTTATCTTGAAGATGTTTATTGTGAAATTATGGAAAGTCAGGAAAAAAGATTATGTTCGGCTCTTTATGCTTTATTTCAAGAATTGAGAACTGATAGAAGTAAGATCCATTCTGCTTCTGGTATTCGCCAACTGTTGGATACATGTACTGGATCTTTAACGTTCAGTGCTAATATACAACAAGATGCACAAGAGTTACTGATGGTTATGCTTGGAGTACTAGAAGATGAATGAATTCAGATTGAGAGTTTATTTGGACTCAGTTACAAATGGGAACATACATATGAACAGTGTTCGTTAACTTCAAGCACTATAGAGAACAATTTCTATATTTGACAATACCTGACTGCAAATCTGTACCATTTTCCAAATTACTAAAAGAAGCAGATCACGAGATGATCTGTTCTCATTGTAAATCAACAATGCTATCTACATTATGTCTACAAAGATATGGAAAATATTTGATTATAATGCTACAACGCTGTAGACCAAATGGAAGAAAAGTGGAAACCAAAATTAAAAATGTTGTTGCTAGTCAAGTATCTATTTCTGGAAGAACTTTTGCAACAGTTGCTCTTGTTTTCTATGCTGGAAGTACTACCACAAGTGAACATTATACAGTTTATTTAAAGTGTAATAATGGTTGGAGTCACTGCAATGATACACACTTGGAAATGAAACCGAGATTGCCTTATGAATTACCAAACTCATACTTGATATTTCTGAAACAAAGATTTTAGATACACCATTCGGCTTTGTGGGAAGGTGTAAAGATACTTTAAGGAATTCATACTGGATGCTTTCAAAGCAAAAGTTTTGATACATTATTTGGTGTATTGAGAAAATGTTCACAGAAACTACGAAGTAAAGGTAAGATTTGAAGATTGGAAATAGTATTTGATGTGTTATTTTTGTTGATTTTGTATTCTATTTGTGAGAATTAGGGATTTGTTTTTTTTAACTATCTAGTTGATTGTTTTTTTCCCTGCTGTTTATGATGAAACTACTCTGACATCACTGTGAATAGTGAAGTTAAGTAGTAGCTGATGACAGCAAAAAAGGGAGAAAAATTGTTTTCTGAATGTTAAATTATTTTGTATTATTTAAAAACTCACTGTAATTTGTGAACTATATTACACTACATAGTAGTTTTGCAGTTTATTTTATGTAGTTGAAAAGTTAGAAAAAACAGTAGTAATGACAAATGGCACAATAGTAGTTCGATATTTAAAAACCTTTGAAATTCACTGAAAAAAAACATAGGTTTCAGGGACGTTATAGTTAGAAATTAGCATTTAAAAAACCTTAGCAATTCACTGAAAAAACCATAGGTTTCAGGGACGTTATAGTTAAAAATTAGCATTTAAAAAACCTTAGAAATTCACTGAAAAAACCATAGGTTTCAGAGACGTTATAGTTAGTTGGACATTTGACTCGTATAAAACCAGAGAAATTCGCCTGTTATAGTTAGTTGAGCTAACTGTAACTCGCGCACTCGCAATGCACTGCTGATGACGTCACATATTACATCACTCATGACATGGTCAGTGACATCACTCATGACATCACTCATGACATCTCAAATGACATCACTGATGATATCACTGCAGACATCATCCATGTGATAGTCTGACACACCTCTTCACACTCTAATATAACCTTTAATACACCCACTCTAAAATACAGACTACCATTTTCGAAACCATAGATACCAATACCAGATACTAGATACCCATCCACTGATCCCTATCTATATATTGTGTGCTGGACATACACTGATAGTCACTCATACATGCTGTCACTCATCATTACATCAGTATAATATCCACTCATACACTTATACATACATTCACACAGTGCTACTGATCCATAGTTACTCACACATCTACTCAGTCATGCCAAAAATCCATCACACACCCATGTACTCACCTATGCAGATATATACACACCACCTGACTTATTTATACACACACACCACTTCGCTTATTTAGATAGATACTATCACATACTTATTCTCTTATACAATCACTAATACAAGTACACATTTGTGTATGAAGACACTCTTGCAATCACTCTCTCACATATAGTCCATTATACACCCCTACACTCACATATACTGTCTAAAAACATATATAGTTACTCACATATATACAACTGAGACATCAATTCACTAATCAACACACCTGTACACACAGTTAGATACCCATACAGCCCTTCCGAGATGCAGTTTTGTATGTATAGAACCAGTGAAACAGCTATTCAGACATGTATGCACAGTCAGACACCTCCCACCCACTCAGATAGATACTCAGACACCCATACAGATACTCATACAAACAATAAATAACCCATATAGACACTGATGTAGCTACTCGCCAACCTATAATAATAATAATCCACATTTGTAAAGCGCGAACAATCACCCGTAAGGGTCTCTAGGCGCTGGGGGCCATTGTTATGCACCTGCTTACACACCAACTGAGAGACTAATAGAGACAATCACACAGTTAAGTCACTAGTTCATGCATTCAGTAACATATGTTCAATCAGTGACTTATAGATTAAGTCATGCATCTACTAAATAATCCATTCATGCACTTATACATCGAGTCATTCTTCAATAGACCTTGGCATAGATACATAAGAAAAATATTTACAGTTTACAGAAAAACACATTCACTGGATGATGTCATCAGTGATGTCATTTGAGATTTCATCAGTGATGTCATGAGTGATGTCACGGACCATGTCATGAGTGATGTAATATGTGACGTCATCAGCAGTGTATTGCGAGCGCGCAAGTTATAGTGAGCTCAACTAACTATATCAGGCGAATTTCTCTAGTTTTATATGAGTCAATTGTTCAACTAACTAGAACGTCTCTGAAACCTACGTTTTTTTTCAGTGAATTTGTAAGGTTTTTTAAATGCTAATTTCTAACTATAACGTCCCTGAAACCTATGTTTTTTTCAGTGAAATTCTAAGGTTTTTTAAATGCTAATTTCTAACTACAACGTTCCGGAAACCTATAGTTTTTTCAGTGAATATATATATGTTTATATGCAAGCAATAATCTAAATGCTTGAATAATACTAGTTAATAAACAAGCAGCAAATAATATGAGATAAGACTCAAGCAAATATACTGGACGTCCTGCAAGAGATCAGAAAGATATATATATATACATCAGATGATTACTTTGAATGTGCACCTCAACTCACTCCGACATCACAAAGAAAACACCTCAAATGATCAAAGCCACTGGCCAAACATCACAATGGCAATAACCAAAACTCAATACATCACCTGGTGCAAAACATTGCACCTCAAATTTGGGAAATAAACAGCCTTGATTGAGAGCCTCAGCAACCAGGGTCCATGCTCCGAGATAGACGCGTCCGCCCTCACTCGGATTCCAAACTCCCAGTTTCCAAGTCCACAACCCTCAGCTTTAAGCACACTAGAAGGTTCAAGAAAGACCTCCCCCTGAGCCAGAGGAATCTTACCAGAACTGGCCAGGTTCCAAGCAAGCATTCCCACGGCAGGAAGGAGCTCTCACGTTCACTTCTCCAAATCTCACATGTTCCAGCCTTTATCTTCACAAAGCTAACAAAGCCTTTAAGAATACATAAACAATCCATCACCAAAACAGAAAGACCTTGAACATGAATAACCCAAGCAACTAGCAAGCGCTGCTGTGCACGCAGAAAAGCTGAAGCAAGGCAAAGCCAGGGAAAAAGGGTGACATGACGCCATGTCAAAGCCAATAGTAAGAACTTCATAATTCTCATACAACACCGAGCACATGTGTGCATCACTGCCCACAACACTGCACTTCGAAACCAAGAAGTACATTCCACACTTCTCTCCCTTTCATGCTTTCAAATGCATACCCCACACGCTCTGCTCTTGGCAAGGCTGCCTTACTCCGTGACAGCTCCCACTGAAAGACAGAAAGATCACAAGAAAGAAGAGAAGCAGGCATATGCAGGACCGTCGTACATCCAGGCTAGGATAAAATTACACACTAAAGTCAGTTAAAATAATGGTAGTCAAAGGTCATTACAGGGTCTCACACCACAAGAGTGCCTCTAGCACTACATTCCACCCCATGACCTTTGACTATCATCACCTACATATATCAAAAACTAGACTTCTTAACTGAAAGCACAACTATGTTTGAAAAACACATTAAAATAGTGAACTCATAAAAGCATGTGATAATCATTTCAAAGCATGTCTTAACTGAAAGCACAACTATGATTGAAAGACTACATTTCATAACTGAAAGCACAACTATGAGCGAAGCTCTGCATTTCTTAACTGAAAACACAACTATGATTGAAGAACTGCATTAAAACAGTGAAATCATAAAGGCATGTAATAATCATTTCAAAGCATGTAAAAATAGCTCATGCATATCTGGATACTCGGCAAGAATAAATGTTTGATAGATACACAAAATACATGATGCAAATAGAATCAAGCATATGGACTCAGTAATGCTCCTAATGTCTCAA
Organism: Triturus cristatus; assembly: GCF_964204655.1. Lineage (NCBI taxonomy): Eukaryota > Metazoa > Chordata > Amphibia > Caudata > Salamandridae > Triturus > Triturus cristatus. Next base: position 714,602,236 of record NC_140589.1, on the reverse strand, counting down.
ATGGCTAATACTGGAACTTCTAATGTTGAAGCAGCCAAACTTATATATTTTGTGCTAAAAACTAAAGGCAACATCATAAAGCCATCTACATCACTTCAATTTTACAACATTTTTGCTGTTCTTTTTTTTCTTCATATAAACAGTCCTTCTGTGTGAAAGAGTCACAGCCTTCTCGCATTTAAAATGATAACTGTGTACATTGTACTTCTTGTTTATGAAATCAGTTCATCGGTCTTGGCGGTCTGTCTGGTTTGTTCTGCAACAGGATGTCAGCTTGCACCGTCCGGTGGTCACTCCAGGGTTGGGGAGGGAGGGAAAGGGTCCCACCCATAAGGGACACACATACACGAACATCAAGCACACCAACATGTCACAGTATGATGACCTGGAAAAGAAACAAGCTTCACTTTTCTTGCAAAAAACATTTTTCAAAAAGTGCATGTTTTCCTGTCCCTGTTTTGAGTTTGAAGCCACAATATTATCATTCCTGTCTGCACGGTTCTCTGCTGGCTCTGGGGAATTATCTGAGAATTCTATCCACGCAATAGCCTCTGAATTCTTGATATTAGGATGAAACTCTTTTTTTCTGCACAGTAAGAAGGGCTGGGGCAGTCTCCTTCCTGACTATTTCTCCACTCACTGCTGAATACGTGCTGCCTTTATCAATTGGCAGAAGCCCAAGGCAATCCATCTGCTCTGTCTGCTCTGGTAATTTTTCTTTCTTCAACTCGTCCCTCACCTTCCGTGAGACTGGTCTGGCATGTGCATACTGAAACATAAGAATCACAGTTCTGAGAAAATCTAGGGGGATATGGATCCCTTCATTTTCACATGTTTGTATGGTCTTTCTCTCCTAGGTGCTCAAATTTAGTCATGCACACCAAATCTGAATCGTGTGTCACCACCTCTGTCTCCAAGATTTAAGCCTTTTCATCTGTAAGGGAATTAAATGTTCTGTCATGCACAGTAGCTGCGCTTTACAGTACAATCTGCCACTTCACTGGGTAATGCTGTGTCTCAAACACCACCCCTGGGACCTGCACTAACTGTTTATGCAAAACTGCAGTTTCTATATGTATATGCCATTTTATTACAGTTGCTTCCTCCCATTGACAAATTGCATTATGTCTTATTGTCATCTGCCCAGTGTCTTTCAACACGCAAAAGCACAAAAGCATCTGTATTTGTCCAGTGTTTAAAAATGTTACAGTCCACAACTCAAAAGCATACTTTTCTTTCCCTGTTCTTCGCAGTAACTATAAATAGCACACTGCTCTTGAACTGGCACACAAGATACACTGTCTCCATTCTGAATTGACCACATTTTAAAAACATTCTGCACAGTCTGTTGTGCAGATACAATAGCACATTGCTGCATTTCTTTTTTCAAAATAGCGCCTTTGCATGTAGAGCAAGATTCATCATTCACAGACATGTTTGATTTATACCTGCAGTTAAAAAGCAGAAAGTCCCTATGTCGTAATAAGTAAAAAAGAGAAGATACCTCTATCTAAACTCAAGAATTAGATGCCAAAAAAGTCTAGCGGTATTCAAATACCCGCTATGTGCCTCTGTCAAAAGAAAAACTATATAGAACTTTATAAAAACCTACTAGTCACAGTAATGTAGTACAGCCTACGTTTGCACAAAAGAACTCATTCGGTTTGATCATAAGTATATTCCAAACACAATTTTATTACAAAAAGAGATATTGCATATTAGAGCAATAATAATCTTCCTCCCAAAATAGGTTACAATCTGAGCATATTGAAAATCTAAAAAACATTAAAAATCAAAAATCTTAAAAGCATTAAAAGTCGACGCAGCGTTTCGGTGTTTGTTCGATATTTTCTCTTTCTTCAGGACAATACAACTTTCAATCTAGACATAAAAGATAAAAAAAATTTAAGCAAACTAGCATGTCCTGTGTACTATAAAACATCAAATTATTACTATATTAGTATTAAAAAACATCAATTCACTCATGACCTTAAGTGTTACTATGTTGTTTATATAATAACTCATGGCATTACAAGTTTATTAATTGTTGTAATCTCAATCATAGCAAAGGCAATATTTTGAGGACCTATAAAAAGAGATAAAAGTCCTCCGCATATTGTTCATTATTAAAGATGTTACCCACAGTTATGATGCTACAATATCATTTTGAAATCCAATCCAACCATTTTTTGTGTACAGTTTTTAATACCTGAATTTTGCGATGGATTATGACTGATCAATTACATAATCTGTGGAAGTAGAATTATATCTCGCCACCGCTAGGACCTCAATAGGGGAGCCTCTGAATTAAAAGGAAAAACATTCAATTTGTTCTCTCTCTGCTCAAACCCTAATTTCAAATATAAATTCCAAAAACCGCCATCTAAATTAAGTAAAATTAATATACCTCTGGATGTATGGATCCTTTTCTTGTATCCGTTAGAGCCACCGAATTATGTAAGGTGGAATATTTTATTAATATAGATTTCTTTATATGGGAGAATCTATAAGAAAAGATTATAACAGTCTGGGGGTTGCTAATATTTATAACCAAAAAACATACTTTTAAATATATAATGTATGTGGAAGGAAAGCTTACCTATATTTTAACAGGACTATTAGCGTAGGTATTTGTAATCTTTGTCACGTTCATTGATTTGACTGATCCTGACTCGTATGTGTATAAGTAAAGACACCAGATTTGAAGGCTAAAAGGATGAAAAATTGTATTTTTGTATTCATCCCTTAATAACTTTAAGAACAGTACAAAACAACACTTCATCTGTGATTGAAGTCTAAATTGGCAAAGTATATTTACATTTTGTAGAAATTATTGAATAAATGTTTATCTATTTTCATTGCGATTCCGCGTTTATTTAGGATTACCGTGGAATAACGCTCAAGTTTTTTAACTGAATAATTCTATACTAATGAACCTAAAGCTTCTAATCAGGATACATTAATAAAAGAAGTAAAGCGTAAAAATAGAATACGGCCAAAAGTTTGTGTCGAATCACGAAACGGCTATAGCCGACGTGGTCCTACATGGAACAATCCGTTTGTATATATTCGCTGCTAATTTCGTCTTTGTGGCAGTTCGTAGTTAACAAATACGCTAATTGAGTGAAAATAACGGCTCGCTAGTCCAGAAACAATCGATTTGTCTAAATTCGCTGCTAATCTCGTCTTTGTGGCAGTTCATAGTTAACAAATTCTAGTTAAGTGAAAATAACGGTTGCTAATATTTATAACCAAAAAACATACTTTTAAATATATAATGTATGTGGAAGGAAAGCTTACCTATATTTTAACAGGACTATTAGCGTAGGTATTTGTAATCTTTGTCACGTTCATTGATTTGACTGATCCTGACTCGTATGTGTATAAGTAAAGACACCAGATTTGAAGGCTAAAAGGATGAAAAATTGTATTTTTGTATTCATCCCTTAATAACTTTAAGAACAGTACAAAACAACACTTCATCTGTGATTGAAGTCTAAATTGGCAAAGTATATTTACATTTTGTAGAAATTATTGAATAAATGTTTATCTATTTTCATTGCGATTCCGCGTTTATTTAGGATTACCGTGGAATAACGCTCAAGTTTTTTAACTGAATAATTCTATACTAATGAACCTAAAGCTTCTACTCAGGATACATTAATAAAAGAAGTAAAGCGTAAAAATAGAATACGGCCAAAAGTTTGTGTCGAATCACGAAACAGCTATAGCCGACGTGGTCCTATATGGAACCATCAGTGTGTGTATATTCGCTGCTGATCTCGTCTTTGTGGCAGTTCGTAGTTGGCAAATACTATAGTTAAGTGAAAATAACGGCTCTCTAGTCCAGAAACATAAAAATAGAACACGGCCAAAACTTTGTCGATTCACGAAACAGCTGTAGCCGGACGTGGTCCTACATGGAACAATCCGTTTGTATATATTCGCTGCTAATTTCGTCTTTGTGGCAGTTCGTAGTTAACAAATACGCTAATTGAGTGAAAATAACGGCTCGCTAGTCCAGAAACAATCGATTTGTCTAAATTCGCTGCTAATCTCGTCTTTGTGGCAGTTCATAGTTAACAAATTCTAGTTAAGTGAAAATAACGGCTCGCTAGTCCAGAAACATACCTGTTTGTTAAATATCGGCCTCCCTGCTCTGACGGATGCTCCGGATATGGTCATGTGGAGTGCTTCCGGGTCACGGTCTTTTTATACAGATCCGGATGTCTTTAACCGGGTATCACGTGATCAATTGACTAATGTTACTAATAGGAACTTTTTCGTATTTATATCGACGATATTTTAAATAAAAAGAAGGGGGAAGCTTTTTAGCGATATTAGTGTTGTTTAGACGTTTAATCCAACAGAATCAAAATAACATGTTAACATGATTACTCGGGCCGTGCAACTGCGGCGGCCATCTTAAAAGGTCCTGAAGTATATGCCTGTATCATCAATAAACATTGTATGTTTGTAAAAGGACCATAAACGCATCATTGTTTTGAAAGGATATGGCAACATTGCGCGAGCCTATAAAGCCGGCACCAAAAACAAAGTTATTAAATGTACTTGATGGATAAAAGGAATGGTAATCCTGTTTGTGTGTTCTATCTATGGCAGCCATCTTGGAATATCTAGAACTTCCCCATAATTATTCCTCCTCAGACTGTGTCGTTTAAATGAATTGACAAACTGAAATTACCAATACAGCAGTGGTCAAACAAATAAGGGAATAAACGAAATGGGAATATGTTCACTTTTATTTCAGAGGCTGTAAAATGCCGTATAACTATTAACAATGTAAATTCATTATAGAATATTAGTATGTCACTTATATCACTTTCTTATATCAGTCTTTCCCATTCCTCTTTATTGTTGAGCCCATTTTTATATGTATTAAAACGTGACATATAAAATTGTTCAAGTTTTTTCCTCTTGCTGACAAGGTCGCCTCCTCGGGTGCTGGGGTAAATAATTTCCACACCACACCACTTTAAATACTCTATCTTATGATTGTGGGCGATCCAGTGTTCCACTAAAGGAGCTGTTCTTTTTCCTATCCTAATTGCTGATTTGTGTTCAGTTATTCTAGTTCTTAATTCTCTGGATATTTCTCCGATGTAACCTTTGTGACATGGGCAGATGATCAAATAAATCAAGTTTTTAGTTCTGCAGTTGATAAAACTCTTTATATTATGTGTCAAACCATTGTGATGGATAACATTCCCCTTGATTATGTTATTGCAGTTTTTACAAGTACTGCATGCAAAGTTGTCGACTGGGAGAGGTGCATTATTAGTGCACTCATGCTGCTGAATGTAGGGGTTTATGAATACCAAGGCTTATACATTTTGATTCTACTTTATGCTTCTTTCTTCGATCCCCCTACATTTCCTATCTCCTTATCTCACTCTTGTAGGCTATTTTTCTTTCCTGCTATGTCCAGCTGTCACTGTTCCCTTATCTTCCTCAGCCGCCTTCTTGCTCCATTTCAAAAATTCTCTCTTGCAATGGCCCAAAATGTGGTGCAAGAAAAATGATTCTCTCAGGCCCCCAAAAATGAATTCCATCTATACCACCCACCTGCATAAAGTAAGCACTGCATACAGGACATAGATGAGTCACAAGAGGTGGAAGGCCTCCTGCACTTACCCTGCCCAGCCCCGCAGCCACTGTCAGTAGCTGCTCGCTGCTGCTGCGCAGAGATAAGCTACCTAAGTAAAGGACAGCTGGAGCTCTTGGCTGGCCGAGGGCGAAGTATAGCTCATATATACTCCATACACTTCCTCCTTATCGCTCTATTCTCCCCTCTTTCTGCCTTACCTCTCATTCTCCCAACACAGAGCACTGCTGCCACTAGATGTGTGTCTGTCCCTCCTATACCACCTCCTATTTCCTCGGCCCACCCAGCTCACCTGCCTGCTGATCCGTCGCTACTGCTGCAACTGATGGCTTTTCCTTAGCCAATAATGGAGGGCGGGCATCTCGGAATAGTGTAAGCATGTTATGTTGTGTACTTATTGTTATACCGTTCCAGGATGGCAATCATGTTGCATAAAGATGTAAAGTGACGGCCATCTTGGAAGTTATACTAAATAACATTCCAAGATTACCACCTGCTGCTATTGGCTTTGCCACATTTCTGCAATCAGTGGCAAAGTCAATATCACCAATGAACAGGCATTGGTAAAGCAATAAAACAAGGTCTATTACTCAGTTTTGGTACGGTAACATCCCGATATGTAAAAGCTTACAATGGGACTGATAGAATATGCATTATGCTGTTCCCTTCTAGAACACTACTCCTGAGAAGAAATAAGGAGCAGATATCCTTAAGTAGAGTACTTTGTTCACTGACAAAAGGTGTTTCAAAATAAAGTTGGGCATTCGGTCAAAAAAGAATTTATTGAGTCTCTGCTGAACTTGTTAAACTTAAACTAGACTTTCACCAAAGAGAGAATGTACATACAGATAAACATATGCACTGAACTCCAAGCTGGTTTACTGCGTTAGCAAATTTACTATTCCAAACGTATTGCAGTGCTCCCAACCTTTCTAACGAATTTTGGGTCTCATGTAAACGTTTTATGTCTGAAAATCCTGCCTGTAATTTGAAAAAGCCAAGGGTGAATGTAAAACAGCGGCAGCAGATAGAGGCACGCACCCCCGGGCATTTTGGGCAAAACAGGCTCAGGCAGCACACACTCAATGGTCACAGCACTCCGGCAGCCTCAAGCCATGCCCTGGAGAACTTTATGACTGGCACTGGCTGCGGGTAGGTAAGCGCGCGCTGACATCATGCAAGGCTGGCACAGTCTCACTTACTTGGAGGCAGCCCCCATCACTAACTGTACCCAGGACTGTACCCAGAGGGAAGACTCACGAGCTACACATGCGGGACCTTGCACCACAACAGCTGAAACAAACGCGACTCTATTATTAAAAGAAAAAAATGTTTCCTACTTTACAACGCAAACCAACTGAAAACTTTGGGAAAAGGAGGCCCCTGCACTTCGGGGAAAGCCAAGCCCATAGTGTGTGGCAACTCTGCTATACCATCCTGCTGCCGTGGCTGCCCCGAAGGTGTCGAGGTCAGGGAGGGAGGACAATCAAACTCCCGCCGGCGGCACGGACAGCTCCTGGGGGCCAGGTCCATTAGCAGGAAATTGAAAATAAAACACATAACCGTGGTGCCTGCCTCACGCTGAGTACGATGAGTGCAACATTGTCGGAGTCTGTTCACGTGACCTGATAGACTGGCGCCAGGGTCCCACTCTAGCAGAGGGCGCCTATTTGATACTAAATACCCAGCTGTGATCCTCGGCGTATAGTGTCCCAGGCGGCCGCCAAAAGGTGTCAGTGGCATAATAGGGAGTGGGTGGGGTGGCAGGCCCACTGAGGGCAGGCCCCGCAGGTGTCACTTAGTGTCTTGCATACATGCCAACATTTCAGAAGAGCAAAGTGGGAGTTTTAAAAAAATTAATCGGGAGAATGGGGCCTTGAATCGGGTTACTGTCATGTATGGGCTTTGGAAGTGTACTGCTGCAGGATCGGACATTTGAAACACAAATGCACGTTTTTTTCATACCTTTCGGAAGCATGGAGCGCAATAGCAGGCAGAGACAGGGTGATGCAAGTGTTGTGCACTGGCCTGTCAGGCTGCTGGCAGTGCATACACCACTGCCCCCACCCCCCTGTGTGGCAGCCCGGGCTGAGACAGCTTCCCGTGAACACACACAGCCGCCCCCAGTACTTCACAGTGTAGTGTGGGTCTTTAAAAGACCATTCGCTTGTTAATGAGGCTTTGTTGGTTTTTCACCCCTTCTAGAGCCCCTGCATTGCCACTCTATTGCTGGAAGAATTAGCACGTTATACAATACCAAGCCCTGTCAGCTGAAACCCTGAGGAATCTTGCTTGCAGGAATCGGGAGGCGGGAGACTAGCCTTAAAATCGGTAGTCTCCCGCCTGAATCGGGAGGGTGTCTGTTCTTGATCTGGTGACGTCTGGCCTGGGCTGTAGTCTGATTGACTGGTTGCCCGTTGCGGAGGCCTTTATAATTTATTTGGGGACTCGGTACACTGACGACACTACTGTAAAGTGTCAGACAGTGAGTGTCCCCACTCCCCAAATAAGTTATAAAGGCCGCCGCAACGGGCCACCAGTGACCGCCCCCGCATCCCCCTAGCTACGCCACTGGGGCTCACCCGCGCAGCAGGTCTCGCAGGCAGTGATCACGCGGCGCCCGGCCCAGCCCCGGGAACGTCTTCCTGGGCCTCGGGGGCAGCAACGATGAGGGCGCGCTCTCACCAGTGAGCGGGCTCCGCAGGCTTCAGGCAGGCTCCGCCTCAGCAGCAGAGGAAGGCTCGGGGCAGATCAGCAGTGTCCGGATCGGCAGCAGGCAGCGGCTGGCAGAGGGGCAGGCCCGGCGGAGATCAGGCCCTCGCCCACATGGAATCCCCGATACTCAGGTGGCAGCAGCGGCCGCCCAGGTCTTCCGGCGCGGCGTCCTTACAGGGCGGCAAAGGACAGCAGCGCGCTTCAGGTGCCCCGCGATGTCAGGAGAGGCACGAATTACACCCCATCTGCTCCGTAAGGAATTTAGGAGCGTTCGGCCGTCAGCAGAATTCGTGGAGATCAGTAGAGGTAAAGATAATTAATGGATATAGTCGCCAAACGTCCCGAGCCTCACATATGTGCGGCCATCTTAGACGTGCGCCACCTAGCGCCCCTAGTGGGTCACCTTCTTGCCTTCCATTTTTTATATTTTAAAAACCAATCCCAATATGATGTAGTAACAGGAGCCTCAGATGAGAGGACAACAACTTTATTCCTGAGCGGTAAGTGTCCTCCACAGATATTATCCAGCTGTTACCCTGCCACCCGACCCCTATGTTTCAAATCCATATGGTGTATGAGGATGCACGTGCACAGAGACATCAAGAAAGACCTAGCACAAAAAGAGATAAGGAAGACTAGGGCTAAAGAAAACTAATTGCTAATAAATATCATGACATGATATCATAGCTTCTCCCCCTTTCAAGGATATAATCCATCAAACAATCCATTAATCTAACGGGTAAACAAACATTGCGTGACTTGCAACCATCCAACCTGCTGCCCTCGCATCCAAGGGTACTCATGCAGGTCATGTCACAGGTAGATGGAGGGTTGGAGAAATAGATGTTTTGTTATCATGCACGGAGAGATCAACAACCCCAGCAGCCATCAATATGTCATTCTCCAAAACAGTGGGTAATGGGGGTTTACTTTGAGATGATACTGCACATGAAACATTCTACCAATTTCAAATATCAAACATTAGCCCTGACCCACAATTTCTGATCACATGCATGAGGTCACTGAACTTGTCTCCATGTGTTTAGTGGGTGTGCGTCTGATTCTGAGGATATTGGCCACTGTCTCCCTTCTTTTATAATTAGATTTCATTTAAGTTTGCTTCTGTTCTGCTTTTCTGCACCAAGCGTCATCGAAGTTGTGTTTAACAATATTGGCCCTTTGCACATTCCCCTTAAACCAACGGCGACGTAATGTTATGCCCAATCTCCCTCTCAATAACTCAAATGGGTTTTTGCCAGTCATACTATGGGGAGTGGTACAAAATGCCCATAGGCCAGTTCTCAAGTTCTTCTTCACGGGTAAGTTCCCTTTCAAAGCTAGTTGTATGATTTCTTAGATAAGGTGGTTTGCACGCTCTGCTTGCCCACTACTCTGGTGGTAGTATACTGATGTTTTACAGTGGATGATGCCATAACATTTTGAAGAATTCTTTAAATACAGCGGAAAGGAACTGGCTACCATTATCACTGAAATCCTATTTGGAGAATCCTTTTCTAGGAAATAATTATTTAAAGAGTTCAAGGATGCCCTTAGAGGTAGGATATTATAAGGACTATAGACCAATCTGTTTGCTGACAATCAATTATAACGATGGCATAGCTCACGGTAAAAGGCAGTTTATTCATGTCCTATCAAGCCCATACCCAGTTTCTTCCTCAGGCCTTTAGGTAAACTCACATAAGGGGGCTTTCATGAACCTTTAAGATTTTATCAGACTCCTTTTATATTTAGCATTCCTGTACATATACATCAACATCACCATACATTGAGAACCACCAGTAATCAATTCCTAGATTTTTCTTAGTAGCGGTCATTCCCACATGCCCTTCATATGATCGTGCAATGAAACATGGTCTTAATAAGGTGGGTGCAACCATGGTGTCATATCTGATGATGACATCATTTATTGGTGGTCATTTCTTTCCTAACTTTCCAGTATGGCCTGAAGCTGAGATCTAAACTTTTCTCTTTTGGCCATGATTCAACAATAAAGTTAGTGACCAGGTCATACTCAGGGTCCTGCACTCGTCATTGAATTTATGCTGTGTAGTAACAACAGGAGTCTCAAGTGAGAGCACAACGACTTAATAACCGAACAGTAAGATGCCTCCATAGATAATATACAACTGTTACCTGGCCAACCATCACCCTGACGTATGAAATCTGTACCTTGCTTGATGATGCATGTGCACAGAGACATTAGGAGAGGCAGGGCATGGAAGAAGGGAAGGAAAACAAGAGCATAAAGGTGCACTAATATTTCAAACTGAAAAGAAATACTTAGCAATAAATATCATAAAACTATATTACAGATGGCCGCCATGGAGGCCCTCCTTTTCGGTCGCCATCTTAAATTAAATAAAGCATTTGTAAAGCCAATAGGTTTCACAGCTGGGACCTATTGACTTTGCCAATGCTTGTTGAGTACTGGCACGAGCAGGAAGTCTTATAACATTGCCAAATACTCATAATCGTAACCTGCTTATAATCATTTGCTTAATTATTTAACATGGTCAGTGTCCCAATCTATTCTGTATACTTCAAAGTCAAAGCAAGAAAGTGGATTTTGAGGTCCCCTCTGCAACAATTTAATTTACAATTCAACTGGGACTTCACCTGCCACCAGACCTGTTGACATTTTTCATTTAAAGGGAGCAAGTTGCAGCACAATATTTCAAACGTGCCTAAGCTTTTTTAGAGTTGAAGCATGGCAGGCCACCCTGCCCTAAAAGCAGCTCCCTAGTTAGCAGCCCACTGTGGAAAAGCACATTATTGTGCAATAATAATGAAAGCAATTGTTTCAAATTCGAAGCAGTATTTAGTTTTTTTAAAATGCTGTTTAACCAATTAATACTGACCGCAATCCCGTCTGAATCAAGAAATGGAAAATGAAAGCATAATAAGCTGAAGACTGATATATATATATATTCACTGAAAAAACCATAGGTTTCACACATGTTATAGTTAGCTGTAGATTTTACTGATAAAAAACCAATGAAATTCCCCCGTTATAGTTACTGTAGGCAACTATAACTCACGCGACCGTAATCCTCTGCTGATGCTAATACTGTATTTAGACACTTATTTGCCCATGTCTTCTTCCATTAAATTTTAGCTATACATATATTACAAATATTTTTTTTTCATAAAGACACATATGTCATCAGCAGAGGATTACGGTCGCGTGAGTTATAGTTGCCTACAGTAACTATAACGGGGGAATTTCATTGGTTTTTTATCAGTAAAGTCTACAGCTAACTATAACATGTGTGAAACCTATGGTTTTTTCAGTGAATTTGCAAGGTTTTTTAAATGCTAATTCCTAACTATAACGTGTGTGAAACCTATGGTTTTTTCAGTGAATTTGTACGGTTTTTTAAATGCTAACTTACTTTACGCCATTCGTGGCGTGCGCGCCCAGTTAACGCAGTTCGTTCCGTGCGCGCACGGTGCGCTTCGCACACCGTGCGCGCACAGTGAGCACGCGGTGCGCTTCGCGCACCGCGCGCCCACTTTAAGCAGTTAGTGCCTTGCACGCACGGTGGTCACGCGGTGCGCTGCGCGCACCGCGTGCCCACATTATGCGAGATGGGCCATGTACGCACGATGCGCTTCGCGCACCGTGCGCACATGGGGGACATATTATGCGCATCGTTGTGAAATGTTTTTTTTTATTGTTTTCTGATAATTGATAAGCCATGCACAAATGGTGCACTTCGGGCACCATTTGCACATGGGGTGGGGAGAGTGTGGATACTTTTTAAAAAAAAAAAAAAAATTTACCGTACGCGTACGGTAAGCGTAATCGGCGATTTTTCGAAAAAAAATATATATATATTTTTTTGGGCCTTGTGGGTTGTTTGGGGGCCCGTATATCATTGCTGGGTGATTATTATCTCAATATACTGCCCCTTTACACATTTTTGGGCTTCATTTATGCTGCCCCACTCAGAGTGCGAGAGAGAAAATGGCGGCCGCCGCTTCCTGGTTTCGACCGATTCGAATGTTTACTAAGATCTAAGAGCCAATCAGAATCGCGCTCGCGCACGCCACCGTACGCGTACGGTAAGCGCACCGTAAGCGCACCGTAAGCTGGCTCAGATATATATATTGATTTAAAGGCTATTTTCTCAGAATCTACTGAACAGATTTACACCAAACCTACGAAAGGCACTTCCTTGACCTGAGGACTACCTCTCTGCCAAATTTCTAGTAATTCTGTTCAGCCGTTCGGGCTGTAGCTGTGTCTAAAGGTCCTATGGAAAAATGCATGGGAAAAACGCGTTTTGGGACCCCCCTTTTATCTCAGCCCCCGCTTGACGAATCCCCCCGAGACTTTCAGGGTAGGAGCGGAGCGTAGCGCCCCACCTATTTTGAAAAATTCGCGAGGATTCGTCGACCGGCGCCAAAGTTATTCAAAATAGAATGTTGCGGATTTCTTATGGAAACGTGGTCCTAACTATAACTACCTACTGGCGACCGCCAGTAGGTAATATATATATATATATATATATATATATATATATATATATATATATATATATAAATGATTTTAGAGTTGGACAGTAAGTTTCCCAATGGGTTAAATACCACGGAGGATTTGTATCATTTTCTATAACGTGGTATTTATTTATTATAATACATGAGAGAATAATATTTTTTCTGCACCAATCATTTAAGCTGCTTCCCTACAGCATCGTCGTTTTTAATCTTTTTTTAATTTGATTATTTATACAATAGATATTATTTTTACACTTTTGGGATTTTTGGCAAATTCGCGTGAACTGTATCTTATGGTTATATATTTGATAAGATGTTTTCATAGAATATGGTTCGGTCATTCTATATTTAATATATCTTACGTTGGAGTCAATACAGAGAACAAGAACTTTCAATCTAAGGACAAAAGAGAATTCAGCAGCATTCATGCTGCTTATTGAATACTTATTGTTATGAGAGACAATATTGGCTATTGTTATGAGGTCAATTCATTGCTTGCGTTATTTGCACATATATTTTTTGTAAACTGTTTACAAAATTTTGCTTGATTCAGGTCAGGGATCATAGCGGTATTTGCACATAGCGCATTTTGCACAGATTGTAGTAGATATATGCTTTATTTTGCACATATTTATTTGCAACATTTGCACATGAATTTGCATTGGATTTGCACATTTGTCCTTTTTATATATTAATTGTCATGTATTGGCATATAAAGTTTTAACAAATGAAAATAACAAATTGCTCCTGTTTTGTTTACATTATGAAACAGGTGGCTAGAAAAAGAATTTGCATTCATGCTTATAATTCGTTATATTTATATTTTCATTTTTGATATGTCTCTTTTACTGTCAGACTCCAATGATATGAATTTATGACACACTTACGTTCAAACAGAAAAAAAACTGAGCCATATGTCAGCAATATACTCGTGTATACAGTATTTTTTCTATGTTTATTATCCCACGTGGTGAACACAAAGCATATTTTAAAAAATGACGGACTATGTACTGACTATCTGTGAGCAAGGGCAACCGCCCGAAACGCGTCAGATTTTTGCAGCTCTGTAAATAAAATTCATCCGTGCCTTATCTTTGGGATTTGTGGTGTCTCTGTTCGCCGTGGAGGAGGTGTAGGGACATCGTGGTTTATTTGATATATATATATATATATATATATCTCCTTGGTTTGAATGGGTGAAGTAGGCCTTTGTGCTCCTGGAGGTAGATATACGCTTGCACAAAATATGAAGTACTGCACAGACATTTAAGTGTATTCCTGGGGAGTGTGCATTGTCCACACCCCAGCTTCCTCTCGTACCCGTTCAACTTTTGTTTGTCTTTGTCAATTGTACACTGTTGCTCTATCTTCTACCAAGGTTTGCTCTGCAGAGTGAAACATTTCCAAGCAATCATAAAGGAAAGTTTCAATTCTATTAAGAACACTGAGGCGATGATTATGCCATCACTTTCTTTATTTATTAAACAGCAGCCATTTTTAATAACATAAACTACATTTCCCATAATTCATGGGAAAATAAGTAAATCAGAGTAACAATCATGGCCCAGCGTGACCCTTTTCAGCCGCCGTCCGCCTTCATGCTCTTTCTTCCTGAGACCAAAGTCGACTGTGGAACCTCTCACTCCTGTTTGGATGACTCCGTTCCTGCAAGAACCCATAACACCACATTCAAACCAGGACCTCAGCAAACCAGCAAGTAATGCATTGTATGTTAACACAGAACATGCGACGGAACTAGCATTCACCATACAGCCTAGTTCATATAACTATTAAAGAACTTGATGAAAAACCTGTTACTTACACTCTTAACAGAGAGCTCCGATATCATAGGGTGAGCGAAATTTACAGAGCATTGGGTGGGCAAATCCTCGAATTGAAACTTTCCTGTACGATTGCTAGGACATTTTTCATTCAATGTCAGGACCTGGAGGTGAGGATTATGCTAGTTTAAACCTCGTCTGCCACCAGGGCCACTATGGAGAAAACTGTTTTGAAGTCAAATCTCTTAAAGGTTGAATCTGAAGACCAGTCTGCAGCATTCATAATATCCTCCAAGGGAGGCCCAAGGGGAAACGCTTTTAACTCCATAGGCCCTCTGTTGGAATGAGCTCAGAACACCTTTATGTCAATACCTGCCACTTGCATGGCCCAGCGCACCCAACACACAATATTAGGGGAGGAGGCAGCCTTATGAGGTTTACAAAGGGCAATGAGCATCTGTCATTCTCCGTGGGTTTGAAGTTCCTCGGTCATTGACTTATTCTGTTTGACACAGCGAGCAACACACAATTTAGGGGAACCTGGGAAGGCCGGATATGAGATAATTCTGGAATTGCACTTCTTTCTACGGGACACATGAAAGGAAATCCCCTCAGGGGTAAAGGTGTAACCAGTAATGTCCAGAGCCCGGACATCAGAAACCTGGAGGCAAGAGACCAAGCACAACAACGTAGACAACTTTGCAGACAACTGCTTCCTAGAAAGGTATTTATTCCGAGGACAGGAGAGGAAGAGAGTCAACACTTTGTTGATATTCCAAAATACCGTATATCTCAGCTTTGGAGGAAGAGACAATCTGATGCCCCTGAGAAGCTTCCGAACCACTGGATGTTCACCAACTGGACAGCCCCCCTGGCATGTCCTGCAGGAATCGCTGACCGAAAGGTGTTGACCAACCGATAGGCCAATCCTCCTTCTGCCAGGGAAGCCAAAAAATTCAAGATGTGGACAACATCTGTTCCTACTGGATCTGAATCCCGCTGTTGATACCGACCTATCGATCGAGATCAGGCCAAGCGGTAAAGCTTCACCGTATTGTCCGCTCAGGCTCGGGACAGGAGGTTTGCAGCTGTGCATGAAAGCCCTGGGACTTGCCAGCGTGACCTGTAATCTTCCACGCCATAAACAGGAGGGATCCTCTGACCACCAGTGTGTGGGGATTCCCTGAGGGATCCCTAAGGAGACACTGTACTTGGGGTAGACGATTGGAAAATCCCAAGAAAGTTCCAGAAGAACTGGAAACCAGACTTGTGATTTCCAAATCGAAGATGCTACCACTAGGTCTGACTGCTGCCGGCGTATCTGCGCCAAGAGTCGCAGCATCGCAAATGGTGGGAAGGGATAACTCGTCTTCTTGGACCAATCTTAGAGAAAGGCATCTGTCGCTATTGCTTCTGGATCCGGTCTCCTACTGAAAAACTGCGGAAGTTGATGGTCCAGCTGGTATGCAAAAAGAACGACTGTGAAAGGACCCTAATGACTCGACAGGGCCTGAAACACCTTCGGAATCAGTTTCTACAGGCTCGTATTCTTGAGATGATGAGACTGCCAATCTGCCACTTGGTTGGCCGAGCCCGGAAGATGTTTCGCCACTACCGACATGTGATGGTCATGGCAATAGTCCCAGAAGGTCTTCGCCAGATCCAACAGAGCTCATACCTCCCAGATGGTTGATGTCGCGGAATGCCACCACATTCTGTTTTCAGACGTACACAGCATTGGGCACGTTCTCTCGTTGACCATCTCACCACGAAAGAGCCCGCCAACAACTCCAGGCAATAGATGTGCAGGGCCTGGTCGGAAATGGACCATCTGCCTAGTGTACTAAATTCCCCACTAGGTGCCCCCAGCACGCGCCACTGCCGTCAAATTCTGTTACTAAGCTGAGAATTAAAATAACTCGCCCATTCCAGGTCTCCATATATGTGAGCCCCCACTGTTGCTAGTCCTTGGCCTCGTCCGTGAAGGGAACATGCTGGAAGTATTTGAGGCTGCTATGCAGGTGGGACACCTTAAGGTGTTGCAGAGCCCAGAAGTGAAAGAGGCCCGGAACAATGGCCTGGATGGAGGAGGACAGACGGTCGACTACCCTGGCAATCTGTCAGAGAGAAGTTGAGGGCCTTGTCTGGGTTCTGCACACCTCATGTCAATTTTGGCCATTTTCCTGGAGGGTAGACTCAAGATGGAGTCCACAGAGTTGATCACGAACCGTAGGAAGTTCAGGGATTGTGATGGTGTCAGGGCCCACTTCTCTCGATTGATGATTAGGCCAAGAGCTTTAGGAGATCCACCAAACTCCACAGGTGTAAATTCAGAGCCTGAGGGCATTGGTCAATAATGAGTATATTGTCTAAATATACTATTATTCTGACCCCTGAAGCCATTTGAAATTCGACCACAGGCATCAGCGCCTTGGTGAAGCACCATGAAGCAGAGGAGAGACCGAAAGGCGGGGAGTTGAAATCGAAGGTCTGGCACCCCCATTGGAACTCTAGGAACTGACGATGTGGCAGAAAAACCGGGATCGTCAGGAAACCATCCTTCAGATCCAGATGCACCAGCCAGTCGGTGAGACAGAGAAGGTCTCTGAAGAGATGGGTGCCCTCCGTCTTGAAGTGGTGGTAAACAGTCACTCATTGAATTCCCGGAGATTTATCCCCAGGCGTTGTCCACAATCCTGCTTCTCTGTGAGAAAAAGGTTGCTGAGGAACCTGGAAAGGTGGGGGGATGGTTAAGGAAATAGCGCCTTTGGTCATTAGTTCCTGAATCTTCATCTGGATAAGGGCCGGCTCTCTTTCCAAAAAGGTGAGTGTGAGTGTCCGTGGAGGTAACGGCTGGAAGGAGGAGCTGTAGAAGCCTATGTGGAAGCCCTGTACTTTGCCACCAAACCCAAGCGTTGGTAGTAAGAGTCCTCCAAACATGTACTAAATGTGCCAATCTTACCCCCCCAGGCGCATGTGAGAAGTCAACTGCAGACTCAACGTGGGAGTTGGCGAAAGAGCCTTCTCTTTGGGAACCACTTCAGGGAAACTTTGTGCCTCAGATAACCTTTTGTGGGGTAGAACCCTGCCACTTGCCATCTTCTTGATGACTGACCTCTGCCAGGGGCTGTTGGTATTTGTGAGTGACTGCCATCAACCCTCGGGGTGAAGATGCGCTTGATTGATGACTGGGCTTTATCAAGCAAATTTAATGTGGAGACAAATTTCCCGAGCTCTTTGATGAATGGTCCACCAAAGAGTCCACTGTGTGCAACCTGCCCCGCCTCGTAGGTCGCAAGATCCCCTAACTTAGGGTTGATATTAATGAAGAGAGATCTGCGCCTCTCCGTAGTGATGGTGCAGTTTGCGTTCCCGAAAAATACCACCGCCTGTTGGGCCCAACTAGAGAGTACCTCAGGGGCACCAGATGTTTTCGCATTTTTGGCCATGTCAGAATTTTTGTCAATGACCCCGTCAGGTCAAACAGCTTATCTTGACATGTCCGCCAGGAGCGGTCAATGCCCTTTTTGGGATCATCTCAAATATTTAGCCAAAAATTTGGCCATTTTTGAGTCTATCTCTGGCGTAGCCGCATCTTTACCTTCCAAAGAATGTGTGGGGCATTCAGCCCACAGCAGATTATGATTCTCCTGTTCCGAAGGCTCATGCAGCCTCCCTGCCACGTACAGTTGGAAATACACATACTGGTTCACTCTGTATTTGCACCTATCCTGGCATCAGCCATTGTAGATCTTAACGCCTGGTGTCAAGTGAAATATACGTGATTAAAATTGCAAAATAACATGAGATCACTAAGAAAATTACAGCTTGTGAGTTACTAGCTCATCATATACGTAGATTGGTATAATTTGTGAATGGAGATCATGCACTGTACCGGACCACCCAATCAACAGAAGCATTAAGCATGCTCACATACCCTCCCAGCAAATTAATTCTGTCTGAAATCAAATGTTTTTACAGCAATCTTTCTCAAGAATGGAAGTGTAAAAATAATGTTCAGTCCTTGACAAACTAATGACCACTACGCACATTTTCCCTGCATAAACTAATGTTTGTTTGTTATAATCGTCTCACACATTCAGTGATATTTCCTGTCAAATCTTCTGTCAATTTTTGTCTCTTTGGTTCTTGATTTTTCTGTATTCAGTGGCAGGAAATACCTTCAAATTCAGCGTAATGAGTTGTTACTTCACACTGACCAGGGCACATCACAGATTATTTCTTTTTTTACGACGTTTGTGCTATTTATTGGTTTTCAGACTTTTTTTTGTTTAACCTGCTTATTAGTTTTTAATTGAAGTATGGAACCATGTCAGAGCCTACCAATTTATATTTAATTCGGAAATATGCAGAGTTGTTTGTGGTCAAATTTCAACAACGAAGTAATATAAAATAGGCAAGTTGAATGAAACTTAAGCTTACAATGATGTCTAGTTTATGCACATTTTTTGCTGTGTCAGCATCTTGTACAACAAATTCAAGATAAAATAAAATATAGAAAGGGCATAAAACCGATAAGTACATTTGCATAGTGTTGCTAGACCCATCCTTGAGTGACTTCACATCGTTTTGACTAAGAACAATGACTGGCCTGATTCTAAATCCATTTATCATGCTAAAAGGATCTAAAAAAAAGTTGTTTCAACCGAAGTTTCCTTTCTCCATAACATGTGGTCGTTGCTGCCTAGAAACGGCACAGGTAACATTTGTTTACACATTAACAAGCATGCATCACCAACGCTACCTGTTGGATGGACTGAAACAGGTGCCGTGGTTTTCAAAAAAAGTCTGACCTTTTCTCCATTTACCTTATGCCTGTTGTTGGAGAAATATATATATATATATATATATATATATATATATATATATATATACACATCTATATTTATTACAGCTCCCCACAAACGTAGAATGGACCAGCACTCGCGTTAGTTCAATCCAATTTAAATATTTATTGATGAAAAAATAACAATAAACGAATGCGTTTCGGCTATCCTGCCTTTGTCAATGTCGGCGATCCACGTTACCTTGGCAATATTTAAACGTGATGATTCAATGATTACAAAACGGACAAACAGTAACATTGCTACTGCGGGGGCCATCTTGGAGAGTGCTCCAGTGTTCACACAATTCATTCATATTTGAGTCCTATGCATGTATTGCGATCAAATCATATATGTTAGCTCTAATAAAATACAATGAAATAAAGGCAATTTATCATGTCAACGCCTTATGTACATATATACAAATTTACACAAACCATCATTGTTGTAACCGGTGGCTCATATGTGTCATGAACCACCATGAAGCCCAGTAGGCGGGGAAATCCCCTCTGCACAGTTATGACATGCAAGATATTCTCATAAATATCAAGCCCTGAATGGGCCAAACAACATATGAACGTATTCACAGTTTCTGAGCTATAATGTATCCTTTTTGGTTACCCATTTATAATGGTACTGTGTTCATCTGCTTAATCACGCCCTGAATGGGCAATTACCGTGGACATTAGATGAACATCTGTGCCTTTATCTACACACTCCCAGTATGTGCCCCATACAGCCTGCAATCTTTATCGGGATCCCAAATGAACAGCGTGTTCCTCCCCCTATTCAGTCCTCCCGGAGACTTACATTGGAGATCTACAATAAACCTTGATTCCAGCCTCCTCAGTTTCCTCTCCCTGTCTCCTCTAACATCCCTTGGGACGTGATCCAGGCAGAAGAATTGTAATAATGTTCTATTGCTGTTATGATAGGCTGCAAAATGTCTGGCTACGGGATAATTCGAGTCGTTGCTGGCAATGGCTCTTTGATGTTCTAAAATTCTCATCTTAACTTGATTTATTGTGCTACCTGCGTACCGTAGGTTGCATGGACAGGTAAGACAATACACCACAAATGGGGTGCTACACGTCCTAAATTTCATTATTCTCTTGGCTGTTTTTAACCAAGGGATCTCATATGAGGTTGTTCTCTTGTTAGTAGCACATGTCCTGCATTTACTGCAGGGAAATGAGCCATGCAAGTACATCAGACCATACTGTGGTTTAATCGCGGTCAGATGACTCCTAACCAAGTGATCCTTAATGGATCTGGATCTCCTGAATGTTATTCCTGACCTTTCTGGTAGATCGTTCCCAATCACTGTATCAGATTTAACGATGCGCCAATTTCTACGCATAATCTCTCTCAAATCAAATCCGCTTTATTCGATTAAAAGTAATTAATCATAAAAGCAAGAGTACACAATACATAAAAACAATACACAAATTACATTAAAATTGATTCCTAAGTTTGTAAATAGACTTTAAAAATGCACTAACAGAGGCCATGAGTTAGACTGACTCTAACATTTGCAGGGCTATAAACGCTGGTCGACAGTGCCTCAAGCCAAAAGATTTCAAAACCGGGAGGATCCACCTTTTCCTAGGGATAGAATAAAATTTACACAAGAACATAACATGTAATGTAGATTGGGTCGATACTTCATCACATGGGCAATTACATAGGAATTTGGACCAATCGTTCTGCTCAGGGAAACTTAGTAGCCTATGAATAATTCCCAAGCGGAAACAAACTAACAAAAATCTATCAAAATCGCCTAAAACAATTAATGTAGGGTTGAATCGTTAAGTGCGTGAGTATCAGCTGGTGTGCCTGTACAGAGGTCTTCTTCAATTCTGTTACCAATCTACGGTCATTTAAATGGCCCATGCAGAATTTTTTCAAGTCCCTTCTTGCAATTAAACGTAAAGTGGTAGGATCATTAAAAAACTCCTGATGGTCTAGGTTCTGAAAAAAGGATTTAATGTATACTAGCCATCTGATCCTCAACACCTCTTCTAGCTTCATGAGGTCTAAAATAATAGAACGATTCAGAGACAAATTTTCCGAAGTCCAAATCCTATGCCATTCTAGTATCAGTTGTATTTTTATAGTATCCTCCAAGTAAACGATACCCAATTCTGCGTGGCATATATATGTTGATGTGGAGTCTGGTATGGCC
The DNA here is from genome assembly GCF_964204655.1 of Triturus cristatus. NCBI lineage: Eukaryota > Metazoa > Chordata > Amphibia > Caudata > Salamandridae > Triturus > Triturus cristatus. The sequence continues at coordinate 714,580,564 of NC_140589.1, read as the reverse complement.
AATAAAAACCTTAGGAATTTGTTTTCCACAACCTGTAAAGAAGTAACATCAACAATCCCCCAGACACCAGCTCCATAAGTGGCAACAGACACACATTTGGCATTGTAAATTTTTAGCAACTCAAACGGGGGCCTCCTACCCAGTTTCTTGCTAAAATTAGAAAGGGCAATCACAGTTCTAGCGAACAGGATCCTCCTAGCTTTCACTGCTTGTTGCCAGCTATTATTGTGGTCAAATAGTATGCCCAGATAAGAGAACGTTTTAGTGTATTCAATGGACTTATTGTATACAAACATATTCTTTGGCCTCTTGTTCTTACTATTACCACTGATCATAGCAAAAGTTTTGGAAACATTTATAGACAGACCTAGGTTTGACATGAAATTCGCAAAAGAAGACATTAGTCTTTGTAAAGCCAGAGGCGTGCGAGTCATTAACACGGCGTCATCGGCATATAACACTGCCGGAATAGATCTCGTTTCTATCTGAGGTAGGTCTCTACAATTTTGTACTAAATGTTTTTCCAGGCCATTAATGTATAAGGTAAAAAGGAAAGGAGCAAGAACACAGCCCTGTCTCACTCCTTTTCCTATCTTAAAATCAGTAGTACATTGGCCCCCTACCCCATAGCGTACCCTTGCCTTGGCCCCTGCATAAAGCTGTTTAAGGATAGAAACTATTAAAGTGTCCACACCTAAATCTTCTAAAATTTTCCACAACTTAGTGTGGACAACACAGTCGACCGCTGATGATAAATCAACAAAAATTAAATATAAATTACCCCTTTTTGCCTCCGTGTACTTGTTGATTAAAAGATTTAAATTAAGACCCTGATCCACTGTCCCCATACCCTTGCGAAATCCATATTGTGTATCACAAATTATTCCCAAATCCTCTGCCCATTCTTGTAGCCTATTAAGTATGACTCTTCCAACAATTTTCACGGAAGAGTTTAACAGGGAAATAGGGCGGTAACAGGCCGGGTTAGCTCTATCTCCTTTTTTTAAAATGGGGACTAAAATAGAAATTAACCAAGTTGGTGGGAAACCATACAAACTACATGCCTTAAAAAATAATGTTAAAAGCGGTCCCCACAACTCAGTGTTGTATTTAAAAAGATCTGCTGGAATACCGTCCGGCCCTGGCGCCTTACCCCCTTGACTAACTAATATAGCATCAGTTACTTCCTGAAGTTCAAAAACTAAGTACTCCTTGGATTCTAACCCCTGAAATGGCGGCTCGATTGCAGGTAGCCCTAATACTTCCGAGGCGACAGTTGGACAGTTATAGAGATTTGTATAATGACTGATCCAGTCTTGTTCAGGGATTGCTATCTCTATACTGGCCCTGTCTATATCGACCAAGAACGGAGCGTTCACGGCCTTCCAAAAAGCTGAGGAGTCACGCAACACGGATGCATCATGCATTGCTGACCACATCTCCCTTTTTTAACTCATTTTTCTATTTTTAAGCACCAATTTGTACTTCCTCCTTGCTTTACTAATATCAATTTGATTTTTGGTTATGGCTTGGAGCGCATGTTTCAACTTTGAATATGCTTGGGTGCACTGGTAATCGAACCATCCTGACTTCGTAGGTTTGCTTCTGTTAGTTTCAACAAAAAGGGCCTTCTTAATAGATGCTGCGATTACTACAAAGTTCTCCACGATATCTCTTTGGTCGCCCTGGTCGTTTAGGCAATATACAATGTTAGCATAGCAATCTCTGACGATTTTACCCATAACTTCTTCTTGGTTCACACTCACCCAACTTAGTGCATATCCATTCTGCCTACTGAGTTTAATATTATCAACATTATTAATATTTCTATCCTTCTTTCTAATGCGTTGGCGTTGCACCATCAAACTTATGCTTAATGGGAAATGGTCACTTAAGACTAAATCGTGTGTGTGAAAATTCATCACCCTAGAAGAATGTCTATTAGACAGCAAAATAAAATCTATTGTGGAGAAGACACCACAACCGTTAAAAGTTGGGCAGAAGGGTCTCATAGGAGTAGTTAGCATGTTACCGAAGCCCGTGTCCTGTGTTAGTAGCATATCGTTAAAGAGATCCCCTTGTATTGTGTGAGCAAAATGCGGAAAGCCTTCTTCATCATTAACGTCATGCGTTAGGCCACAAATCCCTTTTCCTGTATATTGACATAGTGAACAATTAAAATCTCCCCCGCACAAAATAACTACATCCTTGTCGGTTGAATCCTGAAGCCATACTAATCTACCCATCAAAGACTTCAGGATACTTGCAAACTGTGACTGTGGGACATTATTATAGAAATTAACTATAATCAACATTAAAAGTGAATCACAGGTTAAGCACATAACTTGATAATAAGGACCATCAAAGAAATTACATTTATCATAATTCAACAAGTTTGAAATGTATGTACAAAGAACCCTCTTCGCTCTACCACATGGAGATGGAACTGCTGGGGTGTGAAAAGTTCTATATCCTTCCAGGTGAATAGCCTCTACTGACCATGTTTCCTGAAAGCAAAGGATTTCGAAATTCCTTACGAAATCCAGCCATATATCATTTAACTACTTCGATTTCAAACCCGCAATGTTCCAGTAAACAATTTGAAGTCCCTCAGACCTAGTTCTGGAATTATCACCCCCGCATATGGCTTCTAAAGTTATTGAGGGTATCAGTCGAGAAAAAGTATTATGTGGGATGAGTATTGACCCCGAACTAGAAATCGGCGTAATATTAACACTGGCAGGTAAAAACTTCTGTAACTCATGAGGATTGTTGTTATTCGTAATTATCTCAGGAGGCATTATAGGGGTCGTGAATTCAAACCAAAACTGCCAGTTGTGTTAGGCGAACAAGGCATGATAACAGCCTTACTGGTTCTTATACCCCCGGCCTCATTATGGGTACGATTTAGGGTAGAATTTTTCGTAGGGTCCGCCAAGTGGGTTACTTTATTGTTATCAAGTGACATCCCCCCAATGTCTTGGATCAAGTTACCCCCTATTCTATCCATGCTACTAAGTCAATCTACTTCCTCTAGAGAAGGTAGGAGCTCATAGCGGTCGTGTGTTTGTACAGAATACCTACAACCATGTTCCTTAATTAGGGCCCTTTTTTCCAACACACTAAGTTTATAAAAGAAGCCCAAAGGAACCACACTGATGTTACCCAAAGCCATGGGGTGATGTTCCATTTTACTCAATATCCAGTATACTAATTGCGGGGTTTTAAAGTTCAAGATCACGCAATCACCTGGTGTTTCTTTTATGTCTCTCCCCACCCAGCTTACCCTTCTTGCCTTTTTAAACTCCGCAAACAGTCTGTCCGTTTCACCTACCCTAGTCCCCAGCCAGGCTATTGACTTATTTCTCAGCACATACCACGGTTCATAAACATCATTTCTCAGTCTTGGAACGTTAGTTAAAATCACTGTGTATGGGGTAGCGGCAGGTGGTAAGTCCACTGAAGGGGCGGATAGTTCACACTCTGAGTTTACGGCCGGATCTACACTACATTGATTAATACCTTCTATATGGTTACTCGTCACGGTTTGCCTACAGTGTAATCGATTTATGATACTATCCTGAGGGGCTGAAGCGTGGCCACCGGTATGCCCAAGGTTCACCTGTGTACTCCCTAGGTTTGATATGGGCTTTGACTGGTCCTTATTAGTCCTGGGTTTAATGGCACCGGGATTTAATGTTGGTGCTTCAATGATTTTTAAAGATTTGGAATGGTTAGATAGCGACTCTTCAATCGCTCCAAGTCTGGTTATAATATTACTTAAAGAGTCTCTGAAAAATGTATCCATAGCCTCGATTTTACATTTTATTGCCGTCACGTTGTTCTGTGTAAGTACCTGTAGGGGAGTTGACTCAGTTCCCCGAGTTGCTTTTTTAGATTTTGGGGGAGGCTTATTAGTGCCCTTTTTTTTACTACCTTCTGCGGGGCCACCTTAGTCTTTTCAGTGGTTTCTGCCGCTATATCTAGGTCAGAAGTCGGATTTTTCGTGCGTTTAGTAGGTGGTTGAAACTCTACATCCTGATCGGTAAAGGAGACATGATCTGAAATATTCAAAACACACCTATTACTTTCTACATCATCATATAATATTTGTTTATTCGTATTCGGGAGTCCCCAGAACCGGCTGTACCAGCCGTGTTATCACGGGAGATGGCTTCTTCCACTGACACAATTTGCTCCTCCAAGGCTACCATTGCTCCCGTTAAATAATTTAAACTAGAGGCACATGGTCCCTCCCCCGATTTGAGCTGCTTCTTAGGCTGTGAGCTTGAGGCTTTTCTTTTCACCATTTTTATTATTATTATTATTATATTAGCACAATGACCTAGAGGCAGCAGATCTACAATGCAAAACAATACCACTTGGGGGGGGGGGGGGGTGGGGGGGGCGAATCAGTGCCTAGATGTTAACTTTTTGTTTTAAAAATAAGGTAGTAAAACCAGTGTCACAGGCAGTAGGCAATAGTCAATAGACGGACTAGTATAAATACACAAACTATTCACGTCCGATATAATGTCTGATACGTTTGCGTGATAAATGACAGTACCTTGTCTAGCGAAAGTCCGAACATGTGGAACCAAAGTGCCAAAGTCTGTGGCCCAGCCCAGTCTACTCCTGGCTATGACAGGCTAAGACGGGCCCGTCTTGGCCTGGTCTTCGCCCGTGCCGAGCCCGCGCGCGTCCTGCGCTGCGGGACCTCCTCTCTGCTGATAAGGGCTCCGCCAGGGGCCGTAGGAAAAGTGCAAGGTGCATTTCAAGGTGCCCAGGGGCTGTGCAAATGACGCTGTATTCCTCGGACTCACCAGAGGTCTTCCGCGCTGCGGGACCTCCTCTCTGCTAATAAGGGCTCCGCCAGGTGCCGTAGTAAAAAGTGCAAGGTGCAATTCAAGGTGCCCAGGGGCTGTGCAAATGACGCTGTATTCCTCTGACTCACCAGAGGTCTCCCTCTCTCACTTCCCTGGCTGCACTGGAGAAGCGTGTAATCATTCTAAAGTTATTGGAACTCCCTTTTTGCTGTGTTTGTCCCCCACTTTGAATAAGATCGATTCTCGGCTTATGCTCTGCTTTGAGCTTTGCCGCCACCAGTGTCTTGCCAGGATAGCCCCTCACTTTAAAGCGGCTCAGACTCTGATTTGCCGCTTTCAAATAGTCTTCATGTCGTGAACTATTTCTCTTGATCCTCAAGAGTTCCCCATAGGGGATACTCTGGATCAGCTTTTGTGGGTGGCTGCTGGTCCCATGTAAAATGGAATTACCTGCTGTTTTTTTCCTGTACAAGGCTGTTTGGAGTTTGTTGTCACTTACAAAAACAGCTAGGTCTAAAAAAAAATGCTCAGCTCACTTGTGAAACTTAGGTTGAGTTCATTGTCGTTTAGACAAGATATATATTGCTTTGCGGACTCCATCGACCCTCTCCAGATTATGAAGAGGTCCTTGATGTACCGTCTCCAGCATACAATTCTATCAACCCACTCATCCATGGTATCGGCCCAGGGCACCTGCTTCTCCCACCAGCCAACAAACAAGTTCGCATAACTGGGACGAAGCAGGTGCCCATCGCCGTTCCCTCTACTTGTCGATACCTCTGCTTATGAAAAATAAAAATGTTGTTTTTTAAACAGAAGGGGATGAATTCCTCCAACACGATGTTATGCTCCAGGAATCTTAGAGGTCGTCCCCTTAAAAAGAATCTTACTGCCGAGGGTCATCATCAAGAAATCTGGTTCCCAGTCTATTCCTTGTATTTGTATCAGGAAATCCTTAGTGTCACGTGTATACAAATGACAATTGCAGTACAAATGGGAACAGAAAAAGGTCTATGTATCTTGAAAGATTCTCAGTTAAACCTCCAATGGAGGAGATTATGGGGCGTCCTGGGGGACTGCTGGTGCTTTTATGGACCTTGGGTAGGTGGTAGAACGTTGGAATTCTTGAATGCTTGTTATGTAGAAAACGGTATTCCTCCATGGTTAGGATGCCCTTGCAAAGCCACTTGTCTATCATTTGCTCAAATGATTTTACACTCAGTGTATAGTCATTCTACGTCACAGTGACATAGTTGTTCCTATCTTGTAGTTGTCTGAGGGCCTCTCTACAATAGTCTTCTCTGGTCTGCAGAACTATATAGATAGATCTATCCATTTACATTCCAAAGAGACCTCCCAACGATCCGAGGTCAAGAAAAAGCAGCGCAGCCAAGCACCAACGAGCTTGTAAGTCCTTTTTAAAAAAATATATATATATATTTTAATTGAATATACGACTTGGAAACATCATCCAACATACATTTGGGTCCATGTGTACAATAATTCGACCTTTTGTGCCACAACCAATTTTTCTAGCATAGATGTACATCTTCAAGTAAACTGCAATAGTTAATGTCTCCAATATTCAGTACAATGCATCATTTAGCAATCTTCCGGCAAGAATCCCCTTGGCGGTAATGTACAAATATTCCCCCTGAATTTGTTCCACCTTCCCCACACCCGTTCCTGCTTCTTAGGGCATCCTCAATTCAAATATACTGCCTTTTCGTCCACCATGATTCAATCCATGTCACTGCACCATTCTGCAAATGTTGGCGCATTTTGTACTTCTCGGTGTTTGGCAATATTGCGTTTCGCTATCGTCATGCCCAGTGTTGTAAGTCCTTTTTTATTTATTAATAACTCCATCAGCAGTGCAGACAAGAGACCATATAAATATATTTGCATTCAAAGAGAATTCCATTACCATTCTAAGGAAGCTGTGGCAGTTTCCCAGGGATCATTTATACATTATTTGGCAAATTCCAAGTTTTTCACATGTGAAAGTAATTTTGAGTTTGTAAATGCACCAGACATACATTGTCACACGCTGATTCTTTGCAAAAGTGCTTTATCATCTGTTCCGCAGTGGAGAAAACACCTACAACAGCACCGAGCTTCAGTAGGGATTTACCCCTGCCCTTGATATATGGTTTTAATGTTTAGGTAGGAAGTGCTTGCCAAGAGTTTGTGAATACCTACAGACTCACAGACCCCTGAAGCACACATATCATACCCCTTGGTATAAATATGTGCAAAGATAACATTAGCCCATCCTGGTGAATTTTATTTTGAGCATATACATTTATGAGCAAACTTTTACGTTTCATAAGTACAAACCATAAGTTCACGCTTGTATATGGAAGTATTTGCTCACCTAAGTTCAACTTTGAGGAATGGAGCCCGTGGTCGGGACACGTGGCAGTGATAGTAAATTACTGCATACAGACATATTCTAAATCAGACTGAAAGGTTATCTCCAGGGCCTTCTAGCATGTCACGTTACCCCATTTGCCAAACTATAGTAACCTCTTGCAGAATGTGAGTAAATGACTGTTCTTCATGTCACCTGTTTATTCACACAGGGGACATTTGGATTCGCTTGGCTCTGCACAAGAGACTGATTAGTCTTGATAATTATTATTGCAAAACGTCTGTCTGATGCTCTCTTGAAATCCAGGTGCTAGAAACACAATTGAAGACTGTAGACTCAGTGACTATCCATAAGGAAGGCAAGACTAATAAGGCAGTTAAGGAATAAAAAGACTTTCTGATGAAAAACACAATCACTAAATTTAGGAAAGATCTTGCTCGCTTTTCACATGAAAACGTATACCCATACACTAGTGACAAGTATCAGCCCCAGCCCCAAAATCAATCTGGGAAAGGTCCAAAGGGATGGAAGAAGGACTCTCAAGATTGGACCTCTAAATCTGATGACTGGGGTACTAGTAGTGATGATTCTGGGGTCAACAGATCTAACCACTCTCGTACATGGAAAACCAGACCATTTACGACACTGTGGCAATGTTATGGTCCACCAAATCCTTGGTGGTCTCCGAATCCATGGGGCTATCCTGTGCTTTTGTTCCAGTCACCCCTGGTCCCCACTTTCCAGTTCAGAACCTTTCGTTTTTAGGACAAGGCAGGGGCAGGTCACAAGGCAGAAGAATCACCACTCACATCCATTAGAGCCCCCCGCGTCACCAAGACAGACTAGAAGCATTACAAGAGGGGACCAACTACTGAGTACCAGCAATGGGATGAGCTCATAGTAAATTTGAGTAGTTGAAACCTCACCCAACAGGAAGAACAATTGCTGAATATGGGTTTGTCCCTACCTTTAAGGGAGACAACTTTATGATACATAAGGAATTGGCATTTTTTTTGCCGTAAAATTCACCTACAATACTTTTTTTATGAATCTAGCACTATGAAGCATGAATTGATTGAAGAACACACTGGCTTGATAAAAAAGACCTGTTCCGATCCACGTGCACACCTATTACCCAGTGGTGGCTCCTCTGCTAAGGCAGGGGAGCGTCGCTCCACTGCTTTTCAGCAGTGTAAAAAAAGGAAAAATAAAATAACAATAACTCTGTTATTATCATTTTATTTTTCCCTTCTGAAACAGTTTTGAGGGGTTGGGCTGCTCTGCTCACAGAGAAGCAAGGGGAGAAGTGGGGACTCTGTAAGTGTGCATGTCAGTTTGACAGGCCGTCTTGGGCCGGCCAGTCAGTCATGCGCACTTAGCATGTTCTCCACCAGGCTGTATTACAACCTGGTTGGAGAACATGGACAGGCCCATAGTCCCCGTCTGAGCGCCGAACCACGGCTATCAGCAGTGTCGTGATTGGCTAGGGGAGTCTGTGTGCTTCACTGCTTCCGGCTGCAAATAGACAACGGAGGCGAGACGCAGTGGTAAGGTATTTTTATATTTATACACACCCAACCCCCCTGCCCTGCCACCCCCTATCCGTGCCAGCCGTCACAGTTATTAACTCCAGAGTTTTTAACCTTTGACAAATCAGTATTAAGGGATTTTACATCCAAAAATCACATGCCCAAAACCATTTTTCAATTCCCTTAAGGTACAGATGGAATCCGCAAAACATCTGATCACCATTAAGCCTGCAGGTAAAGAAGGGAGCAATGGTTATTTTCAACACTTACACATATAAAGCAGAATGTTTGAGACAAGTGAATGACACTTATCACTATCGCCCTTTGAAACATGACCCCACAAAGTGACTTCAGACCACGATAAAATGTCTTGTGGAAGAAGCAAAGGGCACAGGATGGATTACTCCGAGGGAGGCTGTTTTCTTGATAACTGACAATCCTGCAATCCCGTATTTTTATATGCTCCCTAAAACCCATGCACCCCACCCCCACACCAAGCAGACCGATTGTTTCTGGTTTAGGTCCTCTTTTAGAACCTTAGGAATAACAGCCGCTCAGCCTTACTAGAAACCAGTCCAAAAACCATCACAGACAGACTAGTGTGTGTAGTACATTTCCCAGTCTTTCTTCAATTTGAAAATGATTGATGCGCAATAACTGCTCATATTGAATTAGGGCAGTGTGAAATTACAGTAACTTTTGTTTGCATTCAAACATAGTCAGAACTTGAGGGATAAATTGTTACACACTAGACCCTTGTCACTAAGTGTACCTCAAGTCAGGAGACTTTATGGATGCTCCCTCCTGTAAAGGATCATTTCCCTTGTGGAGCTTGTAGGATATGTCGCTATACAAAGCACAACACGCATCTTGAGATAGGTTTGACTATCCCTGGGGAGTGTTGAGAGACACAATAATTGTAAAAGTGATAAACTCATTTATATGATTGAATGCCCCTGGGGCCTCTGCATAAAAACAAGGAAGATTAGGGTATGCATTACATTACATCGCAGTACCATTAGATGCAAACCAAGTACGACTAAATTGATGGCACATTATCTACAGACTGACCACACGGTAGATGACTTATCATGGACAGTTCTGGACAAACCCACCGTACCAGTTAATAACCATGATGTGACACTATTCTTATTCGTAAAAGAACAACAATGGGTGTTCAGACTGAGGAATCACATCTGTGGTCTTAATGATGATATTCCTTGGACCTCTTTGCCATTGATAGTTTACGTTGATTGATGTCATTAAACTACTTGGCCCACTCTTTGCTGCCACATTTTTGTGTAGTCATCTTTTTTGCTCAGATAACTTTCTAATACTATGATCGGGCCCCCGCGTTGTCAATATGAGGACCGCTAGTGGGAACTTTTGGGTTGACCTTTGGACATTTTGGTACTCGTTTTGGTCGTTTTGTACATTGATATCACATTTTCGAAGGACTTGCAGGTCAGGGCAGTGGCGTTTACTCTTGTGGTCCGGTAGATCCTCTGGACTACATTTCCCAACTTCATGCAGGATAGGAAACATTACTAAGGATTTGTTCCCTTGTGAATCAACCGAGGATATTGCTCTAGATTTTGGATCATTCCTGTATTTTTTTCATAGGATTTTTTGCTATTTTAGTGCTATAAGCCAGGTATTGTGCAGACGTTTTGTGACATTCTTATTACTGACAAACGGATTTACTCATTGTACCCGCTATGGCGTAAAACTAAATTTCCTGACTTCTCCAGATTTTACATCGCTGCACACATGATTGACACTTGCTCCATCTCACTTGTTGTTAAAAAGGTGAAAACTCAGATATTCTATGTCCTCAAACCTGGCAAGCCATAGCCACGCTGGTGGTCACAGTTGGCGAGTGATAGAGTTGCCTATTTCCTGGAAATATTGTCCTGCGGGTGATCTGGCCCTCAGCTCCTTTGTTCCCAAGTTGTTTTTAAGATGCCTGGGTGACTGATTCTGACTGAGAACTAGCCCCTGATTTCAGTAAGAGGGTGGCTATTACTGGACATGAACTTTGAACTACACTGTTCCTCACTTTTGCTAGTTGGTGCATTATTATCTTACATACCAAATATGAAAGGAATAGTACATACTACTTTTGATTTTCACTTTTATATATTAAGATGACATAATGAACTGACCAGTGAGGAATTAGACAGTTCAACTATCCCCATGTTATAAGCGATTTTATATATATATATATATATATATATATATATATATTACCTACTGGCGGTCGCCAGTAGGTAGTTATAGTTAGGACCACGTTTCCATAGGAAATCCGCAACATTCTATTTTGAATAACTTTGGCGCCGGTCGACGAATCCTCGCGAATTTTTCAAAATAGGTGGGGCGCTACGCTCCGCTCCTACCCTGAAAGTCTCGGGGGGATTCGTCAAGCGGTGGCTGAGATAAAAGGGGGGTCCCAAAACGCGTTTTTCCCATGCATTTTTCCATAGGACCTTTAGACAGGGCTACAGCCCGAACGGCTGAACAGAATTACTAGAAATTTGGCAGAGAGGTAGTCCTCAGGTCAAGGAAGTGCCTTTTGTAGGTTTGGTGTAAATCTGTTCAGTAGATTCTGAGAAAATAGCCTTTAAATCAATATATATATCTGAGCCAGCTTACGGTGCGCTTACGGTGCGCTTACCGTACGCGTACGGTGGCGTGCGCGAGCGCGATTCTGATTGGCTCTTAGATCTTTGTAAACATTCGAATCGGCCGAAACCAGGAAGCGGCGGCCGCCATTTTCTCTCTCGCACTGAGAGTCATGTTTAAAATATAAAGCACAAAAACATGTAAAGGGGCTGTTTAGACAGCTCCCACACACATAGCCATGTTGAGGGAGTCCCCAAAGGTCCCCCAAGGCCAAAAACGGAATTTTTATTTTTTCGCTAATTTCGCCGTTTACGCTTACCGTACGCGTACGGTAAAAAAATTATAAAAAAAAAAAAATTATCCACACTCTCCCCACCCCGTGTGCAATTGGAGCCCGAAGGGCACTAATTGTGCATGGCTTATTAAAGCTGACACAAACTAAAATATTTTTTTAAAAAATAATTTAAAAAAAAATATCCACACTCTCTCCACCCTGTGTGCAAATGGTGCCCGAAGGGCACCATTTGTGCATCGATTATAACATATACGAAAAATTAAAATATTACCTTTCGAAACGAAGTGCATCATATGTCCTCCATGTGCGCACGGTGCGCGAAGCGCATCGTGCGTACATGGCCCATCTAGCGTAACGTGGGCACGGCACTAACTGCGTAAAGTGGGCGCGCGGTGAAATTTTAGGGCTCGGGATTAGGACTCTGAGTGTGGATTTGGGGTGTAGTGCTAGGGTTTAGGGCACAATGAGCACCGCGTGCTCATTGTGCGCGCACGGTGCGCGAAGCGCACCGTGCGCGCACGGAACGAACTGCGTTAAGTGGGCGCGCACGCCACGAATGGCGTAAAGTAACTTAGCATTTAAAAAACCGTACAAATTCACTGAAAAAACCATAGGTTTCACACATGTTATAGTTAGGAATTAGCATTTAAAAAACCTTGCAAATTCACTGAAAAAACCATAGGTTTCACACATGTTATAGTTAGCGGAAATTTTACTGATAAAAAACCAATGAAATTCCCCCATTATAGTTAGTGCAGGCAACTATAACTCACGCGACCGCAATCTTCTGCTGATGACATATGTGTCTTTATGAAAAAAAAATATTTGTAATATATGTATAGCTAAAAATGTATGGAAGAAGACATGGGCAAATAAGTGTCTAAATACAGTATTAGCATCAGCAGAGGATTGCGGTCGCGTGAGTTATAGTTGCCTGCACTAACTATAACGGGGGAATTTCATTGGTTTTTTATCAGTAAAATTTCCGCTAACTATAACATGTGTGAAACCTATGGTTTTTTCAGTGAATATATATATATATATATATAGTTTCAATGAGTCTATAAGTATGTGGATTTGAAATTAGTAATAATATAGGTCTGTTATTTGGTGTATGTGTTCTTCAGCCACACCCCGAGTCTCTTGCCGGGGTTAGCTTCGAGAGGAGCAGGAAAGCCCGAGTATTGCCAGTAAAGACTGATATCGTGAACATACTCACTTTTGGTTTAATATTTTTGCAACACTATTTCATGGTTACCAGGCACAAGGAGGAAGCACGCTGTTCACTGTGTTTTGTGGGGTACATGTTGACCACAACAGTTAATCAGGGATATATATACACTTTTCCTTGCCTCTCTCTATTTGTTTTTAATCCTGTCCCTTACAGACAAGAATGAAAGTTTTAGTCTGATTAAGTGTCAGTTTTATTTTCACTTTATCTTACTTTTTAACACTCTGCATATCTCACCCACACATTTTACTCACATATGATAGGACATCAAACATCTGAGCGCTCCTCCTACTTTAGGAGTTGTTGCCCACACCACAACTATTGCTGTGGTATGAGAGCTGTGAGGAGGAACCCTATGTTAATGTTAGTGGGGCATCTTGCCTGGTGGTGGAGGTGCAGGGGCTAAATAAGCAAGTATATCCCTACTTGTTCCTTACCAATTCATTCTTTCGTTGCAGGCGGTGGGGGCCAGTGATTATTTGGAAATGTGCAGCAATTTTGACACGGTGTTTATCCGTGATATCCCTCTGCTCACCATGGCCAAGAGAACCCAAGCTCGGCGCTTCATTACACTCATTGACGCCTTTTATGATCACAAGGTACAGTCGCACTACTTATCTAAAATTGTGTTATGTTTACAAATTGGCCATTTTGAACATGAATGAATTTTTGTGTGAAATTCTTTTTATTGATAACTTTCAACACAAATCAACGTACATTGGCATTTAATAAATCAGTATTCCGACCATTGGATTATGTACAAACATTCAGAGAGCACCTTCACATCAAATTAACATAACGGTGTTGCAGGTCACAGCACTGGCCTCCAGCTGTATCATGTGTTGTCACAGTCTTGTTAATCTACTTATTGTTCAACTGTATTCTCTCAGTCACTCAATTCCGACTCTGAGGTATCACGTGGGGGGTCACATATATTCCCTCTGTACACATTCCATCCTCCCCATACCTGGGTCCATTTTTTGGGGCAGCCTCTATGCACATATACTGTTTTTTCAACGACCATTGTGGTATCCATATCTCTACACCATTGGGAGAGGGTAGGGGGCTGCCTGGATCCCCATCTTTGAGCTACGTTGCGCTTTGCCAGCAGCAGTCCCAGCATCACCCAGGTTTGCGCCACGCGGCTAAGATCTGTAGGCTCCCATACATTGAGGAGGCACCTCCTCGGTTCCGGGAGAGTCGTAATTTTTGTCACCTGGGAGAGTGTGCGCATGATTGCCTTCCAGTACTGGACTATTACGGGGCAATCCCAGAGGGTATGGAAAAGACTCCCATCCTCGCCACACTGCCGAAGACAAAGCGGTGAGTCCGTCCGTTTAAGTTTATATAGAAGTGTGCGGGTATAGTATGTGCGGTGTAGGATTTTTAATTGTACCAGTTTCAGTTTTGACGAGATCCCCACCTCCTTAGGGGAGGAAAGTGCCGCCTGCCTGTCCGTTTCATCAAATTCTCCCAGTTCCATCTCCCATTTAGCCTTAAGGGCTAGAAACGGATCTGGCTGATTATTTATCACTTTCCGATATGTCAGGGACGTAGCTCTCTTAGTCAGATGCTCCATGAGGAGTCTATCCTCCAGTGGCGAGGACTCCGCCAACCGTGTCCCCGGCGGGACCGCCGCCTGAAGTGCATGTCTAATTTGCAGGTAGCGAAATTGTTCAGTGTCTGCCAGGTCATATTCTGCTTGCAAGTGGGCAAACGTGACTACGTCACCTGTTTTCCAGAGATCACCGACCCTCGATATTCCAATCAGATCCCATTGTAAAAACCCCTTGGTAGTAGGCAGCACTCCCAACCTTTTTGTGTCCCATAGCGGTGTGGCCTGCGTTATCTTCCCCTCCCAGCCAAGAGCACGTTGCGCCTCGAACCATATCTGCAGAGTATGCGCCTTTGGGCCCGTAATGCCACGTTTCTTAGTATGGTTATAGAGCGCCCCCAGAACCCCTCCGGTCCCCAGCAGTTGGCGGTCCATACGATATGCCGGGTCATCCCCCGGCACATGAAGCCACTGGTTTATGACCATTAGCTGTGACGCCCAATAGTATATCTTGATATTAGGGAGGGCGATACCTCCGTCGTACCAGCCTCTGGTCAGTTTATGGAGTGCTATCCGTGGCGTCTTGTCTGCCCATAATAAACTGGTCACTTCTGCGTTTATGGCGATGAAATAGGCAGGAGCAACCGGGAAGGGTGTTATCTGAAGCAGGTAGAGAAATCTGGGAAGCGCCATCATTTTAAAGAGGGCAGCTCTTCCCAGCAGCGTCAGGGGTAGGGAACGCCAGTATTTAACGTCGCGTCGAAACCGGACCAAGGGTTGTGTCAGGTTTTCCGCGACAAATTTCGCTCTATCAGCTGTCACATATATTCCTAAATATTTGAAACCATCACATACCACCCGAATTTCACACCCCTTAGTGAGCTGGGGTGGGGAGCCTTGGAGTACATAAAGATAGGATTTTTCCCAGTTTATCGTGTAGCCGGATACCCTCCCGTACGATGCACAGATGTCTAGAAGACAGCGTATTGAGCGTGCCGGCGAGGCCAAGTACAACAGGACATCGTCCGCATACAGAGAGATGTGGTCTTCCCACCCCATCGTCCACTTCAGGCCGCGGATGACCGGGTCCTGTCGCACCCAGGCCGCCAGCGGCTCCAACACCAGTGCAAATAGAAGTGGGGAGAGGGGGCAGCCCTGTCGCGTCCCCCGCCCCAGTGGGAAGGCGTTCGAGATATGCCCATTTACGACCACCTGTGCCAGAGGCTTGGTATATAAAAGCTGGATCCAAGCGCATATCTTGGGGCCAAATCCCAGGTGGCGAAGAACAGCAAAGAGAAAAGGCCACTCCACCAAATCAAACGCCATCCGTGCGTCTAGTGATAGAACAACTGCATCCTCCTCTATCGAGGAGCGATGTGCTAGGACTCCATGCAACCGTCGTATGTTCAGGGCTGTATTTCGGTTTGGCATAAACCCGGATTGATCCGGGTGTATTACGGTGGCGAGGTGCGGCTGCAATCTCGTGGCCAAGACTTTTGCTAGTATCTTTGCCTCGGCGTTCGGCAGCGAGATTGGGCGATAGGATGTGCACTCATGCGTTGGTTTATTAGGTTTGGGAATGGCCACTATGGTGGCCAGTCTCTGATCCCGGGGTAGAATCCCTTTCTTTAAACTGTCCATGTACATGCCCAATAGATGCGGAACTATGTAAGTCGTGGCTTTCTTATAGAATTCCACTGGAATTCCATTTGGCCCCAGCACCTTCCCAGTACGGAGGGCGGCTATTGCAAGTGTAATTTTTTCCGCGGTCAGGTCTTTTTCAAGGGCCGCAACCTCGGATGGGGCCAACGTGGGCATAGCGATGTCTCTGAGGAATGCCAGATTGTCCACAACAGTGGACGTGGCCTCTGGAGTATAGATCATTTTGTAATGTGTCGACAGGGCTTCCGCAATTTGCCGAGGCTCCGACGTGAAACCACCAGTTTCTAACTGGATCCGCGCCACCCATCTAGCCGCACGCTCCTTTTTTTCCAGCCAAGCTAACAGTCTACCCGCTTTATCCCCTAGCTCATAGATCGTATGCTGCGTTGTGGCGTGTCTGGCTTTTGCCGCCTCCCATACATAGGACTGTATTCTTTTTGCGCCAGGAGCACTCTATGTGTAGTGTCGTCATCTATGCGTGTGGCATGGTCAGCCTCTGCCCGGGCCACCCCCTGTTCTAGGTCGTGTACCTCTTTTAGTTGGTTTTTCTTGTGGTCAGCCACCATCGAGATGGCCTGCCCTCGAAGGACCGTTTTGTACGCCTCCCACAGTGTCGTCTGGCTTGTCACGGAATCCTTATTTTCTTTGAAATACTGTCTGGTTGTTACCAGAAGAGCTTTATTAATTTTAAACACTTTAAGGTACCCAGGGTGAATCGGGAATACCCTACGCCTCTGTAGGGTGAAGGTTGCGTATGTGATGAGGACTGGAGAGTGGTCTGAAATGCCCCTAGGCAAATGTGTTACATCCGTCATCCCCCTCAACCCCGTCGCCAGCGCCAAAATGTAGTCGATTCGAGAGAGACTGTTATGGACCCCTGAGTGAAATGTATATTGCCGCTCCGCCGGGCAGCTGGCTCTCCAGGTGTCTATGAGGCCAAGTGCCTCCGTAAATTCCAGTAGTTTAAGATTAGCACCCCCATGATCTCTGGTGGACGACCTGCCCATGTACGGATCCATCGTCACATTGAAGTCCCCGCCTATTATGAGTTCCCCCTGCAGTAGCGACAGCAGAAACTCTCCCAACACCTGGAAAGTAGCCTGATGGAGTGTCGGGGGGACATACACTGTCACTAAGTTATATAGTTTTCCCTCCCACTGGCATGTCAACGCCGCAAACCGACCATACTCCTCCCTGCGGGAGTCGACAATGATGAGCGGAAATCGCTTATTTACTAATATACCCACCCCTCGGGAACCAGAAGTGCAATCGGAATGCACCACCATTTTGAAGCCCCACCTATCCTGGGCCTTTGTAGTCGTGCCCACTAAATGCGTTTCCTGAAGGAGCGCCACTGCTGGCCCCTTGCGCTTGAGATTTTGTAGGACCAGCCCTCGTTTGATTTTATCCCCCAAGCCATTCACATTCCAGGACGGTACTCTAAACAAGGGGCTGGGAGGCTGCGGACCCCCTATATCTGAGCTTATATTAGCCTCTAGAGTGGGCATTTGTACTCTCTCCGTCATGCAGGGTAGCGTGAAGTTGCATTAAATGTACATTTATCCTCCTTTCCATGACAGACAAAGTACGCATCAATCGCCAATGTGTATTCTCAAAACACAAAACCAAACATAAAATAACTTCCACATGTTGCCCCCGTCCCTCCACCCCCCTCCCTGCCTCCCTGCCTAGCGGATTTTGAACTACCCGCCACCCCAACTTAGCAGAGTGCTTCGTTCCCATAACTTTGTACTTGCGTGTAGGGGCGGAGCTGCCCCCTGTCCATTCGCCCTCTCCCTTCACTAATTGTGAGTCAATGCGAGAAACCAGTTATTTAGAACTGCAAAGTTCAGTCTTCATGCGTCCCTATGGCGGCCCTGCCTCCTGCGACCGGGGGGACCCCCCAGCTCTCCACTCCAGATAGCCATTCGACAATCCAGTCTTTCACCTTCTGCTTCATTCCGGTTGTGTATGCTCCGTTTCTTCTGAGCCAGCGTTCTCCGGAGCTCTGGAGGATCGAGAATGCTGTTTATAGTCATGCCCTGCGCGTCTAGCGTCTTTCGCCGAGCGCCAGCCCTCCAACCACTCAGCGGCCTCCGTCGGTGTGGTGAAGAACCACGCCCGTCCCTCCGCCTCAACTCGCAGCTTTGCTAGATAGAGCATCGCATACTTGAATTCACGAGTGCGCAACTCTTTTTTTATGGCCAGAAAATCGCGGCGCTGCTTCATCACTGCTGCAGTGTAATCCGGATATAGGGTTACCGTACAATTGTCCACCTTCAGCGGGGGGGCAGTCCGCGCCGCCTGCAAGATGGCGTCCCTGTCTCGAAAGTTAAATATACGCGCCAGGATCGTTGCGGGGGGCCCCCGGTCTAGGCCTACCTCCAGGCACCCGATGCGCTCTTTCCACCGAGAAAAATGTTGATAGCCCGTGTGGCTGCAGCTGGTCCGTGATACGTTTTTCGATGAAAAGGTCCAGAGCCGGCCCCCTCTCGCTCTCCGGCACACCTACTACACGTACATTATACCTTCTAGACCTTCCTTCCTGATCATCAAGCTTTTCCAGCAACTGTTTTTGCACAAGTTCCAATTTCTTTATCTTCTTTTTACACTCCGTCGCTGGTAAGGGTCGCCGCCGTCGTTTCCACCTCCGACAGTCTCGTGCTCATTTTAGATACATCGGCTCTCAACAGCGTTATATCCGTCGAGATTGTCCCTATCGAGACCTGCATCTGTGTTAGTGTGGCCATTACATCCTGGAGGGTAATCTCCTTAGGCTTGTCGGGGGGGGGGTGAGCCCACTCGCTCCTTTTGGTACGCAAACTTCTCAAGTTTGGTGTGCGTCCCCACACGTTGCCCCTTGCCGCCCATATTGGCCAATGCGAGCGATATTGCCTTCTACCGTCCCTGGTCCTCAGGAGGGGGGGGGGAGCAGTAGGGATCCAGCAATCGCCGCCGCCTGCCACGGCATCTTCCACGTGCGGCCTGTCGGTTTCACCGGTGTCCCGTCGCGTCCCCCCTGTATCAAAGCTCACCTCAGGCCGTCGGCTCCGGAGCACTGCAGCCCCCCTCCCTCCGTTGCTCAGTCACCACCTCTGAGGCCAACGCCGTCTCCCTCAGCTGTCCTGCATGCCAGCCCGCGGTACTCCACTCTCAGGGCAATGCACCAGGGGTCCGCCACCACCCCGGAACAACCCCAGCGCCTCTCCGGGGGAGGGGGGGCCAACAGCGTTGTAGAAATGTTTAAGGGGCCGCTCCGCTAATTGCGCCGGCTCTCCGCTCCCACGATGCAATCTGCCGCTCCAGCGCCGCCCCGAGCAGGCCTCTATTTCCGGGGGGGGGCAAGGGCCGCCACCGGGCGACGGACTCCCTAGGGCGTCACAGCACAATGGTCAGCCGGTCTGAGTGTCCGTCCCTGCTCTCCCGGGACACCACCACAGAGCCCGCAGCCCCCCGGCCAGCGCCCGGTCTCCGGGCTGGATGTGGCACCGGACAGTGCGGGACCTCCTCCAAAGCGTCGCGCAGGTCCTCCGGAGAGCAGCCGAAGGCCCACAGGCAGTCAGGTCCACTCAGCAACACCCGCGGCTGCGATGCACTCGCCCCAGGCGTCCGGAAGCTCGGGCCACAGGGACGAGGCCGCACCTGCTTGGGTCCTCCGGGGCCGGCCGGCCGCCACCCGAGGCCCCGGCTCTGCCTCCTCCTTCAGGCCGCACTCACGTTGTCTCGCGGCTCCTCTCCACCACGTCCGCCGCCAGGCTTACTTCGCTCGCAGCCGATGCCCCAGTCGCCCAAGGGGGCGCCTCCGAGGGTATTTCACCAGTTTCTGTCAGGATTTATGCCAGGATAGTTGCGGGAGTGGGCTTCAGACACGGAGCTGCACTAGGCTGCGGCCATCGTCGTTGGCTGCAAGTCACGCCCCCCCAACATGAATGAATTTTGATTGTAAAAAATAAATGCGTTTGCTTTTATGTATTTCAAAGTCCCAGCTAGCTAGCTATATGTTGACCTAGCGTGGATTCACAACATCAGGTGTTTATTAATAACACAACATGGATAAATGCATTACCACTATATAAATAATGAATCCTCAGGAAGGGGGTTGCTCGCCAAGACTACTAACTAAACCAAGTGTGCATGCTAAAGGGAGGATCTCCTGTGCATCTGTAGCGTGGTATGTCGCAGACACAACTTTGGTGCTCCATGACGAGCTGATGTTTGGTGCGCCATTCCACAGAGCCGCGGGTCTGCCATCTATGCAGTGTGCAGAAACAATAGTGCACTATGCCTGCAGCGGGGCGGCGCACCTGCCCACCACACGGGTGCTCCGGGGCGTGACAACCAAAGAAAGTGGCGAAATGTTAAACTCCATAAAGAAGCATTTGCTTCGCCGGTGCAAAGCCTGTCGGTGCAGCGCAATCAATATGGGAAGTGGATGCATACAAACGGAAGCTGGGAGCAGTGTTGCCGAGTGACCACAGGTGACGTCATTAAGGAATGTATAGCATACAATGGTGGAATGTGCTGGTTTGTTGATACTTCACGCCTGTATGCGCAGCTACCACATACTCTGCCTTAGAAATAGCAGAAAGAGGGTTGCCTGACAGAAATATGCATAAACGAGACCGCAATGCTCCCAAAGTCTGTTGTAATGATTATTATCAAATGTATTTCCTAATTAATGAAACCAAAATACCAATCTGGGGCCCTTAGGGGACAAATAATCATTCCACTGCAGTTCGGGAATTAAGAGCTCATTATAAACGAAGCTACGTTGCTCCAGAATGTTTCTGTTTGAATATTGGAAAAGGCCGCGGCTGTTTCTCGGTTGTGTTCATTACTGAAACATGTGCACTTTACAATCCTGAAATTTACTCAAGTGACCTGGGTCAAAAATGAAGCGTGCAGGCCATTGGGCGCCATAGTTAGGAATGTGCCGTCATGACGAGACATTGCAAAGATGTAAAAGTTCTGTGACTCAACATACGTTTTACAAAGACTTGATACGAATGTAAGGTGCGAGCGCGCCCCGGAGCACTTTCGACGAAATGCCACATGCATTGAAATATTTTCAAGGTATGTGACAGCCTGCTAGCATATCTGTGTAAAATCACGTCATGTTCACAAGAGGTTCAGGTGTGTTTCTAGCATGTATTAGATTGTCCTGGGGTGTTGTGGTAGTGCAACACATGCTTTTGATACACAGTTGGTTGCACATCAGGCACTCCATAAGTAATAATGTTGGAGTTCCCCAGGGCTGGACTGGGACAGAAAATAGGCCCGGGCACCATAGTAAAAGTGGCCTGCATACGTGAATTAGAAAGCTGGAAAAGGGCCATGTTTGCAAATTGAGGCAGTTCTGAACTTGTAAAGACAACGCAGTATACGTGTTTTACGAGGTATGGAAGACTGCATGGATTTGAGTTTGCTGCAGGCAATGTTTGCTTTAAGATCCCGCAAATTCACAGTAAAAACCGAAACAGCAGACCATAAAATAAACCCACAAACAGCCAAAACCAGCCCACACACTGATCTGTCAGACCAGGCCCTCAGGCACTGCCTGATTGCCTTATAGGCCAATCCAAACCTGGAGTTCTTTATGAACCGGGCCTCTGTGTATTGGTTCTGCTGTGGAAACTTGTCCTCCTTGACTTTTCCGGTGGACTAACAGCCCAGACCTGTCTCAAGGTCCACCTCAAGAGTTGCTCCTTACATGTGGAACAACCTCCCACTCCACATTAGAGCCTCCCCCTCTTGATTGCTGCAAGAAGCTGAAGACCTGGCTATTCAATTAACCAACCTACCGTAGGTAGGGCTAGGCACACACACTTACTCAGAGCCGTAATACCCTTGTCATACACTCACCATCTGGAACAGCCTAATGATCGGCCATTTTACATTCTCTGCCGGTGCTGTAAATCACTTTGTGTGAACGTGGGGCAGAGCACAGTAGCAGCATTTCCTCGTCGCTACCTACTATATTACAAAACAGACATTATCTGTGGTGGCAGCATATGTAGGGACACATAAGTGCTATGGAATGAAGCAATTGAAGGCGGCTGGAACCCCCAAACTCCAGCACACCTCCGACTGCATCTTTAAAGGTGATAACCCGTTAGTGATGTGCATTTTTGCAATATATGAGAACAGCTTCCAACATGTTACTTTATTCCTATTGTTACATACTACCAACATGCTGCTTTATGGCAGCTTCAGCGCACTTTGTGGTGAGACTGAGAACTGCTGGAGTCAACAGGGGTATTCAGGAAACACAAGATCTATGAATTGGAAGCACAACATGGGGACATGTGATCCAATGTTATTGAAAATACACTTCAAATGTATTTGTATGCAGAATTCATCATATTCTGTTTATTTCAGTTACCACCTCATATTCTAATGTATATTCCAGTTTCCACCTCATATTTTAATGTATATTCCAGTTTCCACCTCCTATTCTAATGTATATTCCAGTTTCCACATCATATTCTAATGTATATTCCAGTTCCCACCTTATATTCTAATGTATGCCTTTATTTCAGGTTTCCACTTTTTGCCCTTTTTCACGCGCCGTTTCGGGCCCCTCCGCTGCTGCCTCTGCCGCCCCTCATGCTCCCGAGTGTTCCCACTCCCTGCAGCCGCCTCCCAGCTGTACCGCCCTCCTCCCGACCCCTACTTAATGGCAGACGCTAAAGTCAAGTCCGTCTGTGTGCGACCAGCACCAGGAACCCTGGTCCTCCGACTCGCCAGCGCTACAGCTCCTCGGCTCTCTACACACTCCACACTGGCAAGAACAACAACTGCAAGATCTCCTCACCTTTCCACACTCACGGACCCTTCACCTGCCGTCACTGCCGCCACTCCTTCACCCTCGCCGAGACCCAGGACCCTCCCCACCCTCCAGCAACAACTTGTTCGTACCCCAACCCTGCGATGCATCCTCCTCAACATCCGCTCCCTCCACAGACACACAGCGTAAATCTGGGACCTCCTCGACAGCACCGCCCTGGACGTCACCTTCCTCACCGAAACCTGGACCAGACATTGCGATCGCCATCCCTGAAGTATACAAAATCATTTTGGTGGACCGCCCCAACTGCCCTGGGGGAGGTATCGCCATTGCCTACAAGGCCAGCCTTCGTCTGAGAACCTACACCAACGGACCCACAGACCTGATGGAACACCTCCAATTCATGATACAGACCAACCCGTCTACCACCCTCCGAGGCAACCTCATCTACAGACCCTTCGGACCCCGCTCATCTTTCTGCAACTCCATCACCGACATCACGACGCATGCCATCACCTCCACTGACTACACCTTGCTGGGAGATCTCAACTTCCACCTCGACAACCGCCAAGACCCCTACTCCACCTCCGTCCTGGACAACCTCCACGTCATTGGACTCAAACAGATCGTACCAGAATCAGCGCACTCAGCAGGACACACCCTCGATCCCATCTTCACAGCAGGGAACTCCATCACCTTCAGCCACACCTCCAAACTCCCTTGGACGGACCACCGTTGCGTTCACTTCACCTTCAAAGCTAACATCTCATGCAGACATTCTCACCAGCTCCAGTGCAGGAGTTGGAACAAGATCTCAGACGACCAGCTCGCCACCACCTTCTTCAGCTCTGCTCCCACCACCACAGACGACCTTACCACCGCTGCCCGCTCTCTACACAACTGGATCATCGACTGCGCCAACACTGTTGCCCCCCCCCCTCAAGAAAGCCTACAACCATCATGTCAAGAAAGCTAGCTGGTTCTCCACTGAACTCCGTGACTCCAGACGCAACTGCAGACGCCTCGAAAAGCTATGGAGGAACTCCAAAACCCCAGCAGACCTCAAACTTCTAAACAGCCACCACCGCCCACCACAAACTCATCAGATACTACAGGAAGAAAGCACTCCAGGCCAGAATCTCCACCCACGCACACAATAGCAAGGAACTCTTCAGCATCATCAAAGAGTTCGCCCAACCCAACAGCGAGACTACTGACATCCCTCCCTCCCAGGACCTCTGCGACAGACTCTGCACCTTCTTCCACTATAAAATCAAGGGCATCTATGACAACTTCGATAAGAACAACCTCCATGAGTAACCACCTCCCACCGCTCCCAGCACTACGCAGCCGACACTAGACAGCTGGACCGCCCTCCGCATCGAAGACACCCTGAAGACCACCCACTCTGGGGCCCCTACGGACCCCTGCCACCCACCATAACTACCACAAATCCACAGACATTATCGCCCCCCAAGCTTCAACGAATCATCAACCACACCTTCGAGACTGCCTCCTTCCCCGACGGCTGGAAACACGCCAAGATCAACCCTCTCTTGAAAAAACCCTCTTGCGGACCCCACCAGATTTCAGACCGATCTCCTTACTCCCATATCAGGCCAAAGTCATGGGAAAAGCGTTCAACAGTCAACTCGCCGCCTTCATAGAATAAAACAACATCCTCAACTCCCCCCAATTAGGCTTCAGGAAGAACCACAGCACCGAAACAGCCCTCCTCGCGGCGACAGACGATATCCGCTCCCTCCTCGATAGAGGAGAGACTGTGGCCCTCATCCTCCTGGCCCCCCTCGCGGACTTCGACACATTCTCTCATCGCACCCTAGCCCGCAGACTCCATGAAGCAGGAATCAGAAACCAGGCCCTCAACTGGGTCTGCCCTTTCCTCTCCGGCAGAACGCAACGGGTCAGACTCCCTCCTTTCCTCTCGGAACCAACACCGACCATCTGCAGAATCCCACAAGGATCCTCCATCAGCCCAACCCTGTTCAACGTCTACATGAACCCGCTTGCATCCATCGTCCGATCACATGGACTCCACATGTATCGTACGCAAAGGACACCAAACTCATCCTCTCCCTATCCAACGAACCCAACATCAACAAACACAACTTTCAAGAAGGTATTGAAGCAGTCGCCATGGAATGAAGAACAGCTGCCTACATCTCAACACGGACAAAACCGAGGTACTCATCATGGGCCCACACCCTGATGCCTAGAACAACACCTAGTGCCCCCGCCCTCATAAACCCTCCCTCCCCTCTAGACCACGCACGCAACCGCGGAATCGTCCTGGACTGTGAATTAAAAATGGACTGCCAGATAAACACTGTCACCTCTTCCTGCTACCACACCCTCAACCTACTCCGAAAGACCTTCAACTGGATTCCCCCTGAACACAGGAAACGGTCAATCACGCCCTCATCAGCAGCAGGTTGGATTATGGCAACGCACTCTACGCCGGGATCAACAAGAACCTTATCCACAGAACATCCAGAATGCTGCCGCCAGACTAGTCCTACTGACACCTCACTGGCTCCCCGTTGATAAGTCATCTACAAGCTTCTCACCTACACCCACAAGGCCCTTTACAACCCCGGACCTGACTACATGAACAACCGCCTCACGTTCCATGCACCCTAACGTTCCCTCCGCTCGGCTCTCCCTCGCGACGGTACCTCGCATCAGGTAGACCAGAGCAGGAGGATGCTCCCTTTCCCGCCTCGCTGGTAAGGCATGGAATTCCCTCCCTCTCCACCTCTGACAGATGCCATCACTTTCTAAGTTCTTTAAGGACCTCAAGACCTGGCTCTTCGGAGCTCAGTGATCTTGCAGGAGCTGCCCCCCCCCCAGCAACTTGAGACCCCCTGATTGATTGATTCCAGTTTCCACCTCGTATTCTAATGTATGTTCCAGTTTCCGTATCCTATTGTATTGTTTATTCCAGTTACCACATAATATTCTAATATATGTTCCAGTTCCCACATGCATATTCCAGTTACCACATCATATTCTAATGTATGTTCTAAATTGTAAAAATCTCAAAGAGTACTTCGTGCTGGCAGTGTGCTTTTGCAAGCCTATAAACTTAAAAAATAAAAAAAACAATGTTACTAAAACTCTACATACAAAGTTACATTAAAGTTATAAAGCAGCGCATCTTAAAGCCAAACCAAATTGCTTAGAACGTCACCCAAAATATTGTGTTGGTCGTTTAAAAATAACAAGTCGGACTGGCAGTTTTCAATGAAATAAAACTGCAGTATCTTGAGTTCATTTGTCCAAACCTGAAGTTGGAAGACACATTTAGGCTTCTAGTCTATTGTCTAGCATCATTAGTAATATAAAGAAAATGTTTTCCTATAATAAAAATATTGTTTTGAAAGACACGTAGTTGTAGTTTAGAGTATGTTGGTATATGATCTTCCATCTTAAAACAACATAACTCCTCCTCGAGGGGCGGGCTCTGCTCCACGGTGTCCATCTTTGTCATTCAACGGGCTTCAAAGCGTCTCAATTAACGTGCCCTATTTCCACACCTTTTGTGGGATGGCCTGGTATTCATTTGCTATTCGTGGAACCAATGACCTAAAATACTTTAATAATTATCTCAAGCAAAAGTGAAAAGGATTGCGGTTGTACATGGGACAAACAATGCCCCCATCTCATTATGCCACAATTTTCATTCATAGCAGTTCTAATTGAGAATATAACATAATTATTAGTAGAGGACACGATCCCTCGTGTGATATCTTGGCACTCTTGAAATACGGATGCTTATTGAACAGCCCAATCGGGTTAAATACAGCCCCCAGTAGTGGCCCATCAGGCCCGCCCCAGGGCAGTCAGAAGGTGAGTGAAGGGTCGTCACTGCACTTTGACCTGTCCACAATGAGGGTTTGACTTTGGAGGGTTGGTTTTTATGGATTTCTCGCGTGACTTACGTTTTCAGAATTAGCCTGCAATCTGCTGAATTAAAACCCATCACAATGTTTAATTTCTGCGTTCAGCACAATTTGAATGGCAATGATGCGTACACAGTAAAGCGTGTAGTTATAAATTAAAGCGCGAATGTAATGCGCCGCAATGCGAACGGAATAGCCACCAGGCGCTAACTGGTTTAACTATTATTGAACTTTTGCTTTTGTAAGAATTTGGGTTGAAAGTTTGATCCTCGATGCTGCACACAGCCCAATCTTCTCAACAGGTACAGAGCACTGCCCCTGACTCAGTGGGCGTGTATTAGGAGGAGGGGGTTGCCCATTAAAAATTACACCCTGTTTTTTAACCTTGGGGCCTTTTATTTTGACATATATTTCAAAAATATATATCTTCCGATTGTCTAATCATATTTCTCAATTTGGTCTTTTTTTTTAATCATTAGAGAGTAGTTCTATTAAATTGTTTTGCAAAATTAGTTTAGTTTCTTGAATTTTTTCTTGCTGCTTAAATCTGTAACACGTAATTCTTAGAAGAAAAGCCTGCTGCTTTCCACCATTGCTAACTCGGGGATGCCCTGATTTTCTCATTGACGTATATTAGCAACAATGCATTTGATTACTACTTTGGAGAGTGCCTTCCCTGATGTACTAATGGTACTAATGTGGCCTCTTACAAAATGCAGATTTATTTCTGAGATGATCCAGATATTTCTAGAGGGTATATGGTATTTCAATCTCTGTTTTTACTACACGTTCTTTTTAAACCTGATTTTATTTTAGATATAAACAGAGAAAAGACATCAAAAACAGAGATACAGGAACAGGCTTTTGAAGGGCAAATTTGGTGCCATAATCTGCTATCACAGCAACCAAAGTCCAAGAGAATTTATCCAGCATTGTCTGGAAACCTAAAGTACAATCAGTATCACATTCTCGCGTACCCACCATGCAGCTCTCTAGCCATGTCCTCCCAAATCCTTTCAACTTCGTGGGTACCTGCTTGCGGTACATCATGCATTCTAGCCCAGCACATCTATCCGTACTCCATCCCTCCTCATGCACACTGAGGGGAGCTTCTGCCCACCCAAGGCTTCACTAGGTCTCTTTTAGCAGCCAGAAATCCCAAACCAAAATGTGTGCGTTCCAACTTCCATTTCATGATCCATTAGTCCTAGAATGGCACGTTTGAAGTCCGGGCCCCCAATCTCAAATCATGGATTAATCTACATGACAAAGTAGGCCCCTTGGGGCTGTGAGATCACAATGTCACCAGTGGCCTGCGGTGACAGCAGGGCCAAGCCAGGCAAGGCTGAGCAGCTCTAGCCATGGCCCACTCACCTGTTGCACTCAAAACCAGGGCCGGACTTGCCGTAGCGGGCACCGGGCAGTCCCCCGGTGCGCCGCACATGTGGGGGGCGTTTTTGGGCCCTTGGGGGCCTTTTTTGTTACAGGGCCGTTTTTGCTGCATAGCTGCAAAATCGGCCACACAGACACACTTTGCCAGGGCCGGTTTTGGTTCCCAGTCCGGACCTGGTCAAAACCTGCCTCAACCTCTCCTCCAGGTGTTCTGGCCATTCAACTGGCCATTGAACAGGACTACAGGAGTTCCTTGCTTCTGTTTACAATTGCTCACAGATAGGATTAATGATGGATTGCAAAGAATATCGGGGCAGCCGAGCTGAGCCTAGAAATTAGTGGCCACCATCTTCAGTTGTCAGGTATGCATCAAGTCCCAAGACAAAGTCTTAGCTGTCAGTCCATATAGCTACTCTGTAGTGATTGGCCATGACCAAGGTGAACGTCTGGAAGCCATTAACCTTGTCTTTTTGCTTTAATTTCATATAAAAAACAGCCTGGGCGTTGGTTCATAGTAGTCCTGTTGGTGGGGCATTGAAAAATCGTAGAAAAAGAACATTATTCTAAAATGCCCTGACAATTAAAGAAGGTTTATCCTTTCTGTTGCCACATTTATGCAGAGTATCTGGTGTCATAAGTAGTTACTCCCGTGAAGTGTTTAGAGTCTAAGGGCTAGATGTAGAGTATTGAGTTGCTGTTCACTGCTGCAACAGAAATTCATAACACTGTGAGTGGCCTAATGGTTTGCACTGGGCACATTTTTGTTCTGTCCACGGTGGCACAGTGGCCTCCTCATTGGGTGATCTAATGCTGGCTTTTTTTTCTCTCTCTGCCCTAACAGACAGAGGGCGGCCCTCAGTGGTTCATGCTAGGATTCAAGCATATGCAAAATTTTAACCATTTACCCCCCTCATCACACTTTCCAGCTTGCTGAAATAGTTACTACCATTACTGATATCTGTTCCTTTAGTGTCAGATAGGCAGTTTTCTGGTCGCTTAATCAAAGAGCCAAAGTCCAAATTATTCCCTCAAAGACTCTGTTACCACGGTATAAAATACCACGGTATAAAATTAGAGTAACTAATTACTGCATTTAGTAACCTTTCTAGATGATTGCCAAACGTGACTAGAGAAATTTATGATTTGAAAAACTTCATTAAAATTCATCCATCTACGAATTGATCACTGCTTTTGTTTCAGAGTAACATATATGGTAAAGAATTACACATATGCCGTACAGAGAGCAAGAGCTCGCAGCCACTCCACAGGCATTGATAGGATGCTGCTGTTTGGTGGATTACTAAAACCTGACACTTCATTAAAAGAAGATACAATGATTGACAGGTTTACTGTTCTTATAAGGGCCTTCTTGATTACCACATAAAAACAGTGGTTACTAAGCCAAGCCTCTTGTGAACCTCCTGATGCGTTTATCACACTGGTACCCTCGGCTCCAGATGGCATATACGAGTATATGACCTGTATTATGAAGAATTGCGTACACTGGATCTGGACTATAAATAGTTGAATCCTGCACTGTCGGGCAATACACAATCCATACAGAAAGATATGATGGGAAGGGTATCAAACCCTGTCGGTCAGCCACAGGGCCGACTGGGGCCACAAGGCCTCAACCGTGGTGGTTGGGTCCATTTGCCACTGGTGTTCCGGGGCTCGTCCTACTTTGGCTCTGCAGACTGGGCCTATACAACCTGTTCCACCCTGGTCTCTCAGGGTAGCTAGAATGAACAGTCACAGGCTTCTCAAGAAGGTAGTTTGGGATGAGGGACGAGCTCAGCTCTCAGTAATCAACCAACAGACACATTAAATGTAATATCCAGTCCATTGTTTTTCTCTTGGAAAAAGAAAGTACTTTTCAAAAAAAAAGTGGTGACATTGTTTTTTGTTCTAAATTCAACCCAGCACACAGTGTGGTAATCATGATTCTTTTGTTGGGGCGTCACCACTTGCCAATTTCCCCCCCCCCCCCCCCCCCCCCATTACACATTGGCAGATGCAGCCTGACCTGGGTCAATACACACTGCAAGGGAGATGCAGCTACGTCTTTGCCCAATATACTCTGCATGGCAGACCTGTACCTATATACATAGTGAGGTAGATGCAGCTCGACCTGGGCAGATAGCCACAGCAAGGTAGTTTCAGCACACTTTCAATTGATGTGTGGATGTATCTAGTCTTTTGGTGGTCTCGCCGGGAACATTGGAGAGACCTGGAGGCCCTCTGCAGCATAGATCGTTCCTGCCTTTGCTGTCTCAGGCAGTCTTTCTCCAGTGCTCCTCCACCAGAAACACGCTGGGCCTCGCCTCCTGCTGAGACTCCTTCCCTCTATCAGCAAGCAGACAGGCATCTAGGTAGTAGACAGACCCTTAGGTTTACTAGCAGAAAGTGCAAAGTTCAGATTCTATCCTCTCATCTCTTCGAGAATGGCTGCCAGGCAGACACCAGTGCTAGACACGTACCAGTTCTTTGAGAACTCCACGTAGCACGCCCTTCTTTAGTCACATGATCTTGAAACTGGAACCAGGTGGGGTGGTTTTTGTCCCACCTTTATACACATTTTCTAGACTGGCTATAGAGCCACTGTTTCAACCTTCAGAAGCGGTTTGGGATGGTACCCTCTCATGTGTCTTCTCAAGATGCAGCCTTTGTTTAAACTGAAGCTTTTCATAGCAGGTCAGGAAGCACTGACACAACCATGATATGAGCACAATGAAGTGTGAGGTTTCTGCGCCTCTAAAGTAGCAATTGGGGATACTGAGGAGGGCAAGCCTAACCTTGGAACTTCCTCACCTTGAACAAGAGAAACTACTGCCTACTATTGGCCCCTCCCATCTTCCAAATGGCAGCACTTAAGAAGAATTAATCAGCATCCCCTTACTAACAAAGACTAAATGGAATTTCTAAGCCCTGTCTCCAACCTCCTCACTTCAGTGTCTGGATGCCCACTCTCTAGTCACATGTATAAAGGCAGTACACTTCCACTGTCTGGGAAGCTGTCCTTATCTTCCGTCTTTTTGCATGGTAAACCAGGAGCATCCAAAATGGATCCCACTGGTTTCAGTACTCTGGCTCGCATACACACACCCACCCACAATACCACCATAACACATGTGCTACACTCATACTACACATGCACTTGTGCTTAGTATACACCCAGGATGTCAGATCAAGGTTCTGAATTTTTATAAATAAGTGGAACTTTACATGAAAAAGGCCAGTAGGCCACTCTCTCATTGACACAGATAAAAATGGCTGGTCAACTATATGAAATCACAAAACACAGTATGCTGCCAACACTGTCTTATAGTCTAAACCCAAATCAGAGACAGCAGCCATGTGCCCAATTGTAAGGTAGGCCTGGTGCACCCTTCGGGTCATTTCACTGGTCGTGGATCTGGTATTGTCAGAGATAGGCCTAGGCATCTGCGCACATTCTAGATTAGTGTGACCCAGTTCCAGAAATAAGTTAGGATACCTGCTACACATGCAGCCGGGCACTTGGTGCCGGGGGTACTTGCCCTTATACTATGCAGGGGTAATTCCTGTCGCAACAGAAGGCTTATTCTTATCAGAAGCTATGACAGGGATCCATACTTCACTAACTCTTAGCGCTAGCACCTGCTTAGGTCCTTTAATCTCCTGGTGAGAGGTGTGTCTCCTGGTGGTGTTCAAGCATGGTATCACTCCTCGCCTGCTGTGCACTGTTTATTTGTTCACAGATAATCAGCCTTGCTTCCTGCAGGCTCTCCAGTCACTTTCACTTCACATAAGTAAAATTGGCCTTTTACAGCACGGATGTTACACTAACATTTAAAAAGAAATGCACACCATGAATGTTAGAATATGATTTAAAATTAACTGCAGGCGGTGAAAGGTGTTCGATAATGGTGAAAAAATGGTGGTATTGTATTTTAAAGTAGCTGCCTCATTGTTCTTCACAACTGCAGTACTATGGTTTTCTGTGTATTGAAAATTGTCCCTGTGCATTTCCAAGTTTACCTTTCCCCATAATCAATTCTTAAAATGTTCATAAGATACCTGGAGTTGTTTGCATTACTGAAGCTGTACATAGACTCACTAATGTACACGAAAGAGCAAAAAACACCGTTATGATGGATATTTCTATCCACAGATCCCTCACCTTTAGAATATCCCCAGGCGCCAGATTGAATATTGAAATTTTATGTAAATGCTACAGTGCGCTGATAGGTTGCGCTATGTGATTTTGCGGTGACTCTAAATGAGGGAGCAGAAGTGCCGAGCCTGCACGCGGATGTCAGTTCCAAAATGTACCTCCGACAATGTTGCAAGGGTGATGTTTTCTCTGAAAAACAACTGGATTCAAGCTGTGCCATAACTGCAGGAAGCACGTATATTTCATGGACCCGTACAATGTGTTTCTTTGGTGCTTGGGTTCAAGCCATAACTCAGTCGTGCGCTGCATGTGCCCTCATGCACCTTATGTCAAACCAGGAGTGGTAAGCAAAGGTCAACATCGCGGAACATATACAGAGGTTGCAGTCGAAACATAATTCCCACTCCATGCCATGGCCCTGTTAATTATTTTGTTCAAAAAGCCAGTCCTGCGTGCAAAAATCTTCTGATAATGTTGTAGTCACATCATAAGTGCACGAAAGTTAAGCGGGACTCAACCCCCTTCCCAGCATTGAGAACCAGGCGTGAAGGCACAAGGGAATCTACTGAAAGACTAAACCCCACAAGGGCCTTCTGACCCGGAACTGGTGCTGCTACTGGTCATGGTGCCCCTGAACAACAATGTGACAAAGGTCTCCTGTATGCGTTCCCACTGCTACCTCTCCTGCGTGGAGTTCTGGGGAAATTTGGGATGAACAGTGCCAATCATCTTAATTGCTCCAAATGTGGTCAGGAAGGTATGGCACATTGAGCTCTTGAGCATTTGCCTTACAATTCAGCTACCCTTATTGGAGAGTCTTCCGCCTCAGCAACAGGGACAGGCCCTGAAACCGAATCTCTGTAGCTTACACCTAATGGTGTGGAGATTGGCAGGTGGTAGCAATGGCGGGTAAATGTATTTGATTTGCCGGTGACTGTAGTCTAAGTCATCCTTTCAGCCTGATGCCCTTTGGCAAAGTCCCCCTATGCTGGGAGCTTGGAGAAATGTATCGCTCGTCATACTGACCCTCTGCAAGCCAAACTTTTAGATATATTAGCTTGTTCTATTGCTGGTCTTGCATTAATCATCATTTTATTGGTTTTCTTAAATGGAAAAGGAACGTAAACACTTGACTGGAGTGGAACACGGTACGCCCTCCTGAGCTGCTAGGTCTGAGTCCAGGTTCTTCCCTCCTGAGTGCCACTCAGAACTGTGTCCCCTTATGAATTTTTCCACCCACCATGTCTGCCTCAGTGTAGTATGATGATCTAGACAGTGGCTCGGGTGGAGGGGGCGTGAACAGGAGGCCATTCTGTTCAGTGACTGCATGGACCTTATCAGGGTGTTCCGTTGGTCCAATTTGTGCCACCCCATGCTCATCACTGTTGGGCTTCATACACAAAAGATGGCTATAGATATGCTATGCGATTGTGGGCATTTATCAAGAGTTTAGCATATGTCTTGCCATCACCAAAATCTCATTACCATGCTAAACATTACCAAGGGGTTTGGCTCATTCTGGATCAGGAGGTGAGCGTAAGCTTGAGCATTACACCAAATGAGTTTACGTTTTTGGGATAGGATTTCCTCTTAAAGATTGGGATATGCCTTTCACGTGGAAGTCCACAAGCAATGACAGATTTCATTTTACAATTTAAAAATATTGTAACAGTAGCACTACATAAAGTCAGTCCCGACAGAAGCTACGCCTGCCCCAAATGAGGAGCCTTCTCTTGAAGTGTTACAGAGGATGCTACGTTATGGTTGAGCTGATGACTTTGGGGCTAAGGAGCAGGTTTCGAGTCTGTGTCGGCTCAACATCCAGTGATTCTGGGCAAATCGCTTAATTTCCCCAGTGCTTAACAAATTAATATGACTTTATGTAATGTAACTGTTGCTGATGTAAAGTGCCCCAGTACTTTGGGTTGAGTTTGTGCTATGTAAAGCTGCAAGAAATAAACATTTTTTAAAAGTGTCCTCTCTTCACTGCACTTAATATAATTGCACCACACTGGGGATGAGCCTGGGCTGATACAATGCAGTAGACTCCCACTTCAACCCACATCTTAACCATGTATGTTGCGAATAGGACCTTTCACGACCAGGACCAAGAGGGACAAGAAAGTGGCATTGTTTAGGCATAATTTGGCTAAGAGTAAGTTTGCGATCAGATGTGTAAGTCAGATGTCCCAATGTGAATGATTGGTCATAAAGGAGGTAGAGGAACGGTTATAGATCTGAAAATACTGTGAAAGGAAAAAAGGTGGGAGGAGGATTTGTTTGAGTAGCACGATTAGGTACAGGATCTGTTGTACCCATTGAGACGCAAAGGTAACCAACTCGCTTACCGGTTTTATTCCTACCATGTTATGTACAAATGTGTGAGGGGAGGAGGACTTGGCACTTTTGGAGAAATCTATACTCTTTGTGGTAATCTAAGACCATTTTCATTTTCCCAGGCCTCACGCCTCCTGCAACCTGGTGCTCCCTTATCCTTGTATTATAACATAGGAGCACATGCATCAAATTGGCCGTTTGCGATCGCAAATTAGCCTTTGGAGATGCATGAAAGTGTTTCCTAAGCGCAATTTAAGAATTCGCAATTATTTGTGAATTCCTAAATTGCGATTGCATTTAAGAAATCGCAATTTGCGATTCCTTAAATGGAATGCTAGAAGCACTTTCAAATAGCGATTTCGCTATTTGAGACCGCAAATTACAGACAAATCAAACTTGTCTGTAATTTGCAAAAACTTTGAAAAATGCACTAAAATGCATTTTTTTAAGTTTTAGGTTACACACACATATGCCCTTGGGGCATGTGTGTGTGTGCAACATGGGTGCACATCACAATTTCAGGGGTGCAATAGGGTGTCATTTTGACACCCTTGAAATTGCATGAACAATTTGCGAGTACCTGCTGGTACTCACAAATTGCGCATGCAATCTCCCATTCATTCCTATGGGCCTGTAGGCCCATAGGAATGAATAGGAAGGCATTCCTTAATTGTGACTCGGAATTTGCGAGTCGCAATTAAGGAATATTTAGGAATCGCTATTTTTATAGCGATTCCTACATGCATAGGCTTTTGCGATTCCTTAATAATCGCAATTAAGGAATCGCAAAAGCCTTCCTTGATGAATGTGCCAGAAAGTACCAGTGCATGTTTAGCCATGTTTTTGTTAACCATTATTTTTGCAAAAGTCAATAACGAAATCAAATAAAAGATGCTGCTTGTTTGCCTATAATCCATTTCCAGCCTTAAAGTTTTTTATGTCATTTCATGCGATGTCTTCAGGGTCAGTGTGATGATTTAATTCTCCTTGATGCCTTCGGCCTCTAGAGGCATAAGAAAAAAAATGCCCCTTACAACAGGAAAGATGCTCATTCAAAACATGCCTTATTCAAAAAGTAACAAATCCGTGATATTAACACAATTCAAAAGCAAAATAAATTGCGGTAGAAAATGAAATAGAACAACACACTCTTTCCAATAATACTCATTAATTTACTGCAATATCATGAGGTGCTCAAAAAATACTCACAAGGTGAAAAATAGAGTAAACTTGTAGTGAGAGTAAAAAATGGACAATGGAGCTGGAGCAGTAAGTACAAGGTGACCATTTCAAAGCATAATATAAGGCGTCACAGGTTAACTAAATCCCACAAGTTGCTTCAAAAGTCAAATATATCAACACATTTCGGCCCTAGGTCATTAGTCAGTCATTATCAGGACAGTAGAAAATAGGATGAGCAGACGGCCATCAACTACCCAGAAATCATAAGTAACATGCAGTTAAAAATTGAAAAAGAGTGTGTTAAAAGTTGATACTTGACAGCAGGCTACTTACTGGTAGCGACTTGTTGCAAAATGTGAATAAAAATGAACAGCATAAGGTAATGGAGTGCTTATGAGAAAGGGGGGCAGCATTGTAAGTGAGCTTGCTTGTGCTGTCAGACCCCAACACCATGGTGAAAACTGGCTAAAAACCATGGTAACAACTTAGTATAGGAAAAATATAATTGATATAAATTAATGATTGTGATACTTGAAAAAAAACTGCCTTTTTTCTCCCACAGTTACATTGGGCTCAGTGATATTTGTTGTCTCATCTGGGCATAAAATAGCTGCCTTTCAGCAATCAATGGTTACGTTTTAAAATGTATTCCTTTCAGCGCTGCTCAGAACTATGCAGAAACACATGCTATTTTCCATCTGATAGGCAAAGCTTGGGCAAATATCAACGGTGACCTCTTTCACAAGATGAGCACTGTAAACCTCTTTCCGCCTTGCGAAAAAATGTGTAATGAAAAACCACTTGAAATAAAATGCAATCTTGCTTATAAATAAACTTTATTTGCCTCGCATTATACAAATTAAAGAAGTTATTATGATATTTGAAAAACATCTGTGGTGAAGAAAAACAAAATCAAATTTTCCTTTGTGGTGGGTTTTCACCCAGCTGCTACCATACGACAAGGGCGATCCAAGACGGAGCCCTTTGCGTATCGTTTCAGAATGACTTCGGGGAGCAAGCCATTAGCCTCACAAATGTAATCTGTGCACCACTCTTTTTTTTCCTGGGTAACAAGTAGGTGAACTGAAATTGCGCTTTTTTCCTCTAGCAGTGGTTAGTAATGCACCTCCACATCAGTGTTGTTTTCTAAACAGTGTCTGTGTAATGTCTGCATTCTGCTGTATACAATTTTCAAATGTTTCTTTTGGAAATATCTAAATTTGTAGTAGTAACCTATTATTTTATACCTTTAAACCAGCTGTCACCACCAGTGGGCACTTGGAAGCGAGTTCATGTTTAGGAATCACAATCCTGTTATTGGATCCTTACTCTAGCAGTGTTGTAGATCATTGCTGAACATCCATTTTATCCACTTGCAAAACAGTAACAACACACACCAAATCTGAGAAAGCCAGTCATAAACTGCTACGCTCACAAAAACATGATGATCAGCCAACAAAACATATTGAATTACCTAATTCGATTGAATGAGAAGGTTTGACTTGTATTGTTGCAGACAGTGCAACACTAGATACAGGACTTTGCCAAATTGAAATGAAAATACTGCCCAAAAAGGGAAACTAGAAGACGGACCTTCTCCGTTTATGCTCTGGTGATCTGGAATAATGTCCCAATCAACCCCACGGCTACCCCAAACCTCCAACAATCCAGAATGTGGCTTTAGACTCATCTTTTGAGAGAACACTACATCTCTACAGGTTAGAAACCACAATCCACAAATAGTCTGCCTCTTTGTGAATGGTCCTGTATCATATTGCCGCGCTCCTGTCCATATTCAGGGGGCCGCTGCTAGCTAGTTGTGTTTGCATTCTACAAGTATCCGTACACAATACATATGTTGATGGAAAAAAATTGTATCCAAGTGAAGATATGGTTAGCAATTCTACTTTCAGGTTAGAAAGATGGAAAACTAAAAACAAAATGATGTACAGTAATCATTTTAAGTAGTCTTTGAGAAATAAACATTATGAACAGGAATTAAGGGTAATGCGGGCAAATACGCCCTATAGGATACACACAAGCTGCATCTCCCATAATTCTCCTTGGCCTCTAGTTTTCAGAAATGCCTGGGACACACAGGGTTCTCTAGGTAGGAGCCATCATGGGCAAAGATACTGCAGTCATCTTGCATGGGTTTACTCTGATTTCTTCTCTTACTCTTAGCATGGTTGTGGCTTAGACCCCTTTTCTATCCAGCACAGTAGACTGTTCCTCAAAAATGGAATAACATTTAACCAGGAGAAGTATAGAAATGCTGGATGGCGGAACGTCTGCCATTGGCTACAAATCCCCCCTATTTTCTGTCACATAATTGTGACAACATTGTTTACTCACAATTTAACATTTGTAGGGCATTCTGCTTAAGGAAGTATGATGGGATCCTCACAAGCCACACTACCCCAGATTCCCTTTGATAAATGCCTCAGGTTGTAAAGTTCCATGGATGGCTGCCTATCCAGGGCTCAAATATTGCAGCCGTCAAACATTTCAAAAGTCTCCCTTTTCTTTTCATCTTGGACACCCTTGACATCCTTGCAGTTTATGGTCTTTCCTGACTAGTAGTTCAAGCATATCCTCACATTTTGGGTATCGGAATACTTGTAGAACTGCAGGGCGAATGGATATTTCCTATTATCAATTGCCTTTGGCAAAAAATTGAGTGGCATTAGCGACACCTATCCCTAACTCTGATTGAGTGTATTTCAGAAATGCATACCTTACCTTGATATCCAATTTCTATTCAATTTATTTTTCTTTGTTCTTATGCATTGTCTCTACACACTGAAAGATCTGTGTTAGCCATCGTTCAAATATTGGTGCTGCGTATTGTGGCTTTTTGATAAACTACAAAAGCTGCATATCGCTGCAAACAAAGAGCCTGGGGACATAAAGTAGAATTACTTTGTAGATCAGTCTGCAATTAAAGTTATAGATGTAAACCTTTTTGCATAATTATCATTTTCCCCATTGACATTTAATATGGTGTGAATTCAACAATTTAGGAAAAATTGATCAATCGTCCCAGATGAACCCTTGCTGACTTCACAATGTTGTCTAGTTTTGAGAAATATATAGCTTTCTGGGTTTACCCAGAAATTACAAGTAGGTAGAAATACAGAAATTAGGAACTATCGAACATCGCTTGCAAAAGTGCAAAGCCAGCTGTGTTGAATATTTTTTCCAATCAGAAATCTGGGAAGAGGGTGATTTCAGCACATCAAGCCTTTTGTGCCACTCTTAGAAGAGAAAGCATACATTTTATCGTACACTTATTGTACAGCACTTTTTTTCTTTTTTGAATCATATGCCTTATTTTAGCTATTTTATCTGCCTGCTCCAGAGTAAATCGAAGTCTCGATCTATCTTTACAATCCTAACAGAATCGGTAACTTGGATGCATATTTAGTCTGCACATCATTTGTGGAAGTCTTAAAAGTGAAATATCCCAAATGTCAACAAAAGGTTTGGCACTGGGAGGGAAAACCACTTCCTGGGTTAATCCCAGAACCTGTTCTTATGCATGTTTGGGGGTAAGACAACGATACCAGTGTACACGTAATGGCCAGTGTAGTATTTTTTTAATTAAAATATAATACAGAACAAGAAGTTTAGGAACTAAAACTTATTTTTTCAGCCTGATAAACTGTTTATATGCTTATGTCTACTAATAGTATACAGAATGGCTTTGGAGTCGCCCTTACTTTTGCAAACAGTAGAATTTCAGACAAACACAGTTTGTACCTGCACATTGACTTTGCCACACAGATTAGTATTAAGAGGCTACTTTGTCCAGCAGCATGACATGTAGTGCTTGCACCTTCGTTTGAGTAAGTTAGCTCTCTGGTTCTCCAGCTTGTGACCTTTCATGGACTTGCATGCTTGAATTATTCCAAGTAGTCAGGCTGGGAAACCCTGGTAACTTTAAACAGCAGTAACCTGTGTTAAATTGGCAGTAGTCCCAACAACAGTGTTTGTCAAATAGCGCGTGCACCACATTTGATAAAGGGGGCTGCCTTCACCAGTGGTGGGAGTTTCACCTAAACTGTCTTATCACAGCAGCAGGAGACAAAAACTAAAAAAGCAAAGATAGCATGCACATTCTTTTTATAACCACAGAATGAAAACAGGCAGAGGCATAATGAGTAATCCACAAGCTGACAGAATATCCATCAGGAAAGACGTTTCTGAATATAAGTAACTTATTACTATAGTGTGTAATTGTTTCTGCCCATTTCTGATCTATAGAATGACTTTGCAGCTGTAGATCATTAGTCCACTGGTAGGTCTGAGGAGATGAGGACAAATCATTTACACAAGATACTGCTCCGGTACTGTGCAGCCAAACCAAAGCACTTCATAAAGGTGTGAGCCAAAGTGTTTTATGAAGTAGTACAGGTGTCCGAAAAAGGAACTATCTCGAAGGGGGCTCGCAAAGACGCATTCCCACTCGGGAATTTATTCAGATGATTTCTCTTCTGCCACCCAGAAGCTCCATTCTAATACGGAGCATACTACATAATGGAAAGGCCCTTTAACATATAGTGTTGCCCTATGTCGCACATGGGATGCCAACATATATGTAGGTCTCCCATCTCAACTTTCTGATACAAAAACCATAAAAGCTGACAGCCACTTCTTGGTCCAATCTATACACGCACTCCAATGCTTAGATGGATGAAAAGGAAGAAAAAATATTAGCAGCTGAATTTTCAGTATTCATTCATATACTGATCCAGCCTTCAATAGAATCAAAGGATTGACCTATAGTAAGAGATTGACAGATCTCACTCGTCGGGTTCAAATGATACGATCAAGGTGACTTTCTTTGAAGGAAGGAACATCAAATCTCAAGAATGAAGAAGCTCAAAAGGCAAACACTCTAAAAGCAGCAGCATCTGGTTGAACTCTCACTGAACATGAACAAATGGCTTAGAAGGAAAACGAGTTTGACAGACCTTCTAAAAACTTTTGACCACACACATTTTGATCACTAAAACTCAGAAATGCGGAAATTGCTGCTTGATTCATTTTACAGGGTTAGCATTTGAACGCTGCCCCCTTGTAAAGAAATGGGCACCTTTCATGATCTTTAGAATGGGACCCAAAAAATTAAAAGCTATCTGGATGAGCTTCATTTATGCAGAATTCTTCCCTCTGCACATTTGCATGGCCTCGGTGGAAAAACTTCTGCAGGCCTAACACCCTCCATCAAAATCTTTAGCAGCAGTGAATTCAAATGAACTATCCACGCTGCCTCCACACCTCAAGATCAGTAGGCTCAAAGGAGGACTAGCCGTCCATACAAAAATGCTATTGTGAGTAATTAATGTATAGTCAACTTTCACATTCAGCCATCATGGTAATGATTCCCGGAATTGCTCATAATATCTGATAGAGACTACTAGCCACAGATTCCTTAACGTAGAATTATCCCTAGGCATGAGACTGGATCAGGAAATCTTTTGCCACAGCATCACTGCGCGCCGGGGGCGGTACCACGTGACCCAACCTGACGTCCACGGACGTGACATCAGCGAGGTCACATAAGTCCCATCCCGGCGCGCTGACGTCAGTTTCCTTCTTTTCCGCGTGCAACGCGGATCCGGAGTGTGTTCCCTTGACCTGTTTTCAGGCCTCTTTTACCACCTTTGAGCTGGGAACAGTGTGCAATGCCTTCGGGCTTCAAGACGTGTGCTTCTTGTGCGCGTCAGATGTCGGCAACGGACCCTCACCCTATTTGTATGTGGTGTTGGGGCAAGCACCATGATTCTACGGACTGCGAAGCTTGTCAGCATCTCAAGCCAAAGTCCCGGCGGGAGCGCCGGATGAAAGTGCTTTCGGCCCGCTTGACCAGATTGGTCTTGTCGCAGCATCCACCTCCGAACTTGAAAGGGTCCAGAAGCCGCCGTTTCCGGCTGCTGCATCGTCCTTCACCTAGGCCCCACGGGCATCGTTCACCCGCCGGTAAGTCCTGCAGCTTGCCACCGAGGCCCTGTCCTCTTGCTGAGGGCGCGGGTTCATCTTGGGAGGTGCGCCCTCGCCCGTCACCACCCTAACCGCCATTACCTGGCATTGGGGAACAAGGGCCCAGATTAAGGCTTCTTTGGGGCCCCCTCCTCTTCCCGAGACGTCCGTGGATCCCTCGCCATGCACGAGGCCTTCTGTGGACTCGCCGGCGGCTTCGCCTCCGGCACCGACGAGTTCGGCTTCAGGTCTTGGAGGTGTGGTGTGGTCGAGGTGCGGCCCTAAAGGGTTCCCATCTTCGACCCACGGTGTCCCTGCCTCGCCGCAAAGCCCCGTGGGTTCCCTGCGGTGTCGCAGGAGGTCGCCGGGACTCACGGCTTGTCTTCGAGTCCCCCTCGGTCCTCTGGGCAGGCGGCTGTCTTACCGGAGGTCGAGCTGACGCCTGTCCGGCGTCGACCACTTTCCTCCTCGGCCCTGGCGGCGGCGCGGGTAGAGGCCAGGATCCGGGGCGCTTCCCCTGGCCCCTCTCGGTCCTCGGCGCAGGTGGCTGCCTCGTCAGGGGCCGAGCCAGTGCCTTTTTGGCGCCGTTCATTGGCCGCTTCGGCTCCGACCCCGCCCCCTTCTCCGATGATGCATGTGGTGGTGGTCGACCCAGCACCCCTGGTGGACACTTAGGCGCCGGTTGTGGACTCACCGGTGCCTGTGGTGAACTCCCCGGGGGCCGTCCCGACGTCGGATCGTGGACTCTTCTCCGGATGTCCCTTCCTCTCCAGAGGATTCTCATCTCCTTGTCTCCTCTTCACCGGAGACTGGACGCGTCGTCGTTGCTTTTTCCCCGGCGTCTTCCAGGGTGGGTTCTACGCCGTCTCCGCGTCCACAGCCCCCGGACCTGCTCTTCCGCTCCCTGCAGTTGTCTGCCCTGCAGGCTTCTCCGCCTTCTCCGGAGACCCCTCAGGTCCCTCACTCGTCCATGGGTCTTCCATCCTACTGTGGCTGGCCTTTTCTTCCTCTAGCAGGGCACGGGGACGGGCAACTTAGTTTGCAGCCTTCGCCCACAGAAGAGTTGCTTTCTCCCCCACGACGCCCTACAGAGGCGGGTGTGGCCTTTGTCCGGGCCATTTCCATGGCCACCGGCATTTTGCAGATGGGCAATCCAGTCGCTCCACTCCCAATGGACCACTTGCTGGAGGTTATCCACCAGGGCTCTGGTGGAGGGGAGCCGCTTCTCCCATTTGAAGCTTCGCTCCACAACTCGCTTCTGGGTGCCTGGGGGCGTCCTGCTACAGGGGATGCGGTGCCTCAGCCGCTCCTTCACCGCCACCGTCCTGCTCCGCCTTTTTTCCCACCCATCTGCCCAGGGCCCTGTCCTGCGAGCTGCTTTTCCCTCCTTGCCTTCGGTGCTGCTCCCGCCATCAGGCTCGGTGGCTGGACTCCTGGGGGCGTTACATTTTCGCCTCCACTAGCGCTGCTCTGCGCGTGCTCAACACGCTTTGTGTGTTGGCCAGGGCTACTTCCGACCTGTGGGATTCCACGGAGTCCCTTCTGTCGCACGCCTCCCAAGAGGGTGCCCACGCTGATCTGCGGCACCATGTGCAGGATGGTCGGGAGTCAGCTACATTTATTCTCCTTTCGGCCTTGGACATCTCTGACTCTCTCGGCCGCGCAATGGCGAGTTCTGTGGCCCTCCGCCGCCATGCTTGGTTGCGGGATGGCGTCTTTCCGGAGAATGTTCGGTAGCATCTTGTTGACCTGCCTTTTGATGGGACTCTGTTGTTTCACACCCACGCGGACTCCGCTATTCAGCGAATCTTTGCGGGGCTCCGTCCCCCTCCGTAAGCTTCGGCTTGTCGGTCCTCCGGTGTCTTGTGGGAGGCGTTTCTCCCACCTTTCTCTTTGGGGCCTTGTGTTTCGGTTGGCCCGTATGTGTGCTGTGTGCAGCTTGGAATGCCTTCAGGGTCCTTCAGTTGGCCCCTCTGTTCTTTTGGCTGCTGGTTCGGCCCTTGAGCTTTGTGGTGTGTGATTTTGGCTGTTAGTGAAGCTGTATAGGTCCTCAGGTTGGACCCTCTGTGTATTTTGTGGCTGATTGGTAAGCAGTCTGTAGTGTTTTGCACAGGTCTTTTATGTTCTTGACCTCTGTTGTGGGTTTCCCTAAGAGGTATTTCCCTGTTTTGTTTTGGGACGAGTCATACCCTAGGTGGGGTACTTGTTGGCTATTGTATAGCTCTGTCTTAAGCTGGGCGGGTGTGGATACCTTCTCGGTTTCCTCGCATTTTCCTGGCGTCACTGTATACCGCTTGGTGCGGTCTCTTTCTCTTCCGCCTTAGCGCAGCTTGCGCTGCTCCAGGTTCTGTCCCGCTCAGTATCTGATGGTGTTTCTATCCTTCTTCTACAGGGTTTGCCTGTCTTCCATTTTGCCTTCCCTCTTCAGCCTCTGGATCGCCAGACTGACTTTTGTCATGCTGTTTACAGTGTCGTGTCTTGGTGTTTCCACC
This sequence comes from Triturus cristatus, assembly GCF_964204655.1. Lineage (NCBI taxonomy): Eukaryota > Metazoa > Chordata > Amphibia > Caudata > Salamandridae > Triturus > Triturus cristatus. The sequence continues at coordinate 714,536,216 of NC_140589.1, read as the reverse complement.
TTGTTCTCTGCCGTTTCGGCCTGGTCCTCTGCCTTGTGTTCCAGGGAGGCTAGGTTATTCCTGGTGCTCTCCTGTGTTCTGGTTGCCGGCTTTCGGTCTGTACTACATGTGTCTCTTTATCTTCTGGCTGGTCCCACTTCTCTTCATGGGCCGGTTGGTGCTACTGGAACGGTCCTTCTCTAGGGCTTGTTCTGGGGTTCCCTCGCCTCTCTCGTCGTCTTGCGCTCTGCTTGTTCTGGGCACGCTGCTTCATAGTATTTGCCGGCTGTCTGCTGCGCACGCCTGATAGTTCTAGTCCACCTCCGAGGGCCTCGGCGTGTCAGAGTACGCTCCTGTCCCTTGCTTTGCTGGAGCTTGCGCGTCTGTGTCTTCCTTCTCACGTCTGCGCTTATCGGCTGTGGAACCGTTCCTGCCTTGTTCCCTGCCTCGGGACGGACACCCGTTCTGCTGTCCCCTTTGCTGTGTTTGTGTCTTCTTGCGGGGCGGGCTCTGCCTCTGTTCCTCCTCTTCTCCTTGGATTTGAGGGTGGTTCTTTCTTCCTTGCTACTCGCTGGGTGCTGTCTGTCCCTCCGGGTTTTCTGGCGGACGCCCCTTGCTCCTCGGGTCGGCTTGTGGTATCCTGGCCTTCCCTTCTCCTTGTTCTTGCTTACTTCTGCTTGGAGGGGGCTGGGCCGTCTTTCCTGTCCCCATGACGCATCCCCTGTTGGGGCCCTGTGTTCTTCCAAGCTGGTGAGGTTTTTCGCACCCCTCCTCCCCTCAGGGTATGGCTAGGGTATCTATTGTACGTTAAGGAATCTGCGGCTAGTAGTCTCTATCAGATGTACAAGTTACTTACCTTCGGTAACGATGTATCTGGTAGAGACGATTCTAGCCGCAGATTTCTTCACGGCCCGCCCTTCCTCCCCATTCTGCGAGGACCCTTCAGCTTGGTCTTATTCACTCGCCCCCCTTCGGGTGGCATTTGTCTTCTGTGGGTGCTCTCTTTCTCTTCCTCACTGGCAGGATGCTTTGTTCACTTTATTTGTTCCACTCCTTCCATTCTGGTACTTGGTCGGTAGGTTCAAATGTACAGTTGCATCCCTGCACCCTGGTTCTTCCAGTGTGGGGCCTACTCATAATCTTCTCCCTTTGTTCGTTGCTTGGGGTTTCTGACTCCTCTGCACTCCTCTGGGGTGGGGTCTCTTGGCTGTGCCTCAGTCCTTGGCTTTTTTTTACAGGGGATACAACACTCCTTGCTGGTGTTGTCTTGGGGTGCTTTTGGTTCCTCATCTGTTCTGGACTTGTCGCCCTTCACTGTTAAAGATTGTGGTTGCTGACTTTCTGTCGTCTGCCCCGACATTTTTTCACATGTTTTTCTGTCTCCAGGGGGGATATCTCCTTTGCTTTGCGGGGTTGCTTCTCAGAGCAGTGCTCTGCTCCTTTCTTTCCATGCTTTTCAGTAATGCAGTGCTTGGCACTGTTCCTAATGGTGTTGTTCCTCACCATTTGTTTCTCCCTTTTTGTTTCACTGATTTTTTCGCACACTGTTCCCATACTCTCACAGTTTTGTTTGTGATGGCTCCGCGTTGTGGCGCGGAAAAGTTGTTAGAAGAAAACTGACGTCAGCGTGCCGGGGTGGGACTTATGTGACCTCGCTGACATCACGTCCGCGGACGACGTCAGGGCGGGGTCGCGTGGTACTGCCCCCGGCACGCAGAGATGCTGTGGCAAAAGTTTTCTGGATCCAGTCTCACCCCTGGGGATAATTCTACGTTTAGGAATCAGCGGCTAGAATTGTTTCTACCAGATACATCGTTGACGAGGGTTAGTAACTTGTACTTCATGTTCGTGTCGTCACATAATTCCACTTTGGTACAGTACATTTTGAATGGTTTCTGTAGTAGCTTTGATGTGTTTTGTGTTATATAATACCACGTCAGGTTGCACTGAACTGAACTGGACCAAACTGAAATATTCATTCTAAATATTCATGATCCTAGAGCACATGAGCATTTGGTTATACTTTAAGATTTGCAATTAAGGAAAATTGGTAAGAATAACATCTTATTTGAATAGTAGGATTTTACTGGGTACATTGATCCAGACCAAGTTTTGATGAAGTTTAGAGAGTGGTCTCAATTTGGTAAAAATGTTGCGATTATTATTTTGACTCAATTTAATAAATTAACAATTGCAGAAATAATTTCATCAAATCTCCCTGAAGTAAGTGCAGATATTAAGAATAATAAAGTGATGTGGGTATTCACCAGGGGGGGTGCATAGCTGAAGACCGCTTTTTCACACTTAGTAGAGGGACTGAATATACAATACCAGGTACACCGCTGTACGTGCCGTAGAGTAGATACACTCTGGGTTCCTGGGGCTCCTGCAAGCACGTGATGATCATACTGTTAGAGATGCATGTTCAGGCCTGATAGACTAATGGTGACTTTTTTATATGGTATGTACCGTGTCTAGTATTCTGATATGCAATTAAAATCAACAGAGAATGGTTAACAAAACGAATAAGAAAGAGCTTATTGGTTGGCTGTAAATGGATTTTCATCATTTGTCTGCCACGAAGCCAAACAAGTAATTTTTCTGATTTTTAGAGGAACCTATTTCTTAGTGATGTTTCTTCTATTGAAAACCTATCACCAATGAGTTTCTGGGTGAGATTGGAGACATCTCTGTAAACTTAGTTGAAACCCAGCTCAGAGGGCACCTACACATAGTGAATGACATGCTGTTAGACTGATAGAGCAAAATGTTTTATTTTAATTAAAGCAATTTCCCGAGGAATCAGTATTTTTATTTTTTTGCCAAACAGACGTGTTAAATTCCAGATCAAATGGGTAAAAGAAGTTATTTACAAGTTTAAGTAATCTAATCAAGTGGATGGGTTTCTCTGCAACCGGAGCTGTTATTTTATATCTGCTTGCTCGCTGTGCATGCGTCTTTAACTGTGGACTCGGTTGCTGACGTTTGCACCCCCCTGCTTAGCCTGCTGACTGTTTTGTGTGTGAAAATTAATAAAACTATTTACCCCAAAAAAGTAATCTGATCAAGTAGGTAAAAGAAGCTATTTAGAAGTAAGACATTTTGCAAATTAAAACAGCAGCCTGTTCAGTTGGATTTCTTAATTTTTGGACATGCAGATGCACCCATGTTGACTGTGTTTTCTCTGTTGTAAAGGTGCGAGTCATCTGTTCTGCTGCCACTCCTCTGCCACGATTATTTATGCAAGAAAAACGGGGCGATCCGCACGACCAAAGTAGAATGCTGATGGATGACCTTGGGCTGAGCGAGGTACAGAAATGTTCCTAAAATTTAAATATATCAGAAAACTCAATTCTATTATATTGTGTTACTAGACTCCTGAGTCTGGTCCTCCTGAAACTTATTACTTATAGATTTACTGCTGAAGGCAGTCAAGCAGCCATTGTGATTTGCTCTCCTTCCGAATTATTATTGTAGCGTGATTTAAAATAAAAGTAGTGTTTTTGACATGTTTGTCCAAACTGATCATGCCTCAAATGGTACATCTTCTCATTTTAATGTACCAGTTCTACTCGCCTAATTGCCAGATAAATAAATAATGGTATTACATTTGTAGTGCATGTCTGTAAATCTAGGTACATTTGTATAACTTACATATAACATGTATTCGATGTAGAAGAAAGATGTCGCATTACTTTTGGATTTCTTGTTTCCAGTATGCCAAATTGGCCTGATAACTACATTTACAAATTGGAACGATATTTTATAATTTAGATATCTAAGTAAGTAGGTGATGTTTCATGTGCACCCTTTTCTGCCATTTTACTTGGTTGACAAATATATAGTAGTATTTTTGCAGGGCTAGCAGCCAGGTTTATTGCAGCAAACATGGAGAGGCCATTGCCATAAATTCATGCCAGCTCTTATCCATGATCATTCCTGCCAACCAAATTGTATTCTGCAACTCATATAAAACGTTTCTTGAGGCACAATGGACCACCACTTTGGTGCTCCACCGTTGTTTTAATCCAATGTGGTCTTTCTAATCAGCAAAGGGAATCAAAATACTTTTCTATGTTCCAAACGCTAAGAAAAATAAGTCAGCCTATTGTCCATCCACTATACAATAAACCACCTGCTTTGCTCCAATTCCATTATCCGGCTACTATGATGGCTGCAAATGTATTCTGTTCCTTTGGGCAACACTGCAAGCTCTCTTTTTCATGCAGCAAGAGGTTTATCATACTGTTCGCCTTCACTGCAACTTTAATTCTACTCATCATCAACAGGGGATAAAAATATGCCAAAGGTTTTATTTACCTTTTTTTCTCACTTAACTCCATCTGCACAAATACTTAAGTGCTGATGAGAAGTCAGTATATTAAACAATTGTCACTGACATTTGATAAATGTGCAGGTTCTAAGTCTGAATCCTGACAAGGTGTAAACTGAGCCTTCCAGCCACATGTAATTTGCAGCACTTAGACACTGCAGAAATGGGATATGCCACACTCAATAAATATAACTTAATATTATTTGTATGCCTTTGAATCCACATTGGGCCCTTAAACCACACCACTCCACAATCTTCTTCATTGACTTCTTTGGGCTTAGCTATCCATTGCACTGCTTAGCTGGTGAAAATATATGCATGCACAATTTAATAGCAATTTTTTCCTCCTCCTAAAATAATTTCCAGTTTTATTTTGCCTGTAAATCACAACTTTGTCTCACCCTATTTTTTTAGAGCAGAGATCATTACTTACATAATTACTTTAGTTGTTGACTGACTCTTCTCATCAGGTGTGGTCTTCTTTGTGGCTGGTAAGATTTGTCCCTGTTTCTATGTCAAACTCACCCACCATGTTACTGCTATGGGCCATCAAGCATTCTGAGCCTGGCAATTGAAAGCCATCTATATTCTCTTGCTTGCCCTATTTTAATGATGCTACCACTGAGTGGATAACCTCTCCTGTTCAGTTCCATCTCTAGCCTTAATTAAAACACTAAGGGCCTGATTACGATGTTGGTCGAAGTTGCCTCTGACCGACACCGTCACAGTGCAGAAACCACCCGACCATAGGTCGGCGGTTCCGCACACTGAATTAGAATGCGATCGCACATGGTGCGGTCGCAAGCTTTCATTTCTCTAAGAGAGCTTGTGCGGCAGGCGATTTCCGCCCACAGCACAAGATCCCATTGAGAAATTGCAGTTTGTAAAAATCTCTGCACCGCACTGTGCAGGGATTAAGGCCCTAAGTGGAGGGCCAGGGGGAAGGGGACCCTATAGGGGCCTCCAAAGTAGCTTTCTGACAGTCCTTCCATGTCGGAGAGGCCGACATGGAAAGGCTGTCAGAAACCGGCATCATAGTCCCGACGGCGGAAATGCCATTCTTAAGGGATTATGAGCCTAATCCGACTGCCCGACGGGCTCAAGGAGCCATCCGAACCGCGTATGATCCCCCTGCCATTTTAACTCCAACTGCTCTCATTGTAATACGGCAGTCGGACTTTAAACCTACCAAGTTAGTCAGAAAGCCACCTAACAGCAGTAGAAGGCTTTCCGACCGTCATCGTTATCAGGCACCAAGATTATGGTGGTAGGACCTCCTGGCTCATGCTTGTACCAAGAGATCATCAATCGTGTAATTTGAAATGGTGCAGACAGGGATAGTGCAGTATAGCGTTCCCCAGCTACCACTGTTGGTTTAAAGGGACAGTGCGTTACATCTCGCTAAAAGTGCTATACTTAAGGCAGGTGCAAACTTGTGCTTCCGCTCGGTGAATGCAAAATATGTACCGGCGTGATTCATATCACCGAAATGGCAGCAAAAGCATCTCTGCCCCCCCCCCCCCCAATCTGTATTATTAAAGTACACCAGGGATCCATAAAAGTATACTTGCATGTCACATTGATCATCATAAAGGCACCTGATGGTTTTGCTCAAGACTAGACTAGAAGAGGGGTTGGTGTGTTTTCTATCTTGACCACCAAATCTGAAATGATTTTCCATGAATCTCAGAACGGTGGAAGATCACATGAATTGCTGGAAAAGATGAAAACATTGCTTTTCCAAGCGTAAACCACTCCTTGGCTTCAGGTGTAACCATATGTGTGCTCTGTTTGTCTGGTTCATTGCTAAGCTTAGCACAAACATCCCTGCATTGGTTACAACTGCCTTCTGTAAACCAATAAAATACAATCCTGTCATGGCCAGGCAGTCTGATGTTAGTCCAATCAGATCTGAACTATGAAAAATTGGAGTTCTATCAACGATTACCCTAGTATCTCCAAGATAGATTACATAGACTGAAAATTAACAGGGTCAGGTTACCCTCCTGCCCTGTTTGCCTTTCACTGGTTAACGAGCAGACAGAAAATTGTACTTAAATCACTATGTACCATCCACTGCCTGAATAAGAATAATTGCTACTTGCCTGGCTCTCTGAATTTTACTCATTCTGTGATCGGACAGCTAAGAAAAGATATGCGATATTTGCCCTGCTGTCTTGAGAGATATATATATCCAAAAGCACTCTTCTTCCTCCCGTTTGTTTATTCAGGATGTTTTCACAGACAAACGGCAGTCATAACGCGTTTCACCTGGGGACTTGATCACATGTCGCGGTTCTACCAATGGCATTTCTTTTTAAAGGTTACACTTTTTTATTCGTTTTTTATCATTGATTGTAATTGGGAAAATGTGTACCACGTGATTACTGTGCAAAAAGTGCTAAGTGCTTACTAAAATAAATTGTATTAAAATACACTTTAACATCCATAAACTTCTATCATAGTATCTCCTTTGTACCGGGATAATCCCCACGGCAAAATAGGTATCCATTGGACCTTAATCCACCTGCTAACACACTGTGCAAATTGCGCTGTTTAAATACATTTTGTTGGATACCAGATAGGGCTTTGCTCTTTCCATAACTGGAAAAGCGTTTTTGGTTTTGCCAATAACTTTGGCTTCGCTTGCCGAATCTCCACAAAATCTACAGAAAATGTCCCCTTTTTGGTTCAGCTGCTGTGTTAAAAGTTACGATGTGATCCGTCAAGCGGGAGGGTAGGAAAAAAGGGGGTCCCAGGACTCGTTTTCCATATGTTATGTATATGGGTGTTTTTCATTTTTTGAACACGACTACAGCCCGAACTGCTGAACGGAATCACACCAAATTTGGCATAAAGTTAGAGGCTGGTCCAGAAAGCATGCTTTTTGTGATTTGGTGTAAATCCGCTCAGTAGTTTTTTAGATATCAAACTTAAAAAAATGTACATATCTGGGGACACGAGTCCTTGCAGTGGCTCGCAGATCCTACTAAAATGTTATTGGCTGCCAAAACTTCAACCAGGAAGTGTTGGCAGCCATCTTGGGACTCTGCTTGAAGCCGAGTCCCATAAACAAAGTAAAAAAGAAAGAAAAGGGGGACCCCACCGGGGGGTAAAAAGCATTTTTTTGTTTTTGCCGTGGACTCACGGGTGGATCTGCGAATCAGCGGGCTCCTGCGCATCTTTTTTTTAAAGCCCCCAGGGGAATGAGGGAGGGGGGCTTATGCCCCCCGTTAGGCTTATAATAAACCCCAGGGACAGCCTCCTCCCCAGGGCAATGAACACAGTAAATGCGTGGGGCCCGCTCGCCCCCCCCAGGGGCTGCCCTGGGGACCGCCACCTCCCAGGGGCACACTGTTTTATAAAAAAAAAGAAATGTGGGAGAGGCCCTATGGCCTCCTCTGCTGCCCTGGGGACTGCCAACTCCCTGGGACTAATGGTAACATTAGGGGGGGCTGTGCCTCCTCCCCCCCCGGGGCCCTAGATGGCCCTGGGGACCTCCACTTCCCAGGGCTGGCTCCAGCAATGTCCCGGGGTGCCCCCCGGGACATTCCAGCTTGGCCCTGGAGGTGACAGGATGGCTTTTTGGCCCCCAAGGACCCTCTGGAGCCAATGGGGCTTTATTCCCCAATCATCAGTGCGCCAGGAGGAGAACAGGGCCTGACCTCCAAAGACCTCTAAGCGGTAAGTGTGTGGGACTTACTAAAGGTTACAGGAGCAGTTGTTGGGCCCCAAGGACGTCCTTGTGGGCCAACTAACCCTCCTGTTAACTTCAGTAATTCCCACACTGCGGGATTGCTCAGAGGTCTTGGGAGGCCAAGCCCCCTTTCTCACCACTCTGCAAAAATGTCTCCTGGCACACTACTGGTTAGGGAATGACGTCCTCTTGGATGCTGAGGGACCTTGGGGCCAAGAAGCCCTCCTGGTACTCTCTGTAACTCCTACACAGCTGGATTCCTGCAGACTGCAGAGGTTATTGCCTTTATCAGCTTTATTAGGGTGGTCTGATAATTTCCCCACGTTTCCACATCTGGATACCAATCTATCAGAAAAAATTAGTGTCTTGTGGGGGTGAGATTTTTTCATTTACATTGTAAGTGTAGCTTGTCTAATGTTTTTGTAGTTGGATATCGCTGTTAGGCTTTCTTCCATGTAGGTACAATTAGTTCCCTTTCAGTTCCTGACAACACTAATACCGCTAGGTTAGTTTTCAAAGCATTTCACATCACAAACAGCTCTTGATTCTTCTAGCTGACTTATCTATTCTGCTTACACCAGACCAGTACATACTTTTGTACTCTGTCCATACTTAATATGAAAAGAGCATCCTTCAACTTCATCACATCCACTCCTGTCACCTGCCTCTTCATCACAACTTCATGATTGAAAGTCAAGTAAGTGTATTAATAAATTGTTTGTACATAGTTTTTAATACTACAGTTCTTAGCCATATATACAAATAGATTATATTTATTATACAATATAATGATGCTCAATTGTCCCATCTTAGAGGCATGAACGCCTGAGATGGCTGATGCAGAGTTTGACCGAGTGACAAGTAGGTCTCTCACAGATCTGGTCAGCGGGCCCTTACCTGGCTTACCCATCTTGCCCGCACTTATAAAACTAATGTGAAATGGTTTTGTTAAATGTTAATAATGCCGTCATCGTAAGTGGCAGTAATGTAAGCTTTTACATCTGGCGTAGGGTTGTGAGAAAGATATAGAAATTGTGTTATCTGTTTATGAAACCATTGGCAGACAGTGCCACATAAGCTAACTTCCACCATATGTGAATGTCTGCTTGATTTATCTTTTACTTGCAAATTTCCAGTATCCAAAAAAACAGCAAAGGTGCTAAACATAGTTGAAATTCTCAACTTTTTGTAATCCGTCTCTCAGATATGTTAATGGTCAGTGACTCAAATTTACATGGTTCTTGAATTGGAAGAAGTCAACGCATAACCTGAATTGACCTGTCAACTTTACATCCCAAAAGAATTGTTGAAAGGACATTTTCTTTGTGTTAATTCTTCTTTTCACAGTGATATCGAGCTGCAAGCAATACTTTGTACAGCTTGTCATCCTCTGACTTCTTATTTTCCTTTAGTTGAAGATCTGTGATATGCAAATGAGCGAAACTGCAGTAAAAGCCTTCAGGAAAATATAATCCTAATCTATAGTGATACGTTTTAACCTTTGTTAAATGATTGCATTTTTGCACTTTACTGTTTCATTCCAACTAGAATATTCCTCTGAAATGATGGTTTCTACTTGTTTTTGCCGTTTGATCTGTTTGAAAACACATGGACATTTGAAATCTGTCATTTTCACAATATTAGGTTAAGATTATCCTCATAACAGAACCTTCATTGTCTCGTATACAAAACAGAGTTGTAGTACTACAAATGCTGTACTAGAGCAAAAACATTTTAATGTAACGTCTGTAGATGATGCTATAATTTTTAATTAGGGCTCCCGGTTTTATGGTATTTATTTTTTTGCCATTTCCGTCTGTATTTATCCTTATTGATTTTTGCTAATTTTATCTGCATTTATCCTTGTTTATTTTGGGGTATGTGGCAAAAGTAAGCTGAAATGAGTATATTTCCACATTTATTTAACCAATAAATATGCAGTCATGCTTGAATGTCTGCCAGGTTTCAGTGCTGTGAACACCCGCAGAAGATAAATCAATGCACGTTTATGAAAATGTGCATATTTCAGTATCAACTTTGTGCATATCTACTGCTGTTAAAGACTCTTAGCAAAATTCCTTTCTTTTGTAACCCCCTTAACTATCAATCCACACATCTAGTGGTCTGGCAGTTACAGCAGACAGTATTTAGAATTACTCAAAAAGCAACACAATTTACGCTTTTATCCAACATTTAAAAATAAATAGAGATCAGAAAATGAATGTTTTCTGTCTGTATTTATCTGTAAAAATCAGTAAAAACGGAAAACAGTGAGCCTTATTTTTAATGTGAAGGCAGCTATTTGTGTTGGTGTGACGAGAGGCATAGTTTCATGAAAACGTACCTTACATGCACAAAAATTCCCTGATCCAAATATACTGCATGAGCGGGTATCTCCGCTTGCAGACTGCGTTGACTAATGTAGAAAGTCATCCGACGATATCATGTGTGCAGTGCAGAGTACAACAACTGAAACAAAATTAGTTCCTCAGACCAAAAACAAAAAGAAATAAAGTGTTGTTTACATCAGAATAATATTTATTTTGCAATTACAGTGCGCCTTTTTTTAAATCTTACCAGGGAGGGTTTCATGCAGGACCCACATGTAAGTCATGAAACACTGTGAAATAAACTGGATATTTTTGTGAACTGTTTCTACTTGTGTCATAATAGATATTTATTGCCTCTATTTGAGCATCAGATTGCACCCATTGATTTCTATAAAATGACGCACCCTCCAAATTGGAATAGTTGCATTGGTCATGTGACTGGAGTGGCAGCCATCTTCCATTTTATAGTCTGAAGTGCGACTCTAGGAAAGATAATCAATGTTAACACTAGCTAAAATCGGCAACTTCCACAGTGGGATTTTGGTCTTGTCCAGCGCTGATATGCGGATGGTAATTTATTGTATGAGGGCAGTGTCCGATCAACTAGAGGAAAAATAAGTATAAGCTGCCCATATTGAATTGTTTAACTGTTAACTCTTGAAGACCTTATTGGACAGTTGAATACAAGCTTACAGCAAAAGGCAGGCCTTCGTTGTTGTTCATAATGTGTTATAAATCCATAACCTAAACTAAGACGAGTAGTAGTGGTATTAACTGTCAATCCCTAGTTCTTTGATGGGCCTGTTCACTGTTCTTTGGAAATCACTATATAGGATTAAGAATAATGAGTCTACTAAAGTATGTCCTTCATTAGAGAAGTAGTACTGTGTGGTTGAGTATTTTGTATAAGTGATTGTTCGTCCTCTTTTGCGAAGATTGGTTTCATTCTTAGATTTTCCAGAGGGGTATTGGTTCCACCGGTTTAGGTAGATAGCATCTTTAGATTTGCATGTGAAAGATCCTTTAACCTGAACAGTTGTTTTGGTAGCATGTGTAGGTTTTTGCGTTTGCTTCTACATGACCTGCTCCTTTCTGGTGTTCCTCTCTTCCGCTCCCACCTCACCATGGGGACAAAAGCAGCAGAAAAGCACCGTGTCCATCTGCCAGAGAGATGATGGCAATAGATTCCAGGGGGCAGAAGGTAGAACACTACATCTCCTTGCCCACCCGGCCTCTGTGGCAAGCAACACAATGTGGGTTTAAAGCACTGCACCTTCTCACCTAATACCTACTACAGGATTGATTGATACAGACCATGAATAACACTGACACGCCAAACACCCTTTTCTCCTGGACCTGTGTGTAGGACAGAACACTCCTATAACTCACCACTGATTTGAGTCAGTTCTTCGTTTGGAAAATCCCTGTGCCATTCTGGACTTCTTGTCCAATGTTAGAGCAGAGAACAGACTATACCCAACTATGCAACATCACCCTCTCTACATGCACAGATGCTCAGGAAAACATCCCAGGTCATTCTTCAACTTCAACACTCCTGTCACTAAGATAGGGAACTGACATTTCACACTCCACCATTCAGAGAGGGTGTGAGGGAGCATCCTAGAGACATTCTGCAGCAGCCCACTGATTGGCTTGAAGCAGAGTATAGACAATGACTGACTTTTTGTATCTTCCAGATCCTGTTAACCTACGATTGAAGCCTGCCTTACAAGTTGGCAGTGACTTTGAATTGGGCAAAAATGTGTTTTTGTGCCTGATTTGACATTATAAGTTGAGCATAAATTTCACACTCGCCTTGTGTTTTTCCCAGCACAGGTTTAGTCATTTACTACCTTACAGAAAACCACAATTCTGAGTTTTGCTGCTTGGAACAAGAGAGAATATGCAGTGTTTCTGCATTATCCCTTATTCTGATTTACAGAACTTGTGTTGGGGAGGGAAGACCACACTAGGAAAGATATGAACAAGATGGTATCTGTATTTCTCTGGGTGATTTTATTGCAGCCGAAAACCCTTGGAATGAGCGCTTCTTTTCTTTTAATAGGAGCTTCTCGAGGTCTTTTGGAGTACTAATCTCCCAGGAGCCTCTAGGAGTACTGCTTTACTACTCAGCCAGCTGGTGATTGCCTTTCACCATACTTAACAACATCTATATACAAATGTCAAGTGACATCACCTCAGACCACGTCTGGACTTCTTTCAAAGCAGGATGTCTGCAATGTGATTCAAACCGACTAGGCAGAGTTTGTTTTCATTAACACCGGCACACTTAAAGCAGATGACCAGGATTGATTTTACAACATGAACTTTGTAAGGCTTCTCCCCGTCTCTTTTCCTGTGCTAGCCCCCTGGACTTCTAGGGTGATTCTTTCCAGTTTTTGCATAGTCATCTGAATTAGGAAACAAATTCAACGTCATTTCGTCTCAAGCCATTGCGAAAACCTAGCCTTTATTCCCACCAAACACCATCTGCTTCATGGTCTTGACTCTTGTCCTTTCAAACATAAACGTAGATAATGCCCTGATACCACTAATAGTGTTCCTTATGTACCCAGTCAACCTTGACACATGTACTCTGGATTCCTCTACTTGGAGGGATCTACTTCAAAGTGCGATGTGTGCTCTACAGTGCCATCCACACAAACAAACATCATCACTTAACAAGCACAAATGAGGCACCTGTATGCGCCAGAGATACCTTTGAAATATTGCATGAAACTACCGCATGGGGCAGATTGGAGGAGGCTAGAGTTGTGGGAGGAGGCTGGAGTACTCTCTATGGGGCAGTTATACGAACATGGTATGTTGGTACCATTCGATATATTTAGCGGTAAAAACGAGATACCTGGGGGCGACTTATTGCTTCATGCGTCCCTGCCAGCCGCAATCCGTAAACACTGGAGGAGCAGCCTGACTAAACCAACCTTTAAATGAAGGGTGTCAAAACGTGGTGTCTGCAGCAGGGACATTTAAAACGGTTACCTGTTTATATAGAAGGCTGAGCAGGTCGACTCTCCTACCGCTTTAGGAATTGCAACATAAGTGGAAGGAGGATTTAGGGGAGCCCATAGAGGACATCGTGTGGGCAGAGCTCACGGAGAGGGTTAGTAAGGTTTCCAGGAATGCTAGGTTCCAGCTGGTAAATTTTTACGTCTTCCATGGAGCGTACCTCACACCTGGGCACCTCAACAAGTATTTTAATATGGTAACCGCGGCTTGCCCCAGATGTGGAGAAATAGGCGCAGAGTTACTTCACATGTTTTGGAATTGCCCAGAGATAGGACATTTCTGGAGAGAGGTGAAAGAGGTGTTAGCCGAAATTACTGAAAAGGAGGTGCACTTGAATCCAGGACATTGCTTACTTCACAGATTCCCACACAATGCCAGGAATAAAGTCACTAGTAAGTTTCAAGACCTGGGACTGATGCGAGCGAAGCAGGATATCACGAGTCATTGGAAGGCGAGGGGAGATCCTAGCATAGGCAGGTGGAGAAGGGAGTTTGAGCGCTGGGCAGGTAGTGAGGGAACGGCATGGTTAAGAGATGCTAAGCGTAATGGGAGTGAGAAGACGCTGGATGTAGCCAGGGCATGGAAAGCTTTGGCGCTACACCATAAGCAGCTAAATGACATCACAGATGAGAGTAATAGAGATGCCCCTAGCAGATGGTTTGTAAGCTGTATTGGAGGGATGCATGGGAGCGGAGAGAAGAAATGGTGGGGGGCTCCTCTATCAGCAATTGACTGGAGACCATGGATACTACGATAACGGGATGGAAATTACAAGAGACTAGCCCTGGGAAGCTTCCCTGAGCATAGAAATCCACAGCACGCCTGGGGGGAGGGTAGAGTGGGTGCGGTTGCCAATAAGTTGAGGGTGGGGGGATAGTTTGTTAATTGCACTACGTATCACTGCAAGATGTGAACTTGGTTGTAAAGGAACCTCCTGAAAAACTATTGACTGACTATGAAGATCTCTACAGTAGTGATAAGCTGCATACCTGTTAACAGAGGATTTGTGTTGATTCACATGCTCATTCCAAAGATTATACTCTATCGGTATATGTAACGTAAATGCCTAATAAAGTTTGTTTACAGAAATTACTTAGCAAGCACAATCCACACCTCCAGTGGCAGCCACACAACCCATAGTTACATCCTTGCTTGACATGAAATCTAGAAAATGAGCACAAAGTAGAAAACACTCCTTTTATTCTCCCAAGACTGCGGAACAATCCCTCTGTTCACATCAGACTCACCTTCATGAAATATTTAGAGACCTATCTCTTCAGCATCTTCCCGTCATCCGTGGACTAGTTCCTTCCAGTCCTCCCTCAACATTACCCACCTTTATCTTTACCCATCATGATATGATGATTCCCACTAATGCAGCTGCGACTGGCTCACAGCACTAGAACACCACAAAAAAGTGTCACGCAATCAGCGATTCAAAAATATCCAATTCAACATACTACACCGCGCATATCTCACGCCGGCGCGGCTCAAGCGCTTCTTTCCTGCGGCACAGTTTACTGCCCCCGTTGCCGCACGCCTGGCGCCACATTCATCCATGTGTTATGGACATGCTGCACACTGCAAACCTTTTGGGCGAGAGTGCACGCCACACTGTAGATAGTCACGGGCCTGACAGGACTTACCACTTGGGAGGCTAGTGCCCTAGGAATATTTAAACGATACAAATAGAGAAAGGTGGAGACCCGATTTGCAATACTAGCCGTACTCCTTGCAAAGCTAAGCATTACAATGCACTGGCGATCGCCAGATGGTCCCCCAATACCTGCATGGCGGGGGCGGTCAAGAAATGGGGCGCTGCGGAGGAAGACGCCATCAGACAGGAGGAACGGCGCGGCACAAGACGAAACCCCATATCCATGGAGGGGTCAAAGCTCCTCCACAGCTTTACACAAGCACAAGACACCCCCACAGACACCCCACAGGCCACCCAGGCGGCGCCAGACCCAGACACACCTCGAACCCCACAAGGACCCCCCGAGCGAGGCCACCCCCCTACTGCCCTGAGTGGAACGCTACACTCGCCCTGATAAGGAATCACCTTTTGATGATATCGGACCAGCGAAGAGCAATGCCCTTATTCCCTGCCCCGTCTCCCTGAGTTTTGTCTCCCCAGTTCGGTTACACAAACGGATTGTTCCTTCCCACCATCATACATGGACAACAAGGGTACAATGGTTACACCCGGAAACTAGACACTCCCATTTGTTACCCGATATTCCCCAACAGGCACACGTCTAAGCATACCCCATGCAAGAAGATAGGTGACTACTTGGTAGACACAAAGTTATCCGCCATATTACTGTGAACAATGAATGTTATGCAATGATTAAAGCTATCGACTGAAGTACACCCTGTATGGTAATTGTAAAATCCTACAAAAAGGTTTCAAAATAAAAAATTATAGGATTCCCCACCCCACAGTTTTTAAACATTCTGTATGTACCCATTCATGGAGTGCACACACTCTTATTACCATCTTATTACAGACCACCAAGACCGGATCTCAACTCAATAGGTACCTCCAATAAATTAACCTAATAAAACTACCCCATTCTTCCTTTCACATTAAAGTGTTTTTTCCTTGGTTTATCTTCCTTATACCTGTGCGCCTTCTTTGCCTGCCCTGAATTTTAAACTGCTTCTTTACAAGTTCTCAGAATGATGTTATTGTAATATTTTATAAATTAGAGCCCTGTTGGTAACTAAAGTCAAATATGATGAGAATGTGTTCAAAAGCTGCAGCTTTATCACCCTTTATTTTTTTTCTAATCTAGGATTTATCCGAAGGGCTTTCCATGTTTACGGGAGAAGAAGAAGTCTTTGCTTTTCAGAGAACCTTATCAAGACTTACGGAAATGCAGACTGAACAATATTGGAACGATGGAGACCGCAGTCAGAAATAACCACAAATGTTAGCTCTTTGCACCTCTCTTTGGATCCTATCCTATTTATAAATGAGCGGAAGCACTTCCACTGTAAATTTATGAACTGCAGGTTTTTATTCTTGCCGCACTTTATCCTCTGGGTCATCTTCCATGTCAGTATTTTTATGACAAATTTTAAAGATACACCATATTGTTTTCAGATATTTATATCTATGCAGGTTTTTTGGCTTCTCGGATGCATTTTTGTGTTTTTCTGCCAGCGGACCTCTTCCAGAGATGTTTTAACCGAACAAAATAAGCCTGCCTTATAAAGAACTGCAAAGCAAGCCACACTTCTACAGGCGAGACATGTCTTGAGATGAAGAGAGAGATGCCCACGACTTCTTGCTTTTCATGTATTTGTTAAACCTATGGTTTCTGTTTAGTTAAGGTTCATGCCAGTTATTGCCTGCTATATTCACTCCAGCTTTTACATTCACAAAGCAGAGATTGTTCTTTCATGCTTCATATCCGGTTGTATCCGGGTAATCTGTAAAATCTCAGAGACACCAAGAGTGATTGCTGTCTTCCATGTGCAGTAGGGCGGATTTTGGGTACATGCAGGTTAATGGGTACTCTATTGCCTTTTTATACTCTTCAAAGACTCCGGTTGTGTTGTGGTATGGTACTGACTAACCTACACTACGTGAAGGTCAGCAGGACATGCGAAATAAAGGAAAACAAAGACAGCGCTTACTCCTGTAGGGCGTCTGTCCATTCTTACCAATGTACAGTACTGTAGCAGGGATCAATAAAGAACACTACAACATGTCTACAAGCTTCTCTGCTACCCTCATATTCTTTAAACAGTTGTTTCATTGTATAATACACTCCACAAAATGCACGTCAAATATTTACTTTTTATGATTCAGGTGTTTTGAATGATGCGCATGTACAACCATCGATGCCTTTTTTGCATTTATATTTAAGAGTGAACTGTGTTTGACTGGATGGGAAAGTCATCACCCCTTTCATTCCCCCTTCTGTATTCAAGCACTACGGATTGGGTTATGCTTTTAGTTCTTGCACAGTGTGAACATCCATGAGGTTTGAATGCCTTTGAGTTGACTGGTACTTTGTAAAGAGAATTGATTTTAGCAAATATTAGCAGATTAGACACTGTGCCTTGCTCCACTGAATCGTTAATGGGCAGGGAAGGGGAGTGTGCATGGACTTTGAGAACAAGAGTAGAGAGGGAACTGTGAGAGGGTTCTTCTTTCAGGGTCTTGAAAATATGAAGTATTGAGTCAGGTGGGACTGGTGAGAAATGGAGGAGTGGAGTGTGTCTAAAGAGGTTTTTTGCATTCAATAGCTGCAAATGGTTGTTGTTTGTAGAGGGCCGCATTCCATTTATAATTGTTTAAAGTTCATCTAGAAAAGAGTTGCCTGTGTGTTACTGAAGAAGTTGTTGGATTAAGCGTATTTCTTAAGTAAAATTGGAAATATTTGCTCTAGGGCTGCAAAGTTGTATTGATTTCATTTTAATTATTATTTATACGTGGTCAAATATAAGCCTTATTAACTAATATCAGCAAATATTTACCCTCTAAAATACGAAAATATTTACAGATTCTTCCTCTGTGGTGATAGACTCGCACTGTTTAATTCATGCCCTGGAAGCCCGGTTTTTAAGTTATTTTGTTCCTTGTAGTGCACTAGGCACGGGGAGGTGCCTAGCTCCCTGTCCCCGCTGGTGGCCATACTAGGTGACTTCCACTGATCTTTTAAAAATCTTTGCTTTCTAAAAGTGGGTTGTTTTATATTCCCTGTATATTTTTGCTTACCTGTTTTAACTTGATTTCAGTGTGGAGGTGGTAACAGGGCTTGCAGTTATCTCTTTCCTCCCCCCGTTCTCCTTATTGGCGCCTAGTCATGCCCTTAGAAGCGGACTACAAAATGATGGCCCACGCCGCTAGTGTGCCGAGTGCGCTCCAAAGGCAGGCCCGTTTGTGTCTGTTTGCCACTGGACGGCGCCAGGGGCCCGGCCCTCTGCCCGCTTCAAGACTAACCCAGTTCGTTACTCGGCTTCTGCGATTATGCTTCTTCGACCAGCATTGGCTAAGGATTGCCTACATTCAATCGATCTTTGAGTTGGGAGAAAGAGTTGTGGTAAGTGCAATTTCTCCTTTAATTCTCTACCCCCTCTGGATAAACTGCAGTCAATACCTTGTCCGGTACTAACTTCTCGAAATGTCTTCTTTTGAAATGTAGGTCCCTCAGTAAAGCATACATTTCAAATTTTAGGTTTGTTGACTAGCCAACAACAAGTAGCCTTGTTCTAAGTGGAAACCTGGCTCCACGCGCAGTCTGCACCTGATGTGTTGGATGTGGTACCTGATGGTTACGCTATATTGAGAATTGATAGGCCCAGACAAAGGGGTGGGGGGCTGGCAGTTATTTTTAAGAGGGCCTTCCAAGTCAAATTTATAGAAACCACGATTCCTGGCTGTGAATCAGCCTTCTTTTCCCTAGCACTCAACAGTTCGCACTCTGTTGCAGGCTTTCTTATTTTCAGGCCTCCAGGTCCTGTTGGGGTCCTTGTTAACGCCATGGTGGACTGCCTATCGCCATATGCTCTTCGCTTCTTGACCCTATGGTCCTGGGCGAACTTAATCTACATTTTGAAGACAAACATTGCTTGTAGCATTGGCGTTAACAAAAGAACTAGAGGCTTTAGAACTGATTCAGTTAGTTCATTCTGCTACACATATTAGAGGACATACCCTTGACACTATTTTCACAATTGTAATGTGATAAAAGTCTTGCCCCTGGATACCTGGTCCGACCATTTCGTTCTTCCCGTTCAGATTTTGGAATCTTGGAATAGACCAGACTCTCTAAACCAAGTCCCTTTGTATAAAAAAACTTGGAAATGATCGCTAGTTACTCCTGTTTCCTTCACTGCCAAACTGGCTATTAGCATTCCTGTACAAGATACCTGTCCACAGACGGGCAAAAAACAAATAGTCTCCTGGATTACGGGGGCTTTGGACACTCTAGCTCCTTTGAAGCCCTGCCGCAACCCTTCAACGAAATGGTTTATGGAGGAATTGCTGGCCTTAAAAAAAGACTGCAAAAGATTAGAACGCCTTTGGAAAAGAAACTATCAGACTGAGGATAAAATGGTATACTTAGCAGCATTAAAACATTATCACAAACAAATTAGGGGAATACGCCTGGAATTGTACATGCTCAAATTTGAATCCTCTAGGGGCTCTTCTAAGGACATTTTTCAGATTGTTAAAAATCTCTCCTCTCTTGAGCGTGTTACAGTGTCCATTCCCTCTTCTATAGAACACTGTAATCAAGTGGCCTGTTACTTCTCAGGAAAAATAGATAGGATTCATGCGATCTTTCCTGGAGCCAGTAGGAATTTTGAATTTACTCCCCCGGAGAATACACTAGCTGTTGCAGGTCTTTTTAATCTTCAAGCTCCTACTGTTGTGGATATGCTACATCTTCACTCAGCAGTAAAATCGGGCTTGCCTACCGATATTATCACCCCGAACATATTGCTGCAAGGTGGGGAAGCCATTGCTTCTGTTCTTTCTAAACCTCTGAATGTTTCTTTTACCTCTTTGCTAGACCCGAGGGACTGGAAACATGCATTGTGGTCACCTATTTAAGAAACCCTTGTTGGATCCTGCGCTTCAAGAACATTTGAGACCGGTCTCTCTGCTTCCCTTCTTTGCCAAATTAGCTCAAGTTTTTCTTCATCTCCAACTGTCTAAGTTTATTGAAGAAAAGAATGTGCTACATGACTCAATCTGGTTTCAGCCCCATGCATAGCACCGAATTTGCTTTGCTCTTAGCTTCTGAATCTCTGAAAATAGCAGCAGATGAGGGTAAGACAGCAGCCCTGATCCTGGTGGATCTTAGTCCCACCTTCGATACAGTCTCCCACAGCCTCCTTCTAGAATGCCTGTGGGACATATGAGTGAGGGGTGGAACTTTTAACTGGATTACAGATTTCCTTCAAGACCGGTCCTTTAAAGTCATTCAACAGCCCTTCAAATTAGAGACTCGCTCCTTGTTGCAAGGGGTACCACAGGGATTGGCGCTAAGCCCAACCCTGTTTAATGTCTATATGTGCCCACTAGCGGACGGAGTAGCGAGTCATGGGGTGAAGTTATTGTCATATGCGGATGACACTCAGCTGATTATCACCCTGGAACAGAATGAAGCTGAGGCTGTTCCTAAGCTCAGAGCATGCCTGGTGGATCTGGCTAACTGGATGAAGATCAGCTGTTTGCAATTAAATGTAGGAAAGACCTACATTTTGGTGGTGGGTAAGCAGCCTTCTGTCTGGTCCCATGTTTGGTGGCCTCCTGAACTAGGGTTGGTCCCGGTTCCAAAGCCCAAGATAAAAAATCTAGGGGTGTTGTTTGACACTGCACTGTCATTTGATGAGCAAATTTCGTCTCTGGCTGGCACTTGCTTTGGCATCTTAAAGATGCTTTGAAAAATCCTAGATTTGCTACCTCAGTCAGCAAAAAATCATCATCCAGGCAGTGATCATATTCCGCTTGGATTACTGCAATGTTCTGTACCATGGAGCTGCCAAGATCAGAATGAGAATGTTACTGAGGGTACAGAATACCGTGGCCCGTATGTTACTCAAAAATCCGAGATGCTCCCCTCTGAGTGTAAAGCTTCACTGGCTCCTTGTGCAGGCCAGAGTGACTTTCAAAGCTCTATGTTTCTGCCATAGAATCATAAATGTGAAAGGTCCTAGATATCTGTTTCCCTTGATTAAAGAATATCGGCCTAATCGGAGTCTTCGATCATCGGGAACTGCAAGGTTGACCATCCCAAAAGAGCATAACGGCTGGAAGGCAGATCTTTTGGCTTTCTTGCAAGTAAAATATCGAATCTTCTGCCACTTGATCTTAGGATGCAGCTCTCAGAAGTGCTGTTCCATAAGAATTTTAAAACCTGGCTTTTCAGGAAATTCCTGACCACTTTACCGTCTTGGCGGCTCTCCACTGACAGTTAGGAAAAAATCCTAGAGTGTGGACACTCCGTTTGGAGTAACCAGGCGCTTTACAAACTTCTAATCTAATCCCATAAATATACTTTAATAATCCGTAAGCAAAGTATTTGAAAGTCGATCCTTGCCTTGTTAGTCGTGATTTTTCAAATCCAGTTAAAATTGCTGTCAGTATCCCTGTTGGGAATTAAAATACGAGGAATAGTTTATTTCGGACATGAGTTTTTTTTGTAGAACAATGCATCCACAGACAGTACTTTCTGTCAAAAGAGCTGAAAAATTCAAAAAGGGGTAAGTGTCCGAATGCATTTCTCTTGTAGGTTTGGATTTTCAGATGACACACCAGTGCTTCCTAGTGTTCAAGGTAGGCGGCACTATTGAAGAAGCCACCCAAATTATAATTTTTTGTCCTCATTTAGCAATATTTTGGAGTTGGAGGTGTCGGGGGCCCATTTCCCTTTCTATTCCGACCTTCCGGGGTTTCTCCTGGGTAAACGCATGTGCGTGGAGAATTTCTTCTTCCCCTTTGTTCTTGAGCCCCTTTTTGTCCGCTTCCAGCGCAAATTGGTTCTGGGTTGAGCTAGTCACTCTGACTACTCCTTCAAGTTCCCCCTTGAAAGCTTTTATTGCATTGCTTAATCATTGGACCAAGCCATGCATTTCACCTTCTTTAATTCGTAAGATAATGATTTTCCCAGATACTCCAAAATGTATATCTTTCCTGTGTTCCCACTCCTATCTAGTTTATTTATTCTTTGTACGGAAGCTAGCCACTCTTTGTGTTGGAGGTATACTTTTCACCCACTTAATACATATTTCCCTTCTTGCTAAAAGTATCAGTATGAAGAGAATATTCTCCTGCTCTTTACTCAGCTTAGGTGTTGCTAACTCGTGCTGGCTTATTCCAAACATAACCAAATCTATACTCGCCTCCACCTGTCGTCCCAGCAATTTATACAAGGTCTTACCCAACTCCTTCCAAAATTCCTCGAGTTGGGGACACTGCCGAAACATATGTAGGCCATCTGCACACACTTGTCCGCACTTAGGGCAGCTTCTCCCCCTTTGGCCGCTGATATTTGATAGCCTCTTTGGCGTCCAGTACGCTCTGTGGATGGTGAATAAATGATTCCTTCTCAGTGGTGCAGATTTCACAATTTGCCAACAAGTAGCCATTGATACTTGCCATTTATGTTGGATATCCAGCTCCGGCAGTACTCTTCCCCTGATCTCGCCTGGAATTTTGTAGTCTTCCTCCCCTTCTTGTATCAGTGCCCAGTACCAGTATGATATTTCTTTTTTCCTGATCTTATTCCCCTGTAGCATTTCCTCTACCATCCCATTTCTGTCTTGGCTATCTTTCAGATTGTTGATCCAGCTAGTTAGTTGATTGTACTTGAATCTCGAGATTGTGCCCTTAGTCAGTTCATTCAGTACTTCCCACCATATGACAGAATTTTGTACCACTAGCTTGCCCCATCTTGTAATGTTGTTTTCCCTCAGGGGATTTGCTAGCCTGTCTTTTAGGCATTCTGAGGTTCCTGGGGAATCCCAGATGGATGCGTACTTGCTATAGTATGGTATTTTAAGTGTTCTTCTCATTTGGTACCAGAGTATTGCTGCCGCCTTCAGAATCTTTAGTTTTATTTTCTTAAAATATTTGAGGTGGCCAAATTTGTATAAATAGTGGCTTCTTTCCTTGTTAACTGCCGCCTGCAAGTATTCAGGGTATAGATCAAAGCTCCCTAGCAGTTTCCTGATGTTTTTAAATTGGAACGCTCTACAATATTGTAGGATATCTGGAATGGCAATCCCTCCTTGTGCCTTATTCCTCCTTATCTTCTTCCAGGCTATCCTTGCCCCTTTAGCGGCCCAGATGAAACTACTTCATTCTGCTTGCAGTTTTTTTATCCGGTCTATTCTAAATTCCAATGGGATGGTGCTGAACAAGTATGTAAATTTTGGCAGTATTGCCATTTTAATTATGTTTGATCTTCCCATAAAGGTCAGCGGTAGACCTCCCCACACACATTGTAGTTTCTTTACTTCTTTATGGATCCTCTCAAAGTTCAGGCTTGCTATTGTCTGTCTGTTGTGAGGTCTAAACCAAGGTATTTTATTTGATCTTTTACTCTTGAGTCCTGAGAGTCGTTGTTCCATTCTATGATTTCCGTCTTTGATTGATTTGCTAGATACCCTGATACATTTCCATAGGTTTCCAAGATTTCTTCAATTTTTGGGAGAGAAACCGCTAGATTGCTGGTAAACACCATCAGGTCGTCTGCAAAAAGCTCAACCTTCTTCTCCCAGCCCTGATGTTTGAATGGTATTATTTACTTCTCTACCCTTATTAGGCACGCTAGTGTCTCAATATACAGGTCGAAAAGTAGGGGGGATAGCGGGCACCCCTGCCTTGTACCCCTTTTTATCAATATTTTATCAGTTAAAATTTTGTTCACTAGAACCTTGGCTGATGGGACTTTATAGATCTGTTTAATTGCGCTCTGAAAGGTATCACCCAAGTCAAATTTGGCAAGAGTTGCGTTTAAAAAAGGCCAGCTCACCCTGTCAAATGCTTTTGTGGCGTCCAGGGTTAAAATTGATAAGGAGATTGAGTGCTGTATTGCTACATCGATTGCGCTTATAAGTTCATGGGTGAGTTCCTGTATATGCCTTGCTTTGAGAAAACCTTTTTGATTTGGGTGTACTACTGAGCCCGCGATCTTTCCTAATCTTGTCGCTAAAATTTGCGTATAGACCTTATAGTCTGCATTTAAAAGTGAAATCGGTCTATAAGACTCGCATTTACACTAATTATTGCATCACTCCAAGAGGATGGGAGATCTCCTTTCCCTTTAAAAACTTCATTGAGTAGTTCTGTCAGGGGAGTGGCCAGTGCTTCTCGCAGATTTATTTATAGCTCATTTGGGAGTGCATCTGGGCCTGCCGCTTTTTTTTAGTCCTTTCAAAGCTTCAATTACTTCCTCCCTGCTAATAGTTTGTTTGAGCTCTGCCCTTTGTTCCTGTGAAGCTGTTGGTAATGTTATCTCCTCCAAGGCTGAATGTATCTGCTCTTCCGTAGCTACGGTTCCTTCAGAGTACAAATTGTTGAAAGATTTTACAAACTCTTTCCTGATCTCGTCTTCTTCTGTGGTGTACTGTTGGTCTTCTTTTTGTATTTTTACTACCCTGCTGCGTGTTGCATCCGTTTTCAATTTCCAAGCTAATAATTTCCCACATCCTTCGCCGTATTCATAGTGCGATATCTTGCTAGCCTCCCATATGTCCTTTACTATTGATTCGAGGATATCAGCCAGATCGTTCTTTTTCAGCATTCTCCTCTTTATTGATTTTTTGTTGCTTGGTAGCAGTGCTTTTATTTACTTCCACCTTCAGCGTTGTTATATCTTTTTCTAGCTCACATATCTTATTTCTTTTAGTTCTGTTCTTATACGCTGCAAGACTAGCTATACTTCCCCTGATAAAGGCCTTGTATGCCTCCCAGGCAATTTGTTTCGTGGTCCCTTCTTTGTTTATTTGGATGAACTCCTCTGTGTCTTTTGTTAGTGCTTCTACACAGGTTCCGTCTCGAAAGACATCTCTGTCTACTGTCCATCTAGGGCAGGACGTGGAGCATTTTAACTCGAGGTGCAAGATCACTGCGGAGTGGTCCGACAAATGTGCTGGTATATGTTCTATACCCCTTGCGTGAAATTTAATATCCTGGATGCATGACCCAATCTTTTATTTTGCAGCGTGAATTTATAGGTCTTATCTCCTTTTTTAGGTCTCGGCTAGCGAAGGCTGCGCTTGCGCAGTCTCGCTCGCGAGATTTAATGTTTCAGAAGTGGGGCTTGAACCCGCCCCTCTTCTTCCATCTTCTCCATTGGCTGGCCTCTTAAATGCTGGTCAGCCATTGGAGAAGAGCTTTGTCTCTCCAAACAAGCCCCGTCTTTTTCGGATTCCGGGGCGTGTTTTTTACTTTCTTTCTCTCCTCTGGAATGTAAACATTCCAGCCAATGGGAAGAGGAGAGAAAGAAAAACACGCCCCTCAATCCGAAAATGCCACTGCGTTTCTCCGAGGCATTTCTGCTTTACCTCGGAGAAAGGCGGTGGTGTTTATGTGTTCACCTGCAAAATACAAAACACGGGGTCAATATTACTGGCCCAATGGTGAAATCCCCGTATCTCGGGGCCCCTCGCCCCTCCGAGGAGGCCCTGCCTCCGCTGCGGACGCTGCAGCCTCCGCTCCTTCCGCTCCCGGCCGGGCCCCCAGCTCCTCCTTCGAGGGGCAGACATGGCTCTCGGGACGGGGACAGCAGCACAGAGGGACAAACACGGGCTGTATCTGGGACGACGCGCTGGGCTGGTGTGGCTTGCTAACCCCCGTTCCTGGGCACAATACCCCAGCCTGCCCAGGACCCTGCCCGAGAAGAGAGGGTCTCTCGCGCCGCACTCACTGGAGAGGGTCTCGATGGCCTGGATGGCCCAGTTCTGGTCCGGGTAATCCACAAACGCGTAGCCGGACTTGAGCAAGGCCCTGTCTCCGCTGCGGACGCCGCAGCCTCTGCTCCTTCCACTCCCGGCCAGGCCCCCAGCTCCTCCTTCGAGGGGCAGACATGGTTCTCGGGGCGGGGGCTCTTGGGTTTTTCACCATTTGTCTCGGCAAATTTCAGGAAATTAAGCACATGGCCCAGTTAGAGAGGAGGTAGGTTTTTATATTGTCTCTAGTGTTGAATTAGTAGCACAAAGCAATTTACTTAGCACAGATCATACTCTGGAAATATTTGATTTAATGTCCCTTAGTTCGTCATTGTCTTTGTTGTTTCTCACGGAGGTGAGCGATATCAGTTGAGTCATTCTGTGCTTTAAATCAATGCCAAACTGTACTCCTACTTATGTGTTTGTGGAATCCTGATTTTTGGTTTTCCAAATCTAGTCACTCTAAGCTTTTGTCATTTGTCGGCATTACTGACTGAATTATCTAATTTTGAGCTGCTGCCGCTTTAAGATGGGAATTTCCCGTTCACTGACTTGATCTTATGATGTTATTCTGCTCGGATGCAGGTACAATGATTCACTGAGGGCTGTTCTTTATCAGTCTTGTGTATTGCTGCAGTAATGTGTTCTGACACTGCGTCCAGACTGACATCACCCGGAAGAGTTGCTCTCAGTTTACATCAGATCACAGGCAACTCGTGAACCGCACCCTGCTCAGGGTAGGAGCTTTCATTAGAGAGCTGAAAGCAAGAAAACTGCTCACTCTGCGCGCCCTCCTTCTCCAGGTACTTTTCTTTCTTCAACTTACTTACCTACTATTGGAAACGTACTGAAAATAAAACAAACCGGTCGTCTCTCTTATATTACAAAACAACATTTTAGAAAGCTGCGCACTGCGCCGGAGTGCATCTAACACCCACAGGGCAGGAAGTTCCATTCATTTAATCAACGTTTTAGGCTTAACAGAATCCAACAAATGGGTCCGTGCACATACTCACTCACTACCGGCACAGTACAGGGCCGGATTCACGTTTTTGCATGTAAACAATTCAACAGAGCGTTTTACCCCCTTGGAGGTGTGTCTTCGTTTTTTTGTCATCATTGTGCAGTATAGGTTATGGCTAAAGCGCCTTTTAACTTTATTTCTGCCAATTATGAAATCATACAGTGTATGAAATAAAACACTGTTTCTTTCTCTTAGACTGAAATGGCCATTAATTTAAATTATACTTGCATTCCAAGTCCCCAAAGTTTTGTTTTCACTGGTGTGGAAGTTGGGGTCCGTGGGTGAAATAAAATAGCAGTATCCGAATTAAGGTTCTGGATGGTAAGGCGACTGCTGAAGAAGCTGAGGTACCAAGGTTTGTATGGGCAAAAGGTATAAGCGAGTATGCGAGTAAATTAATGATGTGGGAAGAAAGACTGATATGCAGTATACTCTGAAGTGGAACAAAAAGTCTCTAGTTTCACTTCACAGTGAGATGAAATTCTGTCAATGGCTATGACTGTGTGTGGGTAACTGTGTGTGTGTGTGTGTGTAGGTGGCTCTGTGGGTGGCTCTATTTGTGTGTGGGTTGCTCTATGTGAGAGGTACTCTGTGTGTGGCTGTGTGTGTGGGTGGCTTTGTGGGTGCAAATGCAATAGGTCTCGCATTTGAGAGTGATTAAGCTACTGACATTTAAAGAAACTGCATTGTTATTTACAATGTTTTAAAAACAAAAACATAAAAATAATGTCATGAGCAATGCCAATAGCTCTAACTTTAACAATGCCGAGACCATTGCATTGTAAATGCTTGTCTTTGCATATGTCCATGATTCCTAGGTCTTTGATACAAAGGCTCACCCACTCCCTCATTTTAGGTAGATTTGGGCCATTCTTACCTGAAAATCTGTCTTTCTTTGGATCCAGTATAATATTAAAATCCTCCCCATTATTATGGGAGCTTGCGAAGATAAGAGTTGAGAGTAGATTTTTTGGAGTGGCTCTGGGTCGTCCAGATTGGGACCATAATATCGGACTATTGTGTATAAGTTATCGTGTATCCTCACTATCACCACTACCCATCTTACTTTCTTATCTACCTCTGTAGCTTCAACCCTCGCTCTCAAAGATTTTTTAAATAAAATTGCTACCCCTTTTACACAACTCTTGATTTGTACAGACAAACGTTTCAACCCATTTCTGGTTCTTAAGAATTTTCTCCCATTCTTCCTTCAGTAGATGTGTCTCTTGAAGTATCATTATTTCGCAATCCACTATTTTTAAGTATTCCAGGATTTTTGCCCTTCGTTTTCTTATCTTGAACCCGTTCACGTTCCATGACATAATATTAACAGCCATTTAGGTCATCCCCTTTGATGGACATCTGATTAGGTGAAACCTTTATGCCTCTTGTGAAATTGTTGCTTTAGGACCTTTTTTTCTTTTTTTCCCCCTATTTTGCTCCCCACTTTGTGCATTTTTTTTTTAAATATCTGTGTAATTTTCTTTCCTTCTTTGCCCTCCCAGGAGAAGCCTCCCCTAGCTTTCTTCGGGCATTTTTCTGCCCTTTTTGAGCTCCTCACCGTTTTGTTACACCGTATTTCTGGGTAAATTTGTTATGCAGGAACCTTCGTTTGTGCCTTGATACATTCTATGAAGCACTCCACCTCCTTGGGGTCTCTTACGTTGTGCATCCTATTTTCCCACATTATTCTCAGTGAGGCTGGAAAACGCATCTGTACTGTGGCCCCTAGGGATTTCAGTTGTTGTATGTACTGACCAATCTGCCACTGCCTATCCTGCGTTGTTTTTGAAATATCTGATCTGATTCTGCAAGACCAGTTGTTTTTTGAGAATGATCCCGCTTTCAAGCCCTCGCTTAGAATCCTCTCTTTGAGCATGTAGGTTTTGAGGTTCATCAGGATTTTCCTTGGATTTTTCCTAACTTTGTTTTTCAAAAATGGGTCACGATGGATTCTTTGAATGTCCTCTGCAAGATCAACTGTCTTTGTCCAGGCAATTAATTCTTCCAGTAGCTTAATCATAAAGCTTTTGATATATACCCCTTCCATGCCTTCTGGGACATTAAAAATTCTGAGGTTGTTCCTCCTGGCCTCGTTCTCCATGGACTCCATTCTGTCTCTTATCTCATTGTCTTTGGTTTTAAGCAGGTCAATCTCTTTTCTATTTACCTCTACTTTTTTGTTTAGTACCCCTACTTCCAATTCCACTGTGGTAACTCTATCCATAAGCATATTTATTTTCTGATCTAGTACGCTTCCTCAATTTTGTCTGATTTTTCTCCGATATCGCAAAGTTAAACCTCATTTCCTTCATCATGGTATCCATCATTTTTTTCATACTGTCTTGAGATTGCGTGCTGGCCTCGGTATCTATCGATTTTTCCTTTGTGGCTTCTGCAGCCAACTCTTGTTGGTCTTGTGACATTATTGCACTATACTTGTTACTATCTGTTGACATTGTTTTTACTACATCCTCTCTGAGAGCTTCTACTTGTACCTTATTCTGGTCCGTGTTGTTGGACTTATCAATCTTCTGTTTTTCCTGAACTTTGAAGAAGAACCTTAGAAATGGTGTTACCTTTTGTTTTGTCGAGCCCAATGTTTTTAATTTGGCTTGACTTGCTGTAGACAGAGGGAGTTACGATTTCCCTACTACAGTAGGCTTCTTTATTTTTTTTGTACTTTTGGGAATTACAGGGGGAGATACAGCAGAAGTAGGAGAGGTGGTTTTGGCACTTGTACACAGCTTTTCTTTTGTTAGGAACTGTTCTGCTTCCACTTCAACTAGGAGGTGTTTACTCCTTAAACAATATCCTCTTTCCTCCCTTAGTTGCCCTTTTTGCTTTGTTCCTAGTGTTTTCAATGGGAGAGGGAAGGGGAGTCTGTTACAGCCTTATTCTCTGCACTCCCTTCAATGTTTGCAACCTCTACCTCCTCCAGCACTTTAGTCTGAGCTTTAGCTTGCATTGAGTATTTTATATAAAAAATGCTTCTAACACGCTTATTGGCTGTAACACCCCGTCCATCCCTTACTGTGTTGCCCGATCCTCTCCCCCTTTCACTTACCTGGGACTCTTGGTGTTTTCCGCCCACCCTCACCTTCTGCCTCATACGCCGTTGACACGCCTTCCTCGGTGCAGGGCTGGTTACTGGGGTCCTTTCTTCCCTTTGGTGAAGCTTGCAGTCCTGATGTCGTCCCCCTGTATGGCACTCTTGTGGCTGCTCTCCTGTAATTTTGGCACGCCGTGGCCACCTCCGCCTGACAAGTTCGCGCAGCAGCGCGGCACCCCCTCCAGCTCCACTTTCGGGTGCTTCGCAGCGATGGTCTCTGATTTGCTGTCTCCAACGCCGGCAAAGCAGCTGCTTAGTCTCCCGGTTTCTCTGCAGTGCTCCGCCCCTTGTGCTCGGCTCGCCTCCGACTCCGCAGGTATTTTGCTCTTGCTCGTTCTTTGTTCCGTTTTTCCTTCTTTTGTTATATTCCTTACATAAATCTCACCGAGTGCTCAAATAACCTTCGTGCGCCAGGATCCTATTTTACGCTGACTATTGTGATTGTTTCATGCGTGTATTTCCAAAAAAGGGTTTGGAGCTCACGACCAAGCTTTCTAGCCGGCCGCCATCTTCGCCGCCACCCTAATTACATTAATTCACTATCAAATATGGAAAAAGTTTTCACATTTTCAATTTATCTTCTTCATTTGTATGTACTTTAATAATTTTAATATATTTTAATATTATTTGATAGTGTAAAACAGTCGCAGGCCACCAGGATAAGAACCAGTGACCTAATGTATTCTGGATGTTGTAGTCTTGCTATGCTTCCATTAAACTAATTAGACTAGACTAACGCACCTGAAAACAATGATTTGTAGGTAAAATATTCAGAACTGGAGTCAACGTTTGTGATTACCTGGAGTGAGGTGGTCACCCTAGAGATTGCACATACAGCTACACTTGATATTATGAGACTATAACTCAGAATATGTTGTGTGTGTATGGGCATATGATGGTTATGAATGGCTGTTTAAGGGTCACATGGGCATTTTGGGCAAGCATGCTTGTGCATTTTAGTCTTCAATTGCCTTTTTACTGTGATAAGCATATGATGGTTGTGCCTGTGCAGACGACCACTGTGCCCAGATATCTCAAGTCTGCGGTCCTAGCATATGAGTACACTACTCAATATGTAGTTCATAATAAAAAATAGCCACTAATCTGCTTTAGTAGTAGTTTTGTGATTTTATTAATCCTGTATTTGTTACTTTTACTTTCTGTGACATCTTTTTTTATCGTAGGATCATTGGGGCTCAAAGGTCATTTGAAGTCCCTTCCTGTCATGTGATGCACTAGTGATGTCACTTCTGTTACCCCCTGGTATGTTGGTGACTCGATGTCCATGTTGGTGTGGCATAAGCTACGGCCTGTGCAGTATATCAAACTGGGTCAGCTTAAACTTTGCATTCTTTGATACAGCCTTGTGGAATGCTATTGCCCATTCCATGTTCTTCAGCTGTCTGCCTAAATCTGTGCCATATATGCCTGAGGGCTTCCAAATCAATCTTCGTATGCGGTAGTAATGCCTCTGGACATTCCCATGTGTGAAGTTCTAGATAGGCATGGGGTTTCAATATCTGCACACTCCCGCTTCTGCCTAATCACCTGGATTTGAACTCCATGGGCCAAAAAATGCCCCATTGATATTAAGCTTGACCGCTGCACCATAAAAAGTTTGTAGTGTCCCATGTGAATAAAAGTTGGCTAGTTTTAGCATGCTGACTCTGGGGGATTCTGCAGAATTGCAGTATTAGATAGATATTTGAACTTTGGGTGTAGCCAGATGTAGGGGGGGTTCTAGTGTGCAGGTCTCAGGAGTATCAATAAGCTCAAGGCATCATGCCCAAACAAATCTGACTGTGTTGAATAATCTTGTGTGTAGTTTTGATGTGCTACCTGGGTCCAGTGTCATTCTGACCACCCATGTATCTCAGTTATTCAGCAGCTGGATTAGTGAATCATTAGGCCGCCCACTGGAGCTGGGTAGACAGGAAGTCGTTTTCATAGTGTTGGGCCCAGACACCCTTCCAAAAGTGGTTGTTGGAGCTTCATTAGTGCCACCAGGTGTCTGTCTGAGGAGCCCCTCGCCAGTTCAATCATAAGTGCTTTAAGCAGTTTAAAACATTTTTTAGAGATTTTTACTGCTGTGGTTATAAAGGAAGTATTGTAGTACAATAATCTCCGAGAGTGGCAGCCTTTCCTTCACTGAGGGCGGCAATTAGTTCCAGAATTGAAACAACCCTCTTGTCACCAAGACTGCTTTACAAATATTCCACTCTGTTCTCTGCATTGATGTGATATACTTGGACCTTCGAGTTGTGGAAGGTTTACAGTTGAGGTAAACTATGTTTGTCCCTGGGGGTTCTTTGATCGCAGGGGAACAGGCAAGACTTTTTTTCAAATAGATTTCTAGCCACAGATTCCTCAACTATATTCCCCAGGCGTCACACTGGATTTGGAAACTTTTAAGCAGTACCTCTGCGTTCCGGCTTGGTGCTCAGGTCAGTCAATGACAGCAGCCTACTTGGGCACTATTCTCACACCCTTTGGAACTCAGTGGCTTAAGTCCTGCCAGGTGTCTCTGATGATCTCTGAGCGGTCCGAGGCCAAATTCACAATTTGTTTTTGCTTGAACACCACTGATTCCATCTGGCGGACCATAGGCATCTGGGTCAGCATTCACTGCCACGCTTGGTTGTGGTCTACCAGATTTACAGGTAATAGCTAGTCGTCCCTTATAGACATGCCATTCAATGGGACTCTCTTGTATGTGGACAAAGCAGACTGCGCTCTGGTGGTTCATGGAAAGCAGGGCTACCGCATGCTCCTTGGGCTTATCTGTCCCACTTTGCCAGCCCCATTAGTCCTACTGTCCATTTGTGGCTTTGGAAGAGGAACCACATACTATTAGCCAGTCCTGCTCCAGCTTGGCACCTAGCAATTTTGGCATCATGGCCGTGGTGCCCACCGCCCCCCACGGTCAAGGACAACAGGACACCCAGTCCACTACCTCCCCTGAACGGCACCTGCCAAATCCCTTTAGCACACCCTTAGTGGAGCACAGCCACCTAGTAGGAGGTACGATCTGATGATTCTTGCTGGGTGACATCCAACAGGTGGGTCCTCGGAAGCGATATGTCCCACCCTTCCTTTTTGCACCACGGCACCTTCCACTCCCCCCCCCCCCCCCCCCACACACCTCCCCACAACTGACCAAAGACTAAAGGGTGCCCGTGCCAGAAGTTGGAAGTAGTTTCTAATCCCGCTAATTTCTGGTGCCCAACAAGGATGTAGGCCTTCAGCCTATTTTAGACCTGCGCCTTCAACGCCAGAAGGAAAAATTCAGAATGCTCACACTTGCCCAGGTCTTGCCCAGGTCTTATCTGCTCTCGAACCTGTAGGCTTAATGGTGGTATTGGACCTGCAGGACGCCAATATTCATATACCCTTTCTGAAGGCCCATCAGTGCTACTTTCTGTTCGTGGAGCATTTTTCGTTTGCTCTGCTCTCCCTTAGTCTCACCAGTGCCCCTCGGGTGTTCACAAAAGTGGTTTGGTGGTAGCAGCTGATCTTCAGAGGTCAGGGGTGCCAATCTTCCCCTACCTTGATTACAGGCTGTTGAAGGTGGGCTTGCCCCAGGCAGTCTTCAGCCATCTTCAGACTACCGTAAACTTCCTGCCATCTTTGGGGTTTACAGTCAATGTGCCGAAGTTGCACTTGACTCTTTCTCTGACACTCCCTTTCATTGGAGCCATTCTAGACATGGTTGAGTTTTGTGACTTTCCCCCGGGAAGGAGAGCCCAGAACATTTAGGCTATGATATCGATCTTTCAGCCTCGGTCCTGGATTTCAATGAGGTCAACTCTGAGGCTACTGGGACCGATGGCCTCCTGCATCCTGCTGGTCGAGCACTCCAGTTGGCTTATGCAGGCTCTGCAGTGGAATCTACAGTCACAGTGGACCCAACATCAAGATGATCTCTCCAACCATGTTCAGATTTTGGAGGGGACTGCAAAAGATCTGCAGTGGTGGTTACTGTGCCGCGATTGGGTCAGCGGCAGACCTCTCTCTCGTCTCAATACAGAGTTCACATTGGTGACGATTCATCGCTTCTGGGTTAGGGTGGGATCAGGGAGAGGCGGAGATCAGCGGCCTCTCATCTCTGGCGGAGTCCCGGCTCTATAACAACTTTTTGGAGCTGAGGGCCATCCACTTGGCGTTGGAAGCCTTCCTTCCAGTCATCAAGGGTTGGCTGGTACAGGAGCTCCCAGACAACCCCACAGCCACGTGGTACTACAAAAAAAATGGGGCAGGTGGGGTAATGGACCATTTGCAAGGCGGCCTTTCACTTCTGGAAATGGCTGTACCACCAAGGGATCTTCCTTATGGTGAATTACCTGCCAGGGTCATTGAATGCCAAGGCGGACAAGCTCAGCCTTCAGCACCTATCGGATTACGAGTGGCAGTTACACCAGGAGGTGGCGGAAGGTCTCTTCCCAAAATAGGAAGAACCTTGGCTCAATCTGTTCGCCCCCCTGGAGAATGCCTGCACTTCTGCATGTTAGAGTTTCCAAGACATCTCTCACTCAGAGATCCTCGTGTGGAACTTAGGAGTCACGTATGCCTTCCTGCTGATACCACTCCTGCTCCAGGTTTTCATGAGGATAGGGCCTGGCCGAGCCCAGGCCATCCTAGTAACTCTGGCTTGGGTATGGAGAGTATGGTATCCAGACCTCCTGGGCTTGATCATCTGCACTCCGTTCTGGCTGCCGCAGTGTGAGGAACTTATTTCAATGCAACAAGGCATGGTTCTGCACGCAGGCCTTCACAATCTCTAATTTATTGCTTGGAGATTGAGCAGTGACAGCTGAACACCTTCGACTTTCCTCCTGAGGTGGTTAATGTCATCTTTGCAGCCAGGTTTCCCATGAGAAAAACTGAATTTTCTTATCATTGGGAAAAATTAGTTGCTTGGCTCTGTGCTTGGCAGCTAGACCCCCTGCAGACAAAGTTGTCTGACGTTTTGTTGTTTATTTTGTCCTTGCTCTGGGCACAGTTAAAGGGTACCTTTCGGCTCCTATGTGGTTGCAGAAGCAGCCCTTCTTGTTTAAGTCTCCAGTCTTTATGCATATTTTTTAAAAAGATTTGCAACATTTGTTTCCTCCCTCTCCCTCCTTATGCCACAGCGGAACCATAACTTGGTCCTCAAGTTTCTAATGTGCATTCAATTTGAGCCGCTTCACAGCTGTTCCTTGTGGCTCCTAACCCTCAAGACAGCGTTCCTCATTGCCATCACATCAGCGCAGCATGTGAGTGAGCTTCAAGCTCTTTGTGTCAACTCACCGTACACGATGATCTTCTCTGACAAACTGGTTCTGCAGACCCGGGAATCCTTACCTAAAGTGTATGCCATTCGACATTGGTCAAAACATTGCCCTGCTGGCATTCTATGCACTGCCTTACCCCTCTATGGAGGAGGAGAGACTCCATCACTTGGACCCCAAGGGAGCACTATGCTTCTACAAAAATTGTACTACGGGGCAATCGGCTATTTTTGGGGTTCTCTAGAGTGAAAAAAGCCTAGGCTATGCCGAAGAAAACCATCTACCGCTACATCGTGCTCTGCTCTGCATTAAGATCTGCTATGCATTAGCTAAAACGCAACCTGTGGAAGGACTGTGTGCTCATTCTGCCAGGGCTAAAACTGCTACTACTGTATTAGCACATGGTGCCCTGTCCTAGACAGTTGCCAGACAGTTATGTGGGTGTCCCTCCATACGTTCATGAAGCACTGTTGTCTGGATAGTCAGGTTAATCGAGAGGGGCATTTTTTCCACTAGGTTCTGCAGGACTTTCTGGTTTGAGTCATTTCACATACCCAACTCTATATAGGTCCTGCATTAGTGCCTATACAAAAGGTGAGGACTCTACGGCTAGAAGTCTCTATCAGAAGGACAAGTATCTTACCTTTGGTAAAGACTCTTTCTGGTAGAGACTTTATCTAGCTGCATATTCCTGTCCGACCCTCTAATCCTCCCTATTCTGTGGTTGGTCTCTATCCATTAATAAGATCCCAAGTTTAGGAATCTGCACACTGGTCACTCCAATTCACTTTTGGGGCTCTGCATCTGGGGGTGCAGACCATCTCAAGAGCAACTGACGTCAACTTGTGTGTAGGAAGGTAGGATCCTTCTGCATGGTTGCCCCCACTTTTTGCCTGATGTTGCTATGTTTTTCTGACTAGTGTGACTGAGATCCTGCTAATCAGAACCCCAGTCTCTGTGCTTCTTCCCTAAATTGGACATAGTGAGCACTTAGGTAACCCCCATTTTGGCTACTGATTTACACTTGTAAGTCCCTAGAATAGGGTACTAAGGTACTCAGGGCGTAGGTACACCAGGGGTCCCCCAGGGGCTGAAGCATGTATTATGCCACCCATAGGAGAACACTCAAATGGTGACTACAGGCTGCCATTTCAGCCTGCGTAAGCTGTTGGACAGATATAAGCTTCCTTATATCTGAGGTCACTGCACTTAAAACGTATAAGTCACCCCTAAGGCAGACCTTTCAATCCTGAAAGCAGGGGGCTCGGTTATAAGTGTAAGGTTGCCTCTGCATGAGCAGGACACCCCTACAATCCACAGAGTCCATTCTCCCGGGTTGTAAGTGCATCAGCCATTACGATACATAGTGGCCGTGCGTCATTACGTGATGGCTAACTGTAAACTGGCTGTAACTAACCCTGATGTGTTTGGTATCAAACATGTTGGAATCATACCCCAACATCGTAAATGGTGTTGGAGGTATGATTCCATACACTGTAAAGCTCCTCCGGGAGACCCTCAGTGCTTCCGGTACCAGTCTTCTAGAACCGCACAGCAAACTATGGATGCTGCCGACCAGAGACATGATTCTGTCCTCCTGCTGCTGAGCCAAGCTTGAACAGGGGAAGGCAGGACAATAGGTTTCCTGTCACAGGGAGGTTTGATCACCTACCAGACAGGACTTAGTGTATTGGGACACGGCGGGCGCGCTTGCCAACGCCACTAGACTGCTTTGATAGGCACATTTGGTGCCCTCCATGCATACTCCAGTTGGAACCAGTTCAGGGAGCCGTTGGCTCCCGCTCTGGCACGAGACCTTCTCACTGTCCAGCCCCTCCTGTGGGAGGGACCACTGAATCGTCCTAACCCTTTCCTTAGGGTACTTAAGGGCTTACCTCTGGGTGGTTCCTTAGATTCGTCATGGGACAAGATTCAGATCCAAAACCACTTCATCTTCAACCATCTGGGCACTTTGGACGACTGCAACTTAGAAGACTCCTGCTGCTCCTGGTCTCCTCTTCCTGAGAGTCTTCTGCATCGTCTGCACCTGTGCTCCATACAGGTCCTTCTACAGGCCTGTGGACATCCAAGACACCCAAAGGGATCTTCCTTGAAGTGAAGGAGTCCCTTCCCTGCATCTGCAGGCACCGCAACAAAGCTGACCTGGCTGCTGTTCCTGAGCTCCTTTGGACTCCAAAAGGTTCAGCAACACAGGTGGTCGTTCTGCAACTCCCTCGAGGCTTGCACTGTCTTCACAGCAAGTTTGAAGCCATTATCCTTCGTTGGAACCGCTGGAGTAGTACCCCTGTGCACCGCGTCGACTTGCTGTTGCTAAGGCTTGTTGACTCTCTTCACCAGAGATCTTCGGGCTCCAAAAAGCTCCAGCCTGCATGCAAGATCTTTGCCTGCACCGCATCCTCAGCACTGCGGGCCATTATCCTTTGGTGAGCTGCTCAAGGTCCTCTTGTGACTTCTGTGCATTCAGCCGTGGATCCTCTTGAGGGTCGTCTTTGGCTCCAGTGGGCTCCCCTGCTTGCTCGGGGCCTGCTCTGACTTACCTGCTCATGATGAGTCACTTGGACCTTGCTGGTCCCAACACTGCACCTTTTTCGACTACTAAGCTGTTTGCCATTGCCAAGGCTTGTTGGTGTCCACGCCCGACACTGACCCCCTGGCTCTTGACATCTGACATGGGACAGCTCGTGAATGGTTCCTGGTCTTCCAAAGCATCGCCTGGTCCGGACAGCTGCAACTTCAAGGTCGCCGTTAACTCAACCGCAGCTCCGTCATCGGTGGGCATTCGTCTTCTGTGTCTCCTGGTCACTCCTGAGTGGCATAGACTATGTCCCATCTGTTTGCAGGTACCTCGCATCTTGGATCCACCTTTGGGTTCCACCGGACTCTTTCACCTTCTTCGCCAGCAGCATCTTCACTGAAGTCCTCCATTGTGGTCTATGGCGGTTTCCAACGTCCCATCGCACCTATGCACCCAATTTCCCTGGTGTAGGTACCCTGGTTCCTGTGTTATCCACGGGTGGGGTGACTCTCCAACCTTCCATCTTCCATGGGGTACCTTCAGGGTCCTCAGGGAAGGGTCCTTCTTTTTAAAAACTGCAACCGCGACTTACCCATTGACTTGTATTGAGTCCGCGGTCGTGTTCCCACTCTGCACATGGCCTCCGTGGGGTTCCTGTGTACTTACCTTGGGTGGTTCCTTGGGTCTCCGACTCTTCTACATCTTCTGGGTCCGGTCTCGACTTAGGTCGTGGTTTGCATTCCACTATTTCAGTATATGGTTTGGTTCTCCCCCCAAGGGACCACTGTGTATTTGTGCTACTTACGTGTTCTGTTATCAAAGTATTGTGTGTGTTGCGGTTATATTTCTGGGTAGGAGATATTGCAAGGTGTTAGTGAGTGTTTATAATAACTACACTGTTTGGTTATTTTTCACTTAACCTACACCATAAGATTAAATACTGGTAAAACAAGCTGCTTTACACTCCTTCTGGACTAAGCCTGAAAACTGCTCTCCACAGCTACCGCTTAGAGAGCTTTCTAAGGTTGTCAAAGACCACTAAAATCACTTTAAGGGTTGTCTGGATTAGTGCAGGGTGCTACACTTACATAAGTGAGCACCATATAGTAAGTCAGCCTCCTACAGCGTGGGAGTGGTGCACATCATTTCCGTAGTGGAACAGCGTCAGTGCGGTGCTGCACCACACCACCTACCGGTGCTCAGAGGTACTGCTGAAAAGTTTATGGATCCAGTCTGAGGCCTGGGGAATATTCAGACTGAGGAATCTGTGGCTAACATCTCTGCCAGAAAGAACATTACCGAAGGAAAGTTAAATGCCCTTTCTTTACTCTTGGGCTTGATATTGTGCATTATCGTAAATTAATGACTGTGTTGAATCCACACCTGCATTGTGAAAATATAGTAGAACATCATCCACATTTAGGGATATTAGGTGTTGTTATTCGTTCAGTGCCATTCCCCTTACATGTCAATCTCTCCTTACTATCTCTGCTCCATGGCCTACTCGAAAAGAAGTGGGAATAAGGTGCAGCCCCTGCCTCTTCTCCCTCTGTACTCCACATGACTATTTGGCCGCTTCTTACGGATGCCAGTACCTTGCTCACTATCTTATAGTGGAGGTTTCGCATCAGTTGTGGGTGGTAAGAGCCTGTGTCAAGTGGGTACTTGTGTGGTTTTGGAGCACAACAATTATTCCTTCCCTGTTATTGGGGGCAGAATTCCCACCTGTCTTGTTGCTAGGTATGTTTCTAGTTGGTGTTGCACCATTTACGTTCTCGAAAGTTGCACAAAACTTAGTTGAGACCATCACTTCCCTGGGTTTTCCTTTTAGCTAGTTCTTTAATTGTAGTTCTAGAACACCCATCTATAGAGAGGGAGGTGTCAAGTTGAGCTATTTGCTCAGGCGTCAGCATTTTCACGTGAACCCCTTGTACATCTGTTTTTTGTTGTTCAGGTGTACAGGTTACGTTGGAATTGTGGAGGCATATGTAAAATGTGGCCGCATATTCTTTGTCTTCTCTTGTCTGTGATACCTGTAGGTTTATGTAAAGCTACATTGGGAGAGTGAGCTTTAGCTTAAAATATAGCTGCAGAAATTTGTACTGCCACCTGAGTGTTGGTGAAGAAGTCACAGATGGGGGCCGGGTAACTGTTAAAGAGGGAAGATGAAAGAGTGGAGCCTTGTGGCACACCACACACAGGTTACACATTTGTGGAATAAAAAAGAGCCAATCTATGTACTGGTTGACTTATATTTATTTATTAATGTGATGTTTAATATATTTACTGGAATTTCTATTCCTCCACTTCCATTGCGTGACAACACCCCGGATTCAACCTTTGTTACTAATGAATCGGTTTAATCTTGCAGTGATGTTTCTTCAGACAGTTATGGGGGAAAAGATTCTAGTACTTATACACTAGGGTATGTAAATTAGTGTGTTAAGGAAAATCATTTTTTTGGTATGTACTCCCTTAGTGCTTAGTCATTAACTATGTGAAAAATGCTAACAATAAAAAAATGCTTTAAAAAAGTCAAGCCATCTATTTAAAAGAATATAGTGGTCCACAGTATCTAAGACCACAAGCAGGTATACCATAAATAGAAAGCAGCTGAACAAAAAATGAATACGTTCTGTTATGTGTTTTGAGATAATTTTGATGCAGTGCCTCTACTATTGTTTTCACAACTTTTTCACAATATTGGTAGGGTTACTATAGGCCTAGCATTGGGCTGAATAGTTGGATCAAAGTTTGTTTTTTTAGCGAGTATAACTATACTATTTGTTTTGTTTAGGAACAAAATCTTCATGGATAGACTTTCTAATTCTAAGACCACAATTGAGATCAAGCACAAGAACTATGCTCTTGACGTAGCTAGGCTAGCTCAGGGTCTTCAGGTGAGTCAGTGTTTATCAGTACACCTAGGCATCCCAACAGTTGCGGAGGTGGAACGCAATGCAAAAGACCCAGCCTTGGAAGAGGAAAAGGTATCTGCCACTATGTGTGAGTTTGTGAGGAGCGTGGCATTTTGGCAGTCTCTGTAATGCCATGTCCTCTTTAGTTGAATTTACCTAAAAGAAAAAATTAAGGGCTCAATCTACAGGAGATTAGTAATTTGCTAAAAAAAAAAAGTAGCATATTGGTCAGAAACCAAATAAACAAATAACATTTTTCATATGTACCAAAACCTACAGATTTTTTGCAAACTGAATAAAGAGCAATTCCTTAAAGTTCCGACTCCAAATAGCGATTCCTTGTTTGCAATCACTCATAATAAAAAATATTAAGAACTTACTATTTATATGTATTACAAATTTCCAAATATCGAATATTTGTAGAATGACCATTTTACATGCGCAGTTCACCACCAAATGGCCCCAAAAGCATCAGCATCTTCTTCAATAGCAGCATAGTATGGGATGGTGAAGAATATGAAGAGATACTGACTGGATTGCAGAGGAGTGAAAGGGGACTGGAAAAGATTTTTAGGGTTAGAATTACACTCTTTTTACAGAGAGAGGAAGATATTTAGGATATGCCTAGACTGAGTAGCTATGTTGTTTTGGTCCTCATTATTAAACTACTCTAAGAAGAGACTCTTTTAGAAATCAGGCCATACCTACCCATGTTCACTTGTTATGCTCACTTCACCTCCTGGCCTCTAGTAGTTACCAGGGTGTCATTGCAACAGCTGATGAGGCTTTAAAATGTACATTGTCCAGCTTTCTTGACAATTTCTTGATGAAATGATCACAAATATTATCAATCATATAGTTTCTTATTTTAGCTCCCCACTGGATTTGCAATATACAAATTAAAAATTGTATTGACTGCCACATTTTCCTCATGTTTTGGGATATTCTAATTGTACTCTTGTAGCATTATACCCACCATCTACAAATGAGTATTTATTCAGAAACAGAAAAAGTCAACACTAGATTACTCTACCCTTGAGGTAACCGGCAGAAGGCCACCGCCCGCTTTCTTGACCTGGGTATCCTGACAGCCAAGCGCCTGATCACAAAACTATGGAAGTCACCCGATCCTCCCACCTTAATGGCCTGGAAACAGTTGCTGCTGGTGTGGGCTAGGGGGGAAAGTGTGGCATTGCGCACTGAGGATACCTTAGGTCTCCTCAAAAATCCTTTAGCAGCAAGCTGGGATGCTATTCTGCATGATTTTCAGGGCGCACAACCAGGTGATGCACAAGTCTCTGTCCCCCCCCTCCCTGGCAGACCCAGATACTGTAAGATACTGCAAGCAGGGAGCGGTCAAAGTCCTTTCCCCAACGCAACGCACCACCTCCTCTCTCTAACGCTCGGGCTGCAAACACGCCTGATCTATTTGCCACCACCACAAGCAGAAGCCAGTCAACATTCCAAATGGGCCAAGTGCTTCATGGTTCTTTTTATCTGTCCACTCCATATTCTTCCCTCTTCCCAGAGCCATGTAAAGAGACCACTCGCTTCACTTATGACGACTGTGGAGATACACTCCTAACCTGTGCACGCTCAACACAGATGTGATAACGAGCCATCCCTTCTATGGACCCAAGTCCGCATCGGAATGCTCTTTACACTGTAATAGAGAAACTGTATACAATATGTTGACTGTCAAATGTATGGCAGCTATGCTTGCTTTGGAACACCCATTCCTTGTGGATGTGCCTGCTCATTTCCTCAAACGCTTGCATGTGGATGTGTAATAACACAAACTGTTGTAAACAGACAAAGGAGAAAAAGAAATGTTGTGGGGTGGGTCAAAGTCTAAGAAGGGCCTATTGATCTTATGTTCAGATTTCTTGTTTATAGAAGGGTATGCAAATGGCCTCACCACCGAGGTATATTGGACATAGTACGCAGATTACCCAAACCAGCAAACTGCAGCTGGTAATGCTCATAAGCACTCTTACCTGTACGTCCCTTTTGATACAGTTAACTGCTCAGTCCCAAGCGCTATGTCTCCGACGCTCGAGTACTGTAACGTTGCACCAATGTATATTATGCAAAATATGATAACTGCTGTGCAAACTGTATACACTGATTGTAACACAAGATTCAATGTACAGTTTTTTTTTAAACTGAAAGTCAATACCTAAACATACAAGTGGTATGTGATGCAGCCTCTATCATCACAGACCTAATTAGAAGTTTCCCATGCAGCACCCACGTTTTGTACATGTTTAGTGGGATTTACAGCTAAGTAGCTAGAGGCGGATATGATGATGGAGGTGTACATATGAACCGTCGTTTTTTATGTGAAGAATTAATAACATTTGTATTATTAATAGGTGCTTAAGCGTTCTTGAATTTTACCTCCATACATAAAAGTAAGCACCCCAAGTGGGCGAAGATTTACTAATGCTCACAATAGAACACAATTTGTAGTAGAATGGCCATTTGGACTTTTGGAAGATTTGGGTGTCTGCATCAGAGTGGTGATGCCCTGCAATATAGCCCTGAGGCTTCTTTCAAACTTATATCCGCCTGTGCTATCTTGCATGATATGCAAAAACAACAATTGATAGAGAGACTGCTGAACAATGTCCAACATTCACCCCAAGTACAGAGATCTGGGCCTGAATTTATCGTTTTCTTTGCTCGCCATGCCATTCCAGTTTGGACCCAGCCATATGCAAATCAGTTTTGACCCTGTTCCTCAAGGGAACAGTCCAGTCCGAACTGCCGGGCCAGGTCCTCACTGGACCGGAAACAAGGCTGGACTGTTCCCATGAAGAGCAGGGTCAAGACTGATTTGTATATGACTGGGTCCAAACTGGGGTGGAGTGGTGAGCAAAAAAATGATGGATTAGACTCCGATCTGTGCCTTGGGGTGAATGCTTGCATTGTTCTACATTCCGTCCACCATCTGTTCTTTTTGCTATTGCATGATATAGCATCAAGTAAGGGACGACCCACAATTCTTCCAGATTCTGCT
Organism: Triturus cristatus; assembly: GCF_964204655.1. Taxonomy (NCBI): domain Eukaryota; kingdom Metazoa; phylum Chordata; class Amphibia; order Caudata; family Salamandridae; genus Triturus; species Triturus cristatus. The sequence goes on along the minus strand of NC_140589.1, from coordinate 714,492,548 downwards.
GATTAGGAACCGAATCGAGCTCCATGTTATGGTCTAGATGCATTGTGGGAAGCAGGAAGAAGAACACATCATGACATCACAGATTTCTGTTTTTGAGGTAAGTTTGAAGTACTGTCTTAACAGATAAATACACAATGCAACTTTTTTGGTGCTTCAAAAATTAAACAGAATCTTTATTTTCAGGCAATTATATAAGGAATAGGTGTGGCACATTGGAATGTTGGTGTATTTGGTGAAACATGCATATAATTGCTTACATGTAGAATGTTTTTATAAACAAAACCAAACTAGTAGAATAAACAAGCATAGGTTTTCGGTAGTTTCTTTTTTTTATTGAGAAAGTATCAAAAGGTAAAATACAATTACCATTGCAACAGCATAAACACAGTTACATGTTCATAACATCTTATAGATGTAATCAATTTATTTTTCATACCACCATAATATCCATAGTAATCATAAATAGCTCCACAGACAGACACATTAACAAGATACATTTCATAAGATGTCATGAAGGTAGCCATCCATATAAGATGCAAACCCCTCACTAACTGGTGCCCATAGCGTCATCAGTTTACTTCTACTAGGATTATTCTGTATTGTCGTAAATTCCAAGCCTCAGTCAAGAATGAACTCCTGCCAACACGCCCTTGGCTCTGGCGACTCACTTTGTAACCATGCTCTTGCAATGCCCAGTGTTGCCACCATTATTGCAAAACAAATATCCCAACCAGATTGCGAGGTATCTCCCATGAGTTGCCCAACATAATACATTTAGAATCAAAATTAGCTTCCTGCTGTAACAAGTTATTCAATTTATTAAATAATAGAGCCCAAAATAGTAAAAGAATTGGGCAGGTTGCAAAGATGTGAGTAGTATCCACATCTGGCCCAATACACCGAAAACAGAAGTCTCTCTAAACCCTATTCTAAACCATCTACAGGGTGTATAATACATATTCTATTACATCTTAAAGGAATGAGCTTTGAGACGAGATACATTAAGCGTGTTTTAGCCCAGCTGAATACAATATCCTTAGGAGAAACAGGCTGGCCCAAATTCTTAGTCCATTTAGCTGCTATATGCAGAAAATGTTGTTCATTAGACCTGAAGCTCATAAGAATCTGGTAGAGAGTACCAATAGAGCGACGTTTAGGCGTGCAACAAAAATATCCCAAACCCGATTTTGCTCCATCGCGACTTCATTAGCTGGGAAATGAGCAATAAAATCTCTGAGCCGCAGATATCTAAAGAGTCCTGCCTATGTATACCAAATAAATTCTGTAATGCCTCAAAAGGAAAAAATACCCCATCGCAAAACAGTTGATCGAGACATTCTATGCCAATATAGCGCCAGAACTGTGCATAACCATTATCCAATAGCCGAGGCATAATAGGGTTGCAACCGAGGGATTTGTACTGATTAAAGCTCAGAATATTATAGTGCTTTCTAATTCAAAGCCAAATGTTATGATAGGCAGAAAGCAGTTTAAAGTAGACTGTGTCAATCAAGCCTTGAGATGGCACCCACATACGGCCCAAAGTCACATACTCTGGAAAGAAACTTGACAACTGCCAATCATTTATGCCCATAACTGCTGAAACTTTCCAGTCATAGGAGGAGATGAAGTATAGCTGTAATGAAGGGAGGGCTATAGCCTCCATATCACATGATAGCTATAAATACTGAATGGAGCAGGGCTGGGGGGTGGGTGAGGGGGAGGTTTGTATTCCCACATACATTTTTGCCAGCTGGCCACATTGAGCTGCACAACGGATTGAGCTGCAAAGGTAGAATGTTACCCGGGACTTCAACTTCTGAATAAATGGTTCCAAATACAATGCAAATAGCAAGGGAGACAGCGGACAGCCCTGTCTAGTTCTGCGATTGAGCAAGACTTTATCTGACAATCCACCCATGCTAACTATTCGAGCCAACAAGGAGGTATGAAGAGATTCAAAAGAGATGATAAAATATTCTCCTAGCCCCATTTCAGCCATAGCAGGCCACAGAAAGCTCTTCGAGACTCTGTTGAACACTTTCTCTGTGTCAATGATGCTCTTTTTTTTATCCTGAAAACCTTTATTTCTTGGAAACATGTTGACAAGCATAGCAGCCCCTGCCAGAAGTCTGGATACATATACAAGAACCCCACTTCACATACACCTTTTGATGGAGTCACAGCAGTGTAAATGACAGAAAAATGAGGCTTTGTTGGGAGTGTGTACAGCGGGATGGTGTTCTCTCCGGGGAAGCTTAGCTGCTCTCCCCCAGAGTGTGCTTGTCAAACAGGTACTCGCCCATGCCATTCTGGGGTACGCCCAGGCGCTTCAGGTTGGTGATGTAATCTCCAAGTTCCTTGATGGACTTCACCTGTTCCTCCAGGTACTCAGACTCCAGGAAGTCAGAGAGGTGGGGGTCCACGTTGTCAGATGCCACCATGCGCAGGTCCAGCAGGGCCTGGTTGACAGTCTTCTCCAGCTGCAGGGCAGCCTGCATGACTACCAAGGTGTTGCTCCACTCGTCACACTCTGGTTTCTTGACATCCTGCAGCACCACGCGCCCACCACGCTTGTTCTGGTACTTCATTAACTTCTTGGCATGCGCGCGCTCCTCGTGGCTCTGCTCCTTGAAGTACTTGGCCACGTGGCTCAGGGCCACGTCGTCCCGGTCGAAGTAGTAGGACATGGACAGGTAGACGTAGGAGGCGTACAGCTCGGTGTTGATCTTGCGGTTGATGGCCGCCTCACACTCGCAGTTGTAGTTCTGGCGCACCTGGGACTCCATGGCATTGCTGATGGTGTGGTTGTTGGCGATAGATGTAGGTAAATGATGGATAAAGTTTTCAGGAGAGCGCTGAACTCTGAGCCACGTTCTGTTCAAACACTGTTGAAGCAAGAACACAACTCCGAGTTGGGTGTCCATGATGCTCTTAACGAAGACAAAAAGAAAGGGGAATTAACCAACTCTTCAAACCTAGGTGCAATAATATCCGAGAAAACTTTATAAAAACTCAGTTGGAATAAAGTCAGGGCCGGATGCTTTTCCCGAAGCCAACTGAAACAATACTTTCCTATTCTTTACCAAGGTGATTGGTGTGTCCAATACTTTGCGTTGAGTAATGGTTAAGCAGGGAAGTCACACGGCCTGCACATAGCCATTAATCGCCTCTAGTGAATGGGGACTCTTCTCAAAATAAACAGCAGTGTAGAATTCGTGAGATGCAGCTAAAATGCCTGCAGGGTCTAGCATTGTCTGACCAGATGAATTCCAAATACCAATCATTGACTTCTTAGATTGCGATCTCTAATCTGATATGACAACAGGTGGTCCATTTTTCGCTATTTTCAAAACATAACGCCTGTTTTGTCAGTCATCTCCGTTAGGCCGTGTCTCAGATCCTTTTCTGTAACATCATATGGGTAATAGTTTCTCAAATACTTTTTCATCTCTATCTAGATGACCTTTGTAACAGTATTTTCTTTTTCCTTGTCCTACATTTGCCCTTTCACATGTTGCACTGCCAGCGTGCCCACCCCCACACTAGATGCATCACATCTATGACTGCACCGCACACTCACAGCTCACTACCTGAACCACTAGCAGGGCTTGAAGCCTCTTGTCTTTTTCCAGCTGCTACTTGGCCCACTTGCTATCTGGCTGGTTTGCCAGTTCTCCAAAGCAGGGGTAACGGATACGGGAAACATCCACACGAGAAAGACCTTCTCAATTTGGAGGTTTACCGTGCATCTGGATGAAGCAGCAGTAGCAGGGGCGGTTGACTAATCTATAAAGCTATAGCGGCATCTAAATAATGATGGTGTCCACAATAATGATGGTGTCGACACCTCTGTGACTGTGATTCTTCGTAAATGACGCCACATAGATTTGTTACCACCTCTATCATTAGCTCCAGTGTGTCACCCTCTTCAATCGTGTCTGTCATTTTTTCAAAACCATTTTTAATTGTATTTCAATGCCCCCTAAATGTTCACTAATGCCTTTTGTACTCTTTCTTGTATTGTCACTGGACATATAGCATAGCCGCCTCTAAGCCCCAAAAATGTGAGTTGCACCATCTCCAGGAACATTATTTGCAGAAGAATGTTCCCTCATACAATCTAATGTCTGGAGAATCCTCATGAGAGCGTGTCTTGTGCTCACTGCTGGTTGCTAAATGCACCTTCATGTAGGTTAAAAAAGAAAAGAAGATGGGTAGTAGTGGTCCCTATGAGGGAAAAACCTCACAATCAATCTGTAGTATGTATTTACAATTAGCCAAATAAATGTGAATAAGTCAAACCCTATAGTTAGATCGGGGAGCTAAAGTAGCTTAATACACCTACTACCAAGAGGTGCTATTAGCATGTTAGGAACTAACATGCATACAAATATACCAAATGACACAGCTGTTACAGCACACCCTTAATGACGTATATACATCCAAATACAGTTTTGGATAAGTTCTAGACACAGTCCAAATACCAATGCAATTTTCAACCACAGTTTGAGGACAATCTGATGAGACTTGCAGTATGCAGCAAGTAGTCCAAAGAAGTCATCTGTACGTTTTCAATTTCTTTTTATTAATTTTGTCAAAAGGTTTTCCCAGCACACGATCTTGCCAACATGTTTCGTCTAATCCTAGACTTTTTCAAGGCGATTGGGAATGTAGTAGCGATGCGGTCTTATGCAAATAATTCATAGGCCTTAATCCATAAGCGAAATCGAAAACCACTGTTATGGAGTGAAACAGGCCAGTCACAATCAAGCAGGGGACTTCAGCACGTCAAAATGGTTTGTCAGAGATTCCCCGTTGTCTCGTAGCACCATATACGTTGATGACCCTAAATAGTGTCCCGTTAGACAAAAATCTTGTGGTCGTGTCCCGTAACTGTTTAAGGATCGTGAACGTTAATCCACTTGAAAACGAGTTTTTCAGAACCCTGCGCGCTACGCGGAGCAAGAAAAGCCCTGCAACCTCTCAGAGCGGAATTTCACGGCCAGACCAAATTATAAATCTGCATCTTGCTCTTTGAGGCACTGCTGGGGAGGAACTGGGTGGTGGTTCGTTGCCTTTGTCAATATCAGAACCACTCTTCTTGCGTCCTTCGCTTCCTGTCTCTGTCCCATTCTGTGTCAGACATCTGTTTTTAAAAGTGCTGTACATTAATGTGCTGATATATAGAATGTATTGGTTATTTCTAAATGGCTCTATTTTACTTAGAATTAAACATTGAGAATTTACCCATTTAGTTTGATTTTTTTTTTCTCTAAAGTTGGAATTTCTATGGACCTGCTAAGACATGTATATAAACTAGTATGTCTTTACAAGTGTTCCATAGTACTCAAGCCATTTATTGAAAGTTGTGATATTGGTTCATAAGCATATATCAGCACTGACCTATTTACTTATCCTGTTGCAATCAAGCACAATTTATTACAATATCTAAAGTGGATATATACATTTGTATGTTGAAGTCACACTCCCTCAACTTTGTGAAGGACATTTGAAGCAGTTGCATCTTACGCAAGAGGCTCATCTTGTAACAACATAAGTTGTTGCAGCTGTTTGACACACTTGTTAAGCAGGTGCTTCTGATTTGAGAGGGACGTCTAGTAAAGTAATGAACAGTTGTAGTTTTGTTAAAAACTTCACATTGTTTTTTCTGACCTGAAAAGGGCATCTGGTAATTACTTGAGTTACTGTAGCTTTGTGAAAGGGCCGACCGATTGCTTTTTGTCAGTGCTTGTTAACACTTTCTCCTTACTCGCTTCCATTTCAGATCTAAATGTTCATTGACAATGTACATCACTCAAGGTCACTTCTCCCTGGGAGGGTGTGGATAATTTTACAGAATTAGCCCCTCAGTTACTTGACCTTTACCTGTCCGCTTACCTTTGAAAAGACTGGTAGGCCACTTAAATTGGGGTTTTGTACTAATATGGGTATTTCTCTCTAAGTACTCCTTACTGGGGAGTCTTTTTACCACCTTTCTCAATGTAACAATTTGAATAACAATACCACAAAATGGCCAAATCAGTTGTTGCAAGGGATGTAATTTCTTCTTTAGAGCACACAATAGTGAGTTTCTTCATCTCTGCTTTATAAATGAACTGTACTTTGCTGCTGTTAGTCTTGCAGCTAAGACTGTGGTCTGTAAACATCCCAATCATCCCAACAGCTTGTGTCACCTAAGATCAAATTCTGCAGCTGGAAAGGGGAAACATCCTTTACAACAATGTCTTTGCCACACAGCATTTACAAGGCATGCATTTACCATGCATGTAATTTTTGGTGCTTTTACAACACATACCTGTACTACCCATTGTAAGTATAGTTAAGCTAAGTATATATGTGATATATATGTGTGTGTGTGTGTGTATGTGTATATATGTGTATATATATATATTACCTACTGGCGGTCGCCAGTAGTTAGTTATAGTTAGGACATTGTTTCTATTCAAAAAGCATTTTTTCTTTTGCCAATATCTTTAGCCGTTTGATGAATCTTTGCAAACTTTTCAAAACTAAGAGGGCTCTCCGGTCAGCTTCTCTCTTGAATGTTTCTGGGTGATTCGTCCAGAGGGGGCCGAGAAACAAACAAGGGGGGTCCCAAAACACATTTTCTCCATGTTAATTTCCATAGGAAAGTTTAGGCAAAGCTACAGCCCGAACTGCGGATGGAATTACACCAAATTTGGCAAAAAGGAAGCTCTTGGTTCAGAAAGCAACCTTTTTTTTTAATAAATGGTGTAAATCCGTTCAGTTGTTCCTGAGAAATTCAAAAATAAAAAATATCGATATCTGGTGACCGCAGTGGATTCACAAACCCTCCTGAGCAGGAGCTTCATTCTGATTGGCTGCCAACACTCCAAACCAAAGAGTGTTGGCAGTTATCTTGTGACTCGGTTGGACCGAGTCACAAGAAAAAGGTAAAAAAAAAAAGGGGGCAAGGTAGAAACACCCTGACCCCCCTAGGCCTGTTCAGGGTGTCCCACAGGAACCCCCAGGGCCAAAAAAGCATTTATTTTCATTTTTTCGGCAGGATTCGCGCTGGGTGCACGAAACCTGCTGTAATTTTTTTTTTTTAACGAAGCATGGTATCCCGCTCTTCCTTTTAATGAGCCCCCGGGTGGGCCAGGTCCCGGGGGCAATCTTGTTAATATATGCAGGGAGCTCGCGGCCCCCCCGCAGCCCTGGAAACCACCACCTACCCGGCTTCTTCGTAGAATGTGTGGGAAATCCCCTGCCCCCCCACCCTGCCCTGGGGATCGCCACCTCCCCGGGGCATTCTTGACTATGGGTGGGGGGCTTGCGGGCCCCCCCAAGCCCCGGGGACCCCCACCTCCCCGGGGTTTAAATTTAAATAAGAAAGAGTGGGGGGCTCCTGCCCCATCCCACACTGCCCCGGGGACCACCACCTCCCCAGGGCTTTAATCATGCAGGGAGGGGGCCACACAGCCCCCCCTCCAGGAGCCTTCAATGGCCCTGGGGACCGCCACCCCCCAGGGCCAGCTCCAGCAATGTCCCAGGCAGCCCACCCCGGGACATTGCAGATTGCAATGACAGGGCGGGAGCACTGCTCCCGCCCCGTCATTGCAAACTCTGTGGCGCTTCATAGGAGCGAGAGCAGGAAACCTGCTCTCGCTTCCATGAAGCGAAGCTGAATTACTTTTGGGCAAGGCTGATTGCATGTCAGCAGCTCCCACTGTCCAAAAGCAATGCCGGCTCCTGCAGGAGGCGGGGAGCAGCCTGGGACCGTGGGGGCATAGGGGCTCCCCCCATGGTCCCTAACAGGGATGTCAGGCCCTGGGGGATGGGGTCCCCGGGTCCAAAAGTGGCCCAGGGTAGGGGGGCCACGTGGCCCCCCCCTCCCATTAAAAAAAAATAAATAAAAATGAGGCAAAGACCCGGAAGATGGGGTCCCCGGGCTGAAAAAGGCCTCAGGAGGGGGGGAGGGGCGTGGCCCCCTTCCTTTAAAAAACAAAAACAAATATATGGCCATGCCCCGGAGGATGGGGTCCTTCTGCCGTGATAAATAATTTTTATATAAAAAAAAAGGTCAGGCCCCTAGGAATGGGGTCCCCGGGGCTAGAAGTGGCCCAGGGAAGGGGGGCCACATGGTGCCCCTCCTGTATAAATAAAAAATAAAAAAAACATAAGGCCATGCCCTGGAGGATGGGGTCCCCGAGCCTGAAATTGGCCTCGGGAGGGGGGGCGCGCAGCCCCCTTCCAGTTTTTTTTAACGAAATGGGTCAGGCCCTGGAGGGTGGGGTCCCCAGGGCCCAAAAAATAGTAAGAGAAGGGGGGCCACACAGCCCCCCTTCTAAAAATATTAAAAGAAACGAAAAGACGGCATCTTGCCGGAGGCCCCGCCCCCCCCTGCACCACTCTGCAAACGTGCCTCCTGGCGCATTCTGGGTTGGGGGTTAAGTCCCCTTGAATGATAAGGTTTCTTAGGGGCCAACTAGCCCATTAGGTACCTCCAGTAAGCCCCACACAGTGGGATTGCTGAGAGGTGGTCCGAGGCCACGCCCCTTTTTACAAAACGCTACAAACGCGCTTCTTGGCGCATTGCTGGTGGGGCGAAGAGGTCCTCTTGTGTCTTGAGGACCACCCTTCAAAATAAAGAGCAACTGCCCGTGAACATTGTCAGGCAGCGGTTGTTCTCACAGATTCGCCGAGTTAATGGGGCCTGCACAGCCTTTGTATTGGGGGGCTGGAATGCAAGGGAACAGCATTTTGATTAAAAAATTAGGACATAGATGCTATGTATTTATTGTGGATTTTACTATACGATCTAACAGGACCATAATGTATTGTTTCTCTCATTGCAGGGGCTCATTGGAGTTGATATATATAAAACGACTTCCTGTTGGTGGTTATCAATTGTACCCGTGATCAAGGCAAAGTTGGATTGCCGAAACGCGTTGGGGGAGACAGTTAGTAGTCCATGTCCTGCGTTAATAAAGATAATCAGCTGTTCCCGAGTGCGTCTGGTCTCTACTTGGGCAAATAGAGACGTTTTTGGAATATGTATGTGTATGTATATATATATATATATATATATATCAGTACACATGGGGAGTCCAACAATTGAGCCGCACTCAGGTTACAGGTCCGCTTATCCCCAAAGCCTTTATTGGTACAGACAGCTCAGCTCGCCGTTACATCCAAGCAAATGACTGTAGCCCGACGCGTTTCGAGAACATCTCTTCCTCAGGGGCAGCCAACAGTCAATGAAAGCATAATGGACTCCACCTCCCTATTTACCAGCAATCATGCGCCGTGATTCGGCGGCTCTGTATGAGTCAGCATGTCAGGATTCTGGGATACGTAGTCCGTTTATCAAACCTAGATGGATGCTTTCTTAAATTCCATGCTGCATAAAAAGCCCTTGGTAGGCTCCGGCAAGCGTTGCTGTCTTCAATCCATGGCCTGTACCTCACATATTGAGCCCCGTGTATCGGGAACTACATGATTGCTGGTAAATAGGGAGGTGGAGTCCATTATGCTTTCATTGACTGTTGGCTTCCCCTGAGGAAGAGATGTTCTCGAAACGCGTCGGGCTACAGTCATTTGCTTGGATGTAACGGCGAGCTGAGCTGTCTGTACCAATAAAGGCTTTGGGGATAAGCGGACCTGTAACCTGAGTGCGGCTCAATTGTTGGACTCCCCATGTGTACTGATGTATTGGCGGACGTCCTGCCGCCGAGCCTGCACCACCCCAGAATCATCAGGGGGTCACGTAGTTCCCGATACACGGGGCTCAATATGTGAGGTACAGGCCATGGATTGAAGACAGCAACGCTTGCCGGAGCCTACCAAGGGCTTTTTATGCAGCATGGAATTTATGAAAGCATCCATCTAGGTTTGATAAACGGACTACGTATCCCAGAATCCTGACATGCTGACTCATACAGAGCCGCCGAATCACGGCGCATGATTGCTGGTAAATAGGGAGGTGGAGTCCATTATGCTTTCATTGACTGTTGGCTGCCCCTGAGGAAGAGATGTTCTCGAAACGCGTCGGGCTACAGTCATTTGCTTGGATGTAACGGCGAGCTGAGCTGTCTGTACCAATAAAGGCTTTGGGGATAAGCGGACCTGTAACATGAGTGCGGCTCAATTGTTGGACTCCCCATGTGTACTGATGTATGTATGTATATATATATATATATATACACACATATACACACATATATATATTTTTTTTTTTTGGGAGTTGTGTGTAGGGGTATACAGTGGTAAGGGTGTTTTTACGGTTTAGGTGTGGGTAGGGGCATAGTGTAGTAGGGGTATTTTAAGGGCTATGGGGTGGGTAAGGATATTAAGGGTATTTTCAGAGTATAGGGATGGGGCATAGGATAAAAAGGGTAATTTTAGGTTTTAGGGGTGAGTACGGGCATATGGTGGTAAGGGTATTTTTAAGGTTTAGGGGTGGGCAGGGGTATAGAATGCTACGGGTATTTTTTAGGGGTAGGTAAGGGCATAGGTGGTAAGGGAATTTTTAGGGTTTAGGGGTGGGTAGGGCATAAGGTGGTAAGGGTACTTTTACAGTATAGGCGTGGGTAGGGATATGTGAGGGTAAGGGTATTTTTTAGGACTTAGGAGTGGGTAAGGGCGTATAGTGATCTGGGTAATTTAAAGGCGGGTTTTGGGGGTTTCCCCCAATTAGAAAAAAATATTTATTTTTAAAAAGTGGGCCAGTTTAGGGGTCTCCCCGAAAAAAAACCCAATATAAAATTATATATATATATATATATATATATATATGTAATCAAGAAAGCCACTTGCCAGAATCCCCGGAGTTGTCGTGCCTTTCCTTTCTTGGGAGCAGGCGTGGGTTCATGTTTGGTCAGCAAGCAGGTCGCTGACTTACGACACACCCTCTCGTTCAGGTGCACCATGGTGAGACCAGCACTTTGTGGAACTTTGCATTGGACGGCAAAACGCGGTGCCCCCCCCAGCGGTTCGGGTTGCCATTACGGTTTGAGGTGCGGCAAGGGGAGAGAGGTGGGGGTATTCATCGCCTGAGCAAGGGGCTGGAAACAGGCTTTGTTTCATCCTGTTGGGCACCTGAGCTGGAGTGTGGACCATAACCAGCCAGTTGGGACATCACTTGATGTTAGGAGTGTCACTGTACAGACACTCTGTTGGACTACGCTTACCAGCATGCATCGGCTCGGCAGAGGGTGAGCGTGAGGGACCAGCATACCTTCCATTGGAGGAGGAGCGCAATGACATCAGAATGGGAGTGGTTTGTTTACCACCTGCATCTCGTTTGACCCCCAGAGAGCGTGGAGTTCGTGGAACCGGCACTGATGAGAGCCATTGGAGGCTTGAAACGTGTCTGCCTGAGCATTTCAGGGACTGTCAGCACCATGCGCTAACCAAATCAATAAAGCCACTTGCCAGAAACCCCGGAGTTGTGTCGTGCCTTTCCTTTCTTGGGAGCAGGCGTGGGTTTATATATATATATATATATTCCTCAACTCGCTCTCAGCATCCGCCTTTTCAGGAAAAACGAGCGTGGACCCAGGAATCTGTGAAATTATATTTTATTTAATTGCCAGCTCTGCCATTACGCGTTTCGGGCGATCCCGCCCTTGATCACACGACAACTCCTTGTCTTTTGACATTGCCTTTTAAAGTGCAATTGACAATCCAATGAACATGGAGAAAATTCTCTTTTTTTCTCACATATATATCAGTCACAAAATAAAAACATAAATGTTGTAAAGTGGCTGATAAATATCCCATTAAGACGGATTCACAGATATACAAATATATATTTCAAATACATATTAATATCCGCTTAAAATGTCTGAACCACGTCCCCAAATATAACCATGTCCAACTAGTGAAACCCTATAAAGTGCGTATTTCCTTTGTGCAAATAATCAAATTTCTATGTGTCAAATCAAAATAAATATGAATAGGAACACTTAACCAGTTTCAGGTTCCAGTATAGCAATAACCTTAAAGCATCATGATCGAAGGACCCCTAATGCAAACAAGTATTTCACAAACCGATTCCTTAAGTATATCCTTGTATCATATTCATTGGGGCAAGCAACATGGAAAATAAATTGCATAACAACATCACATTTTAAAGTGCATTAGTGCAAAGGACAAATTACAATTGTATCATGAACAATAAATAGTTGATCCCTCAGAAAAACAAATTGAATAAATAGAAGCATAAAATATACTTTCTAAATATGTTTTCTAAAATCCAACCATAAATATCATAAATACATAAATATCCTAAAAATACAAGTAAAAATATCATGTTTAGTAAGAGTAAATTCAAATCGTTGCTGGAGAGGGTATGTAATTTTATACCTTACAAGTCAGAGTATCCCATCTTCTCTTGTTCTTTCTACATCCGTCTATCCATATTTCTCATAGAAATGTGTATAAATCCTCGCTGGTATTCAGGCCCCTAGGTTGTTTGGAATCGAATTGCAATATATAAATTGTTTCCAACCTTCTTAATTTTGATTCCCTATCTCCTCCTCTTTTCTGGGGGGGGCTACAGCCTCTACAATAAAATATTTCAGATGTTTAGGATCACTGTTGTAACAGATCTTAAAATGTCTAGCCACTGGATAACTCTCATCATTGTTGATGATAGCACGAATATGCTGAAGGATCATCTTATGTGCTGCTATTTTGGTGCTATCAATATATTTGAGATTACAGCTGCATGTTAGTACATATACGGCATATTCCGATTTGCAAGTAAGATGTTGTTCTATACTACATATCCTAGTGTTAAATGCCATTGTATATGTAGTAGTATTAACACCATATTGGCAAGCCTTGCAAACAGAACACTTATAGAATCCTTTTCGTGCAGATAACCAGGAACCCTTGCCCTGCGTTTCTAGATTACTCCTTGTAAGTGACATGCCCATGCTGTTCGCCTTCCTAAAGGAAACAGCTGGATTACAAGGTAATAACTTGCCTATCACAGGATCATCTCTCACAATTGGCCAATTTTGTCTTACAATTCCCTAATCTGTTTTTCTCGTCGTGGGAAAGACAAAATTAATCTAGTGGGTTCCTCAGTGACATCTTTATTTGTGTTTTTTTCTCTCTGTATTTCAACAGATCTACTCGTGCCATAGTTTTAGACTTGGCAATTGGAGCATCTATTACCTCTGGCCAGGAACCTATTACGACTTTCTCTCTGTTTGTGTTTACAAACGTCTTCCTCACTGCATATTCGCCTAATGCGTAACATCTCACCATAAGGAATACTTTTGATGAGATGCGGCGGATGTGCGCTTGATGCATGCAGCAGTGTATTTACTGCTGTTGGTTTCCTGAAAAGAGTTGTTGACAATTTGTTGTTAACTATTTGGATCCTTACATCTAAAAATGAGACCATATCTTTACTAATGTAAAATGTAAATTGACTGCATTATCATTTAATAAGTCAATAAAAGTAGTAGCGCTATCTACATCACCATCCCATACTAAAAATAGATCATCAATGTAACGTAACCAGGTTACGACATTTGTGCTGTATATATGTTCATGTTGTTGCATAGGGACCAGCTCCTCCCACCATCCCATAAACAAACAGGCATAACTGGGAGAGAAGCTGACCCCCATAGCAACACCCTGAATCTGCTGGTACATTTTGCCATCAAACAAAAATAAATTGTTTTCCAAACAGAACGACAGCATTTTGAGTAACATTTTAGTATGTTGCGTGAAAACAATCGATCTATTCATTAGGAAATATTCAATCGCCCTCATTCCATCCTTATTTTTCATGCATGTATATAAGGAGGATACATCAAGCGCAATCAATAGATAAGTAGGTTTCCATACAATGTTTTGAATCTTCCTCAGGAAATCACAAGTATCCTGCACAAATGATTTAAGACCATTTACAAAGTCCTGCAGGAAAAAATCAATGTACTTAGAGATATTTTCCAAAAGGCCATCACAGGCAATATAATGGGTCCACCCGGTGGTTTACTGATATTTTTGTGAACCTTTGGTATAAAGTAATCACCGGTATAGTTGGGTACTCCTTTTTAAGATATTTATACTCCTCCCAACTTAGTAGGCCCATGCTCTTCCAAGCGAATAGTTGTGAAAATGGCAGTTCCTGTGTGTCTTTGAATTTCGTGGGAGAGATTTTCCTGTAACATTCAACATTGTTTAATTGTTTATGTGCTTCCTCTAGATATTCTTTGAGGGGCCACAATACTATATTCCCACCTTTGTCTGAATTGCGTATTATGACCTGGTGGTTGTCCTTAGGTTTGTTTATAAGTTGATGATATTTCCTCTCATGGTTAGTGTATTTCATGTTGACATTATTGATGGTAATGTTAAGTTTCTTTATTTGCGCTACTACTTGCTCATTAAAAACATCTATGGAGTCTCTGGCCAAAATAGGAACAAATTTAGATTTTGTTTTTAACGGAGTGTAAGGTTTGATACTGGTTCCTTGAATTTGAGACTGCTGCGAGTTTGGGATATATGGCTCATTTTGACTAACATTAGATGCCAATAGATCACCTCGTTCTAAAACATGTAAGTCCCTCAGTAAATCGTAGTCCGAATTTAAAAGTCCTGACATCTCAGGTTCTTGTAACGATGTATCCACCCTATCCGGATCACCATGTTTACTACGTTGCTGATGGAACATTTTGAGTTTTAGTTTTCGGATGAATCTATAAAGGTCCGCTCTTGTCTGAGTATAATTGAAATTAGACTCCGGACAATATGATAAACCAAGTGATAAAAGCTGCTCTTCTGCACTAGTGAGATCAATATCAGCCAAATTAATAATAGAATTCGACTCCTGGGCATTAGAATTGCCAGTAGCTGCATCCGCAGTTCCTGCTTCTATTTGCGATTTCCCCTCCCACGCCAGCGCCTCTTGGCATTTTCTCCTTGCCTGCCTGTGCCCCCTTCTTCTCCGGGTGGCCCTGTTTTGGTGGGCACTTTGTTGCGTGGTCTTAGTGTCTCCTTCCTGCTGCGTTTTAAAATTTCCTGCTTTTCCCCCCAATGACAATTTGATATTAAAGGGTTCAGATCTGGTACCAAAATTGTCAGAATCCGATCCGCTCTCCACGGCGGAACTCAGATCCGAAACAGAGGGGGAATCAGTCAATTTTTGACTTCTTTGACCTCTTTGGATTTCACTAGTCTTGCCCATACGATTGTTAGCCGTGGCAGTTCTCATAGAATGATATCTCCTTGCAAATGTAAATATTTGCCCATTCGCATAATCATCGCGGTCCCTTTTGAATTTATAAGTTTTTCTAATTTTGATTTTTTCCTCCTCCTTACGTAGACGATTCGTCATTTTTTGTTTGCTCTGGGGATCCCCCTGTTGCTCTATTTCTTTTTCCAACAGCTCAATTTTCTTGATAAGTTCACTTCTATCAATATCCGCGTATTTGACAAGGATTTGAACTAATTTGCGAGACGACTCAAGATTGCACTCCCTCTCCTCCCCCCGCGCCCCCCCCCCTCATTCTGCCATCATGAGAGAATTGGGCGTCTCGTAACTAGGGGCGATCATTATCCGGAGACCCCTGGGAATCCTCCCCACATCTAAGTATCTCCGGAGCGACCGTGCCTCCCACCATTTTGACTGTTCCTGTCGTTTAGGCTTCTCCAATACACAGAAACTGTCCTTGAGCCCTTTGCCCTTACTGTTGGGTTCTTCATTAGCTGCTCTACTGGCCCCTTGTGTGTCTTCCGGGGAATCTGAAAACATCCCCTCAGCCGCCAGTTCGCGATCTTTAAGTATGTCTGCAGACATGTTGGCTAATATAATATAATGTCCCAGTAACACTCCCATCAGTCGGTAAATACCCTGAGGAGCTCTCACTGGTTAGCACACCTCCCCACCTGGGTATTGCCGTTTTCGCGTACCTTATAAAGACTTTGTTGCACCGCTCACGGTTCCCTTTGTAGATGAATGCTTTCTCCAAGTTTCACCCACTTCAAAAGTCCGCCGGTGTATCCCGTTGTCTTCAATGTTGGTCATCTATTTACTTTTGGCTCACAGGGGGCTCCGTCCTTTCCTTTCTCTGAAAACTTTGCTTGGTGCCCCGGGGGTCCCCGCCGAGTCACATCACGAGCCCGCGATGCCTACAGCCGATATCCCGGGACAAGACTTGCAAGATACGTAGCCATTTGTAGGGAGGGGGTCCAGGAGCCGGAGGAAGTCAGTCCGGCAAATATTCCTCAACTCGCTCTCAGCATATATGTATATTATCTACTGGGGGTCGCCAGTAGACAGTTATAGTTAGGACCGAGTTTCCATAGGAAATCTGAAAATTCTATTTTGAATAACTTTGGCGCCGGTTGACGAATCCTCGTGAAATTTAAAAAACTAATGGGGCGCTCCGTTCAGCTCCTACCCTGAAAGTCTCGGGGTGATTCGTCAAGCAGGGGCCGAGAAAAAAGGGGGGTCCCAAAACGCGTTTTCCCCATGCATTTTTCTATAGGACCTTTAGTCGAAGGTACAGCCCGAACGGCTGAACAGAATTACTTGAAATTTGGCAGAGAGGTAGTCCTCAGGTCAGGGAAGTGCCTTTTGCAGGTCTGGTGTCAATCTGTTCAGTAGTTCCTGAGAAAATAGCATTTAAAAGCATATAAATATCTATAAGCGCGCACCGTGCGAGCACCCTAACGTGTGCGAGCGTAATTCTGATTGGTGGTTACATGTTAGTCAACGTTCGAATCGGTCGAAATCAGGAAGTGTCGGCCGCCATTTTGTTTGTTTTCAGTGCGAGAGTGAAAAAGGAAGGTGGCGAACGTGAAAAGGGGGCAGGGTAGAGAGTTCCTGACCCCCTAGCCTTTGTCAGGGGGTCCTTGAAGGACCCCGAAGGCAGAATTTTTTAAAAAAATACATTTTTTAAAAATCGCGGGGGTGCGCGCACCGTGCGCGCACAGTGAAAAACCAAAAAAAACCAAAAAGCTGAGCTGCTGCCAGACTCGGGGATGAAAGCGTGAGTCCAAACTGTGTGTTTTATGCTGTGAAGTCATGTGCTCTGGCCGCTGTGCCACATTTGCGCAAGTAGTGTCAGCATGTAGTTATACCTACTTGGAGGAAATTTTGTTTCGAACATTGTAACTTGTGTATGGTGCTTAGGGGGTGTTATACAGGGAGTGCGAAGGTAAATTCGCGCGTATCAAATCAATTCGGTATTTGTAAAGTGCAAACTACTCACTCGTACGGGTCTGATGGTGCTGGGGGCGTAAGCTGAGCTGCTGCTGGACTCGGGGATAAAGCCGCTGAACTACTGACCCCTACCGGTCTGAAAGTTCTAGGTACGGAAATTAAGTGAGGTATTGCCCAGAGTGTTCTGCTGCTAAATTGAGCTGCTGCTGGACTCGGGGATGAAACCGTGAGCCCAAACTGTGTGTCCTATGCTGTGAAGTCATGTGCTCTGGGCGCTGTGCCACACCTGTCCAAGTAGTGTCAGCAATATTTTATACGTAGTAGGAGGAAGTTTTGTTTGGAACACGGTAACTTGTATATGGTGTTGGTAAGTGATCCGCAGCACTGCCAAAGGCAGTGCACCCAGGACATGCAGCAGACGTGCAAGGTATAGGTGGACGTGAATGGAGTCGACCATGTGTTCGGGCTGCCCTGCTATGCGTCAGTGGCTCTTCTTGTAGCTGCACTGGCTTGCCGTGTGCCAGTCTTGTGGATGAAATGGCACAGCTTGGTGCAATGAGCCAGGTCTGTGTGCAATGGGTGCAGGGCAGGGTTGTGGTGGGAGTGCGTGTGAAGGCCATTTCACGCACGCTAACTACGACAAAGGACTTTTGAGTGTAGGATGTCCACTCATTGTTCTCAAATCGGGCAGTGCTTAGTGTGAGAGATGCTGCAAATATTATGGTATCTGTCAAGGGGGGCTGGCCACTTGCAAGTTCCTTTTCAGAGTAGCAGATGTGTTAACGCAAGATAGCTCAGACAAAGAACCTTTGATCCTTACAGTAACTTCTCCAGCTGCATTCATAGAGGATGTGTACAAAGGCCGGTTGTGGGTATAGTAGGATGTCTGTGACCCTGGTCATCATGGATGAGATGCCCAGCACGTGGCATGTGGGTGGGTTCATTGTGTGTTACATTGCCAAACAGCTGCTCCTCCCTACCACAAGCCCCCACACTTTTGTGCGCTGCACTGTTGTATCCCGTGCACGGGATCACACCATGACACTGCCGTTTGGAGGTGGTGCATGCCACTTTACAACATCGACTGCTGTAGCCCTTGTGGCGGCCACACCAGAACACAGAGACACACTTACAGCACTTCTTGCACACAGACATGTGAAACACCCCGTTCCCTTTGACGCTTGTGCGTGCAGGAGGATGCGTGTGTAGCTACATCTCCAGGCTCGCTGCCAACGCTGAGGTGACATGGTAACGTCTGCTGAAGACAGCACACTGATGTTGCAGGGCCCGTGCCTATCATGCTAACACAATGACCACACGGACATACTTGCTCAGATGCGGATTCGGGGTCGTTGGCGCTCCTGGGGTTGTTGCGATGAGTGTTAAGGCCCTCATGGGTATCCGTGTATCATTCTCATTGACTCTATGGCACCTGTGGGTGTTCAGGTGTGGCTCTTGGCTGTGTTCCCTTTCATGCTGCAGGTAGTGGTCCTGCTTAACACCAGCAGAAAGAAGGTGTAAATTCTCTGGTGCTAACGCGGCTTATCACCGGAATTTGTTTCACATCGCAGTTTTTGCCTTTCGTTGTGAAAGTTGTGATGTGGTTTTTCGTGTACAGAAAAATAAATTAACTGAGCAGTGTATCCCGTCAAGATCCAGCACCTGACCCACTATTCACAATCAATATAAATACAATGAGATTTCTTCATTGATTTTGTGTGTACACTGTAAATGCTCCCACTACCACAGTGCAATTCAATACAGGATTTTAGTATTTAGAATAAATCGCAAAGGTGCACCTCGTGTGTTTTTGCACGGGAACGCCTACTCTGCATCTCATTATCAGCACTTTAACGCAACTACAGTTGAGATAAATCGAACACACTATTCAGAAGCTGGTGCAAACTGCAGATATCACCAGTATTCCCGCGAAGAGAGATAGAGAGAGAAAGAGAGAGAGAGATACTGCCGCCCCTGCGCATCCATGACCAAATAATTACCTGCTGCCACCCGGAGTGTGTACCAGTGGGCACTCCACATGCCCGTCAAAGCTCTGTGGCCCGGCAGATCCCACACATGTCGCTGAGTCCTGAGTCATCAATGGCAGAGACCACATCAGCTTTGGGTGTCGCTAACCCTGTGCAACGCAAGTCAGCGCCAAGTGATCATTGGCTGCTGACGGCCATACAACTTAGGGTGCAACTAACCCTGTGTAACTCAAGTCCGCACCACGTGGTGGTAGGCCCCTGACGGCCACATCAGTTTCGGGTGGCACTAACCCTGTGCAAGTCAAGTCCGCGCCACATGGTAGTAGTCCCCTGACGGCCATACAGCTCAGGGTGCAACTAACCCTCTGTGCAACTTTTCATGGACTCTTTATGATTGAGACCCGTGAGGCGTACGCCATCTAGTCACCACTGGCAATAAAGGATGTGACGTTGTCGATGCATTATATTTGCGTGGTCACATGACCTGTGACGTATGTGCCGGATGGGTGTGGTGTGTGTGCAAACCTGCCCTCAGGGAGTGGCCGTGACATGTTGACAACTAGAGCACTGACCTGCACACCAACAGCGAGTACGCCTGCGTCAGGTAGCTGTGTGGGGGTGTGAAAACCTGTTTTCTCAATGGATTTTCCATAGGAAACTTTAGACAAGGCTCCAGGTCAAACTGCTGAACGGAATTACGGTAAGTTTGGTAGGGAGAAAGGTCATGGTCCAGAAAGCGCGCTTTCTTGCATCGAACGAAAATATAAAATAAAGGTCCCGGGGCAATTTAATATACCGGAGCTCTGTCTGTGCGAGATGACCCGTTCACGCTCCCTCTTCCCAACATCACCACTTTGCAGCTATAGCATTAGAAGCCAGTCAGTCGGGTCGCAGCTCTCGACCTTTATGAGGTAGTATGCTGCTGTGCCTGTACCTCTGCGAGCTACTACGCTGCTGTTCCTTTGGGAGCGGACGGCTCGTAGTACTGCGTCTGTGAGTCGACCGGATGGGCCACAGTTGTCCCTCTGCGAGCCTGGGTGCGAACTGTTCATAAGTCACACTACATAAGCATTGAAAAGCCATTTTGTGATTCAGTCCGTCAGCTGGCATCTGTCCGAGGCATTTCTGAAAACATACCGGAGTTCTTTCCGTGAGAGATACCCCTTTCACGCTGCCTCTCCCCACATCAGCAGGTAACACACCCTCTTCCCACATTACCAACATACCCCCAACAACCTTCTTGGGCCCAGAATTATCCCTGTACGGTTGGACAAACAAGAATCTTAGTCATGTATAGATTTACATATAAAATATTTTATTTAAACAAAACAACAACAAATAAAACTGAAGGGAGTCTGGTGCTGTGGTCGCTGCCATGAAGTTGGGGTTACTGTAATTCAGGACTCAGGACACAGTTCCACATGTGGAATCGGCTTGTATTGAACAGGGTAAGTGGCACCATGTGTCGCGCCTTGTGTTGTACAGGGTTAGTGGCACCACGTGTCGCCGGCCTTGCATATGGAAATATGCCTGACTGATCAAAGGGAGTCTGGTGCTGTGGTCGCTGCCACGAAGTTGGGGTCACTGCCATTCAGGACTCAGGACACAGTTTTACATGTGGGATCGGCTTGTGTTGAACAGGGTTAGTGGCACCACGTGTCAAAAATTCATATTGCAAGCTTTGTTGCCCGCAGTGTAGAGTGTTATTGAGTGTTTGTTGGCACTTGAAGATGATTTTGTTGATTGTACTAAAGCTATAACTGATAGAAAAAAAGTTCTTGAAGCAAGGATACTAAAAGGAAATTATGTAGCAAGGGCCCACAGTCACATGCATTGGTTGGTGGCCCCACTAGCATGCGTAGTTTAGGTTCAGTGGCACCACGTGTCGCCGGCCTTTCATATGCAAATACGCGTCACTAATTAAAGGGAGTCTGGTATTGCGGTCGCTGCCACGAAGTTGGGGTCACTGCCATTCAGGACTCAGGACATAGTTCCACATGTGGGATCGGCTTGTGTTGAACAGGGTTAGTGGCACCATGTGTCGCCGGCCTTGCATATGGAAATATGCCTAACTGATCAAAGGGAGTATGCTGCTGTTGTCGCTGCCACGGACTTGGGGTCACTGCCATTCAGGACTCAGGACACAGTTCCACATGTGGGATTGGCTTGTGTTGAACAGGGTTAGTGGCACCACGTGTCGCGCCTTGTGTTGTACAGGGTTAGTGGCACCACGTGTTGCTGGCTTTGCAAATAGAAATATGCCTAACTGATAGAAGGGAGTCTGGTGCTGTGGTCACTGCCACGGACTTGGGGTCACTGCCATTCAGGACTCAGGACACAGTTCCACATGTGGGACTGTTCGGCTTGTGTTGAACAGGGTTAGTGGCACCACGTGTCGCGCCTTGTGTTGTACAGGGTTAGTGGCACCACGTGTTGCCGGCTTTGCATATGGAAATATGCCTAACTGATAGAAGGGAGTCTGGTGCTGTGGTCACTGCCACGGGCTTGGGGTCACTGCCTTTCAGGACTCAGGACACAGTTACACATGTGGGATTGTTCGGCTTGTGTTGAACAGGGTTAGTGGCACCACGTGTCGCCGGCCTTGCATATGGAAATATGCCTAACTGATCAAAGGGAGTCTGGTGCTGTGGTCGCTGCCACGGACTTGGGGTCACTGCCATTCAGGACTCAGGACACAGTTCCACATGTGGGATCGGCTTGTGTTGAACAGGGTAAGTGGCACCATGTGTCGCGCCTTGTGTTGTACAGGGCTAGTGGCACCACGTGTCGCCGGCTTTGCATATGGAAATATGCCTAACTGATGAAAGGGAGTCTGGTGCTGTGGACGCTGCCACGGACTTTGGGTCACTGCCATTCAGGACTCAGGACACAGTTCCACATGTGGGATCGTTCGGCTTGTGTTGAACAGGGTTAGTGGCACCATGTGTTGCCGGCTTCTGTTGAACAGGGTTAGTGGCACCATGTGTTGCGGCTTGCGTTGAATTCTGCCTCAATAAGTCCATGTGGCGATGACTTGTGGTGCAGTGAGTTAGTGGAACCTGAAGCACTCAGCGTGTGCGCACCCTGCGATGATGCGTGGTCCGGCCGGGCCTTACCGGTAGCAATGTCTTTACATGCTTTGAAAGAATCTTCATAGCAGTCAAAATCGCCAAGTAATTCCATTTCAGTCCTCCAAGGTTTGAAGAGTTGCAGAAGAGCCAAATAGAAAAACCCTCTCTTATCTGGAGTATCATAACTTAATTTCCTGTGATTAATCAAATTTCCTTTGGCATTCTTTAAGAAACATTCATCAGATCCAATTACAGCATGTTTCCCTTCATTTATTTTTTCTGTAACATTTTTTCTAAAACTATAATGTTGCAGTATTTCATATAGACATATGTTTTCCAGGTATGGACTTCTATTTGGATAGTATGCGAGGAACAGTAATTGAGTTATCTGCATGTCCATATTTGCATTCCACATCTTCAAAATTACTGGATTGTAATCATTAATGTACTTCGATTCTTGTGTTCTTTTTATATTAAAAGTATTTTTGGGTGATATTCGAGTGATAGTATGCCTCACTGCTGACATAAAACTGTTAACTCTTCCTTGCGATGACTTATGGTGCACTGAGTTAGTAGTACATTTGGCGCTCAGCGTGTACGTACCCTGCAATGATGCGTGGTCCGGGAGAGCCACACTCGGATCAATGTCATTTGTCTATTGAATTCTGCCTCAATAAGGCCACGTGGCGATGACTTATGGTGCACTGAGTTAGTAGTACCTTTGGTGCTCAGCGTGTACATACCCTGCGATGATGCATAGTCTGGGGGGCCGCACTCAGATCAATGTCTTTTGTGTATTGGATTCTGGCTCAATAAGGCCACGTGGCGATGACTTATGGTGCACTGAGTTAGTAGTACCTTTGGCACTCAGCGTGTACGTATCTTGCGATGATGCGTGGTCTGGGAGGGCCGCACTTGGATCAATGTCTTTTGTCTATTGAATTCTGCCTCAATAAGGGCACGTGGCGATGACTTATGATGCACTGTGTTAGTAGTACCTTTGGCACTCAGCGTGTACGTATCTTGCGATGATGCGTGGTCCGGGGGGCCGCACTCGGATCAATGTCTTTTGTCTATTGAATTCTGCGTCAGTAAGGCCACGTGTCGATGACTTGTGGTGCACTGAGTTAGTGGTACCTTTGGCGCTCAGCGTGTGCGCACCCTGGCATGATGCGTGGTCCGAGAGGGCCGTACTGGGAGGAATGTATCTTGCGTACTGGACTGCGTCATCTGCAATCACTACTCCATCCGAATTGTGATGCCTGCTGTCCGCAGTGTAGATCGAAGGCAGTAGTCTGTACAGACCTAAGTCTGCCGTGCTGTGCCGCTGGGTTCACAGGGGGCCTGTGTCGAGGAGACCCGCAGTCATGGCGGCAGCCTCGTGGCATGGTGAGGCCCGCCGCTCTGGCATAGTCGTTGGTCTTCACAGTTCACAAGTGAACCACACCCAGAGCCCCTGCCTATTTATTCACACTCGTACGCTGAAGTGGCGTACATCGGACCAGCCCACTCTGGTTACGCTTATGCTTAGGGGGGGGGACGATACAGCTACATGACTGAGATCGTCTCTAGTGTTTGACGTAACATGGTTGGGTCCACTGTCCACAGCACTACAGCACCAGTAGTATTTGTGCACATGGAGAGGTGTGTGTTCTGCATACTGAGATGTGTCCAGCACATCACCGCTACACTTTGCATTGTGGGCATTGTCATTCATGGGTGAATTGCTTCTTTCACATATAGATTGTTCACACCTGTCCCAGTATTCAGCTATTGTGTGGCTGAGGGACCATGCCGTTTTCGGAAAGTTTGCTGTCTTGTTCTGCGCTGCCTCAGTGGTAGAGGGGGGGCCCTGGGGGTGGTGGTGGGTATTGTGGCGTTCTTGGGTGTCGGAGCTGCTTGATCAGTAGGTCTATGACATGTGTTGGTCTTCAGATGTGGCTCTGGGCTGGGCTCCCTTTCATACTGTATGTAGTTGTTTAATATTTAAAAAATAAGACATTAAATAATAAATAAAAAAATACAAAAACAATTTTTAGGATATTAAAGTTACAAAATATCGCATTTTTTTTCAAAATTACTGAGAAAAATATAGGTTTTATGAACATTATAATTAGAAATTAGTATTTAAATAACCTTTGAAATACACAAAAAAAATAGATCTCAGGAAGATTAAAGTTAGAAATTAGTATTTAAATAAAAAATCAAATTTACTGAAAAAACGATTGCCACATTTCCCAACATTGAGCTATTATATGGCTAAGGAACCATGCCGTTTTGGGAGGGTTCGCTGTCCTGTTCTGCACTGCCTTGGTGGTAGTAGGGAGAGGGGTTGTACGGGGGGGGAGGTCCTGAGGGTTGTGGCAGTGGGTGTTGTTCTTCTTGGGCGTCGTAAAAAACTATAGGATAAATGAACATTATAATTAGAAGTTAGCATTAAAAAAAACATTGAAATTCACTGAAAAAAATAGGTTTCAGGCACGATATAGATAGAAATTAGCATTTAAAAAACCTTTGAAATTCACTGAAAAAACCATAGATTTCAGGCACGTCATAGTTAAAAATTAACATTTAAAAAACCTTAGAAATTCACTGAAAAAAACATAGGTTTCAGGGACGTTATAGTTAGAAATTAGCATTAAAAAAACCTTCGAAATTCACTGAAAAAAACCATAGATTTCAGGGACGCTATAGTTACTTGGACATTTGACTCATATAAAACCAGAGAAATTCGCCCGTTATAGTTAGTTGAGCTAACTATAACTTGTGCGCCCGCAATGCACTGGTGATGACGTAACATATTACATCACTCATGACATCACTGATGACATCTCAAATATTTGTGGTACAGGTGTTTCAAATATTGTTCGTTTGTGGAGATGTTTTAATTGCAACGATTTTTGTTAATCAAGCAATAAAGATCTCATTATCATTAAAAAAAAACTATATATATATATATATATATATATTCACTTAAAAAACCATAGGTTTCACACATGTTATAGTTAGGTGGTTATTTCACTCGTAAAAAACCAATGAAATTCCCCCGTTATAGTTAGTTGAGATAACTATAATTCGCGCGACCGCCACTCTATCACAAGGATGATGTCATCAGTGATGTCATGAGTGATGCCACTGACCATGTCATGAGTGATGTAATATGTGACGTCATGAGCAGAGGATTGCGGGCGCGCGACTTATAGTTATCTCAACTAACTATAACGGGGGAATTTCATTGGTTTTTTACGAGTGAAATATCCACCTAACTATAACATGTGTGAAACCTATGTTTTTTTAAGTGAATATATATATATATATATATATATATATATCTTAGATAATTTATTCTTACTTTCATGGTAAAGGCATATGCGTGGTTAAGGCCTGCGTTGTAAAAATAATTGTGTGGTAAAAGGCATGAGAGGCAAAAGCATGCATTGTAATGTCGTACAACCGCTGGAAAGTTATGTTTCTCGACTCAATCAAACACAGTCCCCCGTAGCCCCCGTGGTGCGAGGGGGGCCCGCAAGCTCCAGGGGGCACCCTCAGCACAGCACTCAGGCTGCAGAGCTCCTGATAGAGCCCGGAGGGGGCCCCTCCACATGCCTTCAGGGAGGCCTCGTTACGCCAGTGCTGTATGCATTCCCACAGCTATTTTTATTTTGAGGATAAATCTCAGAGCTGCATATATCTGCAAAGGTATATATAACTTTGGACCTATTGCAATATTCCCGCTTGTTGCCCATCTATTGTAATGCACCATGTCATCATTTCCTCCTTAGTTAGAAGTTCTGTGAATATTTCCACTGACAAGGGTGGCATTCATGGAATGCGAACTCACACATGTAATTTAACTCAACGGTTTTCAAGAATTTGTAAAGTAATTTCCAGTTACTCTCTTGATTATTAATTCATGTCTAACACTATGACGTACACACAGTATTCTTCCATGTAAATCAAACCGTGATTCTCTTCAAAGAGAAATGTATATTGGCCACTCTCTCCATTCCTTCACAGGAAGCATGTGAGCTCGAATCATTCATTATTCCCCATGGGGCTGAAGTCTGTATCATTTGCAGGCACTGCATTTCTGGTGTGGACTTTATATATTTTTTACCTCCTCTGCTTAGTTGACCAACATTATATACCATCTGGAATTGAATTTAATCTACAGTACTTCAGTTTTCAATAAATATTGTTTCCTTGGTTACTTATATTTTCAGTTTTTATCATCGACTTATGTTCATTCGACCTTAACCGTGCAACTAGTGTTTTTTTTTTTAGTGTTTCCTGCAGTGGCACTTACTGAAATATGTAATGTATGTGTGTAAATAAGTACAACATCTTCTGGTTTGTATTGATTCTCCTGTATACAGATGCAAGATTGTGTCACCCCTTAAGTACATTTTACAGTATCCACATGTCAGACAGGAGCAGGTTGCTTAGTTGTTTGTGCATCCTTCCTGTCCATATCTGTTTTTTAAAAAAAACTCCATGTTCTTTTCCCTCCTTCTAAAAACAAACTAAAGGTGAACGTGAAACCTCTATATAAACACAGTTTACCTGCTGCCCAGCAACCTTTAATTGTCCAGATGTTGTATAATCCTAGCCTGAGCGCGTCTGTCTGGCTGTCACACTATTCTCCATTGTGCTGCTGGGCACTGCCTCACAACACAAGATAAAAGCAACTCACTGGTCACTCATGCACAGCATCGAAAAGCGTTCGGTGTAGGCTCACAGCAGATACAACATCCCCTCCAACCAACCTCTCCCAGTGGCGGAACACAGCCCCTTACGATGCAGCAGTATGAGGGGTAGGGGGGCCAACCCTTCAATGGACCCCCATACTGCACAAGACCAATGAATATCTGTGAGATATGCGAGACTCAGGGGCCCCTCATTACATTCTGCAAGGTGGGCCATCATTTTGCTTTATGCCACTGAGCGCTCCCCATGCGGTGTATAGTGCTACCCATCTGGTTATGCTCTTCAGCACCTCAGAATGGGGTAAGAGGTGATTTAAAAATGCGACTACTACTTTACAATATGTTTTTTGCTGGTATGCTTTATTAGTAAAAAAATTAAATGTGCAATTTTATTTGGAATAGCAGGATCCGAGCTTTAATAACATAAGAAGAGAATCTCTTTAAACAATTTTTATTTTACACAGTTTTATATAGCGCAAACCTGACCCGAATTGGGTATCTGAGCACTTTACATAGCACCAGTTGCATTACATGAGTACACATTCATTTTTTAAAAAAAAACATT
Organism: Triturus cristatus; assembly: GCF_964204655.1. NCBI lineage: Eukaryota > Metazoa > Chordata > Amphibia > Caudata > Salamandridae > Triturus > Triturus cristatus. The sequence goes on along the minus strand of NC_140589.1, from coordinate 714,465,042 downwards.
TTGTTAGGCACGGGGAGATTAAGTGATTTGCCCAGAATCACAGGATGTTCAGCGTCATTGCCGAGACTCGAACCCTGTTCCCCAGATTCAAGGTCAACCGCCCTAGCCCTTAGGCCAACTCCTTTCCCCAGAACGAATGTAAAGTTTTCAAAATCTTTGGATGTCATGTGAAAAGTATACTCCTTGTGAACTGATGACAAAAAATTAGTTGAAAAGAATTTACTAATGAGCAATATTCTCATAAAAACAATGACTCATATTTTTTCTGAAGTAGAAGTAAGTCAAAATAAAAAGATGTAACTATTTTCAAGCATAGGTGTAACATCTGTGTAAGATACGTAAGAAAACAATAAGAATATTTTGTCATTAAAAGAACAGCCAAGCTTTCAGTATCACTTGACAAATATATAGAGTAGTTGGGCGAGCTGGGGAGTTAACGGACCCCTGCAGAGTCCTACATTACACCACTGTGTGCCTCCTCCTCTGCCGAAAAGATTTTGCATGCATCCACTTATGCTATTTGATGTCTTTCATGGTAGGGGCATCACTTTTATAATAGAATCTGGGTTTGTTTTTGCACAATGTGTTTTATCTATCAGTAATACGTCAATGTAGTTATTGGTATAATGTATGTTTTTTTTTTATATACATGTATTTGTCATTTTGTAAAGATCATACATTAACATGTAATGTATTTATTTCTTAATGTTTTTTCAGCCAGATAAATCTACTAGTGTCTTGTGAGTATCCCCCTCATGGCCCAGTTTAACTCCCCCCTGATTGTACTGCTGTACCGTCAGGTGCTGTGAGCTATTTCAGTGGTCTTGGAAGATAAAGGTCCATGTTCTAGTGACAAGAGATGGACCAGTGCTTAATTTGAGCCGTTGGTTTTCGGGGCTCGGCACCGGCACTTAATTGTCAACACCAGCCCTTGTGCAGTCTGCCACAAGGTGGCGCTGTCTGCCTAATTTAGAGATGACCACAACAATTAATTATTAATTCGATATACATTAAAAATTACTATTACCTGCCGCCCAAGCCATTCTTATAGCTTTGGGAGCCTGAAATAGTCTGAACTGTCTCACTTGTAGGAGTGTGATGGTCAGTAGTTGTGTTGTTAGTATCATTGGCACCGTGGCGCATGGCATGGGCAATGTGTGGTGAAAGCTGCATAGGCGTCCTGACGAGAGCCCTGGCACTTATTTGATTACAAATTAAGCACTGAGATGGACATTTGAAATCTCTGTTTTAATGCCCAGCTCCACACTCACCCTCTTTCCAGTTCAGCATTTGTCATTGATCACTTTCAGAGGCATTTAGAGTGCGTGAAATTGTACTACACGAGTAATCTTTTACGTACCCTAACCATACCTTTGTGAATCAGCCCTGAAACATGTAACTCTATTAGTAAAAGTGCAAAGAGGGCACAGTCCTTTCTATTCGTATTCATTGTGTATGACGCATCCCTAAATGCTCCCAATTTATATGTTGTGTGGTTACGTCGCAAAGGCGTGTAATAGCTCGCACAAAAGTACTACATGATTACTAGTTTAGGACGGTACTCCAAAACGCCCCAAGCTGATCTGAAACAGAATTTCATAAGTAAGATTTATGAAGCAAAAAAATTCTTACTGAACGGTTCGGTAAACATGAACCATCTGATGGGGGGGAAAAAAACCCTGGTGCGTCTATATGAAAAAATACATTCGTAAATGGCAATTAGGTTATATACTGTTTTTAAAAACATTATTCATTCCCTAGTTTAGTATCATACATATCTGTATTTATTATCCTTTATTTAGACATCGATGTTAAAGTAGAAAGCACAAAACATTGCGTTGCAATTACACGAAGTTAAGAACATCTGCTCTGATTACACGTAAAATGCTCGAAAGGGGATTTCACACAACACTGAGTTATAAACTAACAGTCACAAAAGGTTGTAAAACGCGTATGAATTATGCCTAATGCGCTCAGTGACTTAAGAGTCTGCTGTTGAGTTGTGTGTGCGTACTCTGTAGTCTGCAAGGAGGTGCCTCAGAGGGCTAACTGTAAAGATGACAGGTACAGAGGAAATGTATTAAGTAAGTTTATTACTTACAGGACGACACACTCAACCGGAGGCTAAGTGCACCAACACAGAATGACATAAACCCAACCGTCCCAACTGTCACCTGGAACGTCCAGCTGTCAACATTCCAGCTGGGAGCTACCGCGCGCAGGAGGGAGGTGCGCGCGGGGAGAAGAAGCTAAAGGATGCAATGTGAACAAAGAATAAACATAACACATCTCCCTTTCTAGGAGAGAGAAGAACTCAGAGGGTAGAAAACCTCAGATACATTAGTGAACCAGAAGAATCATTCGAAAACAAAATCTTTGTATTTGCTTGGTTTGACCACGCTGCGCCCACATCTACTTGTGGTTATCTCTTCTTCCAAATTGTCCTTTTCCATTCCTGGTTCTCTTTTTGGGTCTTGACAGTCACTTGTAACCAATGGATCACCCGTAGTTTCAGTACATGGAACACATCCTTCTACGCCTTCCCTAATGGCTTCCCGATCCACCTCTGACTCATGGTCATTGCTATGTCCCGAAGAGGTCTCAGATTCGCTAATGTTCAGTTCACTGTTGGCTCCTATGGTTTCAATTTCTTCATCTCTCAGAACTTCTTCTCTGATTATCTCCTCGCGTTGTTGTGACACATGAACACCATCTTCCTCCGAATCTGTTGAATCAAGCTCTATACGACCCAGTTTGTTCCATTTTCCATCGACCTCTTCCCTCCTCCTTTGAAGATGACTGGTTGTGACCTTAGCGTCACTCATCACCTTTTTACAAACAGACAGTGCGGAGGCATGCCATACTTTCCCATCGCTAAGGCGTGCAGAATTGCAAAATACTTTTTCCACTAATAATGGATCAGAGAATCTGTTTTGCCCTTTCACAATGTTACCACTTCTCCTTACTCTCACCAAGTCTCCTTCTTCCAGAGTGGTTTCCTTGCACTTATGTTTGATGTCAAACTTCTCTTTACTCTGCTCTTTTGCCTCTTGTATTCTTTTTTTTACATTTTCTACAGTCCATTCAGATTTCCTTGCGTTTTTCATCCACCCTATATTGTCTTTAGATACGGGAGTCCTCCCTCTAAGAATCTCAAAAGGGCTTACCATAGTTTTCTCTCCTGGTGTTATTCTATAACTCCACACCATTTTTCCCAATTCCTTTCTCCAGCATTTATTATTGTTGTTAGCGAGCTGGATAATGCCTTTCACCACCCTATTAAACCTTTCAACTGCGCCGTTACCCGCTGGGTGGTAGATGCTTGTAGTTTTGTGTTTTATTCCATTTCTGTCCACAAAATTTTTGAAGATCTCAGATGTGAACTGACTTCCGTTATCACTAACTATGGTTTTAGGTATGCCTTCCCTATTAAATACTTTTTCCAAAAATTTGACAATGTCCTGAGCATCCACTTTACTGCAAACCTTAACCTCTGGCCATTTCGAGAAATGATCAACCAAAACCATTACGAACATCTTTTCTTCCTGCCATCTTACTGGACCCATTACATCCACTCCTACTCTCTCCCACGCCATGTTAGGGCACTCTAACGGTTGGAGAGGTGGTCTTAGGACAATTTGGGTTTTATCCGAATTCTCGCAGGGAATGCAGTTCCTCACAGCTCTCTCGATCTGGATGTCGCACCCAGGCCACCATTACCAGCTCTTTATTCTTTGTTTTGTTTTATTGATGCCGAGATGTCCTTCATGGCATATATCAATAAGTCTCTCTCTTAAGGTTGTTGGGGGTATTACCTTACCCTGTCGTAATATCAGATCATTTTCTATAGATAGCTCATTCCTCAACTCCCAGTAGGCCCTCAAATCTTTCCTCATAACTTCTTTCTTAGGCCATCCCTTTACAATGTGCCTTTTGACCTCGTCTAAGTTTCCATCTTTTGCATACTCTTCCTTCCATGTCTCATTAGTTATACTTGGAAACTCTTCATTTACGTTCGCAACACATAGTTCATCCTCTTTCTCTTCTTTTCCCACATGTTGCAAGGGTAACCTACTAAGGAAATCTGCTACGACGTTCTTTGTCCCTGGTAAATACTGTACTTCATAGTTGTAATCCAAAAGTTTGATTGACAATCTTGCCAACCTAGGTGACGCATTGAATAGTCCTTTTACTGTGAGCACTTTTGTCAAAGGTTTGTGGTCACTACGTAAAATGATCCTCTTCCCCCATATGTATTGTCTGTAATGATCTAGACCCCATGCACAAGCTAACGCCTCACGCTCAATTACGGAATACCTTTCCTCTGTTGGTGTCAAAGAACGGGAGGCAAAAGCGATGGTGACTTCCTTTCCTTCTCTCTCAACCTGTGTTAGTACTGCCCCTATGCCCTTGCCACTGGCATCAGTGGTGACTACACATGTTAATTCATTGTCGAAGCCTTTAAGAGGTGGTGCATCACAGATCTCTTTTTTTAGGTTCTTGAAACTGTCTTCACAGTCTTGTGTCCATTCAAATTTGCTTTTATTCTTTAGTAGGGTTCTAATTTGGTATGTTTTCATTGAAAAGTTTCTTACGAACTTGGAATAATATTCCACTAGACCCAAAAATGCTCTGAGTTCCTCCTTATTTTGTGGCACAGGAGCATCTTTGATAGCCTTAATCAATTCCTTCTTGGGTTTCACCCCATCCTTAGTAATTTCATGCCCTAGGTAGGTGACGGTATTATTGCTGAACTTGCACTTTTTGTATTCAGCTGTCAACCCACCTTTCTCCAAAATTTTTAGTACTTGCATAAGTCTTTTGTCATGCTCCGTCTGGTCTTTCCCCATTATGAGAATGTCATCTTGGAAGATGAGAATGTTCTTTACTCCTTTGAATATTTCATGCATCAGTCTTTGAAACAAAGCTGCTGCAGATGCAAGTCCAAAAGGAACTCTTTTAAACCTGAAGCACCCAAAAGGTGTTACAAAGGTGGTAAGGTGTCTGCTCTCAGGATGTAGAGGTACCTGATGGTAAGCTGCAGCTAAGTCAATAGTTGAAAATACAGTCATGTCCTTTGTTAGAGATAACATCTCATTTATCCTTGGCAAAGGGTATTGGTCAATTAGAATGTTTTTGTTTAGGTCGCGTAAATCTATGCATAATCTCAACTTTCCGTTGGCCCTTCTTGCGACCACCAAAGGTGCGACCCACTCTGACGATTCCGTTGCTTCAATTATCTCTGCTTCTAGTAGCTTGTATATTTCCATTTCCACTTCTTCCCTTAGAGACAACGGAATTTGTCTCACCTTATGTACACACGGTACAGCACCTTCCTTGAGCTTGATAATGTGTTGAAACCCCTTAAGTTTCCCGATTTTTCCATTGAAAACTTTTGGGAATTTCTTTACTAATTCACAGTCCTCCTGTTGTGTCACCAAGACAGGTTCAGCACTGTTAGGGTTTAGAGTTATTCCAAGTTTACCTTGGTCCCTCCAACCAAGTACTGATGGACCATTTATGGCTACATATAATTTACTGCTCGTTTCTCTTTCTTTGAATGTGAATTTTAGTTCCTTGTACCCCATAAGTTCAATAGGTTCACCTGTAAATGTCTTGAGGGAGATATCAGGTTTCTCCAACTGTCTTCCTACCTTCCCTCTGAATTTCTCTTTCCAAACTTCACGGTTTACTATTGTGCATGGTGAACCAGAATCAGCTACTATATTAATACTTACTCCACCTATGTCCACCATGCACGTAGGTTTTTTTTTCTTGCATTTCTCTTCCTCTTCCATAGTTGTCTCCTCATTTATCTCCAGCATACATAAGTTGTACACTGACTCATCTGAGGATTCTTGCTCATACTCACCTTCTTCATCGTCTTCCACATATTTTACTTTTTCCTTACTTTTCCTCTTGCATGCTCTCTGGAAATGGCCTATGATGCCACATTGGGTACACTTATTGTTTCTCGCTGGACATTTCCAATCGTTAGCTAGATGTTTTCCACTACCACAACGGTAACATCTTAACTGTTCATACTGTCCTGGATTTCCTTTGTACTTTGGAGTATCTTTCATTTTACTCTTTGTATGTGTTTTTCCACCACTTATCTTTGCCACAACGTTTGTTTCATCCGTTTTATTTTTTCCTTCATTTATTACCTCTTTTGCGCATCTTCCAGTCAACTCTGCTTTCTTGACTATTTCTATTACTTGTAGAAGTGGTTTCTCACCCTTTGCCCATAATGCATCCTGTATGTTGGAATTAGCTGCACACATCACGATCTGATCTCTTATAAAATCGTCGTGCATATTTTCAAATTTGCAAGATAGTGCCAAATTCTTAAGCGCCGACACATAATCATCAATGCTTTCATCTTTCCCCTGTTTTCTTCTGTAAAACTTGTATCTATGTACTGCAACGCATACTGTAGGTTTATAGTAACCATCAAGGTCCTCCATTGCTTCATCATACACATTTCTGTCACCTCCTGCTCTTACTTTTTTAGTTATATTATTATACACTGTCAAACCTCCTGCCCCCAAACAATGTAACAAGATTTTTTTCTTTTCTTCCTGTTTGAGAGGCTCATCCTCCTTATCAAATGTTGATATGTAATTGCAAAAGTATTCTTTCTAATTCTCCCATTTGACACTTGGTACACCTGTTCCCTTCAAGAATGCTTCTGGAGGCTGTAGATTGTACACGTTACCTGATGCCATGTTTAAATCTTTTAATGTCTCTTATTTCAGAAATACCTTTACACTTCTCTTTAAATTAATCTTTTTTTTTTCTAAATTATTCTCACCTGCCGATTAGTAGGAATCACCTTCCGATTTCTGCTCTATACGCTAGGATCGCGCTGGTAGAATTCCTTGTATTTCACAACCCAAAAAAACTTTTTTTTTTTTGATTTGCGTTGAATATCCACCTATTTCCTCATTAAAATGTCGGCACGTTGACTTCCTTTGCGTGACATTGCGCTGTAGCTAGACTGCTAACACACTTCCTGTATAGTCTTCATGCTGTTGCGTCACAACGTTCTATGTTGAACGCCCAATTCTGAGGCGATTTCCGCCGTTCGCTATGGTTCCCAAGATTAGTTCTTCAGGGAGTCGGTATGCAGCACAGCATTGAGTGAGTACATTAGTTAAATTTCAAAGTCTTACCTCACTCGTTCTTCAACAGATGTCAATAATTTATTTCTGCTTCACTTTGCGCGAAGATGCCTTTATTCATACAGGTCACTCATGTATTTCTTCAATGCGCACACCTTTACTTAGAAAGTTCCTTACTTCTTTTGATGTTCACGTCGTCTCCGGTTTCTCTTCAGAATATTTTTCTGCGTAATCTTCTTACTTTTTTTTTTAAAGTCTTACTTTACTCCTTTTAATCCATAAAACGGTTTGCAAATATGTTACTCCTCCCTTGTCTTCATATTTCCGTTGGTTTCATCAATTTCATTTTCTTCCGTTTACAACACTTCAGTGGTGGTCTCAAGTGGTAAAGTCTTTCACTCTTCTTTAAAAAAAAATTTCCAATACCTCATTTATGTTCCTCTTCTTGTGGGTTCAAACGTGCGTCGTCCTCTCACTGCTCGTCGCCAAATTGTAAAGATGACAGGTACAGAGGAAATGTATTAAGTAAGTTTATTACTTACAGGACGACACACTCAACCGGAGGCTAAGTGCACCAACACAGAATGACATAAACCCAACCGTCCCAACTGTCACCTGGAACGTCCAGCTGTCAACATTCCAGCTGGAAGCTACCGCGCGCAGGAGGGAGGTGCGCGCGGGGAGAAGAAGCTAAAGGATGCAATGTGAACAAAGAATAAACATAACAGTGACTGATCTTTAAAAATTCATATCACACAACACTGAGTTATAAACTAACAGTCACAAAAGGTTGTAAAACGCGTATGAATTATGCCTAATGCGCTCAGTGACTTAAGAGTCTGCTGTTGAGTTGTGTGTGCGTACTCTGTAGTCTGCAAGGAGGTGCCTCAGAGGGCTAACTCAGTCTTTTAGGTCGATAAACTGAGTATGATTTAAATGGGTGGTAGTAAGGAACACCTGTCATCTACTGCGCGCAGAAATTAAAGGAACTGTCAGTATAAATACTACATAACAAGATATTTGTAAGTAAAACAGTTTATGAAATGTAGATTGCCCAAACACAATATCTCGATCTCAATTGATGACAACCACAACACGGGTCTTTCTCTTTCAACAATGCTCTCACACTCTGGTGAACATAGCGCTTTCTTCCAGCGCCTCCCTCCCCGCTTTCCCTTTGCTCAGGTGGGGGCGCCCTCTTACCCTCCGAACTCAAATCCCACTTTTAACATTTTTAACATTTAAGTAAAATCACTTTCTTAATATTAACATTGTTTGCTAACTTTTTAGTTCGCTCTTCGTTTTCCGAAATCTTTGATTTTGATTCTATATATAGCGCGTGCTTACGAACGTTTAAAGTCAACCAACCCCATTTTTGTGCTTGTGTTTTAAAAACATAGACTCATGCTATGATCCGCAAATCTGACTATCGACAATTAGCACGTATCGCTATTTATTTCAACAAATAGAACTTAAACAAAAAGCAACAAGAAAACGTATGACGCACACTAATTTGACCATGTTTTGTGTATGATTAGTATACCGCGTGTAACACAATTGGTTTTCAATTATAGACTGCACCGTAATAAAGATATCCACTGACATGTTAAGAGGAGCACAAAATACATCAACTCAACATCTGCACCAAAAAATGTCCGCAGTTAGTGACTGGTACAGCATTCCGTAAAATGTTGGCTAAAGTCGAAGATTAAATGTCCTCTGGCGCCATCAAGTGTTCTGAAAGCAGAACTTCTACCCCTCTCTTTTAGAAACTCCAAATGCTTTCTGATCGAAGTTACGGAGCAGTCATAAAAGCATCCAACATGGCCATGGGATACGGCTTTTCTGCCGCCATTTGTAGCAGTACTAATTCTGGAAACAGGTTTACAGTGGGATGAGAAGCGTGTAAATGAACATGTATATTTAACATTCTCGACTAGAATTATTTAACATTTGTTTCATTAGCATCATCATTAGAGCTCTGAGGTACATGTAATTCTTACACATAAACTTTGTATTGTAGAATTACTATAGCGTTTTTCTGTCTCTTGCTGAGTGAGTCGATACTCTATTTTGTTGTACATGGTGACCTAACGCAAAACGATGGGCCCCCTCAGAATATTATGGGGGGAGCCCTAACCTCTCAAATTTTACAGACCTTTATTGTCATTTGGCTGAATTGGGTCTCCATGAAAGGTTGAGTAACCCCTCCTCCCCCACTCCCGAAGCCCCTGGTTGTGCATCCTGGAAAATTGGCGTTGGTAGGAGGTGCCCCTATGAGGACAGTGCACAGGAAAACAACTTTAAGCTTACTGCCCTTGATCCGGGGAAGATTCACTCTCTTAAGGTACTCATAGTACCATTGGTCAGGCTAGTCTTCATGTCTGTGGAACAAGGGCTGCCGCTTAGCTCTCATTGGTTCAGCAGATGCAGTGGCACCGGGGCCCCGGAGTGTGTGAGGCCCACTGCAAACCATTTATACATTTATTTTACTGCCCAGCTAGGGGTTGGGGAACCCACTTTCCTTGCATACACTAGGACCCTGTGCAACCTTACATCTCTGCTTTCACTCTTTGAAACTACATATACTGTTATTAATGGGAAACAACCGTTACATTGCATGCTTTACAACACATGCTTTTACCCTGCATGCCATTACAATGAAATGGCTTGCTGTAGGGGTTATAAGGTGTTGGATTTAACTCCAACACCTTCCCTACTGTTGCACAGACTGGAGTTGGAATAGTAAATTAAACTATTCCAAACTCCAGCGCATCCCCGACAGCAAGTTGTTGGTAAAAACTTGCGTTGTAACAGCATTTGGGGTAAAAGCATGCGTTTGAACGTCATACAACCGTTATTAGTCTATGCTTTCAAACGGCACAAGTCCTAGAAAAAGCAGTGTGGGGGACTATTAACCTAGTTAATCAGTATGCAAGTGGCATTGCAGTGCGTGGCATCGTAGCGCATGACATTGCGGAGCGTGACATTACAGGAACTGGCATCACAAGAACCCTCCTGATTTAGGCCGAAGATTCACACTTTTGTAAGCTTCACATAAACCAATGTTGCCTTTTTGTCAGCATTAAGCTTTCTCTAGCCATAGTGCTTTAAAAGAAATAGTGATATTTAAATTATTACTACGTCTCCTCAGGAGTAGTATGTGCTATATAAATGCTATTTATTTGGTGCAAATACTGGGAAATATCAACACATCTGACGATCTTACAGTGAATGCATATCTTCTAAACAGGGCCTGACAAAGTGAAAAGCTGCCTCTTTAAAGCATTTGTCAGTGCTAACCAGGTGGGAGCCTTTGCTCCCCTCTGCTGCATTTGCATCAGGTGTGAGGCTCCCGACTGCTGCCAGCCAGGAGACTCCAACAAAAGGAGGCCTGATGACCCCTCAGATTCGGCCTTTGTTAAGAGCCAGCAGGAGTTAGAAATAAGAGAGCCCGTCCCCGCCTGCACGTTGTTGCAATCAAAAGCAGACAACAATGTGCAGGCGCTGCTGAAAGTGTCCCGGTGTTTGGAAATCACACCAGGACAAATTCAGTATCTTTTTCAGTGGGGCTCAACTTCTTTGCAGGGTGGACGGTGTCCACCCTGTGAAAAAAGTGGGGGGACGCCGTCCACCTGCATGTATCTCTGACTCGTGCCCTGCTTTCAAAGTTCTTTTGTCTCAGACACAATGCTAGTGCAGCTGTAGTAGGCATTCAAAAGAAGAGACGTGGCTATTTAATGAAATATCCGCACTAGCGTAAATCATGATTGCAGAAGTTCGATTCATGCACAATTGTACATTGTGAGGGTTCTCTAAAGACATTTGTGCATTTATCTGCCTGCTAATAGTAGACTTCCCAACGAAGCTGCCGACAGCTTCATTATTCTAGTCCTGCTGAATCTCGAGTTCAGTGCCTCTCACTATAAATGTCCTTTATCGGCTATGTTCTCATTCTTTCTAGCCTAGCCAGGGAACCAGGTGGTTTCTTGTCCTCATATCCCAGAGTACCTGTTTGCTACTGAGAAATGTCGGTACATCTCCATTTAAAGTATTGCATTTCTGCAGAGAAGTGCAGGGACTCCGCCATATTTATGAAAAAGTGGCACATTGCTACGCTGTGTCACTGGGAAAGGGCAGGAAATGTGCTGTATTTAAGGCAATACAGCGTATTCCTGTCCATTCTCATGCGCTGGCACACAATGGGCTGCCAACTGCCAACGCATGCATTGACTGCAAGATTGTTTTTGTGCAGGAAGGGGCACCTTCCTGCCAAAAACAATCCTGAGAGGCCTCAACATATATCTCCTTGTTACGCCTCTCCTGGGGAGGCGTATCTTTCTGGCACATTCCCAGATTTACAAGTGCTTGTAAATCCAAAAATGCGTCAAAATCCATGGATGTTGCCTGGGAACACCCAGGGAAACGTCTCCCTTTTGCAGGGCAACGCAACGCAGTGGTTTACGCTGCTTTACATTACTTGCAATTTATGAAGCCATGCAGGTCAACGCAAGATGGCCTTGCGGACTTCATAAATCAAATTTTTCATTTGGGTCACCTACATGGTGTCTATATTGCTATATGTCGAATGCGGAACGACTTCTTCACGAGAGAGTCTAGATTTTAAAAGGGGCATATCATAGCCCAAGACTATGTAACCACAAAAACCAACAAATAACGAGAGAGCGCATACCGAATAAGACGTGACATGGTCTTCTGTTATAACAAAGAGGGACAAAATATACCTAGGGACAAACGAATCCCCAGTACAAGATTTGGACATGTTTATTTCACTGTTTGGTCGTCCTTGCAAACAATGATTAAAGCCTTGAAAAAGTTTCTATGAAACGAAACACGTGTCGGCTGCCGGTTCAACACTTGAAAGGAGGATTGTCACATCAAGCTGCGTAATCCTGTTCATATTGTTACTGTGTTTTAACTTTGTAACTCAATTTTCTGACAATTATTCATATTAAATTGATACGGCAAGAACAACATTGATGTCCTGCTGGTATTTTGAACTGATTTATTCAAATAACTTTATGAATCAACATAAAATTGAACAGGAGTGCCGAGGTTGATTTCTGTCTTATGTTTTCACTGGGTCCGTTTGGGATCCGGTGTTTTTGCACCTTAGGCAGTGGGGTGCGGTTCTCTTAACCTTAAGGAGCACCAGTACTTGTTTGGTCATATTGAACGCACAAGAGGAATCAATGTGCTACCAATGATTCCACCACTGCCATTTGTAAATATTGTATGGTGTCTATATTGTCTCTGCTAGAAAGCTGTAAACATTTGAGGGCGCGTCCTGGGGCAAAGTATGAATTGTGGCAGTTTTCTCATACAGTAATTAGCTGATGAATGCTAACTGTCATTCCCGTCGTCTGTTGTACTTATATATCATTGCTTCTTCCATTAATCTCGGAGTCGGGTGGTCTAGATGCTGCCAAAAACACGCCCTCTCATTTTTTGGTTGCTCAAGGCAGAAGCAACGATCTCCAAACTCTTCATTTTTTACACATCACATCAAACCACAGCACCAGTCAGGCAAACTCAGTGCTAGCATGCCTGCAAGGAGCGAGAAACAAAATAATAAAATTGTATCCCTCACATTTTTGTGGAGTTCTCTGCCCCCTAAATATTAAAATTACTGAGAACCTTAACACCGTTACTGCTGACATACCCTGCCCTACTCTTCCAATATTTCTGGTGAAACAGCTCACTAATGTATGTGGAAGTGACATTGCTAGAGCTAAGAGAGTTTCCTTCCTGTAACCAAGTGCTACCTAATAGCAATTATTGCCAGTTTGAAGCAAAAGGTTTTTCAACAAGCCTCAAGAAACCACTGAGGAAAAACAGGTACAAAAATCAGTAAACAAGGAGAGAAGATAACGCTGACAAAAAGTTAACAGAGAACTTCCAACACATGGTACTGAAGGTTCTAGCTTCTTATAAATGGCAAAACAGGAAGTGGTTGGCGAAAAGAAGCAGGAAGTGACAAACAGGAAGTAGTGTCGGCATGGTGGATTGGGAAAGAAGCATAACAAGTGACTGTGGAGGCCAAGATGGTTTGGGAAAAACAAAATAGGCAGCTTCTTGCTCTCGATGCAGTGATAGCTGCGAGTGGTGCTATATTGTCATGCAAAGAATCACGCCAGAGAAAGATTAGCTGAAGCAATGTCAGGAAGTATATTGGAGGTGCGCAGAACCCCAAAAGGATACTGCCCCAGTGGTGCTGGAACAATGTTCAGAATGGGGCTACTACCATTAATGTTACATCACCGATCACCCAAGTCAAAGTGATTGTGAAAAATCCAAGCTTCACACAAAAAACGAGTGCATCAAATAATTTAAGTCCATTCAGCAGGAAAGTGGTAAGGGCGTGGAATGTAGGTAGACAGATGGGGGCTGATTTACAAGCCCATTGCTCTTCTGGGTCTCACGTTTTTGATGCACCGTCGGTGCAGTGTGCCTGCCCATATTTACAAGGCCACATAAAGCCACCCTGCGTGTCTTTTCATGGCCTTGTAAATATAGCCCCCTTTCATGCTTTACTCTGCGTGAAAGGGGCATTCAATGGGTGTTGCTGTGGGTGTTCCCACGCAACATCAATGGAACTTGACGCAGTCCCTGATTTACAAGGTTTTATAAACCTGGGAATGCGTCAGATTCCTACGCCTCCTCAGGGAAGGCGTAAGGGAGGCACAATGAGGGAAAATACCTTAATTTCGAATTTTTCCTTTTTCTTTGTGTGCTGCATTGTGCAGCACACATAGAAAGAGGAAAACACCTCTCGTGATTGTTTTTGTGCAGGAAGGTGTCTGCACAAAACCAATCACTCCTACAATGCAGACACCCTTGTACTATGCCCGAAGGGTGCCTAGGTTGGCACATGGCAGCACATTATGCACAAGCACAGGGTAAAAGGACAAGAATGTGCCATATCCTGTAGATACAGTGCATTCCTGCCCTTTTCTTTTGATGCAGGGCAGCGCAGCAGGAAGTCTTGCTGCCCACAGTGCATCAAAGTATTGTGAGGTCGATGGTGCATAATATCACTAAAGCTGGGAGTGATAAATCATGGTTATTTACAGACAATGCCTTTTTCATTTAAGTGGCCACCAAATGTGCACAGACATGCAGTTTTACTGATAAACCTGTATAGAGCACAAATAACGTGTGGGAATCAGGTTTCAGTGAATAATTGACATTAGCACATCACGAAATAGTCTTGATTTGTTTTGATCCAACTTAAAATGTTTGTTCCTATTATAAAAGAGTGCTTCATTCATGATGTCCTAACTACTGACAAATTTTGAAATATTTGTACGGTCCACTTACAGGTATTTAGATTTTGTGGTGTTTGAAAAAAGTTGACATGCTACCGTCTCTCCTTTCACACTCCCTATACACCAGCAAGATTGTCACATAGTTTAGTTTACAAAACTATGTTTCATTGTAGTCCGAGAATGAAAAGTAAATACCAATCTCCAAGGTGATCAAATAAGCAGCTATTTGTCAGAAAACATAGCCTGACATTTGACCTTTTTCTTTGAACACACAGCAAATGTGCCAAGAAAAACACAAACTGAAGCATGTTTATTTCTGTGGGCACTGCAGCCCCTGCCTTGATTCCCTACTTCCAACTCCTATGTACTTCCCGTGCCTTAAAGGTGGGGAAACGCAGTTTGTCAGAACTAACCAGTATCCAAAGAGAACGTTGTACTATCAAGGGTGTGTGGGTTTCCATATTCGAGGATCATGGTGTGCTCTGGTTTGCCACATTGGCGAAAAAACAGGAGGATAACTTCTGCCTGGTGCAGAATAATTGGAGGAAGGAAACTGTGCAGGCTGCAGTCTGTCAGGGTCTTCTACACTACCCGGTCGAGTATTTCATTAGAAGTGCTACATGGAAATGTAACTCCCCAGCGGTAGGCTGCACACAACTAGTGCATTTCGTACATTTCTTTGGAGAACAAGTAAAAACAAATGATGACGGAAGTAAAGTCTGAATCCCCACCAGATCCCTGCCCAAATTTTAATTTCGCTCTTTTGGCTTCTATACTAAGCCCTTTTCTGACTCAAATTTTCAACCTATCCCTGTCTACCGCAGAGTACTGACGCTTGGAAGCATGCTTAATAACCTCATTAGTAAAAAAAATCAGGCATGGATGTTTGAATCCTATCTAATCATTGGCCAATTTTATTGCTCACCTACATTTCGATAGTTCTCGAAGGACTAGTCACCGCCCAGCTTATTGCCTTTCTTGAAAACAGTAACCTGTTAGACTCATTTCAGACAAGATTTAGAGCTAACCGCACAGAATGAACCCTCCTTGTCATATTAGACAACATCAGAATAGAAGTGGATCAGTGCAAGGCCGCCGTCCTGATCTTACTTGATCTCTCCACAGCATTTGATACGGTTTCCTATTATTTACTGATAAAAACCTTTGAGATTTGGATTCACTCCAAAGCCCTAAAATGATTAGCTCCTTTTTAAGTCAGAGAACCCGATCCATGCAATTAGACACTTTCAGTTCTCTTTACGGTAAATTGAAATGCAGAGTTCCTCAGGGCTCCTCCTTAAGCCCAATACTCTTCAATGTGCACGTCTCATCCATTGGGAAAGTTGTCAGTAAATGGGAATTTGAGATCTACACTTACGCAGATGACACCCAACTGGTAATCTTGATAGGGGAAAGACACCAGGAAACTAGGGAAAATCTTACCAGCTGTTTTACAGAGGTGTCAAGCTGGATGAGAGCACACTGTCTGAAATTAAACATAAATAGACAGAGATACTGCCCTTTGGTGGTGCTCAATAGTTTTAGGACTTCCTATTGGTGGCCGACAGCTTTGGGCTCAACTCCTGTGCCCAAGAAAGTGACAAAAAACATAGGGGTTTTAATCAACAACTCTTTAGCCATGCAGGAGCAGGTCAACACCATGTGTGGCAAATGCTTGACATGCTTCCACTCCTGAGTTCTTCCACTGGATTCCTGTAGCCTTACGTAGAACCATAGTCCAGGCACTAGTCACAAGTAGACTGGACTACGGGAATGTGCTTTATGTGGACATGGCTGACTACCTATTTTCCCGTCTTCAGGTAAAAGTGCAGCAGCCAGACTCATCTGCAACAAAAATAGATTTACCTCAGCCACACACAGTTCAAAAAGGCTTCACTGGCTAGCTATGCGCAAAAGAGCAACATTTAAACTTTTTTGCCATGCACACAAAGCACTTCATAAACCAGGCTCAGCAATGCTACATTCTAAACTAGAATTTTGCAAACCAACTCAAAACTTGAGATCACAGAACCTAGCACTACAACGAAGCGCGTCATGGATAACCACATTATTTTCTGAAAAAAACTTAAAAACTTGCCTTTTCCCAGATTAATCTTGAACTGAATTCTATTCCTGTAAAAACCCGGCCTCAGACTGTTGAGTTTTCAGCAACTTCAGCACCGTGATATCTCCTAGGGGATGAGTAATTGCACCTACCAATACACCATATATTTGCATTCTGTCCTTACATCTGTGCACTGTCTTTACATCTTGATGATATTAACTTATAATGAATGGGAGCTTGCATTTCCTGAATAAAAGCTTGTCTCTAATTTCCTCATTATAGGTGACTTATGTGTCTAGTTATTGTAATAAAGCTCCACTCTGATACATTTTTACAGTTGACTAATGACGTCACAATATTTTCTGCCATGAGCCAGGATGAAAGGTAGGTCATAGAGCATATACATATATCTTTAAAATTATGCATGGTTAATACTTTAATAGTCATTTAGTTAAAAAATCAACACTTAACTTATTAAAACATACATAATTTTTTTAAATAAAATAATATATTTAGATGATTTATTATTAAGTAAATATTTATTTTGAAGAGGGAATGTGCTCTTACATTTGAATTATATCAGTCCTAGTGAAAAAATAAGTTTTCATTAATTTCACATTTATATTTCACAATAAAATAAATATATTTCTTTTTAAATGCATAAAATGTCATCATTTTCCCTGTTCTTTCCCAACTGTGGTCATACAGTGCTGGAGTTGTAAGACAGTGGGAAGGGTTGACCATAAGCTTACCAGTTTGAAAAGAGTACACAACTGATTTTTTTTTTTTTTTTTTTAAACCTTTATTTCTGCAAGAAGCTGGACACAGCTATTCAGCCGACAACCCGGAGGTTCGGCAGCTTCGGTAGGAGAGGACTAAGAAGCGTCCACAGTGCATTGAAGGAGCAGTGAAAAGGTTCCATTTTTAAATAATTACAAACACACAACAAACCCCAGCAAGGCAACAACACTGAATGCCCACGGTGTTAGCCCCTCAGGGGGGAGCCGGACCCCAATCGTCTAACAGTTACAGTACTGTGAAAAGAGGAAAACGGGGGGAAAGCAGAGGCCCAAGAAGTCAATTAACCATCACATCTGCATACTAAGCTGGAAAGAAGGTCAAGAAGAAAGCTGTTCCTCGGGGGGGATCCAGATCAGGGGCAAGACATATTCCCCCCCCTGTATTGATTCCACCGCCCCCAGATGGCATGCCACTTCCGAGGGCGGCCTCTAGCGCAATAGACTGTCTTCTCCCTGAGCATACTCCAGTCCATATTTTCTTTCCACGCGGTTAACGTGGGGGCCCCACGGAACCCCACAAGCGCGCGATGTCTCTCTTAGCAACCATGTTACCCAGAGTCACCCACTGGGTCTGTGCCTCATCATGATCAGTGGGCCCCCAGACATTCAGGAGACAACACCGCGCTTCCGGCTGCATAGCAATGCCCGTCACCTCCCCCATCACCGCATGAACTCGCCTCCAAAATTCCGTAATGACATCACATTCCCAGATGATATGGAGGAAAGTACCCACCATACCACATCCCCTCCTACATAGGCCTTCCTCAGAGAATGTACACAACTGATTTAATATTGTGTCAATAACACGCTCCATATAGATTTACTTGTGCTGAATAACAGACTTGTTGAGGAGTCTGTAATAGTGACTCTGTATATCTGTTTAATTTGTACTTTCTGTTGTAAGGACCTTTATTAAAATGTGCTAATAACTTTAGCACCATTTGAAAAATCTTCATGAATTTAGGCAACTAACTCATTCAGCTTAGTTTTTTTAAACAATTGTATTAGTTTCAGAAATATATAAAACATATCTCACAGTCTTTTACATGATATTAGACAACCATAGCATAACAGTATAATCCAGGATGTCACTTCATTCAAAACAATTCATACACCCTCGGAATTGTACTCTATACGAGAAATCTAAAGTAAGATAATAACAGAAACAGAACAGATGGGAGGGAGTGTCCAGTTAAGAGTTAAATCGCTCATTTACTTACCCACCATAGCTCTTGTGGGGTGTGTCACCTTACAGCCAGTATATACAATTGATGGTCTCAAATATGTGGGGGTGGAGATGGTCACCTCTCCTTCCTCTATAAAGTTTTGTTCCGGGCATACGGCTTATGCCTCATTCAGTCGTCTATTTCTTGTTTACGTACCAAGTACCCAGTGTGATCTAGATCAGGGAAATCCTCCATAATTGCATCCCAATCATGTGCTGTACTCTGACTACACAATCCTTTTCTCTTTCCTCAGAGCTACGCCCTCGCATTCAGTCCAGTTTTGTAACTCTCTATGCAATTTCCATAAGTTTGGGCCCAGGGCACTCTTCCAGCGCATTGCAATATGCCGTGTAGCCAGAAGTAGCACCAGATCAATAAATCTACTACAGACTTTCTTCCTTATGAGTGTGGAAATTGACCAATTAGGCACACCCCCAGTGTGTTAGATGATATACGCCACATAACCTCCACCATGACCTGTAGTACCATATTTAATCCACACAAAGAAGGGGGGAGAGGATGCATTCCAACCCCGATCTCCACAGTCAAAATACAATTCACACAAAAGAGAGTTAGGAATGTGTACTATGGTTCAGTAGTGGCATGTGCTCTGTGAAAAAAGACTGCCCTCACTCGCAAATTGTTACATGCTTCATCATCGGGCTTGCTAACTGACACCCCTGTCAGACAAACGCCAGGGGTGCAGCAAAGGGGAGGGGAAGACAATACAAACATAAAATAGCGGGATCACCTAAGAATGTGCAGTTTCTGAAAGTTAAAACTAGCCCAGGTGTGTCCGCGATATTATTTTATTCCTGGATCACCTGGCCAGGGTTAAAAATGTGAAGGATGGCAGTGAAAAGAGAAAATTAGGATCAATTCACCCCTCCTTGCTGCAAAAGTGTTGACATGTTTCTGCCGATTAGACCATATAAGGGGGCAGCAGAAAGGCATTCTATCCCCCTAGATTTAGAGAGGAGGTGTCTAAGTAATAACTGCTTTGAAGATAATAAATGTATATTGATTTAAACTAATCTTTATGATCTTGCGTGACTTTCAGTGGATCGTGAAAAGTAAAAAGGAATGCATATTGTGGTCCTTGTGTTTTATAATAATAATAATCCACATTTGTAAAGCGCGAACAATCACCCGTAAGGGTCTCTAGGCGCTGGGGGCCGTCGGGAAGATAAAGCAAGCTGTTGCCCAGAGTCACATGGTGCTGGGCTAATCTGTCGCCGGCTCCGGGGATCGAACCGTGATCCCCACATTCCGGAGTCAGTCGTCCCGGCCGCGGCGCCACACCTCTTCTTGAGAGGAAGCATGTAAGAGAGAAGTACTGTGATGATTAGAAGAGTAGGAAAGAATAGGTGATGTTTGAAAACACTCTGCTATACACACTTGCAACTTTATGAAGGAGTATTACTGGAGATAGTGTTTACCAGACTCTACTATTCATGTTTATTGGTTTGAGAAGAGTTGTGAGTAGAGTTAAGGCTTATCCAAACACCCTACAATGCGCACCCAGCATCCGAGATAAAAGAAAGCCCAGTCCCTCCCCAAACAATCCTGAGAGGCCTCAATATATTTCGCCTCCTTACCCCTCTCCTAGGGACGCTTTTCTTTTTGGCGCATTCCCAGGTTTACAAATGCTTGTAAATCCAAGAATGTCTCAAAGAATGTCTCAAAATCCATAAATGTTGCATGGGAACACCCATGGAAATAACTTCCTGCCTCAGAGCAAACCACTGCGTTAGTGGTTTGCACTGCTTGACATTACTCGAGATTTATGAAGCCACACAGGGCCAAGCAAGGTGACTTCATAAAACTAATTTTTCATTTGTGTCGCCTTCACAGGGTCTATAGTTTACCTGCTAGAAAGATGCAAACATTTATGATGGTGCTTTCTGTGCAAAATCAACGTATGAGAAACCGCTGCAAACTATGAATTGTGGCAGTTTTCTCATACAGTAATTAGCTTAAGGATGCTAACTGTCATTCCAGTCGTCTGACATAGTATATATGATTGTTTCTTCCATTAATCTCGGAGTCAGCTGGTTTAGATGCTTCTAGAAATCTGCCCTTATTTTTTGGTTGCTCAAGGCAGAAATAGCGAACTTCAAACTCTTCATTTCATTACACATCACATCAAACCACAACACCAGTCACCCAAACTCTCACTGCTAGAAGCGTGCAAGGAGCGATAAACGAAATACTAAGATTGCATCTTCCCACATCTTTGTGGAGTTCTCTGCCCCCAAAATATTAAAATTACAGTGAACGTTAACACCTTTACCATTGACAGTACTCTGCCCCACTCTTCCAATATATTTGTTGAAACAGCTCACTAATGTTTGTGGAAGTGACACTGATAGGAATAAGGGAGTCTCCTTCCTGTAACCACTGTGCCACTTAAAAGCAATTATTGCCAGTTGGAAGCAAAAGGTGTCTCAACAAGCCTCAAGGATCCACTGAGGAAAAACAGGTACAGACATCAGTAAGCGAGGAGAGAAGACCACGCTGACAAAAAGTTAAGGGAGAACTGCCAACACATGGTGCTGAAGGTTCTAGCTTCTTATAAATGGCGAAACAGGAAGTGGTTGGCGTTAAGAAGCAGGAAGTGACAAACAGGAAGTAATGTCAGCATGATGGATTGGGAAATAAGCATAACAAGTGACTGTGGTGGCCAAGATGATTTGGGAAAAACAAAGTAGGCAGCTTCTTGTTCTGCAGCACACATAGAAAGAGGAAAACACCTCTGGTGATTGTTTTTGTGCAGGAAGGTGTCTCTGCACAAAAACAATCACTCCTACAATGCAGACACCCTTGTACCATGACCCAAAGGTACCTGCGTTGGCACATGGCAGCCCATTGTGCACAAGCACAGAGTAAAAGGACAAGAATGTGCCATATCTTGTAGATTAGGTGCATACCTGCCTTTTCATTTGAGGCAGGGCAGCGCAGCAGGAAGACTTGCTGCACCGCTGTGCATCAAAATATTGTAAATGAGGCCCATGATGTGCATTTTGGAGCACACTGTTGCAAATATATTACTAAAACTGGGTGTGATAAATCATGGTCATTTACAGACAATACTCTTTCCATTTAAGTGGCCACTAAATTTGCCCAGGCATGCAGTTTTACTGACAAACCTATGTAGAGCACAAATAACGTGCGGCAATCGGGTTTCCGTGAATAATTGCCATTTGCACATCACAAAATAAAGAGTTTTTCATTTGTTTTGATCCAACTAAAAACGTTTGTTTCTATTATGAAAAAAGTGCTTCAATCATGATTTCCTAACCACTGACAAATTTTGCAATATTTGTACGGTCGACTTACAGGTATTTAGATTTTGTGGTGTTTGCAAAAAAATTATATTCTGAAATCTCTCCTTTCACACTCCCTATACGCTAGCAAGATTGTCACATAGTTCACTTTACAAAATTATCTCTCATTGTAGTCCGAGAATGAAAAGTAAATACCAATCTCCAAGGTGAACAAATAAGCAGCTATTTGTTAGAAAACATAGCCTGACATCTGACATTTTTTCTTTGAGCCCACAGCAAACGTGACAAGAAAAATATAAACTCAAGTATGGTTATTTCTGCGGGCACTGCAGCCCCTCCCCTGCATGCCTACTTCCAACTCCTATGTACTCCACGTGCCTTAACAGTGGGTAAACACAGTTTGCCAGAACCAAGCGGTATCCAAGGAGAACGTTGTACCATCAAGGGTCTGAATGTGTGACTTTCCATATTCGAGGATCGTGTTGTGCTCTGGTTTGCCACATTGGCGAAAAAACAGGAGGATGACTTCTGCCTGGTGCAGAATGATTGGAGGCAGGAAACTGTGCAGGCTACAGTCTGATGTGGTGTTCTACTCTACTCGGTTGAGTACTTCATTAGAAGTGCTACATGGAAATGTAACTCCCCAGTGGTAGGCTGCACACAACTAGTGCATTTCGTACATTTCTTTGTAGAACAAGTAAAAAAAATGATGATGGAAGTAAAGTCTGGATCCCCACTAGATACCTGCCCAAATTTTATTTTCGCTCGTTTGGCCTCTATACTAAGCCCTTTTCTGACTCAAATTTTCAACCTATCCCTTTCTACCGCAGAGTACCGTGATGCCTGGAAGCATGCATTAATAACCTCCTTAGCAAAAAAAAATCAGGCATGGATGTTTGAATCCTATCTAACCCTTGATCCATTTCATTGCTCCCCTACATGTCGATAGTTCTCGAAGGATTAGTCACCGCCCAGCTTATTGCCTTTCTTGAAAACAGTAACCTGTTAGACTCATTTCAGATTTAGAGCTAACATCACAGAACCTCCAGAATAGAGGTGGATCAGTGCAAGGCCGCAGTCCTGATCCTACTTGATCTCTCCGCAGCATTTGATACTGTTTACCATTATTTACTGATAAAAAAAACTTTATGGGATTTGAATTCACTCCAAAGCCCTAAAATGATTTGGTTCCTTTTTAAGTAAGAGAATCCAATCCATGCAGTTAGACACTTTCAGGTCTCTTTCCCGTAAATCGAAATGCAGAGTTTCTCGGGGCTCCTCCTAAAGCCCAATACTCTTCAATGTGTACGACTCATCCATTGGGAAAATTGTCAGGAAATGAGAATTTGAGATCTACTCTTACGCAAATGACACCCAACTGGTAATCTTGATAGGGGAAAGACATCAGGAAACCAAGGAAAATATTACCAGCTGTCTTACGGCGGTGTCAAGCTGGATGAGAGCACACTGTTTGAAGTTTAACACCAAAAAGACAGAGATACTGCTCTTTGGTGGTGTTCAATAGATTTGGGCCTCCTCTTAGTGGCTGACTGCTTTGGGCTCAGCTCCTGAGCCCAAGAAAGTGGCAAAAAACCTATGGGTTTTAATCAACAACTCTTTATCCATGCAGGAGCAGGTCAATGCCATGTGTGGCAAATGCTTGACGTTCTTCCACTCCTGAGTTCTTCCAATGGATTCCTATAGCCTTACGTAGAACCATAGTCCAAGCACTAGTCACAAGTAGACTGGACTACGGGAATATGCTTTATGTGGGCGTGGCTGACTACCTATTTTTCCGTCTTCAGGTAAAAGTGTGGCAGCCAGACTCTGGCTACCTATGCACAAAAGAGCAACATTTAAACTTCTTTGCCATGCTCTTTCTCCAAGCGGGCTAAATCCATCTTGAATTGCCTCTCCTCCCTGCTGTCGGCTAAATCAGCTGAAGACAGGCTTCCCCCTGCAGCGCTACTACCGGCCCTTGAAGGTGCACTGGGTCCTACATCCATATTGCCGCTCTCCGGGGGGGAAAGTGATTCTGTCCCTTCCGTGGTGTCCGGTCCCGGTCCCTCCTCCTCCCGTTTCCCGCTAGGGTGGGCCATAACCCAAGCTCTCAAGCTAGTCTGGAGTTCTACTTTCTTCGCTCCCTGCTTGAAAAATACCCCCCTCTCCTGGCAGAATTCCTTTAGCTGGGTTACCGTATACTCTTCTAGCCTACCCAGCTCAAACTCCATCCTGCCAGGTAGGGCCCTAAACACTGCGGAAAAGAACTCTCAAGGTTAGGAGACCCTTCCTTCAAAAGGAAGGCACACCACAGGACAGGAGTAATTAAAAAAATTCCAATCAGGGAGACAACCTGGAGAAAACTCCAATAAAAAAACCAAAAATCAGGTGTAGGGTGCGTGGCGCACGCTAAACTGCTAATGAGTGGATGCAAGCACAATCTCAGTATCCCACCGCTGAACACCAACTTATTGGACCTAGAGTCCTAGGGTAGCTTGGCTCAGGTAGAAAGGCTTACTCCAGAGTTACATGTCGTGCTTGCATCACACTCACTTCACACTCCAGCGCTCCACCACTAAAAATGACGCTACACCAAATACTTAGAAAAGGTAGATAAGTTTTATCTTTCCTTATCAGGTGAAGTTAATCAATTCTTATCCAATACATTTCAAATTCAAAACATATCATTTTGTCCAAATTAGCAGTACTTTTCTACTTCAGACCGGCAAGAACTTAAGCGCGCCCATTAGTGATTCGATCCAGCGCAGTAAACTCAATAGCGCGTTGAACAAAGTCACCAAACGAAGCGCTCCACATAACATTCACATTGCACTGGAAATCAGGTGAACAAATTAAGCACTGTACTGCATGGAGAGTTCCCAATGTGCTTCTAATTAGGTCATTACCTTAAGCGCTATACTTGGCACTCACAATGCTCTAATACTTTGATGCATAATATACTCTTGTATCCGCTCACGACACATAGCGGGTCTTTACAGTATAAATCATGGATTTCCTGTGAAGCAGGACATCGGGTCTGTCAGGATGCAAACTGGCACTCGTTTATCACACTCCGGAATACCCCCAAAATGCCCGGCTTACTATTAAAGTACCACGTCTTCCTCAGTAGATTCTTGGAGTGATCAGGAGCCGAGTTCTGTTTGCTGGGGGCAGTGGGGGGCTCAACATGCCCCGGGAGGGATCTCCCTGGGGGGAGGGGCGAATCTAGGGCCACTCCGGCCTTCCGCCCTCCTCCCCCAAGGGTTTTTCCTAATTACGGACCTCTTGTGGGATTCTCCAGGCGGTTGAGGACTCGCTCCTCAGAGCCCCACTCATCGGCATGCTCCACTCTCTGATGGTGTCCTGGGGGGTGGCAACGCCGACGTGTAGCCGTTCCTGGGCCCCACAACGATCCCTAAGGCTAGGCGCTCACACTCCCAGTGACTGCCGGGAGGCGCGCCCGCAGCCGCCAGAAGCAGCGTGGCCTGCGGGGGCGCGGCCTCCTCACACAATCGGCATCGGCAGGGGCGGCGCTCCACAGTCCGCCCCCTCCATGTGATCGGAGGATCGTGGCTTCAAGGCCTGACGCAGCCTTCTACTCAGGGGCGCGGCCTTCTACCCCAGTCGGGCCGCGGCGGGGGCGGCGCTCCACAGTCCGCCCCCTGCATGTGATCTGGGTGATACAGGCTTCCCTTCCCCTGCGGTGGCTTCCTCTCACTCCTGGCTATGCCGCGCGATCGTATCCGGGCACCATGGGGCCCCAGTCTTCCTCACGGCCCCCCCAGGTGACAGTAGGACGATCTTCTAACCCCAGGGCTGCGGCAGTGAGTGATTCCTGACGGGGTCTCAGTACAGGGGTGGCCAAAATTAAGGGGGGTGCACTGCACTCAGGGCAATCGCATCAGTCCGCCAATTTCCTGGGACTATGGCGAAGATCACCTTCCCGTTCAGTCAAGAGCTGTGATCAGTCACTAATCCTAGATTACTCCAGCGTTCCAGGCAACGACGGCTGTAGAGGGTGTGGCCAAGGATGGTGGCTCTTTACCCTGTCTCCCTTCAGGCGTCCTGACTGAACAAGAGCGCATAGGGTTAATGTGACCCCAGAGTCAGTGGCCGAGGGCTGGCAGGTCTAACACGCGTCCCCCCAGCTGAAAGTGGGGAGAGCTACCCAATCCCTTGAGAGTTCTCTTCACTAAGGCGGAAATACCTGGAGAGACCGTCAGCATTGGCGTGGTCCACTCCTGGGCGATGTTCCATCCTAAAGTCCATTCCCTGTAGGGAGATGGACCACCTCAATAACTTGGGATTCTCGCCCCTCATTTGCATCAGCCACCTGAGGGGCCGGTGGTCGGTCTGAACCAGGAAGTGCGAGCCAAACAGGTATGGCTGCAACTTCTTCAGAGCCCACACCACCGCAAAAGCTTCCCGTTCAATCACACTCCACCTCTGTTCCCGGGGGAGTAGCCTCTTAGACAGGAAAACCACAGGTTGGTCAAGACCCTCTTCATTGAGCTGCGACAGCACTGCCCAAATGCCATGCTCCGACGCATCCGTTTGGACGATTAACTCCTTGGAGAAGTCAGGGGCCCTGAGGACAGGTGCGGCACACATTGCCTGTTTCAAGGTGTCAAAGGCTCGTTGACACCCCTCGGTCCAGATTACCCGTCGAGGGTGCTTTTTAGATGTGAGCTCAGTCAAGGGAGCCACAATAGTTCCATACCCCTTGACGAAGCGTCACAATAGGTTTGAACTATACCAAAAATGTTGATTTGTGTATATGGAAACAATGCGCTAGACAATGTTAAATAACATACATGACTAAATAGAGACGAGGATGTTATATCACACAGAATGCGAGTATAATGACTCCATAAATGGGATTGTTCTGTCTTATGGGTCTCAAGTGCATCAAAACAATGATATTTACATATACCTCCCACAAACTATGCGTTCGATAGATTTAGCAATAAAGATATTTTTTTATAAAAAAAAAAAAGCTTCATACGTAACAACATCACACGTGGGTTAGGGATCACGTGCTAAATTAAACCAATCAGGGCCCATGTTTGTACGAACAAATAAGCAGTCATTTTAGGCAAGGACTAGGGGAGAGAGCACAGGAGCACTTCCGCATTCGAAGCCGACGTTATTGAGGCCAAAAGGTGAGCGTTAGCCCAGATAACTATCTTCTTGCAGCGACGGTAGATATTTTTGGTTAAATTATAAGTTAGATACAAGAGAGATTTTAGTGGCGCTAACACGAGCGCACTTATTTCTTTTCATAAATAGGTGACGAACATTGAGGGAGGAGTATTACGGACCCCCGTCACTTCCATGAAATAACTATCAGGAAAACCAGCCGGAAAATATTGAGTAAGTGGCCCCATGAACCGTTAGAGGCAATGTTTTGCCTATGCCAACAGGGAGGGAGATTTTATCTCCCTTAAACATCGTTATGATGTTTTTGTTGTTTATGTTACAGCATAAAATAAATAGAACATACAGCGCTCCACTACGTGATCTAATAAGAGAACACGGAGCATAGATCGGGAAATTGGAATTGAGATAAACAGGTGAAGCATAATCTTATTTCTATGGATATGTACACCTTGAATAGAACAGGATATTAATTAAGAATAGAATTAACACACTCTCAAGGAGAATTAATCAAATAGAGCAACTGAGCTCCTTGTAATAACATACCAATGTGATGAGTTTAATAAAAGAATTTCTTTTTCTCACGTAGGTCCCTGTATTATAGATGAGGACCTTCAGCCTATTTTTTGTCTTGATAAAGATGGCTTTATAAGAATTACCATCGAAACGCGTCGACGCATCTGAATAACGCAATCCAAGGGAGAACCGTGGTTGATCTTTAGTAGATATAACGGTGTTTATATATCACTAACCACGGTCCAACATAAATGACCCACTAGGATGTGTAATCTATGACAAAGTACACTGTCTTCTGTTGTTTTCTGTTATGCGGGCTCATAACAGGCTGGAGATTGTTTTTGAGTGAAAATTTGTATATTTTGAAATTGTAATTTTTTTGTGGTTTTTAAAATTCATGCAAATGTACAATTGATTTTATGAAATGTATACACATTTTTTTTATAATAAATGTAATATGTGCATTTTTTGAATATTATTGACTGTTGTGTTAATATAGTACTGTACCATCGTGTCCCAGCATAGGGATAGTATCTCCTTAAGTGTGATAAGTACCCCATTCCCTTTAAAAGATAAGGGTTCTCTCTCGGTCATTTAAACGTATGTGATCTGGGTGATACAGGCTTCCCTTCCCCTGCGGTGGTTCCTCTCACTCCTGGCTATGCCGCGCGATCGTATCCGGGCACCATAGGGCCCCAGTCTTCCTCACGGCGCCCCCAGGTGACAGTAGGATGATCTTCTAACCCCAGGGCTGCGGCAGTGAGTGATTCCTGACGGGGCCTCTGTACAGGGGTGGCCAAAATTAAGGGGCGTGCACTGCACTCAGGGCAATCGCATCGGTCCGCCAATTTCCTGGGACTATGGCGAAGATCACCTTCCCGTTCAGTCAAGAGCTGTGATCAGTCACTAATCCTAGATTACTCCAGCGTTCCAGGCAACGACGGCTGTAGAAGGTGTGGCCAAGGATGGTGGCTCTTTACCCTGTCTCCCTTCAGGCGTCCTGACTGAACAAGAGCGCATAGGGTTAATGTGACCCCAGAGTCAGTGGCCGAGGGCTGGCAGGTCTAACACGCGTCCCCCCAGCTGAAAGTGGGGAGAGCTACCCAATCCCTTGAGAGTTCTCTTCACTAAGGCGGAAATACCTGGAGAGACCGTCAGCATTGGCGTGGTCCACTCCTGGGCGATGTTCCACCCTAAAGTCCATTCCCTGTAGGGAGATGGACCACCTCAATAACTTGGGATTCTCGCCCCTCATTTGCATCAGCCACCTGAGGGGCCGGTGGTCGGTCTGAACCAGGAAGTGCGAGCCAAACAGGTATGGCTGCAACTTCTTCAGAGCCCACACCACCGCAAAAGCTTCCCGTTCAATCGCACTCCACCTCTGTTCCCGGGGGAGTAGCCTCTTAGACAGGAAAACCACAGGTTGGTCAAGACCCTCTTCATTGAGCTGCGACAGCACTGCCCAAATGCCATGCTCCGACGCATCCGTTTGGACGATTAACTCCTTGGAGAAGTCAGGGGCCCTGAGGACAGGTGTGGCACACATTGCCTGTTTCAAGGTGTCAAAGGCTCGTTGACACACCTCGGTCCAGATTACCCGTCGAGGGTGCTTTTTAGATGTGAGCTCAGTCAAGGGAGCCACAATAGTTCCATACCCCTTGACGAAGCGTCGGTAGTAACCGGTGAGGCCCAGAAAGGCTCGGACCTCCGTCTGAGTCTTGGGGGGTTCCCAGGCCATGATGGTTTCGATCTTGGCCTGGAGGGGTTGCACCTTGCCCCGACTCACCAAGTGACCGAGGTACACTACCGACCCCTGCCCGATCTGGCACTTGCTGGCCTTGATCGTCAGACCCGCCTGCTGCAGGGCCTGAAGGACAGCCTGAAGGTGACACAAATGGTCCTCCCAGGTGCTGCTGAAGACGGCGATGTCATCCAGGTAAGCAACCAAGAAAGCCTCCATCCCGAAAAGGACCTGGTTCACCAGCCGCTGAAAAGTGGCAGGGGCGTTCTTGAGCCCAAAGGGCATCACGCAGAACTGGTAGTGACCCTCAGGTGTGGAGAAGGCTGACCTTTCCTTTGCTCCATCTGTTAGGGAGATCTGCCAGTACCCAGATGTAAGGTCAAAGGTACTCAAATATTGGGCAGCTTCCAACCGGTCAATGAGCTCATCCGCCCTCGGGATAGGATGAGCATCGGTCTTTGTTACAGAGTTCAGTCCCCTGTAATCCACACAGAACCTGAGTTCTGGGGTAGTGCCCAGCGGGGCAGCTTTGGGTACCAGTACCACCGGACTGGACCAGGGACTGCTTGAAGGTTCAATCACTCCCAGCTCCAGCATCTTGGTGACTTCACAATGGATGCTAGCCTTCACCTTATCCGACAAGCGGTAGGACTTGGACTTCACAGGTGGGCTGTCGCCTGTGTCCAAATCATGGGTACACAGATGAGTCCTTCCCGGGATAAGTGAGAACAGTGAAGCGTACTGCTCCAAAACCTGGTGGCAGTCTCTCCGTTGTTCGGGAGTTAGAGATGGTGAGAGGATCACTCCCTCTACTGACCCATCCTTCTCTTGGGACGCAAAAAGATCAGGGAGAGGTTCACTTTCCTCTTCCTCTGAACCATCAGTCACCATCATCAAAGTGACCTCTGATCTCTCTTGGTGGGGCTTGAGGCGGTTGACATGGAGCACCCGATGGGGCTGCCTAGGGGTCTTAAGGTCCACCACATAGGTGACCTTGCCCTTTTTCTCAATCACCTCAAAGGGGCCTGACCAGCGATCCTGGAGGGCGCTAAGCTCTCCAGGTTCCATAACCCATACCTTCTGGCCAGGCTCAGCTCCACCGGGTGAGCATTTCGGTCATACCATTCCTTCATGACTTCATGGCTTCTAGGTTTTCAGAAGCTTGCTTCCACAACCTAGCCATTTGGCTTCGAAAGGCCAGCATGTAGCTCACTACAGCCGGGGGAAGTTTTCTGGGAGTCTTTTCCCATCCATCCTTCACCAGGCTGAGGGGTCCACGAACAGGGTGTCTATTCAACAGCTCGAAGGGGTTGAAGCCCACTCCCTTCTGTGGTACTTCCCTGTAAGAAAACAGTAAACAAGGTAGGAGGATGTCCCATTTCCTCCGCAGGCTCTCGGGCAGACTCCTGATCATGCCCTTCAAGGTTTTGTTAAACCTCTCCACCAGACCATTGGTCTGGGGGTGATAAGGGGTGGAGAACCGGTAAGTGACTCCACACTCCTTCCACATAGCCCGCATGTATGCCGGCATGAAGTTGGTACCTCTGTCTGACACAACTTCCTTGGGGAACCCCATCCGGGTGAAAATCCCCATCAGAGCTCGTGCCACCGCAGGTGCAGTAATGGTCCTCAGAGGGATAGCCTCTGGGTACCGGTGGCATGATCCACCAGAACCAGGATAAACCTGTGACCAGCAGACGTTGGTGGATCCAATGGCCCAACAATGTCGATGCCCACCCTTTCAAAGGGGATGTCAACGACAGGCAGTGGTTCCAGGGGAGCCTTCAGCTTCACCCCTGTTTTCCCACTAGCTTGGCAGGTAACACACGTCCTACAAAAAGTGTCGGACGTAATCCTCATCTGAGGCCAGTAGAAATGAGGGACAAGCCGAGCAAAGGTCTTGTCCTGTCCCAAGTGTCCTGCCAAGGGTATTTCGTGAGCCAATTCCAAAATGAAGGCTCGGTAACGCTGGGGAACCACCAAGGCCCGGGATGATCCATGCACCGGAGCCTTGGGTTCGCTATAGAGGAGACCATCTTCCCAATATATGTGGAAGTTCCCCGAATCGTTACCCGCTGCCTGGGCTTCAGCCTGTCGCCGTAACCCCTCAAGGGTAGGGCACTCCTTCTGGGCCCGACAAAACTCCTCCCTGGTAGGTCCTCCCTCCACCTGCCATTCTGCAGGGGTAGGTAAGCCCTCCAGGGAAGTCACATCCCCCTCTGTGGACTCCGGGACCACCTCAGTTGCCCCATCCACCTTCTGAGGTGCAGATGCCGGGGCAGGCTTCCCCTGTCCCCTTTTACCCTTTTTGGCAGCTGGTTGGGCCGTTATCCCAGGCTCCAAGCTCTGTGAACTCCCTCTCTGGGCAGTCACGGACCGCGTGTTGGCACAAGTCCACTCGGGCATCCCCAACATCTCCATATGAGCCTTGTACTCGACCTCCTTCCAGGCCGTATGTTCAAGGTCATTTCCCAACAGACAGTCGACCGGCATGGCAGGGCTTACCGCAACTCGTAGAGGACCCGCAACCCCTCCCCACTCAAAGGGAATCTGGGCCACCGGATAGTGACCCTCTTGGTTGTCAGCCATCACAACCGGGTGGACTACGTTGGGAACCACCTGCTCTGGGGACACCAGCTGACTTCTTACCATAGTCATGCTGGCTCCTGTGTCCCTCAGAGCCTCTACCCTCTGGGCATTGATGGTGACCCATTGCCTGTACTTAGTGGTATTCAATGGCACATGGGTCTTAGGAACCATCTCGCAATCCCCTAGGGACACTAATGTTAGCACTGCCCACTCACCTCCCTTATCTAGGGGCAAGTCCTCCCGAGCACTACGCTCGCCACCCCAGGGGCCTTTCCTCCAGTGGGAGGGTGTAGTCTCTTGGGACACTTGGTATACCCCTTGTAGTGCCCAATCTCGCCACACTCATAACAACGGACAACCCTAGGCTGCTGACCACAGTCAGGATAAGGGGGTTCGTGGGGGCCAACCTTAAGAGGGAATCCTAATCCCTTTCCTTGCGAACTCTTTTGGGGGCCTTTAGGGAACTCCTTCTTTTTGTCTCCCCCCTCTTTCTTCTGGGAGGCGCCCTGACCAGTCCCTTGGAAGCTCCCCCTAGTCCCTTTTGAGGACACCCGGGTACTTGCCCAGATATCCGCCTCCTCTGCAAGCTTCCTAGGATTAGTTAGCTTGCTGTCCACCAGGTGTTGACGCAGCTCCGTAAAACTTTCCTCGAGGAGGTGCTCCCTCAAAATCAGGTTATACAACCCCTCGTAGTCTTTTACCTCACTGCCCTGCACCCAGCCCTCCAAAGCCTTTTTTGCGTAGTCCAAGAAGTCCACCCAATTCTGGGTGGACAACTTTTGGCTACCCCGGAATCTCTGCCTGTACTTCTCAGGGGTCAGCCCAAATTTCCTAATCAAGGCGACCCTCATGGTGGGGTAATTGGTCTGCTCCCGTTGTTCTAGGGCTAAAAGGGCATCCCTCCCCACCGGAGGCATGTACCTATACAGACCACCCCCCAACTGAGCTTCGGGGATCCCATGGGCTCATAAGGAGACCTCATAGACAGCCAACCACTTAGCGATGTCGTCCCCAACACTGTAGCTGGCAACTACGTCCTTTGGTAAATAGGGTCTGGGCTCCCTGGTGATCTTTCTGTACGCTGCCAGCAACAGGACTACTGGGGGTTCCGAACTGAAGGGCCTTGAGATCCAATTCCTTCAAATGGAGCTCATGGAGGAACCTCCGCTCTTCCCTCTCTTTCTCCAAGCGGGCTAAATCCATCTTGAATTGCCTCTCCTCCCTGCTGTCGGCTAAATCAGCTGAAGACAGGCTTCCCCCTGCAGCGATACTACCGGCCCTTGAAGGTGCACTGGGTCCTACATCCATATTGCCGCTCTCAGGGGGGGAAAGTGATTCTGTCCCTTCCGTGGTGTCCGGTCCCGGTCCCTCCTCCTCCCGTTTCCCGCTAGGGTGGGCCATAACCCAGGCTCTCAAGCTAGTCTGGAGTTCTACTTTCTTCGCTCCCTGCTTGAAAAATACCCCCCTCTCCTGGCAGAATTCCTTTAGCTGGGTTACCGTATACTCTTCTAGCCTACCCAGCTCAAACTCCATCCTGCCAGGTAGGGCCCTAAACACTGCGGAAAAGAACTCTCAAGGTTAGGAGACCCTTCCTTCAAAAGTAAGGCACACCACAGGACAGGAGTAATTAAAAAAATTCCAATCAGGGAGACAACCTGGAGAAAACTCCAATAAAAAAAACAAAAATCAGGTGTAGGGTGCGTGGTGCACGCTAAACTGCTAATGAGTGGATGCAAGCACAATCTCAGTATCCCACCGCTGAACACCAACTTGTTGGACCTAGAGTCCTAGGGTAGCTTGGCTCAGGTAGAAAGGCTTACTCCAGAGTTACATGTCGTGCTTGCATCACACTCACTTCACACCATCCAGCGCTCCACCACTAAAAATGACGCTACACCAAATACTTAGAAAAGGTAGATAAGTTTTATCTTTCCTTATCAGGTGAAGTTAATCAATTCTTATCCAATACATTTCAGATTCAAACATATCATTTTGTCCAAATTAGCAGTACTTTTCTACTTCAGACCGGCAAGAACTTAAG
Source organism: Triturus cristatus (assembly GCF_964204655.1). NCBI lineage: Eukaryota > Metazoa > Chordata > Amphibia > Caudata > Salamandridae > Triturus > Triturus cristatus. The sequence goes on along the minus strand of NC_140589.1, from coordinate 714,431,207 downwards.
CGCGCCCCTTGGTGATTCGATCCAGCGCAGTAAACTCAATAGCGCGTTGAACAAAGTCACCAAACGAAGCGCTCCACATAACATTCACATTGCACTGGAAATCAGGTGATTACTTTAAGCGCTGTACCTAACATTCACATTGCACTGGAAATCAAGTGATTACTTTAAGCGCTGTACCTAACATTCACATTGCACTGGAAATCAGGTCAACAAATTAAGCACTGCACTGCATGGAGAGTTCCCAATGTGCTTCTAATTAGGTCATTACCTTAAGCGCTATACTTGGCACTCACAATGCTCTAATACTTTGATGCATAATATATTCTTGTATCCGCTCACGACACATAGCGGGTCTTTACAGTATAAATCATGGATTTCCTGTGAAGCAGGACATCGGGTCTGTCAGGATGCAAACTGGCACTCGTTTATCACACTCCGGAATACCCCCAAAATGCCCGGCTTACTATTAAAGTACCACGTCTTCCTCAGTAGATTCTTGGAGTGATCAGAAGCCGAGATCTGTTTGCTGGGGGCAGTGGGGGGCTCAACATGCCCCGGGAGGGATCTCCCTAGGGGGAGGGGCGAATCCAGGGCCACTCCGGCCTTCCGCCCTCCTCCCCCAAGGGTTTCCCTAATTACGGATCTCTTGTGGGATTCTCCAGGCGGTTGAGGACTCGCTCCTCAGAGCCCCACTCATCGGCATGCTCCACTCTCTGATGGTGTCCTGGGGGGTGGCAACGCAGACGTGGAGCCGTTCCTGGGCCACACAACGATCCCTAAGGCTAGGCGCTCACACTCCCAGTGACTGCCAGGAGGCGCGCACGCAGCCGCCAGAAGCAGCGCGGCCTGCGGGGGCGCGGCCTCCTCACACAATCGGCATCGGCGGGGGCGGCGCTCCACAGTCCGCCCCCTGCATGTGATCGGAGGATTGTGGCTTCAAGGCCTGACGCAGCCTTCTACTCAGGGGCGCGGCCTTCTCCCACAGTCAGGCCGCGGCGGGGGCGGCGCTCCACAGTCCGCCCCCTGCATGTGATCTGGGTGATGCAGGCTTCCCTTCCCCTGCGGTGGCTTCCTCTCACTCCTGGCTATGCCGCGCGATCATATCCGGGCACCATGGGGCCCCGGTCTTACTCACGGCCCCCCCAGGTGACAGTAGGACGATCTTCTAAACCCTGGGCTGCGGCGGTGAGTGATTCCTGATGGGGTCTCAGTACAGGGGTGGCCAAAATTAAGGGGGGTGCACTGCACTCAGGGCAATCGCATCGGTCCGCCAATTTCCTGGGACTATGGCGAAGATCACCTTCCCGTTCAGTCAAGAGCTGTGGTCAGTCACTAATCCTAGATCACTCCAGCGTTCCAGGCAACGACAGGGCTGTAGAGGGTGTGGCCAAGGATGGTGGCTCTTTACTCTGTCTCCCTTCAGGGGTCCTGACTGAACAAGAGCGCATAGGGTTAATGTGACCCCAGAGTCAGTGGCCGGGGGCAGGGTCAGGTCAAGAGGTCGAGGGTGGTATCAGCTGAGGGGAAAGAAAAAGCAGACCCTAAGAACTGTCAATTTCCCTCCCTAGCGCATCCACCTCCCCACTCAGGTGCCTTACTCCTGACTACCTCACAGCACACCTTCTTCCTCTAAAATGGCCGACCCACCTCACCTCTATTTATAACCTGGGCCCTGACTGGCCAGAGTGGTCCAGAAGGTTCTGGAACCCCTCATGACAGTCTATGGCCCAGGTTCTGTGGTGACAGTTTAGTCCACCATTTTGTGAAGGAACTCTCTCCCTCCCTCCATTTTAGTGAAGCACCTTGCGCCTCACCCTCAGTTAGTGAAAATGGGGCACCCAGAGCCTCTACGTCAACACTAAAAAAAAAACTAATGGACAGAAAAATTAGAGGGCAAAAGGGTGAAAAGAAGAATGAGGAGGGGACAGCCAAGGGCTCTGGCTACCTATGCACAAAAGAGCAACATTTAAACTTCATGCACACAAAGCACTTTACTAATCAGGCCCAGCAATAGTACTTTCCAAATTAGAATTTTGCAAACCAAACACGTAACTTGAGATCACAGACCTAGCACTAGTCAAAATGAAGCACATCAAAAACGTAAGGACAGAGGGCCCCTCCTTTTCCCATCTAGCTGCAGCCCAATGGAACCTACTATCTCTAACTGAATTATTCTATTCCTGTAAAAACCCGGCCTCAGACTGTTGAGTTTTCAGTAAGGGTGGGCGTAGTTCGCGAAGTAGCACTTCGCGAAGCTACGCAAAGTGAAGTTCGCACTACGCGAGATACGCGTAGCACTTCGCGAACTGCGTACAAGCAACCGGCACTGTGCAATCATTGAAAATGGCATCTTGCACAGTGCGAACTGGTAGTTTCTCATCGCGAGCAGTCGCGAGCATACGCGACCCCTCGCAATGAGAAACCTGACGTCCTCGCGTTGGGAATCTCGCCGGGAGGTTTATTTTCCATGCTCGCGATCGCCAACTTGATGTTGGGGATCGCGAACAAGGAAAAAGTCTCGCCGGGATGTCATTTTGCTTGCTCGCGGTCGCCAACTTGACGTTGAGGACCGCGAGCAAGCAAAAAATGACCGCAGCACTACGCAACACTACGCTACGCGTGTTCGCACTGTGCTACGTGCAGTTCGCGTAGAGCGAAGTAGCGCGAACTTCGCAAACTACGCGAGCGTAGCGTAGTGCTTCGCCCAGGCTTAGTTTTCAGCAACTTCAGCACCATGATATCTCCTATGAGATGAGTGATTGCACTTACAAATAATAATTAAAAAAAAAATGCTCACTGTCATCTTCCCGAGGAACGTATTTGCAAGTTGGCACCCAGCACAGCTATATTTGCTTTCTGTCCTCACATCTGTGCACTGTCTTTACATCTTGATGATATTTACTTATAATGAACGAAAGCTTGCATTTCCTGAATAAAAGCTTGTCTCTGATTTCCTCATTATAGGTGACTTATGTGTCTAGTTATTGTAATAAAGCTCCACTCTGATACACTTTTACAGTTGACTAATGACGTCACGTTTTCTGCCATGAGTCAGGGTGAAAGGCAGGTCATAGAGCATATACCTATATGTATTTAAAATTATGCAAGGTTAATACTTTGATAGTCTTTTAGTTTAAAAATGAACACTTAATAAAACCTACATTATTTTTAAAGATAAAATATATTTAGATGATTTATTTTTGAATAAATATTTATTTTGAAGAGGTTATGTGCTCTTACTCTTTAATTGTATTAGTCCTAGAGAAAAATTGTTTAAATTAATTTCACATTTATATTTTACAATAAAATAAATATATTTCTTTTTAAATGAATAAACTTTAATCATTTTTCCTATTATTTCCCAATTGTGGTTATACAGTGCTGGAGTTGGAACACAGTGGGAAGGGTTCCCCATTAGCTTACCAGTTTGAAAAGAGTACAAAAAGAGTACAAAACTGATTTAATATTGTGTCAATAACGCTCGCCATATAGATTTACTTTGGCTGAATAACAGACTTGTTAAGGAGTCTGTAATAGTGACTCTGTATATATGTTTAATTTGTACTTTCTGTTGTAAGGACCTTTATTAAGATGTGCTAATAACTTTAGCACCATTTGAAAAATCCTCATGAATTTAGGCAACTAACTCATTCAGCTTAGTTTTTAGGAACTGTATTAGTTTCAGAAATAATTCAAACATATATCACAGTCTTTTACAAGATATTAGACAACCATAGCTTAACATTATAATCCAAGATGTCACTTCATTCAAAACCATTCATACAGCCTTAGAATTTTGCTCTATACAAGCAATCTAAAGGAAGATAACCGAACAGATGCGAGGGAGTGTCAAGTTAAGAGATCAATCGGTCAATTGCTTACCCAGCATAGCTCTCGTGGGATGTGTCACCTTACATCCACTATACACGATTTTGGACTCAAATATGTGGGGGTGGAGATGGTCACCTCTCCTTCCTCTATTAACTATTGTTCTGGCCATACGGTCAGTGCTCCATTCAGTCATCTTTTTCTTGTGTGCGTACCAAGTACGCAGTGTGCTCTAGATCAGGGAAATCCTCCATAATTCTATCCCAATCCTTTAGTATACTCTGCCTACACAACCCTTTTCTCTTTCCTCAGAGCAGCGCCCTCGCATTCAGTCCAGTTTTGTAACTCTCTATGCAATTTCCATAAGTCGGGCCCAGGGCGCTCTTCTAGCACATGGCAATAAGCCGCCTAGACAGAAATAGAGCCAGATCAATTAATCTACTACACACCTTGTTTTCAAAAGTGTGTGGAAATTGACTGATCAGGCACACCCTTGGTGTGTTAAACGATGTGCACTACATAACCTCCCCCATGACCTGTAGTACCAAATCCCAGTAGGGATGCAAGTTTGGGAAACTGAGACCATGTGATAAAATTGAGCTCCATCTACCTGGCACCTACGACAGCTGGCCCATGCCACCGGAAACATGCGATTAATCCTACTAGAGGCAATATAAACCCTTTACATGCAGTGGTACTATATAAGTTTGAGCATACCATTTTTGAGAACCTGGGGCAGCGAGCCAGTGTAGTACAGCAGTCGGCTTCCAAGAGAGGAGTTCCCAGGTCTATAAACCACCTGTACCACAGTCCCACCAGGTCGCCCTTAGGAGCCCCTAGTAATAAATAATTGTTTACTTTAAAAAAAATCAAATATTCATATTAATGAAATGCATAACTTTTAACCAAATTTACAACAAATTAAACAAAAATCAAAGTGTTAGTGATGGTGAGTAATTTTATTTTTAAATTATTGTTAAATAAATATTTTTATAAATTAAATTATTCTATTAATATAATAATATAATGTAATAAAAAATAATTTGCGAAGGTAGCATGTTGTAGCTTTATATTTTATTGTTTGCAGGTTAATTTTAAATATTTTAAATTAAAAATAATAATAATAATTACAAAAATAAGCTTCTTTCAATTTCCCTACACTTTCCTATATGGAGATCTTCGCCTGGTGGTGGAGGTATTCACCAATAGGTGAAAGTTACTAATAGTAACTTTACACCCGCCTTATTGGTTATTAGTCTGCACCTATGTGTAAATTTCCACTCAGAAATGCTGAACAAGACAAAAGTGGCGAGAGGTATCGATGCTCAGAGACCATTGTACCAGAAATTAATTTCTCATTTTTATTCAATGCTGCCATCTTGTGGCTTTTTAGTATTCTTGCAATTCCCGTTTCTATTCGAAAACCATAACATTTTAAAGTGTTATTTAATATCAATTTGTATGTTTATGTAGGATTCTGTTAAGTGTGAAAAAGGGGGCAACATAATCTATGACTTAATTTAGAAAATATACGTGGCAATAAGAATTTACCGAATTAAAATAGTGATGGGAGGAATGCTTAAATTAATCTGAGTCACTGGTGATTAATTGCTCAGAGCTGCATTATACTTCACGGTGTTTTTTGCATAGTATGGCACTCGAAATAGCGGCCGGCCGTTTACAAATCACACGTGGTTCTGTTTTAATAGGAATAGCTTAGTTCCAAACACCAGGGGGCATATGTATGAAACGATTTTGTATTCGCAAACGCTGCGAATCGCAAAAAAACAGCGTTTGCGAATACAAAATCGCAAAATGAGATGTATGAGGCATTTCAGCCTCGCATTCTTAAGGAATCGCTAATTTTGCGATTTCTTAAGTTTGCGTAAGCATTTAAGAAATCGCAAATTGCGATTTCTTAAATGCTATGTAACACGCACCCAAGTTGTGCGATTTCTCCTTAAGAAATCGCAAATTACCACCAACTTCAAGTTGGTGGTAATTTGCGATTTCTTTGAAAAATTCACTTTTTTGCATTTTTTAAAGTGCAATGTGGCGCACATACATGCCCTTAGGGCATGTATGTGCGCCATATGCACACACATGCTGATTTCAGGGTTGCATCAGGGTGTCATCATGACACCCTTGCACCTTTGAAAATATTCTCAATTTGCGATTAGCAAATAGCGATTCCCAAATTGAGAAGGACTTCCCATTCATTGCTATGGGCCTCCTGGCCCATAGGAATGAATGGGAAGGTATTCCTTAATTGCGATTTCGCAATTTGCTAATCGCAATTAAGGAATTTTAAGTATTCGCAAAATTTGTGCGAATTTTTAGATACATCCCGTTTTGCAATTCTCAAATAGCGATTCTCAAAAAATCGCTATTTGAGAATCTCAAATGGAGATGTTGATACATATGCCCCCAGGTCCCTTCTGCATTGGGACATGCAACTCCAGAGCAGTTTAGACTTTTCGGGCCTTCCCGGAGAGGTGCAGTTCGAGTCGTATTGCACTGTGAGCAGAAACCCACACAGGGAATCACCCATTGCACTTAGGTAGATTGTTTAAAGTTTGAATAAGTAACTGGGTTCAGGGCAGCTGCAACACTTTAAGTAGACTGAACCCCCAAAACAGGGTTTCAATACGGGCTATTATTCAACTGCATGCCATTAATATTCAGCACCTGATGTAAAGCTAAAGAACAATGGGAAAGAGAATTTCACAACCACATTTTTCAGTAACGTTTTTATTTATTTTATTATTTTGGGGGGGATTTTATATAGCGCGAACGAAACCCAAAGGTATCAAAGCGCTTTACATAAGCACCAGTTGCGTTACAGACGGACACATTCATTTTTGGTAGGCACGGGGAGATTTAGGGGCATGTCAATCAACAACAGAAGAGGAAGGGTAAAAACACGACTAGTCCCCTCAAGGGAAAAGTTCCAAAACAACAAAGTCAGTGTAGTGTCTACAAGGCACTTACCATCCAAAAGGCACGGGTCTCCAGAGTCGGGACCTTCCCAAAACGTTATAGGGAGGAACACAGACCTTGGGAGGTAATACAAATTAAGTATGAAAGCCCTCACTCACCAACCTGGTTGGTGACATGCTTCATCATCGGGCTCCACTGGGTATGGCCGAGTGCCATCCCAGTGTGCTACAACGCCAGGTTACTGCGGAGCGGGATTTTGTGAGGTGACAGTGAATTTGGAATTAAAAATACCCAATTAAGTCAAAAAATATATATAATTTAATAGTTTTGCTAATTGGGAGAGATTAAAAAGGAGTGAGGGTCAAAAAATAACAGACCGGATTCACTCCATGGCGGTCAACATGTTTCTGCCTTGGGTGTGTTACACAGGCTTTCATCAGGACCAGAGTGGGAGTGTGTGAGCCCCGGAGGTATAAACGCACTAAGGTTCACCCTACCGTGGGCTCTTATGTGAAAAAATGTAAATAAACAATTCAAAATCCGCCAAGTGGTATCATGGTGGAGAGAAACGAGTTTACTCTTAAAATGAAAAAAAGAGACAAACAAACACAAGACAAAACATAAAAGAATTGTAAATGTGCATGGTCAATTCATTCTGAGTCGCCGTAACTACAGGCACAAAACATAGTGCATGGATGGGACTGTGCCAATAATCAGTACCTCAAGTGCCAAAAGTTGTGCTATCCGTGCTATACGCTTATCCAGGTACTAGTGTCAGGGGAGTACACCGGACTTCACCTGAATAACGTGACTAGTACTCTATATCGAAACAACCGTGGAGCCTACATGCTACGTGAGGATCTAGATCAAAAGAGGGGCCGGGAACTCATTGGACATGGCCCGTGCATCATTTCTAGGGGGCAAAGATGCATGAATATGGAGAAAGAATCTTACTATGAGGCCAGACCGATCGTCGCCTCAGGGATCCCGGGGTGGGGGTGCGAACAAAATGGCACACCCTAAAGATAGAAAAGAAAGAACAAGGCCACGAGCGGCTAGGTAACCAGAACTGTGGCTTTTTAGAGAACATAAAATAATGAGTAAAGAAGCAGGTTAAGGGAAGTCCACTTACGCCCTCGCTGTTCGGCACCCGTTAGAAACCTGTACAGCCTCGAGCCGCCGGGTCCAGGAAGTAAAGAGACCTGGAGCGAGGCAGATATAAACAGAAAAGATGTGGGAGTAAGCCCGATTGTGATAGGGCAAATTCCCCGAAGCTGTGTGCTGATTGGCTGGGCCCCAGCCAATAGAGTGAGGGGAGAAAAAGTTCGTCAAGGAGGCTCGGCCGCTGATTCCCTAGACGCTGTCATCCGGGAAAACTTTATGCGGTGTTGAGCAAACGAACATTGTTAGTGCAGGCATCATTTAAGAATTTGAGCCTGGGAAAAATGGTAAAATGCAGAATCCGCAACTCGAAGACGGGGAGGTAATCGAGCACAAGCTAAGTGCTCCAGTATTATAGAGTGTCAATTCAAGAAATGGGAGATCAACTATTCGTGAAACGACACAAATATTTTACAAGGAAGCCCAAACACAGGTATTCAGAAAAGGAATGACTAATCGTGTAAGGGGGTCCAAAATGATAAGGGCCAAAGAGTAACTATGTACTTGATAAGTATGTAGTGGGACCACCAAAGAAGAGACCGACTAAGATCAAGTAGTATTCATAAAGCAGGGGGTGGGTGGGTCTACACGGACTGGCAATACATAGTGAGTAATGAAATCATAAGTCCATGCTTAGAGTATGTTAACCCAAGGTATATTATCGTTAAGACCCACAAGATTAGTGCCCAGACGATACACCCATCTTTGTTCCTTCTCAAAAAGGATTTTCTGAGTATTACTGCGTGTCGTGATCTCTTCAATTATTGTCCAGTGTAGGTCATTAGTGGTATGGTTAGCAGACAGAAAGTGTTCACTTAGTTTCGTAGTGACTCGCTTACATCTAATGTTGCTCCGATGTTCACCGACACGGAGTTTCACTTTCCTAGTGGTCATCCCTACATAGCGTAGACCACAGGGACAAGTAATCAGGTAGACGACGTTGGGTGTATTGCAATTGGTATGTCCTGTCTGGGTCCAGACCTTGCTAGGTTCCAGGTTCAGACAGGTAGTGTGGGAGGTCAGGTGACATATACTGCAGTCCGAGCACGGGAAATGGCCAGTAATCTTAGGAAGACCCCATGCTTCAGTGATGGATCTTTGAGCAGTGTTTGTTTGGGTGATAGGGCGTGTATGTACCAGGCTATTCCGCAGGCTTTGTGCTCGTTTGAATGAGAATAGAGGTTTTTCCCATCTCCGGTTGTTGCTATTAATAATTCGCCAGTGTTTCATGACGACTTTCTTCATAGCGTTGGACAGGGTACTGTAAGTAGTGACGCATGTGAGTGGTATGGACATGACGTCTTTTACAGAGTCCTCTAAAAGGACTTCTCTAGGTTGGTTTCTGGCCCGTTTGTAACTTTTGGAGAGAAGAGGGACGGGATACCCTCTGGCTGTCATTTTGGAAGTTAGATCACTGGATTGGGCCTTAAAATCTCCCAAAGAGGTACAATTCCGCCGGAGGCGGAGGAATTGCCCATAAGGCAAATTCTCCCTCAAAGCACGAGGATGGAAGCTCGTAAAATCAAGAAGGTTATTTCTGGATGTGGGTTTATAGTGTGTCTTCGTGTGAAGAGATCCAAATTTCTTAGTGATCACAACATCGAGAAATACGACTTCCTGAAGGTCATAGGTGTACGTAAATCTTAAGTTGGGATCCAAGGTGTTGACCCACTGGAAAAAGGTTTTGAGGGCGTTGATATCGCCGTGCCAGATGAGAAGCACGTCATCTATATAGCGTCTCCATAGGCCTATGGAGGATAGATGAGGATTGGTATCAGGGAGAATAAATTTTCGTTCGAAATCATACACATACAATCCCGCTACACTAGGAGCGAAGGTACTCCCCATGGAAGTACCCGTGGATTGCAGGTACAGATGTCCCTGATATTCAAAAAAGTTCCTTTTCAAGGCTAGGGTTGCACATTGGATAATGAAGTTCTTAGATGTCCTGTGTTCCCAAGGATGGGAATTGAGAGACTCCCCCAGGACCCGGATGGTCTCATCCTGGGGGATACTGGTGTATAAGCTCTCGATGTCCAATGTGACCAAGACCGTGTCCTCAGAACATTGAATGTTGTTTAGTAGTTTAAGCAGGTCCTTGGTATCCTTAAGATACGTGGATGATTGCTGTACCAGAGGCTTGAGGAAATGGTCACAGAACCGTGATAATGGTTCCAGGAGAGAGCCAATCCCTGACACAATAGGGCGTCCAGGGGGAGGTAGTCTACCCTTGTGAATTTTGGGGAGTGTGTAGAAATAGGGAATAGTACCCTGGCTCTCGGTGAGGAATCGTGCTTCTGGTCTGGTGATGAAGTCTTCTGTTAGTGCTTCTTCGACTATCCTCTCGATCTGGTTTTTAAGATCATTACAGGGGTCGCTAGGAAGAGGTGTATAATTCTTGCGATCACTGAGGAGTCTACGGCACTCATGATCGTAATCAGCAGTATTCAACAGGACCACTGCTCCGCCCTTGTCAGCCGGTTTGATGGTAAGATTAGGGTCCTGGCGTAAAGAATTGATTGCTCTGAATTCATCGGCTCTAAGATTTTTGAAAATAGGGGGGATATCCATATTCTCAATTTCAGTAAAGACCGCACGTTCGAAAGTTACAATTTCCACTGGTATGGTGTGTGGGGGAGGTATGAACGTTGATTTTGGTCGCAGTGGTGTGTCACCTACATCAGAATCCGCTGACTCTGAGGTGTGTTCCTCAAAAAAGGCTTTCAATTTTAATTTTCTAAAGAAAGCCGAGAGTTCGCAATGGAGGCGAAATTTGTCGGGGCGGGCAGATGGAACAAAACCCAATCCCTTTTCCAGTATAGCCATCTCATTGGTAGTTAGGATCTTGTCAGATAGATTGACAATTAGGCTGTTGAGGTGCTCGGACCTGCGATCGTCTGATCCTGTGGTTGTTTGCTCCTGGTGTGATTGCCCACCGGGTCGTCTTGTATCCAATGGACCCTTTGGTTGGATCCTCTCCGCCGTCCCGTCATGTCCATACCACTCACATGCGTCACTACTTACAGTACCCTGTCCAACGCTATGAAGAAAGTCGTCATGAAACACTGGCGAATTATTAATAGCAACAACCGGAGATGGGAAAAACCTCTATTCTCATTCAAACGAGCACAAAGCCTGCGGAATAGCCTGGTACATACATGCCCTATCACCCAAACAAACACTGCTCAAAGATCCATCACTGAAGCATGGGGTCTTCCTAAGATTACTGGCCATTTCCCGTGCTCGGACTGCAGTATATGTCACCTGACCTCCCACACTACCTGTCTGAACCTGGAACCTGGCAAGGTCTGGACCCAGACAGGACATACCAATTGCAATACACCCAACGTCGTCTACCTGATTACTTGTCCCTGTGGTCTACGCTATGTAGGGATGACCACTAGGAAAGTGAAACTCCGTATCGGTGAACATCGGAGCAACATTAGATGTAAGCGAGTCACTACGAAACTAAGTGAACACTTTCTGTCTGCTAACCATACCACTAATGACCTACACTGGACAATAATTGAAGAGATCACGACACGCAGTAATACTCAGAAAATCCTTTTTGAGAAGGAACAAAGATGGGTGTATCGTCTGGGCACTAATCTTGTGGGTCTTAACGATAATATACCTTGGGTTAACATACTCTAAGCATAGACTTATGATTTCATTACTCACTATGTATTGCCAGTCCGTGTAGACCCACCCACCCCCTGCTTTATGAATACTACTTGATCTTAGTCGGTCTCTTCTTTGGTGGTCCCACTACATACTTATCAAGTACATAGTTCCTCTTTGGCCCTTATCATTTTGGACCCCCTTACACGATTAGTCATTCCTTTTCTGAATACCTGTGTTTGGGCTTCCTTGTAAAATATTTGTGTCGTTTCACGAATAGTTGATCTCCCATTTCTTGAATTGACACTCTATAATACTGGAGCACTTAGCTTGTGCTCGATTACCTCCCCGTCTTCGAGTTGCGGATTCTGCATTTTACCATTTTTCCCAGGCTCAAATTCTTAAATGATGCCTGCACTAACTATGTTCGTTTGCTCAACACCGCATAAAGTTTTCCCGGATGACAGCATCTAGGGAATCAGCGGCCGAGCCTCCTTGACGAACTTTTTCTCCCCTCACTCTATTGGCTGGGGCCCAGCCAATCAGCACACAGCTTCGGGGAATTTGCCCTATCACAATCGGGCTTACTCCCACATCTTTTCTGTTTATATCTGCCTCGCTCCAGGTCTCTTTACTTCCTGGACCCGGCGGCTCGAGGCTGTACAGGTTTCTAACGGGTGCCGAACAGCGAGGGCGTAAGTGGACTTCCCTTAACCTGCTTCTTTACTCATTATTTTATGTTCTCTAAAAAGCCACAGTTCTGGTTACCTAGCCGCTCGTGGCCTTGTTCTTTCTTTTCTATCTTTAGGGTGTGCCATTTTGTTCGCACCCCCACCCCGGGATCCCTGAGGCGACGATCGGTCTGGCCTCATAGTAAGATTCTTTCTCCATATTCATGCATCTTTGCCCCCTAGAAATGATGCACGGGCCATGTCCAATGAGTTCCCGGCCCCTCTTTTGATCTAGATCCTCACGTAGCGTGTAGGCTCCACGGTTGTTTCGATATAGAGTACTAGTCACGTTATTCAGGTGAAGTCCGGTGTACTCCCCTGACACTAGTACCTGGATAAGCGTATAGCACGGATAGCACAACTTTTGGCACTTGAGGTACTGATTATTGGCACAGTCCCATCCATGCACTATGTTTTGTGCCTGTAGTTACGGCGACTCAGAATGAATTGACCATGCACATTTACAATTCTTTTATGTTTTGTCTTGTGTTTGTTTGTCTTTTTTTCATTTTAAGAGTAAACTCGTTTCTCTCCACCATGATACCACTTGGCGGATTTTGAATTGTTTATTTACATTTTTTCACATAAGAGCCCACGGTAGGGTGAACCTTAGTGCGTTTATACCTCCGGGGCTCACACACTCCCACTCTGGTCCTGATGAAAGCCTGTGTAACACACCCAAGGCAGAAACATGTTGACCGCCATGGATTTAGGGGCATATCAGCACTTAGCGCTAGGATAATTATCGCCGGCTAGTGTGGATTTTTATCGCTGAGATAGCGTGCTATTTGCAACGCTTATCTCAAAAGCGATAAAAATCCTAGTGCTGACTGCCAAACGTGTGATTATCGCTGGAAACCCAGTGATAATCCCACGAAGTTTGGTGATAGCTTGCTGATAGGGCCTCACATACTTAGCCATGATATCCACCTTCCATAGGATATCATGGCTAAGTCAGTTTCAAAGCAGGCGTAAGGAAAGTAGTGATAACAGAGGTTATCGCTACTTTTCCTATCGCTATGCTGCTTTGCGTGAGGCTTGATAATAGGAGAAATGTCGCTTAGCGACATTTCTCCCGTTATCCTGGGGAGGAACGCTCACTTTGCATCTCATTAGAGATGCAAAGATGGGCGTTAAGGGAAATGGAGATAAGGCAAGGTTTCACGCAATAGCATGACCTTGCAGATAAGGCGATAAAATTATCGCCGCTTTTCGTCCGAAAAAGGACGCAAAAGCGGCGGTAATTTTTTAACGCCTGCTTGCTGATATGCCCCTAAGTGATTTGTCCAGAATCACAGGATGTTGAGCGACCCGGTTCCCCAGCCTCGAGGTCGACCACTCTAGCATCGAGCGCATGTTCCTAGTTTTTTAAATCATTAACATTTCAATTTGAAAGAACATGGTTACAAGGCGGTTCGATGTCAGGATGACAATTTATTTTAATTAGTAAGCTTTTTTTAATTTAAAACCAGAGTGCCCTCGTTCAGGGTTGGAGCCTTGGTTAGTTCAATTGAGCTGAACGGACTTTAAAAACCATGATTTGTAAAGGTAAGTCCAGGATTGAAATAGTTGTGTTTTTATAGTCTGAAAGAAAGAGCAGCACTGTACTTGTAGCATGGTATAATCCAGAATATAACACGTTGAGCACATTATTAAAGCTCACTAAATCAGTAGTTAGTCTTTCTTCCAACTGAGTCTTTTATCCATCCTTACAAAAATTAAATAATAAAATGTTCCAATTTCATTTGATCTTCCATAAATAACACTCCCTAAATCCATTTAGCCATGTTTGACAGTCCTAATGTATTTTCCTGCGCTGTGTGTTTCTTTCAGTTGCAGCTCTCGCCCGCACTGTGTGCACCCTGGCATGGCACCCGCTGATAACTTATTGATGGTTGGGGAGTCCATGCACTGGCTGCCAGTCTCTCTCCCCAGCATTGCAAGGTGTCTGCCTCACAGTAATCTTTTGAGCATTTTTGGGCATTTTAGGAATTTGGATTATCATTTTTTGTGGATAACAGTTCTTTGTATTTTTAGAGTTTCATGGGATCTTTGTGACCCACTAATAGAAGTAATAGAAATGGGGTAAGTTTGACTAATTTCTGCTCTCATATATGTTATATTCCACATACACTTGGGTTGTTTGGACTAATTTTAAGTCCAAGCACTCTTTCTTTACAGAAAAGTGTATCCCCTTACTGCCTAATCTGTTGTTTTGGGGAAGCCCGATTTATTTATCGCTCGCATTCACTAATGTTCATTTCAGCCATGGTCAAATTTAAGAAGTTTCTTCTATGTTTTTATTGTATTTTAGTGATACAGACCCATTACTTGACTAAGGACAGAGTTGAGCATCCTTCCATAGGCCAAGTCTGAAACATAATCTTGGTTTGTTTAATTTAATGTCTATTTTCCTGTGTCCTCCCACAGAGTGTCTCCTATATGTTGTCCTGATGAACATCCTGTTATCCAGGTTGGAACGTCGACTTTTGTACTTACATTCAAAATGTGATATCTGGCTAGTTAATGTTTTCTGCAGCCAATATTGTATTCTGATTTGAGTTGTTTTTCATTTTTACCAGTCACTATTTCACAACTCATGTCCACTGTTCAGTTTCACTAATTGTATTGGATCACCTTGCTTTGCTTTGATATTGGTAATTCCCTAAAGTTTGATAAAAACATACATAAGACCCCTTGCATACCAAGGACGTAATGGTTACGTCCTCGGCTGCGGTGCTGCTGAGCAGCAGAGGGATTTCTTTATTTCTTTTTCAGCCTCAGGAGCTGGGGAAGAGCTTCCTCAGCTGTCTAAGGCATTTTTTTCCAGTGTAGTGACGATCAGGCCCGCTGACCTCATTGCAATGAAACTGAAAGTGAAATGAGCCTATGTACTCCTGGGGTTTTCTCAGCCCCCTGAGCACCTAGGGAGATGGGGGAGGTATCATTGGAAAGGGGAGAAGGGCAAGGGCATTTGCTCCCCCGATATAAATTTGGCTGTTTTTAATCTTTCTGCGGGGGTGGGTGGGCAGAAAGCACACTAGATAAGGATAATTGTTTTTTATAAAAGAGGGGTGGGGCTGCCCCCAACACAGAAGGGACAGTCTTTCTGCCCCCAAGAGGCAGATGGGAGTTATTACCCCCGATTTGGCCCCCAGGGAAGGGGTAGAAAGCCTGCTAGACACCAGGGATTTAATTTTTTATTATAAAAAAAGGGATGGAGCTGCCCACAATGGGCAAGACCATGCCCCCACCCACAAATATAAAAACTGAAGTTTTTCTGTCTCACCTGTGGGGCAGAAAGCTCGCTAGGCACCAGGGATTTTTTGTTTTGAATATGTAAGTGTTGGGGCTGCCCAAAATGGGCATGCCAATGCCTCCATCTCCCAAAACAAAAAAGGAACAGTCTTTCTGCCCACCCTGGAGGGCAGATGGGGGTTATTACCGGTTATTACCCCGATCTGACCCCCCAGGGGGGGCAAAAAGCCCACTATGCTTCAGAGATATATTTATGGGCATGGCAAGGAGCGGCCTCTTAGGCAAGGGCTGATCCCCTTTTTATGTGAATACCTTTTGGCTGCTTCTGCCCCCCTTGGGTGTAGATCAGCAATATATTTAGGCACATCTTCTCCCAAGGGGGGCAGAAAACCACTAGAAACTAGCAAAAGTTTATGTGTGTGTGTAAACTGGAGTTCGGCTGACGGTCTGTGTTTACTGGCTTTTGGCTGGCAGTGTGTAAACCTGCATTTTGCTGGCAGTGTGTGTGTGGACTTGTGCTTAGCTGGCAGTGTGCGTGCACTGTTGCTTGGCTAGCGGTCTGCATGGATGGCATATGTCTGCCGGTGTGCATGGACTTTCACTTGGCTAGCAGTGTGTGTGGACTGTCGCTTGGCTGGCAATGTGCTTGGATAGTCCTTGGCTGGTGGTGTGCGTGGATTGTGCTTGGCTGGTGGCATGCATGGATGGCGCTTGGCTGGTGATATGCATGGATGGCGCTTGGCTGGCAGTGTGGCTTGCATGTATCCTCTAGTACTTTATTACACATAACTTATTACCCATATGTCTGGGTTTGGTAGGTTTCGCTAGATGGCTGCCTAGCTCGGGACCAAAAATGCAAGTACCCCCTTTGCAAAACCAGGTCGTTTTGTGATACATACGTTTGATGTCTCCATAATACATACTGTCACGGGTACTTGGCCCACCCACACAAGTGAGGTACCATTTTTATCAGGAGACTTGGAGGAATGCTGCGTGGTAGGAAATTTGTGTCGGCCTGGTGATCCCACAACTTTTTCACACCCGAAATGAGAGGAAAATATGATTTTTTAAGCAAAATTTGAGGTTTGCAGGGGATTCTGGGTAAGAAAACATTGGGAGATCCATGCAAGGTACACCTCTCAAAAATCTCCTGGGTGTCTAGTTTTCAGAAATGTCTGGGCTTGGTAGGTTTCCCTAGATGGCAGTCGAGCCCGGGGACAAAAACCAAGGTGACTCCCATGCAAAACCAGGTTGTTTCGTGATAAATCATTTTTATGTCTCCACATTAAGTTTTAGGCCCTTACCTTTTGCAGGCACTAGGTCTACTCACACAAGTGAGGTACCATTTTTATTGGGAGACTTGGGAAATTCTGGGTGGGTGAAAGTTTATTGCTCCCCTCAGATTTCAGAACTTTTCATCACAGAAATGGGAGGAAAGTTTGTTTTTGGTTTTTTAGAAAGTTTGAGGTTTGCAATGGATTCTGGATAACAGAACCTGGTGAGAGCCAAACAAGTCACCCCATCCTGGATTTCCCTGGGTGTCTAGTTTTCAAAAATGTACAGATTTGCTAGATTTCCCTAGGTGCCGGCAGAGCTAGGGTTCAAAATCCACAGCTCTGCACATTGCAAAAAAAGGGTCAGTTTTCACTGGAAAAATGTGATTTGTCCATGTTGCATTTTGGGCCGTTTCCTGTCCTGGGCACTAGGCCCACCCACACAAGTGAGGCACCATTTTTTCAGCAGACTTGGAGAATGCGGGGTGGGTGGAAGTTTATTGCTCCCCTCAGATTCCAGAACTTTTCATCACAGAAATGAGAGGGACATTTTTTTTTACAATGTTTGAGGTTGGCAAGGGATTCTGGGTAATAGAACCTAGTGAGAGCCACACAAGTCACCCCATCTTGGATTCCCCTGGGTGTCTAATTTTTAAAAATGTACAAGTTTTTGCTAGGTTTCGTAGGTGCCAGCTGATCTAGGGCCCAAAATCCACAGCTGGGTACATTGCAAAAAATGGGTCGGTTTTCAATAAATAAAAATGTGATGCATCCATGTTGCGTTTGGGCCATTTCCTGTCCTGGGTACTAGGCCCACCCACACAAGTAAGATACCATTTTTATCAGTAGACTTGGGGAATGTGGGGTGGGTGGAAGTTGGTTGCTCCCCTCAGATTACAATTATCTTTCTGTGCATTTCTGCCAGTCATTTTGAACAATACCGTCTAATTCACATGTTAATATGGGTACCTACAAATTCAGAAATGCACAAATAACCACTGCTTCTAAGCTTCATACCTTGTTCCCATCTCAGAAATACATAGGTTTCCTTGACACCTAGTTTTCACTCTTTATATTTTACCAAATGATTTACTGAATACCCAGAACACAATGAAAAACCATTGCAACTCAGGTATTGGCTCTGGGTACTTGGGTTCTTGGTGAACCTACAAGCCTCATATGTCCCCGCAACCATAAGGGTCCCGCAAACGTAACAGTGTATATCTTTCAAAAATCTAACATAGCTAGAAGAAGTTACAGGTGAAAATGTAGGCAGAAATGGCTGTTTTCTTCTACTAAATTTCAATATTCTTTTATTTTAACTGTTACTTTCTATAGGAAAACCTTGAAGGATCTACACAAATGACCCCTTGCTGAATTCAGAATGTTGTCTACTTTCCAGGATCCATTTTGATTTCGCACCCATTTCTACCACTAACTGGAAGGAGGTTGAAAGCACAAAAATAGGAAAAATAGGCTATGTCCCAGTAAAATGCCAAAACTGTGTAGAAAACGTTGGTTTTCTGACAAAAGTCTACCTGTTGCTGAAAGCTGTGAAGATGGTGATTTTAGCACCACAAACCCTTTGTTGATACCATTTGCAGGGAAAAAAACAAATGCTTTCTTCTGCCGTGCTTTTATGCAATTTTCCCCCCAAAAACCCCACATTTAGCTGTATTTTGCCTAATTTCTCGGTCACCTTCTGGGGAATCCACATACCCCTAGTACCTTTAGAATCCTCAGGATGTTTTGGAAGAAAAGGACACAAATGTGGCATGGATACCATATGTGGACAAAACGTTATGGGGGCCTAAGCGCAAACTACCCCAAATAGTCAAAAAAAGGGCATGGCACAGGGGTGGGGAAAGGCCTGGCAGCGAAAGGGTTAATTCTCCATGGGACTATGAGTTTCCTTAGCATTAATGTTGTTTGTGAATACATAGTTTGATCCCAGCAAGCACTGCTAAAGCATTAAATAAGTAACTCCCATGGAACCATTGTCATGATTATTTCTTATCCTCACCATCATTTGCTAGATGGCAGAAGGTCAAGAGGAAATTGGGGAAGCCGTCTATAGCGTGGGGAAGCTCACATAATGCCAAGAGGTGACTTTGGTGGCAGCTGTAGCACCACGCTTTCTACCATATCATCCTCCTCATCTCCCCCCCCAGTCCTCGCAAGTGTTTCCATGATGGCCAAGAAGGCAATCTGCATGTGCAGTATGTCTGTCTAGGTCTGTTAGTGAGAGTACTCTGGAAAGTGGTCATGTCAATTACTTTTATGGCACATGAGTGCTGGGGTGCGGGTTGGAAAATATATGCTTCAGAATGCAAATTCTTGTGCAATGTGCTAGTTCTTGTTAAATTCACATTATTCTTGTGTGTGTGATTTCAGAAGTAATTTGTATTGATATAGTACCTGATGCCAATGGCACCCCATCCTGTGGATGTCCGATATGTCCCACTTATGGGTTGTCCCCTAGTGTCTTTCCCACTCTACCTCACAGCTGTACAAATAAATATCCACAATTCGGTAACCTGTATCTGGTTTGGAGGCTAAGACTCCACTAGTATGGACAGACAATGGGCACACCACTTCACCAGTTAAAAACCACAGCCAGTGGTGTCCCATGTGCAGATCTGTGGTCTACTGTGCACTTGCCCCTGCAAACCCCTGATTCTCTCACAAGGGACACCAGTCATATATTGATATGAATTAGTATTAATGGTGATGTCAACATCCACAAACACTTGTGCATATGATGACATTTGTCTCATGCTCATGGTGATTATGATTGATACATTTTACTAAGTGACAGACAAGGTACGAAGATACACATCACATATTTGTGCTACCATAGGCACATCACTTCATGTCCTCACATATGTTGTTATTAGCCCTGTGTTTCATACCTATAACGTCTTCCCAGCCGGGGTACCATTAAGTGACTATGCAACATTGAACTTTTTGCCACTCTTCTTTATTCTTCTGCATGTAACTACAAACTCCACATTCTAAAGCTGCCTTCACTACAATACACTCTATTTATTACGTCATAGCTCAACGGAGTTCATAAGGAGTCAAAAGGGTTCCGCCATTGTTAACTTGCACGACACTACAACTCCTTCTCTGTTAAATGAAAATGCACCAATTTTTACAAAAGATAGACACATATAGACATTTAAATCCCTTCAATTAAACTCTTTCGTGCTGTAATTGCTAAACCTGAATGTTTTGTGCGAAGTTGTGACCTGTCGTCATCATGACCCAAGATCTGCTGGGATGTTGAAAAGGCAACAGCAGTCACTGCTGCTTCAGAATCAGTCTCTCCTTCACCATGGAGATTGGATCAACTAGGAATCAAACACTAAAAGTGAGAAGAGTCTCTGGTAATAGAATTCCCAAGTTGCTGGGCAGTCACCATGTTTCTTTTGGTCGACACCACTTGGAAAGGTACTACATCAAAGGAAGCATCAGATTTTATTTTCCTTATCTGATGTGCAAGCACTCGATCTCCTATCTGTAAGACGATACTTTTCCCATTTCGTCTTCGGTCAGCATACATTTTCATCTTTTGTTTCTAAACCAAGTCCCTCGTACGAGTTGAATTCTCATCAGTATATTAACACTTTTGACATTTGTCTCTTTCACGAAACGTGGCAAAGCCGGTAAATTAGTTGTCCAGACTTTGCCACATATTGTGTTAATGGCAGGTTGCTTTGGTAGTGAAGGCCCTCTGGGGGCCTAATGACATGGAATTGGTTACACGTGGGGTGTGAGGTGATAGGGTCAGGAATATTAGTGAAGGATATCCTTTGTGTAACTATTAAACTCCACAATGGATGCCTAGCTAATATTTGTAATATTTACCTAAGACAGTCTGTCAAGCACCAGGAATCCAACATTATTGATGTGCTAATTACACATATAGCTGGTCTTCACCCCATTGTAGTAAAAATATTGGGGGGTGATATTAATTGCAGGTTGAGCCCTTGGATTTTGTTAACCATCACTACCTTCCAGAGGAGGATAGGACTTGGTTAATCCCTGCACTCATCCTTCCCCCAATTAAGAAGTGGTCACCTCTGACTCTACAACGAAACGCCTTATCCCTGAATTGCATGATTCGAGTGTACAACGGAAGAACTAAATCCGATAGAACGGGTACCCACACTTTTAATAGAATTGTTAGTACTAGCCTTATCGATTATATCCTCCTAGATGTTGAACTCTAGGTTTATCGAGAGGATATGGCTGTGATGCACAGGAACAACAGTGACCACAATGCACTCAAGATGGAGTTGGAATTTCCACTAGTTCAAACCCAGTTAGCGCTCCCTCAACCATTCGACGAGAGGTCTAAGCTCACCAATAACAAATGTAGAATTAATTGGTCCATAGTGGCCAGGTCTGAGAGGGCCCTGGGACTGATATATCCCAAGGTAGGACATGCCTTGGAGATACTTTCTACCCTTAAGCCAGGGCCATTTGAAGAAACAGCTGCACCTACATTTGAAGAAGTACATCATTCTCTTTTTACTAGCCTAAAGGTGGACTTTTACAGAGAAAACAGTAGCCAACGGCCAATAAGTAGTGTCCCATCCTGGTTTAATAAGCAATATAGTATGGCTAAGAGTGCTCTGATTATCGCCTTCAAGTCCATTAGGAGGGTAGACATCCAGGAAAAGAGAGCTGCTTATAGAACAGTTCTTGCTAGGGCAAAAATGGAATGGGATAGCCAAAACTGTGGACGACTCCTAGCAGCCGCAAGGGAGAATAACCAAACCCTATTCTGGAACTTCATTGCCACCGGGAATAGGGAGGGAAGATCTGAAATTGACAGTAATGTTGCGGTAGAGGCCTGGATAGCCCACTTCACAAATTTATACCAACAAAAACCCGACAAGGATATATATATACTTTCGGAACCTCCACTCACCATCTTGTATTTTGGGCTAGAAAAGGATACAGACAATTTTCCCTTGATAACGTTCACAGAGGTAGAAGAGGCCATTAGAAAGATAGCACCACGTACAGCTCTTGGGATTGATAAAATCCCAGGTGATCTGTTTTTATCTGAAATAGAAGTCTGGACACCCCATTTTACTGTGGTATTTGATGACATTTTAAATGGAGCCAGTATCCCTAAAACATGGGCTGGGGCTGAGATTTTCCCTATTTATAAGAAGGGCTGCCCCTTGGACCCTGCCAACTACTAGCCAATCAGCTCAATAGATACCACTCAAAAACGTTTTAGCAGGGTGATATTAAGTAGGCTTCAGCACTGGCTTGAAGAGAGTAATATACTTTGTCTTCTCCATGCGGGCTTTCAACCCAATACTTCCACTATTGCTCAGGTTTTTAGACTGCAGTTGATGTACTGGAAGGTCGTAAGTCTTGAGAAGGGCAGGCTGTATGCAGTTTCTGTCAAACTTAGAGCATCGTTCGACCTGGTCCCTCGAACCCGGTTGTGGAAACGTCTAGCTGAAATGGGCATCCCAGCTTATTTGTACAGTATAATATCGAGATTGCATCGGAATAACTATGCACAAATTAGATGTGGTGAGCTGGGTGAAGTCACTGAGCCCATTCCTGTTTTGTGTGGCGTAAGACAGGGTTATGTTTGGCCCAAACCCTTTTTACTTTGTTTTTAAATGATCTAGTGGATTTTTTAAATAATAGTGATAACGATGCTCATCGTTTAGCAGATATGAGTATTCCGGCCCTCGTGTTTGCTGACGATACCCTTCTGTTGTTGAAGTCACCTATGGGGCTCCAGAAACTACTTGTGGTTTTAGCAGATTCTGTGGGATGAGGGGGTTTGAAATTAACATCAGTAAAAGTAAATTTATGGTATTTAAACCTTGTCCTTCCACGTGTCGAAACCCCACTCTGGACGGTGTCCCTTTAGAGCAGGAACACCTTTTTGACTCTTTGGGGTTTACTCTAGATGAGAAGTTAGGTTGGTCGTCGCAAGTCTCTAAAAGAAGATTAAAATTGGAGCAGCAAAGCGGGAGGTTGCTGAAGCTATACGAAGGGTAAAGTTGTATTGCCTGTTGTCCAACTATATACGTACCAAGCACTTGTGGTTGCCCTTAATGGGGAAGATATTTGGAGCAATAAAAACCAAAACCCCTTGACAATGGTAGAAAATAGGTTTATAAGGCAGTTTCTGGGCAATGACTTTTAGCAAGGCATCCATGACCTATGTGCGGATCTTCGAGAAGGTGGGCTGTAATTTACCATTCATGAAGTCCACTATCTGCTGGATGCAGCCGTAGCAAAAATTCCAGCGCAGCACACAATCATGGGACATGAAAGTCTGTATGGTTTATTGGGCCCCAAAGAATCCCAAATGGAAACTAAGATTGTGCATATGATGTCTAATTCCAGTCTATAGGTGTGTAGGTCTGGACCTCAGACATGTTTAAGGGGTTTAGCCTTATACTGTCTGTAATGGCCCTTTCCTGCAGTTTTGGACTGTCATTTGTCTTCGTCACTGGGCAGCCTAGCCCTCATTCACTCCTTCGCTGGCTGGATCAGGAGGGGATGTGACAAATTAGAATGAATTTGACAAGAACAAGCACGTCCATGGTGCTTTTCTTTGGGGCATATGAGCAAGGACAGCTTATATAGGCCTCTGCTTTATTTTAGCATGGTGTGTGTTCAGGTGTTATGCATTAAAGGGTTAATTAAACTGATGTTCAATGATGATGCGGTACTTTAAAAGTGAAATTTAGGCATGGGGTCATGGCTTCTTGTGTTATTGCTCTTATTGTCTGGTAATTAGAGGATTTCAAATTTATTTGATGAGGTTATACCCTTTTTATTGGTTTGCCTAATTTATGAATTTGGGTGGGGGAGGCGCACAGGTTCGCCAGTCAGCCCAGTTGGTTTTAACAGCAAGACTCCTTTCGACTCCGGTTATTGACACGTGGTATTTTCTACTTGTGATAACTCTAGTATATCATATATATCGCGTAGAACCAGAGGTGTGGTGAAGACAAGTCCATGCAGTACTGCCATTATTGCATGCTGGGGCCTAAAATGTTAAAAAATATGTGCCTGGGGCCCAAATAATATCGGGTGCTGAATGCCATGGTCATGTGGTCTTGATTCCATCTCATGTCCCTTTAAGCTACCTCCAGACACTTCATTTATTTTTATTTCACTAGTGCAGGTTGCCTTTCGTTCCTGCTTTCTTTATCTCCGTTTTTCCATCTTTCTCCTCCTTTCCCCTAGTGTTTTTCCCGGTCTCTTTCTCTAGGTCAAAGCTTGATGAGGAAAAATGAGCAACAGTGTCCAAAAATTAGTGCGGGTGGGCCATACCTGTAACCACCTGCTCTAATTAAGCACTGACCGCATGGCTTTAATGAGAGCCCGAGTTAAGTGTCGTGTCTGAGCTGTGCTCTGTAAAAAAATGCGGATTATATGAAATAACGGTCACATTTTCTGTTCAGTGAAGTGCACACCACAAAGCACATGCTAGTGCACAATGCTAAGCACGTGAATAATTATAGTGCACACAATATGCTATGATTTGAAAAATGTAAAGCAAATACAGTTTCATAGTGCTAGGAAGTGTTCAGTTCAGAGCACAACAAGGGGTATAGTGCCAACAAGTGTATAGTGGAGAGTCATAGTGGTGTGAAGAGTATTGTGCAGAGCACGTGTTGTACAGCCGGGTGGAGAAAAGCCACAGGTTCCCAGGCACTGTCTGAGCGGCAAACCAGGCAGCTCAGACCAATCCCATCTCTTCTCTCTTGCTGGGAATAGTATTCCCAACATGAGAGCAGCGTCAGGATTGGCATCTGGGAGCCTCCGCAGTGAGCACCAGCCCTGGAGTCGAGGATCAATGTGGCGACTGCAGCGGCAGGTACGTTTTATATATATATGTATTTTTGTCTGTGCTTATTTGTGCATTAAACCCTCTTCCCCCCATCCCCTCTCAGCTGCCTCACTGATTGGGATACTGAGAAGCCGCCACTGGGATTGAATATTGCCCCACCTCAGCATATCATCTACCCAAGCTGCACCTTCCCTCCTCCACACTACTCAGATTGTGATTTCCCGCAATGGCCTCAGCTGTCTCCCTCACACAAGCCTGTAATTGTTGCAGGTCCTATATGCGAGGAAGCAGGGCGTGGGTCTGCAGCAACCTGGAATTCCAAGCCAGGTGCTCACAGGCACACCACGTAGTGAGAGGAGATGAGAGGCAGAGCAAGTCAGGCTAAATACCACCAAAAAACACGCTTTGAACCATCTTTGTCGTTGAAGAGAAAGGAACATTTTTAGGCGGAAGTGAACAGTGTGCACAGGCTTTGTGCAGTCACTGTGAAATGAAGGGAGCCAACGGGTAAAGTGAGCTGACCCATTGACCCATGCTGTATGCTGTGGTGGACAGAAGCAAATGTGAATGACCATGAAATAGGACAGTAGGTGAGACTCGTTTACCAAAAGCCCCTCTATGTACCTACATGATATTGATTTGTTAAAAAAACATAGTATGGCAAGACCGATAAAGCTGTCTCAAAGGCCAGGGCCTAAAAAAATTAACTATTACACCCACCTTGAGATGGCCAGACCTATTGGCTTTGCAAATACTTGTTAGCTATAGATGCTGCCATTGAGAACATGAAGAGCAAGTGGTCAGTGTGTGGAGGCATAAGCACACTGACTGATCCACGGAGCACTGCGATTAGCCATCTGGTTGATGTGCTGCAAAACTACTCTTGATTTGAAATATTTGCACAACAATTCATTATTTGTAATAAACGGGTGGAGTCTCCTAATAAACAATATTAGAGAGTTAATGATGATGAGCTAGTTTTTTGGTTGCTGATAAGATGTAGGACCCAATACGATGTCGGTTGGAGGCTCTCTCGGTGTGGGAACCGACCGATCCCGCGCACCGCACCGTATTAGGATGTGACTGCACATGGTGAGGAGGTCGCTTTCCTACAGGCTTTCCATGATGGAAAGCCTGTCGGAAACCGACATCATAATCCAGACTGTGGAAACATGCTCTGTATGTGATTATGATGGCAGTTCCAACAGGCCGACGGGCTCCTTGAGCCTGTCGGAAGCCAGCCGGAATGACCGGCAGGTTTGAATTCCGACCTCCATAATACTAACACGGCGGTCGGAACTCAAACC
This sequence comes from Triturus cristatus, assembly GCF_964204655.1. NCBI lineage: Eukaryota > Metazoa > Chordata > Amphibia > Caudata > Salamandridae > Triturus > Triturus cristatus. Next base: position 714,405,238 of record NC_140589.1, on the reverse strand, counting down.
AAGGATCATCCTAATTAGGTCCGTAGTGTCAATGTGTAAAAGATAACTTTTTCATTGTTATTCTAAAGAGTGCGTAAAGATGCAGTGCCGGGAAGGGGTAAGTGATTGGCACTATTTATGCTGGCTCACCAACCACACGTAAAAATACAGGTAAGTTGCTAGTAAGAAACGTGTCCGGTTCAGAGCCAGATGCATGTGTGCAAATCTTGCTCCATCTCCAGTGGAAGGGAAAACACTTAGGGGCATATTATCAAGCCAGGCGATAAAATTATCGCCGCTTTAGCGGCAGAAAACTGCCGCTAAAGCGGCGATATGGGCTTGATAATATGCTCTATGGAATTCCAATTGAAGCTCTGGTTCGATGTCCTTCACATCTAACATGGGTTTCAATTGGAATTCCATAGAGCCTATTATCAAGCCCATTATCGCCGTTTACTGCCGCTAAAGCGGCGATAATTTTATCGCCTGGCTTGATAATATGCCCCCAAAAAAACATAGTCTGGAGAGCTACACAGTAAAAGATGAGTATATGAGTACATGAAAAAATATTTAAGGTGAAAAGAAAACAATCTATAGTTCTCAAAGGCTCATATATGGAGCTATTGATTACTAAGGTAAGAGCTGAAATAATAATAAAATTAATTGCAGCCTATCGATGCAAAACCAACAATAATTGCGTCTGTCAATATTGATAAAATATTGTAGTTTGTGTCGAAAACTCTTGTTGAGCAATTGTTGCAATTTAGGGGTGATTTGTGAGCTTGGCAAAATGTCGGGCTATAAAATAAATTTAACGATCTGTCCAGTTAGTTCCACTAGGAATCCTCAAAAAGCCTCCCCATTCTGCTGTGATGCAGCTGACTACCTAGGAGTTGTTATCGGTCTGAGCATATAAAGCATGTTCAGAAATTACTAGGAAACCTGCTCGCCATCAATCCGAGTACACGCAACAGTGGCACCCACTACACTTATTTCTGCTAAATTATTGCAATCTAATCAAAATGACTATTCTACCCAGATATTTATACCTATTTAGGGCATTTAGATTACATGTCCCAAATCCTTTTTTTCATAAATGATGCTCTTTTAAAAACAGTTTAATTTGGACACTAATGGAACTGCTTTGACCAACTCATCTGCACCACCCTGCTAAAACCAAACTTTACCAGAAGTTTTCGAAGATAAGCCATATGTTTCTATAATTAATTATAGAATCTAAAGAATAGGTACATTTATTGAGGAGCGGGGGTTGAGAAAGTCACTAGATGTAAGCACTACAGACTTAGGAGCATATTATCAAGCACGGCGTTAAAATTATCGCCGCTTTAGCGGCAGAAAACTGCCGCTAAAGCGGCGATAATGGGCTTGATAATATGCCGCAGAGAATTCCAATAGAAGCCCATGTTGACACCAGAAGATGGGCTTCTATAGGAATTCTCAAGGGCATATTATCAAGCTGATTGTCGCCGCTAAAGCGGCGATAATTTTAACGCCGTTTCTTGATAATATTCCCCCAAGTTTAATTTCCCTCACACACTTCACATTTATAAGCAAATACCACCAGGTTAGACACTTTCTAATGTGTAGGTAGATCTTAGTCATGTATTCTACAACCCCTTCTTTCATAGAGGACTTGATACATTGTGATAGGATTGATATCAGAATTCTAGTTTGTATCCACAATGATGGTAACAGAATTAATATAGACATGAGGTTTAATTTTTGTGACCAGGAACTTGATGGAGTGCTAGGAGGAATATGTTTTGAAAATCTATGGAAGATATGCACATCACATTCACTCTGAACAAATTAAGATTAAGTCTGGGCAGTGAACTCCGCTCTGCTCGCGGAGTTTGAGGAATTTTCTGTAGAGTCTTTTTCCTCGCTCGCGTTCGTCAACGTCAAGTTGTAAGAGAGGAAAATGCACCTCCGGGCAAGGTTTTTCCTCGTTTGCGATCATCAACATCAACTTGGCGAGTGCGAGCATGGAAAATCAACCTCCCAGTGAGATTTCTCAACGCAGGCAGTCAGATTACTCATTGCGAGTGGTGGCGTTTGCTCGTGATCGCTCGCATTGAGAAACTGTCCGTTTGTGTTGCGAAAGGTGCCACTCGAGTAAAAATGTATTTGAGCAGCAGAAAGGAAGCAGCTCCCGCTTGCGCTGTGCATGGCGCCGTTCGCGATGATTGCGCGGTGCTGACAAACATATGGCACTAAAAATCACCGCGAACGGCATCTATCGAATGCACTCCGCCGCTTGCGTAGTGCGGCACAGTTTTTTTTTTCACTTTGTGGATTTCCGGAACTCCGCGAGCTCTGCCCAGGCTTAATTAAGATTACAAAAGTATAAACCAATATTCAATATGCATGATACACCAAAAAACTTTAGTAAATAGAACATATGCTATAACTTAATGTGCCCTAAAGGCGCTAGCCAAAAAGCAAACCTAGTCCACATCTTTGTCCAAATAATTGTGTTTGGAATATTTTCTTTTCTCAAGGAAGTAATAGGTATGTGAACTTGTTCACCATGTTTAATCGTTATTCGTAGTTTTAATAGGGTATTAGTCATATTATCAAAAAATGTATATATTTCATTAATGTCATATGCAAATTGAGCTAGACATATCTGGAAGGAGACAACACTTCCCAGACTCAATCAATGGAAAACAGAGTTTATGATTTGTTATGCAAATGAAGGATACTTGTGTAAGGTAACCGGCAAGGAAGATAATTCCTGTTTAACGTCAGAATACCTGAACGATTATTTAAACATGGGCTAATGAGGGCGTCTTTGACAAGTGACAACTGATAGATCAGTAGTATTTTATAGTCTGTCATTCACCCAATGCCACTAGCAATTTATATTTATATGTGTATTATTTACTTCTTTTTTTATTGAGTATGATTTAATTACTAAACCTCTTTGTGTGTCTTGTTAAATTTCTACATATGTGTTATCTCACATTACCAACTAATTTGTGGTATATTTGTTTTGGATTTTCTATTGCTCTGTATTTTTGGAAAAAGAATAATTAAAATGTTATCTCCTTCACTAGGACTTTGGGGCTTAAGTCCCTTTGCCTTTCACAATATGGCCCCCTACAGTTCTAGACAGCACAAATAATAATAAAAACGGGAAACGTGGACTACTTATTGGCATGATTAAGATTCAGATGATCCTCGATAGCCCTCACATGCTAGGATTTTAGGTTTAATCTAAAATCATCTTTTATCAGATTTGAGAGAAAGGAAACAAATGTGTGCTGTCATTTAGTTATCTCACATACTATTTTCACAATGTTAAGCAAAAAGTATGCAATAGCATATCTAATTATTTCTCCTTCACAACAACTATGGTATCCTGCGTTCTAAAGAAAAACCAAGAAAGTTGCAAGAAAGAGGCTTCTTAATATGTCCTTTTGAATGAGAGAGCTGAATTAAAGAACTCTGATTGTATGACTATGTAAGCTTGTTTATTAAAATAACTGAGAACGCACCAATAGCTCAGTGCGTTTTTCCCCAGTAGCAATGATCCCCAGTAGAATGTCACTCATGTGGCTCTGTGATTAAATCTACTACTAAAAACTAGAAGTCAACCTACCAAACATTCTTCAGCTATCCAGGATCCATCTTGCGTCTCATGGAAGAACTGAAAGAACAGAGAAATGTCAGTCTTCCTTCCTCACATAAATCATTTTGTTGGTCTTCACCCAGTCTCCAACTGCAGCCTTCCTTGTCTGCAATTCCCAAATAGCATTCATTGTACACTACATTTTCAACTGCACCATCACCTTCACATCCACCACTTTACCCAGTTTGTCCTCCTACACCTTCATCCAATCCTGATTTAAGTGTGACCCTGCCACGCATCCTCTCAGTAAAGTGAGTAGTGCTATCACATGATTGACATGTGGAGTCATTCTAATCACCCAAATCATTCAAAGCTTTTCTGTACATCAGTTTGTTGATCACAGCCAATTGCAACTGATCTTTGATCACCCTATTGACTCTCAACCAACTTGTTACTTCTAGTATGGCATAGAGAAGTCCTACTGTGGTTTATTCCAGTGGATTCTAGATACTATTTAATTTCTATCAAAACTTTGTGTCCCATTATCAGTGATCAACTCATCTGGTGAGCTTTCTCTCCTACAAATATCCTGCATAGAGTTCAAGACACATTTCATGGAAATATTCTTTCAAATTTTATCCCAGGCAACGTGGACATATAGTTAATCATCACATTAGCAATTTTACGAGACTGGCCCAATACTCCAAAATATTCAAAGCTCCCTTGTCCCACTGTACCACTGAAGCCTTCACCAGAGTAATGGAGGGTGGTGCAGTCAACTCTGTTTTGTTACTCAAAATACATTCACCATAATTTCTCCCATAACCCTCCAAGGTTTTATTAACCCTGAGTCACCAAAGGTTGTATGATTGAACCACACATGCGTTAACAATGCATGCCGGTTTTTATGCAGGCTGAACGACAAAATTCTTAACCTAGAATATGCCTTTACCATGCATGCCTTTACAACGAATCATGCCTTGTTAAGGCATATATCCACAGAATCTGGAAGGAATACAGGGCCAATCTCTTTCCCTATTTACGACAGATTTGTGGTCTATCCTTGAGTACGGAGGAGGTCCCTAAAAACTGGAAGGAAGCAGTTGTGACCCCTCTTATAAAAAAAAAACACGCTTGACCCCGGGTGTGTGGCCAACTATCTTCTTTATTGCCATATCCTGTTAAAATTCTGGAACGCATCGTCAGTAAGTCCCTATCCCAGTATCTTGAGGAGTATTCGCTCCTTGACGAGATGCAATTTGGCTTTCGGCCCAAGCACGGTACTGAAACAGCACTTGTTACCGTGCTTGATGATATGAGGATGCGGGCGGACAGTGACCAGTCAGTGATCTTGGTGCTGTTGGACATGTCAGCGGCTTTTGACACTTTATACTGTTGGAGAGACTTAAAGACCAGGGTGTGACCGGTCGCGCCCTCGACTGGCTTTGTTCTTATCTAACAGACAGGACACAGACAGTGTGCCTTCAGCCGTTCTCCGCTAACAAGTCTTCCTTACGACAGGGGGTCCCGCAGGGCTCAGGGATTAGTCCTGTGCTCTTTAACATCTATTTGCAGCCTCTCATTCCGCTTATTAGATCTTTTGGAGTGGAGGTGGTGAATTACGCGGACAATACCCAGCTCGTGTTTTCCTTGGAAGGGAATGATTCCATTTCCTTGGAAAGATTTCACGAGTGTATGACTAGCACCACAAAGTGGCTTAAGAAGAACTGGTTACAATTTACCAGCTCTAAAATGGAAGTGGTCCTGTGTTCTTCCAGAAGATCTGATCAGCCCGTTTTACCCATCTTTCAGCTGTCCCCTACTGGCGCTCCTATTACCCCTTCTAGCACAGTACGCAATTTGGGGGTGATGGTGGATCAGGACCTCCAACTGAATTCTCAGGTTAACAAAACGGTTGGCACTAATCGCTAAACGCTAATCCGAGTGCTGAGAAAGATCCTCCCTTTTTTGCCTCACTCTGCTAGAACGCAGGTTGTGAGATGCGTAATTCTCATCAGACTTGATTACTGCAACTCTCTATATCTGGGTGCGCCTAACACCCTTATCGGGAAGCTGTCCAGAATACAGACCATTGCAGCAAAACTTGTTTTAAATAGGCAACGAGGGACCGCAACCACATTAGCCATGGAATGGGCCCTAAGAACCTGCAAAGAAAATTCAGCTGGTATTCTCCAACTAGAAACCTTCGTTCTGCTTCTGCATTTCTGATGAATGTAGTCAGGTTCAGGCGGTCCAGAACAGGTGGCAGATCTTTCTCTGCCGTTGCGTCTCGGCTATGGAACACTCTCCCTCTGGATCTATGTCAGGTCCAAAGTCTTATGGATTTCAGGAAAAAGTTGAAAACCTTTTTATTCCCTGGGCTGGAGTAATTTTTCCTTCTGATATTATCTCTCTTTTCCACCCTTCCTGTTTCACACCTCGGCTGCCCCTATTAACTTCTGGTGGGGACTCTCCTTTTTAAGCGCCAGGATACCCATCGGGTGATAGAGCGCTATATAAGCACCTCATTACATTACATTACATATATGGTAAACACATTCGTGGTTAAGAATTCACAGGTAAGTCTAAACCCCACCGAGTCCTGGCCCGACCTGAGTTCCTAAACTACCCAACTTTACCCCAGCTCTTGTAACTTTTTTGCCGCGCCCTCCCCATATCCCTAAAAACTACCCCTAAGCTCCAAAAACTACCCTGCCATCTAAGTCCTAATAGGTATTATGATCCCTGCCCCCCACCCTGAGCCTTAAAACGGATGCCCAAGCCCTGAAAACTATCTCAAACTCCCCCAGCCCTAAAAACTACCCCGAACCCCCAGCCCTGAAAACTACCCCAACCCCCCCCCCCAGACCTGAGAACTACCCCGAACTCCCCCAGCCCTAAAAACTACTCCCGACCCACCCCGCGGCCTAGAAAACTACCCTGACCCACCCTCAGCCCACAAAACATTCCCGACCCACCCCCAGCCCATAAAACAACCCCCCACCCACAAAAGTACTCGGACTACCCCCTACTTTAAATAACCCCGACTCACCCCAGCCCCACTTAAAACAACCCCGACTAACCCCCCAGCCCCACTTAAACATCCCAACCCACCCTCAGCCCACAAAACAACCCGAAACACCCAGCCCCACATAAAATAACCCCGACCCACCCCCCAGCCCCACTTACCTCACCACGATCTCTTCCTGTTTCCGTACATTCGCATGCCCTACCGCGCATATGCCTTAACCACACACATGTGTGGTTAAAGCATATGTGCGGTAGAGCTTGCATAGTTCAGCCTTCGTTGTAAAGGCGGTTTGTTGTTCAGCCTTCACGGTAAAGGCTGTTTCCCATCGCCAAATATCCTCTTGAATCTTGTGCTTCATGGCCCAAATGCATATATAGCCTCCATGAGCCAAGTCAAGAACTTTGGGTTTTATGACATATGGTACTAGCAGGAATCTCACTCTCGGATTCAACCCATCATCATATGTCAACTCACCCACCACCTCCTCCAAATGGCCTTATGTCATGTATGGCCACCCTCTAGTGATGTACTCTAGCACACATTTAAATCGCACATTTAAATACCTCATCATTCTCACACTTCTTTCCTTCCTTTTCTTGCAAGGCTACCACATGCACAGCACGGCCCATACAATCAATCTCACCCTACATATTTCGTTCCACATGGCCAACTTCACTTCCTGCAGATAATCTACTTAAAAAAATCAGCTGCAAAGTTTCTATTATCCGGGACATACTGCACCACTACAGGAATTCTGGAAGAAGGTTCTTCCACTTTGCAACCCACGGTGTAGATCTCCCATTCCTACAGGTACTGAAGAGATCTACATGAGGTTTATGATGCACATTGATCCCCATACAAACATCATCAAACACTATTACATTGCTCCTCTTTTGGGACAACACAACCCAAATTCCATGGGTTTGTGCATCATAGGTACTGATAGTTACTTCTTTGGTACTGAAGGGTTTCAGTGGTCGAACTCTGATGATATCCCCTTTAAACTGCTCAAACACCCCTTTACACTGCTTATTTCAGATGTATGTCTCATATTTCATAAGCAATCTTCTTAAAGGAGCCGTGTCATCAGCAAAATGAGAAGCACATTTTGAACTTACCTGGTGCCTTGTTTCTCACCACTTGTGCCGCCACCGCCAACAGAGTCACTTGGGCATTCTCAAAGGTCCCGGCCGCGAGCGAGGACGCCAGCCAGGGACTACAAGCCCCAGCAGCCCTAGCGCCAACCACGCAGGTATAGAGTGCCGGGAGGCGCTTAAGAAGAGAGACGGACTTCCGCAGTGCGGGAGCCGAACTTACCTGGTGCCTTGTTTCTCACCACTTGTGCCGCCACCGCCAACAGAGTCACTTGGGCATTCTCGAAGGTCCCGGCCACGAGCGAGGACGCCGGCCAGGAACTACAAGCCCCAGCAGCCATAGCGCCGACCACGCAGGTTTGGCGTGCAGGGAGGCGCTTAAGAAGGGAGCTGAACTTACCTGGTGCCTTGTTTCTCACCACTTGTGTCGCCACCGCCAACAGAGTCACTTGGGCATTCTCGAAGGTCCCGGCCGCAAGCAAGGATGCTGGCCAGGGACTACAAGCCCCAGCAGCCCTAGCGCCAACCACGCAGGTTTAGAGCGCTGGCAGGCGCTCAAGAAGAGAGCTGGGCTCCCGCCGTGCGGGAGCCGAACTTACCTGGTGCCTTTTTTCTCACCACTTGTGCCGCCACCGCCAACAGAGTCACTTGGGCATTCACGAAGGTCCCGGCCATGAGCGAGGATGCCGGCCAGGGACTACAAGCCCCAGCAGCCCTAGTGCTTACCACGCAGGTTTAGACAGCCCGAATGCTGCCAGGTTTAGTAGGAGCAACTCTAAGAGTTATATAAACTACATATTGGTATCTATTGGCTAGTGGCCAATTGTACATGATTTGGTAATTGATGATCGATCTGAGAGTGATCATTTTCCCTTATGTTTGACGCTTGCGGCACATTCCTTCCATCCAGTATCTTTGAAGAGCAGAGATATCAATGGTAGCATCATTGAACCTCTAATTACTAATAACCGCAGAGCGTTAAAATGGTCTTCCATAGGGGGAAATGAGGTGGCTATGAAGCAGATTTACGATATTTTTGTGGAGATTATTTCCCCCTATGTTAATCTGTTGGCTTCAGAGATCCCAATTATGAAAATACATCATGTACTGGCAGAAGCTCCGATACCCATATTAAGTAGGATTCCCAAAGAATGTAATAAGGGAACAACAGATGAGAGTAATCTGGATAATCCCTGGTACAATAAGGACTGCAGGGAGGCAAAACAAGAACTTATCCTTGCAACAAAAGCAAAAAATGTAGAGGTTCTAAGGGAGAAAAGGAGTAAGTACAAGAGGCTATAAGCCCAAACTAAAAAATACTGGGATGATAACATCTGGACTGAACTAATTAGGACAGCCAAGGCCAAAGATCAGTCGGGCTTTTGGCGCCTGCTATCAAAAGATAACAAAACAGGGAGATGTAGTAAGGACATCTTTATAGATGCTAAAACATGGGTAAGCCATTTTTCTAGCCTTTATGCAGCATCTATGAGCAATGTAGAATTTAATCCACAAGATTATGTAACAGGCTCGACTATAGCACCTCTACACTTTAGCTTGGATGAGACATTGACTGCAATAGATGCGGTAAAACAGGGCACGGCACCGGGACCAGATAAGATACCAGGAGATCTATGGAAATAAGATAAGGAAGTTTGGGGCCCTTATATTTATCTTCTATGTAATTCAGTCGCTGCAGATGCACCTATTCCAGAATCATGGAAAGGGGCTGAAATTACAACTATTTTTTAAAAAGGTAACTGCCAAGACCCTTCGCATTATCGACTGATTAGTTTAATAGATGTTTTACAGAAAATATATGCTCAGCAAATTAAAAAAAAAAAAGGAGAACAACATTTTATCAAAGTGTCAGGCGGGCCTTAGAGCCAAGACAAGCACAATTGACCAGGTCTTTAGATTCCTCTGCATGGAAATATACAGTATTTAAGAAGGGCCATCTGTATATCACCTTTGTTGACCTGAAGGCTGCCTTCGACCTCATCCCTAGAAATCTCCTTTGGAAATCTCTAAAAAATCAAGGGGTACCGGGAGAAATACTCTTGCAAATAATAAGACTGCATGAAGATAACTTTGCAAGGGTTAGATGGGGGTCCAAGGGGAGAACTTACTGAACCAATTCAGGTGAACAGGGGTGTAAGGCAGGGATGTGTGCTGGCACCCACCCTATTTTCATTATATGTAAATGATATTCCTGAATATTTATTGGGCTGCGAACACGATTCTCCCAAATTATGGGGGGGTGCCAGTACCTGCGCTCTTATTTGCAGACGATACTATTTTACTTTCCCAAACGCCCAAAGGTTTACAATGTCTAATAAACACCTTTGGGGTTTATTGTGAAGCTAAGGGTTTGGAAATAAACTCTATCAAAACAAAATACATGGCAATTAATCCACACAAGTCTTTTAAAAAGAGCTTAACTGTCAAAAATCAGAAGCTAGAGAATGTGCAGAGTTTTAATTATCTAGGTATTACTTTGGACACCAAAATGACCTGGAAACCGCAATTGAAGAAAAGTAAGTCTATCCTACTCCAAAATGCTCTACCAATAGTAAAGAAAAATTAGAGCAGTTTATCTAAAGCGGTATCCCCTGCCCTTGAGGTATACAAGTACAGGGCACAATCGGCATCCCTGTATGGGGCAGAACTATTGGGTCCTTCAAGTAGTAATACATTTGTGGTGGGAGAAAATAAGTTTTTTCGAAATTTTTATGCCTTCCAGTGCACACACCGCTCATACCTATTGTAATGGACCTAAATATATGCCGTATAGACTACCAGGCAATTTTACGACCACTATTGTTCTGGGTGTGACTGTGGTCAACAGTAGAGCTCGTCCACTATAAGGAAGGGCTGGAGGAAATTCTAAGGTTAAAAAATGGTGCTGGTTGCCATGGCTGAGGCATGTTCACACCTGGTTTCATAAATTAGGACTCAAGCATTTTTGGGCGGAACCAGCTGGACTGTCTATGGCATCAAAGAAAGTACTCAAGTTAACTTTTTGGGCCTGCATTCGAGACAGCTCTTATCATAATTCAGCCACTGGTAGTTTGACAATACGGTTCCTCTCGATGAAACCAACCTGTAGTTTCTAGCCCTTTTTGGACGAGGCGCAGCCCCAGTTAGCAAAATCTTTATACCTGAAATTCCGATACAGTGTATTACAGACAAACTTGAATATATCAAAATGGGTCCAGAAACAAGGGGATGAAGGTTTGGAGTGTTGTGTATTATGCCATACGGGTGCTGAAGAAAACGACGTACATCTATTGTTCTACTGCCAAGCCTATACAAAATACAGAAGTAAATGGATCAAACCCATCTGCCGGTTGTTGGGTATAAGATCCTGCTATGAGGCAGAACGAGTATTAAAAACTGACACATCTCAAACTGTGGTTTTTAGTGTTAGTAGGTACGTGCTTGGAGTAAGTTTATTAAGAAGAAAGGAAGGCTTGAAATTGTAACTCAATATCTCAAAATTACATTGGTCTTTTGCACTTGCACTTTAGTTAGTACATGAAAAATACTACTAGCATTATTATATTTGCTATACGGTATTAAAAAGGAAAAATCAGTTAGAACATAACATTGGGCATATTTATTTTGTTTTGCATTAATAGTATTTTAAAGATCAGGAAGTAAGCTTGGTTGCTGGTATTTTATAATGAAATTTGTTGAAACTCCTCAATGTTTTAATGGTTTGATGATCTTTTTAAAACTTTTAGAAAGAGTTTTAATGATATTTATCTTTTAAAGATTAACAAAGGTCTTTGATTAGAAATACGATTCTAAAATGTATGCATTGGTGTAGCGGTACCTTTTTGAAAGATTATGTTATGAAGTGTTTTTATTGTGATGTGTAATTTGTTAATGTGTATCTTTTATGGTTTGCTAAACCGAAATAAAGATTAACTGACTGACTGACTGAGAAATATTCTACTAAACTAAGAATGATTTAAGTTGGTTGTTATCACTTGGGAATGGACCTTTATCGATGGCCTCAATTAATTCTAACTTCGATTCATTCCCAATTTTAAATACATACTGAACTAAGTAATTTACTACATCATGGACAAAACGCCATTACATTTGCTTTCTTTAAGGTGTGACCACTCCTACTCAAAATCTGGAACACCCTGTTCAGTCTGTTATTATGTTCCTTCTGATGATTACCATACACCAGGAGGTTGTCCTGGAAATATGCTACATAGTCCACACACCCTTGAACAAGATCCCCATCACTCACTAAACACAAGAGGATGCTGAGGCCAAACCAAAAGGTATGCCCTTATACCTATAGGTCACCAAAGATGTTATGGTGGGACCCTTTGCAGAACTCCATTTGAGGTGTTCCATGATTAGCTAGAAACAGTGCCAGAGGAGTGACTAGATCCATCTTAATTAAACCCCAGTGCAAGTATGAATTCCACAGTGTCTCCTGGACTAGCCAAACTATGCACACAGTACTGATGGCTGCCCTTGGTAATTAACTGAACTATAGGATATACTCTGAAAATAGTGGTGCTTCTTGTCAGAAGTATCAGCACAGCCACATATGTGGCTTAAGGCTAGAGTGGCTGACTTTGAAGCTGGGGAATCAGGTTCGGGTCAGGTGGGAGGCTCAAACATCCTGTGATTCAGGGCAAATCGCTTAATCTCCCTGTGCCTAAAAATGAATGCGTCCATCTGTAATGCAACTGGTGCTCATGTCAAGTACTCTGATACCTTTGGGTCGAGTTTGTGCTATATAAAACTACAAAAAGAAAATATGTATTAGATATATGTATCAGCACCTTTTTTCACATGTTTGTTGTAGATTGTTTGCCTTCACAAAATGGTCACTGAATGGAGATGACTAGTGGTGTTCTTCAGCCCAGTGCTGGTGACGTACACCTGACACCACCCATCACTTAGGATTGACTGTGGTGAGACAAAAAACAGAAAGTCACTGAATCATATCATAGCCCTACCAGCAGACAGCTGGACGCTCCAAAGGAAGTCTTGTACTCCACTGCGCCTTAGATATGAGACGGTGCTCTGATTAGGAAGACTCTGGCACTCTGGTAAGGAAGAATCTGGGAGAGGAGAGGTTGATGTTCATCGTCATTGCAGTGAAAAACTACTGATAGCAAAATGTAACAGGGGGAACTTATTTATCAATTAATTCATATGGCACCCCTAGCTCAGCACATTCTCCCCCAGCAGCAACGATGCCAGGGGAATGTCACTCACTTGAATATTATGTTATGTGTATTTTTAGAGCACACTCTCACCCAGGAGGCTTTGCGAGGGTGTGTCTAGCCTCGTCTGGACAAGCCTGAGGGGCTATTCGGACAGACAGGTCTTCAGCTTCTTGCAGGATTGAAGGAGTGATGATGAGGCTCTTATGTCTAGTGGCAGGTCATTTTACACTCTAGGAACAATGTATAAGGATGCCCAACCACCGGTTCTTGTTCTGCGTATGCATGGGATATGTGCAACTAGGAGTCCGGCTGAACAGAGATGTCTGGACGGTTTGTGGAAGGAGATGGTAGGCTGGGCCAGTGTTGTGTAGTGTTTTGAAGGTGTGAGTAAGGAGTCTGAACTGGTCAATCTTGTGTATTGGGAGCCAGTTGAGCTCCTTGCGAGGCAGTGTGATGTGTGTACTGCGTGGGAGGTTGAAAGTGATTTTGTTCTCCAAATTCTGAATGGTTTGCAGTTGTCTGGTGAGCTGTTTGCTGGTCCTGGTGTGGAGGGTGTTCCAGTAGTCCAGGTTCTATAATGATGGTGAATGACGGTTTTGCGGGTGCTGCTTGGGAACCATTTTAATTTTTCTTAGCATCTTGAAGGTGTGGAAGGAGCAAGCTGTTATAGTGTTGACTTGATCAGTCATGTCGACTTTGCTGTCGATTATGATCCTATGATTCTTGGCATGGTGCTGGGGGTGGGTGTGGGTCCTAGTTCAGCTGGCAACCAGCTAGATTCCCACAGTGAAGTATTCTTCCCAAAGATCACGACTTCTGTTTTCTTCGTGTTGAGTTTGACGTAATTGGTCTTCACCCGGTTGGTGACTTTGGTCATGCAGGCAGTGAACTTGTTCTGAGTGTTGTAAGTGTTTTCTGATAGAGACACTATGAGTTATGTGTTGTCGGCATAGGAGAGGACGTCGATGTGGGTGTGGATGATACGAGGCATAGGTATCATGTAGAAGTCGAGTTGAAGAGGGCCAGACTGAGGGAAGATTCTTGTGGTACTCCATAGATGAGGTTAAAGGTGACTAAAGTGTAGCGGGCTAGGCTGAATGCTTGTGTCCTGGCATGCAGGAAGACGCATATCCAGCGGACAGCAGGTCCTTGGATCACAATCTTAATTAGGCATTGATGGATTAGGATAGGATGGGAAACCATGTCGAATGCTGTAGAGAGGTCCAGAAGGATGGTGGCTGTCCAGGATCATACAGATGAGATCTGCAGTGGTGATGAGAGTTGTTTCTGTAATGTGGTTGGTTCTTATCCCACACTGTACAGCACTGAGGAGCTGGAAGTCCTTGAGATAGTTGGTGAGGCACTTGTTGATGTGTTTCTCCAGGACTTTTGCTGGGTATGGTAGCAGGGAGATCTGTCTCTACTTGGAGAGCATGGATGGGTCAGTGGAGGGTTTCTTGAGACGGGGGAGGGCTATGATGCATTTCCATGTGTCTGGGAAGGTGGCTGATTAGATGGAGGTGTCCAGGATAGGTGTGAGCACTTCACTGGTGGGTTGAAGTCCTCTGGTGAAGGCATAATGGGGGCACAGGTCCGATGGGGCTCCGGTGTGGACAGTCTGCATGGTGTTGGTGGTGGTTTCATCCAAGGTGATGGTGGGTTATGTGGTCATGACTCTTTCCCTGGGCAAGATGCAGAGTCATGTTGCAGGGTCTGCTGGTTCTGGTTGAGGGATTTGTTTTGTATTTCTTTATTAACACTTCCCAAAAATGTATCAACACAAACTGTGAAGTGGTTACCTCTACCCATGCATAGTTTACATGAAGAGGATATACACCTCACCACTTCCAGTATTGATAATGAAGACCCACCCGACAACCGGTCAGGGGACCACCACCTCCACACCCCCCATCCCCCCCACACCCACCCGCCACCCCCACGTATCTCCATAGATACAATAAAATAGGAGCCTATACCAGTTTTACATATTCAACCTAATTTGCATCTAAATTGGGCAAATAACTGGTGCAACAGATTGGGATCATCTTATTGCCACTTTATTCTGGGGAATCATCCTGTGAATTCGAGACAGGGGCCTGTACCAAGGACATTAACATTACATTTCAAGCCAACAAGCTCTCCAGAGCCTTCTCATCTCGTCTTGTCCTCCTCAGGTGTGCCTCCTCCGCTCCTGCCCATTCCACCATATCTGTTACCCAAGCTTCCTGAGAGGGGGGCATGCCCCCATCCAATGTATGGCTATTCGCCCCTTTGCTACTATTAGGCCAGGCCAAGCCAATGCTTGTTACAAAGCATCTAGTAAGCTTGTTTTTTGGGTTTTACTGGTAGGAGACCCAAGATACATTTCTCAACTGTACAGGGAATTTCCCAGTCCTACACCCTCTGTATGGGAGCTAAGACCTGAACCAAAAATGCGATCAAGATAGGGCAGTACCACACCATATACAAAAAATCAGCCCCCTCCACCCCACACTTGGAGCAACCATTTCCCAGGAAGGGGCTGGTTGAGGGATATAGTTGCTGTATATGGAGGTTATCTTGCTGCAGAAACATTCAGAAAGCTTGTAACAGAGGTACTGTGAAGGGAAGAAGATGTTGGGTGTGGTCACTAGTGAGGTGAAATCTTCCACTATGGTGAAGATCTCTTTGCTGCTGTTGCTGCTGGTGTCAATGTGTCTGCAAGTCTGGTGCGTTTGGTGTTCCAGAGCTGATGGTGGTAGAGTCTTATAATTAAGGGTGGGCGTAGCAGGCGCAGTGCCTCTACGCGTATTTCCACGGAGTTTGAAAAAAACTCAGTGGAAATTCGCTACGCTCCCTCCCCCCTCCCAAATTATTTTAAAAAATGGAAAGAAGGCCCTTACCTGCGTCCTTGCTGTCCTTCTCCTATGAAAAAACACTACGCTGTGCATCTTGCGCGTGCGCAAGATGCACAACTTAGTGTTTTTTCATAGGAGAGGGAGGACGGCAAGGACAGCGAGGAGCAGGAAGGAGAGAGTCCAGGCAGAGGAGGAGGCAGCCACGCAGGTAAGTGCCTTCTTTTTTATTTTTTTATTAATTTGGGAGGGTGGAGTGGCTGGCTAACACCACTCTGCCATGGAGAGGAGTTTTAGCCTAAACCCTGCGTTTGGAACAGAGCGCAGAGTAGGCAAAAATTCGCAAACTCCGTCGACGGAGCGGAGTTACCCGCCTGGGGTTACTCAGGATGGATTTGATGGTCTTTTTTTCCGTATTGTCTTGGCTAATTCTCCATCTGCGCTTTAGTTCTTTGCGTTGGCAATTCATCATCCTGAGCTCCTCTGAGTACCAAATGGCTTGGAGTAAGGATCTTGTAGCATTGTTGTGCCTGAGGGGGACCAGGGTGTAGGGGCAGGTGATGGTCCAGTTGTTGATGGATTCATGAAGACTGCTGTTGTGTTTGGCCTGGTGTATGTTGACAGCAGTAGTCCAATAATTTTCTGGGATGATGTTCCAGTTTTGGCATGCAGGTCTGGCATTGGCTGTGATGGCGCATGATGGGAATGCTAAGCTGGATGAGAACATGGTCTCTCCATGTGACCGGTGTGGGATGGTCAACTGAAATATTGTCAAAGGAGGTGGAAACTGGACGCAGGAAGTGTGTGGTTCAAATTCACGCGTTTGGTGAGGCTGCAGTATCCGAGGTTTTATGCTACTACTGTTGAGTTCAGGTCAACACAGTCTTCCAAGTGGAAGTTTAGGTCTCCAAGGAAGATGAAAGCACTAGAGTTGAAAATGAGAGGAGCGACGTAATCTGTGACGGTGTTGGCAAAGTCGTTATGAGGTTCTGGTGGTCTGTAGATGAGGGCTCTGCGCAGGGTGAAGTTGGCTGTGATATGAAATTTGACCATCAGGTATTCCTTGTTGCTGGTGGGTGTGTCCATGTAGGTGGTGCAGTCGATGACATCCTTGAAGGTGATCGCAACTCCAAAGCTGGTGCTGTCAGTGCTTCCTGATGATCTTGTAGCCGGGTGCAATGGCTGCTGGGTTCAGCCAAGTTTCCGTGAGGAACAGCAGGCCCGGAGCATGGAGAGGAGGGCAAATCCCACATGTTTAGTCAGTCTCTTCTATCTTTCTATAGATGGTTGGCCTGCATGACTTCAAAGATACATGACTGTGATACCTGCTTGTTATTTTCACTCCATTTGAATTGATCTGAAGAGATTTACATAATTATACATGGTAGAGCCTGACCTGATGCATGTCTAAACCTGCTCGATGCAGGGCGGATTTTGGATGGATCACACAGCCTTTGATGCATTTAAGAGGGCCAGAAGCAACAACACTGCTCATTCCACTCCACTAATGGACCCTCAGAGTTACTGAGCCTTGGACTGGCTCCCATTGAGCTCCCAATCTCTTTTGATTGCATGGTTCTCAGTGAAGCCAATGGATGTGACTCAACCCCAAAAAATAAACAAATTTGTCGCATTTTTGTCCTAAACTGCACAATCAGTGACTACACAGATTCTGCATGGGACACACTGGCGTCTCTCCCAAATGCACATTTAAAGTGAGCTGTAGACTGTTTCAATGACTTCCACAAAATGAAGTTATCATTGTGGGTGTGGACTCCCCCAAATTGCTTAGCCAGATTGGTCTGATGGCTCTCCCAAAGTGGCGTTGTCAGAGTATGGACCATGGCACAGTAGAGGTGTGGTCAATGGATGGGCACTGCTTTGGATGGGGCAAAGTAAAAATGTCATATATGAGTTTGGCATTAACTCGCACATGGCTGTACTTTTCAAACATAATAAAAATGCTGTTACATTTTAAGTAACATGAAGGCACCTATAAACATGTTTAAAGGGGCATACCGACGTCCTTTAGGCATTGTATAAAATAATGAAACTTAATCAAGTGCCTGCAGTGCTTAATTTGTAAAAGAATAATTGCCGGGGCACAAAGTTTTGCTCAGAAGTCCACAGGTAGGTGCTAGCCATACATGCCAACCCTCACGATTCAGGTGGGAGACTACCGATTTCAAGGCTAGTCTCCTGCCTCCCGATTCCTGCATGCAAAAACCTGATTCTTCGCCAGACATCTGCTGAAAGGGACTGGTCTTGTGTGACTTGGAGTATGAACTGCCAGTGCCTGCCCCTGCAGGCTAATGCACAACATTTTTGTTACACACTCTTTACCTGTTATAGCGCTTTCTCAGTGCTTCTGACAGGGAAAAAAAAAGTATTTTTGCTTTTCTGACAGCCAACCCTGCAGCAGCACCCTTGCATGACCCATACATGACAATAGACCCAATTAAGGCCTCACCCCCAATAGAAGTCAATGGGAGAAATACATTTTCCTGCTTATTATTTTTTAAATCTCCTGCTTTCCTCTACTAAAATCTTGGCATGTATGGCTATTGGATGTCAAGGATGCCGAATACTCCAGGAACCAATTGCATGAAACGCGGTTAGGCAAAGTATCCTACTCCCCTATTCTCCAAAGCTCCCAGTGGATTGGTGTGGGTGGTTTCCCTTGAAGGAGGACAAAGCAACAAAGCAGGCGCTTCATACACTCAACATAAAAAACATGGGGGATTTGTTTGTAAACGGGGTGATCTGCACCTGGGAGCAGGTTCAGGCAGAGAGCGATGCCCCATTGCCACTCACAAGGTATCATTATCACCAGGTCAGACAAGCCCTCCGAGCCAAGGGGCATAGTATCAAGGACGGCGTTAAAAATTATCACGGTTCAGTGGCAGAAAACTGCCGCTAAAGCGGCGATATTGGGCTTGACAATATGCCCTTGAGAATTCCCATAGAAGCCCAGGTTCACACCGGAACATGGGCTTCTATTGGAATTCTCAAGGGCATATTATCAAGCCCAATATCGCCGCTTTAGCGGCAGTTTTCTGCCGCTGAACCGGTGATAATTTTTGAACGCCGTCCTTGATACTATGCCCCTAAGTTGGGCGAAACTATGTCTGAATCTAAGGAATTTGCAACACTGACTTATTTATTGCAGACTCCCTCGCCTCGCCGAGGTATCATGATGTTATATACACTGGCAAGACCTGTAGAGAACATTTGCCAGGCGAAGGTGCTATTGGAATGGCAAGAGGAGCTCAGTATTGAAATAACGGAGGAACAGTGGCTATACTGCTGTTTAGTCACAAAATCCGTCTCACAAAACGGCAGACACCGATTGTTGCACTTCAAATTCCTCCATAGAGTTTATCACACTCCAATGCGGCTCCATAAGTTTGGCCTTAAGGAAGACGATAACTGTTTTAGATGCGGGAGTGGGGGAGCTAATTTTACACATTTGGCTTGGGAGTGCCCTGGAATTTGTGCGTATTGGACTGCGGTGACTGCGGTGTTCCAGGACATAATAGAAACACCCGTCCATATTACCTCCTTTATTACCCTGTTGGGCTATGAAGAAGATATTCCCAAGGGCTCTTGGAAACTGTTTGCACATGGAGTACTGCTCTCAAAACGTAGAATAGCCATGCGATGGATGAAGGGGCCACTACCCACATTAGATGAATTGCTCATAGACCTATCATACTGTAACACACAATCCGACAATTACAACGCTTTAAGGTCATTAACCTGTAGACCACGAGATATCTGGGAGCCATATCTAACATACAGGGTGGCAGTGGGCACAGCTGAAGTTGATAGCATGGCCAATGACGAGGATTGAGATTGATATGGGGCAAGATGTGTTGTTCTCTAATGTTGGTATGTTTCGCTGTCATGAAAGCCTCTGTTCATTACGATATTATATGCATGAACACCTTTTGTGATATTTGCACAAACATGTTCAACTAACTGTGCAGCATATGCTCGCTGGATTCCACCTGTGTCTTCAAACATTCCCTGAATAACTTGTTTGTTAATATATTGCCATTCTGCTAGTGTATGATTAAAATTGTTGCAAAAATGATAAAGATTAAAAAAAATGCTGAGTACTGAAGCTGTAGAGTCTGATATCACCTCATGTCTATTTAATCCACTACCAGATACTCCCTGCCCCTTTATCTCTCTTTTGTAAGTTCCTGCTTGCTCTGTTTGGCACAGTTTTACAGAATTTCTCTTCCTCTGTGTGTTTTCTTTCTCTTGCTCTAGGTTAAAGCCTGATGGGAAAAAATAAATACAGGTCCTCAATCACGAGTGCCGGTGGGCCTCACAAGCAACCACCAGCTCAAATTAAGCACTGCATGCATATTGAGAATATTTACAAGTCGCCTTGGAGTTCTGTGCCTGTGTAAAGCACTTGGCAGGCATCCACTTCACCTTATAACCCATAGACATCTTCAGTGACTCACCATGTCCTTATCCTGCACTATTGGGGGTACACTGTTATGTATACATTTCTTAGTCTTAGTACTTCATGAAATAAAAACTGAAATGTGTGCTAATTATTTTCCACAATTAAGTAACTTTGGTTTAACAAAGCAGCGCCTAAGGGGCTTATTTACAAACCGGACGTCACCTTTTCTCATATTAAAATTGACGCACTGGAAACACAAGTGGCTTGTAAATAAGCCCCTAAATGTTTTGCATCACCTCACATTCCATTGCACTTCATAACAATTAGACAGATGTAAAGTAACACCAAGATCTGAAAAAGTCTTCATTCAACCACTATGTTACTGCCCTTATTTCATTTGGAGCCAACTTTTAAAATGTTGAGGAGCAACATACCATTAACAAAGTTGGCCTTCTCTTTCCAGGTGACATGGAATGCACTGCCACTTTCCATGCAGTGGTACATATACTTAGATCATTGACTTAGTGCTGGAATTGGAAAAACTTTACTCCGGGAATACATGGGGCCCGATTCACAGAACTAACTTAAGACACAATCCTAAACTTACTACCATTTACTAATTTTGGGATTCACAGAAGGCACTTACTCATTTTGGTATTCACAGAAGGTACTTACTAATTGATGAGTAAGTGCCTTCTGTGAATACCAAAATGAGTAAGTGCCTTCTGTGAATACACAAATGAGTAAGTGCCTTCAAAATGGTAATAAGTTTAGGATTTTGTCTTAAGTTAGTTCTGTGAATCGGGCCCATAAATTCGGGGTCAAGGTAAGGTAATAAGAGGGGGAAGTCACAAGGATGGAGTTATGAAGAAAAGTTAGATAGTCAATGTATGCTTTTTTTCTTAAAAAACATGTCACAAGGAAATTGACAACAAGGAGAAATGTGACAGTAAATCTGTTCTGGCTGAACTGGTGGCAAAAGCTGCATTTTAAAATAGTTCATGGGGTGAAGCACCTGCTGCAGTGTGGTTTGTGTGCCCCACAAATCTCAGAGACTAATTATAGTGGAACTATAAATCTGATGGTTAATGTACTTGTTCGAGAGATCGGTAGTTTGTCTGGTCACCCTTTTGACTCATAATGTAGCACAGAGGGTTGTGTCTCTTATAAAACACATTGTGCAACAGGTACGTTTTTATTTTATGTTGATAGGTAAGTAGTTTACTGGTTTTGAAACAGAGATCCTTTTATTAGCAGAGACAACCCTAAGCACTTGTTAAGTTTCAAAGCCAACCTTTCTGTTTCTCCCAGCCAATAACTTTTAAAATGTAATCCCTATCAATAAAGAAGTGTCACTCCTACACATTGAAGCCCTCATTGTCTTATGTATCATGTACATTGTCTTATGTTTCTTATACATCTTGTACATTGATTTCCATACTTGTATGATTTATTCTCAATGTATAATGTGAGTGTGTGTAAAGAGAAAAACACTCTTACATTCTACAATTGGATGAGTATCATGTATAATATATATATGTGTGTGTGTGTGTAATGTGAAAGACTACGACATTCTACACTGGAATGAGTAGCGCTATAAAAGAATAAAAATGTTAAAACATTGTGAGATTTATTTACATTTTTATTCGTGTTAATACTCGTATAGACGGATACATTTAAGATTCAACAAATGTACAACTCGTACACACTGATGCATCTGACATTCAAAAATTGTATACATGCATATAACTCTCATATACAGGGACTGAACAAAGTCAAAAGGTTGCCTCCAAACCTAGTAGTCTCTCTTAAGTACTTGTAAAGTGATAACAAGCTTTGTGGCTTTGATCCTCTTCATTGCACTTGGCATCTAGGTGTTATGTGCCAGATAGCTCCCAGTCATGATGATACTGGATCAAAAGGAGGCCTGGTGGCCCTTTAAAAATGTGGCCTTTGTTTTGGGTCCAGCCAGAGGTGAAAATAATAAAGTCCCTCGCCGCCAGCACGTTGCTGCTCCAAGCACAAACAAGCATTTGCAATGCAATAGGACTCACATTTACGCGAGTTTGAGCTATAGACATTGCGAATGGCAATGCTTTTATTCTTGTTTTCGTTTTTCAAACACAAATAAAAGGCATTGTCATTTGCAGTTCAATGCAAAAAGAAGGAAACTCTACCCTATATATGAAAAAAGTACACAGTATCAATAAATATTTTTAAGTGCAGACTAGAGGCACACAGTGGAAAGGAACACAAAAAAATGTGTATACATACATATGTACACAACCACTTCGCTTAATATTTCATACAAATTATTTTTATTTTGTTGATTAGGGTAATTTATATATACAAATATAACTCATTAAAGACATTTAATACAACAAAATTGAGATAAATAGACAAAAACACAGGTTCCCACTCGGAAAAAACAGTGAAAGAAAAAAGATCTAATCACATATACATTCATTCACAACCAAAACACACATTCATCAAAACACCCATTCATCAAAATTCTTACAACTGTGCTGTTTGTGCTGGAACTGAATAAGTGGTACAAGGGGAAACCCAACCCTCAGAAGGTTCTTCACAAAATTACTCAAGAACATGAATGAGTATAAGAGCCTTGGTGGAATAGGGATTTCAAAGAAAGACAGTTTAACTAGATGTTGAGTCCGGTATGGAGAGCCAGGAGGGAGGGGCCCTTGTGCAAAACGCCGACGCGCGTTTCGGTGAAACAACTCCGATGAACGGAGTACCACCTTCTTCAGGGCGAAACAGAACCACACAAATCAAATCAAAATAGGGACCTGAAACAAAAAGGAGAAAATGACGTATATACATAAAAAGAAAAGCCTATATCGGACCAATAAAAACAGATTCATATGAGTTATTTTCGCAAAGTGTGACTCAGCTGCAACAATTGAACGAATACATGTAATAATATAATAAAATTAAAATCAGGAGGAAGATCGTGCGCACAGAGAAATAACAAAGAGAGAGGCAATCAAAGGCAAAGAGTCAGAATAAAGAGAGATGAAAGAATGTATGAATGAAAAAGACAACGAAAACACAAGCAATATAAAGAAATAAGGGAAGTAAGTACAAATAAGACAAAGGCGAATCTTAGTATAATCAAGACTGATTGGAAAAATCATTTAGGGCTCAAAATTACCTGCATCAATAGGAGAGAAATAATTGAGCGTAATTGAGCGTAATGGCTTCTAAGATTTTTCAATGAGGCCGAGGGATGCCATACTAAACCAACAGAAAAAAGTATAACATAAGAAATTATACACAGATAGTCCAATATTAAATATACGATATAAATCAGTCACAACCCCAAAGACATTTACCTAGAAGGAATACGAATCCAGTGGAATCTCAAAGATAATTGTACCGAGAGAAGCCCAAAACGCTGAAGATTCGATTCTTGCAGGTGGGGAGCAGCGAGGACAACTCACTTCTAGGAGATTCACCGCTGATGTAAAGAAAAACGAAGTAAATAAACGAAAAGGGAGAAAAGGACTCAAACTCTTGAAAAAAGTCATTAGGACAAAAAGACAACTCCACGTCTAGAGCATCAAACAAGTAAGGATAATCGAACTCACCTAGTCTCAAAAACCCAATCCAAATAGAACGAAAAACGCCATAAAGTCCGTATGCGGCAGAGGCGCCAAATGATAAACACCGGATTAGTCAAATAATTAGAGGACCAGGCAGAACAGCGAAAAGCTGGAGATAAGCTGAAACAACAAAGCAAACAAACCAGGGAAGGATAAGGGCGTGGAATAATGAACAGCGAGCCAACAGAACGATAAGTCAAACACAAGTGGATAACTTAAACAAAAACAGAGAGGCTAAAGAGGGCAGCAATACCTTTATACTTCAAAGAGCGTCCGAACAAGTATACCGACGTCTCAAAGGCGGCGTACTGGAAAAGCGGTCGCTTGCGAGAGAAAAGCCCGCACTAATCAGGCTATTTGAACCCTCCAATCGGGTGAACGTCAAACAGGGGAGTGCCAGGAGACCGTTTCGTCAGATTTAAAGGAAAAGGGCCCCATAAAGATAACAATAAAATAGATTACCCACATCGCACTGGGATTCACGGAGAAGACATAAAAAAGACAATCTAACAGAGAACGAATAGAAACGATTCAAAAGGGGAAAAAGGGAATAAAATAAAATAGAAAAATAAAAAAATAAAAAAATAAAAAAATTAAAATAAAAAAATAATAATAGAGGCAGGTCTAAACGAATAACGGAATAAGATAAAGGGACAGCCCTAATGTAATAAATAATGAAGATATACCAAAGGCAATCGTTCGTAGTAGGCTGATTAAGATTAACGGAAGCAGCCATTCATAGTAGGGAGATTACCAAAGGCAATCATTCAAAATAGGGGGTGCACAAATAAAACAATATAAGGGTCACAGAGGATAAAAGGACCAATCCGTCCAATACAAAAGAGATTCGCACAGATAGATGCCAAAAAACTTGCGAAGAACAAGTCACGAATAGCAGCAGAAGGCCAAAATGAAATTACAGGAGTGCATTTTCCCATGGGAGGGTCACAGAGGAGAAAAGGACCAATCCGTCCAATACAAAAAAGAGATTCGCACAGATAGATGCCAAAAAACTAGCGAAAAACAAGTCACGAATAACAGCAGAAGGCCAAAATAAAATTACAGGAGTGTATTTTTCCATGGGGGGGTCACAGAGGAGAAAAGGACCAATCCGTCCAATACAAAAAAGATTCGCACAGATAGATGCCAAAAAACTTGCGAAGAACAGGTCACGAATAACAGCAGAGGGCAGGATAAAGTTACAGAAGTGCATTTTCCCATGGTAGGGACTCATTCAGTCCCCTTTCCTTTGTGTTAAGGATAAAAATCCAAAACACCTCGCGTTTCTTGCGAATGCTGTCTGGGTTATATCCCTTCTGGGGACGAATTTTCTCAAGGATAGACCAGCGTAGTTCATCTTCTTTATGGTTTTTCTCCATCCAATGGGTCACAATAGGTGCAGTATGTTTGGAACATCTAATGTTGGATTTATGTTCCCCAATCCGAACCCTGGCTTCTCTAGAGGTTTCACCTACATAGGAGAGCAAACAGGGACATTGAATAACATATATGCAATTGGATGTTCTACAGTTGGTCATCTCCCTCAAATCAGCGGTATATCCATTGATACATATGGAGGTGCCAACGATGGCATTGGCACATGCATGGCAAGTGCCACACTTGTGGTTGCCTCTTACAGGAGATGGGCCGTCAATGGATTTTTGCACCCAGGCTTTCTGACCTGAATCTTTTGCTCTCACCAGAAGATTTCTAAGATTCTTATTTCTGCGAAATGCAAAAATTGGTTTCGGTATAGAGGTGGTTTGCTCACCTAGATTTAACAAATGCCACTCAGAATTGATGATTTGCCTTAACTTGTTATTGAATGGAGAGTGTTTTGTGACACAAACAAGTTTGTCTACTTTATTCTGCGGTTTGGGTTCAAACATGGCATCGCGGTTGTAAAAACGTGCCCTTTTGGATGCATTTCTCACCATTCTTGGGGGATACCCTCTGCTGATAAACTTGAGTTTCATATTTTCCGCATGGAGGAGATAATCCTTAACGGAAGTACAATTTCTGCGAAGGCGCAGAAATTGACTGAAAGGAATCCCATCTTTCTGGCTCCTGGGGTGGAAGCTTTCAAAATGAAGCAGGGTATTTCTGGCTGTGGGTTTCGTGTATATTGACACCATAAGCTTACAATTATGGTGTTCTATCCAGATGTCAAGAAACTCAAGTTTGGTGGTACTAACATGGGCAGTGAACCTGATGTTATGGTCAGCCGCATTCAACCATTCAATATAGTCATTCAAAGACGATTGGTCGCCGGTCCAAATGAAAAAAACATCATCAATGTAGCGCGACCAATGTCGGACATTCTCGAAGAAAGGAGCTACTTCATTGAAGATGTTATTTTTCTCGTAATCGCCCATGTATAGGCATGCAATGCTAGGTGCACAGGCCGCCCCCATGCTTACTCCCTGAACTTGTTGATATAGTTGCCCATCAAATTCAAAAAAGTTTTCCTCCAAGACAATCTCTAGGCATTGTGTCAAAAAGGTGCCATTCGCTAAGGAGAGATCAGAGGCAATGATGTTACTTACCACTTTACACGCTTCACTTTGGGGAATATTAGAGTAAAGCGATTCAACGTCCAGTGTGACTAAAATCTCTCGCTCTGAGTCGTAGTCAAGGCCCTCGATCTTAGATATAAAATGACCGGTATCCTTCACATAAGATAGTAAATTACCCACAATCGGCTGGAGAAACCTATCCAGATATTTAGACAACGGTTCCGTTGCCGAGCCAATCGTGGAAACAATGGGCCTCAAAGGTGGGTCATATTGGTCCTTGTGGGTTTTAGGTAGACCATAAATTATAGGTATGCGGGTGTAAGTTGGTGTAAGAAAGAGGGCCTCCGACAGGCAAATGTCTCCTCTTTCGACCGCTTGTTCCACACTTCGTAAGATACGACGCTTGATTCTGGGTTCGGGGTTTGTCAAGATTTTACAGTAATGCCTAGTTGAACCAAGGAGGTCGTGCATTTTCTCTCTATATCTGACAGTGTTCAAGATGACAATGCCCCCACCCTTATCACAGGGTTTAATCGTAAGGTCCTTATCATTTTTTAGGGCAATGAGTGCAAGATTTTCATCCCTAGTGATGTTATATGCAGGCTTGGGAACATATTTGACTGCCTTCTGGATTTTATTGAGGACTGCTTTTTCAAATAAGTTGACTTCCATGCCTAATGTCTCTAGGGACGGGGTAAAGTTGGAAGGAGGCCTCAAACCAGACAAGTTGTCATGGTTGGTGTTACTACGGTAACTCAGGACAAGGACAGGCTTTTGAGCGTCCCGTGCCGGAGAATCGTTTTTTAGGCAATCGACGGGGCAATTATCGCCCACGATACCAGAACCGCTTCCAGACTCGCTCTCAGGGTTTCCAACAGAGGGGTCAATACCAGGACCCAGCTCAGCCACAAAGGTATATTCAAACCCGCCAGCATCAGTATTGGAGGACATGAATACCATTCCTATCTTTAACTTATCAAAAAGTATAATGGACCATTCTGCTGTGACACTACTCACCAAGGGTCTGTCCTTCATTCCTTCCACTAGAATCAACAAATTTGAGCTTTTCAAGGATCTACATGCATTTTTTCGCAAATGCGTTTAAAAAAGTTTTTCTTGAATGAAGAATCTAACACCAACCATGACAACTTGTCTGGTTTGAGGCCTCCTTCCAACTTTACCCCGTCCCTAGAGACATTAGGCACGGAAGTCAACTTATTTGAAAAAGCAGTCCTCAATAAAATCCAGAAGGCAGTCAAATATGTTCCCAAGCCTGCATATAACATCACTAGGGATGAAAATCTTGCACTCATTGCCCTAAAAAATGATAAAGACCTTACGATTAAACCCTGTGATAAGGGTGGGGGCATTGTCATCTTGAACACTGTCAGATATAGAGAGAAAATGCACGACCTCCTTGGATCAACTAGGCATTACTGTAAAATCTTGACAAACCCCGAACCCAGAATCAAGCGTCGTATCTTACGAAGTGTGGAACAAGCGGTCGAAAGAGGAGACATTTGCCTGTCGGAGGCCCTCTTTCTTACACCAACTTACACCCGCATACCTATAATTTATGGTCTACCTAAAACCCACAAGGACCAATATGACCCACCTTTGAGGCCCATTGTTTCCACGATTGGCTCGGCAACGGAACCGTTGTCTAAATATCTGGATAGGTTTCTCCAGCCGATTGTGGGTAATTTACTATCTTATGTGAAGGATACCGGTCATTTTATATCTAAGATCGAGGGCCTTGACTACGACTCAGAGCGAGAGATTTTAGTCACACTGGACGTTGAATCGCTTTACTCTAATATTCCCCAAAGTGAAGCGTGTAAAGTGGTAAGTAACATCATTGCCTCTGATCTCTCCTTAGCGAATGGCACCTTTTTGACACAATGCCTAGAGATTGTCTTGGAGGAAAACTTTTTTGAATTTGATGGGCAACTATATCAACAAGTTCAGGGAGTAAGCATGGGGGCGGCCTGTGCACCTAGCATTGCATGCCTATACATGGGCGATTACGAGAAAAATAACATCTTCAATGAAGTAGCTCCTTTCTTCGAGAATGTCCGACATTGGTCGCGCTACATTGATGATGTTTTTTTCATTTGGACCGGCGACCAATCGTCTTTGAATGACTATATTGAATGGTTGAATGCGGCTGACCATAACATCAGGTTCACTGCCCATGTTAGTACCACCAAACTTGAGTTTCTTGACATCTGGATAGAACACCATAATTGTAAGCTTATGGTGTCAATATACACGAAACCCACAGCCAGAAATACCCTGCTTCATTTTGAAAGCTTCCACCCCAGGAGCCAGAAAGATGGGATTCCTTTCAGTCAATTTCTGCGCCTTCGCAGAAATTGTACTTCCGTTAAGGATTATCTCCTCCGTGCGGAAAATATGAAACTCAAGTTTATCAGCAGAGGGTATCCCCCAAGAATGGTGAGAAATGCATCCAAAAGGGCACGTTTTTACAACCGCGATGCCATGTTTGAACCCAAACCGCAGAATAAAGTAGACAAACTTGTTTGTGTCACAAAACACTCTCCATTCAATAACAAGTTAAGGCAAATCATCAATTCTGAGTGGCATTTGTTAAATCTAGGTGAGCAAACCACCTCTATACCGAAACCAATTTTTGCATTTCGCAGAAATAAGAATCTTAGAAATCTTCTGGTGAGAGCAACAGATTCAGGTCAGAAAGCCTGGGTGCAAAAATCCATTGACGGCCCATCTCCTGTAAGAGGCAACCACAAGTGTGGCACTTGCCATGCATGTGCCAATGCCATCGTTGGCACCTCCATATGTATCAATGGATATACCGCTGATTTGAGGGAGATGACCAACTGTAGAACATCCAATTGCATATATGTTATTCAATGTCCCTGTTTGCTCTCCTATGTAGGTGAAACCTCTAGAGAAGCCAGGGTTCGGATTGGGGAACATAAATCCAACATTAGATGTTCCAAACATACTGCACCTATTGTGACCCATTGGATGGAGAAAAACCATAAAGAAGATGAACTACGCTGGTCTATCCTTGAGAAAATTCGTCCCCAGAAGGGATATAACCCAGACAGCATTCGCAAGAAACGCGAGGTGTTTTGGATTTTTATCCTTAACACAAAGGAAAGGGGACTGAATGAGTCCCTACCATGGGAAAATGCACTTCTGTAACTTTATCCTGCCCTCTGCTGTTATTCGTGACCTGTTCTTCGCAAGTTTTTTGGCATCTATCTGTGCGAATCTTTTTTGTATTGGACGGATTGGTCCTTTTCTCCTCTGTGACCCCCCCATGGAAAAATACACTCCTGTAATTTTATTTTGGCCTTCTGCTGTTAATCGTGACTTGTTTTTCGCTAGTTTTTTGGCATCTATCTGTGCGAATCTCTTTTTTGTATTGGACGGATTGGTCCTTTTCTCCTCTGTGACCCTCCCATGGGAAAATGCACTCCTGTAATTTCATTTTGGCCTTCTGCTGCTATTCGTGACTTGTTCTTCGCAAGTTTTTTGGCATCTATCTGTGCGAATCTCTTTTGTATTGGACGGATTGGTCCTTTTCTCCTCTGTGACCCTTATATTGTTTTATTTGTGCACCCCCTATTTTGAATGATTGCCTTTGGTAATCTCCCTACTATGAATGACTGCTTCCGTTAATCTTAATCAGCCTACTACGAACGATTGCCTTTGGTATATCTTCATTATTTATTACATTAGGGCTGTCCCTTTATCTTATTCCGTTATTCGTTTAGACCTGCCTCTATTATTATTTTTTTATTTTAATTTTTTTATTTTTTTATTTTTTTATTTTTCTATTTTATTTTATTCCCTTTTTCCCCTTTTGAATCGTTTCTATTCGTTCTCTGTTAGATTGTCTTTTTTATGTCTTCTCCGTGAATCCCAGTGCGATGTGGGTAATCTATCTTATTGTTATCTTTATGGGGCCCTTTTCCTTTAAATCTGACGAAACGGTCTCCTGGCACTCCCCTGTTTGATGTTCACCCGATTGGAGGGTTCAAATAGCCTGATTAGTGCGGGCTTTTCTCTCGCAAGCGACCGCTTTTCCAGTACGCCGCCTTTGAGACGTCGGTATACTTGTTCGGACGCTCTTTGAAGTATAAAGGTATTGCTGCCCTCTTTAGCCTCTCTGTTTTTGTTTAAGTTATCCACTTGTGTTTGACTTATCGTTCTGTTGGCTCGCTGTTCATTATTCCACGCCCTTATCCTTCCCTGGTTTGTTTGCTTTGTTGTTTCAGCTTATCTCCAGCTTTTCGCTGTTCTGCCTGGTCCTCTAATTATTTGACTAATCCGGTGTTTATCATTTGGCGCCTCTGCCGCATACGGACTTTATGGCGTTTTTCGTTCTATTTGGATTGGGTTTTTGAGACTAGGTGAGTTCGATTATCCTTACTTGTTTGATGCTCTAGACGTGGAGTTGTCTTTTTGTCCTAATGACTTTTTTCAAGAGTTTGAGTCCTTTTCTCCCTTTTCGTTTATTTACTTCGTTTTTCTTTACATCAGCGGTGAATCTCCTAGAAGTGAGTTGCCCTCGCTGCTCCCCACCTGCAAGAATCGAATCTTCAGCGTTTTGGGCTTCTCTCGGTACAATTATCTTTGAGATTCCA
The DNA here is from genome assembly GCF_964204655.1 of Triturus cristatus. NCBI lineage: Eukaryota > Metazoa > Chordata > Amphibia > Caudata > Salamandridae > Triturus > Triturus cristatus. The sequence continues at coordinate 714,374,299 of NC_140589.1, read as the reverse complement.
CTGGATTCGTATTCCTTCTAGGTAAATGTCTTTGGGGTTGTGACTGATTTATATCGTATATTTAATATTGGACTATCTGTGTATAATTTCTTATGTTATACTTTTTTCTGTTGGTTTAGTATGGCATCCCTCGGCCTCATTGAAAAATCTTAGAAGCCATTACGCTCAATTACGCTCAATTATTTCTCTCCTATTGATGCAGGTAATTTTGAGCCCTAAATGATTTTTCCAATCAGTCTTGATTATACTAAGATTCGCCTTTGTCTTATTTGTACTTACTTCCCTTATTTCTTTATATTGCTTGTGTTTTCGTTGTCTTTTTCATTCATACATTCTTTCATCTCTCTTTATTCTGACTCTTTGCCTTTGATTGCCTCTCTCTTTGTTATTTCTCTGTGCGCACGATCTTCCTCCTGATTTTAATTTTATTATATTATTACATGTATTCGTTCAATTGTTGCAGCTGAGTCACACTTTGCGAAAATAACTCATATGAATCTGTTTTTATTGGTCCGATATAGGCTTTTCTTTTTATGTATATACGTCATTTTCTCCTTTTTGTTTCAGGTCCCTATTTTGATTTGATTTGTGTGGTTCTGTTTCGCCCTGAAGAAGGTGGTACTCCGTTCATCGGAGTTGTTTCACCGAAACGCGCGTCGGCGTTTTGCACAAGGGCCCCTCCCTCCTGGCTCTCCATACCGGACTCAACATCTAGTTAAACTGTCTTTCTTTGAAATCCCTATTCCACCAAGGCTCTTATACTCATTCATGTTCTTGAGTAATTTTGTGAAGAACCTTCTGAGGGTTGGGTTTCCCCTTGTACCACTTATTCAGTTCCAGCACAAACAGCACAGTTGTAGGAATTTTGATGAATGGGTGTTTTGATGAATGTGTGTTTTGGTTGTGAATGAATGTATATGTGATTAGATCTTTTTTCTTTCACTGTTTTTTCCGAGTGGGAACCTGTGTTTTTGTCTATTTATCTCAATTTTGTTGTATTAAATGTCTTTAATGAGTTATATTTGTATATATAAATTACCCTAATCAACAAAATAAAAATAATTTGTATGAAATATTAAGCGAAGTGGTTGTGTACATATGTATGTATACACATTTTTTTGTGTTCCTTTCCACTGTGTGCCTCTAGTCTGCACTTAAAAATATTTATTGATACTGTGTACTTTTTTCATATATAGGGTAGAGTTTCCTTCTTTTTGCATTGAACTAGTTTCCCCATAGTCTCTACCTCTAATTTTTTCTTTGGGGCCCCCTCATTGTTTATTGTCATTTGCAGTGTCAATAGCTCAAACTCGCATAAATGTGAGACCTATTGCATTGCAAATGCTAACGGCTGTCCTGCAGTTCCCCCGGGGCACAAGCAGGCATCCTCTTCTGTCAGTACAGCTGATCGCAGCAAGAAAGACAGAAGTGGATGCCTGCTTGTGTCCCGGGGGGACTGACATTAAAAAAAAAACAGGCGGAGCAGCATTTTGTTGCTATGGCACTGTCCCACGGACACGCGCATGCTGTTTGCAATGGACAAATGGCGAGAGCAGCCATCTTTGTACATTGCAGACACGTGCATGAGAGCCCTCGCAGAATTGATTCCAAAAGGTGTTCTCCTGGCTAGAGCAACGCATGCGCTGCTTTCGCGAGGCGAGACATAAAAAGCAACGTGCGGGCAGTCCTTGCATTGTGTCCTGGTGTTGGCACATTACCCCAGGTCAAATTCACCAAACATCCCCAGGACAAGATCAGCATATTTCACTGGGATTGACCCGAATCTTCCATGCGGGTCAATAATAGCGTCCGGGTCCGAAATCGGGCTGATCCACCCCTCTTCATTCCAACACTATACCTAGTGCGTCTTTAAGGAACATGTATAATGTGGAAGCGTGTATGAGCAGGAGGTGTGGCATAACAGCTACAGCTGCCTTAGGAAGTAGAGAAAATAGGGCCATATTATCAAGAAACGGCGATAACATCGCCGCTTTAGCGGCAGGAAACTGCCGCTAAAGCGGTGATAATGGGCTTGATAATATGCCCTTGTGAATTCCCATAGAAGCCCAGGTTCACACCAGAACCTGGGCTTCTATGGGAATTCACAAGGGCATATTATCAAGCCCATTATCGCCGCTTTAGCGGCAGTTTCCTGCCGCTAAAGCGGCGATAATGTTATCGCCGTTCCTTGATAATATGGCCCGAGGTTCGATTCCCGGCGTCGAATTAACCTGTGATCCGCCTATAAGAAAAAAGAAGCGAATCTGACCTTGTATGTAAAACTGTATGTCCAAGTGTCAGACATAAACCATACACAATTTATGTGTGTTGTTGTAGGACTAGGACGTGTGACCTGCTTGTGTCTCTATCCTATTAAGACCATAACACATCAATTTCAAATATTAGTCTTTCGCTTATCATCACATGTATCAAATATTCTGTAAAAGAATGTATTTGTTCATTTCTATCAACATTTGCACTGAATTGCAAAGAATTGTATATAGTGCCTGTTTCAATTGAAGTACAACAAAGACAAAGCGAATGACCGACCGAAGGTGCAGCGTGCAAGACGAAGAGGCAACCATACAAGGGAACACTATAAACAAAAATGTGTTTTCGGAAATACAACTGAGTTTCTTTCGATACTTTTATTTTCTTTAGTGATTGGAATCAAGCGAATAAATTATTTTCAAGAGACCCGTTTATATTATCTGCATTGCTTACATGTACCAGGAGATGGCAGTATAGGATCACTGCTATATTGAAAACAGTTTTGGACTTCAGTTACTAGCCACTTAGGAGAATGTCGAGGTTGAAATGAATTGAATCTGGGATACATAAATAAAGGAGTCACTTCTTAAAGGAACTGGGGATGTGATGTATATGGGGGCTAATTGGCCCTGGTCTTAAATGTCTCTAAAATGCAGACACTTGTTTATCATGAGCGTTTGATAAGGCAATAAAAACATGTATTATGGCTAGGACCCTCGAGAGTGGTCAGTGCCTCTCCGGACCAATGTAAGCGTCTGCTTGAACAGCATGAATGCTGTGTACTCGCCCATCCATGCGTGTGCATTCAGCCTACGGTTACCTGATATCGAAATTAATTAAATGTACTCCTCTGTCTTTCAAGCCCCTTTGCAAAACATTTCTTTTAGTATAATTCAACTTTTACAGTTGGCTATCCATTCACAAATATTATGTGCTTGTCAATTTATGTATTCATTGAGATATTTTATTTTTAATTGAGGAATGGTGTGGAGCACTAGAGTAACAAGACAGAACCACCTGTACCACTGTCCAAGGCTTACATGGTTCTACCAGGGTCACTGGAATTATCGGTATAGGACACCAAATTACACAGCAGGGTAGACTAAATTTAGTGGCAAGATAATGCAAATTATGTGGTGTAATATGGCACATTTCTTGTTCATATTACTTGATTCTTTTGTCATTTTTACACTTGTTTTACACGGGCTGGACATGGGTTTCACCTCATTAATGGCACTGGTTTCAACTCCAACTATAGCAATAAGCAACAGAAAGGGGACCAGTAAACCTTTGCAAAGGACGTTCCACTGTGCAGCAACACATGTTGCTGCATTTTTAGTAACTATTTATCCTTTTGAGCTACAAACAAAATGGTTTTTAAATATGTAGATTATGCAATTAGATGATAGATTATGTGGCAAAACCGGCAAATTCATAATTATGTAGAAAATGCTGCATCTGCAGAATCGCATAATTCCAGTCACCCTGGCTTCTACACGTATTCTGAGTGTGATCCCGGCTTTATGAGTCTAAGAAATAAGGGCTTGTTTGTTGTACTGCATGGAAAGAACAAGTGCAAATACCCTACCAATACCCAGGTTCGCCTTTTGTAAGTTTACTAGAACAAGTAAGAAAATGAAGTGAGAGTGATTTGCAAAAATGTGTGCCTGCATATTGGTGCTTTGTGTTGAGGTCACACATTATCGAAAAAATTCAAGTGATCCAGGATAGCCTTGCTTGTGATTCTTCCCCCCTGACTGACCCCTCTTCTCTGCCGGCCTCCCAGACCTGCTCCTCCTCTTTTTCCATGTTCTCGCATGTTGAGGAATGTGACACATTGGCTATTCTAAAATCTCTTAAATCAGGGTCCCCGTCTGACCCCGCTCCGGCAAGAGTGCTGGCTGGTATCGCTGAGGTGATCTCTTTGAAGGTTAACAGAATTATTAATCTTTCTCTGCAGACTTCTACGGTTCCTATTAGTTGGAAGCAGGCCAAACTCCTTCCTCTCCTAAAAAAACCCTCACTTGACCCTGCACTTCCTACTAGCTATCGCCCTATCTCTCTTCTCCCCGCCATGGCCAAAATCTGTGAGAAGGTTGTTTTTCGGCAACTGGAAGCCTTCGTGGAATCCTCCAGCCTACTACACCCGGCGCAGTCTGGTTTTAGGTCCGCCTACAGTACCGAAACTGCGCTGGTGGAGGTTGCCGAAGCCATTCGGAGGTGCCTTGATGTGGGCGGCAGAGCAGCTTTGGTGCTTCTCGATATCTCTGCCGCCTTCGATACGGTCCCCCATCAGCTCCTTCTCTCTCGCCTGGCTAATATTGGTGTCGGTGGCCATGTGTGGAATTGGTTAAAATCTTTTCTAGAGGATCGGACTCAGCAGGTGTGGACGCCACCTTTCTCCTCGACGGTGAGAAAGGTGGCTACTGGCGTCCCACAGGGATCCACCCTGAGCCCCCTGCTTTTCAATATTTATCTTACTCCTTTGATTTTTTGGGCAGAAGAACTCGGTGCAAAAATTATGGCCTACGCGGATGATACTCAACTTCTTTTTACTTGGAAGGATTCTGATTTGTCTACCGCGTCCGCCCAGAACTGCCTTTCGGCTGTTTTTAAGTGGCTGGCCGCCGCACATTTAAAATGTAATGGGGACAAGTCTGAAGTTCTCCTGTATGGACAATTTCCTCCTGACTTTCGATCATCTCTATGGCCTTCTAATCTTCCATGCCCGCACTCTGTGGGCTCTCCTGCAAAAAATCTTGGGATCTGGTTCTCGGAGGACTTACGGTTCACCTATCAAATCAATAAACTGGTTGGCCAGTGTTTTGGCACTCTCAAGGTATTGAGAAGATTTCTTCCGCTGCTTCCTCAGTCAGCCAAGGAAGCTGTGATTCGTGCCCTTATTCTTTCTCGGCTTGACTATGCCAACGCTTTGTATCTGGGTACCCCAAGATACCTAATTAACAAACTACAGACTATACAGAATGCCGCGGCTAGACTCCTGTTTAACATCTCAGGACGGTCTAGCGTTAAAAAACATCTTTGCGACTTACACTGGCTGCCAGTCCTCCAAAGAGTGCAATTCAAATCCCTGATTTTGGCCCACCGGGCTCTGCATCAGATTGGCCCTCCTACATCCAAAAGCGGTTCGCCTTCTATACTCCCAACAGACTGCTGCGCTCCGCCACCTTGCGCCTAGTGACGGTATCACGTTTCCATAGGGCCCGTCTGGGTGGTCAATCTTTTTCAGTGAAAACAGCCATGGCCTGGAATGCCTTACCTTTGAAACTGCGCGTCATCCAAGACCTTAGGCTTTTTAAAAAGCAACTGAAAACTTTTCTTTTCTCTGGGGCACTCTAATGTCTTCTCCTCAAGGTTCTGCATGCAGCATTCGCGCCAGGACACTTTTTAAGTATTAGTGCGCGTTAGAAGTACTATATAACATAACATAACATAACACTTCGAAGTACTTTCGGAGCAGTGCTGAAGAACACAGGAGCTATAGCATTCTACTGAAATGATCCAGATCTTCTCAACTCTGTAAAAAGGGTGTGAAGCTGAGTGAATCCTTATTTAGTTCCACAGGTGGCGCTGGTATAGCACAGAAATGGGGAAACAATGCACCACCAAGAAGGCATGCTCAATTTGTGCCAGTGGTTGCAGCAGATGGGCACCGGAACTCATTTTGGAGTCTGGGACTTATTTTTCATTATTAGACACTGAGCTAAATCAAGAGAGTGACATTCAGAACAAATGGAGAAAGAAGGGATAAAAAAACCCGACAAGAGTGAAATGGAGAACCAGGAAGTGCAGGTGTTGGATTTGGAAATTAACAATTTCTCCTCATATCACCATTCAAACGCCAGGTATTCCATGGCATTAGTTTGTGGCACTGCCTCAACCTTGTAAATCTGGGGCAGCGTCAAAAAGCAATGGGTGTTGTGGTGGAACACCCACAGCAGCACCCATTGGACGCCCCTTTCCTGCAGAGGACTGCGGCGGAAAGGGGCATATTTACAAGGCGGTGTTAATCCACGCAAGAAGCTTAGCGCCACCATTTACATATGGAAAATGTTGCTGCACCGCCAGAGCATCAAAAAAGTGACGGTGGCGGTGAGGGCTTGTAAATATGCCTCTCAGTATTCAGCAGCACTCATGAACACATTTTTTTACAACCAATTAAGCACTGCCTGAAAGCACTAAATACATATAAAAGAGCTGGTGATCAAAGAGCAGTAAATTTCTTTTTAACACCTTTTGTGTGAAATCACAAATATGGGCTTACAAATTAATACACAAATCATTGCTTCAGGAGATTCTATTTGAACCATCAGAACCCTGAAGTGAATCTTATGCATAAAATGCCACAGCTGTGAAGTGGCTGTAACAAGCAGGAAGTCACCTAATGGCAGACCTGCCAAATTACAAAACCACCCCCCCCCCCATCGGAGAGGAGGGGGCAGTGCTGTATGCGGAGCACAGCACAAGGTCACTTTAACTAAACAAAAAACACCAAACGTTTCTGAAGCTGTAGGCAATGTCCTGGGGGTTTCAATTCTGTAACAGGCCTCAGCTGTGCAGAGACACCAAACATGAACTGGAAAACCCACTGTTTGATGGGGTTTCCAGCTCATTTTGTGTGCCACGGTGTGATACTGGATCATCAACAGAAGACCATGTGAAGGGAATTAAAATCGTGTGACATACAGTGGCACCAAAAGAGTCAGAAGATCTGCAACAGAACCAGCAGATGCAAATCAGAGATAACTCTATGGACACTTGTGGGAGAGCAAATTGAAGCTTAAGTCCTGGAGCAGTGCAGCTGGGCTGTGTCAAGTTAGACAGTAATGTCTAAGTCAGTGAGGCACAGGACACACCAGATCAGGTAAGTGCATGATACTGACAAACATATGCATGCATCTATTTGAGTGTGTCTATAAATAACTTTGCAGACAGACTCATATTACAGTAAGAGGTGAAGATGGTGCAAGGGTGTTGAGCAATCACTTTATGCACGCAGGGCCTGATTTTTAAAACATTGTACACAACCGTGTGAAACGTAAGCATGCAAAATGTGTCATCTTTATTAGAAAATGCAGGGCCGGACTGGCTGTACTGGGAATTGGGCATTTCCCCAGAAAGGTGGAAGGGTGGGGGCCAGTTTTGCTACTGGGGGCTGGTTTTGCAGAAGTGCTGCAATATCGGCCGCAGTAACAAAGGCCGCAAGCAAGCGTTTCCAGCCGCCCTTGGCCAGGCAGTGCTTCCCCAGGGGCTGGTCCAAGAAAATTGCCAGGGCTGCTTTGGGTTCCCATTCCAGCCCTGTGCAAATGATAAACCCAATCCACAAATTCAGGATCTGCGGACATATAAGTGCATGGATCACTGGAAAATCCATCAGTTGGCGGATTTTCCACTGTCAAATGTGTTGAAGTGTGTGGGTAAAAAGGTGTTCCCTTGGAAGTGCTAATTCAATGCTCACAACTTTGCAAAACTTTTGATATCCATAAGCATTTGCTCTGTGTTTCTCACTATAACTGCTATAGTAAACAAAGACCTAAAAATGGAGGCAGAAGTGTGCCAGGTAAGATGTGAAACCCACCAAAGTCCCTCCCTTGGTTTGTGAGGGTGTAAGGAAAGGGATTCCAATTGCATATTTCCTCTAGAATAGGGACTATGAGTTGTTGGCTTTGCAGACCGGGCACATCCCTTGGATTAGGGCTGTGGGTCTGTGTTTTTTGCCCAGGCACATACTGCCCAGTTTCCTAAATCCCAAAAGTCAGAAATCAATGCACATCATCTATGACTGCCTACATTTTCACTTTGGTTTTGAATCAGTTCCACAAAAAGATGTAGGAAGAGTCACACAAGGTTCCCTTTTACATCACACAGCATGGCACCACAATTGGGTGGATAAAATTAAACCTGGACCCAGTGACAAATAGGACACTGGTACTACAGCAGATGCTAATGCATTACAAAAGCCCACACCAGCCAGACAGAATTGTGTACCGAGCACTGCCATGGGTAACAAGGGAGCCGTCACAGTGCATCCTTCACATACACCACTGTTGGTGGAGGGGTCAATTAAGAACTATTTGCATTTGAAGTCACTCTCCTTAAAGCATGGAGCCTCCTGATGATGTATAAGTGGAAGTTTCATATTGACTTTTCACAACCTAAGGAATATCTGTAATGTTTTTGAGAAAGTGAATTTACCCACTTGTGTGCCTTACTAATGTTCATGTATGCCTTGTCTTGCGTAGTCCTATTTTATTAACTATTTGCAATTTTGTTTTGTACTTTATTGAAGACCATTAAAGCCTAAGTATTGTTGCCCATTCACAAGCAATATAAATGAACTATAGTTCTTTTTCTCCATGTTGTGCACTACACAGTTCTACTGATCTGTGCTAGCAAAGAGGAGCCCTGTTTTGAATTTGTCACAAAGAGGTGAGGGTTTTAGAAAATAGTAGACTCATTGCCTCATTTATGAAAAGTTACGCATTGCAGCGTGAAAAAAGTATTGCAATACTTTTCAGTGCGCCCTCCTTGCAACACCATGGATGCGCCGTATTTACTGTATGGCGTTCTATGTCGCAAGGATTTACAGATATTTCAGTATTCCTGACGTATCTGTAGGTGCAAAATTGACACATTGCTATGGTGTCTCTGAAAACAGACGCAACTCCAGCAATGTGTCTTTTCACATGGGGCAAGCCCCATGTGAAAGGGCCTGCATCAGTCTTACGTCTGCTGTGAGGAAGGCGTTAGGATTGACAAAATGGCAGCCTAGAATTGGCGTAGTGAAATCTGATAGATTTCACTGCGCCACTTCTATGACCCTTTCTTGCGATGGAACGCCCACCCTTCATACATTATACCTGATGCAGGTATAATGTAGTGCAGGGGTTCACAAAGATCTGCTTAGATGCGTCACTTTGTAAATATTGTGGCAAATATTTTAAGCTGCCAGTGTCTCATAAAAAGTGACACACGGGCAGCGCAAGGGGCTCATTAATAAGTCTCTCAGTCATTATTAACTGGATCTCTTAGCTAAGGTCTTCTCATATTCCTTCCCATGAGACGATCCTGGCACCTGTTTATTAGTAGATGTCTACAAGTTTCTAGTTTGTCACATGCTCTTGCTTCCATTCATTTGTATTGAGAAGAACTGTATAATATGACGAAAAATCTTATGGATTTTAGCATTACATGCTCCAATTGGTCAAGGGCGAAGCTCTATTCCATTGAAACTGCGGCTGCTTTGCTTCATTTCTGAATTGCTTGGTGGCTATTTTGCATTAAATGCACATTAGACTTCTTTGCACTAATCCGAGTGTTTTTATTTTAATTTTATATTTGTAAACAAGAACTATATAGAATCCCAACGTTGCACGACATTGTTGGTAAACTTAAAGATGAAAATAAGAGGTAGTAAGGTACACCATAACTACATGAATTAATTACCTCCAGAGTCTGTAAGCGTCAGAGCGTCTGGTAGCGGGATAAGCAAAGTGAAGAGACTATTGGTAACCGAGCTACCCAAGATCACGCAGGGAGTAAGAGGAGAAAAAGGATGAAATTGGGATGCTTTGCACAAGGTAACAAGAAAGTCGAAATTAAAAAAGAAGACAATTCAGAAAAACAAACACCAAAGACATGCAAAGCATACACATGATAACATTAATAAAAAAGGGAATGAGGGTAAATAACCCAGGAGCTCCACACAGTAACACTGAAGTTCAGTAAGTTCTTGACCCACAATTGCTGTTACAGATAGTGACTGCAAACATCCACTTGCAAAATGTGCATGTAAAGTCAGGGTCTAAGGAGCTGATACCTTTGGTGAAGTTATAAAAGTAACTTAAAGACAATACTTACAGTAGACGAGAAACACTACTTAGGTTGTCAGCCGTGCCCATGAATCCTGGTGATCAAAGAAGCACATGCAAGGTGGCACCAGCAAGGGAAGAGAACTAATTACACTGCTACGATAGACAATGAACTAGAGAAGACAAATGCTTAACAAAAAAGAAGGGAAAACAAAGGTAAGCAAACAATTGATACTTAGGGGCAGAGCTATTGCTTTCACACAGAGCAGCAAAACACCTTGCTGAGCTGCCCTGTGTGAAAGGGAGAGGGCAGGAATGCACCATAGCTATCAAAATATTATGCATTCCTGTCCTCTCCGTGCACTGGTCCACTTAGTGCAGCCTAGCGCCAACGCAGGCACCCTTGCGCTGTGATGCAAGGGTGCCAGTGTACACCTTCCTGCACAAAAACAATCTGTAGAGGTAATTTCCTCTTTCTAAGGGTGCTGCTGCAGTGCCCTTAGAAACAGGGAACAACAAGGCAAAATAAATATATTTCTCCTTGTTGTGCCTCTGGTGGGAATGCATACAATTCTGATGCATTCCCGGGTCTACTAGTGTTTGGAAATCTGAAAATGCGTCAAAATGATTGTGTGGATGCGTGGAATATCCATGCTCCACCCATATAACACCTCCACCATAAAGTGTAACACAAGGCAGCAACTTGTGCTGCCTTGCGTTATACCAGGTTTACCAAGCCATGCATGGTGGCCTTGCATGGCTTGATAATTCTAAACTAGGTTGTGCATCGCTCTACATTGATTTACATGGTGCAAGGGCGATGCAAACCATTGATAAATCTGCCCTTAAGTAACTAAGGCAGAAGGGGTAAGGTATAGCAATAAAAACTGAAACTAAGAAAAAGGGATAGGAAGGCAGGGACTGGAAAAAGAGTAACTACTGAAATAGTGGACATTCTACAAACAAGATTAGTACTAGCTCTGGAATCAAGGAAGCACTGTAGGACGGTACTAGTTGAAGGAGTGAGGATTTTGCTAAAGCTCAAGAATCAGGAAACTCTAGAAACAAGGATAGCAATATCTCAGGAATACGGAAACTCTGCAAAGAATATTAGCGATAGCTCAGGAATCAGGATCACTCGAAACAAAGGGCTAGGCAAACAGGAACAAGCTACAGTGACCAACACTGGACTGAAGGAATCAGAGGCTAAAAGAGCTCACCAATATGTGTCTCAGGTTTGATCAGGAGTGCTGATTCCTCCACACATCCTTGGCCAGCCAGGGTGGAGGCAAAGCAGTGAGCAAGAGATTCTAGGAATAGTAGGCCTTGGCAGGAAAAGCATTCACACTTTGACAAAACCCGGGATGGATCTGGAACTTTAGTTAAATTATGAATGTTTTCCAGGAGCTGTACCTCACTATTGGTGTATGCCACAAGGCGTGGGGCTCTGGAACATGTATTTTTTGTGTAGAATAGCATACTGGTTATCACAAAGCCTGACATGGATTTGCAACAAAGGGGAAGTTCAGAACATTAAACTAGAGGCTGGAATTCAATGCACAGATTTAGCAAACAGTCAAGAAGCTTAGTTGAACATTCGAAACACCAGCAGGTCGGACCCTTCGTACTGGGTACAAAAGTACAGGAATCGCGATAACAAGTTGATTGGTGAGCTGAAGTTTGAGCGACATAATTTCAGTGTTCTGAGTGATCGGCCAGTACAAGATGATACAACCGTCTGAAAATAGCAAGCGGCATCTAATCTACAAAACTGTTGTTGTTAACGGCTTGATTTGTGACTGACGCTTCCGGAGTGAAATATTCACTCCTAGTCAACACATGTCCATCAGGGCCCCCAGTGTGGTGGCACTCCTCAAGCCACTCAAGATCAGTCCCTCAAAAAGATGCATACATTATTGGATTACTGATGAGTCCCTCCAAATGAAATACCATGCTAGAACACTTGAACTAAGTGAAAGAAATCTCAACTCGCTGGACCTGGATTGAGGGCCTGCTCATTACGCTTGGGCTCAAATATGCCTGATGAAGGTGAAAAGGCTCATGTTTTTGGATTAAAATATAAGACACTGATGAACTGCTTTGGGACCCCACCAGTACCCACCCAAATGGTGGATATTTAGATATACTGTTTGATGATTGCTTTTTGAATCCCCAAGTTTAACTCAGCAGTCTAACATTTCTTCCATCATATCTGTCTACTACAAGTTCTTTCACACTTGAAGACTCAGAAAATGTCTTTAATCATCTTTGTTTATCTCTCATCTGGACTACTGTAACGTCATCAATGAAGGGCTCCCTACCACAAAACAGCTGATAGAGGCTCATATTCAACCTCCACCGCAAAGACCACATTATGTCTGCACAGAGGACTCTTTGGCTCCCGATGAAAGAAATGTCATGTTCAAGATCCGGTCTTTCAGTCAAGTACATTCTCTATCGCAGTGCCAGTGATTCTCTGTTCCAGTGTCAGAGTACCCATGTCACAGTCTACGTAAGTCCATGTGTTGTTATCAGGGTGCAGTGTGAAAGTCAGTTTTTGTTCACATTTCTGTATTCCCAGTATCCGTCAACGCCTGTTAGAGGGCAGTGGTACTGGAACACTTTTCAGTGGGGTGTTGCCATCAATGTTACATCACTGAAGTCATAAGGACTGTGAAAATTCCATGTGTCACACAAAGAACAATTGTGAGAGGTGTGTCCAGCAGGATAGTGGTAAGGGTGTAGTATGAAGCTGGTGGTGATTTTTTGGACAACACTTGAAAATATATCATTAAAGCTTTGTAGCTCAGTATGAGTTACAGATAGCACACTTTCCATTGAAATGGCCACTCAGTTTGCTCAGACGTACAGTTTTCTTACTTATACAAAGTGCACAAAAGAAGTGTGGCAATCGGGTTTCAGAAAAGGGTATATTTTGATCCTATTAAAATCTTAGTTTCCATCACTCTTCAGAATTACAAAAAAGTGTGCTTCATTTGTGCTTTCTGAACTACTGATATAGTCTGAAGCATTTGTCCAGTTCATTTACAGGTATTTACATTTTTTATGTTAGAAACAAATGACATCTTTTGTACCTTGCATGATTGCCGCATAGTTCAACTTACAAAATCATCTTGCTTTGCAGTTAGAGAAAGTAAACACCAGTAGCCAAGTTCAAAGGCCAGACAGCCCATTTGCCAGAAGTTATTGCCTGACATTTGACCTCTTTGAACCCATAGCAAATGTTATCAGCTAAAAACGAAATGTAAAGGTATTTGTATTCCTCAATCACCTTCTGAACTCCAGTATAGTTATTTTGGAGGTGCTGTGGCACCCCCAGCAGCCCTACATCAAGCGCCTATGTTACATGGGTAGACGTGTCTCTCTCGCATTGGCTGTATTTCCATTTCCAGGGTCACGTTTTCCTTGTCCCCCTGTCAGTGTGCCTCTGTCCCCGTGTCTGTCTGTCTGTCTGTCTCTGTCCCCTTGTCAGGTCTGTATTTCCCATTCCCTGTGTCCAGTTGTTCCTTTGTTGTTTTCTTCTTGTCCAGGTGTCTGTGCCTCATCGCGAAGAGCCATGTGTCAGTGAGTGTTGCCCCCCGCATGTCCCCGTACAGCCGTGTCCTCGTGCAAACTATAGCCAAGATAGTAGAGCACGCGCAAACCAGCTCTAGGTTCGGGTTAGCCTACATTTAATCAATGGCTCATCAGCAAACAGCAAATATAACTTAACAACTGACACTCCAGTGTCAGTGACAAAGAAAGTATTACTTACATATGCATGAATCTACCTGTTTTTCTTGCTTTCAAATCTTTCTCCCCATGGTGACAAAATGTAAACAAATCCACGTAAGTGGGAAATATGTTCCTGTTCCACGCACCAGAAGCACTCTGCCTCTGTTTTGAAACCCATCAATCCCATAATGTCAGCCCGAAATGACAAACAGCAAAGCGATCAGTTTAACAGCGCCACGCGCCTCTCGCCTCACAGGGAATGCCAGTAGCCAATGACAGCCTCCGTCCTCCTCGAGGCTGCCCACTCATGACATGGCGCCCAGCGCGCGAGGGCAGGAGCTAATATTAGTGCTCTGCCTCCCACTCGCAGCTGCTAAAGCTGTTCTGCTGCAGTTACTGTAACCTTAAAACACAGCCTGGGTGCTTTGCAAGCAGTACATGCATGCCAGTATTGGATTGCTAACTTTTAGATAGTGTGTTCGAGTTTACTTTATCATACGGCACTCCATGGTGAATGGTATTACCACCTTGTCCACTTTTCTAATTCCAGTCCTCACTTTGGGCCTGATGTACAAAGCCATTTTATGGTCGTAAAGCACAAGATTCGCTAAATCACTGGGGGCCTTATTTATGGAGGCCTGCAAAACTTTTACGCCCCTGTTGCATCACATTCACCATATTTACGACGTGACGCTTCAGAACCCCTGCGTTACATGATACCAGCGTCAGGTATATTGTATGCAGGGTGGGGTTCCCCCTCATCAAAGCCTCGTAGAAGTGGTGCATTGAAATCTATAAGATTTCATTGCGCCACTTCTAGGACGCCATTGCATCAAAACCTTACGCCTGCCTCATGGCAGGCGTAATGGTGACACAGGCCCTTTCACGTGGGGCTTGCCCCACGTGAAAGGACACATTACTGGAGTTGTGGCTGTTTTCAGACACACCCCAGTAACGCTTCACTTTTGCGCCTACAGATATGTCAGTAATACTGGCGTATCTGTAACTCCTTGCGACATGATGCGCCGTACTTTTATTACAGCGCATCCATGGTGTCGCACTGAGAAGTGTTGCATCATTGCTTTGTCGCAGCGATGTGACACTTCTCATAAATAAGGCCCTGTGTTTGTGACCGCTAAATGTCTTTTTTTAATGTACTACATCCAGTTTGCTCTTCGATAACAGGTTACATAATTGCAAAATGGTTTCAGAAATGCATAACTAATCACTATTTTGAAGGGGCAAGTTTAGGGCATCCTTCTGCGATGTGATTTTTATGATATGCATCTATGTTTTGTGAACAAATTCCGGGTACAAAACATTGAAAAGTTACCAAATCACGAATTAGGGTGGTGGCATATTTGCAAATGGGAAGGGGTCCCTTTAGGGCCTCTTCCCCTCTGTGAATGTTAAAAACGTTTGTTCTGGAGTAGGCAGTGGTCTCAGTAAGGACCTATTAGTGCATAGGCCGGTTCGCAAAATTCTTTTCAATTCACAAAATGTTGATGCACAATTTGCCACCATTTATTGGGAATGGAAGATTTGTACATCATGTCTTAGGTGAGATGATTCCTCACTTCACAGAAAAACTTCCCTAACCCTTTCTGTTTTTTAAACACTACCTTTCAGAACCCCTCACTATCCTCCCAAGATAAAGGCTCCTCAGCCGCCCCAACAAAGTACTTTAGCTTTCACACTTTTTTTCTTATTCAATGGTCCAACTCTGATTGGTAAATAAAAAGAAAAAAAGCAGCTACGTCATATTGCAGGCATACACATGCATGGTGTGAACACCTTCAAAATGGAGCAGCCGGCCGCATCATAGGCTTTCCCCCCCTCCTTTTTAGCCATGCTGCACAGTAAAACCATTGCCAAAGTAAATAGTCCCAAAGGCGAGACCTAATTGTTTTGCCAATGCTTGCTACTATTGATAGCGTGTATTTATTTGCTGGTGTGTGCTCTTACAGGTTTGGGGTTCTGTTGTTATACATCTGCTGGGCTAGGCCATTGTCATCAGATGGTTTTGGTGTTACACCTACCCTAGCTGCTCCACCCTGCTATCCATATTCTGTTGTTCCTCCCTGTCCATGAATGTGCTCTGTGGTACTTACTTTAAGCCTTCACGGGCGTGGTGCAGACATAAATGACAATGAAAAGCAAGGTATCTGCTGTGATTTCCTCCAGCACCGTTTGAATGCACAAATTAAGAGCCAACATGGCACAAATCTCACTGCAAGCATAAAAAGTGTTATGACAGCAGCTATTGAGTCAAGGTTGGACTTCTGCAATTCACTCTGAGCATAGCTACTTATCTTCTTCATAAACTTTGGCTGATTCAAAACCAAGCCAGCAGACATGTTACCCTCACTTTGCATTCTCTTCAGCAAGATCTCTGTTGGACCAACTCCACTGGCTACATATGGAGACTAGAAAAACTTTTAAAATCCTCCTCTTGGTCCTATATGTCTGTGTGGAAAGGCCCAGAGAATGGGTTAGGCAGAGATTGCCACAAGGTTTTTTCAGATATCACAACAGAAATAATGAACTGCAATATCATTAGCTAAATACTAAAAGAGTTATTTCTTGTCGTGGATATCATCGTCTCTACAGTGGAGGTTGGGTCCAGCAGTAAGAAAGGCGAGGTGAAGATATCCAGTGTCTGTTTCTCTCTCTCTCTCTCAGCCCCCCAATACAATTTCCCAGATCTTGTTCTGACCTTCATCCTCGTCAGTGGGTTCAGGGAATTGTGGATAATGGAATCACTCTTGTTAGATCTGGATTGCCACGTTAGTGCAACCGTGACAGTCACAACACATGCACTGTGAGCTGTTTGGTAATCTTCAAGTGCTTAAAGTCAAAAGCTACTTGAAAATCCAGTTAAAACAAAGAAGCAGCCATAAGGGTGGTGCTAATTTACTGAAAATGGTCAGAAATTGCCTTTATTCATGGCGGCCAGGCTGGAGGACCAGGAGGGATGGGCGGGAAGGAATTAAATTAGAGTGTTTGCGGCCCCTGAGGGGGGGGGAGGGGCCAAGTGTGGACCTCTTTCTGGAAGACCAAATACTTAACCACCTCCGACCAAAGTGCCTCTCCACCTTCTTTATGATTGAGTGTGTGCACAGAGCCCCACTCCCCAAGCCGAAGCCGGCGGCACCGCCCAGAAGGATTATAGCATGGATTTTAAACTATCGCGATAGAGATGCTATATTGCATGCAGCACGCTCCCATGGAGACCTCTGCTATGAGAATACAGTGATACTTTTCCCCCCTGATTTTACACTACAAGTCCAACGGCTGCTGAAATGTGAGATGGAGGGGAGACAACCAGGGTGGACTGAGAGCTGCTGTAGTGTACCCTGTATACATGTGACATTGGTGGAGAGCCTTGTAGGCCGCTCTAGTGCAACCGGATTGCAGAGACTGGTTATATCCTTTTTGAGCAAACATCAGGGATGTACGGGTGAGAGCCGGGGATTTCTGGGGGGGGCCCTTGGGCCTGGATGTGATGAGTTGCTAGCAGGAACTGTAATGTAACCAGAATGTTGGGGGGAGAAGAGGTAAGTGGTGATGGCTTGACATTCTCTATGGCACTTCCATACCCCATTAAAGTTATTGATGTTCAAGGGATGACCAGCGCTCTGCAAGTTGGGGAGGTGGGTGGTTCAGAACCCACATAGCAGGGTAGCAGGGTGAGGGGATTTGCATAGCTGGAGGTTTTATTGTTGGCTCCACAGCTCTGGGTCCATTGTGAGGGGTCTATTAGGATGGCGGGCGGATGGCCGCTGCCAGTCCGCCGGTGGCAACCGCCGGACCAGCAATGGCCATCTGCCCACTATTGAATCCCGGAAAACCGCCGGTCCGATTAGCATCGCGGTCGTGACCGCGGCGGTGTGACTTTCCGCCCGCCACTTTTCCGCCGGTCGCAGTCCGCCCACTTTGTCTGACGGGCAGAGCTGGACCGCTACAATTGTGGCGGATCAGGGCCAAGTACCGCCGGCACGATTATGATGCCGGTGGTAGCCAGCGGTGGAACCGACATGGAAAGGGAGGCGGAAACATGTTCCGGGGGCCCATTGCGGGACCCCAATTTGTTGGGGTGTGGGTGCACTGGGGGGGTACCATACATTTCCCTGTGCCAGGTGGCAGGCACTGTGCAGTGCCTGCCACGCAGTGCAGGGAGATGCAGAACATGCTCCTTTTAACAGCGACTGCCGCAATGTTAATCGCCAGAATCCGACCGCCGCGGTCAGATTTTGACTGCCGAGCATCCTAATTGGACCGGCGGATATGCCGCGGTCCTTGCGGGTGGTCTTTTCCGGCTACCATGGTGGTCGGGGAGAGCTTCCGACCGCCATCCTAATAGACCCCTTAGTTTTTTCTTATTAGGCTTAGTTGTAGGTCACCTGGAGAGACCACTCCAAGGGTTTGGGATAGATGGGGTGGGGGGTTCTTGCTATGTCTGAAATATAGCAATGCATGAATCAGACCAGAGGTTCCATAGGCTGACATGGCTTACCAAACGGATAGTACTAAAATGCATAGACCACACCACCTAGAGCTCCGGGGGAGCTCCACCCTTAGAATCATGTCCTAGAATGTAAATGGGTTGAGCAATCAGATAAAGAGGACAGTGGCCTTGCAGTACCTTCGCAAACATTCCTCTGATATTGTATTGCTCCGGGAAACGCACCTGAAGGGCTGTAGGTCTAAAGCTCTGGATAGGTATGGATATGTGCTCCTTGTACATGCCGAATTAACAGCAGGATTAAGGGGAGAGGGAATACTGTTCACAACTTCTTTCCCATTGGTACAGATAGGATCTGGCATGATACCCATGGAAGCTATGTGGCCCTGTCAGGGAAGTGGGAGGGACAGGTCCTAAATATATGTTCGGTATATGTGCCGCCAAAACTACAAAAGGACACGTTGCCCGCATTGTGCACCCTACTGGTGGAGCTGCCCCTAGGCACGCTTCTAATGGGGGAGGTGGGATATGAACGCGACTATGGAACCGGAGAGGGACAGGGAGTCGAAGTCGGATAGGGGAATGGGGCCGGAGACACTGAGGGCCTTTGTGGAAGCAATGGCAGTTGACAGACCTATGGAGACAACATAATCCTACGGCGAGGCAATACCTCTACTATTCGGCGGTGCATGGCAGTTATTCCCGCTTAGACTACATGCTAACGCATACTGCGAGCACCAGGCTGTTTCGAAACGCAAGTCATAGAGCGCAAAGAATTTCTGATCATTCACCAGTGGAGGTGCTGCTGCAGGGTCCGCTGAAAGACAATACACTGCTGCCCAGAATAGATCCTTGGGTATTTAAGGACAGAAGGTTTGTTGGGCAGATTAGAGAGAGGATGGAGCAGTACTTCCAAGACAATGTAGGGTCAGTTGACACGCCATGTGTCCTGTGGGAAGCATTTAAAACTGTGATTAGGGATCATGCTCAGGCACCAATAGTGGGACACAGGAAGGAACATCATCTTAAATATGATGCCCTGGAGGTAGAGGTCTCCAGTTTGGAGGCAGCGGCACTGGCTGGGGAGGAATCTGATTAGTCTCAAGTAGCAGGAGATGAGGGATCTGGCAGAAAATGCAGCCATGACTCAGGCGATAGCATTGCAGACGCTGCTCCATGATCTGGGAGATAAAGCCAATAAAATGATAGTCTGGCTAGAGAGTAGGGATAGGGAACGGAACTGGGTGGTTGACATTCGAGACTCGGAGGGGCATGTAAACAGAACAGGGGAGGAGTTAGCGACAGCATTTGCAGACTACTTTGAAGCTCTCAATACCTCAAGTCCAACTAGAACGGGGAAAGACTGCCGGGACTTACTTAAAGATGTCTGACTCCCTACATTGACGATCAAGGACAGAGAGGAATTGGAACAGGACTTTACGATTGATGAGATAGCGGGGCCTATACAGGACTTACAGGCTAGTAAGGCCGCCGGCTGAGCTCTATACATGGTTGATGTAGTGCTCAAATAAATGCTGCATATGTTCCGGGAGGCAAGAAAAGTGGGCCACCTTCGGGAAGATCAGAGTCTAGCCACCATAGTAGTAGTTGCTAAGGTGGGTAAACACCCCAAAGAGTGCTGTTCCTACCGCCCTATATCCTTACTAAACATAGAGGCCACAGTGCTGGCTAAAGCCCTTGTGACACGGCTCTGTGGTGTTATTACATCTCTGGTACATCATCATCAGTCTGGATTTATGTCCCATAGGAGTACTAGACTCAATCTGAGGTGCCTCTATGGCATTATGCACCTGATTAAGGCTAGAGGGGAGGAGGAAGCAATGTTACTATTGTTGGACGCTTGACTGGCGTTCAATAGTATCGAATGACATTACTTGTTTGCTGTGTTGGAAAGGTTTGATTTGGCCACAGATATAGTGCTTGGGTGAAGCTCCTATACACGGATCCCCTAACTCGAGTGCGAGTGAATTTTCACAGTTTCCCGTGCCTTTGCCCTTCATAAGGGTACACAACAGGGGTGCCCATTATCCCCCATGCTGTTCGCATTAGCTCTCAAACCCTTAACTGCCTGGATTAGAAGGGATCCTTTGGTGACTTGGACAACGGGAGATGGCATCTTGGAGGAACGCATATCCTTGTATGTGGATGATGTCTTGCTATATGCCATGAGGCCACACTTTACTATAGGCAGGCTACTACACATATTCCAACTATTTCACTTGAGTGAGAAAAGCATCTTGTGTCTAAGAGTGCCCGCGAGATTCTTAACTCAATCAGACAACCAGTGAGGGGATAGGTTTTACTGCCAAGAGCACACATGGGGGCATATTTACAAGCCCCAATTTCCACAAGAACGTCGCTTTTTTTGATGATTCGGTGGCAAAGCGCCATTTCCCATATTTACAAGGTGGCGCTAAGCCCCTTAACATTGCTTAACACCACCTTGTAAATATGCCCCTTTCCGCCGCAGTCCTCTGCAGCAAAGGGGCATGCAATGGGTGTTGCAGTGGACATTCCAGTCCCACCGCAACACCCGTTACTCTTTTACACTGCCCCAGATTTACAATGCTGAGGCAGTGCCAAAAAGTATCGCCATGGAATACCTGGTCTTAGAATGGCGAATGGCTTTGCGAGGAGAAATGATACATTTCTCCTAGTTCTTCGTTCTATTATTGATTGTTCATGTCCAGGAAGGGGCAGCCTTGCCACAAGGAGGCAGGGTGCCTGTGCTGGCGCAAGGCAGCTTTTCTTGTGCCAGCGATAGGGGCAACACAGGGGTGCGCTGTATTCTTGTAAATTCGGCGCATCCCTGTGTTTAAAAAATGTAGGAGCTTGAAGTTGCCGCATTTTTTTTTTTTTTTAACAATACATTTTATTTGGTCATTTTGCAATATATCAGGCGGAAGCCCCACAGTGGCAGACATGATAATTTGAACAGCATATGCAATAATAACCATTTCCACCAAAATAAACAGCCCTTGCCAAACATGCAGGTAAACCAAAGATAAAAGCAATATAAACAATATGCAGGCAGTGGTCAGATCCCGAAATATAGTACATAATGCAACAGATTCCCAATATTCAGTCCAATAAGGCGGTGATACAGTCAAACAACATAGTTCGGGGTATTGCAGGGCGGGGAGCAAAGGGTAACTTTTATGAGTCTTCCTCAGGCAGAGGGGGCAATTCAATTCCCCGATAAGTCGCCCATCGTGTCCAAATCTTACGGTGTTTCCGGGGGCAGCCCCGAGCTGCAAAGACAGCGATCTCAGCTCCCATACACCTATCTAGTGCGGCCTTCCATTTGCCTATGGTCGGAGGAGAGGATGCCCTCCAACACTGCGCTATGTCCCTCTTGGCAACAGTAAGGGCAAGGAACAATAGGTGCTATTTATAGCGATTCACCCCAATGTCATCTGTGGAATGTAATAGGAACAACCGTGGATCTAATGGGAGCACCCACCCCAAGACCTCACTGAGACATGATCGAACCCAGTTCCAAAAGGACTGCTGGGCCATGCAAGTCCACACGGTATGGAAAAAGGACCCCTCCTCACAGACGCACCGCAAGCATACTGGGGAGTGAATGACCCCCATCCGCCACAGACGTACCCTGGTATTATAAACTCGATGGAAATATTTGAACTGGATGAGCCTGTAGCGTGTGGAGACAGCTGCGCCCCTAGGGCTGGCTATCGCTTCGGCCCAGTCGTCGTCCGTTAAATTGGGAATATCTGCCTGCCAGGCCTGTAGGGTCTCGTCCAAAGTAGTGGGGGTGTGTGTCGTCAGTGTTTGGTAAATTTGTCTAATTTTATGTAATCCGAGGTCCCCCATTAATAGACGGCCCTCCAAAGGCTGAAACTCAGGTAGGGTTTCCAAATTGCGGATCTGAGGGGAGAGCGCATGTCGGAGCTGTAGATATTTGTAAAATTGTGACTTGTGGAGGCTGAAATCTGTTTGTAATTGTTGAAAGGATTTTAGTGTGGCACCCCTCCTGACATCCCCTAGGGTCGAGATCCCCACCAGGTCCCATCCTGGAAATCCCCTCAATGCAGTAGCAGACTTGAGGCTTGTACCCTGACACAGGGGGGTCTGTTGAGTTAGTCTCCCCTTCCATACCATCTGCCTGGTCTTAGCCCGCCACAGCTGTATGGCTTGTCTGCCAGCTGGCAGTAGATAATCTAGCCTCGTATAACTGTATAATAGATGGAGTAGGGGAACCTGCTCCATGCAGGCATGTTCAATAGCATACGCCGGGTCTGTGGGAGAATTGTACCATAGTTCATTGATCACAAGGATGTGAGATGCAACATAATAGGAATAGATGTCAGCTGCCGCGATCCCTCCACAGTACGATGACTGTGAACAGATGCGGAGCGCCACCCGGACATCCCCACCTCCCCATAGGAAGTTATTTTGAATTGCGTTCACCTGTGCGAACCAGGCGCGAGGGATAGGGTATGGGAAATTTTGGGGGCAATATAATATCCGAGGCAAGGACACCATCTTAAAAATGGCCGATCGCCCAAAGAGGGACAACGGGAGAGCAGACCATACCGCCGTCTTGTTTTTTAGGCTAACCATTAACGGGGAAATATTGTGTGCCCAAGAGATTTTGGGGCACGGGGAGATGTAAATCTCCAGATATTTGAACCCATCCGTGGCCCGGGACAACTGCACAGCCCACGATTCACAGCCCTGATGTCCACATACCGGGAAGAGAATGGATTTAGCAGGGTTAGTGTGGAGGCCGGTGGTGCTACCAAACACTCTGAGGATCTCCAAGATTCGGGGTCCAGAGTACCACAGGTCTGTCATAAAAAATAGGGCATCATCAGCGTATAGCGCTATACGATCTGACCGCGAGCGGGACCAATCGAACCCCCGGAACACTGGGTCGCTTCTTACCCAGGCCGCCAGGGGCTCGACCGCCAGGGTGAACAACAATGGTGAAAGCGGGCAGCCCTGGCGGGTACCTCTCTGATTCGGGAATGGGCAGGAGCGGTGTCCGGCAATACGAACTGACGCTGTCAAATTTGTATACAACAGGCGAACATAGGTCAGGAAACGGGGCCCAAAGTTGACAACTTCGAGTAGTTTGAAAATATAGACCCAGCTTAAGGAGTCAATATCGGCCAATAACAGGGCAGTAGGAGGGAGGCCCAACGTAGGGGCTGCAGCAATGGCATTGTGAACGCGCCTGATGTGTCTCGTAGCCCTCTATGGCATAAAGCACGACTGGTCAGGGTGGATCAGATAGGTGACGCACCCGCGAAGGCGGTCGGCCAAGACCTTCCCCAACAATTTGGGTTCAAAATTAATAAGAGAGATAGGGCGGTAGGAAGATGGGTCCTCGGGGGGGTCTGCCAGGTTTAGGATCTTCCACCGTCCATCACCACCCCCTTTTGTACTGCTTTTTTTGCCATAAGTTGGCAGGGTATGCTCAGACGTGAGTCCCTTGCTCACCTTGCCACTGGATTCAAGCAAGCCTGGCTGAAGACGGCTGAAATGCCAGAAACCGGTCCTAGGAAGCTTGTTTCCAGTCCAGTGAAGGCATGGCTTGGCAGTTCGGGCTGGACTGTTCCCATGAGGCACAGGGTCAGACTGATTTGCATATGGCCATGTCTGAACTGGGGTGGCAGAGTGGGCTAAAGAACGGTGATGGATCAAACCCAGATCTGTTGACTGGGTGTGAGTGTTTGATTGGTTCTGATGCTCCGTCCATCACCACCCCCTTTTTTACCGCTTTGTTCGCCATAAGTTGGCAGGGTATGCTCAGACGTGAGTCCCTTGCTCACTTTGCCACTGGATTCAAGCAAACCTGGCTGAAGACGGCTGAAATGCCAGAAACCGGTCCTAGGAAGCTTGTTTCCGGTCCAGTGAAGGCATGGCTTGGCAGTTCGGGCTGGACTGTTCCCATGAGGCACAGGGTCAGACTAATTTGCATATGGCCATGTCTGAACTGGGGTGGCAGAATGGGCTAAAGAACGGTGATGGATCAAACCCAGATCTGTTGACTGGGTGTGAGTGTTTGATTGGTTCTGATGCTCCGTCCATCACCACCCCCTTTTGTACTGCTTAGGTTTAGGAAATAGCACTATTTCCGCGTGCCGCCAGTCCTCCGGCAGACTTCCCCGATCGGTTGCATCCACAATAGTTGCCAACAAGTGAGGCCCCAATAGGGTCATATTGGACCGAAGGAATTCCATGGGGAACCCGTTAGGACCCGGGGCGCAACCCGGCTGGATCGCACTGAGGGCACCAGACAGCTCCTCTAATGTAATGGGTGCCTCCACGTTCTCCCGCACTGATTCAGGGAGCCGGCGAGGCGGAATGTCCCTAAGGAACTCAGCGATAAGTTCAGCAGAGATCTGCTCCTTGCGCGCATACAGAGATGTGAAGTGTCGCGCAAATTCGTCCGCTACCTCTGCCGGCGACGTGCACAGGGACCCGTCTGAGCCCTGGATCATAGGCGTGACGGCCGGGGCGCCGTCCGCTTGGCACAGTCTATGGAGCATTTTACTTGACTTGTCCCCGCACTGATATATCCGATGTTGAGATGCCTCCCAGATCTCTTTAGCTTCATCCAGGAGGTGTTGACGCAGTTCTTAATGCACTAAAAGCAAGGTACGGCGAAGGACGGGGCAGGGATTGGCACTGAGTTGGGCAGACAGGGTCGTCTGATGCTCTTCTAGGGTATCAAGTTGTTCGCGGCGCTTCCGTTTCTCCTGTGTGCGATAGCTAATGTCGGAGCCCCTGACGGTCGGCTTGCGAGCCTCTCAGAGGGTAGTGTTCGAGGGGGCGGATGGGCCATTGTCAACAAGATATGCAGTGATCACTACGTTGAGCATGTCCTGATAGGCTGGACTATGGAGGTGCCAAGGGGACATGCACCAGCGGAATAGGAGCCTGCGTGTGCATGTGTGGAAGCGCAATGTGACCGGGAGTGGTCGGACAGACTGCGCGCCGGTGTTGCACCTGGGAGAATCTATGGAGAAATACCCGAGGAACAAAGAAGTAGTCGAGTTGAGACTGTGACCCGTGGACCGCAGACAAATACGTGTAGTCATGTTCAGTAGGGTGGAATTTGCGCCATATGTCTGCCTAGTCTAATGTCGACGCTAAGGTATGCAGTTTAGTCAGACCCTGAGGTATAGGGGTGTCCAAGGTGCGTTGTCTATCAAAAGGCCCCATCGTGTCATTCCAATCGTCCCCCATCAGGGTCAAGCAAGTCGGAAGGTATCCCCAGACCCACAATAAATTGTCAATGAAAGTAGCGCCCAGAGGTAGAGGGGCATAAATACTTCCAATGGTGATCTGCTCGCCATGCACCTTGCCAGTGACAAAAAAGAACCGGCCCCCAGGGTCTGCTCTATGTGCTATATATTGAAACTGGACTCTGCAGTGTATAAGAACTGCCACCCCCTCTGGAGCCCCTCGTGAACCCCGCATGGTAGATGTAATAGACGCCAAACCAAGCAAGGCACGGGACTTTTGTGCCCAGCATGTGGGTCTCCTGCAAAACCAGGATGTCTGCCCCATACCTCTTTGCCTGTCACAAGACAGCCCCCCGTTTCACCTTATTTAGTAATCCAGGAGACCACTGTTGAATAAAGCAAGGGATCTGTATAGGAGACAATATGTAACATAACGCACTGTCTGTATGTATGGACCGAACATAAACGAAATAAACCAACCTTTCCAAAAAAACGGACCCCCCCACCCAACACTACCAGAAACAAGGAGCATCTGTCGCGGTGTAGAGAACAGAGGACCCCCAACTGGGGACCCTCCGGTACCACACCAAAGGTTCCCAACCCACCCAATCAACCTAAGAAAATGGGAAGTGCAAAACAATCATGGCCCAGCAGCCCGCGAAGCGGGTCCCACGTCCACTCAGAAGACGACATCTCTAATGCAATATTCAAGAAACGCATTGTCTTACGAAACACAATTTGGGAAGTGGAGCAGTCTGAAGCCATCAAGGCGGTCGCTCAGGGCTCGGCGAAGCTCTATCCGACCCCGGGCCTCGCCGCTTCTGGGACTTATTGTGTCGTGGCCGCTGAGATCTGGAGCTGCGAGAGGAGTCCGAATCCAAGGCCGATGGGGAGCCTGCCCGGATCCGTGGGCGCTCATCAGACCATGCAAAGACCGCCTCTGGGGTATCGAAGAAATAGGACTTGGAATTATAGATTACGCGCATGCGAGTCGGCTACAGCAGCATATATTGTACATTCAGTTCTCATAGTCTACGCTATGCGGCCATAAAGGATTGGCGATGTTGCAGGACTAAGAGCGTGTAGTCCGGGAAGACCAAGATAGACCTAGATTCATATACGAAGCTGTCTTTATGTGTCCTGGCGAATCGCAAGGTAGCATCCCTGTTAGCGTAGTTCATGATCTTAGCAGTAACAGGCCTCGGGGCCTTACTCGGAGGGGGCCTCTACGTCAGTGCCCTGCGCGCCCACTCTACAATGAAGGCAGAGGATAGGAGATCAGGAGGCAGGATATCTTTGAGCCACTTAGTGATAAAGTTCATCATAGATGCCCCTTCGCAACCCTCGGCCAGGCCCACAAAGCGCAGGTTGTTCCTCCGGACGCGGCCCTCCGCATCCTTCACCCTCGAAGCCAGTTCCTGTGTGACGACAGTGAGCTTATTGAGTTTCTTTTGGAGTGAGGTTACCGAATCCTCCACCGTCGAGACCCTCGTTTCCGCCTCGGTGATCCGGTCTACTGCTTTACGGAGATCTTGGTGGAGAAAGGAAACCTCAGACCCCACTGTGCCAATTTTTGCGTCCAGCATATCTTGGGCATTGTTGATGGCAGCCAGAAGGTCAGCGTTATTGTGAGAAGTTGGCCTGGTATATGATGTTCACGAGTTAAAGTGACCACCTTGTACCATGCCAAGCAACCCTTATGGTGTGGTTGTAAGTCAACCTTTTCGGACTAGCTGCCCTAGTGGTAGCGTAGGCTAAGCAGTCTTTGAGGCTAAACTCGTGAAACGTGTTAAGCCAGCTGTTTTACCAAATGTAACCCCCTTTTATACCAATGAAAGGACACCACACAGATATATATTGAAAATATATATGTATTTATTTCTCAAAGTAACCCCTAGACTCTTTATGAGCACAGGAGCACAAATCGTCAAACAAGATTACAGTAGAATACACAGAAGTTGCACTTTATATGGATAGGCCCTGGTGGCCGCTCAAACCATATACTAAAATAGTGGTATAAGTACCACGAACAGAAAAGGGAAAAGGCCTAGGGCCTCTAGAATCGCTAGGCCTACAAGGAGCTAACTTCAGTTAGTGACCAGGAGGTCCACGGGTTGCGTGTGCAGAGCAAATAGTCACACGCGAGCTCCCATAGGTTTTCAATGGGTGCGTAAAAGTTACAAAGTTACTGCAAAAAGGATCTTCCGGATGGACTATGAACTCAAGATTGGAAACACAGACACTAGAGATGATTCTCTACACTTGGGCACCAGAGTGCCAGCTTTACCTCACCCACAGGAAGCGGGTGCATAGGCCTTGAAGTGCGTCGTGTTTCTTCTATCTGTTCAATGGAGCCTGTGGACAAAGATGCTGCAGGCGGTCGGTCCGGAAGGGATGCGGTGGATACAAGAGTTGATCGGAGTTGTAGAAGACCTGTAAGCAGAGGGGACAGTGTTCACAGTCA
Source organism: Triturus cristatus (assembly GCF_964204655.1). Taxonomy (NCBI): domain Eukaryota; kingdom Metazoa; phylum Chordata; class Amphibia; order Caudata; family Salamandridae; genus Triturus; species Triturus cristatus. The sequence continues at coordinate 714,346,294 of NC_140589.1, read as the reverse complement.
CTAGCCAGTGACCAGTGTGGCACCAGGTGGGTACCAGGCGATGTCGGGTGCAAACAGGAAGAAAGGTGTAGCTTGTCTCTGCAGTCACGTGGTCCCTGAAGGTCGACGACGTCCAGGAGTCGGTTCACGAGCTGTCCCACGCAGGCTCTCGCTGTCGGCGGTGTCGGCGACTTGGTCGAAGCAAACAAGCCTTGGCAAAAGCAATTGTTGTGGAAAACAAAATAAGCTGATGGTTCTGACCAGCAAGGTCAGAGGGACTGCTCCTTTGGAGGGGAGCAAGGGCCAGTCTGGAGCAACCAGACCAGTGGTGTATTTCTTGAAGTTTGTTGCCAAGATGGCCACTAGCCTGCGGGCCAGCAACCGGTTAGGCGCGTCGAGTGGCAAAATGCAGAAGGGCCCCACGCAGATCGTGGAAATGCTGGAGGGCTCACCTTTGGTGCAGATGCTGCTCGGGTGTTGGGCTTCTCAGATCCCAAAGCACAACTTGGAGGAGGCCTCGGTTGTTGCGCTTGCAGCTTGTCGTGGTCTTTTCAAGATGGCTGGCTCCACATGTCTCGGTGCCTCCACGGGTCTCCTCTTTTCAGGGACTGTGGATCGGGCGGTGAGAGGTCTGGAGGTCCAGGTCTTGTCAGTCTCTGGGCTCGGGCTCCGGCGGGAGGCGGCGGCAAAGTAGACGTTGATTCGCTGGATGGTGCTTGCGTTAGCAAGGTGGTCACTCCCTGACCACAGGGGAGATTTCCTTCAGTCCTCTGTGCAGCAGAGCGTCGAAGTTCCCGTCTTCTTCTTAGTTTCAAGTTGATTCCAGGATGTCTGAAGTCTTAGGACACAGCTCCTACCTTTAAGCGGATTCTAGGGGCCGGACTACCTGCTAGGTCCCTCCCTATGGGTGGGACCAGGAAGGGGTGGTTACACCCCCAATCCTTTGTCCAGCTCGCCCCAGGCCCGGGACTGGTGTGCCCCAGGACCGGATTGAACTGGCATATGCACCGAGGCTCCTTGTGAGCCTCAGGCATGTCTGGTTTCTTTCAAGCCCTACCTGACCAATACACAAAATCCTGTCTGGGGTGGTGCACGCACCTCCCCTGGCAGGAAACCCTTTGTCCACACCTCCCAAGCTGGAAGGACTCCCAGCAGCAGGATGACAGACTTGTGTCTTTGGTGGCAGCATCCATTTTGTGGAGCTGAGGCTATGTCTGATTTTACCCGGGTTTCAGGTACTGTACATGTCGTGTCCCTCTAGAAGGGTGGAATGCTAACCCCGTCGCCAGAATTGGCGAGGGGTTAGTATTCCAATTCGTATGACACCTTACTCTACATGTTTTGATAAAGCCAAACCAAAGTTAGCATTTAACCGCGAGGTTCATAATGCACTTAAGAGTATATGGTATGACGATATCTGGAAACAGTAGAAGGAAGTTGTTCTGCAGACAGGCTCAGCTCATGCCAGAGCACCATCTCACATGGAACCAAGCACTCTGCCTTCAGGATTGTTAAGGCCTGCCATAGGAGTGACTTATAGGTTGACATGTGTCCCATTTAAGGTTAGGTATAGGTATACTACACCTAAGTAAGAGGTGGTTACACCAACTTACCCCAGCTGAGTGATCAGCCAGTTGTGTCAAATTTGTTAGGCCAAGCCTGGGGTGGCATAATACATGCTTCAGCCCCTGGCAGGCCTTAGATACACCAATGCCCTGGGTACCTAGTGTACACTGGTACAGGGGCTCACAGGGTGATCCAACCAATTGGGTATGTACCTAGGGTACATGGAGTCCATTTTAAAGAGAGAACAGCCAGGCTGAGATCCTGAATGGCAGGATCTCAGGCCAACTAAGTCGAAAAACCAGCTAGACACTAGGCAAAAATGTGGGGGTAACCATAGTCAGATATCCACCTTCCTACACAACCCCCCCCCCCCCAAACGAAGGGAGATAAGGCTGACCTTGACCAGGTAAGCCTATATTGCCCAAGTGGCCATATAAGGAGGAACCAGCACTGGCATGGTTACCCCCTGTCTCATGGTCCACTAAGCAATCCCTCACCCTAAGGGTATCAGAGGGTCTCCACCATAGGGAATCTCTACCTTTGGTGTGTCTTGGCAAAGTAAAAGGCTGGTGTTGAGATGGAGTACTGAAGTGAGGGTCCTCAAAGTGAGGCCTCAGCTTCCTCCAATCATCCTCCACCATGGATGCCTTTCTTTCCTTAACTGAGTTGCACTGTGCTCTCAGGGTCAGCCTCTGGCTACCTAAAGCTGGAGGCTGGGTCCCTTTTGTGGGCTTACTGGAGGGACAGGTCAGGTTTGGGGCCCTAAGGTCCCATGTTTGCCTGTGCCGAACAGAATCCCTCTGGGGGAGGTCCCTAACTACCTGTAAAGGAGATCCCTCAGGAATGTTTTTACCCATCACCTGACTAGGGCTACTAGCCAGGCAATCCTCATTCTTTTGCTGGGGGGGTTCTTGTGGACAGGGGCCCTCTGGGGGTCCACTGGCCTCCCTGACCTCTGCAGCCCTGGGCTGACTGAGGCAGGGTAGAGAGAGGCAGGCTACCTGCACCAGACTGGGTCCCACCTTGGAAGGGGCCACTGACATCAGAGGCTCTGCCAGGTCAGGCCTGGCTACCTCTGGGGCAGTTCCTTCACAAGGGGTGAGGTCAGATCCCTGAGGAGGCTGACCTTTTCCTAATGTCTGGGGAGAGGGAGACTTTTCTTCCTCCCCACTACTCTCTGTTTGTGTGGAGTGATCCATAGTTTCAGGCTTCACTACACCTATGTCAGTCTGAGTATAGGCTGAGACCATTACAGCCTTGCCAACCTTTTCAGGGGGCACTCAGTTTGTGTTTGAGCTGTGACTGTCACAGCTCTGCCAGTCTCTACAGGGAAGTCTGTCTGTGCCTGGGCTGTGGCTACCACTGCCCTTCCAACCTTTCCAGGGAGGAAATCTATTTGGACAGGGGTTGTGAATGGCACAACCCCACTACCCTTTTGTGAAAGGCCTACCATTTTAGAATGGGTGTCTTGTTCAACTCCAGCCCAAGCTGAGAGTTCTAAGTCATTCCCCAGTAAGCAGTCTACAGGCAAGGTTGGGGACACTGCCACCCTTTTAGGGCCAGTGACCCCTCCCCAGCTGAGACATACCTCTGCCATGGGATGACTGTTCTGTTTGCCATCAATATTAGTCACCTGGTAGGAGAAACCAGGCAAAAGCTGCTCAGAGGGAACTAGCCAATGGGCCACCATAGTGATGCTAGCTCCAGTGTCTCTGTAGGCCTCAGCTTTTGTACCATTGATGTAGGGCTCCTGTCTATACCTACCCAGAGTGTTGGGACAGGCAGTGAAGTTGGCAAACCCCATGCCACCATCACAGACAAGAGTAGTTGCTGTAGGAGAATTGGCTAAGCCAGGGTCCCCCTGTGTTCCCCAAGTAAACCCACCCAAATTGGGGATTACTGCTGACAGTAATAGGTGGTGTGACAGGAGTAATTGGAGGAACAGTTTTGTTTTTAGCCTTTGGGCAACTGCTGTCAGTTTTCCAATGCCCAGGAATTTTACATTCATGGCAGTAAGGCTTTTTACCTGTGGTAGAGGAGGGAGCTTGGGACCCACCACCCTGTGTGGAGTTTTGGGGCCCTGAGGAAGATTTCTCTTTTGCTTTATCCCCACCCTTCTCTTGAGGTTTGGTGGTATCCTTCTTTTGGTCACCACCCTGATTCTTAGGCCTGATCCTGGTCCTGACCCATTTATCTGCCCTCTTTCCTAATTCTTGGGGAGAGGTCAAATCTGAGTCTACCAGGTGTTGATGGAGGAGCTGGTTTTGACAGTTACTTAAAATCTGTTCTCTCATCATCAAATTGTACAATCCTGTATAATCAGATACCTTACTTCCCAGCAACCAACCCTCCAAAGCCTTAGTGGCACATTCAACATATTCAGACCAGTCCTGAGTCTGTGTCTTCTGGGTGTCTCTGAACATTAACCTGTACTGTTCAGTGGTTAAGCCTAACCCATCAACTAGGACACTCTTCAGGGCTCTGTAGTTTCTGACATCCTCCTCCCTAACAGTGAGGAGTCTGTCTCTGCCTCTTCCTTCAAAGGAGAGCCAGAGGATTGCTGCCCACTGGTCTTCAGGAACCTGCTGCACTTTGCAGGCTCTCTCAAGAGCAGTCATCCATTTGTGGATGTCATCCCCACTTTTGTAGGGGGGCACAACCTTAGACAGGTTCCTATTATCAAAGACCCTATCTTTGTCCTTAGGGACAATGCTGCCACCAGTGGGTATAGACCCACTCTCTCTAGGTTGCCTAGCCTTGTTCAGTTTCTCTTCCATCAGGGCTACCTCTAGCTCCTGCTTCCTGATCCTCAGCTGAGCTTCCTGCATTCTGGCCTCATGTTCCCTCCTCTGAGGGCTGGTCATCCTTCTTCTGGAGTGACCTTGAGAGCCTCTAGAGGCATGAGAAGCATTAGATTCACCTGAGTGATTCATTTACCTCCCAAGCCCCTGGTTAAGTCCACTAGGGAGATCCAATGGGGTGATCCCAGTGTCAGTCCCCAGTAGCCTTAAGTTAGCTGGGCCACGTATAACACTTGGCACTGGGCTAGTTCTCCCTTCATCCTCACTACCTTCTGTATCCCCACCACTTTCCTCCTCTGTAGTATGATTCTCATCTAAGGGATGGCTATTGGAAAGGGGTACTTCAGTAGCATCTTCAGAAGGGGGGCCTCCTGTTCCTGTCCCTGGGGGGCCTCCTGTTCCTGTCCCTAAGGGGCCTAACTGGGAGGCTTTCCTGAGAGCTTTCTGATCTTCATCAGCCTGTAAAAGCTCTCTGAGTTCAGCAGAAGTAGGATTCTTGGGCTGTTTAAGGCCCCTGATATTTGCCAACTGCCTGAGCTCATTTTGATTTAGGGTAGCAAAGATGGATGGTGCCCTCTGGGGGTCACTCTCAACAGAGATGGGTACATTGGACCCCTCTGCCCCAGCCATTGCTCTTAAGTGTGGGTGGATGTGTTGCAATCTACCTACACTTGGGTTTACCTACTAAACCTATCTAGTAGTTGTAGTCAGGGTGTGCTACTCCCTTTGCTCTACAACAACTAAGTTCAGTAGAACTTAAGTATATCTAATCTTGTTTTATATGTACCTACAGGTACCTATGTGATCTTTCAATTGGTAACCAAGAGATTACAATGGTAAAACACAGCAAGCTCAAATCCAACCGCTGCTCACCAATGTGAGAAGTTGGCCTGGTATATGATGTTCACTAGTTAAAGTGACCACCTTGTACCATGCCAAGCAACCCTTATGGTGTGGTTGTAAGTCAACCTTTTCGGACTAGCTGCCCTAGTGGTAGCGTAGGCTAAGCAGTCTTTGAGGCTAAACTCGTGAAACGTGTTAAGCCAGCTGTTTTACCAAATGTAACCCCCTTTTATACCAATGAAAGGACACCACACAGATATATATTGAAAATATATATGTATTTATTTCTCAAAGTAACCCCTAGACTCTTTATGAGCACAGGAGCACAAATCGTCAAACAAGATTACAGTAGAATACACAGAAGTTGCACTTTATATGGATAGGCCCTGGTGGCCGCTCAAACCATATACTAAAATAGTGGTATAAGTACCACGAACAGAAAAGGGAAAAGGCCTAGGGCCTCTAGAATCGCTGGGCCTACAAGGAGCTAACTTCAGTTAGTGACCAGGAGGTCCACGGGTTGCGTGTGCAGAGCAAATAGTCACACACGAGCACCCATAGGTTTTCAATGGGTGCGTAAAAGTTACAAAGTTACTGCAAAAAGGATCTTCCGGATGGACTATGAACTCAAGATTGGAAACACAGACACTAGAGATGATTCTCTACACTTGGGCACCGGAGTGCCAGCTTTACCTCACCCACAGGAAGCGGGTGCATAGGCCTCGAAGTGCGTCGGGTTTCTTCTATCTGTTCAATGGAGCCTGTGGACAAAGATGCTGCAGGCGGTCGGTCCGGAAGGGATGCGGTGGATCCAAGAGTGGATCGGAGTTGTAGAAGACCTGTAAGCAGAGGGGACAGTGTTCACAGTCACTAGCCAGTGACCAGCGTGGCACCAGGTGGGTACCAGGCGATGTCGGGTGCAAACAGGAAGAAAGGTGAAGCTTGTCTCTGCAGTCACGTGGTCCCTGAAGGTCGACGACGTCCAGGAGTCGGTTCACGAGCTGTCCCATGCAGGCTCTCGCTGTCGGCGGTGTCGGCAACTTGGTCGAAGCAAACAAGCCTTGGCAAAAGCAATTGTTGTGGAAAACGAAATAAGCTGATGGTTCTGACCAGCAAGGTCAGAGGGACTGCTCCTTTGGAGGGGAGCAAGGGCCAGTCTGGAGCAACCAGACCAGTGGTGTATTTCTTGAAGTTCGTCGCCAAGATGGCCACTAGCCAGCTGGCCATCAACCGGTTAGGCGCGTCGAGTGGCAAAATGCAGAAGGGCCCCACGCAGATCGTGGAGATGCTGGAGGGCTCACCTTTGGTGCAGATGCTGCTCGGGTGTTGGGCTTCTCAGATCCCAAAGCACAACTTGGAGGAGGCCTCGGTTGTTGCGCTTGCAGCTTGTCATGGTCTTTTCAAGATGGCTGGCTCCACGTGTCTCGGTGCCTCCACGGGTCTCCTCTTTTCAGGGACTGTGGATCGGGCGGTGAGAGGTCTGGAGGTCCAGGTCTTGTCAGTCTCTGGGCTCGGGCTCCGGCGGGAGGCGGCGGCAAAGTAGACGTTGATTCGCTGGATGGTGCTTGCGTTAGCAAGGTGGTCACTCCCTGACCACAGGGGAGATTTCCTTCAGTCCTCTGTGCAGCAGAGCGTCGAAGTTCCTGTCTTCTTCTTAGTTTCAAGTTGATTCCAGGATGTCTGAAGTCTTAGGACACAGCTCCTACCTTTAAGCGGATTCTAGGGGCCGGACTACCTGCTAGGTCCCTCCCTATGGGTGGGACCAGGAAGGGGGTGGTTACACCCCCAATCCTTTGTCCAGCTCGCCCCAGGCCCGGGACTGGGGTGCCCCAGGACCGGATTGAACTGGCATATGCACCGAGGCTCCTTGTGAGCCTCAGGCATGTCTGGTTTCTTTCAAGCCCTACCTGACCAATACACAAAATCCTGTCTGGGGTGGTGCACGCACCTCCCCTGGCAGGAAACCCTTTGTCCACACCTCCCAAGCTAGAAGGACTCCCAGCAGCAGGAGGGCAGACTTGTGTCTGTGGTGGCAGCATCCATTTTGTGGAGCTGAGGCTATGTCTGATTTTACCCGGGTTTCAGGTACTGTACATGTCGTGTCCCTCTAGAAGGGTGGAATGCTAACCCCGTCGCCAGAATTGGCGAGGGGTTAGTATTCCAATTCGTATGACACCTTACTCGACATGTTTTGATAAAGCCAAACCAAAGTTAGCATTTAACCGCGAGGTTCATAATGCACTTAAGAGTATATGGTATGACGATATCTGGAAACAGTAGAAGGAAGTTGTTCTGCAGACAGGCTCAGCTCATGCCAGAGCACCATCTCACATGGAACCAAGCACTCTGCCTTCAGGATTGTTAAGGCCTGCCATAGGAGTGACTTATAGGTTGACATGTGTCCCATTTAAGGTTAGGTATAGGTATACTACACCTAAGTAAGAGGTGGTTACACCAACTTACCCCAGCTGAGTGATCAGCCAGTTGTGTCAAATTTGTTAGGCCAAGCCTGGGGTGGCATAATACATGCTTCAGCCCCTGGCAGGCCTTAGATACACCAATGCCCTGGGTACCTAGTGTACACTGGTACAGGGGCTCACAGGGTGATCCAACCAATTGGGTATGTACCTAGGGTACATGGAGTCCATTTTAAAGAGAGAACAGCCAGGCTGAGATCCTGAATGGCAGGATCTCAGGCCAACTAAGTCGAAAAACCAGCTAGACACTAGGCAAAAATTTGGGGGTAACCATAGTCAGATATCCACCTTCCTACAGTTATGCAGAGCACAGCTGCCCCCATCCTCACCTGCAGCACCCCCGGTGGCCGTGGTGAACTGGTCTATGGTGCCCTGCTTTGGGCCGGCCCCGCCTGGCCCACCCTTGTCCATCTGGATGTGTTGCCGTGTGCAAAGGACAGGGGACGAGAAACACACCGCACTGGGCAGGAGGCCGCTTCGCTAGATGGAACCAGAATGCCAGAGGCCAGGAAGATACAGTCACGAAGTATGTGGCATAACCAAGGGAGCTGCGATCAACTCACTAGCAGAGCGGATGAAGGAGAACTCCGCAATTCCCCAGCCGAGCACCCAGCTAACAGCACCGTCACGCTCCAGGTCCCTTCGAAAGGGGCAGTGAAGCAAGGTGAGTCGTCTGCGAGCTGGATAATGCAGGATAATTGGCGGATAATGGCATGGGGAACCGGAGCTCTGCTAAGCTGCGTCCGCCACGATTGCTGATCAAGCCACGCCCCCCTGAAGTTGCCAAATTTTGCATAGCAAAGCGCTCCGTCATTTTTTTGTAAATATGCCCGAGAATGTGTTGAGCTATGCAGCATCATTGTCTTTTTCTTGCCCCATAATTTTTAAGTCCACCTTACTGCATAAATTGGCCTCGATTGTTGCATAATTCCAGTGACCTTGGGCGTAGTGCCCATTAGTTATTAGAGGGAAATAATCAAAAACACAGATTTCAATGGGTTTTTGCATCTAATGTTGACTGTATTTCATTTCCGAAAGGAATAACTTTTTTAAAATTCTTGCTCACAAAAGATTTATTTCAGTGGAAATGCTGAGTTATTTTAAGGCAAAAGCGTATGTTTCAAAATATAAATATATATATGGAGCGCTATCTATACCCGCAGCTGTATTCTACGTAACTGGGTGAATGATGGGACTGTCCCTCCTCATCCTGACAGTGCAGTAGCATCTCTACTAAGACGAGACCGTAAAGCCCACATGTTAAAAAACAAGCAGTGGCAAAAGCCAGTGGTCTGGCTTTGTTTTGCTGATGTAGCACATTACAGTCAAAACTATTGGCTTTGCCAACTCTAGCAGGAAAATCAGCAAAAAAGGTTTGCTTTCTGTATACAATGTACATAAAAAACTGAATGTGACGGTGTGATGATTTAGTGTACTTTTCAAATGGAAAGTAGTCCCACAGGAATCCCCATTACAGCAGTCCCAGAGAGCAGAATGACACAGCAAACAACCATACAGAGAATAGCATGATGTGAGAGAGAAATACTCTTCTAGCGGAAAAATTAATAAATCATTCAGATAGCTTCTCTGTCAAGCCAGTCCTAAAAAGAAACCATTGAAACACAAAGATATCCTGACAGCAACATAATAGTGCAAACACAAGCTTCCATAAAAGCATCCTTCATCAGTCATCAATCCTCCTATACAACAATCAAAAACAAGCAATTCAACAATTCACAGAATATAGTATGCAAGGGAACAATTGTACAAGATGGAATAGATTTGTGGCAAATTATGTCTACAAGGATGAGATGAAAGGAAACATTTTCTACACAGTAGATTTGGCACAGTTATGCTCTCTCCGTGCACGCAATGTGGTGCAACACCTTTACTTTCTGCCCTGCATTGCGTGAATTGTAAGTGAATCAGGGCCCTAATAACTGTGATTACACCTAGTAAAGGGTGTGATGTACTCAAATGTACATTTAACGTCATTCACAAAATGTAAAATGCATGCATGTATGTAAGTTTTATATGCATGTAAAGAGCATGCGCAACTCATGTGCACATACTTCTGACCTTACATTAGAATATTGCAGACCAGATGTACAATTGATTAGTTCCAGAATGGAAGTTGACATGAGCCTTTGCCTCAGGTAGTGCTAAACCCCTTCTAATTTATGCAAAATGTAGAAGATATATGACCATGACCTGCCTTAGCATGGAATCCTATTGCTGAATGAAGGCAGGAGCATGCAATGGCCAAACTGAGGGGCATATTTACAATAACTGGCGCATCCCTGCATATCAGCAGGGATGCGCCAGTTATTGTGCGCCACAGCTCCGCCACCATGGATGCGCCGCATTTACAATACGTAAAAGTGGCGCATTGCTGGAGTTGCGTCGCAAGCGCGACGCAGCTTCAGCAATGCTCTGGGGGGCCCTATCTTGTTAATGCTGCGTCAATCCTTACGCCTGCTTCATTCAGGCAGGCGCAGGGTTGTGAAGCAGCATGGGCCTAAAAGTGACTGAGTGAAATCTTGTAGATTTCACTCAGCCACTTTTAGGAGGCGTTCCTGCACCAGAACTCCCCCCCTGCGCAGGAATGCCTACATGTGGCGCAGGGTTTTACAACGTGATGCATCTCCCAGATGCGTCACATTGTAAGTACCCCGCACCAGGCCGCAGGATTTTCTCCGCCGCTGCGTCACAAAAGTGACGCAACGGCGGAGTAAATGAGGCGCAAGGGGCTTGTAAATCTGCCCCTGCATATCCCAGGAGGTGCAGAGACAGAGTATAGAGTCATAAATATCGAGTTGCACAAATTTCAAGGCATTAATATCGTGGGTCAGAAATAGCGATAGCAAGAATATTGTGGTCAAGAATATCGATTTAAGGTAAGTAATATCGATTTAAAAAATATCGAAGTGTTTAATGCTTGCAAAAATATAGTTGTTAAAAATATTGGTTTTATTATTGTTATGTATTTTAGTATATATTTTATATGTATGTGATGTGTGTTTTTTTGTATAAGAATTCTCTGTATTTTTAATATATGTGTTACATTTTTAGTAGTTATTTTTATTTTTTATTTGAATGTTGTGCTTTTAGTTCCGCAGCAGGTTGTGGGTTTATAGGGGAATAGGGTGGCAAGTGATTTAATTATATTAAATTTAATACTTTATTTTTATTTGAATTTTGGGGTTTTAGTTCCAAAGCGGGTTTTGGATTTATAGGGGAATAAGGTGGGAAGTAATTTAATTATATTAAATGAATTGATTAATTTTTATTAATATTTGTTTAATTGAGATGTTATAGTGTTAAATGTTTAAAGTAAATTACTATTAATTCATTAATAAGTGGTTGTTAATTAATTTTAATTAATTAATTAATTGGTAACTAATTATGCTAATTGTGTAATTAATTGTAGGTGTGTGTTGTGGTGTTTATAAGTGTAAAGGGTGGGAAGTAATTTATTTTTAATTTATGAATTAATAATTGGTTGTTAATTATTTCTAATTAATTAATTTGTCATTAATTTTGGTAATTGTGTGAATAATTTTAGGCGTGTGTAGTGGTGTTTATAGGTGTAAAGGGTGGGAAGTAATTTATTTTCAATTTATGAATTAATAATCGGTTGTTAATTATTTGTAATTAATTCATTTGTAATTAATTTTGTGAATTATGTAATTAATGATAGGTGTGTGTTGTGGTTTTTGTAGGTGGAAAGAGTGGAAAGTAATTTATTTTAATTGATGACTTAATAGGTTGTTAATTAATTTTAATTAATTAATTGGTAATTAATTATTGTAATCATGTAATTAATTTTAGGTGTGTGTTGTGATGTTTATAGGAGTAAACGGTGGGAAGTAATTTGTGTTTAATTCATGTATAGTTGTTAATTAATGTTAATTATTTGAAATTCATTTTGGGTGTGTTGTTTTCACTTTTAAAGGCGTAAAGGGTGGGTATTAAATTAAATTAAACAATTTAATTATTAGTTGTGAATAGTAATAGTTTTGAATTTTTAAATACATTTTAATTGTGTTTCATAATTTAATAGTTTAATTTAGGGGTGTGTTGTGGATATTATTATGTAAAAGTTAGTGTAGTTAATTCATGTTTATTAGTTTTGTTATTAATAATATTTTTTAATTGATTATTAATTATGCAAATAAATTTTATTGAAAATGTTAAAAGTGTTTTGTTATTGGTGTGGTGTTATAGGGTAGGAAATAAAGTAAATATATTTATGTTTTAATTAATTTCTTTGTAAATATTTTCTAGTTTAAAATAATTATTGTTTGTAAATGTATTTATTATTTTATTTTATGTAATATTTCTAGGTTGTTGTTATGTTATTAATATTTAATATGTGCCCTTATTATATGTTTAATATTTTTTATTTCTATGTTTTAAATATTGTTTATTAATTGTAGTAGCGGCCCGTGGAGGGAGTCCGGTGAGGCAGGGAGGCGGGGCATGGGAGGGGCAGGGTGGGGAAATGTAAACACCGGAATATGGCTAAACGGAGGTAAGTACACATTTAAATAAAACGAATTCCTTTGCGCGCGCTGCATTGCAAAATGCGATGCAGCGCGCGCAATGAATATAATATTATTTTTATACAATTTAAAATGTTTAAAATAATTTAAACATAATAGTTTATTAATTATTTAAAGTGTATATATATTTATGTATAAATTATTATCTTAGTGTGTTTATTTTTTTAATTATGTTTATTTGTTATATTTTGTAACATATATATTGTATATTAAATTTATTTCGGTGAAATACCAGGTAATATAGGAGAGATTTTACATCTTACATGTCTCAATGCCACCTCATTACTTTTCTGTATGACACCCTTCAAGAGTAGGTGTAGGACATTACCGGGTAATATGTCACAAGGAAGGGAGGAGCTACACTTGTCAGTAGTGATGAAAAGTGTCAGGATTGTTACATCACTTATGTTATATACACGGTGTTCAGGAAACTCTTAAAAACCTGGGGACATATTATCAAGAAACACCGTTAAAATTATCGCCGCTTTACTTGGGATCTTATAGGGATCTCGCAACTCGGTGATGTGTGGGCAAGCGGCCATATGCGCTCTTTTGCAGACCTTCAGTCCAGGTATTCCCTGCACCCATCACAATTTTATAAGTACCTACAACTGAGACACGCCCTCCATGCACACATACCGGACGATACCAGGATCCCTGAACACAGTCCCCCTGAAGCACAAATCATGCTAGGCAATTTGGGGAGGGGGGGTATTTCCCACATCTACCGGTCACTGGTCAACAACACCCCGACCTCATTAGACCGACTCAGGGACCAATGGGAGGAGTGGGTAGGCCCGCTGGAAGGGGTGGATTGGCGTGATGCCCTCATGTCACCCAAGATGGTCACCTCTTCCGCTAAATTCCGCTCGATCCAATTATACTATTTGCACGCGGCTTACTTAACCCCGATTCGTCTACATCGGCTTCTCCCCGTCCGCCTCGTGTGCGAGATGTGGTCAGGACCCGGCTGACTTCTTCCACATGGTGTGGACATGTTCGCAACTAGCTCAGTTCTGGGGCACGATCGAAAGTGAAATGACCGAGGTCCTGGGGTGGGAGGTCCCTCACGATCCACGTCACTCCCTTCTCGGGATTACAGATGGACTAGACGGGTCCAGAAACGAGAAACTGTTTTACAACACAGCCATGGTTGTGGCCAAGCGGGACATAGACGCCTCCTGGAAGCTTCCCACTCCACCAGGTTCTGAGAAATGGCGAAAGGGGGTGGATTGCTGCGCGGCACAAGAAAAACCTATGTATGAGGCGCGGGGTATCCTAAGAAATACCGGAGGGTGTGGGGCAAATGGCTGGGTGCCGTGGTGTAGCTCATACTCTATACACGCTGCTTGTACTCAATGCTTCAAGGTGGGTGTAAGACTGTTACTGGTAGGGGCGGGCCACTCAGGGTTATGTAAAAAAAACATACTGGGGAGATTTCTTTCTTGCGGTCTCCTATGAGGAGGTTTCTGTTTTATTTTAAGGAGATGTAAGTAATACAAACAACAACAAAAAACGATAGCGTCCTGCTTAATGCCCTCCTGGTCCTGATTCAGGGCTGAATTGGGGTATAGGGTAATGAATAGGGTAAAGCTCAGTTCAAGTCCGGTTGGGGTCCTTTTCTTCTCTTGCTACAGAGATGTTGCCTGGTATCACTGGGCGTCCTCGGGAGGTGACGGGAGACTGTGGCTTGTCAGTGGACGTCACGGGGCGTGGTAGAGAAACAACAGAAGAGAAAGAAAACAAGAATCAGATCTCTGATTTGAGGTTTACAACATACATTGGGGGGGAGTCCCTGTCGTGCTGTGCCTAAGTGTAAAGGGAGGCTTAGTGTAGGAAGGGGTTGTGAGCCTTGACTCCTGCCCACTAGCCCCGCAGAGAAAAGAACCCACCCTCGGGTACTTGCCTTAACCCATGACCCTCCTGGGCCGTGGGGGAGGGAGTCCCAGCTTCTTCTCCAACCGTTGGAGGGCTGTGCTCAAGCGCGTTGCTCCTGGAGCGGCCGTCGGTGTACTGCTTCTCCTGGGTTGGGTGCTGTTCGTCCCCGGACGCCGTCTCCTTCTCCGCCTGTCGTCCTTGTTTATTCCTCTGATGTTCGTCTCCTTCTCTGCGTCCATGTCTTCTTCTTTCGCTGCTGCACTTCCTGGTATTCCCTGCTCCGCCTTTATATCCCATATAGCTCCGCCCGAGTTGGCTCTAATTGGTGGCTCGATAGGAAAATCCGGTTGGTCTACTAGACTGCTAACCTGACTTCCTCTTTGCCTTGTCGCGGCCGCCATCATACATTTCTAGGGTGTCACGGTGTGTAGAGGGGACTCCTCACAGTGGGGTTTGAAAGCAATATCTTTGCTCTGTTAAGTGTCTCATGTCACTGATGGTGCTATTCACTGTCATGTTGCTGGTTCTTTGTAAAAACAATAAAATTGTTTATCCAAAAAATAATTACCGCAGCTTTAGCGGCGATAATGGGCTTGATAATATGCCCTTGAGAATTCCCTATAGAAGCCCATGTTCTGGGGTCAACATGGGCTTCTATTGGAATTCACTGCGGCATATTATCAAGCCCATTATCGCAGCTTTAGCGGCAGTATTCTGCCGCTAAAGTGGCAATAATTTTAACACTGCGCTTGATAATATGACCCCTGGTTGTTTCCTTCCTCTAATTCCTCTTAAATTCTTCTGCTTTTGGTGATTACACGCTGGGGTGAGCCCCCCTTACCATGCAAGCTTAGCGCTGGGAAACCTTTTAGGTAGCACAAAATACGCATAATAATCATAACAATAATGTGAATGTGAGCTACAAGGGTGTGTGTATGATGTATGACAGTTTGTGTTTCCCCGAACAAGTGAATTAGTTTACGTTTCTCCATCTGTTCCTAATGGCTGTGTAATATAAGCTTACTATACTGACAGCCTGCTGTGACAAGATGTGTAAATAAACCTCAAGATCATGGCATCAAGTGAACTTTGTACCTGTTCTTGTTGGAATGAGTGGATTACGTAGATAGAGTTTCCTCGACTGGCAGTAAAAATGAGGTGGAGGCATTACATGGATATAAGAATTCACTGAAAAAAAAGCATTGATTACAGTAACCTTATACTTAGGCGATGGAATGAGGCACGAGCTAACAATGCAAAATCCCCAAGTCACTGAAATATGCCAGTTAGTGAACGGACTATAGGTTGCACCCTCATCATGCACTGATTATGACCTTTCTACCAAAATGCTTCTATTTTTAAATTAGAAGCCATTCAGCGACTGAGGAGATGGGTATGCTGAATTAACAGATGTGAAAAGGGGATGATGTACATATGCAGATGTCTCTCTTTACCTATTTTCAGCCCCTTTGGAATATATTGTGCCTGAAATTACTAAATACCCATACATTCGCTCACATTTTTAACCTTCTGGTTTGAAGCCTACATTAACATCTCAATGCACCTGTTCCAATAAAATGGTGCACAGTAATTCACTTTTGTCTTGATTAAAAATGTCAGTGCTCTAAACGTTCATTAGAACTCTGTGGAGGCCTGCAGTTGATTACTAGGGAATTAACTAATAGACTGCTGCTGGGAAGATATTTGAGAACTCATAGAAAACGTGTCTTCATTTTAGCTTTTTAGAGCACTAACCATAATTTCATGTTAAAAAGCCCCCTGATTTTGTTAATTTCTAAAGGAAATGCTTTAGGTTTTACAGCTTTAATTCCTCCAAGATGGCTTCAGGTTTGCTACCCACATATACAGAATGTTAGCACTCTAGTTATTCATTAGAACACTGTGGGGAACTGCAGTAGAACACTAGAGAGTAAATTAGCAGACTGATGCTTGTGTTGAAAATACATGATTTAGACTGCATGTTTGAATGTTTTGCTGACATGGATGAGACAGATATTTGAGAACTCATAGAAAACGTTTCCTTATTTTAGCTTTGTAGAGCACTAACCATAATTTCGATGACACTGTGAATTCCCTCATTTTTACCATTTCTATAGGAAACGCTTTAAGTTTTACTTCTTTGATTCCATCAAGATGGCTTCAGGTGTGCCACACACTTGTCTTATACACAGAATGGTAGAGCTGTAGTCTTTCATTAGAACAAGGTGGGCAGCTGTGGTGGAACTGCAGAGAATCAACTGACATGTAGCTGTTGCTGCTGGAAGTACATGTTTCACTCAGAATATCAGACTTTATTCTCACATGACTGAGGATCATAGGGGCCTATTAGGATGGGGGCGGACTTTAGTTCGCCTGCCACCCTAGCGGTGCTGGGACTGGCCGCCAGTGGTGCGGCGGTCCCGCACCGGCAATTAGGATGCCACCGTGGCGGTGGCATCCTCTATTCCCAGCATTGTGGCGGGCGGTGCTCACAGCACCGCCCGCCACAATGCTGTGGCTGTACTGTGTGCATTTGCATGCACAACGTGGCAGGCACCGCGCGGTGCCTGCCACGTCATCCATGCAAATGCAGAGGGGTACCATAGGTACCCCCCATGTGCCTCCCCACCCCCTAACATCCAGGGGGCCCACAATGGGCCCCCAACTCAGCCAAGGAAAGGCTGCTTCCCGCTGGCATCCTAATATGGCTGGCGGTGTCTAGCAGACACCGCCACCATATGCAACCCTTTTCCGCCCGGTCGACCCATCGACCGGGTAGAAAAGCGGCGGACGGTCTTGCCGTTCACCGCGGTCCCCCCGTCATCATAATATGGCGGAGGGGAAATGGGAGGCAGGCGGGTATGATGTAGGGCGGATCGCCACTGCCATGCGGGGGGTGGCGATCCGCCCTACATCATAATAGACCCCATAGTGTTAACTTATAGAAAATGTGCTCTAGTTTTAGCTTCTGGGGCACCTTTATTACCTGTAAGAGAAAGTCATTAGAACAAAACAGTTTTCCCTCAAATGCAGTTCATCAAATACTAGGGGAGCAGGGCAGCATTTTTACATGGGCAAATCATCGGAGAACTCACCATAATTCCTAAAATAGTGAACAGTGGTACTTCCTAGCTGCGTTGTGCACCAGTGTGTGGTTTTCTGGGTAGATTGTGGGTTTTCATTCGACTTTTGCAATTTCATGAAAAATTAAGTGCTCCCACAAACAACTGATTTATAATGTGATTAAAATCTGTTATCACCTTTTACATGTGCTCCTTTTTGCGACCCTCAATACCCGGCATTCACTACAATGCATTTCAGTGAGGACCATGACCCCGAGTCCTGTAGTCCCTGCCATCATATGGTGTCCATGTTGTACCCAGCAAATTGAGAGTGGTCGTATTGGGTTCCCCCAACATCCTTTGTGGCTGAGGGTGTGCTTATCCTGCCCTCTTATATGTTTTTTTCCATTTATTTTCAAGACAGCAGGATTGACTAGTCCCCTTTAAACGGGCCAACCAGAGCATATCTGGACACCAACAGTCCAGGTATATTTATGTTTAAACCCCTTCATGACCACCCTGAACACCTCTTTCAACACGACCCGGATTAAATGCATTTTTGGGCTGGAAATTGAGAGTAAAACAAAGAAGATATGAGTTTAGAAATGCTAATTCACTTTGCCTTACATTTCCACTTGTAGCTTTTCTGTAAGTGAGAATGATGATAGTTTTGAGCACTTTTTGGAAGTTGTGACTGCCACAGATTTCTAGGACCACTTGTGCTACTCTTTGAGGATGCCTAAATCGTCAGAAATGTACTCCAAGGTGCCGATTCCGATCCGTTAAAAAAAATTACCGTACGACTAGTATCCGTATTTCTTTACATACGAATCGTACAAGTACCGTACAAACGGCCAAGTACGATTCGGACGTGAAAAATACCTACGAATAGCGTCGGGAAATGTCTACGAGAGGGAGTCGGAATTTTTCACGTCCGAATGGCCTTGTGAAAAGTGTACGAGAGGGAGCCGGACATTTTTACGTGCAAATCGTAAAACAAAAGTCCGAACGCGCAAGTACGATTCGTACCGCCCGTCCGAATACACAACCGCATGTAAAAGGCCCCGTACGGAGCCAATGCAGTAGCACACATGTACACGGGTAAACTTGTGCCCGTGTACGAGCCGTACAGCCCCCCACCCCCCAATATGTCAGCACCGTACACCCCCCTGTCCACACTGTACTCCAGGCCCGCACGCTTGTGTGCCGTACCCCCCCCAGTACGCGCCGTACCCCCGCATGTACGTGCCGTACCCCCACCCCATGTCTGCGGGTACTCCAGGCCCGCACCTGTACGCGCCGTACCCCCGCATGTACGTGCCGTACCCCCATGTACGCGGGTACCCCTGGCCCGCACCTGTACGTGCTGCACCCCCGCATGTACGCGCCGTACCCCCGCATGTACGCACCGTACCCCCCCATGTACGCGGGTACCCCTGGCCCGCACCTGTACGCGCCATACCCCCGCATGTACGCGCCGTACCCCCGCATGTACGTGCCGTACCCCCATGTATGCGGGTACTCCAGGCCCGCACCTGTACGTGCCGTACCCCCGCATGTACGTGCCATACCCCCCATGTATGCGGGTACCCCAGGCCCGCACCTGTATGCGCCGTACCCCCACCGCCCCAGGCCCACACCTGTACGCGCCGTACCCCCACCGCCCCAGGCCCGCACCTGTACGCGCCATACCCCCGCATGTACGCGCCGTACCCCCCATGTACGCGGGTACCCCAGGCCCGCACCTGTATGTGCCGTACCCCCACCGCCCCAGGGACGCACCAGTACGTGCTGTACCCCCACCGCCCCAGGCCCGCACCTGAACGTGCTGTACCCCCACCGCATGTACGCGCAGCACCCCAACCCCGTACCCCAGCACCCTCACCCAGCATCGTGTATGTACGGACCGTACCTACGCGAAAAATACTCGTACAGAACCAGGACACTGTAAAACAGCACAGGGAGGGTCAATTCGACTCGCACAACACCACAAAACACGTCTACATGACAAAATACATCTCAAAGACTGACCTGGCACATCCAAACAGGCAAACAGAGGCCCAAACTCACAACCACCTCTTATAACACACCCACCAAAATTCAAACACAGCCACACCCAAAAATGGACCAATAAAAAGGGCCCACACACACAACCCATGAGCCTTTGCAACAGACCCACTGCTGCCAGACCCCACACACAAACAACTGCACCTCACTGACCCCTTAACTATACCTTAACTCACACACCTTCACACAACCTCCTTCACAAACACCCCCACTCACATTCACACACACACCGTCACATTCACACCCACACACCCACAACCATCCACACCCACACCCCACACCATGCCCACAGACAAGAATCCAAAGTTCACAAGGGCGGAGCTGGAGCTCCTTGTCAACGAAGTCATCAGAGTCGAGCCACAGCTGTTTGGAACATTGGTCAGACAGACCAGCATAGCCCAAAAAACCAGCCTGTGGCAGAGGATCATCGATAAGGTCAATGCTGTTGCGCCCATCCGAAGGACCAGGCATGAATGCCAAGCCAGGTGGTACGATCTGTGCAGGGCAGTCAAGAGGAAGATGAATGAGGAATATGCCCAGAGTAACATCACTGGAGGCAGACTGCCCCGCAGACCCGTACACTACCATCCCTGGGAGGAGAAGGTGATGGCCACGCTTCCGCCGGTGGGAGTACACGGAGTCCAAGGAGTCGCAGAGCCTGGTGAGTACACAAACAACTGACGTAACATGGGGGGAATGCCATCCACACCACAAATACACAAAATGCACGCAACTTCCCCCAAGCACTCACCGCACACAAGACCACTCAAAAACCACGCTCATGCCACCAACGTCTCCATGCACCATTCACAAATCAAGCCAATGCCATGTCCCAGGCTACACCAACCACAAACCCAAGACTGGATGTCCGGGAGGCTGGGAGGGTGGGCCTCACACAACACATTGCGAAAATGAGAAGCAGACACCAATGCCCTCAGCCCATATGGCATAGGTACATACCCATGCACAATGCACAGGGACTGGCAAAGTACTGACAAGGTCGCTGACACTTGGCCCTGCTGTATGCATCACAAGGCCTTCCTGGGACCACTGGACACTCAAACACCAACTCCACAAGCACAGGTAACTAGCACAGGAACTCACACTCACTGTCATGCCAGCATTCACCATGAGGGGACAGACACATCACCTGGGAGACCCAATGCCAACTCACACTACACCCAACAGCAGTCCCGGTCACACACACCCCCCTTACACAAGCACACACCCCCGGGGCAAGCAACAGATTTACACACTCTCACAATGGACATGTGACACAAGACCAATCCATAGCCAAATAAGCATCCTAGCCAAAATTCTACAGGTCAAACACTCAGGAGAACATATCAATCTGTCCCCCGCAACATACCCATCCCCAAGTGGACATTGAGAGGAATGCTAGGCACATCCAACTACCTGGAGGAACTGTGACAACTTGAATATGTATGAAACATGGATGTCGCATGAAACAGCATTAACATTGTCTCTCTCTCACACACAGGGCAACGTCGTGGATCTCCCCCTAACACTGGGGGGGAACAATCACAGTCCCCGGCTTGGCGTAAAGATGACCCCACCGGCAGCGACGACTCTCACTACTCCGTGGATGACCCCGACCAACCTGGCCCCTCTGGTGCCCAAGCCCCTGCAGCACCTGCGTCAGGTACATCTGTGCCAACCACCACCCCCATTATTGCCACATCCCAGGAGACACCCAGAAGCCCTGCTCGCACTGAACAACAGAGCCATTCTGACCAGGAGGGACAAGGTTCTCCGGGCACCCAGGCGGAGGCAGGCAGCCCTGCAAATACCATCCCTCAGGGGTCCCGTAGACCCGATGTGCCCACAACGGCAGGCCAGGCTCAAGTGGGCAGGGGTGGTGGCAGTGGAGGCAGGCGGAGGCGCGAACCTGACCAGCCAGCTGAGGGAACCGGTATGTCCCACATACGCCACATCCTGGACACATACCGGCGTGACACCAGGGGCATCAGCCAGGTGTCAAGACTCACAGAGATGCAGGGGACCCTCAACGAGATCAAGAACATGCAGGCCGAGCAACATGCCAGTCAACAACAACACCAAGGACGGATGGAGGCAAGACAGGCTGAGCTCCTGGCGGTGCAAAGGGACATGAGCCATTCACTCCGTCGGATTGCCGACAACATGGGCAACCCTCCCTGTGACAGCAGGCGCAGACCAGCACCAGCCACAGGGAGGGAGGAGGATTCATCCGACTGAGCGTCCCAAACATCGTCAAGGCCTGCATCTGAGGGTCCCCGGAGGAAGGTGGGTCGTCCACGGAAAAGACCGTGAGAGTCAGTGGACCATCAACATCTCCCAGGTCACCTGGCCTGGCACCTGGCCCTCTGGCGCAACAGCAGCACCTCATCCAATGACATTCTCTGCCACATGGACTTGCTGGTCACAGTCTGACCAATGATGACCAACACTGTGCTCTGGACTCTGATGACTTCCAATGCCAAGGATACCATCTCCCCCTGTGAACTTTGGATTCTATTCCCCCGTTAGAGCACCTAATTTCACCTACCAAAACACGTACCCCACCGCAAATAAAAATATTATTTGGTTCATGAGACGTTGCTGTCATGTTGCCTAATTCCACAACATATGTGTGTGTAAATGTCAAACTATGCCTGAGTGTCAAAGTAACTCCAGCCATCCATACCCTGGGATCTGAGTCTGGTACAGGACACACATGGGTCACAAGGTATCATTCAAAGCAGGCATGGAGCAGAACACTCACCTGTGATGGCCACAAGCTGCTGAGGGGGGGCTTGCAATACTGAGCGGACAGACCTATTTGGAAGATTATCATTAAGGCGTAGAGGTCATGGCTCATGTAGAGGTTCCCGGGGAGGGAGTCCCAGGTATGTGTTGGCAGGTGGGAGAACTATGTCCTGCATGCTGGAGTACGGTGGATGTGAAGAATGGTGGCCAGGGCAAGGTCAGATGCACGGAGATGGCCCAACGGGGTCTCGTATGACAAGACGTACAAGGTTGGTTTTGTGTCGGGGTTGTGGACTGCCTCCTGAGTGTGGGTGGGGAGTGTTGAGGTCATCCTGCAGCAGACAGTGATCCATTGCAGCTATCTATGGTGGATGGTGATGTGGCTGGGGCGCAGGATGTTGAAGCTGAGGTGTGCAGATGCACCCTGGATGTGGACAAGTTTCCCGGGAGTGTGGATGTGCGTGCTCCGTAGAGGGCAGGCCAGTATTTGACACGGATGTTGTCGTGGACATGGGGGATGGTCTGTCTTTCCTTGGAGTGGATCTATCTGTGGATCATGTGCATAATGCAGAGGGCGTTGCAGCATGAGGTACAGATGCTGTGGACTGACATGGCAAATGTGTGCGAGCAATACATGATGCACACCATCTTGTGTGTGTGGCCACTGGGTGCCGGGACAGGGCTCTTGCGGGTGGGACACAAGCACTTGACCCAGCTGTAAGGGGACAATCCTCAGATGATCACCTCAGTCCTGTACAAGTCCAGCCTCAGGTGGCTCATGTACAGCCATTCATCAATGGATCTCATGCATTCAGGAATAATGGAACTGGCAATGTCTGCGTCTTTGGTGAGGGTGAGGAGCACCTGGCTGTCAATGGCATACCAGCTGATGAGGTGCTGTGCGCATGTGATGGTGGAGAGGGGGGTCCTGGACACATTGTAGATTGACACGCTGAGAGATGATACCTGTGCCATGTGCCAGACGACGACACCATACTACATGCAGAAGCCTTGAGTCCCACTCCCATGGCCTTGCTGGGGTACAGAGCCGGTGTGGAGTAGGAGGGACATGACCTGGTTGGTGTGACAGGGCCTGGAAGGCATGGCAGCGCTGTGTAGGCAGTTGGAGTAGCACACTCAGCATGCAAATGTGTTGTGTGTGCGCTTAGGGCATGTCTGACAGCATGCGGTAGATTTGCGGATGGACATTGCTTGGAATGTGGCTGCTACATCAGACTGTAGTGTGATGTGTGTCATGCAAGGACATGAGGGTCGTGCAATGTGCACGTTGCATGTGCTGATGCTCCAGCCTTTGCCACCGCGTGGCGCCAACTGTGGCATAGACCAGCTGAGGACAGCCAAATGAATGGGTGGAGGGAGGAAGGGAAGAGCATCTTTGAGGCGTGTGTGTTGCCAAATCAGGATACGCTGTTGGCCCTTGCAGCAGGGTCCGCAGCAGCAGGCGGCATGTCCTTGAAAATATTCCACAATTTGCACACAAAGACTAGGATGTCTGAAGGACAACTGCAACAGGCGTGTGTAAAGGAAGGAGTGTCTGGTTTTACATGGCACACCCAGAGACAATGCATGCACAAACACCAAAGATGAATGACACCGGATCAGGGAACTGAAGGCCGAGCTGCGCACAGGAGACACACCCTCAGCAGGTGTTGATGGCCCATTGTGTGGACCAACATGCCAAAATACATACACAACCATGGACTTCATGCACAATAAGGATCATAATCCATGAGGAACTGCATGCATGTTGCTAAACTACACATGGACTCCTCTGCACAATGTTTCACAACTATGCCAGAGATGCCGCATGCAAAGTGGCAAGAGACCAGCATTGACAGAGATGAGGCACCTTGGAGTGTGAGGAACACCTTTATTACTCAGGCTCACACTAAGGGAAATGCATCCTTTTGAACAGACTCACAGGTCATTCCTCTGACCATGTGGGACCTACACTGGACACCCCCTTCAACACACAGATGTGTAAAATCCTACTGAGCTGTCACACAAGTGAAGTGTGTGAGCCAAACACCCCTTGCTCCACACGGAGAGTCTGCAATTCGCCATTGAGTCTCTTATGGGGATGTCCCACACTATGTCCACCATCAGCATCCCGTATGTTCCTGAGGGACGTTTTACACACATTGATGCCTTCATCACATTCCACAAAACATTACAGATGACTGTCAGGAAGGGTGAATATCAAGTCATGGGAGCCATGCCACATGTCATGTGCCCCATGGTGAGTCGACAGGTATGCATGGTAACACAACATGCACAGGAGCAGTCCCAACATAAACCAAACACGTACCACACACAAAATGCCTTGCTGCACTCCTTACCCAAAATGACTTTTCACCATGTCCGTGCATGGAACGCTGATTCAGCACACGTTGCAATACTCATGAGGAATAGCTGGAGGCCAACGAAGACACGAGCAGACGACATGCGCAAGAAACTGTGGATGACAGACACACCACAAGTCAGCAAAGAGCTAGTTATCGGCAGACATGGACATGTACTCGACAGGAATGATGTTATCACCATGCTAATTTTACAAATTAGTGTCCATGCTAAAATGTGTGGAATGACATCATCACTTGAATGACACATCAGAACACACCTCCAAGTCACTTAGCACACAGTCAGCTGGACACACACATTGAAACACATGCCACACAAGGCTCAAAACGTGCACACTCAGACGCAGGGACTCACCATTATGAGAAGAAGTTGCGGATGACCTGACTCCGGATGTCCTCCTCCTCCTCCTCCTCACTTCCCTTGTGCCCAAGCCCTTCATCCTCCACGGGTGGATGTTCCTGCTCATCGGGATCCAGGATGAGTGGCACTGCCTTCTCCAATGCCATGTTGTGCAGCATGCAGCACACAAGGAAGATTTTGCAGACCTTCACCGGGGCATATGGGAGGGACCCGTCGGTCTTGTGGAGGCACCGGAATCGGCTCTTCAGGAGTCCAAACGTCCTCTCAATCACACGCCTGGTCTGCCCATGGGCGTCGTTGTAACGGTGTTCTGCGGCTGTTCTGGGATTGCGGAGAGGCGTCATCAGCCATGGCATGTTGGGATAGCCAGAGTCCCCTACATGGAAACATCATGTGAAGAAGTGGGTCAGGAGATGCTGTAAGATACAAAGATACCGCTAAACAGAGGACAAACAGAGTATACCCACCAACAAGACATGCTCGTTCGTCGTGCAGCCACAGCATCATTTCTGGCACCCTGCTACGCCTCATGATGTAGGCATCGTGTGCTGACCCTGGAAAACGGGCACAGACATGGGAAATCCACATGTTAGGTAGACACACCACAAGGGCATTAATAGAGTGATAATGTTTGCGGTTCCGAAAGGCTACCTCCTGTGCCTATGGTGGTACCAAAGCCACATGTGTCCCATCAATGGCCCCAATTACATGAGGCATCCCTCCCAGGGCATAGAACTCACCCTTGACACCTGTCAACTGCTCACGAGTGGGAAAATGGATGTATTCATCCAGGTGCTCCAACATGGCTTCTAAAACATCATGCAGGACACGGCTGAACATTGTCTGGGACATGCCACCGACATCAGCTATGGTGAATTGAAAGGTACCGGTGGCAAAAAAATGTAGGGCTGGCATCACCTTCATCTTGGGGGTCAGAGCAGTAGGATACCTGTGTCGCGGTTGGAGGTGTGGTTCCAGCCGGGTGGTCAAGCGCTCAATCAACTCTTGCGAGAAGCGGTATCTTCGGATGCAGTCATGTTCACGCATGGCACCCAGGTCTGGCATTGGTCGGGGGAGAGGCGGTGCCCTGCAGAGATTTGGAAGGAATAACGATGAGCGAGTACATCACAACAACAATGTCAATGAAATGAGCACATGTTCAACAGCTAATACACATCTGCTAAATACAGAGTCTGCTCTGTGCAATACATCCAGCACACGTATGCCAGCAAGGTGATACTCCTACGAAGAACCAGCTACAATTGTTTATTTGCAAGGTCGACGTGACATGCCATGAAATGAGCTGTGTGCCAGTGTAAGTGAACAGCCAGACACATTACAGGAGTGACAGACATCCACATATCTGTATTTGAAGGATGTCATCTCATACAGACAGCAGGCGGGAAGCTAGACGCACAGGTCAGATGTCATTTAAAAAGGGCAGATCACACACCTTTCCATGAAGGGGTACATGTCAAATGCTGATAACCCAGACATTGGGACAATGCAGATATGTCCTCAGGTCGCAATACCATGTTCGATGCATGCAGACACATGTCACGTGGTATGCACATGTGGCATGGTGTGCGTAATTGTGTGCCATGCACATATGCACACAGACACATGTTGGATACTGCAACAGCAGATGGAGTTGACGGAACACCAACTGCAGGCTCATGGGAACACATGACACACACATGACATAGTCACATCGTGGCACGCTGGTAGTCACATGTCAGGTGAAATTATCCGTGTACCTGCCATCAGGGGACAGTTGCGGGTGTTGGTGACTGTGGCATACCAGTGATGCAGTGCTTGACACGTTTGTACTATATGCACACATGTGCAAAGTGTGAAGGGGAAGTGTGCCACGTAGTGCCCCATCAAACATGACATGTGTAAACAGCTCATCACACATCTATTGTGCCACAACATGAGGAGACATGTGCCACATCACTGCCTGACACACCTAGGCCCTGCACATGAAGGACTGCACTGACAATGACTTGATGTACAGCCTTGTGCGAATCTGACACCTCTATTCCTTTTGTGTGCGCCTCCTATCACCAGTGTAAGCTGTGAAACACAGTACACACACTCTGAGGCCGTGTGTACGGGCCGTACACGCGTGAGTACGGCCCGTACATGCGCGTTTTACGGGCCGTACATGCGTGAGTACGGCCCCTATCACTATAGTTGTGTTACTGTAGGCCATTGTGATAGGGGCCGTACTCACGTGTGTATGGCCCGTACACGCGTGAGTACGGGCCGTACATGCGTGTGTACGGCTCCTATCACTATGGCCTACGGTAACACAACTATAGTGATAGGGGCCGTACTCACGCGTGTACGGCCCGTACACGCGCGTGTACGGCCCGTACTCAAACGTGTACGGGCCGTACATGCGTGAGTACGGGCCGTATCACTGTAGCGATGGTGCCCTAGGGGTACGTGTGAAACGCGCCGTACCTGTGTGGGGATTTAAAAATTACAATGGGGACACATGAGGGACAAGTATTAGGGCATAAATGCATGCTGGTTGTCATGGATACCGAGTTTCAAGTTCAAAACTTTACATCATGTGGTCTGGAAAAAGCAGTTGGCCACATTATACATTGTTGCAAAGTGGTTGTTGACTTGACATGATGCTGCAAATTCGAAAGATGCTAAGGCTGTCACTGGTGTATGTTTAAAGGGATTGGAGGAAACATAGGATGCAAATGAGTCTGACCAATCACTCTGTACTCCTGTAAATGAAATAGGCCAGCAATGCAGATATAAGGCAGGCAGAAGCCATGAGAAGGCACTTGCCTGCACAACATGTCAGTCGATACCACTGCTGCTGTATTGTCTCCCTCTGGCACCATGTCAAGGACTGTGGAGAGGGCCCAGCCTTTCACCCAGGAGGAGAATGAGGCCCTGCTGGATGTGATCCTCCCACGGTACCCCATGCTGTATGGTCGACCAGGGGAGCAGGTGAATGCTGACTCCACTACCTTTGCCTGTGCACCTTTTTTGTGTCTGTCTCTTCTGGCATTGTGTCCAGGTGTGACAGACATGCAATGTTGTTTAGAGTGGGTCCCAGGGGGAGGGTGGATGGCTTATGTCTCTCATGCAGGGCTTGATATAGTTCATGTGTGCACTCCTCACTTGCATTGTGCTTACTGTGACATTCACTGCATCGTGCATGGCACATTCAGCCTGGCTAATCCTCTTGGGCATTCTTGTTCTATTGTCCTGCGGTGATTCAGTGGTCACCCCGGTGTGACAGGTGACTGCACCCACAGATGTGTGTGAGTTGAGTGGAGCTGTGGTGAGAGTGGTGAGATTGTCCAAATGATGTGTACGCCCCCTGGACATTGATGTGTGTGAATGTTCCTTGTCATGTGGGTGAGTGTCTATGTGGAGTGTTGCACCACAGCTGCATGGAGGAGGCAACTGCTCGACCCATCTGATGTGAGAAGGAAGCCGTGCTGTGTGTCTGAATTGCTGAGCTAGCCCCACACCTGCGACACCCCCCTGGCAAGTGGCACATGTGCAGAGTGAGCTTTGTATCCGCTGTTGACAATGACAGGTGATTGATCTGTGCCTGTGTGTGTCTGTGTACTCGGTTTCGTCAGTGGCCTGGGGCATGTGACTGCTTTGCGGTGCTGGCCATAAGCCTTGTGTTGCTTGGGATGCACAGTGTGTGCCATGATCAGGGATTGGTTCGCACCCCTCATGCCACCTGTGTACTTACTATGCCATGTAGTGCATTGGTGCGTCCACAGTGGCAAATGTCCCTATGACTAAGGTGCTATTACTTGCCAGCATACTATGCCCTGTTCAACAAATCAAAGATGTTAAAATGTGTGTCTCTGTGACATGGTGCAGGTGTAGTGATGTTGTCCCATTTTGTCATCCTCACAGGTAACCGCCTACCATAAGGGGAAGATCTGGAAGGAGGCCGTCAAGGCCGTTCAATCGGTGGAGGGTCGCAGTCGGCGCCTGCCACAAGTGAGGAAGAGATGGCAGGACATCCGGTGCTGGACCCGGAGGATCGCCCGGGTCATGCTGAAGGAGGAGGCTCCCCGCAAGCATGGCGGGCGCCGGCGCCTGACCCACCAAATGAAGCGTGTCCTGGCGGTGGTTTTCCCTGACCTGGATAGGCGGATACAGGAGTTACAGCAGCAAGAAGGGGGTAGGTACATATGTGTTTGTTGTGTGTTGCCAGCTTTTGTTGCTGCTCAGTCGCCTGGAGACACTGCCAGGGTATATATGTGCAGTGCATATCCTGTTCCCCCAAGTCAACCTGTGCTGTTCTTCCTCCCTTCCCCTCCTTGACATGTGTTACCTGGTCTGTGTGTTATCACTATTGCACATGGTCATCTAGGCTGCCAGTTAATCAAGGTGCACACTGCTTTCAGCATCGTGTGTGGGGGTGGTCTGCCTGTGCCCTGTCCTGTTCAGTCATTTGGGGGTGCATAATTGTTGGCACTGATGCTGAGTCTCAACATAGGAGTGTGAGGTTTTAAAAGAACAGACTTGCAGCATGCATTACCAATGTTGTGGCCTCAGACATGATGTGCATGAGTGGGAGATACGCATAGTGCCGGGACGGTTGCTCCTGTTACAGTCAGCTCATTCCAGGACCATGCAGCAGTGTGCCCACTACAGCCCCCTGACACAGCCTGCCCTCCTAATCATGTGTGTCATCCAACACTGTGCACATTCACTGTGGGTTCAGCATGGCCCTGCCTCTGTGGCATTCTTCCCTGGCCTAGGTTGTATTTTTGACATGTGTGCTACATGTGTCCACTGGACAGGGATACACCAGTTTGCTTGTGCATACTCACACTGGGCAGTGCCTGTGTGGCTATTCACAACAATCTGTTGATGGTTGTTTGTGACAAATATGTTTTGCCAGCCCTACAAGGTGATGTTGTGTTAATGAAGCTAGTTTTCAAGCACAGTTATTGTAACCATGAATAAGAGGTGTCACTTCTTGATCGGTATCAGTCACATTGACTCAGGTATGGGTGGGTGTGTGCGGGAGGGGCATACATGTTCAACCCTGATTTTTCATTGCCAGTTCTGACTTGTGTGTGATAATTCGCAGTACAGAAAGTCACCGTGCAGTGCCCCCGTGATGTTGGCCAGTGCTTAATGTTTGTGCTTCGTAGCCTGTGTCAGTTTTTGACAATCATGTATCCTGCTTGTACATTTTTTGCACCTGTGTGTGGTTCAGATGCTACACAGTTGTGACTTTGTGTGCTGACATATGTGGGTACATTCTGGCTTGCCATGAGGGTGTCCCCACAGTACAGCTAGGCTTTTTTACAAAACAATTGCAGGCCCATTAGCTTATTCATTGTCCTGGGTGTGGACATGTGTGCCACTCCAGATAACAGTCAGTGGGTCATATGTGTAGCCAACTGTGTAATCAGGTGACGGATAGCCATGTGACAAATGACATTATTCAAGTTGTTACTCAGAGAAATTGTGCCTTGGCAATCACTACACCTGTCGACATGTCTCAATGTTTCATTTGCTTGACCTTGTTGTTTTGTTGTGAAGGAATATAATGTGCCTGCATGACAGATGTCTCCCAAGGAAGTGCACAAGACACCACCTTTACACTTTCCTGGGACCCGCTGGCACATTTTAAAGTAAGGCACAGTTTGAACAAAACTTGTTTAGAGTTCATACATATACATGTTCCCACAGTGTGGTTGCATTTGGGTTAGTCCTTGGTTGTTGCCGATACCAACTTACGAGTGTCAAGTCATTCAGACCACCATGGTGCCATGTATATGTACTTACTGATACCCCATTTCTGCCTAACAGTGGCTTATTTGAATGAGTCTGGCAGCTCAGACAATGACTGTGTACATGTAGTTAGGTGTGCACCTCCTTGTGTGACTTCTGTTATACAGACACATGTGTGTTCTGTTCACAAAGTGGCACATTCACACATTCTAGACATGTCCATTGTTTAAAGGGTTGTGATTCTCCAGGAATCACAATGTATTTCTTTAGGGTTTCCTAAGTACTCACAGGTCTCTGAGTGTGGGGACACCTTCTGCATTGGCATGTGGTATTTGGCCTTGGGTGCGACATTACTGTTGGGTTCACAGTGAAGAAGAGGTGGCATGCCTTCATAGTCTTGCTGTGCTCAACTGATCCCAGACACTAGCTTCTCAGGATCTTGGGATTTCAAGTTATTTGCTGTTGTGTCCTAATTTTCATTTTTTCCAAGTGGCATGGTGGGTCAACCAACTGGGGAGTGCAAGGCTTGCATATGTGGGGAGTATTCTAGATGTTACTCATGATGCCTTTCCTGTTATGCACTGTTGCCTATTTTGTTTGGACTCATGTGTCAGATGTATACAGGTGACTGATTTTTTCCTGTCTCTTCACCTTGCCCACAGCATCATCGGAGGACACCGAGGGAGACACCGGCACGGACGTGGAGGAGGGATCGAGCACTGGTGCCACCACTGCTGAGGAGTCGGCGGAATCTAGTGGCACGGAGGGCGAGGGGAGTGAGGCGGAGGACCTGCCCAGTACCAACACTGACTACGAGGCTGACGAGTCCGAGGCTGAACTCCCTGAGGGGGCGGAGGCTGCTCCAACAGCTGGCAGCAGCACTCCATCCGTCACCGCCCCCTCCATTCCCATCACCGCCCTCCCACTTGCTCGGGTCCCTTCTGTCCGTGCTAGGCGACCACATGTCTCCTTCGTGCCAGGCACCGCACGCCCTGCCCCTGTCCCCCCTGCTGCCCTCACTGCCGAGTCTGTGGACATTCAGTGGCAGTTGCAGGTTGGGCAGACATCGATCCTGACTGTCCTCCATGGCCACACCAGACTGCTGACCCAGAGGGTGTCGTACATGGAGGGCATGTCATCAGCGATGTCCGACCAACACATGTTGCTGAGGTCCCTGGACTCGTCACTGACGGCAGTAGTGAGTCACCTGCAGCGCTGCGTCCCCCCCTACCCCTGCACCATCCACAAGTCCCACACCCATGCCTGTCCCAAGCACACCAAGACATCCACACACACGCACCCCACAAGATACAAGCAGCACACCACCACGTAAGGGCAAGCGCACACCTCCTGACACGCACACTCAGGGGGAAGCAGGCACACCCACTGGGTCTGGGGCACACAGGCAGGCACGCAGCCACAGTCCTCGTCCACATGACTCACTCCCCAGTCCCTCCGATGTCACTCCCTTTGGCTCCCCTGCCCCAGAATCGGAGAAGGAGGCCTACTTCGCTGGGCTGGGCCTCAGCCCCACTAGTTCACCTGGCCGCAAACGGTCAAGGCACTCCACGGGTAGGGGAGTTAAGTCCCCCAGCCTGTCCACCACCTCCCCCAGTAGTGCTGCAGGCCATCCCTCCGACCCCCCCCTCCTTGGGGCCTGTTGTTTCTCCGGGTGCAGGAGAGACGCTTGAAGATCTGGCAGAAGTGTGCAGCGCCGAGCTCGCCTCCACCTTTGGCGCTGCCCCACCCCCTGGGGTGGAGTCGTCCATCCCTGCACCCACCACACCTACCCTTCCCCCTCCTGTCCCAGCGGTGCCTGGTCCTTCCCCACATGATGCCCCCCCCCAGTCGTTGAACCAGAGGTTTAGTATGTGCAGGCAAGCTAGGGGAGACGCGTGGCCATGTGTCCCCCCCAAGAACTTCATATCTGGACTGGCCATTGGCCTTTGTACATAGTGTTCTTTACTACATCTTATTTTTTCATGCTGAATAAAGCATTTCCTTTTCCGTTTTGAAAAGTCTTGCATTTCATGTATTGATGTTGATGCTGAGGCTCCAGGAGTTGGGGTTGTGGGAATGTGTTATGTTTCATGGAAATGTTGTAGTCTGCATCTCATGGGGTGGAACCTGGTATCTGCGTGCCCTCACAAGGTCTCTGCAAAGAATCTTTGGTCGTGTCTGCTCTTTGTGTTTGGAGACATTGTCCCTAGGAGTGTTCCTTCCTCTGTGGCACCTGACATCTCCCCTGCAGAGGGTTGCACAATTGTTGTGTTGCCCTGTGTCTACATTTCCTTTGTTGGTGATGGATCCCTTCAACTCTGGCCATGCCTGCTCAGCAATGTCTCCGGCTGCATCGTCTGTGCCATCCTTGGTACGCACTGTACTTGTGTATAGAGTATTTAGAAATGCCTTCATGGAGAAATTGTCCCTTTTCCGCACAATGCATGTGTGTAATCCCAGCCTAGCACACATATGGTACTTGTTCTGCTGGGTATTTGAACACCTGACTCACAATTGTGGGCATTGTATCTGTGGGAACTCCACCCTATTCCTTCCATGACAGACAACATCTTGGTGGCTGTCCCAGCACCTGTACATTCCTATCAGTCCTGGGATGTGCGTGACAGTGTGTGTTCCCTTTGTCTCTCTTAGTTTAGTAGGCATTAACATGACCATACAGTCTTGTGGCATGATCTCTGTGTGTGTATTGTGCTGCATCCGCCAGGGGTGAGTATGCATGTGTGATTTGTCCTCACACCCACATGTGGTGTGTCATGCAGTGGGGGAAAGACATCCATCCTCATGGGAGTGGGACACTGCTGTCAGTGATGTGTTGTTATGGCGCTATCAACATAGTCCAAATATCGGGATGCGTACATACACCCATGGAATTGGGATCATCTGATAAGGATGTACACACCCCCATGTCTGTGTCCACTGCTGGTATTCCTCTGCACCCACCCCCATGTCTGTGTCCACTGCTGGGAGTGATAGGCACCAACCCCCATGTCTGTGTCCACTGCTGGGAGTGATAGGCACCTACCCCCATGTCTGTGTCCACTGCTGGTATTCCTCTGCACCCACCCCTCACATGTCTGTGTCCACTGCTGGGAGTGATAGGCACCCACCCCTCACATGTCTCTGTCCACTGCTGGGAGTGATAGGCACCCACCCCATGTCTGTGTCCACTGCTGGGAGTGATAGGCACCCACCCCTC
Organism: Triturus cristatus; assembly: GCF_964204655.1. Lineage (NCBI taxonomy): Eukaryota > Metazoa > Chordata > Amphibia > Caudata > Salamandridae > Triturus > Triturus cristatus. The sequence continues at coordinate 714,312,601 of NC_140589.1, read as the reverse complement.
ACATGTCTCTGTCCACTGCTGGTATTCCTCTGCACCCACCCCTCACATGTCTGTGTCCACTGCTGGGAGTGATAGGCACCCACCCCCATGTCTGTGTCCACTGCTGGTATTCCTCTGCACCCACCCCTCACATGTCTGTGTCCACTGCTGGTATTCCTCTGCACCCACCCCTCACATGTCTGTGTCCACTGCTGGGAGTGATAGGCACCCACCCCTCACATGTCTCTGTCCACTGCTGGGAGTGATAGGCACCCACCCCCATGTCTCTGTCCACTGCTGGGAGTGATAGGCACCCACCCCTCACATGTCTGTGTCCACTGCTGGGAGTGATAGGCACCCACACCCATGTCTCTGTCCACTGCTGGGAGTGATAGGCACCCACCCCTCACATGTCTCTGTCCACTGCTGGGAGTGATAGGCACCCACCCCCATGTCTCTGTCCACTGCTGGTACTCCTCTGCACCCACCCCCATGTCTGTGTCCACTGCTGGGAGTGATAGGCACCCACCCCCATGTCTGTGTCCACTGCTGGTATTCCTCTGCACCCACCCTCACATGTCTCTGTCCACTGCTGGTATTCCTCTGCACCCAGTGATAGGCACCCACCCCCATGTCTGTGTCCACTGATGGGAGTGATAGGCACCCACCCCCATGTCTGTGTCCACTGCTGGTATTCCTCTGCACCCACCCCTCACATGTCTGTGTCCACTGCTGGTATTCCTCTGCACCCACCCCTCACATGTCTGTGTCCACTGCTGGGAGTGATAGCCACCCACCCCTCACATGTCTCTGTCCACTGCTGGTATTCCTCTGCACCCACCCCTCACATGTCTCTGTCCACTGCTGGTATTCCTCTGCACCCACCCCCATGTCTGTGTCCACTGCTGGGAGTGATAGGCACCCACCCCCATGTCTGTGTCCACTGCTGGTATTCCTCTGCACCCACCCCTCACATGTCTGTGTCCACTGCTGGTATTCCTCTGCAACCACCCACCCACTTGCCCCCTTGCTGTGGTACACTGCTGTCCTGGGCATACACCACCCCCAATTTACAGCTGATGTGCTGCACCAAGCGGTAGACCAACATTCGTGGCGTGTGTACGCCTTGTATCCATCATGTAATGGGGCCGTAGGGGTACGGGTGGTACGGCCCGTACCCCTGCATTCATAGGGTGTGTACGGGTCATACCACATGTACCCCTACGTCACCTCTACAATGGTGGTACGGCCCGTACCCACGCTCTGAGGTGGGTGGGTACGTCCCGTACCACCATTGTAGTGGTGATGTAGGGGTACGCGTGTACGGACCGTACCCACGCTCTGGGGGGCGTATGTACGGTCCGTACACGCATACCCCTACATCACCACTGCAATGGTGGTACGGACCGTACCCACGCCCCCCAGAGCGTGGGTATGGTCCGTACACGCGTACCCCTACATCACCACTACAATGGTGGTACGGACCGTACCCACGCTCTGGGGGGTGTGTGTACGGTCCGTACACACGTACCCCTACATCACCACTGCAATGGTGGTACGGACCGTACCCACGCTCTGGGGGGCGTGGGTACGGTCCGTACCACCATTGTAGTGGTGATGTAGGGGTACGCGTGTACGGACCGTACCCACGCTCTGGGGGGCGTGGGTACGGTCCGTACATGCGTACCCCTACATCACCACTGCAATGGTGGTACGGACCGTACCCACGCTCTGAGGGGCGTGGGTACGTCCCGTACCACCATTGTGGTGGTGACGGGTACGCGTCCACGTCCACTTCCATTGTGGCGGTACATGGGATTGGTGGACACGCCCCCCGAAGTGACCAGACCATGGAGGTAATTGATGTGCAGGATATATTTGTTTTTTGTGGGGTGTGGGTTATGTTTCCTGCCCCCCCCCTTTGCCCCTGGGGGTTGTTCTGACCTTCTGCGGCGTCTGCGGCGGTTTCTGTACACAAGGTCGTAGGCTATGAGGGCCGGGATGACACGTAGGATGGGGTCCATGGCTGTCCGTCGCGTACCGGTGCTCCTTGTTCGCGTCGTCCTCAATTTCCCGGGAGTTTTTGGCTGCCGTAAAATATTATCAGTGCGGAGTGACGTAGGCACGGATCGTACTTGCTGGTTCGTAAAACGCTGCGTGACTCCGTCCGGACGTCACGTACGCGGTGTCCCGGATCGGAATTGTGGGTATTTTTTTGTCGGTCGGTCTTTTGTACGACTCGTACGGTAATTGTATTTCTGTACGAATCGTACTTGCGGGTTTGTAAGGTGTTTTACCCGGAGACGAGTCGGACGGAGAATACGCTCCGTACGACCATTCGTACCCGGCTTTTACAGGATCGGAATTGGCACCCAAATGTAGATGCAGCCACAGGTTCACAAAAAAAAAAAAATCGGACTTTTTCCCTCTAACTTTTGTGGTTCATGCCATATGTAAAATGGGGGCAGGTTAAAAAAAATACTATTTCAAATCAAATAAGTTCAAAGTGTTTCTGGTGTACAAAAATTAATATAACAAAAACATATGTTTTTAGTATTCAGTTAATGATACACACAAAATACATTCCTTTAGAGGGAGATGTGGTATCACCAGTAAAAAAATAGCTAATGAAATTTTATCTACGCTCATAATGGCAAATCGCCTTAGAAACCAATTTATATTCGTCAGAAAAACAGCCTGCGTAAGAAAATGAGTGGGAGGCAAAGGTTACTTGAATATGTATCATGACTGCAAAATAAAATACAGAAGGTGCTGTAGGAGCTGTGAATGCCTGCAATTAGTCATCTAGTGCAGGCCATTGTTAGGTTAATGAATAGGATTTTTAGTCGAGTATAGATGAATTTAACAATCCGAACAATTTATTATTTGTGCTTCTTGTGAATATGCCACAGAAAAGATCTTTAGAATATCGTATGAAATGCAAGAAACTTAACTGAAGGGTAAAAAAAGACTCTGTACTGCAGCACAGCAAATTAAAATGTTGATGTTGGCTAAGGCTTTCTAAAACATCATGGGGCATATCTACAAGGAAGGCGATAAATAGACGCAAAGCGCGCTTAGCGCTTTTCTATTTATCGCCGTTTTTCGCTTGATTATATCGCCCTGTTAGCGTGTTATTTACAACGCGTTTCCCCAGGGCGATATAATTACCAGTAATAGCAGAGAGATCGCGGTTTTGCAGGGAACATCGCTGGTTTTCCAGCGATGTTCCCTGCAAAACGGCAATAACCTTGCTGATACGACCCACAGGGTCGTATCAGCACAATCCACCCCCATTATAGGTATGCCTAAGTCTGCATTTTAGCAGACGTTAGTTTCTGGCGAAAACAGCAGTTTTCACCCAAAACGAACGTCTGCTAATAAGCGTTGGCAGCCTTGTAAATATTGCGATGTGCACATCAGCGATATTTACAAGGTTGTCCTGCCCAGTGATGCCCACTTTGCATCTCATTAGAGATGCAATGGGAGGCGTTGGGTAAAAGGGTGCTAACATGCGCTAATGCATGTTAGCACCCTCTTGTTATTAGGGCGATATTTTTATCTCCGCTTTTTTGGCTTTAAAAGCCAAAAAGCGGAGATAAAGCCCTTGTAAATATGCCCCTGTGACTTTAGACTATTCATAGCTACGAGGACACAGAGGGGCATATTTACAACAAAATGTCGGAGCACAGAGCTGTGCCACATTTGGCAGCACCACGCGCTGACAGTTCCAAAATGCAGCGATGTGTTATATTTACAACAATACAGCCGTTTGTTTTCCCTAGCGATGGTGCTAAAATTAGCTGCCGAGCAACAACGTAGGCACCCTTGCACCATAGTGCAAGGGTGCTTGTGTTGCAGGGAATGATTGTTTATGTGCAGGAAGGTGTCCCTACCTGTACATAAATAATCCATAGTGGTGATTTGTTACTTCTATGTGTGCTGCAATGTAGTGCAATATTTCCATAGGAAGAGCATTTTTGTTTTGCTTATAGCTTGATGCTGTTTGATAAATCTGCACAAAACTTTAAAAACAAAAAGTTCATCCATGTTAGTGCCTTCGTGGAAAGTTTTAGGATGATCTGTCAAGCAGGGGCTAAACAAAATGGGGGGAGGGGCAGAAGAATGATTTCCCATGTTAATTCTCATGGATGTATGACGTAACAACGCGAGTCATTACAATGCATGCAGTTACATCGCGGTCGTTACAACGACTGCGATGTTACTACGCTATGCCATTACAACGCAAGTCTTTACATCGACTTGCGCTAGATGGCGTGCTAACATTAGAAAAGCATAATTTACTATTCCAACTCCAGTCCACTTAACAGTAGGGAAGGTGTTGGGATAGTAAACTACACTATTTGTAATGTTAGCACGCCATCTAGCGCAAGTCGATGTAAAGACTTGCGTTGTAATGGCATTGCGTGGTTACATCGCGTTTGTTGTAACGACCGCAATGTAACAGCATCGCGGTGTACTGACTGCGATGTCAACGATGTTTCCCAATTCTCATAGGACATCTCTGTCTGTCACAGATACAGGAAAAATGGCTGAACGGAATTACACCAAATTTGACATAAGGTAGAACTTTACTTAGAAAGTATGCTTTTTTTGAATTGTTGTAAATCCGGTCAGCCGTTTTCAAGAAATTTGTGTTGAAAGAGGTGCTCAGAGTGGTCATGAAAGGATTAAACATATCCTTATCTGGACTGTTGTCCAGATATGCTCTGGCTGGCCCCCTGAAAGAGGACTAGTAGGTCCAGCGCCCTGAAATTGAATGGAAAAAAACATTCAACAAGCAGGGTAAGCACACTTGAGCCATAAAGGATGTTGGGGGAGGGGGGGTTCCAAAAACGAAACCCTTTGATTGGCTGACCACAACATGGACAACATGTGATGGCAGCCATTACATGACTTAGGGTCGTGGTCCTCAGTGAAATGCATTGTAGTGAATGCCATCTATTGAGGATCACAAAAAGGAGCACATAAAACAGGAGATAAGAGTGGTTAGTCACAATATATACAATATATATAATTTGTTGGTGGGAGCACATGATTATTCAGTTGCAAAAGTCAGATTAAAACACACAAACGACCCAGAAAACAATGCATTGGAGAACAACTCAGCTAGGAAGTGCCAAGTTCACTCCATCAGAGGCACTCAAGGAGGGTAATGAGCCATAAAAGAGGTAGAACCTGCTTCACCAACACCAAGGCAGGGAAACAGCCTGTGCCCAAGGTACGACAGGCTGATGAGAGATCCACATTGAATGGACCCGGAAGAGAGGACTACCACAGAGAAGACAATCTGAAGATCAGAGACTGAAAATGTATATAACATACATAACATTTTCTGTGATTTAGTAGGGGGCTCTGTGACCCTAATATTGGGACGCGAATGTCCCCTGTATGGTGAACAGGGACATATTGCTGTCGTCAGTGCCTGACTGCGAAACTGTTATCATCACTTTTTGTTTATTTTTCCCATTACGCTTATCTAGCTTATGCAAAAAGGCATAGGCCTATCCAGCACAATGCAGAGTCTAGGATATGCCTTCTGAGCTGGGGGGAGGGGGAGTAGCAGAAATCAGGCACATTACTACTGTCCATACTGTGGGTAAGCCTTATAATGTGGCAGTGGCAATTTACCAAATTTTGCAAATCTTTTTGAGTGACCAGACCTTTTTCTTTGTGCGAGAAGACACCACTGTGTACTGACCACTTGCATGCAAAGGTTTGATTTATTGTGAATCTCAACCTTGCACTGACCTACTGTGTGTGTAGAATGCATGTATGTGCAGTGAATGTGTGGCACATGTATAGTAGTGGGAATTTGTATGGTGAATGTTTGAGTATTGTGACCACTGGGATCCATTCTGGATGGTCCCTGAGTTGAGCACACGATAGATTGTGGATACAGCTTCCCTAAATAGAGCACATTTATTGATTAAATTTAATCGACTGGAGAGTGGAAAACCAGACACTGAAGTGAGGGAGGATGGAGACGGGGCACCATAAGAAACTCAATGAAAGCCTTATTAGTAATGAGCTGCAGATTACTTCGGCCTGAATACTGCCACTTGTTAGGCAGTAGAGTTGAGATGTGGGGCTGGAGTTTCTGTTGCTCAAGGTGAGGAAGTATTTAGCCACTGGCAGCTCTTTTGCCTGTCCCTGTTTACTGCTTCAGGAAGGCTCATGAAAGCCAGGTGCAGAGCTCTCACACTTCATAGAGCTCCTTTTTTGGATACTCCTTCGTAGACCAGTATCAATGCTACCTGCTATGAAAGCCATCAAGTTGCACACTCAGGCGGGACAGCGATTCATGTTCTAGTTGACGCGTACGTGTTCTTCTGCCCTTTGACACTTGTCTTTGCTTCCGGGTCACTGAGTGTTGCGTTCATCGTCCTCGGCGGGCGGGTGGCGGCTCTTCTTTTGTTTTTCTAATACCATTCCTCGCTGCTTTTTACTCTGTATTCTATTCCTGAAACTTCCTACAATGTTTAGAGAAAGACATAAGAGACATTAAAGTATCGTCTTCAACTACTAAGGCGGTAACGTGCTTGGCGCTAGCTTTATCGTGCTATTGAATTACTTATCTGATTTTTGCTCATAGCGTTTTGGAGATTCCATTCTTGCTTTGTACCAGCCTTTTTGAATCTATATGAATAAGAAAGAAACAATGCATTAGTTTTCTGTTACTACGTCATGAAACCAAGAGTTTGAAGTTTCTATGGCCCTGCACTAATTTTTGGTGTACTAGTTTTTGTAGTTAGAAAAAGATATAAGTTGTTATCTGATCCCCACTTCTAGTTTCTGGACATTGTTTTTTTTGGCCTTTCATTAATCGCATGATGCAGGATGCTTTTAGGTATGTTTTGGTATTTATCATTTCATTCCATGTAAAACTACCACTATACTGTTGTATCCTGCATACATATGTTCTCTTTTGTTTTCTGTTTCCATAGATTGTATACATACCCTGTGTGTGTAGTCATTTACTTAAGCTCTGAAGAGGGGAATTATACAGGTAGTTGTTATATTGAGAAACGTATATCTGCATTTAGTAGCTTTATATGGGGCTATAAAAAAGCGAGGAGGTCATTGAATTCTTTGAAAAGCAATACAAATTTGGGAGGGCTTAACTTTCCTGATTTTAAATTATATTTTTGGTCTGCTTTTGTTTTTCGTATTCGTTCTTTACTAAACCAGGGCGGAGCATTTTTTTTTCATTCTTTTATGTTAAAACATGATGCTAATATGTTTTTACTATGAGTCAATGACCCCAACTACTTTAAAAGAGTAAAATTCAAGACCGCAAGAGACATAGCAAAGATCTGGGATAACATACTCATTTTCTGCAAAACTACTTTTTTTCATCCTAAACTACTGTTGTGGGGCAACCCGGGTCTTCCGGGAATCTTTAACGAACACAACTCTCAAAGCTGGGCAAGACGGGGTATTAGGCATTTAGGGACTTATACGTCACGCAAGGCCTTTTAGACTTTAACACACTTAAACTGCTTCATGACCTCCCCGAATCTATGAGATTTAAACATCGACAGATACATGATTATCTGGTGAACAAAAAACGACTATTCGAGATTACTGACTGCGATATCTGGACTCACTTTTACTCTTCAACAACTAAATCAGCAATAAGTAACACTTATAGTCTCTTAACCAACTTCAAACCAAACGATTGTTCTAAATTAGCTGCCAAATGGGGTAGGTTGCTAGGCACAAATGTCACATCGAAAGATAAAGAACGCTCCCTATCTAATATTAACAACTGTGTCCACTCTTCTAGCCTGAGGCTACAGCAATTTAGAACGACTTGCATGCTATATTATACACTGGAAATCATCTCCAGATGGTCTCTTAACAACTCTGTTAATGATCACACTAAATGCCCCAAATGCTCGGCCCATGCAGCTGATCTGGTACACATGTTGTTTTCTTGTCCCACTCTTAAGGATTACTGGTCAGATATCCGCAAGGTTCTTGAAATCAGGTCAACCCAGCTCCCCCTATTCTCTGCCTCCTTTGTTTTACTAGATATCCATCCCACTCCTTTTTCCCAGGCTGCTCTGGCTTCAATTCTCATGTCTTGTGCTAAACTAACTTTGGCCAGAGCCTGGATTCGCCCTGACCCACCATCGGTGTGGGATTGGTGGACATTGGTAACTGAGATTTACTCAATGGAGGCTGCACTAGCCAATCTTAGGGGGACCCGGTCTTTGATGAAACACGAAAAGAATTGGGGTTCATTTATGGAATAATGTCGCTCCTCCTCTGTGTTTAATTTTGTCTGTCGGGTTGGTTTCTCTTTTCTTTCCTTCCCTCTTGTAAACAAACACATGTATTAATGTATGTTTTACTCACCAGCCTGTTCAATAAAAATATATAAAAAAAAAAAAGAGAAACGGATATCTGATTAGAGTATACTGATCGTGCATAACAATAGGAAGGTTCTACACATACTCATGTCCTTGCTTTCTTCTTTATATACAGGGAACACCTAAAGATATCTTGGACCTTACATACCTCTTTGAGTTGGCTCCGTGGGACAGGTGTTTGCTTTTCTTCCCTTTCCCCTCTTCCCACTCTCACCACGATGGCTTCGACATTCTTGGGCGGTCTAGGTGGCATGAGGAAGTTGGGACCTCACATCACGCTTTTCATGTCACTCCTGTGGAAACAAAGGTGAGAATTGACAAAAGGAGAGTGCTCGAAAAGACTGCTGTCTGACCAGAGCTGGTATTTTCCTGACAGCCAGTGTCCTAGCGGTGGGAGGACATCAACTGAAGCCTACATTTTTTCCAGAGGAGGTGAGGGTCTTCTTAGAGCCTAGAACCTGCCTGCCTTCTAAGAAGGGGAAGGGGAGTGCCAGGCCCTGCTGAAGGACAAACTACCCAGAAGTACAAACCCAGGGTGTTCCTCGTTTGAGGAAGAACCAATAGAAGCAGACTACCATAAAGCAGCAAAGCCAGGAGCGACCCATGTTGTGACGTGGTCTCCTGATTCTTCTCAAACAGTTTCCGCTGTGAACTGTGCCAAAACTATGTGGAGCATCACCATGTCATTCAGCATCATGCCTTGTCCCCAACAGACTAGTGCTGCCAATTTTGGAATAGGAGAACCCTTGTCGTCATCGATGTTGAAGCAATTGTCCCAGGGGACATAATTGCTGAAGGCTCCCACTGGCTGTTAGAAATGGGGGTCTCTAGTTGGCAGAGGTAGGTACCTTTGTCCAAATAGGGACTCTTGCTTCTAGTCACGGTAAGGGGGATACACTTCTAAAATAACCCCTGCTCACCCCCTTGGTAGCTTGGCACGAGCAGACAGGCTGATCTCAGAGGCAGTGTGTAAGACATTTGTGAACACATACAGTGATACAGTGAAAACACTAGAAATGGACACCACACCAGTTTCGAAAAATAAGTAATCTTAATCTAATCCAAAACAAGACCTAACGACAAAAATCCACAATATAGAATTAAAAATAAGGCTTTCAAAAGCTAGACATGCAATACACAAACCTAGCAGAGGCACACTGGATGGTTAGGCAAGAAAATACTGACTTTCTAAAAGTGGTATTTTCAAACACAGAATGTAAAAGTCACCCTCACTAAAAGGTGCATTTTAACATTCTGAGTTCAGGTTTGCTAAACTTTATTTTCCTATCTTGTTCCCAGGGTCAGTTATATTTATAAGATGTTATAAACAAACTCCCCCTTCTGGCCTATGGGAACAGATAGCCTTGCAATAGTGGAAAACAACATTGGCTGTATTTCCCTATCAGGACATGCCACACACATCAGGGCATGTCCTACCTTTCACATACAATGCACCCTGCCCACAGGGGTACCTTGGGCCTACCTTAGGGTTGACTAATATGTAGAAAAGGGAAGGTTTATGGCCTGGCAAGTGTGTGCACTTGCAAAGTCGACATGGCAGTCCCAGACTGCACACAGGCTCTACAATGGCAGGCCTGTGTCACATTTTACAAGCTGCTTCTGTGGGTAGCACAATTAGTGCTGCAAGCCCACCAGCAGCATTTGATTTACAGGGCCTGGGCACACATAGTGCACTGTACTAGGGTCTGACAAGTAAATAAAATAAGCCAATCATGGAATCACTAATCCATAACAACAATTTATAAAGGGAGCACTTGCACTTTGGCCCTGAACAGCAGTGGCAAAGTGCCCAAAGCATCTAGACCAGCAAAACGGAGTCCAACACACAGCAAAAACATTGGAGGCCAAATCAAAAATGGAAGGGAGACCCACGTCAATGGTGCAGGTCTAACACTGGCTAACAACTGGCTGAGAGGCTGTACCTGATGCATTCAAGTGTCTGTCTGCACGTGGTGTTAGAGGCCACTACTGCCCAAGATAATATGAATGCAACTGTGTGAGCCTTCTGCACTGATTCTGCCCTGCAGTCAAGTTCCAAGTGAGGTCACCACCCTCAGGCCCCACAGTGCAAGAGCCACTGCCGCAGGAGCAAGAATGCTGAATACACCAGCCTGCACCACCAGAACTACACCTAGTGAAGCAGGTAAAAATTGGGGCCTAACTGTGTGTGGGACAAAAGACTGAAAGAGCAGAAGTCTGCATAAGAACTTTAGATTTTTGCCAGGTGAGCTCAAATTGGTGAAAGCTATTTAAAATCATTTGAACATCAAGACAATGGGAACTTTTGAGTGAACTGCACCTTTGCTAACACAATGCCTATACCATTCCATGGGGGCTACTGATGTTAGCAAGCTCTCAAAGAGGGGGCTGGTACTGAATGGATGTAGCACCTCACTGAAGATCGCAGACAAGTTTACAACCTTAACTGTAAACCCTATTCAGCTGTGTAGCATTTTTTGTTGTTGTGCAATTAAAGTACTCCCTTTTTAATTAAAAGATAAGCACTGGAATGGAAAATACGTTAATGTGTCTGTTGGCTGACTGTTGAGTTCTGAGCTCTTATCCCCCACACTATCTCCATTAGAAGTCTTTGACTGCCCGCCCTCACTACCCTGAGAGATAAGTGTGGAAGGGTCTACTTGGCACAGTCTGCAGACCCTTTGTAGGACAGACCCCGGGACACTAGTGGCAAACAACCTCAAGCTCCATATTTGGGGGCTGATAGCCCCGGTCTATCCTGTGTCTCCCCGAACAAGGTCTGACACCTACATTGAGCATTATCGCCCTCTCCTCACTGCAGTCAGTAGTGCTTAGCAGCTGACAGCATTTGGTCAATAGGGATATTTGCACTATCCACCTTATGTCAGGTAACACAGGCAGACATAAACACCACCTGCCTTTGTCTACTTACTGTCTTTGTTTGCCACTCTCACTGAGCTTCCACTGCAAACAAACAGGCGAGTTATGTAAACAAGAGTAAACCAAAGGTGAGCCAAGGGGGAACCTGGGGCTATTAAAGTAATGGAGAACAGTGGAATAATGATTAAGCATATTAATTAAGATAGATACTAAGAAATACTCCAAGCAATTAATGCAATTTATATTTCACTTTCATCACAGTTAATAGGCATTTATTATAATAGTCAGAAATGACATAATGAAGTGAAAATGTGCTCAGTGATCATGGGGATTTGACACAGTGAAATAATCAGTCATATAAAGGGCTGAAAGACATCTGAGCATATATGGATCCTGAATTGTACAAACATTGCATTATTACAATCGGAAAGTGAGGGTGAACCATATAAATTATGCACATGTCAACATGTTGGAGACATTACGACCCAAGAAGATCAAAGGGTCATCATCAGGACAGGTTATCTGAAAAGCCCAAAAGAAAATGTTGAGAAAGAGGGCTAGGGGTCCCAGATCAGGCTGGAGAAGTCAAATTGCAAAGTATCAACAATGAGAAGTGTCAGTATAGGCATGAACAATCTAACATAGCACAGGTATTGCAAAAACACAAGTGGGAAAATGCAGACCTAAGGTACAGGTGGAGGGAGCAATGGTGGTTTGTCTGGAGAAATCTAATTGGACGGGACTACCAAAACTAGTGCGGGTGAGGGATGACAGAGCTAGAGCCTCTGTCACTCTGAATAGAGCTTCCATGGAGTGCACTAAGCTTTAGATGTATGCTTTTCAACCCTGCTTCAGTTTTTGATCATGAAGTTCACCAAGATTGAATGGCTAGGGGAGTTACCTTTTTTTGTACAGCTGGGTACCATCTGCAAAGAAATCATAGGGAATACCCAGTTTTATTAATATGAATCAAAGGGATATGACTTAGATGTTGAATAGCAGGGAAGCTAGCATTGAGCCATGTTACAGGAACAGGTTTTGAGTGTCATCGGTTTCAAACTGTGAAACTGGTGTATAAGTTAGGAGTTATACCATTGCAGTACAACTCCAACAATGTTGAGCCTTTCTTTAAGTGTATGTAGACTATGTTATGGTCCACTGTGTCAATGACCAAAGATTAGTTTGAAGAAACCTGAAGACGTTTTGAGTCAACTCCTGTGAGAAATTGGGTTGCAGGCTGAGGGGGGTGAAAACCGTTTTTTTTATGGTCATCGATGTAGCATGGCAAGCAGACCGGGCGTCCTGGACTATCGTCACTGTAGTGCGAAGATCTTGTTGGGTGTCGCAGACAGTCGCTGCAGGAGATTCACGGTGGTCACTGCTGGCTGTCGATGCTGTAGCGCGAAGTGCAATCTCATGTTGCTGGGTGTCACTGGTGGGCACAGTGACGCAAAGAGTCAGGTTCCTCATTGGCAGGTGGTGCAGGCGGCAAGATCTTGGCACAAACAGGCCCATTCACGGTCACAAAGAGCCCAAAACTAAAGGAATTCTACTTTTCTTGGGGAGAGAGCTCTACTGATGCCACACCAAGGTTCCAGGACCTATGGGGCACCTATTGTGGATCAGGAATGTACTCCAGCAGTGCTCAGACAGGTTCAGGCAGCAGGCCAGCTGGGCAGATGCAGGGAGGCCTCTGAAGCTTGTTATGTTTCTGTTGTTCAGAACAGTAAGTCAGTCAGCTGTCCCTTTGAGTCACTTCAGCCTGAGATGAAGGGTTCAGGTCCAGTCTTCAGGGCAACAGAGAAGCAGGGCAGTAGTTTAGCAGTCCTTCTGGCAGCAGGGCAGCACAGCAGTCCTTATTCTGCAGTATCTAGAGATATACTAATGAGTTGGTTCTAAGGGTCAATTATTTGGCCTAGTTCCTGATTTGAAGTAGGTTCCCAACCCCAAAGGTGCTTGCAATTTCCTGACTCCCTGCCCTGGCCCCAGCGTGCCTAGGGTCACAAAAGATTAGTGTGAAAATCTTTGTGAGTGTGCTCAGGCAGAGCCTTGGTGATGTGTCATTTTGGTTGGTGACAGCTTCCCCCTCATCAAGTTAGAGGTGGCCCATCCTGCCAATACCTATTCCCCCTTTGTCTCACTGACTGGGAGCAATACACAAAGACCAACTTCCAGCTACACCTAGTCATGTGACCCAGGATACAGGTTGCAGGCACCAAATGGTTGGGATAAGAAAATGCCAACTTTCTAAAAGTGGCATTTTCAGAACTGTGTCTTAAAATAGTACTTTATTTTTAAAGAAGGTTTTCAATTATAAATCTTTAGGCACCAAATTCGACATTCTTATCTGCTTCCAATTGAAAGTTACCACATATTAAATGTAATAAGGGAACCCAATGTTATCTTCTGGTAGAGGTAAGCCTCAGAGTAGGGAAAAGCATGTTTTTCCCTACCAGGACATGCAAAACTTAAAAGTCCAACTTTTTAAAATACACTGCACCGTGCCCTCTGGGCGGAGTAGGGCCTACCCTAGGGGTGACTTATATTTAGGGCTCCTGGTTTTATGGTATTTATTTTCTTAACATTTCCATCTTTATTTAACCATATTTATTTTTTATCCATATTTATTTTGTGTGTTGCGAATATATGGAGCTATAAAATGGTATATTTCCACATTTATTTAACTTATAAACATGCACTCATACTTTGTTGCCTGTCACATTTTAGCACATTAAGCAGACAAATATAGCAAAATATTACACCTTCAGGTAAATATGAGCATTATAATACAAATGTATGTTACCATATACCTGCATTTACGGAAATCTCAATCTATTTTTAACTTTCCATGCTGCCTATCTGCTCAGTTGTTGTCCTAGAAATCATGAAAAACAGCATGGAGAGTCAACCACAAGAAGCACACTTTTCTGCATTTTTCCGCTTTTAGAAATAAATACAGGCAGGAAACACTTTGTTTTCTGTCTGTAGTTATCTGTAAAAATCCGTAAAAACAGAAAATCGGGAGCCTTACTTATATTTATTAAAAAAGAAGGTTTAGGCCTGGCAAAAGGTTTACTTTGTCAGGTTGAAATGGCAGTTTAAAACGGTATACAGAGACTTCAATGGCATGCCTGAAACAAGTTTAAAAGGGCTTCTTAAGTGGTTGGCACGATAAGTGCTGCAGACCCACTAATAGCAATTAATTTATAGGCCCTGGGTACATGTAGTACCACTTTACTGTGGACTTACAAGTAAATTAAATATGCAAATTGGGTGTGAGCCAATGTTACAATGTTTATATGAGAAAGCACAAGCACTTTAGCACTGGTTAGCAGTGGTAAAGTGCGCAGAGTCCTAAAGCCAGCAAAAACAGAAGGATGGAAGGCAAAAAGTTGGAGGAAAACCATGGCAAGGATGTTAGGTCCAACAAATCCTTGGAGGTTATTTACTTCCAAAGGTTCCTTCAGTTAGGAGACAATGCACTATTTCAGGAGTTTCATGTGAAATGAAGTCCTATAAGAAGGAGAATATATTTGAGGCAGCTTGCAACCACTCTTGGGAGGAGATTTCCGAAAAACGCACGCAGTGCAGCCCCCTGCGAGGCTGCGCAGCCTTGCACGACAGGGAAGGAGCCGGAGAGCACCATATCTTCAAAGATATGGCTCTCTCCTCACCTTTCCCTTGCGCCGGCGCTGCCCACATACCTTAGTGTCACAGCGCTAGGGTATGTATATGAGTCCAGCATAGGTTTTGTACATGTACAAAATTATATGCCTAGTCACGAGGGAAAGCTTTTCCCACTTTGTATGCGCACTGCACAGTGCAGCACGCATACAAAGTGAGAAAAAGAAGGAGGAATGGAAGGATTTCTCCTTCCTTGCACCTTGTTTGAAAGGGCGCAGCTTTCTCACGGTAGACCCAATCTACTGTTTTTCGCAAATTGGGTTTGGCGTGAGAAAACTTGGGTAGTTGCACGGGAATGCCCATGCACTGCTCTTGGCAGGTCCCTATGGCGCAAAGTAATACGAAGCAGCGGTATGCCCTGATTCGCATTACTTTTACGTTATTTCCAGCGCTAAACAAGTTTAGCGCTGGAAAGTAAATTAGGAAAAAAAGGTTTTCGTGCCGTTTTGCATCACATTTGTGACGCAAACACGGCGCAAAAACTTTGTAAATACCCCCCTTGATATCCTGAGTAGGGGTTTGACAGCCAATTTTTTAAGAAATCAGAAAAAAAAGACCATGTTGAATGACTACATGGAGTAGCAATAAAAGATTAATGCAGGAAAAAAAGACCATGTCGAATGGATGATGTTGATGATATCTAGTCAATTTAGAATCAGTTATTTTAGCTAAACTGGGAAGTAGATCAGACTAATAATAGCATGAGGGTTTTCTGATGTTAACACTTTACTCCAGGGAATCCTCTGGTAATTTATTGAAATGTGTCAACAGGGCATTGACTATCTTGCTCACAAAGATGTTCGACATTTTTGTTGCAGATTGGTCAAATTCTTGCCTTACAACAATTATTTTTTATGAAAGCAATTCACAAATGTATCTGTTCTGATTTCTATTTCAGAGGCTGGCATGCCAGAGTCTTTCAATATTTGAAACACTTTTCTACGTTTATTTTTTGCCTAACTAAACTGTAAGTCAAGTGTTTTAAAACATCTTTGTTAGCTGCACCTTTGGACTTTAATGGATGTCTGTTAAAGACAGCAGGGAGTTACCTCAACTCTCTTTGAATAACCCGGAGGACAATTCTTTTGTTATTAAGATTAGATTAGCAGAATAAAAAATAGCACGTATTTTGATTTTCTTTCTTTTTATTTCACAGACTACCTTGTCAAGTGTTGCTGTAATGAGAAAGGATAAGATGAACAAAATAATTATCGCTGCCATACTGAAAGCCAGAGGCGAAAGAGTAAGAGAGCCGCAAAAACATCTTGATTGTACTGTAAGTGGGCATGTGGTGCTGGAAGAGATTTTGGGATTTGTCGTGCCTCAGGATTTTTTAAGTGTAAGGTTTCATGCGTCCAGCTGAGGTTATCAAAATAAAGAGATGATTCCCATTATTCAAGTCTTTGTGGAGTGTCTTAATATTATTGAATCTGCAGTCTTTAACTCTGTATGCCACTGCTCCCCAAACTTCGTAGAACCACAACCCACTTTTTAGTACGACAAACATTTGCGACCTACCTAGCTTTAATGGACAAAAGGCTGGCATTTGTTTGATGTAATTAAGCATTGTGTGGTAGAGCATTGTCATTTTAAGCCAGACCATTTTCTATTGAAATGGTCAGAAATGGTCAAACAATTTTCACAGGCATACAGATTATAAATAATAATGAGTGGACATCAGGTTTCATTGAATATTTATTTTTTGTGCATTACCAAGTAAAGTGTCTTGATTTGCTCAGATCCTATTGAAATCTTAGTTTCCATCACTCTTTCAGAATTACAAAAAATGTGCTTTGTTTTTGCTTTCCTACACCTACCGATATGTGCAGTTAATTTACAGGTATTTACATTTTGTTGTGTGTTGCGAGTAAATTGAATCCTACAGCCTTTCCTTTCATACACACTTTATACAGGACGCTGCTGGGCTGTGGATGGGATCTTCTCCAGAGAATAAACTACAACCTGCACTACTATCCACCTGGAGTACTGCTTTGTTTCTTGCTGCAATTACTACTCTGGCTTAGTCTGCAGTTCCTAAACTCCTGCGCTGAGGATCCTCTTCCAACCCTGAGCACTTTATACATCAAAAGGTCAGTGCCAACCATCTACTCTCTTCTATTTGGGACGCGGCCTGGCCTTGCCCCTTCTGACTGTGCTACCAGCGCGCTTCTGACCCCTGCTTGTCCTGTGCAACCTTCAGTGCATGTCTCATTGGACTTTACACTGATTGGACTAATCGCTAATCAAGGTGTTCCACCCCTTCATATTTCACCAGTGAGTGCCTCGCTGGGCACCTACACCTCTTGGGCTGATATTTCTCTGAGGTGTGTGTGTAGCGGCATCAGCGCCCAAGCTCAGCCCTGTCTACTGGCTTCTTCAGCGACACCGGCTGCTATCTCTGTACATCTCTGTGGTAGCCGGTGCGCGTGCATTTCTTCTCCTGTTCCTCTCAGGATTACTGACGATACGCACGTCTTTGCGTGTTGTCAATCAGCTGGACTCCTCCGCTTCAGTGTTGCCAACCACGTTCCAGTTCTATGACAATACGCACGTCCATGCATATTGTGAATCAGCTGGTTCCTTCAGTGTTGCCAGCCTATGTATTGCAGCATTGCCAACCACCCTCCAGTTCTGCGATGACACACACGTCTGTGGGTATTGTGAACCAGGCTTCTCCAGTTTGGTGTTAGCTCAATGACGATACGCACGTCCATGCAAATTTTGGTGCGACTTTCATCTCTATAATTCGCACAACAACAACTTCATCAAGGGCATCCACGGTGTGTCACAAAGTGATACACACATGTCTGATTTTCAACTCTTCAGGTTAGTGACACACTCACATACTCATTAATCTCAAGGCACTTATGTTTTTGGTCAAGCTCGCCTGAGCCATTCAAGGAAATCCACGGTGATCTCAGTCAGTGACATTCATCATTTTTAAGACATTGTAATTCTGACAAGTAGACTTTTTTCATTTTGGCTTATACTCCTGTACACACCCCACAATGCAAAACGTTCCTGCACAACCTTTCTTCCTTACGACCCCAGGGGATCCACCTATTAAGTGGCAAAAGTGGAAAAACGTTTTTGAGAGGTATGCTAGAGTATGTGGTGTGTATTTAAGTGCGGAAAGAAGGTCATCTCTTCTTCTTCACTGTTTGGGGACAGAAGGACAGGAAATTTATGATCACCTTCCCGATTTGGAAGCTGATGGCTTGAATGAATTTGAAGTGTACCTAAATAAACTATATAAGCATTTTCTCCCAAAGGTCACTACAATACTTGAGAGATATCATTTTTCTAAAAGGATGCAAAAGGAGGGTGAGTCAGTTGAATCTTATGTTACTCAGTTGAGAAAACTTGCTTTGTCTTGCAAATTTGCAGAACTTGTAGACAAACGAATAAGAGATCAGTTCATGCTAGGTTGTGATATGTAAAGAGTGAGAGAAGAGTTGTGGATGAGGGATGAGCCGTCACTGGATGAGGTCATTCAGGTGGGAAAAGGATAGAGCACTCACTTAAATGTGTTGCCACAGTAAGAAAGGATAAGGAGCAAACTGTTCAAGTGGTCAAGGAAAAATTCAAAAGGGCTCCCATCAGAGCTGAAGCGAGTGTGTTGAGAGGTAAGTCGATGGTGCGAAGGTGTTTTAGGGGTGATAAGACTGATCACTTGGCGAATGACAAAGCGTGTCCAGCCCTTAAAGTGTTTTGTTCCATATGTAAGAAAAAAGGTCCCTTTGCTAGTGTCTGTAAAACAAAGTTACGAACTTCTAATGTCAAGTCTGTGGAAGTTGAGGATGAACATGTTGATGAAGATTTTGTATGCGGCCAAATTGTTCTACAGGTTTCTTGCTCTGACAAGAATAACACCAACTCCCCTATTGATAGCATATTGTTTGAAGGGGAAATCACCAAATTGTTGTTTGATTCTGGGGCTAAAATCACGATCATATCTAAGAAGGGCTTCAAGGATAAATTGAAAGGCAGTATCGCTTTGTTGAAACCTGACATTAATCCCAATGCGTATGGAGGTGAACCCATAAGATTAAAGGGTTACTTTATCGGTCTCATAGAATATAAGGGACGGTACACCTTGGGAAAGGTATATGTTTCAGAAAAGGGTGACAGCATTCTAAGCTGCATTCACCAAGGTGACCTAGGTGTCATGCTGGATCCGAGCGGTAGTCACTCCATTTTGTTGAAGGAAAGAGTGTGTGAGGTGCATGATGTCAATCCTGTTTGCCTTGATGTTGAGGGGGAGATAAGAAAAGAGTTCCCAAACGTCTACAGAGATGAACTAGGATGCTTGAAGGTCTTGTAGTATGAGATACGCCTTGCCTCTGGTGCTCAGCGGGTATGTTGCAAAGTAAGGAGTGTGCCCATTACCTTTAGGGCTGAGGTGCAAGCTGAAATTGAGAAATTAAAAAAGGGGGTATAATTGAAGAAGTTGAGAGCACTGAATGCAGCACGTAAGTCCAATGGCACTTTTACGCTTATGTGTGGACCTGATTTTAATAAGTTTATCATCGTTGACAGGTATCCTCTCCCTAATATTTCAGAGTTGCTGCTGATGATTGATGGGGCCAGAATATTTAGTACAATCAACATTACTTCCGCATACCATCAGGTGGCTCTGAAAGAGTCCTCTAGGGACAACATGGCATTAATCACTCCTTTTGGAATCTTTAGGTATGTTCGGATGCCTTTCGGTCTCACATCTGCGGCCTCAGTTTTCCAGCGGGCCATGGAACCGGTTCTAAAAGGTATTGAGGGTGTTTGTGTCTACCAAGACGACATCCTTGTCTATGGATAAGATAGTGAGGAACATGGGGTCCACATTTGCAATGTCTTCAGGAAACTTGAGGAGTTCAACTTAACCATTGAGGCTGAAAAATGGTGCTTCGCTACCACCATGATTAATTACCTTGGCCACACCATCACAGGGAATGGTATCATGCACAAGGATGGGTTGGCTGGCACCATATCCAGAATGCAGTCTCCTTCTTCTCGGGAGGAGCTGATGAAGTTTCTGGGAATGGTGGAATACTATAGCAAGTTTGTGGAAAATTTCGCTGAGCTGAGCACGAACATGAGGGTATTATTGAGGAAGGGTATTATTTTTGTGTGGGATGAGGCTTGTGAACGAGAGTTTGTTGTCTTGAAGGATAAACTCAGAATGGCTCCCAAGCTTAAAAGCTTTGATCCTTGCAAAGCATCTATTGTCACAACAGATGCTAGTGTTAAGGGCCTGGGGGCAGTACTGCAGCAAAAGGGGGGTGAAGGGATGAATACCATCATGTTCCTATCACGCAGTTTGAGTGATGCAGTGTCTCGTTATTCTATCATCGAACGCGAAGCCCTAGCCGTGTTTTGGGCAGTAAAGAAATTGAAGCGGTTTCTTTGTGGTGTCAAGTTTGAGGTGAGGACAGACCACAAACCCTTGATCGAAACATTCATGAGTTAAGGGATTGATTTGGTGTCAGGGAAGATAACCAAGTGGGTCATCGCATTGCAAGAGTACGAGTTTGTGATGAGATACATACCAGGGGTTGAGAATGGTGTTGCTGACTGTTAGATCTGGGGGTCTCTAGTTGGCAGAGGTAAGCACCTTAGACCAAATAGGGACCCTTGCTTCTAGTCAGGGTACAGGGACACACACGGTAGATAACCCCTGTTCACCCTCTAGGTAGCTTGGCTCGAGCAGACAGGCTTATCCCCAAGGCAATGTGTAAGGTATTCGCACTTAACAACTACAATGACTCCCCTAGTACACCACAAACGTAGGCCACACAGGTAAGTATATAAAAATATAACTTTATCTAGTTTCAGCAGTGGAAATCAATTATCATAGCGTTGCACATCAATCTTTCTCTTAGGTTGTTAGGAGCGTGAAGAAATAGTCTCTAGTCTCTCGTGGGACTTCGTATTCAAAGGGAAGGAATATGTTCGTAGGCTTCGTAGTTAAATACCCACCGGCGGTGCCTCTTGCGCTCAGAACAGAAGCGCTCCTCTCAGGCTGCGTGGTGCAGGGCTCTCCCGGCTCCCGAGCGATGGACCAATCCGGTCGCGGCTCCCTCGACGAGCCCCCAGTGATGACGTTGACGTCACCGGAGTCAGCCACTCGCAGCGCGGCTCCCCCCAGCCAAGCCTCCGATCAGCAACCAATCAGGTCGCAGCCTCCTCGCGGCTTCGCAGAGCGGGGAAGGGCGGTTCTTGATCAGTTTTAGGCCCCCGGGCCGCGGCGGTGTATCGCGGGCAGAATATTTCACGGCGCCTTGAGTCAGCGGGTCGATCGTGACGCCGCCAAGCCGTACAGCGGCCTAGCTTAACACAAGGACGCCCTCGATCCTGCGGCCACAGCGATACACGTGCCGATGAGCACGTCGGGCTTCACAGTGCGGCAACCGGGGTCAGGCCAGAGTCAGCGCGGCACTCTCCAGCAAAACAGAGAGCAGCCAGCGCACTTCCCGGGGCAGATGTTTTAGAAGCTTGGTAGAACAGTCCACGGTCCTCGCAGCGCAGATGAGACACAGCAGAGTCTTTAAAGTCTTGGCAACCTTTCTATCCCTGAGTTGCAAAACAGGAGGCCAGCTCTTCTCAGGCCCTTGGAGATTCAGAGTTGAAGACACAGCACACAGCAAAGTCTTGTTTAGGTCAAGTAGGTAGGGTCAGCACACAGCAAGACCCCTTCTCCTCCTCAGCTTCAGTTGCACAGCAGAACAGGTCAGCCCTTAGAGCACACAGCAAGGCAATCTTCCTTCAGTTCTTCAGCGGTCCGTCTTTCATCAGAGGTTCCTCTTGATTGTAGAATCTAAAAATCTGTTGTCAGGGGTCTTGTACTTATACCCCTAAAAGTCTTTGAAGTCTTTGTGCAAGTGGGTCCTGAGCCCGGTCTGATCCAGTTCTGGGTGTTGCTGGAGCACTTTGTTTTCCTGGCTCCTGCTTTCTTTTCAGAGTGAGGGGCAGAGTCATCAGCCGCCCAGCAGGAGGTGGAGCCAGCAGTGTGGCAGGCAGGCACAGCCCTATTCACTCCCAGGTGCTATCTCCTCCCTCCACTCTACTTGCAAATGTCGCCATTCAGCAGAGGGCTGACTCAGCCAACCTCCTGGGGGATCCCCAGCCCCTGTCACTCTCAAGCCAGACAGTCAATCCACAAGCATGCCCAGGCACACAGAAGGGTCAGACAAGAGAACAGCTACTCTCTAAAAAGTACTATTCTCCAGCTCAGGATTTAAAAACAACCTCTCCTAAAAGATGTGTTATTAAATGCTGAGCTCAGGGATATCAAACACTCATGTCTTATCTTGTTCCTATGAGAAGATAGGCGGATAGCCATCGGCACCAGCCTCCCCCATGTTAGCCTATGGAGCAAGATAACCTTGCAGCAGTGAACACACAAAATGGCCGTTGTTCAATACCAGAACATGTTACCTGCACTAGTACATGCTCTACCTTTTACATACACTGCACCCTGCCCAGGGGGGTACCTTGGGCCTTCCATAGGGATGACTGACGTGTATAAAAAGGGAAGGGTTAGGCCCGGTCAGTGTGGACACTGGCCAGGCGGACATGGCAGTCCGGGGACTGCAGGCAGGCCTGCGGTGGCAGGCCTGAGACACCATTTTAGGGCTACACAGGTGGGTGGCGCAATCAGCGCTGCAGACCCACTAGTAGCATCTGTCATCACCAGCCCTGGCACACACAGTGCACTTTACTAGGGACTTCAGGGTGATACAGATATGCCAATCAGGTATATCCAATCAATATGATATTTTACACAGGGAGCACTTACACTCTGGCACTGGTTAGCAGTGGCAGAGTGTCCAAAGCATCTAAACCAGCAAAAACGAAATCCATCACAGCATCAAAAATCCAGGTAGCAGAGGCAAAAGATAGGGGGAAAAACCCACGCCAAGGATGTCAGGTCCAACACGTGTCCCCTCCAGCTGAAAGTGGGGAGAACTACCCACCCTCTTGGGAGTTCTCATCACTAAGGCGGAAAAACCTGGACAGACCATCAGCATTGGCGTGCTCTGTACCGGGACGGTGTTCCACCGTAAAGTCCATGCCCTGTAGGGAGATGGACCACCTCAACAGTTTTGGATTCTCACCCCTCATCTGCATTAACCATCTGAGGGGCCTGTGGTCGGTCTGAACACGGAAGTGAGTCCCAAACAGGTAGGGCCTCAGCTTCTCTTAGGGCCCAGACCACAGCAAATGCTTCCCTTTCAATAGCGCTCCACCTCTGTTCCCTGGGAAGTAGCCTCCTACTAATGAAAGCTACGGGTTGGTCCCCGCCCTCGTCGTCCATCTGTGAGAGTACTGCTCCCACACCTTGCTCTGAAGCGTCTGTTTGCACAACGAACTCACTCGAAAAGTCAGGTGCCTTCAGCACTGGCGCTGTGCACATTGCAGTTTTTAGGGCATCAAAAGCAGTTTGACAGGCCTCGGTCCAATTCACTTTCCTGGGCTGATTTCTAGAGGTTAGTTCTGTCAAGGGGGCAACAATGGTGCCGTATCCCTTGATGAACCGTCGGTAATACCCGGTGAGTCCTAGAAAGGCTCTCACCTCGGTCTGCGTCTTGGGGGGCTCCCAAGCCAGAATGGTATCAATCTTCGCCTGTAGGGGCGCCACCTGGCCGCTCCCCACCTGGTGTCCCAAATACACCACTGATCCCTGCCCTATCTGGCACTTACTGGCCTTGATAGTGAGGCCTGCCTTTTGCAGCGCCCTCAACACTTCACAGAGGTGTTGCAAGTGTTCCTCCCAAGTGGAGCTGAACACAGCAATGTCATCCAGGTACGCGGCGCTGAATTGCTCCAGCCCGGTCAGTACCCGGTTGACCAGTCTCTGGAAAGTGGCAGGGGCATTTTTCAATCCAAAGGGCATGACGCGAAACTGAAAGTGCCCCTCTGGTGTGGAAAATGCCGACCTCTCCTTTGCCCCTTCAGTTAAGGCAATCTGCCAGTACCCCGAAGTCAAATCGAAGGTACTGAGGTACCTGGCAGCTCCCAACCGATCCACGAGCTCATCAGCTCTGGGGATGGGGTGTGCGTCAGTCTTGGTGACCGCATTGAGCCCACGGTAGTCCACGCAAAACCGAAGTTCCGACGGGCCACCGGGTGTAGCAGATTTCTTGGGAACGAGGACCACTGGGCTAGCCCAGGGACTGCTAGAGGGCTCAATTACCCCCAACGCCAACATCTTGGAAACTTCTTCCTTGATGCTGGCCCTGACCTTGTCAGCTACTCTGTAAAACTTCTGTTTCACAGGTAGACTATCTCCAGTGTCCACATCATGGACGCACCAATTGGTGACACCTGGGGTCAGGGAGAACAGGGAGGCGAACTGACCCAACACCTGGCGACAGTCTCTCTGCTGTTCTGGGGTCAGGGTGGGCGAGAGGACCACACCATCCACTGACCCGTCTTGCTCCTTGGTTGCCAGGAGGTCAGGGAGAGGATCACTATCCTCTTCCCCACCATCATCTGTAGCCATGAGCATTGTCACTTCAGACCTCTCAAAGTGGGGCTTGAGGCGGTTCACATGCAAGACTCTCAGGGGCTGCCTAGGAGTCTTCATGTTGATCAGGTAGGTCACCTCACTCTTGCGCTCTACCACCTCATATGGCCCGGTCCACTTGTCACGGAGCGCACAAGGCTCCACCGGTGCCATCACCCACACCTTCTGCCCAGGATGAAACTCTACCAGAGTGGTATTCTGGTCGTACCATTTTTTCATCTCCTCCTGGCTGGCTTCCAGGTTCTCTTGAGCGAGCTTCCTGAAGCGCTGCGTCTGGTTGCGGATGGCCAGCACATAGCTGAACACATCCTGGGGGGTTTTCCCACGGGATTTCTCCCACCCCTCCTTCACCAGTGTGAGAGGTCCTCTAACAGAGTGGCCATACAGCAGTTCAAAGGGGCTGAACCCTAAGGACTTCTGAGGCACCTCCCTGTAGGCAAACAACAGGCATGGTAACAAGACGTCCCACTTCCGTCTCATGGGCTCCGCTAGGCCCATAATCATACCTTTCAGGGTGCGGTTGAACCTTTCAACCAACCCATTTCCTTGAGGGTGGTAAGGAGTGGTGAACTTATAAGTTACCCCACACTCCTCCCACAGAGACTTCATATACCTAGAGATGAAGTTGGTACCCCGGTCGGAGACCACCTCTCTGGGGAACCACACACGGGAAAAGATCCCCATCAATGCACGGCCCACCACGGGTGCTGTGATTGTCCTGAGAGGGACTGCTTCTGGGTACCGAGTGGTGTGATCCACCAAGACCAGGATAAACCTGTTGCCTAAGGCGGTCTTGGGATCCAGGGGCCCTACGATATCAATGCCCAACCGCTCGAAAGGGGTGCTCACTACAGGAAACGGCTGGAGGGGCGCCACGCACTTCCCTCCGCTCTTACCACTGGCTTGACAGGTTTGGCAAGACTTACAAAAGGTACCGACGTGCGTCTTCATCTGGGGCCAGTAGAAGTGGGTGACAAGCCTGTGATAGGTCTTGTCTTGCCCCAGATGTCCTGCGAGAGGCACGTCATGAGCCAGACCCAGTAAGAAGTTCCTGAAGCGCTCGGGTACCACCAGCACACGGGCTGCACCGGGCTCAGCAAACTTAGGCTCGCTATAAAGTAAGTCATCCTCCCAGTAAATCAAATGTTCCTTGGACCCTAGGCCCGCTGCCTGGTCTGCAGCCTGCTGCCGCACACCAATGAGAGAAGGGCACTCCTTCTGAGCCTGGCAGAATTCCTCCCTGGAGGGACCACCCTCTTGCTGCCAATGGGTCAGCTCAGGTAATTCCCCCAGTTCGGCCACCTGCTCCCCTGTAGGTTCCAGGGCATCCCCCTCAGGTTCTGCTTCCTCCTGGACCGTGGGAACAGTGGGGGCCGGTTTCCCGCGCCCTCTGCCCCTTACTCTCCTGACAGGTCCCTGGGCCATTGTTCCAGGCTCCGGTTCTACTAATCCACCCTTACTGGCTGTCATGGCACGTGTGGATACACAGATCCACGCTGGCAGTCCTAACATCTCCAAGTGAGTTCTGTGCTCTACGTCCTTCCATGGAGAACTCTCCAGGTCGTTACCCAACAGACAATCTACTGGCAAGGCATCACTGACACAGACTTCCAAGGTACCAGAGACTCCCCCCATGTAAAGGGAACACGCGCCATCTTGCAGAGGCGCACTGAAGTGTCAGCTGCCACTACTGGGCGGAGCACATTGGGAATGACTTGCTCTTCAGACACCCACTGACACCTGACAGATGTCACACTAGCCCCGGTGTCTCTCAGAGCCTCTATCTCCCTCCCATTGATGGTCACCTTTTGCCCGTATTTCTTAGTGTTAGCAGGTATCAAGGTATCCTGGACCATCTCTTGGTCTCCTAAAGAGACAAGGGTCATCATAGCTAATCCCTCTTCCCCACTGGAAATCAAATCCCCTCCCAAAGCTACACTAGCTAACCCTGGGACTGGAGCAGCAGCTGGTGCTGGGGGTTTCTTGGGACATTTAGGGGCGATGTGCCCCACTTCCCTACAAGCATAGCAAGTAGGTGGTGGTCTGTTATCCTGTCTGCCCTTATGGGGCCAAGACTTCTTAGGCTTGGGGGCTTGGGACTCCTTTTCCTGGGAACTGTTTTGGGGCCCTTTAGAGAACTCCTTATTGTTACCCTTGTCCTCCCCACCTTTCTGCTGGGGACCCTGTCCACCCTTGGCTGGGATACTTACCACCCCTTTGTTGACCCTGGTGCTAGTCCAGCGGTCTGCCTCTTTAGCAAGCTCACTGGGATCAGTTAACTTGCTGTCTAAAAGATGCTGGCGCAGCTCTGGAACACATAGACTACTCAAGTGCTCCCAACTAATCAAGTGACACAACCCCACATAATCAGTAACTTTGCTGCCCTTTATCCAACCTTCCAGTGCACGCGTGTACATACTCACACACTCCACCCAAGTACTTGAATCAAGCTTCTTGAAGTTCCTAAACTTCTGGCGGTACTGTTCTGGTGTAAGCCCATACCTGAGGCATAAAGCCTCCTTCATAGTGGGGTAGGTTAAGGTACCTGCTGCTTCTAAGGGTGCTAAGACATCCCTCCCAGAGGCCTCAAAATGCTTCCACAAACCTGCCCCCCAACTCTTCTCAGGCACTTCATTCATCTTCAAGGCAAGCTCATAGGATCTAAACCATGCATAGATATCCTCACCCCTCTGATAATTCTGCACCAAATCTTTCGGTATGTATACTTTACCCGCCTGTACTGGTTGTGCGCTGCCACCATTCGGACTCGACTCCACCTGTTTAGCTTTAATGTCCAGCTCCCTCATGCTCAACTCATGAGCCAACTGGAGTTTTCTCTCTTCCAAAGCGAGAGCATTCCTCCTCTCCTCCGCCTTCTTCTCACTGTCAAGGCGCAGTTTCCTCTCTTCTGCTTGAGCTTTGAGCTTAAAAAGTTCAATCTCATGGGCCCTAATCCTCTGATTCTCCTCCAGTTCCTCTGGAGAAAGGCCCCTACTGGAATGGGTGCTGCTCGCCCTAGAAGGCGACACATTTACTGGCAAATAATTGGATCCAAATCCATGCTCCTGTGTATCGTCCTCTCCAGTAGTATCTTCTGTTACAACATTTTTGGCCTCCCACCAGGCCCTTAGAGCTTTCTGTAGCTCATCTTTGTTAGCGCTGCCCTTCACTGGGCATCCAAGCTGTTTGCAGAATTGCATTAGTTGATCCTTCTTATATGTGAGCAACTTTTCTACTTCAAATTGCAATTCCACCTCCTTGCCTACTCCATTCAGAGACATGATGCTTCCTAGGTCTTCCAAAAATAGGTTTCAAAAACTTTGTGCAATGCAACTGCTAACTAGACTAGTGATGTACAAAGAATCACTGCAGGTCAAGTGCAAATACTGGTTCTAATCCGCACCGCTGACCACCAATGTTAGATCTGGGGGTCTCTAGTTGGCAGAGGTAAGCACCTTAGACCAAATAGGGACCCTTGCTTCTAGTCAGGGTACAGGGACACACACGGTAGATAACCCCTGCTCACCCTCTAGGTAGCTTGGCTCGAGCAGACAGGCTTATCCCCAAGGCAATGTGTAAGGTATTCGCACTTAACAACTACAATGACTCCCCTAGTACACCACAAACGTAGGCCACACAGGTAAGTATATAAAAATATAACTTTATCTAGTTTCAGCAGTGGAAATCAATTATCATAGCGTTGCACATCAATCTTTCTCTTAGGTTGTTAGGAGCGTGAAGAAATAGTCTCTAGTCTCTCGTGGGACTTCATATTCAAAGGGAAGGAATACGTTCGTAGGCTTCGTAGTTAAATACCCACCGGCGGTGCCTCTTGCGCTCGGAACAGAAGCGCTCCTCTCAGGCTGCGTGGTGCAGGGCTCTCCCGGCTCCCGAGCGATGGACCAATCCGGTCGCGGCTCCCTCGACGAGCCCCCAGTGATGACGTTGACGTCACTGGAGTCAGCCACTCGCAGCGCGGCTCCCCCCAGCCAAGCCTCCGATCAGCAACCAATCAGGTCGCAGCCTCCTCGCGGCTTCGCAGAGCGGGGAAGGGCGGTTCTTGATCAGTTTCAGGCCCCCGGGCCGCGGCGGTGTATCGCGGGCAGAATATTTCATGGCGCCTTGAGTCAGCGGGTCGATCGTGACGCCGCCAAGCCGTACAGCGGCCTAGCTTAACACAAGGACGCCCTCGATCCTGCGGCCACAGCGATACACGTGCCGATGAGCACGTCGGGCTTCACAGTGCGGCAACTGGGGTCAGGCCAGAGTCAGCGCGGCACTCTCCAGCAAAACAGAGAGCAGCCAGCGCACTTCCCGGGGCAGATGTTTTAGAAGCTTGGTAGAACAGTCCACGGTCCTCGCAGCACACAGCAGCGCAGATGAGACACAGCAGAGTCTTTAAAGTCTTGGCAACCTTTCTATCCCTGAGTTGCAAAACAGGAGGCCAGCTCTTCTCAGGCCCTTGGAGATTCAGAGTTGAAGACACAGCACACAGCAAAGTCTTGTTTAGGTCAAGTAGGTAGGGTCAGCACACAGCAAGACCCCTTCTCCTCCTCAGCTTCAGTTGCACAGCAGAACAGTTCAGCCCTTAGAGCACACAGCAAGGCAATCTTCCTTCAGTTCTTCAGCGGTCCGTCTTTCAGCAGAGGTTCCTCTTGATTGTAGAATCTAAAAATCTGTTGTCAGGGGTCTTGTACTTATACCCCTAAAAGTCTTTGAAGTCTTTGTGCAAGTGGGTCCTGAGCCCGGTCTGATCCAGTTCTGGGTGTTGCTGGAGCACTTTGTTTTCCTGGCTCCTGCTTTCTTTTCAGAGTGAGGGGCAGAGTCGTCAGCCGCCCAGCAGGAGGTGGAGCCAGCAGTGTGGCAGGCAGGCACAGCCCTATTCACTCCCAGGTGCTATCTCCTCCCTCCACTCTACTTGCAAATGTCGCCATTCAGCAGAGGGCTGACTCAGCCAACCTCCTGGGGGATCCCCAGCCCCTGTCACTCTCAAGCCAGACAGTCAATCCACAAGCATGCCCAGGCACACAGAAGGGTCAGACAAGAGAACAGCTACTCTCTAAAAAGTACTATTCTCCAGCTCAGGATTTAAAAACAACCTCTCCTAAAAGATGTGTTATTAAATGCTGAGCTTAGGGATATCAAACACTCATGTCTTATCTTGTTCCTATGAGAAGATAGGCGGATAGCCATCGGCACCAGCCTCCCCATGTTAGCCTATGGAGCAAGATAACCTTGCAGCAGTGAACACGCAAAATGGCCGTTGTTCACTACCAGAACATGTTACCTGCACTAGTACATGCTCTACCTTTTACATACACTGCACCCTGCCCAGGGGGGTACCTTGGGCCTTCCATAGGGATGACTGACGTGTATAAAAAGGGAAGGGTTAGGCCCGGTCAGTGTGGACACTGGCCAGGCGGACATGGCAGTCCGGGGACTGCAGGCAGGCCTGCGGTGGCAGGCCTGAGACACCATTTTAGGGCTACACAGGTGGGTGGCGCAATCAGCGCTGCAGACCCACTAGTAGCATCTGTCATCACCAGCCCTGGCACACACAGTGCACTTTACTAGGGACTTCAGGGTGATACAGATATGCCAATCAGGTATATCCAATCAATATGATATTTTACACAGGGAGCACTTACACTCTGGCACTGGTTAGCAGTGGCAGAGTGTCCAAAGCATCTAAACCAGCAAAAACGAAATCCATCACAGCATCAAAAATCCAGGTAGCAGAGGCAAAAGATAGGGTAAAAAACCCACGCCAAGGATGTCAGGTCCAACACTGACACATTGCCAAGGTTGGTCTCTAGACATTATGATGTCTGCGGTGATCCAGATTCCGGGGAGGATGAGACTGAATGTGTTTGTGCAGTTGAGAGTGCTGCCATTCCTGAGAAGCAACGGTGCCAAGAATTGCAGAATGATGCGGTGTTGTCTGAAATTATGTTGCTTGTGAGAAATGGTTGGCACTCTAAAAAACAAGCCACAGAAGAGGACAAGGTTTATTGCGGTGTGAAGGATGAATTAAGTACGTGTGGGGATATGTTATGTCGTGGTACACAGTTCATACCTCCAGCCAATCTTCGAGAAAAGCTAATGGGTCTGGCGCATGATTCCCACCTTGGCATGTCTAAAACCAAGGAAAGGCTCGACATACTGGTGGGCTGGGATGGACTTGCAAGTTGAGAGATTAGTGTATGAATGCTTACCCTATTCAATGAGTGAGACATCTAAGAAGGTCAGATTTCAACCCATGGTCTCCAGAGACTCTCCCTCAGGGCCTTGGAGAGAAATAGCTCTCGACATTCTAGGCCCAATCCATGGTGAGAGTCATCAAGTCTTTGTGATTGTGGTTATGGACATGTTTTCCAGGTGGCTTTAAGTATGTTTTAGTTTTGGGGTGGAAACCAAGCACATAGTTACCTTTCTAAGTGGATTGATATCTGCTGAGGGGTATCTTCAGGTGCTCTTACAGACAATGGGGTTCAGTTGGTGCAACAGGAGATGGAACAGTTTCTGGATTCAAGAGAGGTAAGGCACAGAAAGTGCTCTCTGTACCACCCGTAAACAAATGGCATGGTGGAAAGATTTAATGAGTTACTTAAGGAGACCATATCACAGACTAAAGCTAATGGTCTGAACTGGAAGGAGGAATGAAAGTGAAAGGTGGAGTTGTACAGGATGACGCCACACAGCACAACTGGAAAGTCTCCATTTTAACTTTTTAGGGATAGGTCTCCCATCACTGCTGTTGGACCAGCATGGGTGAAAAACTTGAGAGAAGGTATTCATGATTGTGCACCTGATGCGCTTGCAGGCTCTTGGCGTGTGAGGCAAGACAAGAAGGTGCAGGAAAGAAAAATACATTTTGATTACAGGAAAGCTTTGAAAGAAACTGTTGTTGAGGTGGGTGACATGGTGATGAACAAACGTCCTGGGTGGTGTGGTGGTTGTCCCAAGTTCTCGAAACCCATCCGTGTCATCAAGGTTTTTGATAATGCCGTAAGGATGCAAGACCAGAGAATATGAAACCCTGGGAGGATTGTGGTGTGCAAGGGTCCAGGTCTGGTCTGTGAGGATGTGAGTCTTGAACGTGTGGCATGTAAGGAGAGTTCTTCCAAGAAGAGTTCTTCTTCTAAGAGTGACTCCAAGAGGTCTCTGAGGATAGTGTAGAGACCTTCACATTCGAAAGACTTTGTGTAACAAAGATCATAACTTCTTGGGTAAAGATTGCAATTCCTGTTCTGTGTTATATAGTTTGGTTTTAAACTGTTGTTTCATGCACTTGACAAGGTAAATACTGAATTTAAAGGCATCTGGATTTATTGCTTGAACTTTTACGTTTCCCCCCAAAAAATGGCACGCAACCCACAGTTTGGGAAACACTGTCCTATGCCAAGAGGAAGCCTTAGGCCCTCATCCCAACCGGACTGGGGAAACCAATGCAGAGTTACCACATCTGGATCTACAGAGGCCATGGATATTGGTATATCCCAGGTGTGAGAATCAGTGGACTCAGAAAGTGTAACGTGTTGACAGCCTAGAAAATGGGGAATTTCCATGCAAATCAGCATTTGTGTACCTGAGTGCCACATTAAGTCCTCCATTTTTACCCCCCTCTCCACATATTTCGTGAAATTTCAGCTAGTGCTATGTCCAGCTATAGAAACATCACAAGTGCCACTTTCTTGTGTTATAGGAATCCCAATATGGCCAGTACCTCCATTTAACAGCAAATCAGGTTTTAGAAACTAATACTTAAAATACAATTTAATACAAATGAAGTGAGAAATTTGCCACATAATATCCCGTCAGCCCAATAAGCTTCTTGAAGACTTCAGCAATGGTTCATAATAAATACAACTTGTAAAAAACAATAGGTGATTAGTTGTGGAGAATGTGTGTCCCACCCAAGTAATATGTCTCAAAATCCTATAAGGTCAAACTCACAGGCCTGGATTTACAAAGCCTTTGTGTCGCGCAGGCAATGAAAAGGCTTATTTGGAATACAAAACCACACAAGGTCTGATTTGCGTGGCCTTGACTGAGTTTATAAATAAACGTAACACAACACAGCTGCCAGTGCTGAGTTACATAACATTTCAACTTGGGAGGTGTTCCATGGTTGAAGCATGGATGCTCCCGTACATCCACCCATGGACTTTGTTGCATTCCCAGATTTACTACAGCTAGTAAACTTGGGAATGCATAAAAATGTTATTCCTTCCCCAGTGAGTGTAATGAGGGGAAATATCTTTAGTTATCCTTGTTATTTCCTCTTTCCATATGTGCTGCATGCCACAGCACAAAAAGAAAAAGGCAATTGCCTCTAAAGATTGCTTTTTGTGCAGGAAGGGCTCCTTCCTGCACAAAACAATCCTGCTTGTAAAACAGGCACCCTTTACCCTGTTTTGCAAGGGTGGCTACATTGGCTCTAGGCGGCACACAGTGCACCAGCGCAAGGAGAGAACAGAAATGCTCCATATCTTTGTAAATATGGAGTATTTCTGATCTCTCCCTTTCATACAACGCAGCACAGCAACTTTGCTTGCTGCCCTGTATTGTATGAAAGATTAGTAAATATTCCCAGCAGTTTCAATAATACTAAAACTGGGGTCAACCCCTGGTAGCTATGACACAAACAGGCTTAAATTAGGAAATGTCTAAATTGTTTAGTAACACTAAAACAATCAAAAAGTCAGCACACAATTCAAATAAATCCCACAACTAATTTTTTTAAATTAAAAAAAATGTAATATGGAAAATTACACCAAATGGCTACAATCCAATAAGGGGGACTGGAAACATGAATTTATACCATTTGTAGGCAAAACCCACCAAGAAAATAGTTTGTTTGTAATTGACCGGTACCTAAGTGCAATATCTGGCCGACAATGATGGAGTGTCGGTAAGATACACCAAGCGGGTCATCCCAGTCAAAGTGTTAACCTCCTAACTTAGACTCTTTTTAAAATCCTCCAGTGGGGCACGGTTGAAGGTTGTTTGAGGTGAAGTTCTCTCAAAGTCCGATAACCCCTAGACAGGTCCTGCTGAAGCCGCTGGTTTTGGAGGAAAAAGCTATCAGTGGGAAAATTCAAATTTCTCAGCTGTCCCCTCGTCAGGTGGATATTTTTTGTACCTTGTTCTATCTTTAGTTTCTTTTTTAGACCTGTAAATCCTAGAGTGGGACACGCCAGAAGCAGTATCCGACAAACTCCTCTAATAATCAGATTTCGTTGCAGCAAGGTCTTACTAAAACTCTGAAGGTCTTGAAATTCCAAACATTGTCTAAGTCCCTACCTTTCAGACTTCCTGAGCAACTCTTCTAATGCTCCCAGGATCTCCAGCCATGAACAATCCATGTCCAGTTGGAACTGGTCAACACGTTATTCCAGGAAAAAGGTCTCTTGCAGATTCTGATGTTCCTATACCCACGCAGGAGGTCAGCCAAATTGACCCTGGAGTCCATTTCTTAGTCCTGTGAAGAAGTGGGAGCTGGTCCAGTCTTTCAGGTCTTCACACACATTACAGACAGCAGAATCAGTCCACTTCTCTGTAGAGCTTCTGAGGAGCTTGGATTGAGGTGCTACATTTGGGTGGGAGTGAATCTTGTACACTCCCTGATCAATGGGCTTGCAGTTCAAATAGTTCTAAAAGGAAAATCTTTCCCTCTTTGCAACACATCATGTTTGCCTTGCTGCAAACTATCCCACAGTGCATACCTCTCAGTAAAATACAACATATCACAATCTTTCTGAAGGTGGAGCGAGCTTGTGGCACAACTAGGTTTGTATCTAGGGCACTGAGCAGCCCCCTCCCACTCCGCCACTTCAAATTGATTCTGGAGCCAGCTCCTTCCTCCACTGAGAGTAAAGCCAGGAGGCCACCGTGCAGTTTGGGATCTGAAGACCACTCTTCTCCAGGCTTCTCTTATCATTAAAGTATAAAACACTGGTCTCACCTTGTCCCTTTTAAGTTCCTGGGCCCTCCTTAATTGCTTTGCTTGAGTTAGGCTGGGTCACATTCCTCACCCAAGCTAATTTCTTTGCTCTGAGAGCAGTAGTTCACACCTCCCTCATTAAAGGCAACACTGCTCCGGCAAGGTCAGTAATGGCAGGCTAAGCCTCCAGTGGCTTCAAGCAGGAAAAGTTTTTTTTTAAAGTTACTTTAACTGTATATTTATTTATTGTAAATCTAGCTTCAGCATTGAATTGGATTTCTAATAAATATTCAAATCAGTGGATAAACCATCTCTGTAGCGTATTCCAAACCAAAGATTGTTAATTAGCACATGAACTGTACTTTAGCTTTTACTCCATAGAACCAGCCCTAACAAGGAAAAAAACTTTTGGGAGCCAGTCACTGTAGAAGCATGCATATACTCAATTATTACATGTTACACTTTTAAATACCAGGCATCCTACCTTGTGGGTTACAAGGTCAGCTTAGGCGTGACTTAATATTTAAAAACAGGGTTACCCTAGTATAGAATGGTTTAATTTAACAGGTTTGTTTGCAGGTTTAACGGCTGCAGCAGTCAGGCTACACAGGTAGGCCTGAAGCCATGTTTTTCTTGCCAGCCTTGTGGATGGCAAAATATGTGTTGCAGTCCAGGTGACATTTTCCCTTCAATGCCACTGTGTATTTCCTGCACCACCAACTGTGGCCCTACTGGTCAATTGTGGATTAGCCAATTTTACCCTGTTCTAGCAGTCAGAGCACACCCACTGGGGATTGCACAGCAGCAGTATCCCAGTGTGCAGAGTTGATAAAAAAAATGCAATAAAAGTTAACAAAAATGGAACTGGCCGCTAAAAAAAGAGGCATTTTCACACACTTTGATGGAAATTACCATCTTTTGCAAGGTATTACCCAGAGTTTTGCCTTTCATTTACTAAACCCGATTTTCTTGGCCACAGGACACTGCACGCTTTATCCCTGTCAACCAGTGGTAAAATGCTTGTTCTCTCTCTTTCAATCCTGTTAAACTTGGCATACATCTTATGGGCAGATTTAATTTACTTGTAATTCTCTACTATATGACACTACATGTACCCAGGGCAGGTAATAAATACTACAGATGAAGAGCATCAGTAATTATGTCACCCACTAAAGTAGCATTGTAGAACTCGATCTCCAAGCCTGCCGCTTCAGCCTGAGTGTGCAGTTTTAAACTGCCTTTTTAAATTGTCCAAATCACCCCTTCGACATACATAAACCTTACTTTTTATTATCTATAAGTCACCATTAGGTAGGGCTTATAGCCCAACAAAAAAGGGTGCATGGTATTTGAAAGTAGGCCATGTAGAAATTAATGTTTTACATATCCCTGCAGTGTAAATTCCCCTAAAGTCATTTTATTTCATTGTGGCAAGGCTGGCTCACTTGTAAGAAAACACTGGGTTACATTATAAGTATTGATAATGCTTAGTTTCAGTTTGGGAGCAGCTAGAAAAATGATGCAAGTACTCATTTTCATGGTAATTTAAAGTCCACCTTAATGGTAAAGCCACATTCTTTCTTACCAGTAAAGAAAAAGACACTTTTAGAAAGTTGTCCCGTGGTGTCTAAAACCAAATGGCCTTTTTGCCAGTGTCTGTCACCTGGCTACTGATTACTTTCCTGTGGTGAGGTGTGTATTGCTCCCAGACAGTGGACAAAGAGCCATCTGTGTGAGGAGGAAGTTTCCTTTCTTAACAGGGTGGCCTGTGGGTTGTGCCTAGCCTCTTCATGAGCTTCAAAGGATGCCTGCCCCGTTGCTGGCAGATGAAGCTCACACCTAGGCCTACTTCCTTTTGTGTTTTGTCTTTCTAATCATGCAAGCTCCATATCCAGCTGCAGTAGGAAGCTTCCCATAACTGGTTTAGAGGGTGGACAAAGGATTGCCCCAACTCACAAGCTGGCACCATGGACGTCATCTGGGAGTAGTCAGGGGTCGCAGCTGTGACCTCTATCTTGCTCCCTGCTACTTCTGGCACATCCTTTGCAACCCCTGGCCTCCAAGGAGGCAAAGGCTTTCCCCCTGTGAAGCCAGGGGTTGAAAGGAATTGCCAGGAGTAGCAGGGAGCAAGCTAGAAGTCAAAGCTACAACCCCTGACTACTCCCAAATTACGACCATGGCTGGCACTAGGCACAAACGCCCCAGAATTCTCCTCAGAACACTCCTGAACTGGTGAATCAGAAGAAGGACTGCCCTGCTTTCTGAATCCTGCAGAAGAAGGACTGTCCTGCTGTCTGAATGCTGAAGGAAGACTGGAGCTGCTTGTCTGGAACCCAGGACCCCAGGAGTGACTTCAAGAGTCAGTTGGCTGACCTCCTGTTTGAGTTACAGTGACGAAACAAACTTAGAAAGGACCTTTCCTGCTTTACAGCTGACAGGTTCCATCTGGATCTGACCTCGTCCCCTGATGGCCTTCACCAACGGCTTCTCTTGGTTCAATGAGCTCAGAGGCTTTAAGGTCTCTCAACGATAAGAGTGAATGCACCCTTCAAGTTGCCCCAGATAAATTATGGGGTGCTTACACATGTTACAAGTGTAGACAGGCGTTTCTTGATAGCCCCACCACAGTGATCAATAAGACGAGCCCTCCCATTTCAACTCGCAAATTCAAGTTGCAAGGAGGACTTATCAATGCGAGATCACTCAGTAAACACTGTCAAGATATCAGGGACTTAATTCTGGACATGCAGCTCGATTTCTTGTTCATTACAGAATCTTGGCTGAAAGAATGGTCCAACCCGGACATAGCCATCGCACTTCCTCCTAACTACAATATTTATATATTTATAGGAAGGACAGGACAGATGGCAGAGGAGGCGGACTGGCCATCATCATTCATGACTCTCTCTCCTGCTCCACTCTAGACCTAGCCTCCTTCAAAGGCGCAGAACGCCTAGGTTTCTGTATTTCTCTGGATGCCTCACTGTCATTTTCAGGGGTCCTTATCTACCGTCCGCCTGGACAAAGCGCCACCTTCATAGACTCGCTAGGAGACGCCTTAAGCCAGCCACTTCTCAAATACGCTAATTTTACAATGCTAGGGGATTTTAATCTCCATTTGGAATCCAAAGGTTCTCCTGGTACGGACAATTTCCTTCAAATAATTGAACTCCTCACTCTAAAACAACTGGTTGAGCACCCCACCCACCAGGCTGGCCACATCCTAGATGGGATCTGTTCCAACTTCACTGCACTTACGGCGAATCCCCCCATCCCATTAATCTAGACAGACCATCACATGATCCCACTCACCTTAGTGTACTCAACAACAGAAAGCCTTGACCACACCTCTTTCTTACTCTAAACCCTGTTGTCAATGGTCCAAACTCATGAATAACCCTAAGCTTTTGCCCCTTGCCCAGGGACACAGACCAATTCTCACAGGCAACCCGAACCAAGACTCATGCCACTTCCATACTTGGCTCTCCACCATATGCAATGATTTAGCGCCCTTAGAGTTTCACGATAGGAAAGGAAAGAGGAAACCAAAAACTCAGAGACCACCCTGGTTTACTCCTGAGCTAGCTAAAGAACAATATCATTGCAAGCAACAAGAACGTAAATGGAGAAAGTCCTACATTGCTGATGATAGGCTAGCTTCAAAAGCATGTAGAAGACTTTACCATTTCCATATTAAAACTACCAAAAAAGTATACTATTCAAAAGTTATACTGGAATCTAAACTCGATCAAAAATCAACTTTTAAAATTATCAACTCCTTCATGAATTCGAAAGGACTACAGAAAGACCTACCCCCCTCACAGACTCTGTGCAACAATATCTCTAGTTATTTCGAAGACAAGATTTCCAAAATACTAAAAAACTTCCCCCTCACCCCTTCTAACACAGAGACTGAAGCCCCAAATCCGGGTCCGGCTACCTTGGGTTTTTCAACTTTTTTTTTTTTTTTTTTTTTTTGAAAAAGTTTTTATTGAGCAACAATTCGGTCACAAGTATGGGCCTACAACCACCCGGGCCGGCCGCTAGGTACATAAGGAAATATACACATATCAAGGTTGCAGTCCGTTCCCGGGGCACTGCCCCGCAGTGGCTCAAGATAGTTCTCGAAGAACAGCAGGCGTCAGTCCAACAGTAACAGAAACAAAAAGAAAAACAAGAAAAACAAAAGGCGAGTTACGAGGTATACCAGTGCGGTTCAGGCTCCCCCCGGGAAACTCCAGTCAGAACATTTGAGCAATCCGCTAAAGAGAGGAGTACCGGGAGGCCGGGGACGGAGGGGGGGGGGGAAGGGGGTCAAGGGAGATGAACGTCCCTATATAGTTGTTACAAAAAGCGCCAGGAGCCGTCAAGGGTCAGGGGGACATGGCGATATCAGTGTCTACCAGGGGGGGCGTACAGATGCCTCCGCGATACGCGTTCCATTGACCCCAAATTCTACCCCATGCCCCCGGCTTGCCACGGGCCACATACACTGTCTTCTCCCGAAACATACACCAGTCCATATTCTCCTTCCATACTGACACGGTGGGCGGCCGTTGAGCGCCCCAAAGTTGCGCTATATCCCTCTTGGCAATCATGTTCCCTAGGGCCGCCCACCGAGTCTGAGCCGCGTTGTAGTCATTGGGCTCCCACACATTCAGGACACAGCGACGCACCTCCGGCAGCAGTACAACCCCGGTGACCTGCCCCATAACCGTGTGGACCCGGCGCCAATAGTCCGCCACCTCGCGACACTCCCAAAGGATATGAAGAAAGGTGGCGCTGAGCCCGCAGCCTCGTTTACAGAGCCCGTCGTCGGAAAATCCCATCGCGACCAAGCGCGGACCCGTAACATACACCCGGTGGAGAATCTTGAGCTGTACCAACCGGAGACGAGCCGGGATGGCAACCTCCTTGGGGGACGACAGTGCAGACTGCCAGTCTTCGTCATCCAATTCGACCCCGTCCCCAGTCCAAGCCTCCCGAAGGCGCACCAGGAGATCCGCCCGGTGATTAATCAATTTTTTATAAATTAAAGAAATAGTACTATCAGGGACATGTCCGTCAAGTACGCGGTCCTCGAGGGGCGAGGAAACAGGGATCTTGGTCCCCTCCCCGAAGACCGAGAGCAGGGCGTGTCGAACCTGGGCGTAGCGGAAGAACTCCCTGTCGGTCAGCTCGTATTCGGCCTGGAGCACCACGAAAGTCTTGACCGTGCCCTTGTGCCACAGGTCTCCCACTTTGCTGATACCAATCGTGTCCCACTGGTCAAACCCCTTGGTGGTCCACAAGCTGC
The DNA here is from genome assembly GCF_964204655.1 of Triturus cristatus. Lineage (NCBI taxonomy): Eukaryota > Metazoa > Chordata > Amphibia > Caudata > Salamandridae > Triturus > Triturus cristatus. The sequence goes on along the minus strand of NC_140589.1, from coordinate 714,272,891 downwards.
CCAGGCGGTCGGAGGCAAACAAGGGAGTAGCACATGTCATTCGCTCACTCCAGCCCATGGCCGCAGTGGCAGCCCTCCAGGTCCGCACAGCAATCTTGGTAGGACCCGTAAGGGTCCGGTCAGCCAGGCGGGAATAAAGTGCCCTGTTGTAGTTCCCGCCGGGAAGCAGGAACTTGTCCATCTCATACGCCGGATTCAAGCCGGGCGCATACACGGCGTGGTTAATGGCAGATAGCTGCGAGGCCCAATAGTACCTGCGAATGTCAGGAAGCGCGATGCCCCCGTCATACCAGGGGAGAGTGAGCTTAGCAAGAGCAATACGCGCCCGGCCGTTCCACACCAGTCTCCTCTGCAGGCTCTCCACCTCCCGAAAGTAAGCCACTGGGATAACGTCGAAGGAGTTCTGGAGTGCATAGAGGAACCTGGGAAGGGACATCATTTTAAACAGCGCGGCCCGACCCAGCGGGGACAGGGGCAACCTGCACCACCGGGCCGTGTCCTCACGCAGTCGCCGAAGTGGAAGCAGAAGATTCTGCTCGTAGCGAGCCACCGGGTCCAGCGAAACGTATATCCCCAGGTACTTAAAGCCGCTCAGAGATATTTGAATCGGGAGCCGAGGCGGCAAGAGAGGAGGACCACCAGCGATGGGATAAACGCAGGATTTAGACCAATTGATCGTGAGACCCGAATTGTTCCCAAAGGAGGTCAGAACGTCAAAGAGGACGTTGAGTGACTGCCGCGGTGAGGTGAGATACAGGAGAATGTCGTCCGCATACAGCGAGACCCGATCTTCAAAGCCCGGGCCCCACCGGATCCCTCTAAGCGAGGGCTCCCAACGGAGCCAGGCAGCGAGTGGCTCCAGGGCGAGAGCAAAAAGCAACGGGGACAACGGGCACCCCTGCCTCGTGCCCCTGCCGAGGGCAAAGGGCCGAGAGACCCGCCCATTCACCACCACTTGAGCCATGGGTCCCGTGTAAAGGAGCCTCACCCAGCCAATAAATCCCTCTCCAAAGCCGAATTTATCCAAGACGGCCCAGAGGAACGGCCACTCAATAGTGTCAAATGCCATCGTGGCATCCAAAGAAACCAGCACGGCCGGTTCGGAGAGGAACTCCGCCCTGGCGAGGACCCCGTGCAGACGCCGCAAGTTAAGAGCGGTGTTGCGGTGCGGGATAAAGCCGCATTGGTCCGGATGAATAAGATCGCACACGACACTCAACAATCGATTGGCCAGGACTTTCGCCAGGATTTTAGGCTCCGCATTGAGCAGTGAAATAGGCCGGTAAGAGGTACAGCGGTCACGCGGCTTGCCCTCCTTGGGAAGAACGACTATAGTGGCCAAGCGCTGGTCGGCCGGAAGGGAACCCGCCGCAAGAGAGTCGCGGAACATGCGGCCGAGGAAGGGCGCAAGCTTATCAGGACGCAATTTGTAAAGCTCAATGGGCAGACCGTTAGGACCCATAGCCTTGCCCGAGCGAAGGGAACGAATCGCGGTCGCTATTTCATCCGACGATAAGGGGGCGTCCAGCCGCTCCCGGTCCTCAGCGGACAGGCCGGGCAGAGCAATATCTCTCAGTAGGAGGCGAGAGTCATCCTCGTCCCTGTCAGTCACCGGGGAGTACACCGCCCGGAGGTGGTCAGCGAAGCATTCCACAATCTCATCCGGCTCAGTCACACACCCACCATCCGCAGCACGCAACTCGGGGACCACACGATTCACTCTCTCCTTTTTGTCCAGCCACGCAATCAACTTTCCCGCCTTGTCCCCCGCGTCATACAATCGGCCCTGCTGCTCCCTATACATAGTTTTTGCCGCGTCAGTGACCAGGGATCTATATTCGAACTGTTTCAGGCTAAGGGCATGTAGCCCGTCCGGAGTAACATTCGCCTCCAAGGCCGACTCCAGCCCCGAGACGTCAGTCTCCAGCTTCACCACCGCCTCGCTCCTAACCTTCTTGGCCACCACTATCTGGGCGAGGGCGTGTCCGCGTATAACAGTTTTAAAGGCTTCCCAAAGCGACAACGCAGACGACACCGACCCCTCGTTTTCACTGAAGTATTGGTCCATGGCCTTAACCAGGCTGTCACGAGTCACAGGGTCCCGCAGGTACCAGGGGTTAATGGGAGCTATCCGCCCTGCGGACCGCGACCCGGTGTCAAAGAGAAGCCACAGCGGAGAATGGTCGGAGATACCACGCGCCAGGTGTCTGACCTCTCGAATCCGACCAGTCTGCGCCGCTGGCATTAGGAAGTAGTCTAACCTGGAGAGACTCCCATGCGCCCCCGAATGAAAGGTGAACTGGCACTGGGTCGGATGCATTAGTCTCCAACTATCCACCAAGCCGAAGGTCTCCAACATCCCACCCAGCCATGACTGGGCAGCGGGGAGGGTCCTCGGTGGGTGACGATCCAGTTCACCCGACACCACAGAATTAAAGTCCCCGCCCAGGAGCAGGAGGCCGTCCGGGAGGTCAAGCAGCATTCGACCCAAATCAGCAAAGGTGGAGTTCTGGAGGCCCGGGGGGACGTAGACTGAAACCAGGGTAAGGGGCTGCCCCTCCCACCTCCCAATCAGACACACATAGCGCCCTCTGTCATCCGAGACTATCCTCGTGATCTCCACCGGAAGGGAGGTTCGCAGGAGAATGCCCACCCCCCTGGAGCCAGTTGTGAAACCAGAATGGGCTACGAGGCGGTATCCCCCCCTGTTCATCGCATGGCAGACATTACCGACCAAATGCGTCTCCTGGAGAAACACCACATCAGGAGTCAAACGGCGCAAATATTGCAGTACAACACCCCGCTTAATACGGTCCCCCAACCCATTGACGTTCCACGACATAAGCCTCAACCCGTCTCCCCCCATCCCCTCCAATAGATCAAGAGGCCCCCAGCCCGCAGCACCGCTCCCAAATATGGATAAAAATCAATTCCTCGCCCTATAAACAAAAAACACACAACTAAACAACCCCTCTTCCCCCCCAACCCCACCCCAAGTCCACCGCCCCCCACCCTGCACCCCTGCGGGCCTAAGACCCCCCCCAACTTGCAGTGTGCCTGTCGCCCCACTAACCCCATTCTACAAAAAGACCCCGGAGGAGGAAAGGGACCCGAACCCGCCCGCACCCCTCACGGGTCCTGGTAAAACACAGTATGCAAAAGAAGTAAGACCCAACTGTACAGTGCAAAAACGCAAAAGCAAGGACCAAAGGTCAGTCTAAGGGGACCCGTCACCTGCGGTGCCCCCAGAGGGCCCGGGCCGGCCGCCCCCGTCCGGCAGCGAGTCCAACCAGTCACTTGCGGCCACAGGAGTGTCAAAAAAGACTGTCCGCTCTCCATGCTCCACTCGAAGTTTCGCCGGGTAGAGCATCGAATACTTCAGGCCTAGCTCGCGGAGACGGCGCTTCACCCCCTGGAATCCCATCCGCTGTTTCTGGACCAGTTGCGTGAAGTCCGGGTAAAAGTTGATGGTCGAGTTCTCGTAGCGGACCGGGCCACGGGTCCGTGAAGCCTGCAGAATAGCATCGCGGTCCCTGTAGTGGAACAGTTTAGCCACGATAGGCCTCGGGGGGGCCCCCGGCCGCGGCCGGCCGCCAGGAACTCGATGGGCCCGCTCCACAGCGAAGAATTTACTTAGGCCAACCGGGGACAGCTGCTGCAGGATAAGTTCCTCGACCACGAGGTCCACCGGGCGGCTGTCGGAGGACTCCGGTACCCCAATGATACGGATATTGTTGCGTCGGGCCCGTCCCTCGAAGTCCTCAAGCCGCCGGGCCATATGGTCGTTGACCACTCTTATGTCCCCAAGCGCGGCCCGCAGATCCGACACCTCCGCACCCAGGGTGGAGGTCCGTGTATCAAGGGCCTGGACCTTCTCGTTGGTTTTAGAGAGGTCGGCCCGAATCAGGGTGACGTCGATCGCGACAGTGTCGATCTTACGGGCCAGGGCCTCATATTGCGTCGCGATAGTTTCCCTGATGCCCTCGATGGCGCCCATAATGTCCTGTAGGGAAGGTTCCGCAGCGACGGTCGTGCCTCCCCCCGCAGCCTCCGGGGAGAGGCCAGCAGCGCCAGGGGACCCCCTGCCCTGGGTATAGCGGTCCATGTTGTTGCTCTGGACCGCTCCACCGCGTAGTGAAGCCTTGGTCTTGCGCCCCTCCGGACCCCCTTTGCCCGCCATGTGAGCGCCGTCACTCGATGGGACCTCCGATCAAGGGGCGCACGGGTGCCAGCGAAAGGGCCACAAACTGTCGGTGTAGGGGTCGGAGGCGTCAGACCCGCCAGCAGCAGATGGAAGCAAACCTCGGGCAGAGGCCCAAGAGGCACCTCGCCACCTTGAGCACGCACGCCAGCTGATCTCCTGAAGGCCAAAATCGAAACCGAAAGTACTGAATCGGTAACTGGCACCGCGCTGAGGCCGCTGTTGTTCAATTGCAGCCCGGCCCCACGGGTCACCTTCACCCCGGCCACCTCCGTCGGGTGGGTCCCAAAAGTTCCGGCGACGATAACTCAGGATTCCCAGGTCCGATTAGAATTTTGAAAAGAGATATATAGTCAGCCGGTCTTCATCTCTCAGATTCCATACACCCAATCAGGATATTCTCAGGATTTATTCCGAGGAGCAGAAAGGGTCCGGGGAGCCCTGTGCTCACGCGACCATCTTGGATGCGCGCTAGGCTCCTCCTCCGGTTTTTCAACTTTTAAACCGGTTTCACTGGAATCTACCCTCAAGGCTATAATGACCTGCAAATCAGGATCCCCACTGGATGCCTGTCCCCCCATGATCCTACACAAACTTATTGACGTAATCAACCCGGTCATAAATCAAATGGTTAATTCCTCATTAAATACAGGTATTGTCCCAGACGACTGGAAACTTGCCCTGGTCAAACCCCTAAAAACAAAACAAAATGTGGATGCATCGGTCCTCTCTAACTTACGGCCCATCTCGCTGCTCCCGGCACTGGGCAAAATTACGGAGAGGTTCGTGCTCAAAGAACTCTCAAACTTCATTGAAACTAACAACATTCTTCACCCTCAACAATCTGGCTTCCGTCCTAGACACTCAACGGAGTCTGCCCTCCTAGAGATCACAGAGGTGCTAAAAACCCTCGCAGACTCGGGTAAGAAAGCCGTCCTGATCCTCCTGGATCTTTCCGCCGCGTTCGATACTATCTCCCATGACATCCTTCTCGCAAGACTCGAACACGGCGGCATCACGGGTACCGCCCTGGCATGGATCAGATCTTTTCTTACCAACCGTAGACAAACTGTTTCGCTAGGCCCCTTTCTCTCCACGGTGTAACGCCCTGAACGTCTCAGGATCGTTTAACAGACACGACAATGAGGACGCAACCACTTGTGAAGGGTTAGTTCTTTTAATGAAGGCAAATAAAATACAAAGAACAAACAAAAGTTATAGTCACTGGAATCCTCCAGGCTAAGTACGTTACCAGCCCACAGCACGGATGGTCCTAACCGTCCTCTGCATATACGCCGATCCCGGCGTATGCCAACAGAGGGCAGAAATGAAATGGCCGACAATGCCAATCGGTAGGCTGTGAGGGGCACGAAGAGTGTTGGGGAGAATTGAGGAGTCAGGGAAACACCCAGCCGGGATCTCTACCTGAAGGGAGCAGCCGCTCAACCTCTTCCTCAGACTGCACCGGGACGCGGAGTCACCTCCTGGTGATGCGTCACCGATACCCCAATCACAAGCAAGAAGACTGAACCGAGAGCAGCCGCTCGATCGATCCTGTGGACTTCCGAGTCTGTAACGCGGCAAACACCTCCTGGTGTGCGTTACAGCTGGCAGTCCCTGTGTCTCTGGTCGGGCTGGGAGTTACGACTCCAACCAGCAAAAGCGCCACTGCGCTTGGACTCAGCCGAGTCAAAAAGCGAAGCTCAATGGTTGACCGGTAGAGCTTCCGGGTCCTTCACAGGTGACGATGGGGCAAGACACGGCCCAGGGAGTAACGACTCGACCTACCTCCGTTCTTGCCTTACTGGAGCACCACTCCGGAACACTGCTCTTCACGAAGCAGGTACGTCGGTGTAAACACAATATCCGACAGCCTTGTACCTCCCGGTTCCTCCCTTTATAGGGCGTGTTTCCCTTGAGTTATGTAACAGCTCTCCTGTTTACATAAGGGCGTGTTTCCCTTGTATGACAGGAATTCTTGACACACGGAGAAGACCATAACTACAGGAGTCCCCCAGGGCTCCTCCTTGAGCCCTCTGTTATTTAACATTTATATGGCCCCCCCTTATCTTCCTTATAAAATCCTTTGGAATCGAAGTCACCTCATATGCCGACGACACCCAAATGATCGTCTCTCTGGACAAAAATAATACCGATGCCGAAACTAATTTTAAAACTTGTCTTTCTCAAGTCATACAATAGATGAAGAACAACCATCTACAATGTAACACCGACAAAACTGAAATCTTACCCATTGGCACTAATGTTACCTTCATCCCTGATAGTTGGTGGCCGGAAGGCACCTCCCCCCCACCAGAGATGGGTAAAGTAGCCAGAAACTTAGGGGTCAAGTTTGACTCCGCCCTATCTTTTCAACCCCATGCTCTAACCACGGCAGGTACCTGCTTCAGTTTAATGAGGTCTCTGAAGAAATTCTTTGATCTCATTCCACTGGCAGCCAAGAAATCAGTCACAGTTGCCCTAGTCCTCTCGCGCTTGGACTACTGCAACAGCCTGCTAGCGGGTACTAACAAATCTACAATAAAAAGATTGCAAGTGGCTCAAAACGCTGTAGCCCGTCTGGTTTTAAGGCTCCCACGCAGATCCTCAGCATCCTCGGCGCTCAAAACCCTGCATTGGCTTCCCATCCATAAAAGAATCCTCTTTAAGATTCTCTTGATCACCTATAAAGCCACCTGCAGGTCAGGGCCCAGGTACCTTTCAGCACGTTTCTCCCCCCACACCACCACCAGGACTCTTAGATCTTCCTCAGCTAATCTCCTAAAACCACCCCATTTTAAACTCATTACTAAAGGAGGCAAAACGGTCGACTACCTTGGTTCCAAAGCATGGAATGCACTCCCTATTAGCCTACGATTTCAGGAATCTGAATCCCTCTTTAGGAAGGCATTAAAAACTTGGATATACAATATCCCAGATGACCACTGCTTCGCGCTAATCTAAATTTTCTTCCATCTTGAATTTCCTTCCCAGCTTCCCTTACCTTGTTTCCTCAGCGCCAGGAGGCTCCTTGCGGAGTGACAGTTTGCGCTTTATAAATGCATACTTACATTACATTACATTACAATGCCCAACAGCCATCGATCAACTCCGAGACCTTGCACAGTAGCTCCCTGTCATCATTGATCCACTCCTCAAATCCCGCTTGCAGCTTGGCCCACTGACGACTAGTTCAAGACAACTGTTTGTCCATAACACTTTCTAAGTCTGAAGGTTACATTCCACCAGAACGAACCTGGTCCCTGTTTCCAACCGGCGACTTATTCCAGCCGGCCTTAAAGTTTGACTTTGACCCTGTCTTGCACGACCAGATATCCGCAGTGGAGTGTTGTGCTTTTAGGTTCTATTTTTAACTCAAAATTTAAAAATGTATATCTTTGTCATTTTTTGTGTCATTCTATTGATTAAAATATTTTCTATTTTTCTAAATTGGTATAGGGATTTTCTTGTGTTTTGTTTCCACTTTATTACTCTTTGAGTACTGTATAAATACTTTACACATTTCCTCAAAGTTGAGTCTAACTGCAACGTGCCAAGTTATCTGACAGTGAGCACGGGTATATTTAGTGACTATAGTGGTCCATCCTGAGAAGGATTGTGATTATTATTTGAGGTGGGTTCTCATCCCTTTAGCTAATCCTCTAATTTCTTACACCATTCAAGAACAAGAAGTGTATGTGAGGTCAAAGATTAAGGACAATCAAGCAACTGAAAATGTAAGCTTTATGTATAGCGAGGTTACAGTTTAAAAGCCTCTCTCTACAAGCACATCAAATGTGTCAGCTACCTTCTAAAAGGAAATAAAGACACAATGTCTAGTAAAAATGCTTCCACTGGATGTTGCAAGGCCATTGACAGTGATATCACACATCCTTTGCCCCCTAATGACATCGCAGTCTTGGACTACTAGTCCAACCCTCAGGTTCTTTATAGCCTATTTACTGCTGATGGGCTAGGTAATGGGCAAGTAGTGGAACCCACAGAAAGTAAATAGGGCTTGCCGGTGTTAAAATGTATAAAGCCACATAATGTTTCCCCAGATACTTCAGAGAGAAGGGTGAATGGGATGTTCATGTCATCGTAAGGCAAGTCCTATCAACAGTGATAGTGAGGACAGCAGCGGTGATGGGGCTATTTGGGGAAGTGTCATGTCTTCCTCTCCATCCACACTGGAGAGCACCTCTTGTGCATTGCGTCCTTCCCAGGAAAAGGCTATCATGGGTCACTTTTTGTGACGCAACAGCGGCGTAAAAAATGCGCCATGTTGCTCCCTATTTACAAAGTGACGCATCTAGGCAGATGCATCCCTTTGTAAACCCCTGTGCCACATTATACCTGCGCCAGGTATAATGTATGCATGGTGGGCATTACCTCGCAAAAAGCCTTGTAGAAGTGACGCATTGAAATCTATAAAATTTCAGTGCGCCACTTCTATATCTTGCGCCTGCCTCACAGCAGATGTAAGACTGACACAGGCCCTTTCACATGGGGCTTTCCCCATGTGAAAGGACACATTGCTGGAGCTGCGTCTGTTTTTATACACACCCCAGCAATGCACCACTTTTGCGCCTACAGATACGTCTGAAAAACTGACATATCTGTAACTGCTTGCGACATGGATCACTGCACTTTAAATATGGTGCATCCATCTTGTCGCAAAGAGGGTGCAGTGAACACTGTTGCATCGCTGTTTTCACGCAGCAATGCAATAGTTTTCATAAATGAAGCCCATAATTTCAAAGACTGTGCTGACATGCAGGGCAGCTGGATCTTGCTGTGAGCTCAAGAATTGTTTGAACTCACAGGTGAAGTGAAGTTTGACTTCAATACCGGTTGGATTTTGAGGCTAGTGGGTCTACGGTTTAAAGACAATGAAGAGTCATCTGTGGAAACTCAATGACGTTATGTGTGCGATTGTATTTGGTTTTGCAGGTTTCTGGCAGCCTAGGACAAAGAGGAGTTTGCACCACATCAATCTCCTGGTGATATCTCTCGCCCTGCAAGGTTTATTACTGGGACAATTGTGCAGGGCTACACACTATGGTGTTGCAAACTCGAGGAAAGTGTGTCTCAATGGCAATGATAATGTTTCTACAGAGAGATAGCACACACATCAAAGTAAAGACAACACTTGCCTTAGTGCACTTCTGTAGAACAAACCAACAGAAAAAGACAAATAAGGCAAACCTAATAGAGAATGCATGTAAGGAACAAACAGACATTGTTTATTGTCTGCATCTGGAGGGATACAAAGCTAAGTGCAACAGTGTAGCAAACTGTATACCAGTCCACCATCACAACCCAGATGGGACAACGTGTATTCTGTTTCCTGATGTTCTAGCACTGATCACAGTTGGGGCACTTACATAAAAGTATAGTATCCCTGAGAGATGAGGGGAATCTGAAGTACAATTTGGGGCCACTAGCAATGACTCAGTCCTGAAAAGGCTGCAGTTCACCCAAGAAGGTGTTGACATAGTAAGCTGGGACACAGGGGTACTGCCGATGGTCGGCCAGGCCAGCCCCAGTGAATGAGTGAGGAACTGTTCAAGGTGTCGTTTCCAATAGGTGAAGAGATGGTGGCAAGAGAGACTCTTCCAGCAGAAATCATAGTGACATAGACAGTTTCCTAGTGAACACCAGCGTTTGTCCTGGGCAACTGAGTGCGCCAGAAAAAGCAGTCTTAGTTGCCCTGGAGATCACAGCAGCAGCTCTCTGCTGGGACAGTACAGGGTCAGCAATTGAGGTGATACAGCTTTATGGAAGAAGACACTACCCAAGATGTCCATACATCTCAGTGTGTCTCTCAGGCCTTGGCTGATGAACGTGGCTGGTTCTACCCTGACCTTGCAGAGAAAGGTGCAGCAACAACTCTTTCAAATGTCTTCTCTCAACCAGCACCAGCAGAAGAAGTTAAAATACTTGGCAACAGAGTTCTCACATACCTTCTTCTCTCCATGGATGAGTGTCAGCAAGACTAGCGAATCTGAGTTAATGGCAGACTTTACAATCCAGTGGGGTCTGGGTCTGAGCACTACGAGTGGGCTCGCTCCTCGTTTGATGGATATTACAGTTTGGGAAACAAACCACTTGACTTGAGGGCCATGTGGTATTCCTCAGTTCTGGATGAATTATTGAGGCAACTTGACCACTTTAGTCTAGAAGTCAATCCAGATCTGTTCATACCCATGCACAGCTCTAGGTGAGCCAAGCAAGACAAACCAGCCATGTAACCAGGGCCGTTCCTAGCGCTGTAGCCAATCCATTGAGCTCTCCTGAAAATGGGTTTGCTCTGATCTCGTTAGATTTAGGGCCTCCTTTACAGTATTTTGACACATGGCAGCCCAGCAAGTCTTTCTGCTGCACTGCTGTGCATCAAAATAAAAGTGCAGGAATGCGCCATATCTACAAGATACGGTTTATTCTTGTCCTTTTCCCCTGCACCGGCGCACAAACAGCAGCTGTGCACCAGCGCAGACACCCTTGTGTCATTTTGCAAGGGTGCCTGCACTGAGAAGATGATTGTTTTTGTGCAGGAATGCAGCACGCATCGAAAGAGGAAAAAACTAGGAGGAATAAAAGTATTTCTCATTGTTGCACCTCCTTATTAGGATTCTGACGCATTCCCAGGTTTACGAAATGTTATAAATCCGGGAATGTGACAGGTTCCATGGATGGTGGGTGGGAACACCCACAGCAACACCAATGTAACGCTCCTTTCACGCAGAGTTATGCGTGAAAGAAAAACATATTTACAAGGCCATTAAAAGTCCCACAGGGTGACTTTACATGGCTTTGTAAATATGGGGAAGCCCATTGCGCTGCTGGTGCGTCAATAAAAGAGACGCACCGACGGCGCAAAGGGCTTGTAAATAAGCCCCATTGTCTAGAGCAGGCGTGTAGTGCACCGCTCTTCTTTCTGTACAGTGGACAGTCTCCACATCCCTTGTCTCAGAGAAAGCAATCCAGAGCCAATGGTAGGTACAAGAACCCCATTACATTTACCTGCTTATACCTTCTGACAGTGCTTTGAGTGAAATGAAAAAAGTGTGAGGGAGCTCTAAAGAAGCGTATCTAAGTATCTTTTCAAAGAGACATGGCCTCTGTAATGATGGGTGTGGCTTAAAACTTGCAAATTAAAATATGTGCTTCACTGAGCATGCTACCTGACCTGTATTTGGGTGCCTGCCCTTGAGTTTTCTAATGTTGCATCCAGACATGTAACACAACAATTGGCATACACTCCGAACAAGTCAGACATATTGTCTTTGCCAATGCCTCGTAGCACTATCGAATAAATAAATAACAACAATGATTTTGTTGTGAATAATTCGGATTTACATTGTTTCAATTCAAAATATACAAGACTGTGAATTAAACATTACTAAGGTATGTGGAAGATGTAGTGGTCTTTGGAATGTCTCAGTCATTCCCGTTCTCCCCTGTGCACCTCTTTCCTCTGAAATCTCTCACTGTTAGCCAATCAATGGCCTTTTTTCTCCATACTCGTGACCTCCATCTTTCCACCCTCTCCTTTTGCATGTGCTTCCTTTCATCCCCTCCAGTTAACCAGCTCCCCACACAACACCACTCGCTCACCCGGAAGCATTGCATTTTCCTTTCCTCTGGTGCTGTCAATATTTCGAAAGCTGGGCATGGCCTTCATTCATGCTGTTATGGAAATACATTTATAATTGGCACATATTCGTCATCGCACTGCGTTCTGTACAGAGGCCAAGGATTCGATTCACATACAGTCTGAATTCCTTTACGGCCCACTCAGGCACTTTCTTCAGCTTCGGCACCAGCACTCTCAATCGATCCCTGCCATAAATACCCTCGCACAACCTGAACTCACTCAGAGACCCACCAGACACTCAGTTCACCATATGTGCTACTCAATAGTCATATGTTGCATGAAAAAATCAATATCTCGAAAAAGCAAATACTTTCAGGTTATACAAGATGAAGTAAAACATGTCAAATGAAATCACAGACTGCATCGCTGACATGGATTACCTTAAAGCCTTTTACAGTCGTTTTTTAATGCGCTGCACAAGAGTCATATTACATGAAACAATCTTCAGAAACTCCATATCTAGAAAAAGCACATGCTTTTAGGTTATACGGGAGGAAGTGAAATATGTTAAATGAAAACATAGACAGCCTCACTCACATAAACTACCTTAGAGCTTTTTACAGTCATTCTTCAATGCGCTACACAAGAGTTATATATTGCGACAAACAATCTTCAGAAACTCAGGGGCATGTTTACAAGGGAAGTGTCGGAGTGAGGATTTAGCCTTCCTGGCTTAACGCCTCACTTCTCCACTTCAGAAACGAAGGGCTGCACCATATTTACAAGAATATGGTGCTGCCCTGCGTTTCCCCCTGCGCTACACTTAGCAGCCTAGCGCCAACGCAGGCACCCTTGTGCAAGGGTGTTTGTGTGCAGGTGAAGATTGTTTATGTGCAGGAAGGTGTCCCTTCCTGCACAAAAACAATCTTTAAAAAAACGAAAACTTTATTTATATTGTTGGCATACATTCACAATTCTGCATAGCATTCAATCAACTAGTACATCTTCACAATTGTTACTTCAAATACTGACAAGACTACGTATAGTATAGGAACATAGGCAAGGGGCATCCTTAATGATCACGTTTCGAGGAAGGATCTCATGCATCACTAATTTGCTCCTGTTGGCGTATGTAGGTAAGGAAAGGTTCCCAAATGACACAGGGTCTGGATCTTGAGGGCATCAAGTCCCAGTTGCAAGACAGCTGTTCATGACAGAAAGCAATGTCTGTTAACCAGTCTTTTGGTTTGGGCGCCTGAGTGCCAGTCCAGCATATTGTGACCCTACGTTTTGCGAGGATAGCAAGGCGGTAAATCTGCGGGAACTTTTGGGTATCTCAGCTACGTATCCCAACAGGCCGAGGAGGGGGAAGGGAGCTAATTGAAGTTGTATGATGTCCCCTGTCACCCGGAAGATCTCCACCCAATATGCGGCTACTGCTGGGCATTGCCAAGCAAGATGCAAGATGTCTGCTGATCCCACATGGCATCGTGTGCATTGAGAGTCTGGTGATAAGCCCATTTTGTGCAATAACATTGTAGTGTGGTAGGTACTGTGTAGGAAGTTGAGGTGGATGAGACGTAGCCTGTAGTTTAGAGACCGTAATTGGAGTTGGCCACATCAGAAGGACCAGTCAGTCAGTCAAAACCACTTTATTCGATTATTAAAAATCATAAAAGTATGCTATACAGATACAAAGATATAAAAAAAAAAAACCAAATAGGGTCTGAGGGCAAATATTTAGAGACCTTCGAGGATTCCTAATCCCCCTTCCTAAGTATTTCAATACACAAAAGGGATCCGAGGTCTATTATGCAACCCTTGATATAAATTCAAGACAGTTGACTCATAGCAAATTTATGCCAACGGTAAATTAGTATAGGTAAGCATGTGAGAGAATGAAGACAAACAAGAGGTGAAGCAAAAAAGAGCTTGATCTAAGGATAATCAGCATCCCATCATTACACTCTGAAAGTGCCCAGTGTCATCATCTGGGGTACCAAACAACTCTTCTCAGAAACCTCATATAATATCGAGGTCATACGAATGAGTTGTATCCTCTTATCAAGAAACCATCCAGAAAAAGAGGGAAAAATAGGAAGCTAATTAGAGTGCAATGAAACAAAAAGATATTTTTTGTATTTATCAGTGTTCGTAAAAAAGAATACACAATTGACTAGCACTAGGTATATATATTTCTAAACTGTGCCCCATCAATCGTATTTCTATCTAAAAACAGTGTGAGAACAGAAAGAAAGAAAAGGCAGGTAAACAACGTTTGCTGCCCACTATTTGGTCGACATGTTTCAGCCTTCGGGAAGACTCTCCCTGGCTTTCTTCAGGACCTCATGCTCAAAGTCCCTGATGTGGACTTTGGAAAAGAAGAATGGGTTACTACTATACCCTCGTATTTGTTGTCCAATTCCTCAATGTGATTGCTGATGTTAACTGACATCTAAAAAACGGAAAAATCAACAAAACAATAAATTACATTGGGAAGTGAATTCATACAGATAATCACATGAGATATATTGCTTCAAAACGTCTGTTTCCTCACTCTTCTGAAAATCGCCATAAAAGATTCCAAATATCATGCTTACCAAACAACATCTGGGACTTTGAGCATGAGGTCCTGAAGAACACTGATAAATACAAAAAATATCTTTTTGTTTCATTGCACTCTAATTAGCTTCCTATTTTTCCCTCTTTTTCTGGATGGTTTCTTGATAAGAGGATAGCGTCTCAATGTTAGACAGCCACTGGATTTTGTTCCTATAATCTAAACTTAGGCAGTCCTTTAGGATTTTATGGTTGAGCGAGAGGTTCGGATTTAGCCATGTTTTTATCCATAATAATAATGGTGCTAATTTAATGATGTCTGTTATATAACCAATCCCAAGTTCCAAGTGAACTGAATAGGAAGCTGTAGATTGTGGGAGGCCAAGAAGAGAGCGCAAAAATTTGTTTTCCTCCGTCTGAATCACATCATGCTTAATATAGCCCCAGATTGATGCCCCATACCTAACAATAGAAATAGTTTTGGCCTTGTAAATGGTTAAAATTGCCTCTACTGGTTTCCCACCCAGTCTTTTTGCGAAGCCCAATACTGCCCCACCAGAGTTTCTCGCGGAGTTTACTTTTAATAAAAGCTGGGGGGACCAGGAGCCATTGTCATCGAAGACTACTCCTAAGTAGGTGAATACTCTCACGTGTGAGATTTCTTCTCCCCCACAAAAAAAGGGCTTAACCTTATTTTTTGCCCGGCCCAGTGACATCACGTGAGATTTGTTATTGTTAACTACCAGGTCCAGGTTTTTCATGAACTCCCCAAACGAGTCCAACAGTTTCTGCAGGGCCAAGGGGGTCCTGGCCAGGAGAACAGCATCGTCCGCGTATAGGAGGACCGGGATCGGGGTACTTCCCATACGCGGAATGTCCAGCGTTGCTAACACCAGGCTATGTTCCAGGGCGTTAATATATAATGTAAATAGCATAGGGGCTAAAATACATCCCTGTCTCACCCCTCTGCTGGATTTAAAACTGGACGTACATTTCCCCTCAGCCGTCATCCTAATGGAGGCGTTTAGGTCTTTATGGAGCTCAGCTAAAAAATACACGAGCGACCTATCAAGCCCCAATTCCAGCAGCATTGTCCACAGCTTAGACCTATTAACAAGGTCAAAAGCTGTGGACAAGTCCATAAAACCCAAATAAATTGAGCCACTAGCCGCCTTGGTATACTTGGCTGTAATTAGGAGAAGGTTCAGGCATTGATCCTCTGTACTCCGCCCAGCTCTAAAGCCGTATTGGGCGTCTGACAGAATGTTATTGTTTGAGGCCCACCCCGTTATCCTAGCTAGAATAACTTTCCCCAAGATCTTTATAGAGGAATCCAGCAAGGAAATTGGCCTGTAACATCTCGGGTCTGCCCTTTGACCTTTCTTAAAGATCGGAATGATAACCGACCGAGACCATGATTTTGGGAATCCAACGCAAGCCGCATTATTAAAGACATTAGTCAATATATTGGCCCAAAACAAAGGATTGGCCTTGTACATATCGGTTGGCACTCCGTCTGGTCCAGGGGCCTTCTTTCCAGCTGAGTCTTCAATTGCCTTAATGACCTCTCCTATATGAAACCTAACTGGCGTAGATGTGGGTACCAGGTCTTGACCCATAAAAGGTTCTAAATCGAGGTGACTACCATATATAGCTTCAAAGTGGCTCAACCAATCCTCCTCTGCAATGTTAGTTTCCAACACATTATTCTTAATGTTAGAAAATAAGGGCGTATTAATAATTGACCAAAATTTTGCACTGTCCTTTAGAGTAGCTTTGTCCATAAGATCCGCCCAGGCGTTATGTTTAATTTCTTTTTTCCTATCCTCCAGTATTTTCTTGTGATCTCTTCTAAGCTGAGACACCAGAGTTTTGTTCCTCGGGCGTGCCTGAAGAGCTTTTTTAAGGCAATTGTAGGATTTGGTGCATTTATGGTCAAACCAGCCGTTGGCTGGACTATTAATTGCAGAACTACAGTTACGAGTTAATTCGTTTGCCACTTTAAGACAAATGGATTCGAACGAGGAGATAACTTGCTTCCCCAATGCTTGTTGATCTCCACAAATTTCTAAATCCGTAGCCGCCTCAGTAGTAATAATATTAAAAAACTCCTCTGGAATTATCTTACTCCAGTTTAGCCTCCTTCCCTGGTCTTTTGTCCTCACTTCAACAACCATCAAGGAGGGTATGGATGTATTTAAAAAAGAGAAACCATCAAACAATTCGATTGTCACAGGGTTATGGTCGCTAAAAGTTGACTGTATAGCGTTATAAAATACTACATAATTTAAAAGGCAAGGAGAAAGAAAAATGTAGTCAATTATTGTGTTACTATCTCTACCTATAAATGTTGGAACCCGTGTCCTTTGGTCGGAGAAGCATGGTTCATACAATTCATTTTCGGATAAAAGTTTCTCCAGTGCTTCCCCTTTTTTTGAGTGCTCAAAGTGTTGTGGGGTAGTATATTCTGGCCCATCAGTATCAATTACCAAACAATCATGACTACATAAGTGCACATTAAAATCACCTAACAAGATAAAATGACAAAAAGTGGTTTGCTTTTTAACATAACTTTTCAAAAAATCTGACAACCAGGTCAAATGAAAATTCAGTGAATCCCCTTGCTGAGAGTTATAACAATTTACTAACAATAATTTCATACAGTTAGCAAATTTAAATTCCAGAATAAGGAAATTATTCGATATACAAGGTATCCTAATAGCTGACCCTCTTACATTCACCGATACCAAAACCATTAAACCCCCTATGGCCCTCCCGGACGATGATTTTTTTGCAGGGACAAAATGGGACGTAAAGCCGTCCAACCAAAAGTCACAGTCAATTTCCCAGGTCTCTTGAAAAGCCATGATATCATAGTCCCTCAAGAAATTTAACCAGGAGGGTATATCTCTCTTAGAACGCATGCCCGCCACATTCCAAGTTAACATCTTAAGGTTAGCCCCCTTTGAGTTCCTATTTGACAATGGTCTACAATTGTTACCAGCAGGATTCGTGGGTACTTGAACATTTTCCTGAGGCTCCAAACCGGCGCAAGGCTTATCCCTAGAGCCCTCGGTAGCCTCTCGTCAATCACACAAATCCAAGGAAGAAAATACCTCAAAGCGATTTCGAGTAGGAGCAGTGGGTCCAAAGTTAAAAAAATTATCGTTTACTGGGCCCTGGTCGGGAAATGGCATTGGTGTGATCAATGGTCTATAATTTCTCAAGTTTAAGCTATGTGAGGGAACACTGGGGGGAAGATTATAAAAGAAACCAAGAGGACGCGCCTTGATGCTATTTACATCTTGTGCCAATGAAGCAGCCCTCAATAAGACTGTAGCCACATGCTGTGGGTGTCTAAAGTTAACTATTATACAATCACCAACACAGGATTTTTTCGAAGGCCCAATCCAACTCACTCGTCTAGTGCTTAGGATTTCATTATCAAGATTTAACGGAAATCCACACTTTCTGTGCAACCAGGATACCGTTTTGGATTTGAGAGAGTCATGAGATTCCTTGTGCATAGGAGTTGATTGACTATCCTGGGGGGGTACATTAGTTAAAATCACAGCGTAAGGGGAACATGCCGGGGGTAGATTTATAAACCTACTTTTCTTTGTCTCCTGGCTGTTCAATGACGCAACCAACCCCGTGGGGGCCAAAGTGGCAGTTCTTTGTGCAAAGGTGGGCTCTGATAGAACTGGCACGGAAGTAATGGCAGGCTGGGGGGGATGATGCAGGTTAGCTACTCTGGCTACATTCTCCTGCCCAACTACTCCCGTCGATTTGATGTTGCTATCTAACAATTTTAGATGTTTAGAAAGCAAGCCTCCCAGCTTCTTGACCTCATCGGCCATAGTGTCTAATATCCGTACTAGGGGTTGCACTAACTGGTTTAACTTAGCAACAATTATATCCTCCATGGAGCGTAATAGTACGGACAATTGATCCGGGTGTGTTAAGCTGTTGCCCACATTACTGTCTGCATAAGAATTCGAGGTCTCATCTAAATTGGCCTGTACAGATTCGCTAATCTCAACCCTTTTTCTGGACTTCTCTCCCCCCCCTTTTATTATGCTGCTTTCTGCAGTTCCTCACTGGCCTAGCATCAAGGATGACTTCATCACAACTTCCCCCCGGAATAAATGTATTACAGGCCGGCAGATCCTTATGAACCTGAGCTGTGACCAATAAGGCAGCTGGAGTGGCCTGCTCACTGCTGCCATGGTCTGGCGGGCTCACTATAGGAGTATGAGGAACAATGGGGCTCGGTAGGGGACTGTCCATTCCCAGAGAGGCCCTACGGTCGCTATTTATTTTGTTAACCTTTTTCACCAGGTAGTTATCAAGAGGGCCTGACCCCAAGGTACATGAGTCCCTCGAACCTGTAGGCATTGTGGAGGTTAGTTGAAATATTATATGTTAACAGCAATAAAATACAATGTACCTCACAAACACCAACAGGGCAATATAGGGTAATAATGATTTACCTACAACGATGAACACCTCTAATGCCAGATAAATCCGTACAAAGTACTAAGGGGATGGCCCAGCCCAGCCACGGCCAGTCCCGGACTGTCACAGACTGTCCCGCCCTTGTCCCGGGCTTCTCCCGGCGCCGACCCGCGCGCGGACCCACGATGCGGGGGCACAGCAGAAATTAATGCGCCTCCAGGCGCGAAACGAAGTCCGGCGTGTTCCGGGTCCGCCGCTAGGGCAGTAGGGAGTTGGAGTCCGGGGCCGGTAAATGAGAACAGGCTGCCAAGAACCACGCGAAGACCAGCGACGCTGTAGGCACAGCCCCACCACAGGTAAGTGAAGCTCAGGCACTCCGGGTCAGCAGAGGTCCTCCCGCTCTGTCAGGGGCACAGCAGAAATTTATGCGCCTCCAGGCGCGAAACGAAGTCCGGCGTGTTCCGGGTCCGCCGCTAGGGCAGTAGGGAGTTGGAGTCCGGGGCCGGTAAATGAGAACAAGCTGCCAAGAACCACGCGAAGACCAGCGACGCTGTAGGCACAGCCCCACCACAGGTAAGTGAAGCTCAGGCACTCCGGGTCAGCAGAGGACCTCCCCTTCAGCAGAGGTCCTCCCCTGTTTCTCGAATGCCGCTAGATGCAAAGCCAAGAGCCCTGGCCCTGTCCAGCCTCTTCCGGGTGATGACGGGCTGCTGGCAAGCTCCTCGCTCCTGGGGGGAGCACTGAAGGCACTGGTAGCTTGTGGGACAGGCAGTCCCCGACGATAAAGAAAGATTTTGGCGTTGTGCATCTGTGAGAGGAAGGTTGAGGTCTTTCCCCCCATGTCTCGCGAGCCGGCGTCAGTGTGACCGGCGAGGTGTTTTGCATACTCCGGTATAGGGACATGATAAGTTTCCGCTTTGAGGTGGCAGTGTAGGTGTATTCCAGTGTGGGGAGGGTCTCTGGGGGTGCTGGGAATGTTGGGAAGAGTTCCCGACATGTCACGCGTAGTTGGTAATATAAGAGTGTGTCCAGCGGTGTGGTGGGTACTGTCGGTGGGTCACAGAAAGAGTCCCCCAGAAGGAGATCTGCAAAGGTGTGCATGTTCAGCCTGTCCGCCAGGCTGCAAGCGCCCCTGTCTTGTAGAGGTGGTATTTGAACAGATGGGGCGTAGAGAATAGGCAGATTAGCGCACCGCGCTAACCCATTCCACGCCCATCTCATGCACTGTGAGGTGTCTATTTCAGAAATGGGCCTTCTATATGGAGCAAATATAGCTGTGGATAGGGGCCAAGGGGAAACTGTGTCTATCTCTATTGCGACGTGGGGCTGAAATGCTGTGGGGTGTGTCCAGTAATGTAGGAAGTGCGCCTGGGCGCAAAGTGCATATAATTGTAGATCTGGTGTGCCTAGTCTGCCCTGCAGCTGCGGCAGGGCCAGCAATTCGTATTTGACCCTGGGTTGTTTTCCCGCCCATACCAATCGATGAGGTTAGATCTCAGTCATTTGAAAAAGGCCTGTGTGATGGGAGTGGGAATATTAATGAATAGGTAACGGAACTTCGGCAGAACTACCATCTTTGTAATGGCGATCTGGCCCGCTACAGATAGAGGTAGCTTCGTCCATAGAGGAATTCGTACCTCAAACCATGCCATTGCTTTGCCAAAGTTTGCCTGCCACAGCTACCTGCTGAGGTATATTCCTAGATATTTACCTGGCCCTGTTGCCCACTGAAGAGGGTATTCTACAGGAAATGGGGTTGTAGCTTCCGTTAGTGGAAATAGTATTTATTTGCTCCAGTTTATCTGGACTCCCGTCAAGGCGCCAAAATGAATGAGTTCGCGGATTAAGGGAGACAAGTTTTGTTCCGGTTAGATTACGTAGAGTGTAATATCGTCCGCATATAGGGACACTGTGAGGCTACGGGTTGTTAATCCCACCCCTTGGATCACGTGATGTTGCCGAATGTGTGCAGCCAGAGGCTCCATTGCAATGGCGAAAAGCAGGGGTGAGAGGGGGCACCCCTGACGTGTGCCTCTCCTGACTGAAAATGGTTCCGATACCTGCCCATTTAACCGTACGGGGCGACTGGAAGTGTATATAGGAGATGGATTTGTGCAAAGCAGATAGGGCCGAGGCCCATTCTGGCCAGGAGGGGGAATAAGAAGTCCCATTCTAATGTATCGAACTCTTTGGTCGCGTCAAGTAATGCTGTCAGTGGTATGGTGTGAGGGTGTAGATAATGCATTACTGCAAACATAGACCGGAGATTATGTGCTGTATAGCGGTCCGGTATGAAACCAGACGGGTCTGGCCTGATCATTACCGGGAGCAATATTTGTAATGTTTTCGCTAGCACTTACGCAAATATTTTATTATCACCGTTGATGAGTGAAAGAGGCCTGTAGGAGTCACATTGCTCTGCAGGCTTGATGGGCTTAAGCAGCGCGAATATCACCGCCTCCCGCATAGATGGTGGTAGCGAACCCACCTCCAGTGCATCGCGATACACCTCAAGCAGTTGGGGAACTAAGATATTGAAGTATTCTTTATAGAAGGACGCAGGCAGTCCGTCCAAGCCCGTAGCCTTTTCCGGGGAGAGGCCGGCAAAGGCCTGTTGCACCTCCTCAGCGGTAATAGGGAAGTCCAGGAATTCACGATGGGAGTTAGAGAGCCACACCAATTCGATGGCATCGAAATATGTTTGTAGGTCCAGCAGAGAAGCACCCTGAGAGATGGAATATAGCTGGGTGAAAAAGTCTGCCATAATGCCTAGGGGATCGGGTGTGTAGGAGCAACGTTGGCCCTCTGGGTCTATTAGGCCTGTAATGTAAGACGACGCCCTGTGGCCTCTTGAGCAGCCTGGCGAGCGTCTTGCCCGGGCGGTCGCCTCGGCCATATCTGCGCGCCTGCGCTTCTCTACCTAGGAATTTGATTTCAGTAGCTGCTTCCTCTTGATAGGACGCCAGTTTATCACAGATGTCGGCTAAAATGTTGGGGTCGTCGGAGTGGAGGAATTGAGTCTCGAGTGCGGAAATCTCAGATTCAAGAGTTGAGAGTGTGCCTTGGATGGCTTTGAGTACCCCGTGCTGCTTAGCAATGCACTCTCCTCGGATAACCACTTTAAAGGCATCCCAAAGTGTGGCTGGGGATCTTACTGACCCAGTGTTCTGTGCAAAGTACTCCTCGATGGCAACGTGTATCTCCTCTCAAAAGACTTCGTCCCTGAGTGCGTTCGGAGGCAATCACCAGGAGAACATGCGAGTTGGTGCGTGCGGGAGATACAATGTCAACAAAACAAGTGTATGATCGGAGAGGGTGTGGGGTAAGTGAGAAACTGTAGGGTTCCATTTGAGTAGAGTTTTGGACGGTAACTAGTAGTTGATTCTTGACCATGCTCTGTGCTGTAGGGAGAAACAGGTGCCCTTGCACGTGTTTGGGTGTGCGTCGCGCCATAAATCTAAGAGGTGATTGTCCGTGATAAGTGTCATGAGTGTGGATGCCGCTTGCGGATGAGGCCGTCTGGAGCTCCCTGCCCGGTCCATGTCATCTATGAGCGGAACGTTGAAGTCTCCCCACCAGAGCACTGTTTGTGGCTTGGTGCTGGCTATTCGTTGCCAATCATTGGCGAAAAATGTCGGATCATCTGTGTTGGGTCCATAAACGGTGGACAGGATGACAGGATGGTCATGGAGCCTGCCTGCTACAATAATGTAGCGCCCTTCTGCATCACAAATGTGTTGGTCTGTGGACCAAGCAAGGTCTTTGCGTATTAAAATGCATACTCCCCTGGCGTAATTAGAGTAAGAGGAGACATATGCGAGATCCCAGCCACGAGCAAGTAGGGCCAGCAGCTTATTGCTAGCTAGATGCGCTTCTTGGAGGATGCAAATGTCTATAGCATGTCTAACTAAATAAGCATGTACAAGACATATCTTCCTTGCATCGTTGAGCTCCCTTATGTTCCAAGACAATAATTTGACCTAGGTCTTTTTAGCCATGCGCAGTTAGTAGATGTTCGGTGTTGCAGTTGTACCCACGGTGCATCAGCGTGCTTTTGTGAGACCAGTGTAGGGTTGTGCGAAAATGTACATCTGCGCCAACAGCTTTGGTATTAACAACAACCTTAAGGTAACAATCCCTCAACAATCCCCCGCCCCAAACCTCCTCCGTCCCACTCCAACCCCCCAATTAGGTTGGGATACATCCCAGGGGGTGGTGGAGTCACCGCAGGGTCTACCCGCCTGGAGGCTGGGTGGCTGAGTGTGATCATATTATGGGAGCCCACCCAACCCCAGCATGCTGATATGTCCCAATGAGTTTATGATACACTTAGCTGAGTCTTCCGCCCTCCGAAGGTTCAGAGATGTTAATTGTGTCGATGGTCTGCTCCCGAGATCCGTGCACTCACCCCGTAGACCTATAGGTGTGGCGATTAATCATTGTCACTGAGCGGCGCTTCTGCTGTGGACAAGCTGTCTTGGCCTTCTCGTGAGTGTTCTTTTTGTGCCTGTTTGGCAAATTTAAGCGCCAGTTTCGGGTCTGTGAAGTCGCTTTTCCTGCCGTTCAGTGTGATTTTGAGCTTTGCTGAATAGAGCATGGCATATGTGACGTTGTTTTTCCACAGAAGTTGTTTCACCTGTAAAACCTCTCGAAGTGCTGCCTGCACCGCCAAGGTGAAATCCGGGAAGAAAGATATGGCGTCTCCCTTGTATTGGATAGATCCTCGCTCCCTAACCTGCCGCAGGATGGTGTCGCAGTCTTTGTAGTTCAATAAGCGGACCACTATGGGGCGAAGGGGTGCCCTCGGCGGAGGTCACGGACCCAGCGATCTGTGTGCTTTTTCAACGATGAAGACCGGCGGCAGGTCCGCGGCGAAGAGATCACACAGCATAGTTTCGACTAAATCTTCCATCCGTGAGATGGCTGCGGATTCAGGAATACCCGTTATGCGGAGGTTATTGCTCATTGAGCAGGCTTCAAGGTCTTCATTTTTTTTGCTTTATCAGTTCTAGTATTTTGTCAATTTTTAGCATGTGTTCAGCAGTGACTGTTTGGTTGTCTTCTGCTTCCAAAATTCTGGCCTCCACGTCCTCGAGCCGGTTGTAGTGTTCGTCCACCCTGTTCTTGACTCTGTCTAGGCTGGAGGAGAGCATGTCCAGTTTTGCATCTATGTTTCGCAGACTGGCTCTGACGTCCAGCAATATGGCCTTTAGACCTTGTGCCTGATCTTCAGGCGCACTGTCCTCCGGGAGTTGCAACGCAGTGTTTTTATCAGGTTCTGCTTCAGCTTGTCGAGTGCTGCGTGTTTTATCAAAGTTAAGCTTTGATTGTCTGCCCTCCGTTTTCCCCCATAATCGCAAGTGTAAGAGTCGCTGATTGCCGGATTTGAAGCTTGATAGGGTGGCTTCTCGTTGTCCCGCTTTGTCCCTGCAGCAGTGGTCACTAGGCACCCTCAATGTACCGTCAGCGCCCCCCCGGCCTCCCAGGCTGTGCAGCTGACGACTAGTGGGATGGTGTTGGGGTTACGAGAGTCGTGCTGACTGCTGATCTGATTGCTTGACTATGTCCCTCCCCCGGACTTGATCCTGGTCCACTTACCGCTCTATGGCAGCTGCTCGGGCGCAGATTGAAGCCTACAATGTCCTGGGCCAGCAGTATATTTTAAACAGTAGCTTGGGGGCTAAGGCGCCTCTCCTTGTATGTCTTAGGAGGGGATGGTTCCTCACCTGACAGTGGCCACAAGTTAATTGTACTCTGTCCCGGTACCTCCCGCTGTTCAGAAATGGGGAAACCAGAGGTGGCTATTTTTCCCAGGAGTAGAGGGCGGTTGTTGAAGCACAGATTTTGGGCACTCAATCCCGATCTGCACTCAGCGGCACAGTCTACGTGCGCAATGTGCGCTGAGGCCACTGGGGCGCAGGCTGTCACACCTGCAGGCGGCGCAGACTTCTCGGCCTCCGGGTCCGCAGTCTATGAGGCTGGGCGATGTCCCCGTTATTCCGCCAGGTACTCAGGCCCCCTCGTGGAGGATTACCTGGTCCCGGGAGTCTCTTGTAGCGCAGAACTCCTCCGGCGCCTGCAGGTTAAGTTGTCCGGCCCGATCTCACTGCGCCCGCACACATCAATCGGGCCCGCACGGCGACACGGATCCGGCTCACAGCCTGACGATGCGGATATCTTGTCCCGTTCACTGGAGGAAGGCTAGCAGGAGTCCGCTCCCCGCCCCAACCCCGCTGAGTCTACAGCGCCACGGGGCCTCCATCGCAACTCCTGCTGTGCGAACGCGGGTCGCTTGTGATCTCGTCCGGTAGCAAGCTTCCAGGATGTGGTCGGGGGCAGGATGATGACCTCCCGCCGATGCCCCCGGCGTACCCCGGGTATCGTGTGGCAGTTTCAGGGTTGGATGGCCCCTGATACGGCTTATTTCTGTCAGATAATTAACACAGCCAGCGGAGCTCGCCTACAAAGCAGCCGTCTCGCACCGCGGTGAAGCCACGCCCCCCCACAAAAACAATCTTTAAATGCCGTTTTGTAACTTCTATGTGTGCTGCTTAATGCAGCACACATAGAAGTTGCAAAACAGCATACAACATTTTTTATTATTTATGTGCAGGAAGGGTGACCTTCCTGAACATAAACAATTATTGGCCTTTTGCTGTTTTCATGTTTTCTGCACAACGCAGCACACATGAAAACAGCAAAAACGAGGAGAAATGAAACATTTAACCTTGTTGCGCCAGGGTAAGACCAGGTTTTCCCTGGTCTTAATTCTGGCGCTGCCTCCTATTCACGCCTCCCTTGTAAATAGGTGGCAGCATCAAAATGAATGGGAGTTGCGGTGGCACGCCCACAGCAGCACCCATTGCCGACCCGTTTCACGCTAGGCATAGCATGAAAGGGTGTCTTATTTACAAGTCAGCGTTAATAAGGTGAATCCCCTATTGCCTCAGGAACGTTGTAAAAATTGACGTTCCCGTGGCGATAGGGGCTTGTAAATATGCTCCTTAATATCTAGAAAAAGCAAATACTTTTAATTTATACAAGAGGAAGTAAAATATGTAAAATGAAAACACAGACTGCATCACTCACATAAACTACCTTAGAGCTTTTTACAGTCCTTCTTCAATGCGCTACACAAGACTCATATATTGCATAAAAAAATCTTCAGAAACTCAATATCTCGAAAAAGCGAATACTTTTAGGTTATACACAATGAAGTGAAATATGTCAGATGAAAACACAGACTGCATCGCTGACATGGATTACCTTACGGTTTTTACAGTCATTCTTCAATGCTTTCGTCTGTTAAAGATAAGGACATGAACATACGGACCACAATGGACCCATTCTGAGGTCAGTTTTTAATTACTGTCGGGTCGGAGATCTGGCATAACCTTCCCCACTTAAAGCCCTACCTTTTGCAGCGATGAAGGTTCAGTCCTCAGGGAGAGATGTAGTTCTTAGATATCACAGGTTTCCCTACATTTTTGTAGGGGGCAACTATTACATAATCTATAAGCCAAATGGTGAGGTAGAAAAACTGATGTAGACGTCCCTGTATGCTTGTTGTATTTGCTGTGGTGCTTGCAAAAGGTGACATGGTGTGTCACTCGGGGCTTGAGTACAAAAGGGATAGCTACATTTATCACTAAAGGAGGAGAATAGAGGGAGAAACCAGCAGGCCGGTGGTTCGTTTAAGCATGCTTTAAAACCATTTGTTTTTGCATTGTTTATTTAGAAGCGCTGCAAGTAGGAACAGAAATAAACTCCCCCACCACCCCCGCGGAGACACGGGCCCCCACCCTACCAGCCCTAAAAAATGCCCAGTAGCCAGTCCGGCCCTGGAAACCACTGAAATGCAAACTCCTAGATAGTGCTGTTGCCAACAAAAGTACTCCAGGGAAAGGACTAAAGGGAACTTGATTGTGGGAGTAGTGGGCCCCAATAAAGTCCTGCTTCACGAATGATGTGTGGGCATGTACAAGAGTGTTCATTTAAAAGGACTAAGCACAATCACCCACTGATTGGGAGCATGCTTCATCATGCAGTCCCCTCCTTGCACGTGTGGAATCATGCCAACACGTATGGGCTCAGCCCCGTATAGAGCGGCAGTTATACGTCAAACTTTTTATTTGTTGGATAAGGCACCTTGTTCAGTGGTCAACTGATCCTCTTTAGTTGGTATGTCAAGAAAAAGAGAGGAGCAGAGATATGGTCAAAACTATCTACTAGTTGGCAAACACAAGTTATTCTTGTCACTAGTTGGCAGAATCAAAAATGATAATTGCAGGGAATTCCTTAGACCCTGCTAGGAGGTCAACATGTTTCTGCCAACTCAATGTTGCCCGCACACAGGTCTAGTCCATCCTTTGGGACAGAACCCCTTGTGTACTGCTGTTATTGACTACGTATCGCTAAGGAGGTATCAATGGTCAGTATAGTAAACTGAAAGGTGTTGAGATAATAAAACGTTAGCCAAACCTAAAAACAATGACATTCCATATACTGAATCGGAATGTCTTGGTCTATAAGTGGTCTGTTTACCACTATCTATGGCAACCTGTAGCAACATGAACACAAGGGGCACAATGTAAGAAAGAGACTTAAAGTGACAGACGCCACAGTCATTGTCAAATCACCTGGGCCCTATTTCAAGTGGTTCCAAAATCATTGATCATGCATTCGTTCTGTGTCATGATATGTGTGAGTTTTAATTGTGGAAGAGTAGGTCGCACACTGCTCGTCACACCAGCAAGTTGCCCCAAAGGACTGTGGGAAATGTAGTGGCGACGGCGGGTACGCCTATGCCACGAAATGTAAATAGAACAGTATGTGTTGCGTTAGCCATCCCTGGACACGTGTTTCGAGGTAGTTGCCTCTCGTCAGCAGGGAGCAGGTCAATGTAAGGGGGTGCCGTGTGGACTGCCAAAATGTAATTAAAAGCAGGTCAAGTACCTCTCCTGGCGCGCAGGTGCAGACCAAGGCTCGTCAGCCCGTTAGCTCAAGGAAGCCGTTTAAATTGTGGAAGAGTAGGTCGCACACTGCTCGTCACACCAGCAAGTTGCCCCAAAGGACTGTGGGAAATGTAGTGGCGACGGCGGGTACGCCTATGCCACGAAATGTAAATAGAACAGTATATGTTGCGTTAGCCATCCCTGGACACGTGTTTCGAGGTAGTTGCCTCTCGTCAGCAGGGAGCAGGTCAATGTAAGGGGGTGCCGTGTGGACTGCCAAAATGTAATTAAAAGCAGGTCAAGTACCTCTCCTGGCGCGCAGGTGCAGACCAAGGCTCGTCAGCCCGTTAGCTCAAGGAAGCCGTTTAAATTGTGGAAGAGTAGGTCGCACACTGCTCGTCACACCAGCAAGTTGCCCCAAAGGACTGTGGGAAATGTAGTGGCGACGGCGGGTACGCCTATGCCACGAAATGTAAATAGAACAGTATGTGTTGCGTTAGCCATCCCTGGACACGTGTTTCGAGGTAGTTGCCTCTCGTCAGCAGGGAGCAGGTCAATGTAAGGGGGTGCCGTGTGGACTGCCAAAATGTAATTAAAAGCAGGTCAAGTACCTCTCCTGGCGGGCAGGTGCAGACCAAGGCTCGTCAGCCCGTTAGCTCAAGGAAGCCGTTTAAATTGTGGAAGAGTAGGTCGCACACTGCTCGTCACACCAGCAAGTTGCCCCAAAGGACTGTGGGAAATGTAGTGGCGACGGCGGGTACGCCTATGCCACGAAATGTAAATAGAACAGTATGTGTTGCGTTAGCCATCCCTGGACACGTGTTTCGAGGTAGTTGCCTCTCGTCAGCAGGGAGCAGGTCAATGTAAGGGGGTGCCGTGTGGACTGCCAAAATGTAATTAAAAGCAGGTCAAGTACCTCTCCTGGCGCGCAGGTGCAGACCAAGGCTCGTCAGCCCGTTAGCTCAAGGAAGCCGTTTAAATTGTGGAAGAGTAGGTCGCACACTGCTCGTCACACCAGCAAGTTGCCCCAAAGGACTGTGGGAAATGTAGTGGCGACGGCGGGTACGCCTATGCCACGAAATGTAAATAGAACAGTATGTGTTGCGTTAGCCATCCCTGGACACGTGTTTCGAGGTAGTTGCCTCTCGTCAGCAGGGAGCAGGTCAATGTAAGGGGGTGCCGTGTGGACTGCCAAAATGTAATTAAAAGCAGGTCAAGTACCTCTCCTGGCGCGCAGGTGCAGACCAAGGCTCGTCAGCCCGTTAGCTCAAGGAAGCCGTTTAAATTGTGGAAGAGTAGGTTGCACACTGCTCGTCACACCAGCAAGTTGCCCCAAAGGACTGTGGGAAATGTAGTGGCGACGGCGGGTACGCCTATGCCACGAAATGTAAATAGAACAGTATGTGTTGCGTTAGCCATCCCTGGACACGTGTTTCGAGGTAGTTGCCTCTCGTCAGCAGGGAGCAGGTCAATGTAAGGGGGTGCCGTGTGGACTGCCAAAATGTAATTAAAAGCAGGTCAAGTACCTCTCCTGGCGCGCAGGTGCAGACCAAGGCTCGTCAGCCCGTTAGCTCAAGGAAGCCGTTTAAATTGTGGAAGAGTAAGTCGCACACTGCTCGTCACACCAGCAAGTTGCCCCAAAGGACTGTGGGAAATGTAGTGGCGACGGCGGGTACGCCTATGCCACGAAATGTAAATAGAACAGTATGTGTTGCGTTAGCCATCCCTGGACACGTGTTTCGAGGTAGTTGCCTCTCGTCAGCAGGGAGCAGGTCAATGTAAGGGGGTGCCATGTGGACTGCCAAAATGTAATTAAAAGCAGGTCAAGTACCTCTCCTGGCGCGCAGGTGCAGACCAAGGCTCGTCAGCCCGTTAGCTCAAGGAAGCCGTTTAAATTGTGGAAGAGTAGGTCGCACACTGCTCGTCACACCAGCAAGTTGCCCCAAAGGACTGTGGGAAATGTAGTGGCGACGGCGGGTACGCCTATGCCACGAAATGTAAGTAGAACTGTATGTGTTGCGTTAGCCATCCCTGGACACGTGTTTCGAGGTAGTTGCCTCTCGTCAGCAGGGAGCAGGTCAATGTAAGGGGGTGCCGTGTGGGCTGCCAAAATGTAATTAAAAGCAGGTCAAGTACCTCTCCTGGCGCGCAGGTGCAGACCAAGGCTCGTCAGCCCGTTAGCTCAAGGAAGCCGTTTAAATTGTGGAAGAGTAGGTCGCACACTGCTCGTCACACCAGCAAGTTGCCCCAAAGGACTGTGGGAAATGTAGTGGCGACGGCGGGTACGCCTATGCCACGAAATGTAAATAGAACAGTATGTGTTGCGTTAGCCATCCCTGGACACGTGTTTCGAGGTAGTTGCCTCTCGTCAGCAGGGAGCAGGTCAATGTAAGGGGGTGCCGTGTGGACTGCCAAAATGTAATTAAAAGCAGGTCAAGTACCTCTCCTGGCGCGCAGGTGCAGACCAAGGCTCGTCAGCCCGTTAGCTCAAGGAAGCGGTTTAAATTGTGGAAGAGTAGGTCGCACACTGCTCGTCACACCAGCAAGTTGCCCCAAAGGACTGTGGGAAATGTAGTGGCGACGGCGGGTACGCCTATGCCACGAAATGTAAATAGAACAGTATGTGTTGCGTTAGCCATCCCTGGACACGTGTTTCGAGGTAGTTGCCTCTCGTCAGCAGGGAGCAGGTCAATGTAAGGGGGTGCCGTGTGGACTGCCAAAATGTAATTAAAAGCAGGTCAAGTACCTCTCTTGGCGCGCAGGTGCAGACCAAGGCTCGTCAGCCCGTTAGCTCAAGGAAGCCGTTTAAATTGTGGAAGAGTAGGTCGCACACTGCTCGTCACACCAGCAAGTTGCCCCAAAGGACTGTGGGAAATGTAGTGGCGACGGCGGGTACGCCTATGCCACGAAATGCAAATAGAACAGTATGTGTTGCGTTAGCCATCCCTGGACACGTGTTTCGAGGTAGTTGCCTCTCGTCAGCAGGGAGCAGGTCAATGTAAGGGGGTGCCGTGTGGACTGCCAAAATGTAATTAAAAGCAGGTCAAGTACCTCTCCTGGCGCGCAGGTGCAGACCAAGGCTCGTCAGCCCGTTAGCTCAAGGAAGCCGTTTAAATTGTGGAAGAGTAGGTCGCACACTGCTCGTCACACCAGCAAGTTGCCCCAAAGGACTGTGGGAAATGTAGTGGCGACGGCGGGTACGCCTATGCCACGAAATGTAAATAGAACAGTATGTGTTGCGTTAGCCATCCCTGGACACGTGTTTCGAGGTAGTTGCCTCTCGTCAGCAGGGAGCAGGTCAATGTAAGGGGGTGCCGTGTGGACTGCCAAAATGTAATTAAAAGCAGGTCAAGTACCTCTCCTGGCGCGCAGGTGCAGACCAAGGCTCGTCAGCCTGTTAGCTCAAGGAAGCCGTTTAAATTGTGGAAGAGTAGGTCGCACACTGCTCGTCACACCAGCAAGTTGCCCCAAAGGACTGTGGGAAATGTAGTGGCGACGGCGGGTACGCCTATGCCACGAAATGTAAATAGAACAGTATGTGTTGCGTTAGCCATCCCTGGAAGCGTGTTTCGAGGTAGTTGCCTCTCGTCAGCAGGGAGCAGGTCAATGTAAGGGGGTGCCGTGTGGACTGCCAAAATGTAATTAAAAGCAGGTCAAGTACCTCTCCTGGCGCGCAGGTGCAGACCAAGGCTCGTCAGCCCGTTAGCTCAAGGAAGCCGTTTAAATTGTGGAAGAGTAGGTTGCACACTGCTCGTCACACCAGCAAGTTGCCCCAAAGGACTGTGGGAAATGTAGTGGCGACGGCGGGTACGCCTATGCCACGAAATGTAAATAGAACAGTATGTGTTGCGTTAGACATCCCTGGACACGTGTTTCGAGGTAGTTGCCTCTCGTCAGCAGGGAGCAGGTCAATGTAAGGGGGTGCCGTGTGGACTGCCAAAATGTAATTAAAAGCAGGTCAAGTACCTCTCCTGGCGCGCAGGTGCAGACCAAGGCTCGTCAGCCCGTTAGCTCAAGGAAGCCGTTTAAATTGTGGAAGAGTAGGTCGCACACTGCTCGTCACACCAGCAAGTTGCCCCAAAGGACTGTGGGAAATGTAGTGGCGACGGCGGGTACGCCTATGCCACGAAATGTAAATAGAACAGTATGTGTTGCGTTAGCCATCCCTGGACACGTGTTTCGAGGTAGTTGCCTCTCGTCAGCAGGGAGCAGGTCAATGTAAGGGGGTGCCGTGTGGACTGCCAAAATGTAATTAAAAGCAGGTCAAGTACCTCTCCTGGCGCGCAGGTGCAGACCAAGGCTCGTCAGCCCGTTAGCTCAAGGAAGCCGTTTAAATTGTGGAAGAGTAGGTCGCACACTGCTCGTCACACCAGCAAGTTGCCCCAAAGGACTGTGGGAAATGTAGTGGCGACGGCGGGTACGCCTATGCCACGAAATGTAAATAGAACAGTATGTGTTGCGTTAGCCATCCCTGGACACGTGTTTCGAGGTAGTTGCCTCTCGTCAGCAGGGAGCAGGTCAATGTAAGGGGGTGCCGTGTGGACTGCCAAAATGTAATTAAAAGCAGGTCAAGTACCTCTCCTGGCGCGCAGGTGCAGACCAAGGCTCGTCAGCCCGTTAGCTCAAGGAAGCCGTTTAAATTGTGGAAGAGTAGGTCGCACATCGCTCGTCACACCAGCAAGTTGCCCCAAAGGACTGTGGGAAATGTAGTGGCGACGGCGGGTACGCCTATGCCACGAAATGTAAATAGAACAGTATGTGTTGCGTTAGCCATCCCTGGACACGTGTTTCGAGGTAGTTGCCTCTCGTCAGCAGGGAGCAGGTCAATGTAAGGGGGTGCCGTGTGGACTGCCAAAATGTAATTAAAAGCAGGTCAAGTACCTCTCCTGGCGCGCAGGTGCAGACCAAGGCTCGTCAGCCCGTTAGCTCAAGGAAGCCGTTTAAATTGTGGAAGAGTAGGTCGCACACTGCTCGTCACACCAGCAAGTTGCCCCAAAGGACTGTGGGAAATGTAGTGGCGACGGCGGGAACGCCTATGCCACGAAATGTAAATAGAACAGTCTGTGTTGCGTTAGCCATCCCTGGACACGTGTTTCGAGGTAGTTGCCTCTCGTCAGCAGGGAGCAGGTCAATGTAAGGGGGTGCCGTGTGGACTGCCAAAATGTAATTAAAAGCAGGTCAAGTACCTCTCCTGGCGCGCAGGTGCAGACCAAGGCTCGTCAGCCCGTTAGCTCAAGGAAGCCGTTTAAATTGTGGAAGGGTAGGTCGCACACTGCTCGTCACACCAGCAAGTTGCCCCAAAGGACTGTGGGAAATGTAGTGGCGACGGCGGGTACGCCTATGCCACGAAATGTAAATAGAACAGTATGTGTTGCGTTAGCCATCCCTGGACACGTGTTTCGAGGTAGTTGCCTCTCGTCAGCAGGGAGCAGGTCAATGTAATGGGGTGTCGTGTGGACTGCCGAAATGTAATTAAAAGCAGATCAAGTACCTCTCCTGGCGCGCAGGTGCAGACCAAGTTATCCCGAAACCCGAGCCATGTCTCGGGCGATATTTTAAAACCCGGGACATGTATCGGGTCTAGAGATTTGCTGTTTAACAAGTAATTACTTGCACCCACTGGGGTGAACCACTTAAGAATTTTGTGTACCAGCTTCCCATGGGGCAACCCGGAGGAGGAGCTAGCGGTGTGCGCTCCATTGCGGATCTTTACATAAATGGCTCCCTTGAGCTTTTGAGCTGACGAGCTCCTGGACGACGCACCTGCGTGCCTGTGTGGGCACTGAGGCCCTTGACGGTTGCTTGGCGGCCCTCTCTTCCACCCCTAACTATTTTCTCTACTGAGGAGGGAAGTTATCCCGAAACCCGAGCCATGTCTCGGGCGATATTTTAAAACCCGGGACATGTATCGGGTCTAGAGATTTGCTGTTTAACAAGTAATTACTTGCACCCACTGGGGTGAACCACTTAAGAATTTTGTGTACCAGCTTCCCATGGGGCAACCCGGAGGAGGAGCTAGCGGTGTGCGCTCCATTGCGGATCTTTACATAAATGGCTCCCTTGAGCTTTTGAGCTGACGAGCTCCTGGACGACGCACCTGCGTGCCTGTGTGGGCACTGAGGCCCTTGACGGTTGCTTGGCGGCCCTCTCTTCCACCCCTAACTATTTTCTCTACTGAGGAGGGAAGTTATCCCGAAACCCGAGCCATGTCTCGGGCGATATTTTAAAACCCGGGACATGTATCGGGTCTAGAGATTTGCTGTTTAACAAGTAATTACTTGCACCCACTCGGGTGAACCACTTAAGAATTTTGTGTACCAGCTTCCCATGGGGCAACCCGGAGGAGGAGCTAGCGGTGTGCGCTCCATTGCGGATCTTTACATAAATGGCTCCCTTGAGCTTTTGAGCTGACGAGCTCCTGGACGACGCACCTGCGTGCCTGTGTGGGCACTGAGGCCCTTGACGGTTGCTTGGCGGCCCTCTCTTCCACCCCTAACTATTTTCTCTACTGAGGAGGGAAGTTATCCCGAAACCCGAGCCATGTCTCGGGCGATATTTTAAAACCCGGGACATGTATCGGGTCTAGAGATTTGCTGTTTAACAAGTAATTACTTGCACCCACTGGGGTGAACCACTTAAGAATTTTGTGTACCAGCTTCCCATGGGGCAACCCGGAGGAGGAGCTAGCGGTGTGCGCTCCATTGCGGATCCTTACATAAATGGCTCCCTTGAGCTTTTGAGCTGACGAGCTCCTGGACGACACACCTGCGTGCCTGTGTGGGCACTGAGGCCCTTGACGGTTGCTTGGCGGCCCTCTCTTCCACCCCTAACTATTTTCTCTACTGAGGAGGGAAGTTATCCCGAAACCCGAGCCATGTCTCGGGCGATATTTTAAAACCCGGGACATGTATCGGGTCTAGAGATTTGCTGTTTAACAAGTAATTACTTGCACCCACTGGGGTGAACCACTTAAGAATTTTGTGTACCAGCTTCCCATGGGGCAACCCGGAGGAGGAGCTAGCGGTGTGCGCTCCATTGCGGATCTTTACATAAATGGCTCCCTTGAGCTTTTGAGCTGACGAGCTCCTGGACGACGCACCTGCGTGCCTGTGTGGGCACTGAGGCCCTTGACGGTTGCTTGGCGGCCCTCTCTTCCACCCCTAACTATTTTCTCTACTGAGGAGGGAAGTTATCCCGAAACCCGAGCCATGTCTCGGGCGATATTTTAAAACCCGGGACATGTATCGGGTCTAGAGATTTGCTGTTTAACAAGTAATTACTTGCACCCACTCGGGTGAACCACTTAAGAATTTTGTGTACCAGCTTCCCATGGGGCAACCCGGAGGAGGAGCTAGCGGTGTGCGCTCCATTGCGGATCTTTACATAAATGGCTCCCTTGAGCTTTTGAGCTGACGAGCTCCTGGACGACGCACCTGCGTGCCTGTGTGGGCACTGAGGCCCTTGACGGTTGCTTGGCGGCCCTCTCTTCCACCCCTAACTATTTTCTCTACTGAGGAGGGAAGTTATCCCGAAACCCGAGCCATGTCTCGGGCGATATTTTAAAACCCGGGACATGTATCGGGTCTAGAGATTTGCTGTTTAACAAGTAATTACTTGCACCCACTGGGGTGAACCACTTAAGAATTTTGTGTACCAGCTTCCCATGGGGCAACCCGGAGGAGGAGCTAGCGGTGTGCGCTCCATTGCGGAGCTTTACATAAATGGCTCCCTTGAGCTTTTGAGCTGACGAGCTCCTGGACGACGCACCTGCGTGCCTGTGTGGGCACTGAGGCCCTTGACGGTTGCTTGGCGGCCCTCTCTTCCACCCCTAACTATTTTCTCTACTGAGGAGGGAAGTTATCCCGAAACCCGAGCCATGTCTCGGGCGATATTTTAAAACCCGGGACATGTATCGGGTCTAGAGATTTGCTGTTTAACAAGTAATTACTTGCACCCACTGGGGTGAACCACTTAAGAATTTTGTGTACCAGCTTCCCATGGGGCAACCCGGAGGAGGAGCTAGCGGTGTGCGCTCCATTGCGGATCCTTACATAAATGGCTCCCTTGAGCTTTTGAGCTGACGAGCTCCTGGACGACACACCTGCGTGCCTGTGTGGGCACTGAGGCCCTTGACGGTTGCTTGGCGGCCCTCTCTTCCACCCCTAACTATTTTCTCTACTGAGGAGGGAAGTTATCCCGAAACCCGAGCCATGTCTCGGGCGATATTTTAAAACCCGGGACATGTATCGGGTCTAGAGATTTGCTGTTTAACAAGTAATTACTTGCACCCACTGGGGTGAACCACTTAAGAATTTTGTGTACCAGCTTCCCATGGGGCAACCCGGAGGAGGAGCTAGCGGTGTGCGCTCCATTGCGGATCTTTACATAAATGGCTCCCTTGAGCTTTTGAGCTGACGAGCTCCTGGACGACGCACCTGCGTGCCTGTGTGGGCACTGAGGCCCTTGACGGTTGCTTGGCGGCCCTCTCTTCCACCCCTAACTATTTTCTCTACTGAGGAGGGAAGTTATCCCGAAACCCGAGCCATGTCTCGGGCGATATTTTAAAACCCGGGACATGTATCGGGTCTAGAGATTTGCTGTTTAACAAGTAATTACTTGCACCCACTGGGGTGAACCACTTAAGAATTTTGTGTACCAGCTTCCCATGGGGCAACCCGGAGGAGGAGCTAGCGGTGTGCGCTCCATTGCGGATCTTTACATAAATGGCTCCCTTGAGCTTTTGAGCTGACAAGCTCCTGGACGACGCACCTGCGTGCCTGTGTGGGCACTGAGGCCCTTGACGGTTGCTTGGCGGCCCTCTCTTCCACCCCTAACTATTTTCTCTACTGAGGAGGGAAGTTATCCCGAAACCCGAGCCATGTCTCGGGCGATATTTTAAAACCCGGGACATGTATCGGGTCTAGAGATTTGCTGTTTAACATTTAATTACTTGCACCCACTGGGGTGAACCACTTAAGAATTTTGTGTACCAGCTTCCCATGGGGCAACCCGGAGGAGGAGCTAGCGGTGTGCGCTCCGTTGCGGAGCTTTACATAAATGGCTCCCTTGAGCTTTTGAGCTGACGAGCTCCTGGACGACGCACCTGCGTGCCTGTGTGGGCACTGAGGCCCTTGACGGTTGCTTGGCGGCCCTCTCTTCCACCCCTAACTATTTTCTCTACTGAGGAGGGAAGTTATCCCGAAACCCGAGCCATGTCTCGGGCGATATTTTAAAACCCGGGACATGTATCGGGTCTAGAGATTTGCTGTTTAACAAGTAATTTCTTGCACCCACTGGGGTGAACCACTTAAGAATTTTGTGTACCAGCTTCCCATGGGGCAACCCGGAGGAGGAGCTAGCGGTGTGCGCTCCATTGCGGATCTTTACATAAATGGCTCCCTTGAGCTTTTGAGCTGACGAGCTCCTGGACGACGCACCTGCGTGCCTGTGTGGGCACTGAGGCCCTTGACGGTTGCTTGGCGGCCCTCTCTTCCACCCCTAACTATTTTCTCTACTGAGGAGGGAAGTTATCCCGAAACCCGAGCCATGTCTCGGGCGATATTTTAAAACCCGGGACATGTATCGGGTCTAGAGATTTGCTGTTTAACAAGTAATTACTTGCACCCACTGGGGTGAACCACTTAAGAATTTTGTGTACCAGCTTCCCATGGGGCAACCCGGAGGAGGAGCTAGCGGTGTGCGCTCCATTGCGGATCTTTACATAAATGGCTCCCTTGAGCTTTTGAGCTGACGAGCTCCTGGACGACGCACATGCGTGCCTGTGTGGGCACTGAGGCCCTTGACGGTTGCTTGGCGGCCCTCTCTTCCACCCCTAACTATTTTCTCTACTGAGGAGGGAAGTTATCCCGAAACCCGAGCCATGTCTCGGGCGATATTTTAAAACCCGGGACATGTATCGGGTCTAGAGATTTGCTGTTTAACAAGTAATTACTTGCACCCACTGGGGTGAACCACTTAAGAATTTTGTGTACCAGCTTCCCATGGGGCAACCCGGAGGAGGAGCTAGCGGTGTGCGCTCCATTGCGGATCTTTACATAAATGGCTCCCTTGAGCTTTTGAGCTGACGAGCTCCTGGACGACGCACCTGCGTGCCTGTGTGGGCACTGAGGCCCTTGACGGTTGCTTGGCGGCCCTCTCTTCCACCCCTAACTATTTTCTCTACTGAGGAGGGAAGTTATCCCGAAACCCGAGCCATGTCTCGGGCGATATTTTAAAACCCGGGACATGTATCGGGTCTAGAGATTTGCTGTTTAACAAGTAGTTACTTGCACCCACTGGGGTGAACCACTTAAGAATTTTGTGTACCAGCTTCCCATGGGGCAACCCGGAGGAGGAGCTAGCGGTGTGCGCTCCATTGCGGATCTTTACATAAATGGCTCCCTTGAGCTTTTGAGCTGACGAGCTCCTGGACGACGCACCTGCGTGCCTGTGTGGGCACTGAGGCCCTTGACGGTTGCTCGGCGGCCCTCTCTTCCACCCCTAACTATTTTCTCTACTGAGGAGGGAAGTTATCCCGAAACCCGAGCCATGTCTCGGGCGATATTTTAAAACCCGGGACATGTATCGGGTCTAGAGATTTGCTGTTTAACAAGTAATTACTTGCACCCACTGGGGTGAACCACTTAAGAATTTTGTGGACCTGCTTCCCATGGGGCAACCCGGAGGAGGAGCTAGCGGTGTGCGCTCCATTGCGGAGCTTTACATAAATGGCTCCCTTGAGCTTTTGAGCTGACGAGCTCCTGGACGACGCACCTGCGTGCCTGTGTGGGCACTGAGGCCCTTGACGGTTGCTTGGCGGCCCTCTCTTCCACCCCTAACTATTTTCTCTACTGAGGAGGGAAGTTATCCCGAAACCCGAGCCATGTCTCGGGCGATATTTTAAAACCCGGGACATGTATCGGGTCTAGAGATTTGCTGTTTAACAAGTAATTACTTGCACCCACTGGGGTGAACCACTTAAGAATTTTGTGTACCAGCTTCCCATGGGGCAACCCGGAGGAGGAGCTAGCGGTGTGCGCTCCATTGCGGATCTTTACATAAATGGCTCCCTTGAGCTTTTGAGCTGACGAGCTCCTGGACGACGCACCTGCGTGCCTGTGTGGGCACTGAGGCCCTTGACGGTTGCTTGGCGGCCCTCTCTTCCACCCCTAACTATTTTCTCTACTGAGGAGGGAAGTTATCCCGAAACCCGAGCCATGTCTCGGGCGATATTTTAAAACCCGGGACATGTATCGGGTCTAGAGATTTGCTGTTTAACAAGTAATTACTTGCACCCACTGGGGTGAACCACTTAAGAATTTTGTGTACCAGCTTCCCATGGGGCAACCCGGAGGAGGAGCTAGCGGTGTGCGCTCCATTGCGGATCTTTACATAAATGGCTCCCTTGAGCTTTTGAGCTGACGAGCTCCTGGACGACGCACCTGCGTGCCTGTGTGGGCACTGAGGCCCTTGACGGTTGCTTGGCGGCCCTCTCTTCCACCCCTAACTATTTTCTCTACTGAGGAGGGAAGTTATCCCGAAACCCGAGCCATGTCTCGGGCGATATTTTAAAACCCGGGACATGTATCGGGTCTAGAGATTTGCTGTTTAACAAGTAATTACTTGCACCCACTGGGGTGAACCACTTAAGAATTTTGTGTACCAGCTTCCCATGGGGCAACCCGGAGGAGGAGCTAGCGGTGTGCGCTCCATTGCGGATCTTTACATGTGTGAGTTTTAAAACCCACACTGGGCCACATCAGGTGAGACTCTGCACTGGAGAAATGAAGTTAAAAGTAGAAAAAGAGAGAGAAAAGTGTATTAATGAACAACACTCGCACACACGTGAAGCACACTGCCTGGGTCCCGAATGCAGAACTTACCCTATCTAAGTTGGTATATCTCATTCCCAGAGGTAGGGAGAGAGTGCAGAGCTTCAATCAGCTAAACGGAACAGAGAAATGTACTCCCAGCCCTGCTTTGCATTTGCCACTGGGCTGCTCCCTTTCTAATTTGTTCCTAGTGTGTTCCTTCTGTTCCAGCTATAATTTCCCTTTGATTATTCCTTTAGTTTCGGTCCAAGCACTTGTACCTGTTCCACAGTCTTTTTTTTGTTTTTTTATTTATTAGAGTTGTATATAGGGCAAAGAAGACCCTATCAAGTGACAGAGCGCTTTACAGGAATCAAAGGGGGTAGGCAATATACAAAAACATGGTATATGTCATGAGGGTGGTATTTACAAGAGTCAGCGAGATAAGAACATTGGAATGTTGAGAGCTCCATTGAAAACAATGGAGTGCTCTGGGCTTCTAATGCCTTGTAGAAGTCCGGCGCATCAACATTCCATTGTCTATTCACAGCTGTTGCTGTGAACAAAGGCCTCACAGAGCCCGAGGGGATTTCAACCCCCTCGGGCTCCGTGAGGCCTTTGTTTTACAAATTAGAACATTCTTCCCTCTTGGGGAGTCATTGAACCTTGGTTCAATGACATCCAATCTAAGAAGGCCCTCCCACAACCGGTGACCCTTGATGCTAACGGATATTCACAACTCAAGGTCCTTTCCAGTTCTCCAGGGGAAGTCACAAAAAACAATGCCTCCTGGAACACCTTTGCGCCAATCTCTGAACAAAAAATCTATAACACTCTTCTAGCAATCAATCCCTCCAATCACTTCTCTGACCCCCTTCCTCCTGCCCTATTCAAAATGATAAAAACATCCATCCTACCATTATGGGCAAAAATTGTAAACGCCTCTCTGAGACAAGGCTCCATACCGGACTTTCTTAAGATAGGGCAGGTCACACCTATACTAAAGAAATCCGACACCATCCCATCAGATCTCAACAATTACCGCCCTATATCCATCATACCCCCTTTGGTGAAACTGTTGGAGAAATGTGCACAAATACAATTATGCAATCATATTGAGAATTACAACCTCCTAGACAATCAACAATCTGGATTTCGTCAAGGTCACAGCACAGAATCAGCACTCACCCACATATTGGATGACATACTAAAAATGCTTGACCGCAACAAATCATGCCTAATGATACTTCTTGACCTATCCTCCGTCTTCGACGCGGTTAAACATGACAACCTACTGTCCCTATTGGAAGGAAGTATGGGCCTCTCGGGCACAGTGTTACATTGGTTCTCCTCCTTCCTTAATAACAGAACACAAAGAATCAAGATGAAGAATTCACTCTCTCAGCCCTCCGTGGTCAACATAGGCGTTCCCCAGGGCTCAGCCCTATCACCTATTCTTTTCAACCTACTAATGGAACCCCTGGCGAACGCATTGAAATCAGCGAATATCCTATATCACCTGTATGCGGACGCCACCCAACTGTATTTGAAAATATCCACTCCAGAAGACTTCATTTCCCTCAACGCTATTCTTCAGAACACGCAAAGTTGACTCACGAACAACCACCTCATGCTTAACACAAAAAAAAAAAAATTCCTTCTCATCTCCCCACCCAATTACACACCAAAGATAGAGCAATGGTTGAAACACCTAACCTCTATTGACTGTGCTCCCATCATCATTGACTCTGCAAAATCCCTGGGAGTCACCATAGACAAACACCTGAATATGCAGTCGCACATCACTAATGCCACCAAGGGAGCCAATCACCAGATGAGTTTACTAAGGAAACTTAAACCCTTCTTCCCTCAGACCGACCTAAAAATGGCAGTACAAGCATTAGTACTACCAAGATTAGACTATGGAAGCACCATTCTTTGCGGTCTCCCCAAATACAAGCTGGCTCCGCTGAGGGCTTCACTTAACGTTGCGGCAAGATTGGTATCAGGTTCTAAAAGAAATAGCCACATTTCTCCGACCTTGAAAGGGCTGAACTGGCTGCCCTATGAGGCTAGAATACAACTAAAAGTTGCCTACATGACCCATAAAGCACTACATACCAATACACCCAGTTACCTAGCTCTAAAGCTAGAACGATCCGGAGGATCCAGACAACTACGAAGTGCGAGCTCTTTACTTCTGAAACCACAATCCTTTCATAAAAAGAGATCTGGTTGCAGAGCGTTTTCAGGGATCGCTCCAAAGATTTGGAACTCCTTGCCTCCAGTGGTACGGGGAATCTCATCCTTTACCACCTTCAAAAAATAGGTAAAAATACTCCTAATTAACAAATTCACGTCCTAAGACTTGTTTCTATGCTGACTACGAGTCATCGATACGATCCTCATATCACTGGCTACCTCTTGTGGATTGAAAGAGACCATTATATGTTTGTTTATTTCCACAATACTGAACTAAGGCTCAATAACTGTATATAATATAATGTTCTGTTGCCCTCTGGGATCATCATATGTTGTCCACCGTTCTCCTATGTTATCTTATACTATTTACCTTTTTTGTAAGTAATGACGAATATCAAATGCGTGTATACTACCACATTTCCTATGTCTTTATAACTATATACTGTAAAGCGCTCTGATACCCTCGTGGGTCATGTTTGCGCTATATAAAACCTTATAAATAAATAAATAAATAAAATAGAGGCGGAATGCTCTAATAACCTTAGAGCCCTCTGTAGCGGACTCTACTGGCCGTTAAAGGCCCGCTCACTAATTAAAGGCCTTCGCCTTCGGCTTGGGGCTTTAACACAGGAGTGGGCCTTTAATGGCCGTTAGAGCCCGCTACGGTGGGCTCTAAGGCTATAGTCCATCATCTGTACTAGCATGAAGAGAGTCTGATTGGTGCCATAACGGTGTGATGATGTGGTACAAAATGGTAAGCATTAACAAAAATATGGTATAAGTCAAAAGGCCAGAGTTTACATGAGCAAATGGTAAGAGGGGAGATAGGAACACATGGGTAATCATAAACACTAGTATGAGCAGAGTCCGATGGGTATCAGAATGGTGTGAAGATGGTTGGGGAAGCAGGCGAGCATGGTGGTTGTCGGAGATATGGGCAAAGGCGAGAACAGGAAGTAACAACAAGCCGGCGGAAAGAGCTGACCTCAATTTGAGAGTAATTTGTTGAATAGTAGAATTTTTACTTCTTCATGAAGATCGTTGTGAATGGGTTGCATCTGATCTCGGGCAGCAGAGAATTCCAGATTTGGGAGGCAATTACAGAGAAAAATCTGTGGTAGGGTTTCTTTAATTTGTGTGGTTCGTACTAGGGTTCTTGTGCTGCTAGAAGAACTGTTTCCACCTGAGAGGGTCAATTTCAGGGTCAGGTAACGGGGTATTGTGGTGCAGTGCTTTATGGGTCATACATGCAATTTTGAAGTGGATCCTAGCTTCATAGGGTAGCCAATTCAAAGCTAGGAGGTCATGGGTGATATGATGCTTTTTTAAGATCTGGTGATGAGTCTAGCAGCTGCATTAAAAGGAGCCTTCAGCAGTGCAAGTGTGTTTTTTGGGAGGCCACTAGGGTTGCGCTACCATAATCTAATTTTGATAGCAAAATACCTTGAACCTCTGTTTTATGGTCTGTCAAAGGGAGGAAAGGTTTTATTTTCCTTGGCATGTGCAATTGAAGGGTGGCTCCTCTGGTGGCTGATCTGATATGCTTTTGCATGGAGAGGGAATTGTCCAAGATGATACGTAGCGATTTTGCAGTCAATGATGTGTGGGGTACAATTCAAGGCAGCAAGATGTGGGAGCCAGTCTTTTATGCTAGTGACTATGGCGGACGGTAAGATCAATAAGAATTTTGTTTTGAGGGCATTGAGTTGCAGGTGATTACGAGTCAGCCAATGTTGTATATTAGTCAAGGTGTTATTGAGGATGTTGATGTCATCGGGAAAAGTTACTTTTATGTACAGTTGAGTGTCATCCGCATACATGTGGTGGGAGATGTGAGCGAGTTTAAGAATTTCAGTTAAGGGTTCCATATATAGGTTAAACAGTGTTGGGGAGGATAGAGCCTTGAAGTACACCCAGTGACACTGGCAACTGATCGGAGAGGGCATGGTTGATTAGAATGCACTGAGATCTG
Organism: Triturus cristatus; assembly: GCF_964204655.1. Classification (NCBI taxonomy): domain Eukaryota; kingdom Metazoa; phylum Chordata; class Amphibia; order Caudata; family Salamandridae; genus Triturus; species Triturus cristatus. The sequence continues at coordinate 714,229,135 of NC_140589.1, read as the reverse complement.
TTGTGAAGGAAAGAAAAGAACCATGTTCGCACGGTACCGGAAAGACCCATCCTGTGTTCAATTAGGTACAAAAAGTGTATCATGATCGACCGTGTCGAACGCCGCCAACAGGTCAAGTAGGATTAAAAGGCAAGATCAATTTTGTTCAAGAGAACATAAGGCATCGTCAACAATGTGGATCAGGGCAGTTTTTGTTCTATGACCAGGTCGGAAGCCTGATTTATATTGGTTGAGGAGTTGGAAAACCCTTAATGTGATCTCAGATCTGTGAGTGCGCACATTTTTCTAAGAGTTTGGCTAAGGTTGGTATGTTGGAGATAGGGCAGTAGTTATTGGAGTCGGACTGGTCAGAGAGGGCTTTTTTAGGATAGGAGCAACCTGACCACTTTCAAGGCAATCAGGAACGGAGCCTTGTGTGAGTGAGGCATTGATTATTATAGTCTATAATGAGATTATGAGGTGAATGGCCTCATTGAGGAGTTTGGAGGGAAGGGCATAGTTGATGAGGTTAGAGTATTTCAGGGAGGTCAATAATTTTAACATGTCATTTTCATTTAAGGTTTTAAAGCTAGACCAGGAAGTATTGTTTTTTTAGGTGTAAGGGGAGCAGTACTTTAAATGGGAAAAAATAAGTGCAGGTACTCATCAAAAAGAGCTAGAGGTGTGGCAAGTGGGCGGGGCTAAGGGCAAGACGTGATTATACATAATGACTGCTATGCAAGTTGCAGCACATATTAAAAGACGAGAAATGTGTTTATGTAAACAAAACAGATTTAATCATTACACAAAATGAAAGCCAAACAGGATGAAATTTTAACATTTACATATATATGTATATTTATATTTATTACAGTTAACAAGAAATACAGCACATTTTTAACTTTACAAAAATTTGTGTTAAAATGCCATTTCTAAGCTCCGATTTCAGAACTGAACACATATCTGGTATTTTTAATCCGCAAAAGTGTCAATCCTAACTTCACCTGTCACATCACTTTTTTACATTCCTCCCTCCCCCTTCCTTCTATGTCCATCTCGATTTCCCCCCAACCAGACCCATTGTCAGTTGTAATGTGAGCTCATTCCTGGAGATGCAGCGTTTCATAGCTCTTTGGGCAGGGCTATCTTCACACCCATGGATCTCTCTCTGTTATGTAAATACGGCCATTAGTGTTGGAGGCGCACACAAAGGGAAGCAGCTCCTGGGCTGAAAAAAACTAACATGAAAAAAAAAACGGCTTTGAGGAAGGTGTAGGATTGTGCTGCACTACCACACTTTTGTAAGGTCAGTTCAATACCTATTAATGGGACTCGATTACTGACCGCAGCCCCAGCCTAGGCCATTCACGCACCTGACAGGGAGGGGGGTGGCTAAAGCACTTTCACCTGAATGCTCGTTGCATGCCTAATTAACAGTGCAGGGTCTGCCTAGAGTCGACCCTGCACTGTTAATCACAGCGTGATGCAAGCCCTCTCAAACCCCTGCAGTGTGGGTACATTTAAAGGGGCGCCTCCAGACTTTAGCAGCTTCCCTGCAAAAGTCTACTTCAGACCCTCAGTGCGATTGCGAGATCCCCTGTGTTGGAGGACATACCGAACCTGCCCATCAATCAGGGTACCAGTACTCTCCCTGACAAAAGAAAAGTGCCGGTACTGACGGCTAGAAAATTTGGAAGTGCCGGTACTCAGTACCGGTGAGTACCGGCCCATTTAAAGCACTGAAGGGGAGGGTTTCTCAGGCAATCTTCCTGATCAAGTGGGGTGGGGTGCGGGGGGGGGGAGGTTCGCAAGGAAGGAGTTTCAAGGCATTCTGGATGTCGGTGGTAATAAGCATGGTTTTCTCAGCAAAGAAGGAGGAAATGGTTTCGCAGTTAGGTAGTGGTTTGTTGTCTGAGGATGGGGGATTGCTTTTGCAGATTGATTGCTTTTTCACAATTTCGTACACATTTTTGGGTCGAGTTGATTTTGGAAAGAATTATGCTTTGGAGATCCTGATGCAGTTATTATAGGCATTCAGTCTTTGTCATAGATGTTTGAGATTGGAAATAGACAGGGTAAGGTTAATATTCAACCAAGAGTTGTATCTTTAATTGGGATTCTCTTTAGTTGTTTGGGTGCAAGTGTGTCCATGATTTGTGACATGGAATTGATGTAGTGATCAGTGAAGTCATGAGTGCCATGAGAGGAGGAGGGCGGGAGTAAAATGTTGTTAATAAAAGCTAACAATGTGCGTGGGTTAATACTGGTGTGTCTCAAATCCAATGTTTGGCTTTCACTGGTTGGCCCTTGGTGATAGTTGCCCTTTCTGAAATGAGGAAGGTTATGCAATGGTGCTCGGTCCAGTCGCAAGGAAGGATAGATTTAATTTGTATGATGTTTTCTCTTGCGATTATTAAATCTAGGGTGGCCCTTTTATTATGGGTTGGACTGTTGCAAGCTTGGGTATGGTTGCGGTCTGAAGGAGGGCTTTAAAACTGTTCACAAGAGGGCTCCTACAATTGTTCCAATGAATGTTGAAATCTCCAAAGTAGATCTGGTTGAGAGAAATAATCTCAATGACCTGTTCAATGAACCTGTGGTTATCTCCAGGGGGCTGGTAGAAAGTGTGAAGAGAGACCGTAGAGTTGTCAGTGGTGGTGATATTGATATTAGGGTATTTGCAGGAGGGTAGTGGCAGGGAGTTTGATAACTTTAAAGAGTGTGTGGACCTATATGCAGGCTAATCGACCCCCTGAGCAGTCTAGTCTGACGATGTCATGAATGAGAGGGACTAGTAGGTCAAGACTTGTGGATGATGATTTGTTCAACCAGGTTTCCATAAGTATAAGGATATCAAGGTATGAGATCGGCTATGTCCACAGCATGCTTCACAGCAGAATGACGGTTGAGTAAAGAGCATTTAAGGTATGTTATGGGGGTATTCGTAGACGTATGTGAGATGAGAACTTGTTTGAGGTGTGCTTTATTCAAAGATCTAGTGCTTGGGTGGGATATCCTGAGAGGGCGAGTGATAATAAGTTTCAATTTTTTTAGTGGGTATAGCGTGGTTGACCGGAGCATAGGTGCATGTGACTAGGAGGGAGAGTATATCATGATTCGATAACTGTCTGAGTAGCCTATTGGGAAAAGACGAGTGGTTGTGATTAGGTGTAGATCTCCAGCAAGGGTGAGTGACCCAGGTGTAGGCAGGAATAGACAGGATAGAAGCTGGTTTACAATTGGTAGTTAGAGTGATGTTAGTCTGGATGTGAGTCATGTGTGAGGATAGCTTGTGGTCAAGGTTGGAGGAGATGTAAGCTAGTTTCTGGATGTCAGCCCTAATCAGCTGTAGTTCCGATTTTATCAAGTCGGGCATGAAGTACGTGTGAGGACTCGAAAGGGACTCCTGGCTGTGGAAGGTACTGCACAGTAGTGAGCTGGACAAGTCATTGCAGATTGGGGAACCGGTGTCTTTAGGGTCCGCAGCCAGAGTTTTGGTTATAGTAGGTTGAGAGGGGTTAGTGGATGTAATTATCATGTTACTGGAGGAGTAGGTGTAGGGGTCTGTAACATGGTGGGAAGAACATATGTGGGATTCCTGTAGCAGTGGAGGAGTGCCTGCATTGTGTCTGAAGAAGGGGGTGTTTTGGGTTGCAGGGGTGATAGTTGATAGATGGTTGTCCGGCGGGGAGGAGAGTTGGGAAGATGGATAAGTGGGGGAGAAGGAGTTATCAACAACTGAGGTGTCAGGTGGCAGATGCGAGGGGGCAGGAAGGGGAGTGGCTGTGATTAATTTGTTCTTGCGGTAGGAGAAGAGATCGACAAAGTGTTCTAGACTGCGATCAGAAGATTGGATGAGCACTATGCCATTATTATAGATGGAGATGGTGGCAGCTGCACTGTACAACATGGAGGGCACTATAGTTAGTTTATGGCCATGTGGAATTTTCTTGGTGATGATGGGGTTGAGTGAGTAAGATAGGAGTTTCCATCACTGATGAGGTCATTCAGTAGGGTACCCTTCTTTAACAGATAGTAGGGGTCAGTGATAAGAGTTTCTTTGTTAAGGTTGAGGATTTTGATTTGGAGGTTTCTCATGGCGTTTTTAGTTATATTGGGAGGATAGTTTATTAGATAAGAGTTATTACCCCCAGGTGACAGTAGAGCGCTGGCATGGGGAGGATCCATGCTGGGTGGCGTAAACAGGAGAGGGCTGTGAAGAGCAGATGAGGCATCATCAAGGTGTATATCCTTTAGGGAGAGGGAGTGAAACGCATTTGCAAATGAGAGGGATGGAGGAACATTTACCTATCTAGTAACGGGACCTCATTCAAAGTGGTCTTGCAGCCCATTTTCTGTATCGAGCTCAGATGGGAGTAGCAGAGCAAATTAACAATTGCAGCAGAGAGGAATAAAAGACGAGAATACAATTAAGAAGTTCTGTGCAATTTCAGTGAGATATTCCTCACAATGAGGAACACAGCATATGTTTCGTCATTCATTAGACCACGCTAAGTAAACCTGATGTAGAAGTTGCAGTAGTGCTGAATAAAGCATTGAAGGGGTGCACAACGTTTCCTGGCACACTTAGCAGAGTCAAGTGCAGATAGAATGCGACTTCAGCATGGTAGACTGTCGGATGCCATCTTGGCTGGTATTTGAAACTACCTTCCTTTTTAAAATTATTCCAAGGATGTAAATGTTACATTAAACATCTAAATACGTATTTTTCACTGATTTCAGCTCCTCAGGTAACAGGAGATGGATTTAAGGGTGGTTTGTGTTAGAGCAAGGTAGTGTTTTTTGTGGGATGAACATCTTGATGAGTGAAATGCAGAACCTGGCGAGCCGGGCTTAAAGGAAGTGTCGGCGGCTCCTTCCACCACCACTGATCAATCAGCGCAAGAACGAGCACAAGAGGAAGGAGGAACGAGAAGAAAAAGGCACTAGGAGTGATGCAGGAAATCTGTGATGCTGTGGGGCTCAGCAGCAGTAGGTCGGTGCCTCAAACAAAACGAAATGGAGGGATCCTCTCCCGGTCAGCCAGGCCAGCCCAGTGCTTAATTTGTAAAGTATGAAGTCCAGGTGCTCAAATGTTTGTCGGAGGCCTCACCTACTTTCCCCCGTCTCCACCCACTTCCTCCACTGGCTCACACAATTAATCATACATATGTAAATCAGCATATAGGAAATGTTACCTAAGCCAGGCCCAGAGGACTACAAGGTGTTGGAGTGACATGTCACTCATATAGGTAGACAGTATAGTTTAAGACTGCTTGGTCTGGAGAAGCACAACCTCTGAATTGAAAATGGAACACCATAATTGGAGGTTTTCTTTAATAATAAAAATGTATTTCTACCAAAATTAACCCTTTTTGCAGAATTAATCAATGCTCTAACCCATACATTGCACTGTGCATGCAGTTCTTTGACAACAGTTAATAATTCACTGTTCTAAATTAGGATTTTTAACATATAAACTGTGATCAAAGGTTTTCTCTTAGAAAAGCAGCAATCCACTGACCTATTTACTTTATGTGCGCTTTTGATCTGCATGGTACACATTCTTTACAGCAGGCATATTAATCCTCTGCGCTACCTACTGATGAGTCAAAACCTCAACTAGACACAACTCCCATCGCTCTCCATGAAGAACATTAATCACGGAGTTATCTTGACATCTCTATTGTTGCTTGGAAATTGCTGGAGGCCAGAAACTCCAACACTGCGCTCCCTGAAGCCAGCACCCGGTTTAGTGGTACCGATCGTACTACCCTAGAGCCGGCCATGAAACCAATTAAATACTGGGGTCACGGTGTTACCTCACCGTGGCACAGAGAGGGTGCAACACTGCCAGTAAACCCAAATTCACCTCTACAGCATGCACTGCATGTGTAGATAGTGTTGTGTGAGGACTTCGACGTGAACAAGGGGAAAAATAAAATGAAAACATGCCCGCGGCAGCGGATGGCACTTGAACAGCTCCAGAGACTCATTTGGCTGCTGGCACAACAGGTATTTCGACCTGCATCATGGATGAAAAAAAGTAAATGCAGAGTACTGCATGGGGTGTGTGCCAGTGCCAGCAAACAAATACAGCTAAGGGGTGTGCGCGTTGTGTTGTTCTGAGAAAGTGCCATCTTTCTTGCATGGTATGCCCCTACTTTTTGCTGAATTGCTGACTGTACTTTGAATGAGTGTGCCCTGGGCTCCTGACAATCAGGTGCCCAGGGCCTATGTTCCTTCCCTAAAAACCAAAACCCAAATTGGCAAACCCTGGCCACATGGTAAATGGTACCCTAGGAACCCAGGGCCTTGTGACCAGGGAAGGCCTCTAAGGGCTGCAGCACTTATTGTGCCACCCTTAGAGGCCCTGTGCCCTAACACAAACACACTGCCCTTGCAGGCTGAGTGTCTGGGTACAAGACAAAACACAGAGTCGACATGGCATACATCCCCGTGTGCCATGCCCACAACCTACACTGCCCTGGCATAGATCAGCCACCCCTTTAGCTGGGTGCCCTATGCCAGTGGTGTGGGCACAGGAGCATGAGCGCTGTGCCCCTACAGTACCCAGGTCCATTCCCGGGCACTGTAAGTGCAGTGCTGCCATTTAAGAGTATATGGTGCTGGGAGCTTGTCAAACACGAACTCCACAGGACCATAATGGGAACACCGAAGACTGAGAAGTTTGGTATCAAACTTCTCAGCCCATTAAACCCGCACTGATGCCTGTGTGGGATTTAATGTACAAAACACTGCTGAGGGCATCTTAGAGATGCCCCCTGAAACCTAACCTACGATCCATGTCTTGTCTGGGAGGCTGCCTAGGCTGCCACACAGCAGACATGCTGCTGGACCCCTGGGTGGAGATCCCCCGCTCTCCTGGGCCTGCAACAATGCACATCCTGGGCGAGGTGCTAGGTCTCCTCCCCCAGGATGGGCAGGGGGAAGCTTCAAAGGCATGCCGCCTTTGTGAGCTTCTCCAGGGCATTTGCTGTACCCAGCAACTGGCCCCCACCGGTTCTGACCCCCACTCTGGCGGGAAGACTGGCCGGAAACCCCAAGTAAGGACAGGGGATGTGCCAGCCTCTGCCAACCCCACGCCCTCAGGTGGGGGAGGCGAGGTGAAGCACATCTTCAGGCTCTCGCCATCTTGAAGATGGGAAGCCCTGCCCAATCAGGACTAGGCTACTGCCCCCCTCCCACAGGAGAGTGGCAGGATAGGGGGTGTACCCACCCCAGGGCAGGGACCCATTGGTCCCTGCTCTTTACCTACATGTAACACCCCTAAATCTAGTATTTAGGGGCACCCTGAACCTTCCCTCCTCAGATTCCAGATTCCGAAAAAGCAAAGAAGAACAAGAAGAAAGAAGACCTGCCGTGCAGCTGCTAAGAAGAGGAAGACACCAACTGCTTTGGCCCCAGCCCTACCGGCCTGTCGACCCTCAAACCTGCTCCTGCTAAATCCTGGCACCTCCTGTGGCCAGCAACCTCACAAACCCCGGAGGACCTGGCTACCTTGTGACTCTGAGCATCTGGGACTCCCATGAGCAGTGGCTCTGCTCAAAGCAAGTTTCTAACCCCTGGCATCAGCCCGGAACCGCAAACCCTGCACATTCTGTACCCGCCAAGCCTGGCCTGTGCCTGAGTGGACAAAGACCCAGAGGACGTCCCCCCGGCGACTGTGACCCTGAATCCGGCACCCAAGGACCCACCTCGACGCCTGCAGGCTCAGAACCAGGGACTCCCCCCAACCGCGATCAACAGAGGGTAAGATTTCCCGACATCAAAAGACCCCCCTGCACCCGGCGCCCTGCGGCCCCCTTTGCCCGACTCCTGGGTACCTACCTATCCTCCAACTACCCAACTTACCTCTCAAAGTGGTGGTGGCACCTGAAGAATCTTCGTCCCCGAGCTTGAAGCCTTTGTTCGTCCTTGAGCTTTCCCATTGAAATCCATTGAGCGCCCGAAGGCTCAAAAGCACCCTGCACCCAGCCGCCCGAGTGGCCCAGGCAGTGCAACTTCTACTCCTACCTACTTCCTCATTTGCCCTGAGCAAGTGACCAGGAGCTCAGCTCCCACAGCCGCGTGGCCTGCTAGTCAGCAGCCACCAACCAAGGCCCCCCTGCCTTCCATAGGATAACATTGGGCCTAACTCACTCTGCACCCGGCCGCCCCAGTGCCACTGAGGGTGTAACAATTGTACTTACCTGACCCTGGGAGACCCCTGAGTCTATGCCCAGAACCTTAACTCTGCCAGTCGAGTACTTACCCAAAAGCCGATAACTCACTTTTCTTCCATAGGGTAACATGTCTGGCTTCTTCTGAAATTTCTTCTAAGTGTGGAGTTTCTAAACTTTAAATCGTACCAACTGTAAAAGCGTAATTACTTACCTGTTTTAGATAGATGCCCCAGTGCTGAGCCTAGGAGCCCAGCACTGGATTACAAAAGTAACGTGAACATACTTTACCCGTAACTTGAATTTTCTCCCATAGGAAACCATTGACTGTTTTTCTATGAAATTTCTTCTGTGTCGATTTTGCAAACTTATAACTATTCTTTAAAAATCGCCTGTATAACTTAAACGCAGTTTCTCAACTGCTTACAGGTGGTACACTAGTGCTGGATCCAGGATCCAACACTGACCTGGAAAAAGTACTCATAACCCCACTTACCTGCTAAGTGAACTTCCTTCCATAGGATAAGATTGGTAATTTGATCAGAAAAAGTTTCTAAGTGTCAACTTTTGAAATAGCAAAATATTGTTTAAAAATCACAACAGTAACTTAACTGAATTTACTCACTTGTTTCCAAGAACTGTCCCAGGACTGAATCTAGGATCCAGTCCTGGAGTTAGAAAAGTAATCCTGAAAGTAATCAAGTGCACATAACTTAAAATTCCCCTTGAGCTCAATGTATTATTGTGTTTGAAATTGTGTTGCCTATTGCAACAATCTGTAACTATTACCTACAAAAGTCAATTGCATATTGCAAAAGTATTTAACTAAAGCATCTCATTCTGAGAAAGTATATTTTGATACCTATTGTTGGTTCTAAAATAAAACAACCATACATTTTTTTATATAAACCATTGGCCTAGAGTTCAGTTCTTGAGTGTGTGAGACCATTTGCTGACTGTGTACAACAAATGCTTTACACTGTCCTCTGATACTGCCTTACTGCTCGACCAAGCTACCACTTTAGAGAGTAAGGTTATATCTAACTTTAACCTCTGCCAAACCTCGGGACTGTGGACTCTGTACACACTTTACCTATTTGGGAACAGTATCTACAGAGCCACTTTCTCACATTGGTGGATCAGCGGTGGGATACAAACTTGCATTTGTTGGACTACTTGGTTACCATCTGATCACACAACAGAACTCTTAAAATTGCCTTTAGAATTCTGATTGGTCTTTTCCAAAATACTAAAAGTCTTGTCAGGGCCTTGCTTAAGTCCCATTACAATTTTAGAAAAATAAAAGTCGCTATAGTCAGGGTAGAGGATTAGAACTGTCAGGTTAGAATGACTCAAACAAACCCAGCAATTAGTTAAAATAATAACATGGACCTGGTGGAGGAGCTTGACCTCACACCTTACCTTTCAAGGAATTGAGGTCCCTATGCAAAATTAAAAATTTACCAATGGGCCTGCATCCAACCAAACTAGGGCTCCAGGAGCTCTTGGCTGAGTATGCTAAGGACCACCCATCTGAACATGGTGATGACCAGTCAGATGAGGAAAGGGAAGAGGAGGAGGAGGATAATAACCCCCCTACCCTATTCTCTAGGGAGGAAAGGGCCCCCATACCCTTGAATCCAAGAATTAGCATCTGGGAACCTAGAGTTCACACAGGTGAACCAGGTGCCATAGAGATCACTGGGGGACCCAACAGTGACAAGGACAGCTTTATAGCAAAGCTGGCCAAAAGGTTGGATCTAGAGTCGAGGATCCTGGCTCTAGGAAAATAAAGGAGAGAGATGGGTTTTGCACCCATCAATGGTGGCAGCAATAATAAAAACAAGGATAGGGAGGAAACTTCTGATCCTAAAATCCCCAAAAGGATTGTCCCTAAATTTGAGGAAGGTGATGATATCACCAAATGGTTCAAGCTTTTGAGAGGGCTTGTGAAATAAGGAGAGTAAAGAAACCGCTCTGGGGGGCACTCCTGTGGGAACTGTTCTCTGGTAATTGCAGAGACAGGCTTCTGACCCTCTCTGGGCCAGATGCAGGATCCTATGACCTCATGGGGAAGACTCTGATTGAGGGATTTGGATTCACTACTGAGGAGTATAGAATTAGATTCAGGGGGGCTCACAAAACACAGACCCAGTCCTGGATTGACTTCGTAGACTTCTCAGTAAAGACACTGGATGGTTGGTCAGCTGGACATGGTGTGCATGATTTTACTGGATTGTACAATTTGTTCATGAAGGAACATATAATTAGTAATTGCACAAATGAAAAGTTACATCAGCATTTGGTAGACCTAGGTCTCATTTCTCCCCAAGAATTGGGAAAGAAGGCAGACCACTGGGTCAAGACTAGGGTGACAAGGACAGCCACTGGGGGTGACCAGAAGAAGGTGGTCACAAAACCTCACCAGTGGAAAAGTGGTGAGAATCCCCAAGACAAAAAGTCTGAGTCTTCCAAAGGGCCCCAAAAACCTGTTCAGGGGGGTGGGACCCAAACTACTCCCTATGTGCCTCAACCCTATAGGGGGGAGAACTTTGATCCCTTAAAGGTATGGTGTAATAACTGTAAGAGGTCAGGACACCTAACTGTGGATAAATCTTGCCCCCACAACAAAGCCCCTAAGGCACCCAGTACAGCCACTCCTGGGGCAGCAAGTCTACAGATGGGATCAGACGTGTGCCCTGAGTAAATCTGGGACACACTGCGGCAAGCCTAGTCTCACTGGGGGAGGTGGAATTTGCCACTGTAGCTGTGTGGCCACCCAACCTAAAGAAACATGTGCAGTACCCCTGGGTGAATGAAACTAGGGTAGAAGCTCTGAGGGATACAGGTGCCAGTGTCACTATGGTGAGAGACACACTGGTTTCCCCTGAGCAATATTTGATTGGGAAGTCTTACCCAGTCACCAATGCTGACAGTGTCACCAATAGTCATCCCATGGCCATGGTGACATTGGGCTGGGGTGGGAGGGGGGTTATTGGCCTGAAACGGGTAGTGGTCTCGCCAAAATTGCCAGCTGCATGTCTGCTGTCTGCTGGGAAATGACCTGGAAACCTCAGCCTGGGCTGAGGTTGAGCTAAAGGCCCATGCAGCCATGCTGGGCATCCCTGAATTGGTGTGTGTGCAAACCAGTGCAGAGAGCAAGAGGAAGGGTGAAACATTAGGTCTGGAGCCTGAAATAATGGCCCAACCAACCAAGAGAAAAGGTAAGAAGACTGGGAAACCAGCTTCTGTACAGCAGACCACTCAGGACCCTCTCCACAGGGAGAGGACTTGGATACCCCTGAGGGAACTGAGCCCATGGAGCTTGACCCTTACCAGGTTGAACTCTTGGGCCCAGTGGGACCCTCTAGGGAAGAGCTGTGCCAGGGTCAGCAAGACTGTCCCACTCTTGTAAGCCTGAGGCAGCAAGCTGTTTCAGAAGCACAGGGAGATGTCAGTGGTACCCACAGAGCTTATTGGGAAGAGGGACTACTGTATGCTGAGGCAAGAGACCCCACTCCTGGCACCACCAGAAGAGTGGTAGTGCCACAGAAGTACAGGGAGTTTCTCCTAACTTTGGCTCATGACATCCCCCTAGCTGGACATCTGGGGCAAACCAAAACTTGGGAAAGGCTAGTTAGTCACTTTTACTGGCCCCAGATGCACCAAAAGGTGAAGGCGTTTGTCAGCTCCTATGTTACCTGCCAAGCCAGTGGCAAGACAGGTGGCCACCCAAAGGCCCCCCTAATCCCGCTACCAGTGGTGGGGGTGCCCTTTGAAAGGGTAGGTGTGAACATTGTGGGTCCACTTGAACCTCCCACAGCCTCAGGGAACAAATTCATTCTAGTAGTAGTGGATCATGCTACTAGGTACCCTGAAGCAATTCCACTTAGGACTACTACAGCTCCTGCAGTAGCCAAGGCCCTCCTGGGTGTCTTCACCAGGGTAGGGTTTCCTAAGGAGGTGGTTTCAGACAGAGGTTCCAACTTCATGTCTGCTTACCTGACACACATGTGGAAGGAGTGTGGAGTGCAGTATAAGTGTACTACACCCTACCATCCACAAACCAATGGCCTTGTTGAGAGATTCAACAAGACATTGAAAGGCATGATCATGGGACTCCCTGAGAAACTCAAAAGGAGATGGGATGTCCTGTTGCCATGCCTGCTTTACACTTACAGGGAAGTGCCACAGAAGGGAGTAGGTTTTTCACCCTTTGAACTTCTGTTTGGTCATCCTGTGAGGGGACCACTTTGTCTTGTAAAAGAGGGCTGGGAGAGGCCTCTTCAAGAGCCCAAACAAGACATAGTGGACTATGTGCTTGGCCTAAGGTCCAGAATGGCTGAGTACATGGAAAAGCATCCAAACATCTTGAGGCCAGCCAGGAGCTTCAGAAGCACTGGTATGACCAAAAAGATTTAACTGGTTGAATTTCAACCTGGGCAACAGGTGTGGGTTTGTGAAGCCAGTGGCACCAAGGGCACTCCAAGATAGATGGAGTGGGCCTTACCCTATCCTAGAAAAAAAGAGTGAGGTCACCTACTTAGTTGACCTGGACACTAGCAGGACACCCAAAAGGGTTATGCATGTGAACCGCCTTAAACTCTACAATGACAAGGCTGACATCACCATGCTGATGGTGACTGATGAGGAACAGGAAGCAGAGAGTGAACCTCTCCCTGATCTCCTCCCCTACAGCCCACAAGATGGGTCAGGGGATGGTGTAGTCTTTTCAGACACCCTCTCTGCCCAACAGCAAACTGACTGCAAGCAAGTCTTGCAACAGTAGGCTATCCTCATTTCCCTGACCCCTGGTCTGACAAACTGGTGTACCCATGATGTGGACACTGGTGACAGTGCACCTGTCAAAAACAAAATCTATCGCCTATCAGACCAAGTCAAGGAAAGCAGCAAAGCTGAAGTCAGCAAGATGCTGGAGTTAGGGGTCATTGAATCCTCTGAGAGCCCCTGGCCTAGCCCAGTGGTTCTGATCCCCAAACCTCATCAACAGGGTGGAAAGAGAGAGATGAGGTTCTGTGTGGACTATAGAGGGCTCAACTCTGTCACCAAGACAGATGCTCACCCCATTCCAAGAGCAGATGAACTAATAGATAAATTGGGGGCAGCCAAATTCCTCAGTGCCTTTGACTTAACTGCAGGGTACTGGCAGATTGGCATGGCCCCAGGAGCAAAAGAGAAAACAGCACTCTCCACACCTGATGGGCATTACCAGTTTACTGTGATGCCTTTGGGTTAAAGAATGCCCCTACCACCTTCCAGAGGTTGGTGAACCATGTCCTGGCTGGGTTGGAATCCTTTAGTGCAGCTTATCTTGATGCTATTGCTGTCTTTAGCTCCTCCTGGCAGGATCACCTGATCCAAATTGGGAAGGCTTTAGAGGCTCTGCAAAATGCAGGCCTCACTATCAAGGCATCCAAATGCCAGATAGGTCAGGGAACTGTGATATACTTAGGCCACCTTGTAGGTGGAGGCCAGGTACAACCCTTACAACCCAAGATCCAGGCCATCCTGGACTGGGTAGCTCCAACAACCCAGACCCAAGTCAGGGCATTCCTTGGCTTGACTGGGTACTACAGGAGGGTTGTGAAGGGATATGGGTCCACTGTGACCGCCCTCACAGAACTCAACTCCAAGAAGATGCCCAAGAAGGTTAACTGGACAGTTAGTTGCCAAAAGGCTTTTGACACCCTGAAAGAAGCAATGTGCTCAGCACCAATTCTAAAAGCTCCAGATTATGCCAAGCAGTTCATAGTGCAGACTGATGCCTCTGAGCTAGGGATAGGAGTGGTCCTATCCCAGACCAATGATGAAGGCCAAGACCAACCTGTTGCTTTTATAAGCAGGAGGCTACTTCCCAGAGATCAGCGTTTGAGTGCCATTGAGAGGGAGGCCTTTGCTGTGGTTTGGTCCCTGAAGCAGTTGATGACATACTTGTTTAGAACTCACTTCCTGGTTCAAACTGACCACAGACCTCTCAGATGGCTAATGCAGATGAAAGGGGAAAATCCAAAACTACTAAGGTGGTCCATCTCCCTACAGGGAATGGACTTTTAAGTGGAACACAGACCAGGGACTGCCCATGCCAATGCAGATGGACTTTCCAGGTTCTTCCACTTAGACAATGAAGACTCCATAGTCAAGGTTAGTCTCATCGCCTTTCGTTTGGGGGGGGGGGGGGGATTGGGTGAGAAAGTGCCATCTTTCTTGCATAGTATGCCCCCACTTTTTGCTGAATTGCTGACTGTACTTTGACTGAGTGTGCCCTGGGCTCCTGCCAATCAGGTGCCCAGGGCCTATGTTCCTTCCCTAAAAACCAAAACCCAAATTGGCAAACCCTGGCCACATGTCAGCCCCTGGTAAATGGTACCCTAGGTACCCGGGGCCTTGTGACCAGGGAAGGCCTCTTAGGGCTGCAGCACTTATTGTGCCACCCTTAGAGGCCCTGTACCCTAACACAAACACACTGCCCTTGCAGGCTGAGTGTCTGAGTACAAGACAAAACACAGAGTCGACATGGGACACATCCCCGTGTGCCATGCCCACAACCTACACTGTCCTGGCATACATCAGCCACCCCTCTAGCTGGGTGCCCTATGCCAGTGGTGTGGGCACAGGAGCATGAGCCCTGTGCCCCTACAGTACCCAGGTCCATTCCTGGGCACTGTAGGAGCAGTGCTGCCATTTAAGAGTATATGGTGCTGGGAGCTCGTCAAACACGAACTCCACAGCACCATAATGGCAACCCTGAAGACTGAGAAGTTTGGTATCAAACTTCTCAGCCCATTAAACCAGCACTGATGCCAGTGTGGAATTTAATGTACAAAGCACTGCAGAGGGCATCTTAGAGATACCCCCTGAAACCTAGCCTACAATCCACGTCTTGTCTGGGAGGCTGCCTAGGCTGCCACACAGCAGACATATTACTGGACCCCTGGGTGGAGAGCCCCCGCTCTCCTCGGCCTGCAACAATGCACATCCTGCGCGAGGTGCTAGGTCTCTACCCCCAGGATGGGCAGGGGGAAGCTTCAAAGGCATGCCACCTTTGTGAGCTTCTCCAGGCCATTTGCTGTACCCAGCAACTGGCCCCCACCGGTTCTGACCCCCACTCTGGCGGGAAGACTGTCCGGAAACCCCAAGTAAGGACAGGGGATGTGCCAGCCTCTGCCAACCCCACCCCTCAGGTGGGGGAGGCGAGGTGAAGCACATCTCCGGGCTCTTGCCATCTTGAAGATGGGAAGCCCTGCCCAATCAGGACTAGGCTACTGCCCCCCTCCCACAGGAGAGTGGCAGGATAGGGGGTGTACCCACCCCAGGGCAGGGACCCATTGGTCCCTGCCCTTTACCTACCTGTAACGCCCCTAAATCTACTATTTAGGGGCACCCTGAACCTTCCCTCCTCAGATTCCAGATTCTGAAAAAGCAAAGAAGAACAAGAAGAAAGAAGACCTGCCGTGCAGCTGCTAAGAAGAGGAAGACACCAACTGCTTTGGCCCCAACCCTACCGGCCTGTCGACCCTCGAACCTGCTCCTGCTAAATCCCGACTCCTCCTGTGGCCAGCAACCTCACAAACCCTGGAGGACCTGGCTACCTTGTGACTCTGAGCATCTGGGACTCCCATGAGCAGTGGCTCTGCTCAAAGCAAGTTTCTAACCCCTGGCATCAGCCCGGAAGTGCGAACCCTGCACACTCTGCACCCGCCAAGCCTGGCCTGTGCCGGAGTGGACAAAGACCCTGAGGACGTCCCCCCGGCGACTGTGACCCCGAATCCGGCACCCAAGGACCCACCTTGACGCTCCTGACGACGCCTGCAGCCTCAGTACCAGGGACCCCCCCAACCACGATCAACAGAGGGTAAGATTTCCCGACATCAAAAGGCTCCCCTGCACCCGTCGCCCTGCGGCCTCCTGTGCCTGACTCCTGGGTACCTACCTATCCTCCAACTACCCAACTTACCTCTCGAAGTGGTGGTGGCACCTGAAGAATCTTCGTCCCCCAGCCACCAACCAAGGCCCCCCTGCCTACCATAGGATAACATTGGGCCTAACTCACTCTGCACCCGGCCGCCCCAGTGCCGCTGAGGGTGTAACAACTGTACTTACCTGACCCTGGGAGACCCCTGAGTCTATGCCCAGAACCTTAACTCTGCCAGTCGAGTACTTACCCAAAAGCCGATAACTCACTTTTCTTCCATAGGGTAACATTGTCTGGCGTTTTCTGAAATTTCTTCTGTGTGGAGTTTCTAAACTTTAAAATATTCACCTAAAATCAACCCAGTAACAAAACGGAAATACTCACCTGCTATTAGGAGAGACTCCAGTACTGGATCTAGGTGCCCAGCACTGACCCTGAAAAGTACTTACAACCGTACTTACCACTAACTCTTCTCCCATAGGAAACCATTGACTGTTTTTCTGTGAAATTTCTTCTAAGTGTCGATTTTTGCTAGCTACAAATATTCTTTAAAAATCGTACCAACTGTGAAAACGTAATTACTTACCTGTTTTATATAGATGCCCCAGTGCTGAGCCTAGGAGCCCAGCACTGGATTACAAAAGTAACGTGAACATACTTTACCCGTAACTTGAATTTTCTCCCATAGGAAACCATTGACTGTTTTTCTATGAAATTTCTTCTGTGTCGATTTTGCAAACTTATAACTATTCTTTAAAAATCGCCTGTATAACTTAAACGCAGTTTCTCAACTGCTTACAGGTGGTACACTAGTGCTGGATCCAGGATCCAACACTGACCTAGAAAAAGTATTCATAACCCCACTTACCTGCTAAGTGAACTTCCTTCCATAGGATAAGATTGGTAATTTGATCAGAAAAAGTTTCTAAGTGTCAACTTTTGAAATAGCAAAATATTGTTTAAAAATCACAACAGTAACTTAACTGAATGTACTCACTTGTTTCCAAGAACTGTCCCAGGACTGAATCTAGGATCCAGTCCTGGAGTTAGAAAAGTAATCCTGAAAGTAATCAAGTGCGCATAACTTAAAATTCCCATTGAGCTCAATGTAATATTGTGTTTGAAATTGTGTTGTCTATTGCAACAACCTGTTACTATTACCTACAAAAGTCAATTGAATATATCAAAAGTATTTAACTAAAGCATCTCATTCTGAGAAAGTATATTTTGATACCTATTGTTGGTTCTAAAATAACACAACCATATATTTTTTTATATAAACCATTGGCCTAGAGTTCAGTTCTTTTGTGTGTGAGACCATTTGCTGACTGAGTGTGTACAACAAATGCGTTACACTGTCCTCTGATACTGCCTTTCTGCTCGACCAAGCTACCACTTTAGAGAGTAAGGTTATATCTAACTTTAACCTCTGCCAAACCTCTGGGGACTGTGGACTCTGTACACACTGTACCTATTTGGGAGCAGTATATACAGAGCCACTTTCTCACAGTTGTGCTCTCACTACGGAGATGACATGTGCTCACTGGAATGTAAAGTATCACTCTACTACCAGCGGGTGAAGGGTGCACACCGTACCCCACAACAGCAACCACACCACTGCACAAACAACCTGAGCCACGAACACGAGGCTTGATGACGTTGAAAATGAACTTTCAACAGGAGCACTGGGGAGAGCAGGTATTATTAAAATACCAAAACCACTGTACATGAGAAAGAGATAAAAATGCACAAGAAAAAATGCAATTCATGCAAGACAACTATGGCAATGATTAGACAGAAAAGGGTTAAGGCCATAGGACAAGGCCCTGCCCTCCTTCCAGCCTTGAGGCCCAGAGCCTTGCACACGGTGCCGGCGGCATGATTGCTCGGACTGTTTACCAAACACGGTGACTGTCACACCACGCTCAATAAAAAGCAGCATTGGTGTGGGTACTTACTGACTTACTGGTAGCACTGCCTTTATTAGGTCTGCTGCTGCACGATACACTGCTTGCTTCAAAAACTAGACTACGTCGTGCTGAACTGGTGGTGACTCGTGCAGTGCGTGGGTGCAGGCGTTGTAATTTTGAAAAAAGGTTACTCATATGCACGCTGCTGCCACCCCTACCCCACAGAACCAAATCCTGTCCAATGAGTAGCCCGCCCACCGGCAACACTGAACTGAAAGCAACCACGGATATGGATTTAGTATCGGTCAGCATAGCAGCACTCTTCACCAGTGACTCGGGAGACTGTGATAGAGTGTGAACTACACTGCAGTGAGTCAATTATATATAATGTGACATATCACGTGCAGTTGAGTCCTTCATGTGAGTTGGCAGTGGCCCTCAGGTGTAGACCCGGCCCTGAAAAATAAGTGCCGGTGCTAAGCACCGGAAAGCACCGGCACAAATTAAGCACTGGGCCATCCCAGAACTCAGGTGCTCAAGACGGGGGAAAGAGAGCGGCAGCAGTGCCCTGGTGGAAAGTCTCCTTGTTTTTGTTCTTGCTTTATGTGCCCTTTCTTTGTGTTTCTCCTTTTTCTGTCTCTAGCTTGCTACAGTTCCTACAATCCTTCTGTTTGACATGCCTTCTTTGTTCTCCAATTTTTCCTTGAGTCCTTGCTCTAGTATTGCCCTTTTATCTTGTTAATACTATACTTGCATTCTAGGTTCTTTTGCCTAGCTGTGCTTTCTCTCTGTTGTTCGGCTTGACCTCCTCTTGGTCTCTTTTTGTCTGGTAAGTGTACTATTTTGACCTCACTTGTGTATAAGTGCATTACCTTTCTACAGAGGTCAGTACCTGGTTTCCAAGGGACAATTCCTGCTCCATCCTTTGTCTTGTGTTACGTATAATGTTCAGGGCCCTAACTGTGACAGTGCAACTTTTTCATTTTCCTAGTTATCTCCACTGTGTTTGCAGCTGGATTCCTAGGGGCAGATTTACAAGCCCATTGCGCCACTTTTGCGTCACTTTTCCCATGTTAAAAGTGACGCAAAAGTGGCGCAATGGGCTTGTAAATCTGCCCCCTAGGGTCTTGTCACATGTATGTAACTGCAATTGTTTGTGTCCTAGGATACAGATATAGAATCACTTCTGCTGCCCTTTTCTATGCGATATGAAGGCTGACTATGTGTACCAGAGATCTGCACAGAGACATTGACTTTTCCTACTGCTGTGATATGTTCTCACTCTTACCTGTGTACAGCCCTAGTGATAACTCGTTGTTTGTACAGGTATTGAGTCATTTCCCTGTTTGTGTACATTAGTAGTGCTTCTTTGTCCTGTTCCTGATTCTACTCTAGTTGTGCCTGCTTTTCCTGGTGTATATAATTGCCTCCTACCTTACATCAGTACATCGACTTTGTAGTCTATGACTTCAAGGGGTCTTCCCCACAAGCACCATAACAGCAGTACAAGTTGGTAGTGGGAAGAGCAACGACGTGCATGGTCCATTACTTTCATCAGCGTAACCCGAACAAGCGAATATAACAATACTGATGTAAGGCTTATCTACGGGCATTAGATGCATTGAATCAGAAGGGAGCAGTGATGTAATGCTTAACAGCACCATGTGCTTTTGGATCCCAGGTGAGCTGAAAAAGTGAATTGTGCTGAGAACTAAGGGCAAATTATCAAGAAACAGAGTTAAAAGTATCGCCGCTTTAGCGGCAGAAAACTGCCGCTAAAGCGGCGATAATGGGCTTGATAATATGCCGCAGAGAATTCCCATAGAATCCCATGTTTTGGTGACAATATGGGCTTCTACTGGAATTCTCAAGTGCATATTATCAAGCCCATTATCGCCGCTTTAGCGGCGGTTTCCTGCCGCTAAAGCGGCGATAATTCTAACGCCGTCCTTGATAATATGCCCCATAATTCTGAATTGTAGTGGAGATGAGTAGGACACGTTTATAATAAAAAACATCTTGAGAGATCCCATCTTTGATTTAGATATTTTTTTAGTTACTCTGATTTTCCCAGCTAAAGTACTCGAGAGTAAAAAAGGATTGAAAAGTATGTGGGAATATTCTTTCTCTGAGGCTCAAATTGAACTGTAGGAAAAATAATCCTTGCTCAAGTATCATGTGATATTACTAAATGTAGGTAGAACCTAAAGATTGCTCCTATTTCAAGTCAAGTCAAGTCAGGACTGGATAAAAAATTATACAGGAACCAGGGTCTGCCATGGTATTTCATCATTTGGACCATTCAAGAATGTTTTCAGCTTATAGACCGAGCATTGCTTTTTTGAAAAAAGCATCTGGTAACACTATCCTTTGGTACAGTGTAGTTTCTCAGTTATGGTACATTTGTACCGTCCTCCTTATGTCTAAAGAAGTATAATATCATCTTAATATTGGAACGTTTGCAAGAAATGTTGGTACGATGTTAATGGTCAAACCAATATACTTCAACAGGCATGAGAACTCTATTATATATATCACTATTATAGTTTGCAAACTCCAGAGTTCCCATGGTGTAAGTAGGCCTAATTCAAGTTGTGTTGTCCCCTCTATGAATTAACAAAATCCACGCATACCACACAAAGAATGTCTTATGAAAGGTATTGCCCCCAAAGAGTTCCTTCGTACTTTTTTTTTCTGTGTAAGGATCTTGCTTTTCTGGTAACTAGGATCCGGATGCTAATTCCCAAGCCCCACCCCAAGAAAGACATGTGACCAAGAGTTTAGAGTTTGACTCAGAAAGCAGTGCTGTCTACTGAGGACAATGGGTAAGGTAGACAGAGAAAGAGAGAGAGAGACAGAGAGAGAGAGAGAGAGAGAGAGAGACAGAGAGAGAGAGAGAGAGAGAGAGGGAGGGAGGAACACAGGTGGTGTCTCTCTGGTGTTGTTAAACCATCGCAGGCAGGTAAGTCTTGTCAAGCCGGAGATCAAACACTCCCATTACGATGCAATAAACCCATGTGTAGGATAGACAAGGGTGATTAGAAAGAGCAATCAAATCTGACCCCACATACAATATACTCCAGTCTCACAAGAGAAATGTCAGTAATGAGCCAAAGGAGTACCAGGAATTCCTTCTCCAACTTGGAGAACCTGGAGACTGGAGGAGATGGCTGCAGGTATTGGAGGACACCAAGACAGGAGAGCACTAAGTATGCCAGTAGTTGTTCAGACAGCAGCATGGAGCATACCAAGGATCCAACTTCGCTAGGGAGTACAGGTGAGGTCATATACGCAGTGGTAATTGTGGGAAAGGGAAGACTCATGGAAGGAAAGGGGAAAAACAGCAAAGGTGCAGTTGTAAAAGAAAACAATATCTTTAGCCTAACAGATGTTTCCTATGCAAAATAAGCAAAATTAGCAATATTGCAGCTCAGAGAGACAAGGCCTTGCTATCCCAAACCTAGTGAGCATGTCATGATAACCCCTCTCACGATATCCCTACTTTTATACATTTTTGTCACTTAGGCAACAGAAGAAAGTTAATGTGAAGGAAACTAAAACTTAAGGCAGTGGTACTTTGGTAGTGTGTGACTTTCTCATGAGAAGTGTGCAAAAAGACCCTGACACTAAGATATATGGAGAAAACGTCCTCATCTGAGCTAACAGGATTTTGAGTAAGGTTGCACACTTTCAAAGCAAGAAGGCCTGAGTAATAATACACACAGGCAAAAAAATGGCTGTGAATAAAACATGAATGCTAATAAACCATCAAATTAATACAGAATAGCAAACAATTTTACAGGAGATACAGTAGTTGAAATATTGGTAGGGGAACCACAGAACTGAGCAGTAGTGAGACAACTACCAACCCTCACTTCCACTTCTTTAGTTCCCCCGGAAGCACCACCCTCCCCTCTGAGCCTTGCTCTGATTAGTCCTGTGGGTAATCTTGCCTAGTCCTACCGTGCCCCACTGCCACTCACCTGCCCTCCACCATCTCCACTCCCTTCATCCCCTACACTGTATTCTCTTACTATTTTGAGTATCCCAGGAGATCAACATGAATCTTCTTGTTTTATTCACAGATCTTTCCCTATTATGTCTTACAATCCGTCAGAAGGAGTCTAGTGTGTATCAACATATACTTTAATTTTCTTCTCCTCTTGAAGGCAAAAAGTGGTTTCTCAAGCTCCTGATATCCTGAATTTAATATAGTTCCTATTGAGTGGCTTTTGTTAACCTGTTTGACAACCTCAAATAAGTATTAACACAAGTATATCTTATGCTAGGTTCTCTTTCAATGTGTTCCCTGATAATATTATTTGTAGTCCCTTTTGTCACCCTTATATGAGTCTAGAATGCCTTCTCACTTCTTCTGTTAGTTCATCGGAGTGTTCTCCGAACTTCTTGAGAGATGAGCAATTCCTTCCCAATCTTAGAAACTGTTCTTAAGGCCTTGTATTGTGACTTTAGAAGAGGAGTAATGAGTTCCTGTCTGTTGGTTTGTTTTGATGTGTCATACACTTTTCAGACAAATGGTTGTAATGTGCTGATTGTGTATATGGTGACTCTGTACATAAACCCAGTAGCCTTTTAACATTGTAATGAGAACCCAAAGATGATGGGTGGAATTCTTGCAAAAGACTCAGCCTTTGGCAATCCTTCAAGGCTGCATTCTAGTCAGTTGTTTCAGACAGGAATCAACCATATGCAAATCAGACTTTGTGCTGCTCACATAGTAGTGCACCCCGCTCGAACCGCAAGGTTAGTTCCCCGCTGAATGTCAACACTAGCCATCGTAGACTAGTTTTAGCCTGGAAAGGCTAATTGGTTATGTGTAGCTTGAAACCTGTGACATAGCAATCAGTGGACACATAATAATTGTATTAATGCATTGCACAGGCGTAAACATAAAGGTACAAAGGTCTCAGCCACTGGCCATTACTCATGGCCACATTCTAGTCATCATTATGGACCCTCTATGCCACTTCAGAAATAGATCAGCCTGATTCAAATCAAATCCGTCCGTGCCTCAATAGAAGCAGCCCAGCCCAAACTGCAAGGCCATGCACCCTTTGATTGGGAGCACATTTTCAGTTTCAGACCGGTGTAGCTTCATCTGTGAGGTTGAACTCAAGTTCTGTGGCACAGAGAACCTAAGATCTATGCCTGAGCATACCTGTTGCTCTTAGGATGTTGTAATGAGAAAAAGTACAAAGGTGATTGGTAGAATGCTTAAAAAAGCTCATAGCAATTGCCCATAATACATTCCAGCCCATCTTTTTTCACACTCTATACCCTGTAAGAGAGGGGCCACCTATATTCAAAGGGGACTTGGCCATACTTCAATAAGAAATGTCCAACCCAAATTTCAAGGCTAGTTGCCCATTCATTGGGAACACAAGCAAATCTTGAACAGTTTGGCCTTTGGTAGACCTGATCAGTGATGTGCTGATTGAGTCCTGTGGCACTGCATGCAAAGGTTCCACATCTAGGCATACCAATCATACTTGAGGTATTTCCCTGAGGAAATATAAGATAGCCTAATTGCAACAGGTGTGGCCAGACATTAGTTCTCTGCTCACTGTGCTTCTGGACACAAGCTGAAACTCTCTGATGGGGCTCAAATAGGCTGAAAAGTGGTCAGGGGTTGCTTATGTTCCTCCCTAAAGGGTACCTGGCCTGAATGTTCAGGTTGGAATGTTCCTTTTGAAGCAGGCCTAAGTCTGATTTACACATGGATGGCAAATCTTTATAAATGCGCATTCCGGGGAAAAAATGATATGCTTGCATGTACCTCCAGTAATTATCAGTGATCGATATTAATTCATGCACTCTAAACATCATTTTCTTGCTTTTCTACTTTGCCTTACTTAAGGGTGAGTGTTATGTCCAGAGAGGTGTATCGTCTCATTGTGCCATTGCACTCAAGCTGTACCTCACCGATGTGGCCCAAATAGTCCAGTCATGGTTTGTATTTCCCCATCTGGAGATCTGGCCTGGCAGTCTGAACTGGCCTATTTCAATTGGAGTCAAATATGATGTGCACATGGCTAGTCTCTGTCTAGAGTGGCACAGTGGGCAAAAATGACAATGAACAGAAATGGGGCACAAATAATTACCAGTGGAGGAGATTAATCAATTATCTCCCTCAATTTTTGTTTTGTTTTTCACAGTAGCATAGTGCACCTGACAGCTTGGGGTGGGGTTTTAGGAGACACAGAAGGGCATCAAAGATATCCTTCTTGAGTCTGAATATCTCTGATGCCTTGAGTGTGATACCTTGCTGAAAATCCACTTTTTCTGTATGCCAGCTGCCCCGCCCTAACAAGAAGAGAGACTGTCTTTCTGCACCCCCCCTCCCCCCTCCGGGAACAGATAGCCCGATATGCCCCTGCAGGTGGGGCAGAAAGCTCAATAGAGAGCAGGGTCTATTTTAAAAAACAATATAGGAGTGGGGCTGCCCCCCAATCTGCCTCTTGAAGCAGAAAGCCCAGTAGACGCCACCGACTTTTAAAAAAAAAAAAACATATAGGTGTGGGGGCTGCCCACCATGGGCATGGCAATTCCCTCACCCTAACAGGAATAGAGACAGTCTTTCTGTCTCCCATGGGGGCGGATTGTGGCAATTACCCCAATTTTACCCCAGAGAGCAGAAAGCCCACTGGACACCAGAGACAACATTTATGCAGCATTTTTGGGTTGGGGAGTGGCCTCCCTGGGCATGGGCCAATGCTCTCCCCCATCTTGCGGACCAATACAATTTCATCCCATTGGGGGATGGATATGGGTATTCACCTCCAGTCTGCACCCAGGGGGCAGACAGCTCACTAAACACCAGGCCCTTCAAAAAAGAGCCAAAACAAAACAAAGGAGGGTCCGGTCTTCCCTGGAATCGAGCCATAGCCCCTCCCGGAAGGGGCAATAGTTTCTTTCTGCCCCCCCTGAGGGCAGGTAGTAGGTTTGACCCAGTTGGGGAGATTGTTCCAAATATGCCCCCAGGAGCTTAGAAAGTCCGCCTGACACCAGGGATTTTACCTTTGTGGCAAAGGAAAGTGGTGCAGGCGTTGCACTCTGGCATCGGCCGCACACCCACCCACAAAAAAAGGAACAAACCAGTCTTTTTGATCACCCCCCTCCCCCTGGGGGGAAAAGGTTTCCCCTAATTTGGCCCTGGGGGCCAGAAAGTCACAGTATGGCAGGAATATATTTTTTAAATAAAATAATGGGGTTTTCAGAACTACTGGGCCTGATAGGTTTTTCAAGGTGGCAGCCTATCCAAGCCCAACAAGTGCAGCCATTCACCATTGCAAGTGGGACAATCTTGGGGGCTAACCACACTCTCCTGGCCCATATGTAAAAACAACACTCAAAGGAATCAAATGTCCTCTTGTTTGCATTGGAATGGCATTTCTTAGTCTGCAGGGGAGCAGAAGTACTATTGAGGCTTTAGGGATGAGGGTTGGGTGCATGTTAGGATGGGCGAGTCCCACCCCAATATTTTATTTAAAAAACATATTCCTGCCATACAAAGGACTTTATGGGCCCCAGGGCCGAATTGGGACAAACCTCCTGTCTGCCCCAAGGAGGATGTGGTCAAAAAGACGTGTTTGTTCCTTTGCTGGGGTGGGTGTATTGCCAATGCCAGAGTTCAACACCCACTACACTTTCTTTACCACAAAGGCAAAATCCCCAGGGTCAGGTGGACTCTCTACCCCTGGGCAGGGATATTTGGAACAATCTCCCCAACTGGGACAAACCTCCTACCTGCCCTCAGGGGGGCAAAAAGACACTATTTCCCCTTCTGGGGAGGGGTATGGCTCGATGCCAAAGCAGACAACACTCTCCTTTTGTTTGTTTTGGCTCCTTTTTGAAATGCCTAGTGTTTAGTGGTCTTTCTGCCTCCTGAGTGGCAGACTGGAGATAAATACCCCTATCGACCCCACCGGGGGCAGACATTTTATTGGGCCACAAGGTGGGAGAGAGCATTGGCCCATGCCCAGTGGAGGGGCTCCCCCACCATCAAATACTGCATTAATGTAGTACCTGGTGTCCAGTGGGCTTTCTGCCCCCTGGTGGGAAAATTGGAGTAATTTCCTAAAATCCACCCAAGGGGGGGGGGGGGGCAGGGGGGTAGAAAGCCTGTCTGGCATCTTTAGGGTTTTTTTTAATTTTTTAAAGAAAACATTTGCTGGTGCTGGGTGGGGGCAGATTGGGGGTAATCACCCAATCTGCCCTCTGGGGGGCGGGAGAAAAACTGTCACCATAGTTTTTTGAGGGAGGTGCGGGCATGTTCAGGCCCATAATAGGCAGCCCCCATCCATATATTTATTTTGCGAAAGACCCTGGTGTGTAGTGGGCTTTCTGCCCCTCGGGGGGGTGAGATAGGAAGTAACTACCCCCACCTGCCTCCCAAGTGGAGCAGAGATACTGTGTCTCTTTTTGTCAGAGGGGGGAATTGACATGCCCATGGTCCCATGGTGGGCAGCCCTCACCCCTATATTTGTTTTAAAAAAACATTCCCTGGTGTCTAGTGGTTTTTCCGTCCCCTCAAGGGCAGATTGAGGCAAGCACCACCATCTGCCTTCTGGGGACAGGGTGAAAGTCTGTCACCATAGTTTTTGGTGGGAGGACATGGCAATGCCTAAAGTGGGCAACGACCACCCCTAAATTTTTTTCAAAAAATTAAACCCTGGTGTCTGCTGGGCTTTGTGCCCTCCGGGGGGAAGATTGGGTATAACTACCCCCAAAAAGAAAAGTCTCTCTTCTTGTTGGGGTGGGGGCAGCATGGTATGCATATGGTGAACTTCCCCCAGCCCTAGATTAAAGAAAATCCTCCCCCCAGGTGTCTAGTATGGGGGTGAGGGGAGCACAAGCCCTTGACCAAGGGATCGCTCCACCAAAATCCCTGGTGTCTAGGGTGTGGATCCCTGCTTGGGGATGTCTCTCGTGAGGCGTCCCCAAGTAGGCGTCCACTGGGGAGAGATATCATTGGAAAGGGGAGATTCTCCCCTTTACAAGGAATTCTCTCCCACCCCAATTAGTACTCGGGGTTGATATTTGCCCCCTCGAGCACTGATGAAGTGAAAGTAAAATAACCCCATTGGCTTGTTTTACTTTCACTTTAGTGTAATGACATCAGCGCACCCTGCCCACTGATCGCCACTACAGTAAGGGGGAAAAAAAGACCGAAACTGCTCTGGAAGCTCTTGCCGAGCAGCCAGACTTTAACAAAATAATAAAGGAATCCATCTGGGGCTCCTCACCAGAGGGGCCTTAATATGCTTCCCCATGTCGGCCAGTGGCCGGCAGATGCACTTAGGAGGTAGTACAGGTGTCGGCCATTGGCCGACACCCACACCAAAGGTGATAAGGAACATGGACTGGTTTAAGAGAAACACTTTTCCATTTGGGAATGCAAATGTAGGAATGGTAGTCTCCTGTCCATTACAGGCCACCATCCATGTGTTTGTAGCCAAGCAAAGGAGAGGGGTGCTAATTGTGACCTGTCAAATAATATTCATTTGGAAGGTTGTTCTGCGACCCCCTGCATATGGTGATTTTGCAATGCAACCTATTAGTACATAGTTTGCTAGACAAAATGAGTGTACACAAAAAGCTAGTGCGTAAATTGGCAAGCACTTTTGCGAACAGACTCTTATTACATCTGACCCTAAATTCTGTAATCTGATATGTACTTATCAGCATGGTATCTAGTGAAAAGACAGACCTTAAAAATATTGAGTTACTATACTCTAGAGCAGCAGAATGTAGGCTTCAAAAGTGTTGATGATGCAATAATATCTACCTACATAAATCTTGACATGTACCCAAACACACCCATAAACCTTTTCCTCAAAATATGGTAGAAGGGTTAGAGTTACAATACTGGATTAGCTCACGGTCAGTGCTTTCGGCCGAGATTGAATATTATTACAGTAAAATATTGTTGCATGGCTGATATTTTTTGCAATCTGTATTTTTTCCTCTGTATTGTTGTAGGGATCTCAGGAATGGAACCCATAGCAGCACTCTGAAGGATGGCAGTTACATCTCACTGTAGACAGACATAATGAAGCATAGTTCTACTGTAAACAGAAGGCTCCCCACCTAAACCTCCCTGCCTAGTTTTCACCACACCCAGATTAAGATAACCTTGGTTCTGCTGCGGCAGAAGACGGCGCCCGAGCGAGAGGATTAGATATTAGGACGCCTTCGCCCTGCTAATTGATGTTATTATAAAAGAAGATAACAAGGACATCTCTGCACTCGCAAATCAGATGAGAGGGAAAAGAATTTTGTGAAACTAGCACTTATAAACAACCTATTTACATAACAGAGACGTCGCATACTTGTATTCCAGAAATATGTATGCAATGGGATTGTGGCTGTTGAACAAACACAAATGCAAAATCCAGTTTTGACATAAGCAGAAGGCAAGACATATGTTGTCTATGCCAGATAAAACAGGTCAAAATAGGTCACTCCTGAGTGAGTTTGCCGTAGGAAACATGTCCATGTGTCTCATTTGAGAAGATACTTGGATGGCAACACAGGTCCAAAGTGAGCTCTGTATCACATGGAAAGCTACACATTGGTTAACTCTTTCCCAGGGTGTTTCATGTTGGCCAACCACAAACACCTAATCTCTTTGCAGCTAATCGAAACTTTGTATCCCAAAATGGCGTTGTAACAAGCTTGTGGTAAAGTGTCTGAGAATTGCAGGATTGATGCCAGCATTGAAGACACTAAGGGCCATATTATCACGAAACGGCGTTAAAATTATCGCCGCTTGAGCGGCAGAAAACTGCCGCTAAAGCGGCGATAATGGGCTTGATAATATGCCCCGGAGAATTCCCACAGAAGCCCATGTTCTGGTGTCAACATGGGCTTCTTTTGGAATTCTCTGCGTATAATTTCAAGCTTATTATCGCTGCTTTAGCGGCAGTTTTCTGCCTCTAAAGCGGCGATAATTTTAACGCCATGCTTGATAATATGCCCATAACTGCTGTAATTATTTATCTGATATTCTGAATGCTGCTTTATGAATGTGCATATATTTTGATTGTTATTGGCCATGGTGCGTAGAAGCTAGGGTAAGTCTTGGTACTTCTTTTGCTTTGGAAAATAATAACTACAAGTCAATGCATGTAACAACGATATCTTACTTTCAAAATTCTTGGGTCACACATATCAAATAAGCATTTTTCACAAACTGCTATTTATGTAAGGAATGGCCAAAGATTTTGCGATTTCTGAATATTACCTGATAGCGATTCGGTAAATAGCAAATCGCTATTAGGTAATATTACTCCATTCGTTCCTGTGGACCAAAAGGACCATAGGTGCGAATGGTTTTGCATGAGCAAATTTCCGATTACCTAATTGGTAATTGCAAATTAGGTAATGCAAAGCCTAATGCCTCTCCATAAGCATCCCCCAAAAAATAAATGTGCACATGTGAAGTGCGCACATGCCCTAGTGGCATGTGTGCGCTATATGGCACTTTGAAAAATGCACTTTTGTGCATTTTTCAAAGTTTGCACATGGTACTATCGACTGGAAGTCAATGGTAATTTCATTTTCCTAAATGCAGTTTGCATTTGAAAAATGCTTCATACATGTGCATTTAGCGGTTTCCTATTTGTAGTCGCACTTTTAGTTAATCACAGTTTTTGCAATTAACTAAATTGTGACTACAAAGCCTTTCATACATCATGAAAGGCTAGTTTGCATTCACAAACGGCCAATTTTACCGAATTGCACCGTTTGCGAATGTAAAAAACCTTCATCCATGTGGCCCCTAGTGAGGTAATACTTCTTAAACTACCCAATAGGACTAGTGCTAAACATCATGTCGAGGCAGCGTTCCCTTAGGAGTTAACTAATTCTAGTTGCCCGGCCATGGTCACCATGAAGTGAAGAGCAGAAAGGTGTCCTTTCTGTGTATGAAAAAGAAGAAAAGCACCTCCTATCTTTTCTATGTTGAGATCTCAGCATGTGTGTAAGTGTTTTGGTAGTGAATGTCTATTAGAAATTGGGTTTCAGGTTAACAGAGGTATGCATCCTGTCCAAGCAGGAACCACAATCCTAGTCAGGGTAAGTAAGATACACACCATTAGCCTCATTTACAAAACAAATGACGCAGTGCGGTTCTGCAAGCCATTTTGCTACACCTAATTGTGTCATTTTAAACACACAGAGATGCATTGTATTAACAACATTACAACGCATTTGTGTGCTTTCCCCTGTGCTGGCGCACAATTGGCTGCCATGCATCAGGGCAGGCACCCTTGCGTCATGTTGCAGGGTGCCAGCATTGCAGGGATGATTGTTTTTGTGCAGGAAAGGAGACCTTCCTGCACAAAAACAATCATTGAGGGCTTTTTCCTCTTTCATAGAAACAGGAACAAATGAAGAGAAATAATCCTTGTTGTGCCAGCTTTACAAAACTTTGTAAATCTGGGAATGTGTCAGGTTTCATGAATGTTACATGGAAACACCCACAGCAACACCCATGGAACGCCCCTTTCACGCAGAGTAATGAGTAAAAGGGGCACATATTTATTAAGCCATGAAAAGTTACGCAGGGTGACTTTTACGTGGCCTTGTATATATGGGCAGGCACACTGCGTCGCCAGTGCGTCAAAAAAAGTGACACACCGGCGGCGCATTGGCCTTGTAAATGTAAATGAAGCTCCATAAATTAACCTGTGCTCACCCTCTGGTAGCTTGGCACAGAGAAGACAGGCTTAACCTAAGAGGAAATGTGTAAAGTATTTGTGCAACACTTCAAACCAAGTTAGAAAATAGAGTATATTTTTATGAACAGAACAACAAAAATCCAATAAGTATAAACGGAGGTATGAATTAAAAAAAATAAATCAAAATGTAGTGCTTAAAATCTTAAAGCATCAACCGGTATTATCTGTAGCGCTAGACCGGGGCAAATTCAAAAGTTCAGGCCGACAGGGAAGGAGTGCAGGTCAGATACAGGGACCAGCCTTGGCCTGCTGAAAAGTACCTTAGATGCGTTGTTGATGGAGCCAAGATGCTGGAAGTAAAGAGGTGATGAGTCATTGTCGCACTGCCGGATTGAAGGTGATGCGTCGGCTCTGAGACGCACGGAGTCAGAGATGCGTTGGGACTGGAGTCGAGATGTGGGAAGCAGGGAGACGAAGCACTGTTGTCGAACTGCTAAGTTAAAGGCTTTGCATCAGCAACCAAGCCATGCAAAGTCGGAGTTGTGTCGAAAACTTGAGACAATGCGTAGTGCAGTCAGCAATGTCTGCTATCCGTACAGCAGCAGCGATATGTAGGCGTCGAGGGAGATGCACGAGTTCCAATCGGCGCAACATTGTTGATGTGTGAATTCTAGCAGTTGCACCACTTCATACCCAAATCCAAGGGCCCATGACTGGATTGGCACCACTTGGCAGGGCAAAACTTGCAGCAAGTAACGTCCACTTGCTGTTGCAGGTTGATGACAAGTCTTTGATGTCCCTGAGACTTAGAACAGGGGGCAAGGCAGCATGCCCTTGAAGTCACTCTGGGTTCAAGTGAGATGGGTCCAGTCCTTCCTCAACATGGCAGAGGGTAGCAGGTAGCAGGGCAGCACAGCAGAAAAACAGTTTTTCCAGAGCAGCAGTCCAGCAGAGTGGTAGTCCTTGTAGCAGCACAGCAGTCCTTCCTCCTGGCAGAGTTCTTCACCGGTCCAGTAGTGTACTGAAGTGGTAGGTTAAGAAACACAGTACTTGCGGGGGCGTGGCCTGGCGGCACCAGCGATGGCCGCGAACTAGCGAAGCTCCGGGAGCGGTAACGTTCCCCCGACGATCCGACCAACTATCCGTGCATTTATCCGGCCCCACTGACCTGTGACCATATCGGAGGGTGAGAGGCATCGGTTGATCCGATCCAGCGGCCGCCCGGTGCCTGGAAGCGCTGCTGGCGCCGAAGAACAGGCGGTGGCCTGGCTGCGAGCCTGCAGCCGGGACCTCAAGTTGGAGACCGACCTGGCCGTTGGTGGTGCGGCCCCGCGGCGGGGACGTGCCGCGAGCCCCCCTGGTCCCCTGCGAGTGAAGCGGCGAAGGCGGGTGCGCGACCCAACGTTGCGGCATCGGCTGCTCACGCCTGATCGTTGAGGACGACTGAGGTGCGGTGGAGGAGCCCTGCGTCGATTCCGGCGCTTGCCGACCTCGCGGCGGACGTGTGCTGGGACCGGACCACACAGTGAGTTCCCCTGGGAGTGTGCGGGGCGGAGCGTGCTCTGGAGGGGGGGCGCACCTGCAGCCTTGATAGCGCTGTGGCCCCTCGGGACTGTGCCGCGGCGTTTACTTGCTCTGGACGCCCTTGTGGATCGACGCTGGGGGGGCCCTCTGGGCTATAGTTGCTGATGGGACCGGGGGGGGTCCTGCTGACAGACCCGCCAGATATTGAAGGATGCTCGGGAGGCCCGGCGCCGGCGGCCGTCGACCAGCGTAGGCCCGCGGACCGAGTGGGCTGGCAGGCCCTCTATATGCTGCACCACCTGCGGCCCCCCTTGCGGTGGTGCTGGGAGACCACTCTGCCCTGCCTGTCGAGGCGAATGAAAGACGACGGTGTCGCCGTGCCCCTTCGCCCGGCTGTTGCCCGTCAGGCAGGGAAAACCGACAGGCCGCGCTTGGCGTCAGGTCAGGCGGCAGGCGGCGGAGATTACCTGTCCGGACTGGGCGGGCTGGGGGGAGATGGGGGGCAAGGGCCAACGGACGGCTGCGCAGGCTAAACTCGACAAATACGCATTCGCCAAGGACCCGAGGGGCCCACCGGAACGCGGAGAACTGTCGGGAGGGGCCGTAGACTCCGGAGCAGCGACCAAAGTGACCTTGGAGGATATTATGGCGGCCCTTACGAACGTGCAGACCACGGTGGGGTCGATCTCCGCTGATGTTTCCCTCCTGCGTGCAGATTTTTCAAAAATTACCGACAGAGTGAAGGAAGTGGAAAAGGTGACAAAATCCCTCACTACGGACACTGCCTCCCTGCTTAAAAGAGTCGGTCGTCTGGAGGCGGACAACAGGTTTCTGGCGTCAAAACTGGACAATCAGGAGGGGCGCTCAAGACGGAACAACGTCCGAATTACCGGGGTTCCCGAGAACGAGGGGGGCCCCGCCATGGACCTCTATGTTGAGGAACTCATACAATCCAAGCTTCAGCCCCGCGGACTGTCCACCCTCTTCTCAGTGGAGCGGGCGCACAGAGTGCCTGGAGGTAGGCCCCAGCCCGGAGCGCCCCCTAGGCCAATTGTGGCCCGGATCTTCAATATTAGAGACCGCGACGCTATATTGCAGGCAGCGCGGGTGGCGCCGCCCTTGCGCATACAAAATTCCTTGCTCTCCTTTTTCCCGGACTATACAGCGGCGGTGGCCAAACGGCGCAGA
This sequence comes from Triturus cristatus, assembly GCF_964204655.1. Classification (NCBI taxonomy): domain Eukaryota; kingdom Metazoa; phylum Chordata; class Amphibia; order Caudata; family Salamandridae; genus Triturus; species Triturus cristatus. The sequence goes on along the minus strand of NC_140589.1, from coordinate 714,195,714 downwards.
AGTTTTATAGAGGTGAAAAAAGAACTTCGCCGCAAGGAACTTTCATATTCAATGCTGTTTCCGGCTAAATTGAGAGTGGTAGCGCAGGGGAAGACATGGTTCTTTGAAACGCCAGAGGAGGCCCACGACTGGCTCGAGGGCTGGCAGCCTGTGAGTGGTACCGACAGATCGAAGAGGCGGCAGCGACAAGACACAGAATTGCACGGGAATTCCCAGCCGTGTCGGCAGGAGGGGACGGAGCCGGGCCCCGGGGGTCCTGACCCAGATGACTGAACTGTTGGCGCCTGCCGTGGGACCGGCGACATGGGGAGGAGGGGATGCACCCACTGCAGGAAGGGACAAATGAGTGGCACGGAGACTGTTCACTGGGGGGCTCCTTCCTTGCGAGAGATGCTTCCAGTGCCTACAAGTAACAAAGATAATCGGAAGGTGCACAGTTTGCATGGTTACGGGACAGTGTGGAGGCTGGGGGAGCGGTGCCGGCTCTCGGACTTCCTTCCCTCTACACGCAAGTACTGTTGATGGGATTGAAGCACTCTGCTATGTTGGGGTGGCGGGTAGTTCGGGATCCGTCTGGCAGGGAAGCAGGGAGGGGGGTAGTTGGGGGGCGAGGGTTTCCGTTATGGACTTGTTGGATTTTTCTGTTTTCTTTTTTAGTTTCTTGGTTTGTCAGTCACCTTCAGTGGGTCATGGGAACTTACATATGTGTGACCCGTTCATCGCCTACGACTATTAAAATCAAGGTAAATACACTAGGGGATTTGATCCTGACAGGGGTTGACTTGCACATGATTAGCAGCCACTCTGATGACAACTACAGTTCTGCAACCGGCTAGTGGCCAGGCCCCGGGTGGTCCATTGACGGTGCTGTCGTGGAATGTGAATGGCCTGGGCAATAAAATCAAACGGGGGTTGGTACTACAACACCTTAAACGGCATGCCCCGTCGGTGGTTCTACTGCAGGAGACACACTTAGTGGGAACAGCCGTTAAGGCACTCGATAGATGGGGTTTTACAATGATAGCACATTCAGAGTTTACCGCTGGCTCTAGGGGAGCGGGGATCCTTATCCGGAAAAGTTGCCCCCTGGTGGTGAAAGGGAAGTGGACAGATGACCAAGGGCGCTTTGCTGCGATGGCCGGGCAGTGGGAGGGGCGCAGCTTCAATTTTGTCACAGTATATATTCCACCGGCATTGCACTCTCTTGCTTTCCCGGCTCTGGGGGGTTTTCTGCTAGGCCTGCCCCCTGGAGAACTGATACTAGGGGGCGATTTCAACACTACAGTGGACGATGCGTGGGACAGGCACCCCCCGAGGGAGCGAAGCGCGGCTACATCACCCTTGCGCGACTTCATAGATGCGATGGGATTGCAGGACACCTGGCGCATACACCACCCCACGGAGCGTCAATACACGCATCACTCCAGCGCGCATAACAGTCTTTCACGTATCGACTACCTCCTTACGTCCCCGGCATGCATTGAGAAACTACTGGAGGTCAAACACCTCCCCAGGGGGATATCAGATCACTCCCCGATGCTGCTGTCATGCTCCTCGGGCCTGGTGGGGCGGAGACGCATCTACCCGATACACCCCAGCTATCTAAAACTCCCCAACATACGTAAGACCCTACATAAAACCACAAAACATTACTTCAAGGACAACACGCAGTCCGTTACCTCACCCGTTATCCTCTGGGAGACCTACAAGGTAGTGCTACGTGGACAGGCCATCGCGTCCATTACAGCCCACAGACGCACCGCGGTGCAACAGATGTTAGAGCTTGAGGAGGCGGTGACCGAGGCAGAAAGGGAGCACGCACGAGAGCCCACTGACACGAGAGTCCAGGCATTGAACCTCGCTAAACAGATATACAGGGACCACTTATGGGAGGCAGCCCGGGTGCGTCTTACGAAAACGCAACACACAATCTATGAGGTGGGAGACAAGGCGGTCAAACTACTAGCGTGGCTAGATAAAAAAGAGAGGGCAAGCAGATGGGTAGCGCAGATAAGGTTGGCCACGGGTGAGGTTGTGACGAATCCTGACGAAATAGTGAGGGCCTTTGCAACCCACTACGAACAAGTGTACACTCCCGTGGTAACGGCCTCTGTTGACGACAGCCTGGCATCTCTGCGGGACATATGTCTTCCGCGATTGCCTGAGGAGGATGCGGAGGCATTAGAGGCTGACCTCTCCGCAGAAGAGATAGCCCTGGCCATTCGGGGCCTCCAGTCGGGGAAAGCCTTGGGGCCGAATGGGGTTCCGATAGAGTTATACAAGAAGGAGTCAGACATGGTAGTTCCCCACCTGCTGAAAATGTACAAAACCAGCTTAAAGGAGGGCATACTCCCCCGCAACCAGAGAGTCGCGACACTGGTGGCGATATTAAAACCTGGGAAACCTCCCCACGACTGCACCTCCTACAGACCTATCTCACTCCTTAACGCAGAAGTGAAAATTCTAGCGAAGGTGTTAGCGACCCGTCTGCAGCCTTATTTGCAGACGCTCATACACCCTGACCAATCCGGCTTTATGCCGGGACGCAACACAGCGATGAATATTAGACGACTGCATGGCATATTGGCCGGAGAACCCCACATTCAGGAGGATGCGGTTATCTTGTCACTGGACGCCAGTATGGCGTTTGACCGTGTGGAGTGGCCCTTCCTTTTTGCAGTGCTCGCGCGTTTTGGTTTCGGGCCCAAATTTCGTGCTTGGGTACGTTTGCTATATAGCGCGCCTCTGGCACAGGTGGCAGTGAACGGACGACTATCGGAGGACTTTCCGCTGGGGCGGGGAACTAGACAGGGGTGCCCTCTCTCCCCACTCCTGTTCGCTCTAGTGCTGGAACCCTTGGCGACGTGGATCAGGCAGGATCCGGACATCACGGGACTGAAGTGGACTGAGAGCTGGGACGACCGTGTCTCCCTCTATGCACATGATATTCTGGTGTACCTAACGCGGCCGAAATGGTCTATCAGTAGTCTGTTGGACATCTGTGAATCGTACGGTAGATTATCCGGTTATCTGATCAATTGGGCAAAGTCAGTACTTTACGTCCTGCGCGGACCCATACCACAACTCCCTAGAGGAGTAACACTAATGGTGGCGGTGGATGGTTTCCGATTCCTCGGCATTAACATCACGCCTGACCCAGCCCTATTCTTTGAACGCAACCTACTTCCGCCCCTCCGCAGACTCCGGAGCGATGTCAAACACTGGCACTCTCTTCCGCTGATGTTGCTGGGGAGAGCAGCCCTGTTCAAGATGATGGCCCTCCCGCGTTTCCTCTATGTGCTACAAAACACGCCCATGCCAATCCCAGACTCCTACTTTAAATTGGTTGAGGCGGAGATGGGCAGTCTGCTGTGGGAGGGCGGACCCCACCGCATTGCTCTCTGCAAACTGATGAGGAGTTGGTACGACGGGGGAATTGCCCTACCCAACATACGCTTATATTACTGGGCCTCCCAGCTCACGGTAATCAATCAGTGGCTTCATGCGCCGCAGGACGACCTGGCTCTGCGCATGGATAGGCATAAGATGGGGGTGACAGGAGTACTTTGTGCCTTGTACAATAAATCTCCCAAAAATACACTAACGTGCCCCACACAACACACCCTACATATATGGCACACGCCGCAGCACAGGCTTGGTTGGGAGGGGGTGATCACTCGGCAGACACCGCTATGGGTTTCTCCCGCGATAGGCATGATGCATTTAAGTAAGGAATTTGCGGGGTGGGACCTGATAGGCATCTCCAGGGTCGGTGACCTCTGGAAGCGGGGTGAGATGGTCCCGTTTGAGCAACTGCAGATAGAATATCAGCTGCAGCGGGCGGAAAGTTTCAAATTTCTGCAAATTCAACATGCCTTGAGGAATGCTATACCTAGAGGGACCACCCCACCTGAGTCCTCCCCACTCGAGGATCGTTTACTCACAGACCATCTGACCAAGAAAGCTATATCGTTGACATATCGTAAGTTAATAAACCATCAAAAAGACCCCACAGAACTTCTTAAACAGAAATGGGAGGTAGATATTGGGGACTGGGATGAGCACGAATGGCAGGAGGCGACTGCGTCCCCGCGGGAGGTGGCGGTTTCGTCCAAACTAAAATTGGTGCAGCTTAAAATACTGCACAGGATATACTTCACTAGATCCACGCTACATAAAATGGGGGGAGCGGTTGATCCGCTTTGCCTACAGGGATGCGGCCTCCAGGGTACCTTTTTTCATACGATTTGGAATTGCCCTGTTATTGCCGGATATTGGAGAGAGGTTATGGCAACGGTCTCCCGAGTAACCGGGCGTGAGGTTCCCCCTGAGCCTCGGATGTGTTTACTGAATATATGAGATGATACAGCCCTGAACCACGCTGAACAAACCTGGGTGACCATAGGGCTAGTATTGGCCAAGAGGAATATTGCGCGACACTGGGGGGCGCCAGCAGTCCCCTCGCACGCATGGTGGTGTCGCGACTTAGATAGCGCCATGGTAGCGGAGAAGGTGGTATGTGCTAATAGGGGTTGCCCCCGGCGATGGCAGATAATATGGGGAAAATGGAACACGTTCAGGGGTCATATATGCACACCCCCGTCATCGGGATCAGAGTCCGACCTCAGCGAATGATGCAGACGGTACACTTCTTGATTAGAGGGGAGGGGGTCCACGTATGGGGCTGCTTGCAGGAGGTTCTCTGTGTTATGTGTACAGATGACGTATGGCTGTTCCAAAGTGATGTCACCTATGTTGATTTTGACAGAAAATAATTCAACCTATGTCGTGAACGTGATCTTTGTATAAGGAAAGGTGCAATATTACTGTTAATAAAAATTGTTTAAAAAAAAAAAACAAAAAAAAGAAACACAGTACTTATACT